>NC_139040.1:99683554-101116112 GCF_964662115.1 Mustela nivalis
TTGACTGTGGAGTTTCACAGCTCATTCTCTCTCCAGACTGTGAGTTCCCTCAAGGCAGTGTCTTGGTGCCGTTTATCTTTGCCTCTTCAGCTACTGGGCACCACCCAGGACAAGGTAGAGACTAACATGTGTATCTTAGCGGGGTGGCCTGTGAAAGGGTAAAGGCAAATTCAAGTCCAGATACTTGAGCCACATGGGCATAGAACAGGGATATTTTTTGTAGTGCAGGAAAAGGACCATAGAAAACAGGACAGAGCCAGGCTCTGGGGAAGAAGGCAAGGCAAGAGTTTGTCGGGATGTGTGGAGGGCAGGGCAGCCCCGGCCAGGTTGTCCAGATCCTTGCATGAGAGGTTCTACTTTTCTTTTAATGAAGGAAGTTCAAGTTCCCCTACTGAACTCTCTGCCTTTGGTGGGATCTTCTGAGTGTAAAAGATCCTCACTTGTCGCCAGCGTAGGTGGCACCTTGGACCAGTCCACTAAACTCACTAAGCCTTAATTTCCCCTTCTGGAGGCTGAGGCTAACAACAGCCACATGTGAGACTCGGGCACCCCGAGGGTTAAACATGATCAGGCCGGGAAAGTGCTTAGTGGCCTGGCAGGCATGTGGAAAGAGGCCAGGAAATGTCCGCCACTAATCACATGGCAAGAAAGTCTTAGTGAATACCATCTTTCATTTGCGGGTATCTTGATGCCAAAGCATTTCAATGATTCTCAAGCTTTTCTGCCTCATTTGCTGAAGGAACCAAGGCCGACTCACGCGCGCTCACACACACACACACACACACACACACACACACCCTTCCTTCTGGAAGAGGTTAACTATTGTGACCGGTACAATTAGCCCCTTTCCATCTGATAACAGCCCCATCTAAGGAATTCACAACCGTTAATTAGAGGCACCCGGCAATCTTGTGAGGGAGGAAAATTATCGCTCTGACTCTACACGTGTCTGAAGCAAGTTGCTCTGGGGTAACCCCAGTCACAGAGCCCGGGCCTGAGCAGGGACGGAACAGGATGGAGCCTGCCAGCCCGCAGCCCCTCTACACCGCCTCTTCCCTCTCCCAGGGCTCCAGGGGGCTGACTGGAGGCCCTGCAGTTGTAAGTTCATTATTAAATCATTTCTCACCGAAAGAAGAAAAGGACTCGAAGCTCCACACACCGTGGTTTTTAAAATGCTAGTCTCTCTTCAATAGAAATTGAATTCACTGATGTAGCCCAGGGAAAAGCGAGCTCCTTCCTCCCCTCCAAATGATTCTTTCAGGGTAATATAGCAGTTAAACCTTCAGGTACATAATAGCACGCCGGTCTATTAGCTAAGGCGATTTTATTCTTCAGCTTGCAGCTTCTTGCCTGACAGTTGTCACCTAGACAACCATGTCCCCATGAACTCAAGAGGAGACTGGGGGCGGGGGGTGTCCTCTGAGGAGACAGCCAGCCTGATACATCAAATCTTCTGGTGCAAAGGAGCCATTCTTGGCTTTGCGATGTGGAACACACTAAATAATGCATTCGACTGTTGTGTCTTCATCCTTCCATCCCCACCACCGCAGGCCCCTCCTTGCCTGTGACCTTGAAACACTCCCTGAGCTTCATGCCTTCCCATTCTCCTGTTCTCAGCAAATCTGGTTTGGTGTGAATGTGTGTGTGTGTGTGAGTGTGTGTGTATGCAGAACAACTTTCCAACCTTGCAGCTTCTTCACTATGGTTTTTATTTTGAAACAAAAGAACTGCAAGGGCAGAAAGTTCTCGGTGACAATGGGTGAGGAGACTAATCAGACAGAAGCCCTGCCAGCCTCATGTAACCCAGTGAGGAGGAGCCATTGTGCTCTGCCCCCACCTGGGAAGGGCCAGGCCCTGAGGCAGGAAGGGAGAGCCATCCCTCCCGGCCTCAAACCACAAGGACACTATCAACTTAGAGCAGCCAGGGAGCAAGGGGAACACAATAACGGTTACAGGACAGAGGCCCAAAGTGGCACTTTCCTCACACACCTCAAGCAGGGTGGCAAGGGCAATGAGGGCATTGGTGGCCAACTGTGGTCCCTCCCAGGACTGGGATGAGAAAGCCTGGAAGGTCCTGTGAAGACAGCCAAGAGATATAATGTGATGTCTGCTGAACTGAGGCATCTTGAGGGAGGGGCTGGTTACTCATAAGCTGGGCACATTTGTGATGGGGGGGAATGCATCTAACTCCACGGGCTGGCCACTCACTCAATGCCTACGTGTTCTCCTGAACTCTCTTCCAGACCCTATTGGTTAAGCACTTCCTGGAGGGGCTTGCAAGATGACGACTGTGGGGGAAGAAGGATGCTTCTTTGAATATACCCATCTGTCCCAAGCAGTCCATGCAGCAAACAAGCAAGCTATCCTGTCAGGTCTTAATTTGGGCCTTTTTGGCTACCAAGACCCCACAAGCTAGACCGTGGCTTTCTCCTTGACAGTTCTCATGGCTATGGTGTGCCTAGGGTCCCTCTGTATGGGAATCAGTCGGTGGCATGCGGGAGCTAGCTCATAACAGCTCACAAGAGCTGACTGTGTGTATCTCTTCTCAGCTCCATGTTTGGTGGCATCACGCAGGCAGCTTAAAATTAGGCATTGTTGGAGTATCTATACCACAGAGATCAGCTACAAATCAGGGCCTTTGTTCATTGTTTAAAAGCTGGCTTAGCAACATACTTCTAGAACCACCTATCCCCCAGGTCCCAAAAATTCTGGTTGATCCATGATGTTAAGATAGGATGACACCATCCTCCCCAACAGAACACCTGCCCTGAGTCTGGTCAGTCAGAGTGCTCCATCCTCTTGGCCATATAATGTGATACAGGATGGGTTTGTGACACACCATAAGCCAATCAAAGCCTTCCTTAAGATTTTAACCAGAGGGCCATCTGGGTGGCTCAGTTAGTTAAGCCTCCCACTCTTGATTTTGGCTCAGGCTGTGGTCTCGCAGTTGTGGGACTGAGCCTCACATCAGGCTCTGTGCTCAGTGCAGGCTCTGCTTCAGAGTCTCTGTCCCTCTCACTCACTCTCTCTCAAATAAATAAATAAAATTAAAAAAAAAAAAGACTTTAACCAGAGCTATGAGGGGATAATGCCCTTCTCCTGCATTCAGCAGGAATAAGAATCCTGTAAGCCTAATATTGCCATTTTTTCGGTCTCTTCGCAGACAATAAGGCCAACACAGAAGAGAGCACGAGCAAGAGATGGACAGAAAACAGGGCCCTAATTGCACTGTTTGTACACCTAGAGATATATTACTTCTTTTTTTTTTCTTTTCTTTCTTTCTTTCTTTTTCTTTTTTTTCTTTTTCTTTTTTTTAATTTGATCCACCCATTAAAGGTAAGTGGAAAATTTATTGTAAAGTCATTGACATACAAAAATACAAAGGTAATATTTTTGCTATATATTGAGAAGTTTGAATATATATCTCTGAAAAATTTCTTTTTCTATTTCCTCCTATAAAATTTTCCACTTTCTTTTTTTTTATTTAATTTTTATTTTTTATAAACATATATTTTTATCCCCAGGGATACAGGTCTGTGAATCACCAGGTTAACACACTTCACAGCACTCACCAAAGCACATACCCTCCCCAATGTCCATAATCCCACCCCCCTTCTCCCAAACCCCCTCCCCCCAACAACCCTCAGTTTGTTTTGTGAGATTAAGAGTCACTTATGGTTTGTCTCCCTCCCAATCCCATCTTGTTTCATTTATTCTTCTCGTACCCACTTAAGCCCCCATGTTGCATCACCACTTCCTCATATCAGGGAGATCATATGATAGTTGTCTTTCTCTGCTTGACTTATTTCGCTAAGCATGATACGCTCTAGTTCCATCCATGTTGTCGCAAATGGCAAGATTTCATTTCTTTTGATGGCTGCATAGTATTCCATTGTGTATATATACCACATCTTCTTGATCCATTCATCTGTTGATGGACATCTAGGTTCTTTCCATAGTTTGGCTATTGTGGACAATGCTGCTATAAACATTCGGGTGCACGTGCCCCTTTGGATCACTACGTTTGTATCTTTAGGGTAAATACCCAGTAGTGCAATTGCTGGGTCATAGGGCAGTTCTATTTTCAACATTTTGAGGAACCTCCATGCTGTTTTCCAGAGTGGCTGCACCAGCTTGCATTCCTACCAACAGTGTAGGAGGGTTCCCCTTTCTCCGCATCCTTGCCAGCATCTGTCATTTCCTGACTTGTTTATTTTAGCCATTCTGACTGGTGTGAGGTGATATCTCATTGTGGTTTTGATTTGTATTTCCCTGATGCCGAGTTATATGGAGCACTTTTTCATGTGTCTGTTGGCCATCTGGATGTCTTCTTTGCAGAAATGTCTGTTCATGTCCTCTGCCCATTTCTTGATTGGATTATTTGTTCTTTGGGTGTTGAGTTTGCTAAGTTCTTTATAGATTCTGGACACTAGTCCTTTATCTGATATGTCATTTGCAAATATCTTCTCCCAGTCTGTCAGTTGTCTTTTGATTTTGTTAACTGTTTCCTTTGCTGTGCAAAAGCTTTTGAACTTGATGAAATCCCAATAGTTCATTTTTGCCCTTGCTTCCCTTGCCTTTGGCGTTGTTCCTAGGAAGATGTTGCTGCGGCTGAGGTCGAAGAGGTTGCTGCCTGTGTTCTCCTCAAGGATTTTGATGGATTCCTTTCGCACATTGAGGTCCTTCATCCATTTTGAGTCTATTTTTGTGTGTGGTGTAAGGAAATGGTCCAATTTCATTTTTCTGCATGTGGCTGTCCAATTTTCCCAGCACCATTTATTGAAGAGGCTGTCTTTTTTCCATTGGACATTCTTTCCTACTTTGTCGAAGATTAGTTGACCATAGAGTTGAGGGTCTATTTCTGGGCTCTCTATTCTGTTCCATTGATCTATGTGTCTGTTTTTGTGCCAGTACCATGCTGTCTTGATGATGACAGCTTTGTAATAGAGCTTGAAGTCCGGAATTGTGATGCCACCAACGTTGGCTTTCTTTTTCAATATCCCTTTGGCTATTCGAGGTCTTTTCTGGTTCCATATAAATTTTAGCATTATTTGTTCCATTTCTTTGAAAAAGATGGATGGTACTTTGATAGGAATTGCATTAAATGTGTAGATTGCGTTAGGTAGCATAGACATTTTCACAATATTTATTCTTCCAATCCAGGAGCATGGAACATTTTTCCATTTCTTTGTGTCTTCCTCAATTTCTTTCATGAGTACTTTATAGTTTTCTGAGTATAGATTCTGTGTCTCTTTGGTTAGGTTTATTCCTAGGTATCTTATGGTTTTGGATGCAATTGTAAATGGGATTGACTCCTTAATTTCTCTTTCTTCTGTCTTGCTGTTGGTGTAGAGAAATGCAACTGATTTCTGTGCATTGATTTTTATATCCTGACACTTTACTGAATTCCTGTATAAGTTCTAGCAGTTTTGGAGTGGAGTCTTTTGGGTTTTCCACATATAGTATCATATCATCTGCGAAGAGTGATAATTTGACTTCTTCCTTGCCGATTTGGATGCCTTTAATTTCCTTTTGTTGTCTGATTGCTGAGGCTAGGACCTCTAGTACTATGTTGAATAGCAGTGGTGATAATGGACATCCCTGCCGTGTTCCTGACCTTAGCGGAAAAGCTTTCAGTTTTTCTCCATTGAGAATGATATTTGCGGTGGGTTTTTCATAGGTGGCTTTGATGATATTGAGGTATGTGCCCTCTATCCCTACACTTTGAAGAGTTTTGATCAGGAAGGGATGCTGTACTTTGTCAAATGCTTTTTCAGCATCTATTGAGAGTATCATATGGTTCTTGTTCTTTCTTTTATTGATGTGTTGTATCACATTGACTGATTTGCGGATGTTGAACCAACCTTGCAGCCCTGGAATAAATCCCACTTGGTCGTGGTGAATAATCTTTTTAATGTACTGTTGAATCCTATTGGCTAGTATTTTGTTGAGTATTTTCGCATCTGTGTTCATCAAGGATATTGGTCTATAGCTCACTTTTTTGGTGGGATCCTTGTCTGGTTTTGGGATCAAGGTGATGCTGGCCTCATAAAATGAGTTCGGAAGTTTTCCTTCCATTTCTATTTTTTGGAACAGTTTCAGGAGAATAGGAATTAGTTCTTCTTTAAATGTTTGGTAGAATTCCCCCGGGAAGCCGTCTGGTCTTGGGCTTTTGTTTGGAGATTTTTAATGACTGTTTCAATCTCCTTACTGGTTATGGGTCTGTTCAGGCTTTCAATTTCTTCCTGGTTCAGTTGTGGTAGTTTATATGTTTCTAGGAATGCATCCATTTCTTCCAGATTGTCAAATTTATTGCTGTAGAGTTGCTCATAGTATGTTCTTATAATAGTTTGTATTTCTTTGGTGTTAGTTGTGATCTCTCCTCTTTCATTCATGATTTTATTTATTTGGGTCCTTTCTTTTTTCTTTTTGATAAGTCGGGCCAGGGGTTTATCAATTTTATTTCAATTTATTTATCAATTTTATTTCAAAGAACCAGCTTGATTTGTTCTATTGTTCTATTGTTTTTTTTGGTTTCTATTTCATTGATTTCTGCTCTGATCTTTATGATTTCTCTTCTCCTGCTGGGCTTAGGGTTTCTTTCTTGTTCTTTCTCCAGCTCCTTTAGGTGTAGGGTTAGGTTGTGTACCTGAGACCTTTCTTGTTTCTTGAGAAAGGCTTGTACCACTATATATTTTTCTCTCAGGACTGCCTTTGTTGTGTCCCACAGATTTTGAACCATTGCATTTTCATTATCATTTGTTTCCATGATTTTTTTCAATTCTTCTTTAATTACCCAGTTGACCCATTCATTCTTTAGAAGGATGCTGTTTAGTCTCCATGTATTTGGGTTCTTTTCAAACTTCCTTTTGTGGTTGAGTTCTAGCTTTAGAGCATTGTGGTCTGAAAATATGCAGGGAATGATCCCAATCTTTTGATACCGGTTGAGTCCTGATTTAGGACCGAGGATGTGATCTATTCTGGAGAATGTTCCATGTGCACTAGAGAAGAATGTGTATTCTGTTACTTTGGGATGAAATGTTCTGAATATATCTGTGATGTCCATCTGGTCCAGTGTGTCGTTTAAGGCCTTTATTTCCTTGCTGATCTTTTGCTTGGATGATCTGTCCATTTCAGTGAGGGGAGTGTTAAAGTCCCCTACTATTATTGTATTATTGTTGATGTATTTCTTTGGTTTTGTTATTAATTGGTTTATATAGTTGGCTGCTCCCACGTTGGGGGCATAGATATGTAAAATTGTTAAATCTTCTTGTTGGACAGACCCTTTGAGTATGATATAGTGTCCTTCCTCATCTCTTATTATAGTTTTTGGCTTAAAATCTAATTGATCTGATATAAGGATTGCCACTCCTGCTTTCTTCTGATGTGCATTAGCATGGTAAATTCTTTTCCACCCCCTCACTTTAAATCTGGAGGTGTCTTCGGGCTTAAAATGAGTTTCTTGGAGGCAACATATAGATGGGTTTTGTTTTTTTATCCATTCTGATAGCCTGTGTCTTTTGACAGGGGCATTTAGCCCATTAACATTCAGGGTAACTATTGAGAGATATGAATTTAGGGCCATTGTATTGCCTGTAAGGTGACTGTTACTGTATATGGTCTGTGTTCCTTTCTGATCTACCACTTGTAGGCTCTCTCTTTGCTTAGAGGACCCCTTTCAATATTTCCTGTAGAGCTGGTTTGGTGTTTGCAAATTCTTTCAGTTTTTGTTTGTCCTGGAAGCTTTTAATCTCTCCTTCTATTTTCAATGATAGCCTAGCTGGATATAGTATTATTGGCTGCATGTTTTTCTCGTTTAGTGCTCTGAAAATATCATGCCAGCTCTTTCTGGCCTGCCAGGTCTCTGTGGATAAGTCAGCTGCCCATCTAATATTTTTACCATTGTATGTTACAGACTTCTTTTCCCGGGCTGCTTTCAGGATTTTCTCTTTGTCACTAAGACTTGTCAATTTTACTATTAGGTGACCGGGTGTGGGCCTATTCTTATTGATTTTGAGGGGCGTTCTCTGAACCTCCTGAATTTTGATGCTCGTTCCCTTTGCCATATTGGGGAAATTCTCCCCAATAATTCTCTCCAGTATACCTTCTGCTCCCCTCTCTCTTTCTTCTTCTTCTGGAATCCCAATTATTCTAATGTTGTTTTGTCTTATGGTGTCACTTATCTCTCGAATTCTCCCCTCGTGGTCCAGTAGCTGTTTGTCCCTCTTTTGCTCAGCTTCTTTATTCTCTGTCATTTGGTCTTCTATATCACTAATTCTTTCTTCTGCCTCATTTATCCTAGCAGTGAGAGCCTCCATTTTTGATTGCACCTCATTAATAGCATTTTTGATTTCAACTTGGTTAGATTTTAGTTCTTTTATTTCTCCAGAAAGGGCTTTTATATCTCCCAAGAGGGTTTCTCTAATATCTTCCATGCCTTTTTCGAGCCCGGCTAGAACCTTGAGAATTGTCATTCTGAACTCTAGATCTGACATATTACCAATGTCTGTATTGATTAGGTCCCTAGCCTTCGGTAGTGCCTCTTGTTCTTTTTTTTTCTGTTGAATTTTTCAGCCTTGTCATTTTGTCCAGATAAGAGTATATGAAGGGGCAAGTAAAATACTAAAAGGGTGGCAACAACCCCAGGAAAATATGCTTTAACCAAATTAGAAGAGATCCAAAATCGTGAGGGGGGAGAAAGGGGATAAAAAGAGGTTCAAAAAGGAAGAAAGAAAAAAAAAAGAAAAAAGAAAAAAAACGAATTTAAAAAAAAAAAACACCTAAGAAAAATATAAAAAAGAAAAAATATATATATTAGATAAACTAGTAAAAAATCGTTAAAAAAGAAAAAGGTAACAGTTAAAAAAATAAAAATTTACCCGAAGGCGAGAAAAAAAAACAAAAAATGAAAAAGAAAAAAATTAAATTAACTGCAAGACTAAAAAAAATCATAGGGAAAAAGCCATGAGTTCCGTGCTTGGCTTTCTCCTCTGGAATTCTGATGCTCTCCTTGGTATTGAAACCGCACTCCTTGGTAGGTGAACTTGGTCTGGGCTGGATTTCTTGTTGATCTTCTGGGGGAGGGGCCTGTTGTAGTGATTCTCAAGTGTCTTTGCCCCAGGCGCAATTACACTGCCCTTACCCAGGGCCGGGGTGAGTAATCCGCTCGGGTTTGCTTTCAGGAGCTTTTGTTTCCTGAGCGCTTTCCGTAGAGTTCCGGAGGACGGGAATACAAATGGCGGCCTCCTGGTCTCCGGCCCGGAGGATCCGAGAGCCCAGGGCCGCACTCCTCATTGCGCCCTCAGAGAGCAGCGCCCAGTTACTCCCGTCTGCCTGACCTCCGGCCGCGCTCCAAGCTCACTGAGCCTGCGACCGGTTCAAGGTCACCCCGAGCTGCGAGCTTACTGTCGGCTCTGTCTCTGTAGCCAGCTTTCCCGTTCCAATACCCGCAAGCTCTGCGACACTCAGACACCCCCGATCCTTCTGTGACCCTGCGGGACCTGAGGCCACGCTGACCCCGCGTGGGCTTCGCCCCGGTTTAGCCTCTGGAGCGATGTCCCTCAGCGGAACAGACTTTTAAAAGTCCTGATTTCGTTACTCCGCCGCTTGCCGGGAGCCGGCCCCTCCCCCCGGGGTCTATCTTCCCGTCGCTTTGGATTCACTTCTCCGCTGGTCCTACCTTTCAGAAAGTGGTTGTTTTTCTGTTTCCAGAATTGCTGTTCTTCTTCTCTTCGATCTGCTGATGGATTTTCAGGTGTTTGCAATCTTTAGATAAGCTATCTAGCTGATCTCCAGCTAGCTGAAGTAGTCTCAGCCTGCTACTTCTCCGCCATCTTGACTCCTCCCCTTTTTTTCTTTTTATTTTTTTATTTTTTTTAGCTTAAGCTAGATTGAGTTGGGATTTTGTCACTTGCAACCAGAAGAATCCTAATTACAATATATTCCTTCCCTCATACCCTCTTCCTCCAGAGAGCAGCAGATGATGTCAGGGTCCTGCTCATGCCCGCTTGGCACTTGCAGTCCTCATGTAGCTCGATGCCTTCTTACTATAGGCAAATGAGACACTCTTAGGCCACCAGCAGGATAGGCCAGGGCTCTGTGTTTAACACATACAGGGCCAGCTCTAAGCCAATGAGCAGCAGGAGATGGTAGATAAATACCCCAGCTCCCCCGCTCCCCAGGCAGGACTGCAAGGCACATTGCACACCACTTCCCTGAGATCCCCAGCACACCCGACCCTTGGTTACCATGGTGGTAACTTGTTTTGACCCTGAATTGGCTTCCCTCTCTTCCCTGTCTCGCTTCTCCACTCCCTACTGATGCCTCCTGGAATCGCCTCTCAGATAAACTACCTGCACCCAAATCCTTGTTGCAAGGTCAGCTTCTGGGGAAATCCAGCCAAGAGAAATATACTGTTGCCGAAAAAAAAAAAAATCAGGTAATTATGACTAATGATTACTACAACCCAAACTGTTTTGTCCCTATCTTTCTCATCGTCTCTTTATGAAGTTTCTCAGCCCAAGGTGAGTCCTGTTACTTGTTTCCGGTTACCTAATGCCCGGCTGCAGAGTTAGCTTGCAAATGAGGGGAGGGGGGGGGGTGGCCGTTAGGAATAGAAAGCGGGAGGTCACACTCCTGGTTTTGTGGCCATTATCACGAATTCTGATTTGGAGTTGGCCTATATCTGATCCAGGCTACAAAACATAAAAAATCTGCATGTACCCATAGGTTTTCCTGCAGACACCAATGAATGAGGAGCAAAGGTTTTACTAGATTTTTTTTTTTTTTTTCCTGTGAGAAAGTCTGCCTTGGACAGCTGGAGATCCTATCACGTTAAAACGGCTCCCTCCCTTTCACCTGGATTGCTCACACTTACCAAAGGCCGTTGGAGACATCTTAGCCAAGAAACCCATAACTGTCGGGGAACTGTGGGCTGGATTGACCTTTTCCCACAGGGAGAGGCCAACTCTCCCCGGCGGTGTGTGACACTTGGGAGTGTGCCTGCTCATAAACCCAGCCACCGGCATGCGAGTGCGCGTGCGTGATGAGAGCCACGCCCATTCTTCCTGGAGCTTGCGCTCCTTCTACTTCACCAGACATCGAGCTGCCAAGCTTTACAGCTCCCAACACCTAGATACCTGTATTTTTCCAAAGCCTTGGTTTGGGAGTCATTTCCTGATGCGTTACAGCTCCTTTGGACTGAGTATGCTTCCGACGTCAGGGTAAGTGGGTAGGAGGGACTAATTAAACGGATTTAAGTGAAAGACTTTGCGATATCAGATGAAAAGAGTCCAAATCTAAATTGCCGCCGCTAATGCTTCCAGGAATTAAGGATCTTTAAGGAGCAAAACACAGAAGATGGTATGGCATGAGAGAAAACCTTAACTCGGCATGTGAATACCTACATGACAATTCCAGCTCAGTCACTGCCAAGCCATCTGACAGCAGGAACAGTGGTCCTAAATACAGACAATGGGGCTCTATTGCCTGGGTTTAAATCCCAGCTCCACCACTTCCCAGCTGTGTGACCATGGGCAAGTTAAGTAACCTCTCTGGGCTCAGCTGCCTCCTCCACGAAGTGGGGATAGTAATGGCACCTGTCTTGGAGGACGGACATAAGCGTGAAATGAATTCATACCTCTCAAGGGTTCAGAAGAGTGCCTGACACCTAGGAAGCTTCCACAGGTTTTCTCTCCTCAGCGGTCACAATCTCTCTCGGCCTGAGTCTTTTCAGCTGTAAATGGAGGATTCCTACCTGGCCTATATTTTGGGGTTTTATGAGGACAAAATGACACAATGTTATTGGAAGGGAAAATCTGATAAAGCATAATATAAATTTAGGTTGTGATTAAATCAGCTCAAGGTTTTGTGGCCGACGATCCTCTCCTAAAAGAGCGGGGGTGGGCATTTAGAGGCTTGGTTAGTCTTGACTTCCGGGGAAGGAAACAAGAGCTCAGGGAAACACACCCTCCCCTCTACAAGGGTCGGACATATGGCTAGCAGCTGGGATTTATGCAAAGCATTCTTTGAATTAGTCCAAAAGCCCCACTGTTTGGTTATTGCCCCCAGCGCAGCCATAAAACCACAGCTCACAACTGCCTGCAGGTTGTTGTATCCCCAGCCCATGCTCACCCCGGCCCCTTTCAGGCTGCCTAGCCGTGGCCACTCTGAGCTCCCTGGCCCCAGAGCCACCTGCGTGTCCTCTGGCTAACTCAATTTGCTGTCAAAAAGGAGGAAGTAATTAAATGGGGGACATGTCAGTCCCACCACAGGCCCTGGAAAAGTCAATAAAATTTAGTCACCAGAATGGGAGCTGATTTTTAACCACTCTGCTATAAACCATGACACACACAAAAGATGTGAGCTTCAGGTTACATAGGGACCAAGCCCAGGAACCCGGTGCACAGCAGTTTGCCTTCTGTGGGGCAGAAGGAAGGAAAATGGAGTACTACTTACTCCAGTGAAATGTGAGGTGAGAAAGGAAGGGAAGATAATCTTGTTTCTTCCAAAACTCTGTGCCCCGAAGAGACTAGGGGGAGGGGTATTGGCAGTGGTGAAGAGGAGACGAATGGAAAACAGGACAAGATAATATATTGTTACTAGACAGGCCAGTCGGGCTCTG
This sequence comes from Mustela nivalis, assembly GCF_964662115.1. NCBI lineage: Eukaryota > Metazoa > Chordata > Mammalia > Carnivora > Mustelidae > Mustela > Mustela nivalis. Next base: position 99,696,177 of record NC_139040.1, read on the forward strand.
GGAAGCAGTGTATAAGAGACTCAACCATTAGACAGCAGTCCAATTAGCAACGTTGTTGCTGGGTTCTGTTTCACTCTGCTAGTGTCTGAGTGGATTTTCTCAGCCTTTACAAGGCCCTGTCCCTGAGGAGCTGCAGGGAGAAGAGGTTTGGAGGGAAGAACCAGAGCATATGGGAAACAGGATTCTGCTTGGCTGACCTGATGCACCCTGCCCGCCTGGCAGGCTTTTCCCTCGCATCAGTTCCTTTTGTGCTTTGTAAATCACGAACATAAAATCAGTATCACTGACCACTTTGTGAGATTCTGGCTATGATCTAGTAGGGCCAGCATCCAGATTTTGCCAAGAGCAATCACAGTGGCTTGGGGTGGAGAGAGTGGAGAAGGTCTGTGAACAGGAGGCTTCCTTTTCACACATCAGAGACATCACAACAGACCTAGAGTCATAGAAATGTGCTGAATCACTCCATGCCTGGAAACTCAGCTCTTTTTGCAAAAAGGCCTAGGAACACTTTTGTTTCACTTCCCCCCACCAAAAGTCAAAGGTGACTTGTGTTTTTTTAAGATTTTATTTATTTGAGATAGATTGAGAGAGAGCACAAGCAGGGGGAGCAGCGGGCAGAGGGAGAGGCAGGCTCTCCCCTGGGCAGGGAGCCCAGCACAAGACTTGATCCCAGGACTCCAGGATCATGATCTGAGCTGAAAGCAGACTGAGCCACCCAGGTGCCCCAGAGGTGACTTATTTAGGAATTTCAATGAAATGCTAAATGCAAAATGCAGAGCATAAAGCAGCCCACAACTATCTTTTTTTTTTAATTTATTTACTTGACAGAGTGAGATCACAAGTAGGCAGAGAGGCAGGAAGAGAGAGAGGAAGAAGCAGGCCCCCTGCTGAGCAGAGAGCCCGATGTGGGACTCGATCCCAGGACCCTGAGATCATGACCTGAGCCGAAGGCAGAGGCTTAACCCACTGAGCCACCCAGGTGCCCCAGCCCACAACTATCTTAATTAAAGTTAGTAGTTAACCTTCATTGAACACTTCTTACTAATTTTAATCCTCACAACTTTCCTGGATAGTTGGTTCTAATATCATTACACCTATTTTACAGATGAGAAGACTGAGCCCCAGAGAAATGAAGTAACATGCCCAAAGTCATGTGGCTGAAGAGTGGTAGAAATGAGAATTGAATGGTCAGTCACTCAAGATTTACTTCCTGTCAGCTCTCAATGCTAGCAATAGAGGACACTTTCCGGATGCTGGGCAGATTCCCAGAACTTTTCATGTACATTATCTCACTGGATAAGCAAACACATCTCTTGAGGCAGGAGTGCTTGCCCCCAATTTAGAGATGCAGAAACTGACATAGAGGAGGATTAAGTGGCCCTCACAATATTATAGAGGGGGAAATGAAGAGCAGAAGTCGAACACCCCTTCTGGTCTTCTTTTCTCCATACCCCTGAGGCTTCAGTATACTAAGTGTTTACATATGGCAAGCTCCCATCGGCCCTAGTAAAATGTGCAGCACTGCTCTCCAGGAAGAACTCCCTCCTCTGCTTTGGGAGACAAATGTGATGGCTTCCTCACTGACCACATCCACCCTACCAGTGACATGCACTCGTATTTCCTGCGAGGTGGCCACACGTGGCCACGCGGGTTGTTCTGCAAATGGCCTCAGCCCATCTGTGGAGGCACTGTTGACCTTGTAGATGTGGTAAATTTATCATTTTAGTAAGATAATTTTCCAGTAGATGGCAGTAATGTGTCTTGAGGAAGGGGTGGGCACCTCTTCCTAATTCATGCAAAGGCAGTGTAGGGGCAAGTGGGGCCCCTGATGTTGTCTGTTTTAAGTTCTTTTACCCGTAGGAGCAAGATGGCATTGATCCTTCTGTCTTCTGTTCCCGCTTAAGACCTAAAATGGGAGATTTCGCTCTGTAAAAATTCATCTATTGATATTTAAGAAAATGCTTACCAGGCGCCTCGAATGGAACAGTTCTGTACAAGGTAGACCTACCATGGTGAACAAAGGAAACAGTCCCCACTGTCTTTGTTCTGGAAGCTCAGTAAAGGAGCATGGAAGGCATGAAAGGTCAGTGCAGTTTAATTGGCTTACCCTTTCTCTCTATTCTGTACATTATGAGAGCTCACCAGCAATAACAGCTCAACTCTTTGGACTCCTTTGCAGCTAGAAGTTGTCATGGGACCCAGTTCTGCCCATGGGACATAAAGAGTAGTCAATGGACACTCCCTTTTCCCCTTCTCCCTTCTTTCTGGATGGAATACAGATGCTATGCCTGAGTAGCAGCAGTCATCTTGTAAACATAAGGACAAAATGTACTTGCTATAGACAGCAGAGAAAGAGGAGAAAAGGAGCCTGAGTCTGGTGTGGCATTATTGAGCTGTAAGAATGGTGCTGAATAGCCTCTCTTATTTGGGGAGATAAATAAACCCCCATTAAACTACCATCAGCCAAGTTTTTTTTATTACTTACGGCTAAACATGACTGTAACTCACACAAGGAGCCAGACATTAATCAGTATAAAAAAATAAATGCGAATAAATGCCACACTAGAGAAGTACAGAGCACTGTGGAAAGGTAAGCTGAGGCACCTGACCAACTCAGAGGCAATTAAAGCTTTGTGGAGGAAATGACATTGAATCTCAGTAACCAGGGGGTTGGAGTGACATGCCTTTTGGTAGAGTAAAAAAAAAAAAAAAAAATTGGACGAAGGCCTTGACGGGGGAGGAAGCATATACATTGGGGGTAGAGAGAGAGGGACAGTCTACACAGGTACACAGGTAAATCAGCCCCTGAGGATCAAAATTGTGACCTTACCCTCTTTGCTTAGTTCCTTAACCAACAGGATTGACTAACCACCACCAGCTAACCACTCAGGCATCGCCAAGGGGAAGGAATGCTAATGGAGGATTTCCCCTTGGCCTGGCTGAATTAGAAAGGAAATTAAGATCACTCCTGATTATTCACATCAATAGAAGGCAAGGAAGATGCCCAAAGAGGGTCGATATAAAAGTACTGGGAGGATGATGAGTATCCACACAACCTGGCACACCATACATGTTTGTTGAATGAACAAATGATGGCAGTGAAAGTAATTTCAAACTGTGAAATGATGCACCCATCATTACTTCCAGTCTACGATGTGTTGTACCATACTCAATCTTCAATGTCTAGTTCACAAAAGATAACAACAGAAATCCTTTTATGTTCTTGCCAAGTACAGGGTTCAGGATGCTGTCTTCCTATTGGTGAATCTTGGCTTTTGCCCTTTTCTCTGCAAAGGGAGAGGCTTTCTCTGTCGAAAAATCAATCCTCTGAATGCTCGCCTTTCTTCTACTTCCCCTCTACCGGATTCTCCTGACCTTCTGGATCACTTCCTATAAAAAAATGTTTCTGTTTCAAACCCTGGTGAACTATTCATTTGCCTGACCATCACAGACAGATCTTCAGCTCTGCCTCTGGGAATATTGCTTCTCTCTTTCTACTTTCCCCCAGGGAAATGGCAGTCCCTCCATGTCCCACCCCACTTCTCACCATCCTTGCTCCAGCCCACGCTCATCCCACGGGGCCCCACGTGCAGCCTCTTTTTGGCCACACAGTGCTTCTTGCCAATCTTGAATGGCACTCGGCTCCAGCGCCATCTCTCCCCTCTGCCTGAATCACTATACCTGCTTTATTTCCATTTTACTGTGGGCAATAGGCAACCCCTCCCCCAGGAAGCCTTCCCCTACACTCCAGCCACATGGCTTTTCCTCTCCACACTCAGATAACCCTGGGCTATCAGGTCCTGCTCCCTGCTCAGTCTCTCCCACTGGCCAGAGGACTCTAGGAGGTAAGGACTCTGCCATCCTGTTCACTGGTCAATCACCAGCCTTCAAGAACAATTATAACACACGGCAGGCATGGAGTGAATACTTACTGTGGTCACATTATAGCGGATTCCTTTCTATTTTCCACATGATTATAAGCTCCTGGAGGACATGGTTTAGGTATTCTCCATCTTTGCAAACTCCCAACTAGGGACAAAGTCTGACACAGGATAAGGAAAGGGGAGGGTGGACTCCTTACATGTTTAACCTGGAGAAGAGTTAATTGGGTAAGAAGCAGGGAGGACCCACTCTCTGTCTTTAAATATGTGAAAGGCTGCCAAATGGACTAATATAAAGCTACTTCAAGTATGGTCCCCAGACCAGCAGCAACTGCAACACCTGGGAACTCACACTGTTGCTCCGGTCCCACCGCAGACCCACCAAACCAGAAATTCTGGGATGGGACCTGGGGCTGCTTTGAGGAGCACTCCGGAGGGCTGCGATGCATGCTACAGCTTGAGAGAAGACTTGGGCTAATGGTAAGCATATTCTGGGTTAAGAAGGAGACAGTTTTCCATTGAATACACAGAACATTTCTTTATGGGCCTCTCCAGTAATGGCAGAGGCTGCCTTGTTAAGTTCCCCGCAGCTCTACAGGTCCTGGAAAGGCAGAGGAACCTCCCATTAGGCCTCTGTTGGGATTTTATGCCTTGATTATGACACTATTGAGCCAGCCAGGAGACAAGAGACCGGAGTAACAAAAGCCCTTCAGGAATGTCCCATGGATCTCTGGCTTGCAGGATCGGGGGCTGGGGACGGTTGAGGGGGGTCCCTCCAGCCAGACCAGTTCTACCTCTCCAGCTACCTGGAGCCCGAGGGGTGGGGGAGTCAGTGGGGCAAAGGTGACACAGGCAGGAGGAGGGTAACCATATTTATCTTTTTATTTTTAAAGATTTTTATTTATTTATTTGACAGAAGTAGGCAGAGAGGCAGGCAGAGAGGGAGAGAGGAGGAAGCAGGCTCCACACTGAGCAGAGAGCCTGATGTGGGGCTCGATCCCAGAACCCTGGGATCATGACCTGAACTGAAGGCAGAGGCTTTAACCCACTGAGCCACCCAGGTGCCCCTCATCTTTTTAATTTGAGAAAGGCTTTATGGCTGCAGAAGGAAAAGAACCTTGCAGTTGCAATAATAGAAATAGCAAAAGTTAACATTTATCAAGCATTTACTCTGTGCCGGGTGCAGTGCTAACTTGCTTGGCAAGGATTTTCTCATTTGATTCTTCCAAGAACCATATAAAAATCGCTAATATCTCTTAACTGAAATAAGGAAATAAAGTGAGAAAGAGGCAAAATGCCTTCTCAAAAGATCATGCTGTTAATAAAAACAAGAGCAAGAACCCAAGCCTTCTGGCTTCAGAGTTTCATCTCATGACTTCGATTCTGTGCTCCTTAACTCTAAGGAGTTAAATGTTATATGTTCAGGATCCAGAAGGTCTTCAGCCAGGGCCAATGAGATGCCCAAGCAGCAGAGCTGGGGGAGGAGAGTGAGCTATGAAGAAAATGGGATTGGCCAGGGTGGGCTAGAATATATGACAGCAACAACCCCCACCCCCCAACATCTCAGTGCCTTAAAACAACCAATGTTTGCTTTCTGCCCCCCAGGAAGTCCATCACAGATGTTCCTAGGTGGGCTGCTTTCCTGGGAGTACTCCTCCCACCTAGGTCAGACCCAGGAACCTTCCACTGTTGGCTCCATCTTCCCCTGGAGCCCCAGGGACCATCTGTCCCCACCAGCTGACCGGAAAAGACTGGGAGCAAGGGAAGGACCTCACCAGTTACTCGAGGGGCCCTACCTGGGAGCCAAGTGGGCCACCTCCCCCACATTGTACTGACCAGAACTAGTTCCACGACCCTTCATCAGTGCAAAGGAGCAAGCACAAAGCTCTTTTTGGGACTTCGGAAGACAATAAAAGGCTGGTCAGCCCTGGAATTATCACTGCCACAGAGTGGTTTTTTATTTTCACCCATGAAGGGGCAAATTCATCTCTAGACACAATCTCTGAACTACTTGGATGGTAAAACACTTTAGGTCCTTACACTTCTAGGTGTAGACTTATACAGAAATTATGTATATGCCCTTAAGCCAACATATGTATGAGATATTTGATTTGCTTGATTTCTTTGTGTGTGTGTGTGTTTTAAGTAAAGAAATATATACTAAGATATGTTTCATTATTTTCTGCTTCCACCCCATTGAACTGGCTTGACACCCTCTAGCATGATTATGCCCCGCTCTGGAGACCCCTGCCTGGGAGCTCTTAGAGCTGCCCAGAGGGGAGGCAGTTTGCTGGGCTGGAAGCAAGGGCTCCTGGGGCACAGTGATTTCCCAGGGATGTCCCAGCATGGTGGGCAGAAGTGGGCAGAGAGCAGGGAGGGGAGTGCTCTGACCATCCTGTATCTCTCTCCGTGGAGGACTCCATCCTCTTCCTCCCTCCCTCTGCCCAGATCTCTGACTTAGGTGCCAGTGTGATATGAGAACCCTCCTATTAGGTGGAAGTAACTGACCCCCTAAGCCCACTCTGACTCTAAGTTTCGCCAGTTCCGTGAACACCTGGGGAGGAGCAGCAGCAAGGTGAGAGGTCGGAGGGCTGCCTTGATTCACTGCTTCACTGATGTGCCAATATCAGAGGGGAAGAGGCAGGATAATACTGTTTGAAATCTGAGTTAGCTGTTAATATATGGCCTGTGGGGATAAGCTGGTATGAAATTCAGAAAGACAAATGGGAGAGTGTAAAGGAATAATGATAGTGATAACTAGCTCTTATGGAGTGCTTACCGTACGCCAAGCCTGTTTCAAATACTTCATCTCCATTAATACACTACAGTCCTTTGAAACAGATATTATTATTAACTCTGCTCATTTGATTGAATTCAATCAACCAAATTGAATTTGGAGGAGGAAACTGAGGCACAGATAGATTTAACTGAAGGATGTAGGGGTTTACTAAAGCCCAGCGTGGCCCACTGACCAACAGCATTGGCCTCCCCTAGGAGCTTACTAGAAATGCAGAACCTGGGCCCCACCCAGGACCATTGAATCAGAGCTCCCCGGTTTAGTAAGACCCAGCCCCTAGGGGATAGAGACCATTAGAGCCTGAGAAAGACTGAATTAGTGAGGCAACAAGGTCTTATTCAGCCCACACCATCAGTGGCCTTTTGTTTCAAGAAATTGTTGCTTCTCCAGTGCTGAAGTTAGGCAGGAACCTGCCAAGCTAAATTCTTCCTCTCTGTGATCTAGAAGTGATATCTGCCATTCCCAAATGCCAAGTGTTAGGTTAGGATGGCCAACATTTGGAATGAAAAAAAATATATCATTATTTCCCAAAAGAAAGAGCTCAGGAAATTGGTATATACAAAGATATGATTGGTTCCTACTTCTCTTTCCCATGGCTCTAAAACAACAGTGGTGAAGAATGAGACTCCGAAATGAGTTGACCTCATTCAACTTCATAGCCCGCATTGCTGTGTAGTCAGACAAGTCATTAGTCTGCCTTAGCCTCATTGTCTTTCTCGGCAAGATGCAGATGCATGTAACATAGGAACAGGCTGTACAGCTGTCAAGAGGATTAAATAAAATAATCCATGTGAAACAGTACTGTGAACACATAGTTGATACTCAGTACAGTTGAACTTGACCGTTACGAAGGGTAGTCATAGATGATTCTAGCTTAGGTTTATAATCTCGACTAAGATTGTTCTGGGTGCCCTGGAATGGGCTGTGTGTGTCTAAATCTCAAGACAGAATGAACAATTCGTTTAGAAGTTGTTATAAAAGCAATGGATGTTAGAGACCCCAGCTCTGCGCAGGTCAAAAAACCCATTGCGTAAATGAATCATCAAATACTGAAGCACAAATACCTTCACTTTGAAAGGAGACCTTAGGAGCAGTTCTATCTTCCAGATGATTCAGAGTTGATTTGACTGTTTTCCTCTGTATTGTTTCAAGCTGTTCTTTCTAGAGGGCAACTCAGAAGGTTGGCACCTTCAGTTATTTTGCGCAGTATTGAGGAAAATTCTGTAAAATACCAGGATTTTTCTCAAAAATATGTGTCAATGATAAATTTAAATAAGAAGGACAGATCCAGGGTGTGTAGCTGATAAAAACAAAAAGGGAGTTTTCTGTGACCCTAAATACTTTTGTTTTTTCTGTTTGTAATTACATATACCATTTGTTTCTAGAGTCATTTACATTTATCTGGGCAGGTTTCAACAGCAGCTCAGGCATACCCATTCCAGAATTATTTCACCTACTTGGTACAATTCTTTTTTTTTTTCTTTTTTAATAATTAATTTTTTTTAAAGATTTTATCTATGTATTTGACAGAGAGAGAGATCACAAGTAGGCAGCCAGAGAGAGAGGGGGAAGCAGGCTCCCTGACGATCAGGGAGCCCGATGTAGGGCTCGATCCCAGGACCCTGAGATCATGACCTGAGCTGAAAGCAGACGCTTAACCCACTGAGCCACCCAGATGCTCCTCAGTATAATTCTTGAGCAAATTTTTGTTCATTTTGGCCACCAGAAACTTCCCTCATAATATATAGAAGGAACCGCTGTGTAGCGAGTGGCCAGCTATCCTCAGCTGGACCATTGTGTGGAGAAAACACAGTCCCAGACCCACTCTGGACCACCAGGCCCATCCTGTGACCTCACACAACTCATTCAACCTCTCTGGACCTTCCTTGGTTGCCACAGCTTTCACATCAACATTCAGATAGCTGGCCAAACTCCCCCACCATCCTCCTCTTATAGTGAAGAGTAGATGAAAGAAATTCACAAGTGCTAAGCCAAAGGCATATATAAATTTTGGTCCACTAATATTTGTTTTACTTCTTTTATGTTGTTTAGATGTGGAGAGCTAAATGAAAAATATTTTTCCTATTCCCATGGAAGATAAAGAGGAGAAGATTCCATTCATTATCTCTTTCTATTAAAAGCCTATATGGGGGTGCCTGGCTGGCACAGTTGGTTGAGCGTCCGAGTCTTGGTTTCTGCTGATGTCGTGATCTCAGCGTTGTGGGATTGAGCGCCATGTCAGGCTTCCTGCTGAGCGGGAATCTGCTTGTCTCCCTCTCCCCTTTCCCCTGCTCGCCCTCATGCTCTCACTCTCAAATAAATTCAAATAAAATAGTTTTTTTAAAAAGCCTCCCGTGTGTGTGTGTGTGTGTGTGTGTGTGTGTGTGTGTGTAGTGGTGATTTGAAAAAGAAAAGTAGCCAGAAAATAAAAGGGAGACACACACAAACAGAAAGCCATGGGGATCGATGTCATTAGGAGTCCTGGTATGAGCACTGACTAGCTGTGTGACCTTGTGTAAGCCCTGTCACCTCTTGAGGCCTCAGTTTGCTCACCGATAAGATGAACAAACCAGACTACATCATCTCTCGTGTCTTCTCAGCTTTCAGTGATCTATGGTGCTCTCCCCAGTCAGGCTCAACAAACCAGTCACCTCCCCTACATGACAATGATGGATAAGTCAACTCCCAGAAGCAGGGTGGAGCCAGTCCAGACCCTGTCCACAACCTTGTAACATAGGGCTCTGGCCTTCCCAGGGAAGGTTGGCCTTTCTGTTTCCATAGCGGACCAGGAGTGGTAGCAGAGGAAATGCCATGAAGGAAGAAAGAGGGGGAAAGGAAGACGAGTTGCCAGGATGTAACACTCTGTACTGACAATGTACACCATGACTTGTAGTTTTCAAGATATTTTTATGAATAATATCCATTTTATTGACATTGTGATGAGGGTGAGACCATGACATTTACTATATATCCCATGCCTGCCATGGCCTGGGCCTAGCACATAGGATCAGTACATGTTTATTATAAAAAAAGAATCGGTGAAAGATCTCATCTCATCTGGTGAGGTAGGTGTGGTTATTTTCCCCATATTTAGCTGAGGAAACAGATTCAGGAGAGGTAGCTGATTGCCGAAGTTTGCCTGGCAGTGAAGATGAGCTGTGATTTGGCTGTGTCTTCCATTTCTTAAACCTCTGCTTGTTCCCTATGTCATCATTCCAGTGCTAAAGGTTATTGATAAATGGCCACACATTCTTTGCAGCTTCTCCCATCAAGAAATTGAGTCCTTTTATCCACCCACTGAATTCTAAGCATGGTCACTTGACTGCTTTGGCCAACGGGATATTGGCAAATATGCTGCAAGCAAAGCCATGAGGAATACTTGCATATGGAGGCTTGCCCTTTCTCACCACTGGGAACACTGCCATTGCCAGGTGAAGAAGCCCAGGGCAGCCCACCGGAAAGTGAGGAACCATGTGGACCAAGAGGCTTGAGCAACCCCGGCTATCTCAGCCATCCCCACTGAGGCTCCTAACATTTGAATGGGACCATCTCAGATCATCAAACTCAAAGAAGAAGCCACAAAATCATAAGCAGAAAAATGATTGTTGCTTTAAGCCACTCAGGTTGGGTTGATTTGTTACACACCAGAAGCCGGCTGATACAAATAGCATCCTTCCACTCCCAGGGCTTCTGATGTTTCATGGTGACTATTATTTGACGCTGAATTGCTCTTCTTTCTCCCACAACCTTGAAGTCATTCCTCATGCAAACACATATGCACACACTAGCACATATGCAAATGCACACAGATGCCTAGGGAAAAGAAGGGGCACCAGCTTTTATAGAACTTTGTTTCGGCATGTGAAGGAGGAATTCTAAGCCCTTCTCTCCTTGTAATCAGCAGCCAGCTCATGATTGCCCTTTGTCTCACTGTCAATGGGCTTTTGTGGGGGAGTCTAGAGTAGAGAAGCAGGAAAAAGGAGATGGGAAAATAGGACGGAGGAGAAAAGGATTCTCACCTGGGGATTCTGGCCATAAGGAGACTTCAGGCTTAATCACAGGGCTGCAGGCTCCTAGCCTCTGCCCACAAACTGGGATCAATGAGTCAGCTGGAGGCCTTTGACCCAGGTGAGCCAACAGAATGGACACCACCCACCATCTCCGTTAGCCAGCGACTCCTGGGCCTGATGAGGGCAGCTGACTGGCCAACTGCGGGTGGTTATGCAAAAACCAAGGTTACAGCAAAGAAAGTTCATATCTTTCCAGAGCCTGGCATCTCTTGGATTGGCACCGTTGGGTCCTGCCTGGCTTTTCAAGTTAGCAGCTGCCAACTGGCAGGAGCCCGTGCCTGCAGCTGCTGCTCTCGCCACCTTTCATGGTCTGTCACTGGGACCATTTCTGTGCTCTGGTTGTGGTCACAGAAAATCTGCAATTAACCAACCGTGAGGGGCCTGCTAGCTCACCCAGGGAGACAACAGAGTGGGGGAAAAAACTGCTAGGAGGAAAGGAACAAAACACAGCCCATTGCGGGAAGCCCAGCAGAATTGCCAAACCGCCTGGTGAAAGCAGAGACCACAGCAGACAAGGCAAAAGCACCTGAGCCCAGGAAGACTGCCCAGCACATAGTAGGTGCTCAGTACAGCCTTGTGGGATGAAGGAATACAAATAGCCCAGCTGCAGAAGCAGGGCTTATGTCTGTTCTCAGATCTTACTGCAAACAGGTTTGGCCCTCCTTGCTAAAACCTGCCTCTGCTCCCCAGGTCACCTCTGACCCTCGAGATGAGAGGGACTCCAGGCCACATTTAACTGCCGGCACAAATGCCTCCTGATTACCTTGGAAACTGAGATGGGGGCCATCAGCTTCCTTTCCTAGCGAACTCGGTGCAGATTAGATCAAATAAATTAGCATCCTCCATCTCAATCACATCGCTCGATGGAAACAACTTTATGTGCTAAGGCAGGGGTTAACTTAAAGTTCCCTGCCTCCAAATAAAGATTTACTTATGTGTTTATTTATTTATGCCTCATCTCCCTGCACAAAAGGTTTAAGACAGCAATGGAAAAATATCAAATGCAGCATTCTGTTTTCAATCTGACAAGCCTGGAGAAGAAGGAAGATTTTTTGTTGTTTTTTGTTTTTGTTTTTGGTGTTTGTTTTTTTTTTTTTTCTATGTTTTCCTGGCAGCGTCTTTTGACCTACACTTGGCATTCTGTGTAATGTCCATGTGCAAGAGATTGCAATGGTGGGAAGGTCACGGGTCATGCCGTGTCAGCGCAGCCCACGCAGGGGGATGTGAACCTCCAGGCCTATCGGAGCTGAACCTCTGGCCAAATGAGGTCATGGGACAGGAATGTCAATTCTAGAGAATGTATGCTTTCTGGTTTTACAATACAATTTGGGGAGGTGAAAGATCGTGTCATTACAAAGTCAATAGAGTTCAGAGCAGAGGGCAAGAAAGGAGGGGAGTGGGAGTAATGTTTGCCAATTTGTCAGGCTCTAAGTCCCCATATCTCTCTTTACGCAATCAAGAGTGATCATCGGCAGCTTCTGGGGAAATATCGCAGTCCTAATATTTTCAGTGGAACAATTATGTGTTTGTAAGTTATATACAACACCACTGGAAGAAGGACAGGCAGGACAGATGACCCACAGGCAGGCTCAGTGATAAAAATTGGCTTAAGGAGGCAGCCTGGGGTGGTTGGAAAGAATCACCTAGGCTATAAGGATGATGGAGGGATAAAGGGGGCAGAAGATACAGCCTTGAGCCTAGCAATGATGGCAACTCAACCAGAGATGGGCTCAGAATTCCAGACACAAGCTGTTCCCCAGAGGAGGCTTGTTTTCAGTTGGTTGACTTGTTTCTCTTTAACATGAAATCGTTTTCAAAAACAGAAAGGCAGGAGGAATTTTACAGTGAACATCCATATACCCAACACCTAGGTTCGACAATTAACATTTTGCTACAGTTGCTTTATTACATATCTAGCCCTTCATCCATCTGTCTGGCCATCGTATTTTTACCTTAAGGAGGGCACATGATATAATGAGCACTGGGTACTATATAAGATTGATGAATCACTGAACTCTACCTCTGAAACTAGGAATACACTCAATGTTAATTAATTGAATTTAAATTTTTAAAAAGGGAGTTACAGATGTCAGTTCACTACCTCCCAAATACATCCATACTTGTGTCATTAATGGTTGGTTGTTCAATATTTGGTGTTTTTGCTTCTTGAGATTAAATTTATAGATAATGAAACACACATACATATCTTCAGTTAGTACTTGACAAATTCCAGCAAAGACATAAAACAGTGCAAGCCAAATCCAATCAAGATAAAGAGCGTGGCCATCAACCAGAAAGTTCCCTCATACCCCTTCCCAGTAAATCCCTGCCCCTAACAATCAGAGGCAACCATTGTGCTTTTTTTTTTTTAACCACCATAGATTAATTTTATATATTCTAAAGAGTCCTGTAAATGGAATCATACCATATTCACTCTTCTGCAAGTTTTCTGTCAGTCAACATAACATTTTTAGAATCCATCTATGCTGTTGTGCTTATCAGTGCTCATTCCTTTTTATTGTTCAGTAGAATTCCATTGTATGAATTATTACATTTTGTTTATCCGTTCACCTGTTGATAGCTACGTTGATTGTTTTCGGTCTTTCTGGCTATTAAAAATCATTTTGGATTGATGTAAATATACAAACTGAAAGGTCTCAGTGCAATTGCCCTGTCAACTCACATATTCAACTTTCAACTGTCCTGCAGTTAACCTTAAGTGTCAGAGTTGAGAGTTGAAAGCCAAAATAACTCACAACTTAATCTGACTTCCACTCAATGATGTAGATCGATTTTATTGCTTCGTAAGGTAAGAGACAAAAATTTTGAGAGCTAATTTATATAAAGAGAAATAATCGGTACTATTTCATATCAGCTGGGGTCTGAGGAGGTGGAGTAAACTTATGTTTGTGGTCTCTGAGTCCTGTCCTCACCAGAAGGAAGGGTTACCCACCCCCATATTTCTCACTTCTCCCACCTGGACAGGTTTTCAGGATGGAAATGGCCCCACCTAAAGACAAGCAAAACTCAAAACCTCAGGGTCCATGAGGTGTCAGTTCTCCAAATGCTGGTAGAAAAAAACCTTTTGTGCTCTTTCTGAAGAAAATACAGAGAACACCTTTATCTTCCCCACACCTTCACTTCCCATTCTCTCCTCAACCCACTTCAGTTCCACTGTCAATCTCAGCACAGTGTCAAAGAAGATGAGCACCGAGACATTTCCCCTGGGTTTGGCTTCCATCGGTAATGTTAGAAAAGACAGTTCCAGTGAGGTGGTGGGGATGGGGAGGAGTTTAACATAGCCAGAGAGAAATTGAGAGAACAGAGCTAAGGAGAGGCAGAGAGGACCCTGTGAGATGAAGTTGGTATAGTAAAGGAAGTTTCTAGAACCAATCTTCACCCATTTTCAAAGTTAAGCTAGATCCAACCCACCTGGATCACCACCTTACGTCTCAGGGCCACTGTCCCTTCACTTCTGTCTGGGTAGGAAGCTCGGCACTCTCCCCAGACACCTCTTAGTCTCAGAATAGCACCACCTGTGTCTTCTGCAGCAACCAGAGTGTCCTCCTCTGGTCCTTGCCCCAGCCAAGGAAGGCACTGTCCTGGATGGCTGCCAATGCCTTGGCAGGTATCATCTTTGCTACCCTGAGATCAGTGATTCTCTGGACCCTGGAATTCTTCCCTTCCCCACTGGCCCCTTCTGTCTCTCTCATTCCGGTTGCCTGAACAGAGTTCATGTGCAAATTGCCAAGGCTGCTTCTGGCCTCAGGTGAAGCTTGGCCTCTTGACTATTATTTTATGCTACCAGCCCAGGCTTTGCTGGCAGCCTGAGACTTTATTGACAGCTTTGCCATGTTCCTGGGAATCCCCAAGGTTGCCCTGGGCTCCCTCTCACATCACTGTCCTTATTCACTTCTAATTCCATCTCTTCTCATTTTAAAACCCTCGACATCCCTATTGAGTCTCCCATGCAATTCCAGTTTCCATGTAATGGGAAACATCTAGGTCTCAGTTCATCTGTAGAACAGATATGATTAAAACCAACCCACATCCACTGAATGGTTCTTGACAGGACCATTGCTATCTATGTTCTCCCCAGTGACCCAGTCAAGTTTCTCTACCACCGTTACACCCAATCCCCATTCCCACACTCCTAGTCATGCGATCTTTCACAATCCTTGTGTGGCTGGTACCCAATAACAAAATGCTTTAACACATGGTGGCAAGAGCAGATAGACTTTCTACAATGTGGAAATTCCTCGACGGGGCATCCTTGCACATGCCAGCTGTCATGTTGTGTTGTAAGAAAATGATGCTCTCGTGTGAAACAACTGTGTTACTTGGTTCGTTCACACTATTTTGTTCCAGGACATTATGCTTTCTGTTTCTGTTCTTGGCTTCCATAGCTTCCTTTCTCACTCCTTTGGTCCTGTCAGCTATCAGTTCTATCCTCCGGTGTCATTGCATCTGCCTCCAGCATCACTGACCACCCCATCTTCCAATCTGTCCTTTCTAATGAAACATGTTGGGAAAAGGACACAAGCTTCAAGAGATGACAATATACAAACAGGTACCATGCCTGGAATATTACAGCTACTCAAAATAGGTTTTAAAATATTATCAACTTAAAGAAAAACTTTTCTGATAAAACACATAGAAAGTCTAGATAAAAATATGACACTATTCCTCCCCAGGTTGAAAAAAAAAGTGCAAAGCTTTGTTGAAAAGAATGAGAAACCCCCAAATTCTCTATTAGCAAAGGGAAATGAAAGTCAGAGCAATAAATTCACACTGGCACCATGGAATCCCCCAGAAGCTTCAGCCCAGATATAGGCCACTGGGGACTGAGATGAGGACTCTGACACTCTCCCACACACAGAAGCTAGAAGCCTCAGAAATCATTCCCATCCACTAAGACTAATACAATCACACTGTCCACTGTCTTGTTAAAGCGATAAGGAAACTTGCTGTCTGTTTGGTCTTTATGCAGGTAAACTAAAACAAAAAAAAAAAGACACCTATGAAAAAGTCAAGAACCCAAGCCTCCATTCCTTGTAGTGGTGAAGTTCGAGTTACAGAAAGCCCAAACTGAAGGGTCAACATAAGAATTGGTCCAGAGCCTGGGAGACCCTATGGCCTTGGCAAAAGTCAGTGTGAAATCACTCTGAATACTACAAGGACCTCGGCAAAAGGAAACAAAAGTTAAAGACAGTCTCACAACTAAAACAAACAAACAAAAAACAAAGACCAGCTACACAAGGAAATGAATTACCATAAGGGATAGTTGGCAGCTGCAATAAAGAGGGAGAATATTGCCTGCTCCCAGGAAATAATAGAAACATCTGGAGAAGAATATAAAATAAAGATCCTGAAAGTGATTAAAAAGATACCAAGAATAAATAGACATGGTAATGAAAGTGAAGGATAATATGAATAAGGAGCAGCTAGAGTTGAAATACTAATAAAAACTTTTAAGAAGAGGAATGGAAATTTAGAATGAATTTCATCATATAATGGCAGATTCAGAGTCAGGTGACTTCTGTAAAAACAGGCAGCAAGAAGAGACAAGGAGAGCAAAAGAGCAAATTTCCTATTTGAACTTGCATGTCTGATATCTATTCAGCTAGTCTCTGGCATAGAAGAGGATCTCACCAAAGATTTGCTGAATGAATGCAGCAACAAATGAAGAACCTATAGGTAAAAGGACTGAGGAATAATGAAGGAAAATCTTCTGGGCAGTATTCTGGACTACAGTTTTTCTTTTCTCTCTTAAAACCCAATGTAGCTCCCCAAACTTATTCCATCTTAGCAATGGCAGACAGTCATTGGCCAAGGCTGTGTATAGCCATCCAGAAGCAGCAGACATTTTTGTGGAAAGCATTTCACAGCAGGGCTTAGCTGCGCTCATGACTTTCTAGACTGTGGCTATGCTGAGAGCTTTATTCCAGCCCTGCATGGATTGAAGCAAAAGTGCAGAGGGACAGAAAGAGCGAGGGCCATGGAAACACAGCTGGGAAAGTCCACACAGAACAAAGCAGATCTCTAAGACGCTCCCTGATCTTGATGATTTGACCTGTCAGTAGAGAGATGATCAGTCCAGCTTTTATCTCAGTGGAACTGATAGCACGTGAATATAGAAATCAAGTCAAAGCACAACAAAGAAATGGGTAACAAAAGATAAAGGGGGACCTGTTCTAAAATCAGCCCAATGCTGCATCCATAGCTGTCTCATAGCCGTAAGGGAAGCAATGGAACAGGTAGTACCCTCCAAACCCGAAACTAACAAAAGGAAACCACCGCCCTGGCATGATGGTTTGAAATCATGCTGCTGTTTATGCTGAATTAAACTATTTCCTAAACTATATATGTTCCACTCCAAATTTAGGATCCGGTGGTCCTTAGTTCCTCTTTTAGTTCTCCAGAGAATCCACTGGATTTTTTTCAGCCCTCTCTCCACTCAGTCATGTTCCCATCTCACTTAGCTAACTCAAGACACTAAGCTTGCGGAAGTCGTTCCCACAAGCTGAAGCTGCAATGGACTGTCGTTACAGGCAATGCAAAACACAGTTGATGAAAGGATAACGTGCTAGAATACCTGGATCAGATGGGCAAACTTACATGCCTGTTGCACCCACTCTGGGAAATGAATCATGCAAGATAGCTTTCTGACCTTTAGGGTTTCCTTTTATACAATGAGGATTCATGGAAGAGGTTTGGTGCATGGGTTTGGGTGTCAGGCTGACTAGAGTCTGAAGCTGGGTTTGCCAGGTGCTAGTTAAGAGACCTCAGTGAGTTACTTAACATCTCTAAACTCATCTGAAAAGTGGTGCTAGAAGTATTATCAGTTGATAATATTAGTTACAGTGCACACCCATTGTACTGACCTCACAAGGCAGCTGGGAGGACAAAGCACGATATGCCGTGTGACTGTAACTCTCTGAGATACTCAATATCTCATGAAGAGCACTGAGAATACTCATCATGGTTTTTTTTTGGGGGGGGGGAGGTGGTGCCCAGCCATAGATAAAACTCCAGAGAGAACCATACTGTCGAAGCTGGGCTTTAGGGTTGAGAGAAGCAAGAGCCCACGGCAGGATTACAGAAGGCCCCCACCACTTACCATATCCCAACAAAAGAAAAACAAAATCTAACCCACATCCCCCAGCCTCGATTCCCACACATTGGCATAGTCGTCTCCATACTTTCAGAGAATATATATGCTCAAATGCATGCCTAAGTGTTAGTGGAAGTTACTTGTGGGGCATGTGATTAAGCCTTCATAAGGGTGATCATCTGGTAGATTGAAGATGGTCCAATCATTCTTTGGACTCCTCCCATGGAGCGGTAGCATCCATGTCCTGCCTGTTGTATCTAGGCTCAGCTTTGTGACTTACATGACAGATAGCATGTAGGGGAGGTGATGTTCTGGGACTTCCAAGGCTGTCATGAGCAACCTTGCAGCCTATGTCAGATCTCTGTGGTTGCTTGCTGCACAGAAGCTGGTGGCCATGTAAGGAATCTGCCCGTCTTGAGGCTACCATGCTGGAAAGCACACAGGAAACAACCACATGGAGAGCCTTGAGACCATAGGAAGAAAGAGAGAGAAATGCTCAGCCAACCCCTAGGCCTTCCAGCCATTCCCTGCTGAGGACCCAGGCATCTGGAGGTGAAGAGGCAGGCTGTGCCTGTCTAAATTGCAAATTTGAAAGAAAATACATGCTGTTTCTCTAAGCCACTAAGGTTTTGGGTGGTTTGTTACATAGCAATATATAACTGGTAGAGAACGCATTCTTTTATTGTCTGAATTTTCACAACTAACACATGCTTCTCTTTCCAGTTTGAAAATAAAAGGGAAAAATATGAAAGAGAAAGTTAAAGGAGAAGAAAGACTTTTTTTTTTTTTTTAAAGAGAAAGGCAATCTCCTGTACTCTTCCTTTCACTAGCCTCTCCAACAACCTTCTCTTAATGCTGGATTCAACTTGGATTGTCATAGGCTAGTCAGTTCCCTCTTCTGAAGGAAACTATCATTTGATGCCTCCTGTCATCTCAGAGAAAATAGATCCTGTTCTAAAGAGCTGTAAGCACAGGGCAAAGCCCTTCCGAGATTCAGAGACAAGAGCTCGATGTCCTTTGGGATGAATACATCATTTTGCACGTGTCCTTACGCTCTTCAGTTGGCTGAACTGTCCCCATAAAATGACTCAGCTCAAACCTTGCTAAGAACAAAGGAGCAACTGATCTGCTTTAGAGTCTAACCTGGCATCATCGCGGTGTGACTTCAGAGAGAGTCAACCTTCCATATTAAGAATGTGGTCTTTAGGATCTTGGATCAGAAGGGACCTCAGAGGGTCTTTGGTTTTGCAACTAGGGTGAGGGAAAGGGCGTTCATGTCACCTCTTGGCTTTTGCCTTCATCAAACAAAGGGGTTTGACTGGATGGTCTTTTTTAAAATTCTTATTTATTTATTATTTCTTTTAAGTAAGCTCTACACTCAACGTGGGGTTTGAACTCACAACCCCGAGATCAAGACTCATGTGCCCTGCTGACTGAGCCAGCCAGGCGTCCCTGACTGGATGGTCTGGAAGACCTCTTGTAGTTATGAAGCCTATAATGCTTGAAGCTAAAACAGAAGCCCGGGTCTTGCTCTGTGCAACATGTCAGACAAATCAATGATGGAAAGAAGCCTTCCATGGTGCCATCACAGGCAGAGTGCTAAAGCCTCAGTGTGACCTAATGGGACATTCATTCCCTCCTTTCACCATCCCTTTTAGTGAAGGACCCAAATTCCTGTGCATAGCAAACTGTTAGGAGTAAAGGGGTGTCTACTTGGCAGAGACTTTCTATTCTCCGAGGGGAATAAAGGGTAGTTCCCCTTCTTCAAAGGGAAGACCTGGTGTGTGTGACATGTTGAAATGAGCAGATCTTTGGAAATCATTTTTGCTGTTCCTTGGTGGAAGAGTGGTTTGGTGTTTCCTAGTATCTCCTATACAGGCCATTTTAGATCGTCTACCAGCCACTCCCTCCCCTGGCAGAAAAGCCAGAAGAAAGGAACTGACAGAATGAACCTCTCCCCCACCCCCTTGGTGCTAGAATTCCCTCATCAGTTAAATATGGAGAATCAGCTTACTCAGTAAATTCTAATGAGGCAGCCTCCTCAGCTGTCAGTAGCCCTCCCTGCTGAAGAAGACAGCAAGCAAAGAAAAAGATGACCCACAATGCTTGGAGCAGTTTACCTTCCCACACCAAGGCACAAGAACCTCAGAATGGCCTCCATTACAGCGGCACTCACAGACAAGCCCACCACAAGGAACACTGGAGTAAGTTACCCTGGGTCCTAGGACTCCCGCCAAACACAGCAGGTAGGGGATGGCAATTGTAAGAAATTAATTAAGATGAATTATTAGTCTAATGAAAAATCTGGGCTTAAACATATGCACATATGCAAGCCCCCTTTGCATGCCAGCTCTCAGTTGAAGTGGTGGACATATCAACCTTAGACCCAAAGGCAGCCAGTTGAAGGACTGAGTTGGTATTAGTCGGGAAAACACAGGAACCATTTCCAAGGGTGGTGCTAAGAAATCCAGGAACTGGGCAGGAGGCAAAATTGCAGGGGTTCTAGACCAATCTCGGCCACTGGTTTTATCACTTGAGAAAAGACAGGTAAGCACCAGGTCTGTGCTTCTGAAACAAGGGAAGGCAGGGGAATGCCAGTAGCGCATGGACCACAGGGGTAAGTGTAGCGTATCTTTCAAAGGCATCAGTCTTGATGGCAAGTATTTTAAATATGTTTATTTTTTAATTTGGAAACTGTTTTCCAGAGATAGAAGCAACATAAAACAAAATTTTAAGCACACGGTTCATGGGTTTTAGCAAATGAACACACCTGTATAAACACCACCACAATCAAGAAATGGAATATTTTCATCATCTTCCAAATTTTCCTTATGCTCTTTCACAGTTAATACTTCTTCTAGCCCCAGGAAACCACTAATCTTCTTCCTGTCACTACAAGTTAGATTTGTTTTTTTTTCAGAGGTTCATGTAAATGGAATCATAGAGTATTTCCTTTTGTTGTCTGACTTTTGCTCAGCAAACTAGCTTGAGATTCATCTATGTTGTTTTATGCACCAGTTCATTCCTTCTTATTGTTAGATAGGATTCCATTGTACAAACACAGCAGAATTTATTTTTTGAGAGAGGGGCCGAAGGGCAGAGGGAGAGAGAGAATCTTACGCAGACTCCATGCCCAGCGTGGAGCCCAACATGGACTCGATCTCATAAGACTGAGATCATGACCTGAGCGGAAATCAAGAGTCAAACACTGAGCCACCCAGGTGCCCTACACATAGCAGAATTTTTAATAACATTCTCAAGCTAATGAACATTTAGGTTGTTTCAAGTTGGGACGGTTACGAATGAAACCATTATGAACATTTGTGTACGAGTCTTTGTGTGTTTCCAAGTCTTAAGTTAAGGCTATGTTTAATTTTATAGGAAATTGACAAGCTGGTCTAAAGTGGTTCTAGCAATTTACATTCCCACTAGAAAGCATTTATATTGAAACAAAGGCAAATGGACTTGAGCCACATGATGTATGGGGGATCTAAATCCAGAAGATAAGCCATAGTCAATTTCCCATGAAAAGTCTCTTATGGCATTCCCCCAAAGTACCATACACATATTTGGGGCTTTGGATTTCTGTACTGTGACACCTGAGGATGCACGTATATACAATATGTATATACAGTAATATGCATGTGTAGATCTATTACTTAGTAATAGATAACTATATTAAATACAATATAATTTTACATAATAGAAGATAAAGATGGCAGAGGTGGGGAAGGACATGTCTTCACTGTCATCGTTATTGGAGATGGTTAAGAGAAGACTCTGCAACTTAGTGTTTTTCAAGTTTGAGTAACATACAGACCTTTTCGAAGAAATAATTTTCTCTTGGGTGTACGCTCTTGGATAAAAATATTTAATTAAAAGAGTGCTCATTACATGCAAACGTAAGACCACAGATTCCTCATATTTTAGCTTGTCTGCATCTTGGAAGCCCTTAAACATTTACAAATTAGTGGAACTCGAACTATAACAGCAGAGCAATTCCAATTAACAACATTGATTTAAAATAATGGATAATATTGTTTTCCTGAAACTCAGCTGCAACCGGCACTAAGTATGAGAGAGGACATTATGTCCACACAACCACAGGTCAAACAATGGCTACATTTTCCCAGTGCTTTGCAAATTATTTTCCAATTACTAGGAAACCTTTGCTCAAGCGATGTGCATTCGGCACAAATGCTTCATTAACATATAAGGTCTGTCTTTGTGGTTTTCTTATTAGGCCAACACAAGTTAAGTGGAACTACTTAGCATCCATTCAACCATCCACACGTGCACGTTTGTGCATGTGCACCTGCTGTGAGACTATAAACCATAAGGGGCGGGGACTGTGTTGCTGGGTCTCACCATTATATCCCCAGGAATTGAGGGATGAAAGCCCCAAACAGAAACTAACTATTAGATTGAATAATTAGGTCAAAGAAATGTTTTTAAATGAGACTGTTATCTTTTCAAAATTATAAATACTGGGGGCCATTTAGATAAAATATCAACTTAAAAAAAAAAAACCTGAAACCCTCAAATTCCCATTTGGGTTTTGGCCAAGTGCAGACACAATCAGACACAATCTGCCGCTCTTCTAAGGGGACAGCCTGGGCAAACAGTAGAGCCATGAGGACAAGAGGGAAATTAATCAGGAAATATCAAGAAAGCCTGGGAATATGGCATAGCTAGTGATGTGTCATTTGTTCAACAAACAAATAGGAAGGCTCAAGGGAAATGAAATTTCTCAGGACCGAAGACCAAGTGTGTCTTGTCAGCAAACGTGGCGAGGAAACAAAGAAGCAAAATCACTTCTGATGAAAGGAGGCTCAGTACCGGAGTTTAAGGAACACTTGAAGAGAATACAATGAGGATCCCGTAGAATTTGAGCAGGATGCGACATCTCTGAATTATTTCTACATACAACTCCCTTGCATGGCAAGTGAGGGAACTGCGAGCTCCCACTTACAAAAGAAGAAACCGAGGCTCACAAGGGTCTGAAGCTTTTCCTATGGTTACAGAGGAAGTCAGAAAGAGAGGTCTTGTGCTGAAGTCTCTTGCCTGTGATCCACACTCTTGCCAATATTCTGGAGACCAAAGATCTAGCAGCAGTACAGGCTCATGGTTAAATGTGTGGGCTCGGAATCAGACTGCCTGGCTAGGGGAGGTCCCTGGTACACCCCATCCTCATTCTTGTTGTCACACAATGAAATCACACACGTGGATGTGATTTCCATCACACAGTCTGCTCTCATCAAATGTAGCCTTTACACTTGTAATGGTACATACATTATGCAAATAAAAGTTGACGGGAGTGGATGGATTATACGTAACCTTTGTACCAGGTACCAAAGCATTCTGGGATAGATAACGGCTGAGAAAAAAAATTGACATAATGAAACAATCTAACAACATCAAAAAGGATGAGCCTCAGAATTTTGACTAATAAGGAATGAGGAATGATTGTTCTCACCAAAGGGGAACAGACAGAGAATTGGGGGCCAAACCGAACAATGAGATTAAACTGGGAAAGTCAACATTCACAATTACTCTTTTACGTTGCCATTCAAATATCTCCTGTTTAAAAGAAAGATTAGTTGATAGATGATTTAAAATTGCCTCTTACTGTGAGTGTAAAGAAGATTCAAATGAAACTCGTAGGGATATTATATACACTGTATTAAGGGGACACTGTCTGATGGGTGGCTAAAAGGTACAGCCTGTAAGACTTTCCTCAAGGCATTCCAATTCAATTCTGTTCTTTTCCAAGAGCCCATTTACTAAGCAACTACATGCTCACATTAGGCTGCTTTGGTCCTGTGTGCTAAGCACTTTGTTAGGTCCTGGGGATCCAAAGGTTAAAAAAAAAAAAAAAAAAAAAAGCCTGGCCTTGGCCTCTCAGACTAAGTGGCCAAGTCAGAAATGTGAACACAGGGCACAGTAGTGGCATCATAGATGACCTGTCCATAGTGCTGGCGTGTCCAAATAAGGACATTCAATAGACCGAAGCATTGGCTTCATTTTCCACCCTATTCTGCTGTTATACACCTACATATATAACCTTGCTTTGGCCCCATCGTGGTTGGAGTCCTTCTTGGTCCCTTGACTTTAGGCTTCCCTGCGTGACTGACTTGCACCAATGAGATGAATGGATGTGACGTGAGAAGGGGCTTAACATGACTTTTCTATCCTGTATTCCTCCCAGGCATGAAGAGAACATGCCACACATATTCTGCGGAGCCAAGGAACACAAGAGACAAGAGGAGCAGAGCTGGATCCAGCCAGCAGCCTGGAGCCAAACCCAGCTGAACCCAATTTGGTTCAGCTAACCTCCAGCCAACACACAGACCCTTAACGTAAGAAGTCAATTCTCGTTTTAAGCCATTGAGTTTTAGGGTGATTCATTACATGACATGTGTTCAGAGCTGTCTGAGACGGGCCATGGGAGGTATGACAGGGATGGACAGGAATAGAGCTTTATTGGGGCTCTTCTCTGCCAACATACCACCTACTTCTCTCCCACACTCCCTCCATGAAACACATAAGCGCGTCTCCCAAAACAGAGCTATAAGAACTGTCGCCCGTTGCCAATCCTATAAAAAAGACTTTTATTTGGATTGTGTCGGGGCAGTGCAGGGCCCAGGTATTAACTGTTCCTGAATACCTCCACAGCTCCCTTTCTTGTCGTTCTTTCTTAAAATTGGTGGCTCCTTCAAAAACACACATATGATGCACGTCAAAGCAGCCCATGAGCCAGAAAACAGACAGAGGTGGTTTTCCTAGGAGAAATGAGCTGGTTTGTGTAGCTGTGGCCAAATTTTGAAAAGCATCCTGCAGACATGGGGAATGCAGAACTTCAGTCACGGATGAAAAATGTTAACTTCTCTCTCTCCTTCTCTCTCTCTGGCGAGTAGCTAGATGCTAAGGAAAGGCTGGGGCGGGTTCATAAAGCGTGGGCAGGGTGGTAAGAAAAGTGACAAGGAAAATTTATCTCATGCTATGAGAAATGTGGGGCTATGCCTTCCATCCGTCCCTTCCAGAACGCACAACAACATAGGATGATACACATTTCAGAGGCAAAGGTTTTTGTTAGAAGTTTTTGTTAGTTAATTTTAAAAAAGAATTTAAGGAGAGGGCTTCCAACTAAGGCAGATGAGTCCCACAGTATTAATACAGTTAAGCAAATATTGGAGGATCATAGGAAATGAGGTTGAATAAATTACATGTTTTATCAGACATCTTTGGGCTTTGAAACTGCTGACAGCCCACTGTGGAATATTAAATCTCACATTTCTCAATTTGCCTTTTTATTGATGTTGGGGAGGAGGTTGTATATGAAAAATTTTCTTCTCCCAACATCTATAAAATATTATGTATGCATTAAAATATGTGTAAATATTTATTTTCAAGTGTCTTTGGCTGAGTTCCCCCAGAGGCCAACCCTAAGACAAGCATTTGGGAGCAGGTCCTTTATTTGGGAGGTGACCCCAGGAAGTACCAATTGGGAAGTGGGGGAGTCAGGTAGGGGAAAGAGTTGATACAGGGCTCATTAATGATCACAGGGGAAGGCGGGGCTCAGACCTGTTAGGGACCTCTGGGAGATGATATGGATAACCGTCCTACCCGTCACAAGGGAAGCCATAGCATCACAATTAAATCCCATCCAATATTGGCTGAAGGGTACTACCAAGGGGGTTAACACCCAGCACTTGCAGTCTGCCCCACCAGTAGGGCCTGAGAGAGAACCCGCAGGCAGAGAGTCTCCAGGACAGATGGACGGTATCCCTGGTTGTCCAAGGACAGTGCGTGCTATAGAAACTGCAGCCTTTAAATCTGTGTCAGTAAGAAGAGTTATATGTTCAGTGAGATCTTACAAACACTTCCACTTGTTCAGTCCACCAGTATACTCTTTTTTAAAGACTGATTGATTGACTTAGAGAAAGCACATGTGTGTGAGTGGGGGTGGGGGGGGAGCCGAGGGAGAGGGAGAGAGAATCTCAAGCAGACTCCCCGCTGAGCGCAGAGCCCGACTCGGGGCTGGATCCCATGACCCTGAGATCACAACCCAAGCCCAAGAGTCTGACGCTCAAGTGACTGAACCACCCAGGTGCCCTCCAGTGTGCTCTTTTGAACCACACTTAGAATCAGACTTCAGTTACAAAAAAGTCTTTGTTTCTGAATGCGAGAGTCCCGCAAGGAACCAAGGGAGCACAGGAGGATGGAAAAGCAGCTATTTACAGCTAGAGCCTGCAGATTTCAATGTTTTCACAACCAAGAAGGCTGCACCTGTGTTTATCTGCTGACCTTTGGCCCTGAGTTAAACAAAGTACCCACGGACACACAAGAAAGTGGTGCTGTGGGGACTGTCACACAGTCTGTGGACCTCAGCCATCCTTCACCACCAGGCTGCCTCTGGTTGGGTGGGGGGGGGGGGAGGGACTATGGCTGATGCAGGCCCAGATTTACCTTCCCAGAAGGGAAAGAAATCACAAATTCTACAGGAGTAATGGGCCTAAGGAATAAGGGTCAGAGAAAGCTTCAGGAAACCAGCCAGGGGTTCTAGTCTTTCTCGATTGAAGGATCTTTCCCTCTCCCCAAATCAAATCATATGCCAAAAAAAGTGCAGATTATATGAAGAGCCTCACAGTCACCTGAAACCCCTCTGAGTCCCAGATTAAGGTATAAGGTGACAGGAACAACTCAAATTGTGCATGTTGTGATTTGGGGGGTACTTCCAGAAAAAATGTTCAAATTCTAGAAAATTCCCCAGGAAACAGTCTCTTCTTATCAAGATTTCCTCTCTCCTGCTGGCAGCTCTCATATTAGGTCTACAGTTGCCAATAGCCTCAAGTGACAGGAAGGATTCCAGATGCTAATTCATGATTAGATCTGGTAGGGTTTTTTCCAGCTCCCATGTAAACCACAAGTTCTGCCTAGCCAAACTAGGTCAATCAATGCTGCAGGGAGGTTATCTCAAATTAGAAATTAGCTGGGACCAAGGAACATACCTAATCGATTAAGTATCACATAAGAAGGACAGAAGCATTAGAGGTAATGACAGTGGCAGGGATCTTGACCCCAAAATAGAGGACTTTCCCATCCCTTACCCATTATTGAAGAAGTTGCTGTTCTGGGAAGCCAAGAGGGCAGAGAAAAATGTAACTCAGGGAGTCAGGCAAACCTGGTGCCACGTTCCCCATGGAGCCCATAATTCACTGTGACCCTGGGAAAGTTAGGCTATCTCTCTGATAGTCAGTATTTACATCTGAACAGTGGGCGAGTACCATTTTCCTTCTAAGGATGCCGTGGGAGTTAAAATGAGAACCAAGATACACTGAAGGCCAGATTCAACTGCCACCAAATATCTCTGGGAGAAAATCTCTACCCCAGAAAAGAGTTCCATGGGCACCTGGGTGGCTCAGTTGGTTAAGCAACTGCTTTTGGCACAGGTCATGATCCTGGAGTTCCAGGATCGAGTCCTACATTAGGCTCCCTGCTCAGTGGGGCGTCTGCTTCTCCTTCTGCACCTCTCCCCTCTCATGCTCTCTCTCTCTCTCAAATAAATAAATAAAATCTTAAAAAAGAAAAAGAGCTCCAAATCTTAGATGATAGTCTCTTAATTTCAACCTATAGTTCTCAAATTATAGAGCCCTAGACAGTACGCGAAGGAGTAATGCAATCCAGTCCCTAATTGGGCAGTGAGGGAAGTGAGGCCCAGAGTATGCAAATGTCTCGCTCAAGTCACACAGCTAGCGGTGACAGACTGAGAACCTGGGGCTAGCTCTCTGGACTCCCAGTCCTGTGGTCTCTCTACTAACAAAACGAAAGTACAAAAAAGGACATTTAAAAGATCTCTTGGAATTTAATGGAATTGGATATCATCTTTATCCAAAACATTCTTGGAAGATAATGAACAGAGATCACCTGATACACAGTGAGCCATTCGATAAGTGTTTTGGTTCTGGCTGCTTTGGCTTCTGGATCATTCTGGCCTGGAGATAGGTAGATATGTAGGAGGTGAAGAAGGAAGCAGTGTGTTGGGAGTTATATTGAACAGGCACACAGACTGGATCATTTTAGCTCTGATACGAGGTCAACGTGTGAGGTGCAGCAACACACTCGACCCCACAGGGCCTCCACTTTATCTGTAAAAGGATGTTCCCAGGCTTTCTTTGGGCTTTCATGTTCCAGTCTCCCCCAAGAAGGCCCCAGCGTGCTTTCACGGTCTCTCGTCAACTGTCCTAAGGGGCCGGCTGCACAGGATGCAGGAAAAGAAAATTTGAATAGGAGAGAAGAGAGAAGACTAAAAGGGGGTGAGGAGTCCAAGCAGTGAGCAGGGAGGAAGTGCTTGAGAAGAGGGATGTGGCCACAACAAGGCTGGAAGCCCAGGAGCCTTTACCTGGTCCCCAATCTGGGAAGTGGCTTCCCGCTTCTGCTCTTGGATGTGTCTACATTCAAAACAAACCTGAAAGGGCTTCCCCTCATTGGCCCATCCATTCAGTCAATGTCGTTGTTCTTTTTCCCTTTTTCTTTCCTTGTTTCTTCTTTTTCTTCTTCCTTTTTTTTCCCCCGCAGCAGTTTTATTCAGATATAATCCTCATGCCACACACTGCACCCAATTAAAAGGCACAATTCAATGGCTTCTCATATAGTGAGAGCTGCACAACCATCACAGTCAATTTTAGGATATCTTCATCACCCCCAGAAGAAACTGACTACCCTTCAGCTGTACACCCCCCACAACCCCTCCATCTCTGCCCTGAGCCTGAACCAACCACTAATCTACTTTCTGCCTCTCTAGATTTGCCTGATCTTGATATTTCATATAGTATGTGAGTAGAATCATACACCACGTGGTCTTTTGTGTTTGCCTTCTTTCCCTCAGCATCATGTCTTCCACATTCATCCATGTGGGAGCAAATATCAGAACTTCACTCCTGTTTATTGGAGTAAGAGTCTAGAGTAGGGATAGACCATATTTGTTAATCTGTTAATTGGTTGATGGACATTTGGCTGGTTCCCGCTTTGGAGCTATTGCACATAATGCTGCTGTGAACATTTTTTTTAAGAGATGGAGATAGGTAAGCGTGAAGAGAAAAGGAGAGAGAGAATCTTAAGCAGGCTCCATGCCCAGCACAGAGCCTGTCATGGGGCTCGATCTCACAACCCTGAGCCAAAATCAAGAGTCAGCTGCTCAACCAACTGAACCGCCCAGGTGCCTCCAGTCTGAACATTTTTAAACAAGCTCATTTTGTGAATCCACCAGTAATTTTTGAGAACCGTTTCACACCAAAACTTTGGGGACCTAGACATACAAAAATGAATGGAACCCTTGCCCTCAAGAAGACACAATCTTCCACAGATATGCCATCTGAGGGAGGTGTTTCCAGTGAGGCTGGGGCCCAGAGGCAGAGAGCACGTGGCAGGCTGCAGAAACTGTCCAGGTGAAGGCACAGAGGTGTTGAAGAAAATACCACATTCTGATCATTGCAAATAATAATAATACTAATAATGCCTAATCTTCCCTGATGTTTGCTATGTATCCGGTACTAGTCTAAAATCCTTTATTTGCATGAACTCATTGACTCCCCATGGTAGCCTATGACCCTATTATTTTCCCCAGCTTCTAGATGGGGGAAACGGAAGCACAAAGAAGTAAGTGATAACCTGAGGCGGGCCACCCAGAGGGGGATCCTGAATTCAAACCAAGGGTCCAATGCACCGTCTAAGCCCCCGTGGGGATGTCCTTGTTTAATTCCCAAATTGTTAGATCATGGAGTGTGTGAGGGGAACAGCAGGAGGTGACATTGGAAAGGCAGGCTGTGCTGAGCCATATGAAGAAATCCTAACTCCCAAAGCAAAAGGGAACTATTGAAGGTTCCATGCAACAACACTAAAGAGATTCTCATTTAAGGCAGACCAGCAGCAACAGTGGGAGGGTTGATCACAGTGAGGAGAGACCATGAGTTTATTTTCCTATTAATATGACCTGAAAGTGAACAGTACTCGACCACCCATTCCCATATAACACACCTGTCACAGGTGTGAAACTGCATTGGTTGTGCTATCCTGGATGCAATCTTTCCAGGAGGATGCCACGGTCAAGTTTTTATGAACATCATTCTTGTGTTTGCTATCATAGGTTTGACCCTGATTCTCAATGAAACTGGGCTGGATGGCGACATAGATCTCACCGTGCAGAAGCAAGAATGCTGTATACACATCTCTGTGGCTCATATCTCTTTTCCCAGGCACACCAAAGGATGGGATGTCAGCTGACAAAGACAGGGCTCCTGTGTCCAAGGACCACGGAAGGGGGCTTCTCACACACACGCATATCCATAGCAGGGCTAGTCCTCGCCATGTGGGTATCTCACGGGAGTCTTGGCCCTGCTTTTCCATCCTCTCCCTTGAGATTTAACTGTAGCTTCCTATCCCCTAACGGAGCCCATCCAGACTATAGAACCAGCTAGGGAAGCTCCGAGGGTGCTCCAGAATGAGTGCCAATAGAAACCATGACATGGGGGCACCTGGGTGGCTCAGTGGGTTAAGCCTCTGCCTTCAGCTCAGGTCATGATCCCAGGGTCCTGGGATTGAGCCCTACATCGGGCTCTCTGCTCAGCAGGGAGTCTGCTTCCCCACACCCCCCCACTGCCTCCCTCTCTGCCTACTTGTGATCTCTGCTTGTCAAATAAATAAATAAAATCTTAAAATATATATATATGAAAAGGAAAGAAACCAAGACACGACTGTGGCACCTATGCCAGGGGCATAGAAAATGCTCCCGCTCGTTATCCCTCTGCCCGAAAACCATGGTTGTTTCATGGAAGGTAGAGGATGATCCTGGAGCCGGCAAGAGTTCGTATTTAACTCACAAATCCTCCCAATCCCTTTATGAAGCTGCTGTGATCATTTCCATTGCACAGGTGGAGACGCAGAGAGAATGAAGGGTTAGCAGATTGACCTGCTGTATTCAAAACTGTGCTGGTAAAACAAGGCTCTGGGCAGATCATCTCCCTTCATCCTCTCCCCGGATCTTTCCTTGTTTATCTGTTAAGATTGAGTATTTTCTAGGGTCTGAGATAGTGTGGGGGTTGGCAAATGCAACACTTGGTACGCATATCTTTAGAATCTCACCATTTTAGCTGGGATCATTGCAGGGATGCTACAAATATCTGCTGAATGAGTGAATAAATAAATGGTGGAAATATCTCTTGGGGTTAATTACTAAAGTATCCCCCATCTCTCTTTTTCTCTGAATGTGTGGGTATGTTTGGGTGTAGGCATATATATATAATGTGTG
The DNA here is from genome assembly GCF_964662115.1 of Mustela nivalis. Lineage (NCBI taxonomy): Eukaryota > Metazoa > Chordata > Mammalia > Carnivora > Mustelidae > Mustela > Mustela nivalis. The sequence continues at coordinate 99,727,345 of NC_139040.1, forward strand.
TGTGTGTGTGTGTGTGTATACATCTCATATACATATTAACAAATATATTAACAAAATATGCATAAGTAGATAAATAAAAGCAAAAATATGTGAATACTTTCTTTTTTTTTAAACTATAACAATTTATATCTCCTGAAACTATTATTTACTTATTTACTTATTTATTTATTTTTAGGATTTTATTTATTTACTTGTCAGAGAGAGAGAGACAGAGACAGCGCGAGCAAGCACAGGTAGACAGAGCGGCAGGGAGAGGCAGAGGGGCTTCCTGCCAAGCTAGGAGCCCAATGTGGGACTCGATCCCAGGACACTGGGATCGTGACCTGAGCCGAAGGCAGATGCTTAACCAACCGAGCCACCCAGGCGTCCCGAATACTAACTTTCTTTTTTTTTTTTTAAAGATTTTATTTATTTATTTGAGAGAGAGACAGTGAGAGAGAGCATGAGCGAGGAGAAGGTCAGAGGGAGAAGCAGACTCCCCACGGAGCTGGGAGCCCGATGCGGGACTCGATCCTGGGACTCCAGGATCATGACCTGAGCCGAAAGCAGTCGTCCAACCAACTGAGCCACCCAGGCGTCCCCCGAATACTAACTTTCAATGCCTATATTCATGCTCTGAATTGAATTCTCTATTTTACAAAAATAACTAGAAATACCATAATAGCTAACTTTTGTAGCCTGCTTATTATGCACTGAGAACTGTTCCAAGCTCTTCAAATGTTTTAGCTCATTCAAGTCCTACAACAACCTTTTGTGACATAAGCTCTTATTTTCCCATTTTACAGATGAAGAAGCTGAAAGAGAGATTTTTGAATACTTTGATCAAGTTTTTACAGCCACTAAGTGGAAAGTGAGGACCTGAACACAGGCAGTCTGGCTCTAATTCTGAATTCTTCCGTTAAGAGATAAAGACAAGGTGGGGCATCTGGATGGCTCAGTCGGTTGGGCAACTGTCTTCAACACAGGTCATGACCCCAGGGTCTGGGATGGAGCCCAGCATTGGGCTCTCTGCTTAACAAGGAGCCTGCTTCTTCTTCCCCTCACCCTTGCTTGTGCTCTCCCTCGCTCCTAAATAAATAAAAGCTTTAAAAAAAAAAAAAGATAAAGACAATTCTCCAATTGCTGATTGAGAAAGCTATATAAATTATACTCACTCCATCATAATTTGGCTCCCCTGGAGAGAAACTGGTCATTTGCCCTGTAGCCCTGAGTAACCTGATTGTTTTAAGTGTAACCCAAATAAACTTGGGTTGCCTTGAGGCCAATCTCTGTCTCAGCATATCCAAAAGAAACAAAAATCTCATTACAAAAAAGCCTTAAAAGTACCAAAGTTCTCTTGAGATGATGGTGAGGAGGAACTTTTATTATGGAACATATAGGAAGACTAATTAAAATCTAATTCACATACCACTCTTTCCAAAATTTGTCTTTTTATCTTTTTCCTCTGCCCCAGCCTTCTGGCCCCTATCCTCATGCTGGCTTGTCCTACTCACTTTCTCCCCCTTTCTCTTCCTACCTCATCTGAGCTCACAAATAGTGCTACTATTCTCCTGCCTGCCCCTCCTGACCCTGAAGAGCCAGGAAAGGCCTCACCGGTCAAGCAAGCAATGGAGATTTCCTTGCTATGAGACAGTAGGGGGAGTAAATTGAAGATACTTATAATTCACTTATTCCTGACCACACTTCCACAAGATAGGCACAATCATTATCCCCATTTTACAGATATGTCATTTGAGGCTTAGAGCAGTTAAGTAACTTCCTTAAAATCACGCAGCTGGGAAAGGCAGAAGCAGAACTTGAATCTTAACCCGTCAAAACTGTAGCTCATGCTTTTTCAATATATATATGTATATATATTATTGAAGTAGAGTTGACATACGATGTTACTTTAGTTTTCAATTGCATAATATAGTGACTCGACAATTCTATACAGTACGCAATGCTCACCACGGTAACAGTAGTTACCGTCTGTCACCATACACTGTTATTACAATGTTATTGACAATATTCCCTATGCTGCGTTTTTCATCTCTGTGACTTATTTGTTTTATCACTAGAATTTGAACCTCTTAATCCCCATCACCTATTTGGCCCATCCTCCCACACTCTTCCCCTTGGGCAGCCACCCGTTTGGTCTCTGTATTTAATCTCTGTGCTATACTGTAGGTGATTCATGGATAAACATACAATGACCAGGAACCTGTTGAGTTTGGGGAACCTTTTCTGGTTCTACGAGCAATGCGGGGAGGGAGGCTCTAACTGAATTCTAAAGAGTTTTACATGCTTCATTGAAGACTTTGGACTATCCTTTAGACATTGGGAAACCACTGGGGATTTTAATCAGGGGAGATTTTAATCAGAGAAATTTTAAACATAGGCTGTTTTGCTTTGTAGAATAATTTGTTGGCAAGAGTGTGAAGAGTGGACTGGTAGCTCCACACTCCCAAAGACTTTTTTTTTTTTTTTGGTTGCTAGGTCAATAAGTTTATTATCTTCATCTGAAAAATCTTCATAGAAAATAGTGGCTTGATTTATGAATTCTCACCACCCCACTCTTGAGCATACATTGTGTTCTTTCCACGGTTCAGGCTTGCTTTCTTAGAGAGCTAGGGGAGTGGGTGAAACTGCTCAACCTAGGGTACATCTGAGAGATTGAAGTGCATCCTGGGAAATAACTATCCTTAAGGGAAAAACATCTCTATTCAGGCAGGTGTGCCATCTTTATTCAAGTGCAATAGGATAAAATTGTATGGGAAGGGTAACGATTCTACAGAAAGATCAGTTTGTCACTCAGATTGCTTTCTGTCTCAGACCTCATAGATTTACACCTGAGTTCTAAGGAGGGAGGACTACAATAAGGATAAAGTAAAATCTTAAAAAGTATCCAGTTCATGAACATGACTACCCATAGGGCCACAAGAACTTGGCCGTCAGCAGCACAGTCTCCACAGGGATGGGGAATAATTGGGTTCCAGCACCAGCAGCAATGGCCACACCTCAGTGGGCTCAGGGGACAAGGCTTTGGGGATTGGTAGTCACAAGCAGCAGTGACATGCCTGCTGTTTGGGGCAATAGTAGCAACACAAATCAGTAGAGCATGCCACTGCAGGAGGAAAGGAAAATGACAACTCTTTTGGAGCAGCCAAGACCACTGGCTCCCCGACTGTGCGTGAGACACTCCCTGGAAAATACTGAAACCATTTAGAACCCATGTGAGGAGAGCTGGAATTCCAGTAGATGGTCAGGGGCCGAGCAAGAGAAAAGCAGTTTTGTGGCCAATTTTCTGGCCTTGATTTTGACACCCGTCCTGGGGTTGTGTGGCCTGGGGGAAGTCCACGCATCCACAGTAATGATACATAGGTCCAGAGGTTACAAGGGTTGAAATGGAGAAGGAAGCGTGGAAGATAAGGGGGAGGTGACAGATATGAGAAATGATTAGAAGGAAAAGTGGCAGAGTCTAGTAACTGGGTATAGAGTCTTGGGTGACATCTTGGTCAATAAGGATGCCATTCACCAAATACCAAAGTCCAGAAGAGGAGCTTGATGATGAATTCTGCTCTAAGACATGTTGAGTCTAAAGGTCCTGCAGGTGATTGAAGTGGAGGTACAGTTTAACATAAGTGACAGGAGAGCTACATCTAGAAGGTACTTGCATATAGATTGTAAATTTAGGAACTTGTGGTAGAACAAGTCATGGGAGGTGTGCCAAGTGAAGAGAGACGAGGAACAAGAATGAATCCTTGAGTAAGGTCAGTAGTTTAATACTTGGTAACCAACTGAATATAGACACAAAAGACTTCATACGTCTAATATCAGGTAAATATGGGCTGTTTGGGGAAGTCAAAACAAAAATTGAGGGGAAAAAGAAAACAGCATCATCTTGAGTTGGGTTTTTAAAGGTGTATGGGTAATGTAACTTAAAGAGATCCAACAGACAATTCAACAAAATCTCTTTGGAAGGAAAACTCATGCTGGGATCTGTTCATAGGCAAGTGTCAAAAGCCTGGTGGACTGGATATTTTCAGCATGCTCAATCTCTTCCAAGTGACTCAGCGTGTGAGAAACGCCAAGTCACTGGGGAAGAGACTGATTCCAGTTAATCTTTTCTTAGGATGAGACTCAGCTGTCAGAACAGGGAAAGTTCCTTTTTGCTTAGCCAAATAAGAATGATATCAGGATTGTATTAAAAGCACAGTTAAGCTGAATCCTCACCATCTAGTGTCATTTCAACTTGTCCTACAGCATAGCATTCAAGTTAATCATAAAGTTTTTCTCCAATGAGGCATCTTTCTCCTTTTAAAGGAAGCTTCCAAGTGGTTTTTCTTTTTTTCTGGCCTGAAATTTCCACCAGAAGAGTCATTGAGTCATAAAACTTTGGGGAAACCAGACTGTACGGTTCAACTAGTTTAATCCCTTTATTTAGATGAGGATAGTTAAGGGCAGAAAGGTTAATTCAAGGGCTCTCATTCAAATGCCTTCTGGGATCAGGGAGGCAGTATCAGCGAGTATAGCAGGTCTTGAATTTGCTTTTTAAACACCTAATTTTCACTTCCAATATGAAAAATGCTCCCCTTCTGTTTTTCTTGAGATCATGCGGCCCTCATTTCCAGCTCCCCTCCCCCAACACATTCACTAGAGATGGGGGAACACAATATTTCTAACCACAGAGAAAAGGACCATTATAAGCAGGGTAAGAGATATGGCTTCTGAATCAGGGGTCAGCATCCGGGAACTAACTAGACAAGCTCCATTCAGAGGGTCAGCTTTTCCCTAGCTTCAGTCGTCAGTGGTCTCAAAAGACTGTGAACCCATTGCTGCCAGACCTTCCACATGTATTTACTTGTCTTCCCCTCTCTTTTGTCTCTAGACTGCTCCACACTTTTCCCATAGACTTTAACTCGTCTCCTGAAACTAGGCTGTTGATCAGGATGAACACACAAATAACTTTCCTAGAGTTACCCTGTTATTTTTTGAGCATCTGGTGTTTTTCTGTATTTCAGATGGATATAGAATGTTCCAGATGTCTCTAGCCTAGGTCATTTGGAACACAACACTCATGTTTCAGTTGTCTGCCTATCTGTTTCTCTTCTTACAGATATTTTCCTACAACAATTTCAAACACCAAACCAAACAGATTTTAAGAAATTATGTAGCAGTTCCTTCATAGTAAATAATGGATTAGGGAACCAGAGTAGTGCCATCAGGCAATTTTTCCATAAGTTCATGGTTTAAACATGCTAATGGCAACCAGAAATGCTTCAACATGTATTAATCTCTAAGCTCGCCTGCTTGAAACTAGGAGGTTACCGGCAACGTCAATAGACTGTAGGTAAAACCCAGGTCTAAGAGTGTATTACTTGTATTTCTGGCCACAGCTTAGTTGAGTCTTTTGTGGCAGGGTCTCTCACAAGGCTGCAGTCAAGATACTGGCCTAGGCCTTGGTCTCATCTCGAGTTTCAACTGCAGAGAGATCCATATCCAAACTCATCTACATAGTTCTTGGGAAGCTCAGGTTCCTTGAGGGCTGTTGGACTGAGGGCTTCATTTCCTCACTGGCCACTGGATGGAGGCCATCCTCAATGTCCTGCCACATGGGCCTCTTCAAAACAGCAGTTTGCTTCATCAGAGCCACCAAGAGAGTCTGCTAACAAAAGGGAACTCACAATCTCTTGTAACCTAATTGTGGAAGTAAACTCCACTGCAAGAATTTGCCATATTTTCTTGGTGAGAAGCAAGTCATTAGGTCCGTCCACATTTGAGGGAAGAGAATTAGATGAAGATGTGAATTCTAAGAGGTAGGAATTATTGGGGGCCATGTAGAAGTCTGCCTACTCCAGTGTGGTTCCAAATACACTTTTCACCCTATCAACTAGAGCTTAACAACATCAGTTCTAAATTGAACTTGATTGTAGCACTTGAAATGGTAGAAGAGTTGAGAGCTAGAGATGAGATGTGTTAGTTCAGATACCAATGGCTGCTGTAACCAATGAACTCTAAAGTGTCACTGGCTTAACACAAACTAGGTCATTTATTGTTTTTGAATACCCATGTAATGTGGTTGTTTCTGATCAGTTGGTTCTCCTCAAAGTGGTGATTCAGGGACTAGGCTCCTTCCATCTTGTTGCTTACCTATCTTTAAAATGGCTTCCAAGGGGTGCCTGGGTGGCTCAGTGGGTTAAAGCCTCTGCCTTCGCCTCAGGTCATGATCCCAGGATCCTGGGATAGAGCCCTGCATCAGGTTCTCTGCTCAGCAGGGAAACCTGCTTGCCTCTCCCTCTCGCTGCCTGCCTCTCTGCCTACTTGTGATCTCTGTCTGTCAAATAAATAAATAAACTCTTTAAAAAAATAATAATAAAATAAAATAAAATGGCTTCCAAGGTCACCCTAGTGTTTGTCGCCATTCCAAGAATCCAGTAGTGGGAGAGAGCATGTAGGGTACCATCTGAGAGGTCTCTATGGGTCAGACATGGAAATGGCACTTCCCTTCCATTTCCATCAAGTAGAACTGACATGCCATTCCTAATCACAAGGGAGGCTGGGAAATAAAGTCTGTTTATGTGTCCAGAAAAAGAAGAACTGGTTTGATGGATAACTAGCCAGTCTCTGCCACAGAAGCTTCATCAAATTCATTCATTTAGTAAACATTAATGAAGGGCCTTCTATGGGCCAGACACAATGCAAAATGTTAGGAAGATATACATGAAGGGATGGATAATGGAAGAATCTCCCTATTTTATTCCTGCGTTTTCTTTCTTCGGTTTCTGTGTGTCTTTTTTTTTTTTATTTCCTTTACCATTTCCTTATATTTTCTCTTTCTTGCTTTTGGTAAACTACCCTTAGAGATGGATAGCAACAACTCTTTCTTCCTTCAGGTACATGCTGTTCCTTTCATTTAGAAGAGAAATCTATTTCTCATTTCTTTGAATTTCATGCTGGCCTTGTGACTTGTTTTGACCAATAATATGCTGTAAAATTGATACAGTTTCATTTCAGAGTACTGGCCTGAGACCTTATGAGGCTAGCCCCTTCTATTTCCTTGTTCTAGATACCCTGAGACCACTTTGCTATAAGGAAGTCCAAGTTAATAGCATGAGGAGGCCATGGGGAGAAGAACAAAGGCATCCAAATAGTCAGATCCAAGCGTGCCATTAGCTGAATGCAGCCAGAGGGGTCACTTTGGCCAATACCACGAAAGGAAGGACTGCCCAGTCAAGTCCCACCGATCCACCGAATCAGAAAATATAATAGACCATTGTTGTTCTAAGCCACTAAATTCATAGTGGTTTACTATATAGCAATAGATCATTGAAACACAATTTATTCATTTTCCCTTTCTTTATTCCATGCTCACATTTCTGGAATGTCTTTCAGATAAGGTTCAGAAGGAATTGCTTCAGATAATAGGAAAATAGGTGAAACATATCACAGAGTCCAGATATACATGATACAACAAGCACCTTTAGCAATCACAATACTTCAAATCATTGAGGCAGTGTGGGCAAAGTATTTACTCACTCCGTAGAAAGTGTAACCAGGGATAAAATGCCAAAAGAACTTTAGATGTGAATTGCTCCCCTCCTAGGATATAACCTGTTACAGCCACATTCTGTAGGCATGTAAATATTGATAAATGATAAATTCTGCAGTTCAAATAAAAGAAAGTTCCAAGCGACATGGTCATGGATTCAGAATGTCAATAGTACAAGTGACTAGGGATTGATATGACATCTCATAGCTGAGAGTATGGAGGCATAGATTCTGATAACTACTGATAATACCCTGCCTCTTTTTACATATTTCTCTTACATATTAGGCCTACAGTCTACACAATCTGGAAGGGTGGGAAGAAAAGTTACATAAGAAGTCTCAATTCCAATAGAAAGACTGATGGTAAAAACCTAGAGATGTTGTGAACTCACATCAGAGCCTTAAAAAAAAAAAAAAAGCCACACCCTTAGTTTGCAGAAAGGAAAAATGGCCCTTCTCCAAGGGATCAGTACAAATGATTCTACCATTGGTTTCCATCCAGCCTTGGCTAAGTCTTCCTTGGTTTCCTCTGTCCTTGAGTACTCTGGGGGCAGGTGCCTGGCAGCCCAGCAGGGAGGGTGGAGAGGAAGTAGTGGAGGGCCAGAGCAGAGCCAACAGGCCCTCTTGATTTGCCCTTCTCTCCTGACATTACACTTAACCTCGTAAGAGCTGCCCCGGGCCTCTGTGCAGAAGCCAGTTATCACTGAGTTTCATACTACAGTCTGTCCTTTATATGACTTTCATCTGCTTCTGAGCAGATGATATCCTGTGTTTGCTGTCCACGTTACAATCAAGGCATCCTCTTCAGAGTTAATTGCCATCAGTCAACAAGACTTGCCTCTGCTTTATGGGAGAAAAACAGAAGGGTCCCCATGCCAAAGATCTACAGATAAAATGAGAGCCAAGGAAGGCTTCCTTGAGGAGGCAGAAGACACCTGGAGGAAAGGTAAAAGGAGTCAGTGAATAATTTTGCTCTGGGGAGCCACATTATCTGCACTTGGATGGATTATAGGAGCTGAGACCCAAAGAGACTTTCTGTTTAAAGATCCAAGGGTGAGACTCTCAGCACTTGTAGTTGGATGGCAGCTGGGGCAGGAGTCATCTGAAGGTTTTACTGGGATGAACATTCAAGGTCAGCTCCTTCACTCACATGTCTGACATCCCAGGGCTCCCCTGCATGGCCTCTCTCTCCAGACCTTTTTTATGGACACTCAGGGTCAAGGCTGAAATTAGAAACTGCCAGGCCTCCTCAAGTCTAGGCCCATAAGTGCCAAAGTATCCTATCTGCAATATCTGCAATATTCTGTAGGTCAAAGTAGTCACAGGTGATTCAAGGGGGCATAAAGAATAGTTGCTTCCTCGGGGCACCTGGGTGGCTCAGTGGGTTAAAGCCTCTGCCTTCAACTCAGGTCATGATCCTAGGGTCCTGGGATCGAGCCCCACATTGGGCTCTCTGCTCAGCAGGGAGCCTGCTTCCTCCTCTCTTTCTGCTTGCCTCTCTGCCTACCGGTGATCTCTGTCTGTCAAATAAATAAATAAAATCTTAAAAAAAAAAAAAAGAATAGTTGCTTCCTCTTAACGGAGACAGAGCATGTGTTTACAGGAATAGAGGGACTGAGGGCAGCCACTGTGGGTGACCAGATACCACACAGCCCCTTTCCCTCTCAAAATTTTCTTGGTTTGCAAAATAAATCTGTAGTTCTAAAAGGCAGGCTGGTAGTGGTTACCCCCCGGGGAAGGGTACATGAAGGGGCTACTACGGTGTAAGGAATGTTCAGGTATGTTCACTTTGTGAAAACTCATCAGGCCGGACACTTGTGATTCATCGGTGTCACTGAATGAATGCCCTACTTCAAGAAAAAGTTTACATGAAGTGAGAAAAACAACTACAAACCAAAGAAAGGTGACCCTTTTCAGATGACAGATTATAAGGTCACCCTGCCATAGTCTGACGCCAGGCCACATGAGAAAAGCCAAGTGACTCAGTTGAAGTTGAAGGTGGGGAGGGAGTGGCTGGAGTGCTGGCGTCCGCACCACTGACAGGGAGGGCAATGGTGGGGGCAGGGGGGCTTTCCCTTCACCTTAATCCAGGTGGCCAGGGCTTTATGAGAACTACTGAGAGCCTGGCCTGCGCTCCCTGAAGCTTGAGGGAGGTAAAAGCAGCCATATGACTTCTTCGTGGGGCAAGTATGAAGGTGTGAGCGCATGGCGAGCAGCTGGACGCAATGCAGGGAAAGACAACTGCCTGGAGAACCACCCTGTTGGGAGGGTCTGGGCTGCGTGCGCATTTCCCCAAGCTGCATGCGGACCCTGGAAGGGATCTGGACTGAGTGGTCCCAGGAGGGCTCTGCCCAGAAGGACCACGGGTGGGGCAGCTGGTTCCATCAAGGGTGGACTGCACCCAAGCCAGGGGGCTGAGGGAGAAGCCTGCCAGAAGATGCCGGTTCTCAAGAGCACCCTCTCTGGTGAGAGGTTCCCAGCAATGCAAAGTCCCTCAAGGACCAGAAGAGCTGCCAAACTAAGAGCTTTGAACATCCTCCACATCCCGGAAACTCCTTGGCCAGCATCAGCTACCCGAGTCTAGTGATAGGCTCCCTCCCCTCTCCTCTGTCCCTTCCTGGGCATCCACTATGGAAGGACGGGACATGGCGACTAGAGACTGGGGGACATGGTGAGGGGGAAGGGAGAAAGAGGACATCCCGGTGCCTCTCCCTCTCCCCTGTACACATCCCAGTCCGAGTTAGACTGGAGCTGGAGACGGGCAGGGTCAGGTGCTTGAAACTGAATAAAAGATTAGTTTTCCGGAAGAGACAGGATGGGATGTTTCATTTACTGAAATGAGATCGCCCTTGAGTTCCTACACAAGTTGAGATACAAGTCAAACACAAGTTATAATATATGCTTGTGACTTCAAATGGGCTCGCAGCCCCGCGTTATATTCACTGTTAGGGCCAGAGACTGGCACCAATCCAACTGCTAGAACAAGTGCCCTTGAAAGTGCTGCCTGGTCCCAGAGCTGTTTCCGTGCGCACCCCGTGGTACGGACGCACGCGTGCTAGTGCTCTTGAAGAAGCAACTCGTTTTCTTCCATCTGCATTTCCTCATTTGCCCATCAATTCAACAACGGTTGTTCAGTTAACAACGTCTGGCACTGCACTGGGGCAAGAGGTACCGTAACAAAAGCAACAGAGCTCTGGCCTTCTTGGAGCTGGTGGTCTGCTAGGGGAGACAGATGGTCACACCACCATACAAAGGAACGGAAAGAAGTGCTATGGAGGGATGAGGCTCTGGCACAGGGAAGGCCAGCACGAAGGTCACCCTGTAGTAAGGGATGTCATAGGACGGTCACCCTGTAGTAAGGGATGTCATAGGACGGTTCCCCGAGGCACTTGGTGATTAAACCGGGGTCTGAAAAGAGACTAAGATGTAAGTAGGGGAAGGGGGAGAACATTCTAGGTGGAGGAACCAGTATGTGGGTTGACCTCTCAAAACTGGGGCTAGAATAGAGAATTGGGAGGGAATGCTGTATCAGGTAGATATAGGTAGGCTGGGCCCTGGGGCCTCTGTAGACCTTGCTAGTGATTTGAGACTTTATCTCAAGAGCAATAGCACTAGGAACCCATCAAAGTGTTTTGAATATGAAGGAGATGGTATCAGAATTGTTAACCTTACCCTTGAAAACAACTCAAATTGGACCACCTCCCCACTCCCACTGCCACCAGCCTATTGCAACCGTACTGTACTTCTCACCTGATCTCTGAAATCACTTTCCAAGTGGCCCCCCTGTTTCCTCCCCTGCCCCTAACTACCGCAACAGTCTGTTGTTCATTCCACAGCTATCATGATCCTTTGAAAAATAGAAAATTGATCCTGCCTTCCCTCTACTCAATACCATCCAGTGTCTTTCCACCGTCTTCAGAACACAATAAAAAGTTTGTACCATCGTCAACAAGGTTCTAGAGGAACTGGCCCTTTGCCTGGCTCCCCCAACCTCCTCTCTTGTCACTTTCCCCATGCTCACTGGATTCCAGCCCATGTGTCTCCTCACCACCGTCCCCTGGCCAAGCTGCCTGCATTTCCACTGTGGAACGTTTGCACCTACTAGGCCCTCTGCCTTCCTGGATCGCTGTGTGGCTCTCCACCTCTATTCATCTGGGACTCAAATGTCACCTCATCAGCAAAGCCTTTTCTAAAATAGCACGCTGCCGTCCCCAGCCCTAGTTCCTCCCTATTCCCTTTCCCGGCTTCTTTTTTCTTCAGAGCACTCACCAGAACCCAACACATTTATTTCATTGATTTCTGTCTCCCAACCAGTGCCCCCCAAATCAGCTGCGGGCTGGGCCCGGACTTAGTCAGTCTCACGTATCCCATCACAGGGAAGGGCAGCTGGCCCACAGTGGTCTCTTAGTAACTATTTGGGGATGAATGGAAGCATGGCTTCAGGGAGGCAGTTAGGGAGGGCGATGGGTAAGGATAAAAGCAAAAGGACAGCTCAGAGTGTCTCGCAGGTCACTGGGCCAGCGATCATCAGTGTGAGGGGCCCTTATCCTGGGAAGGGCATGTGAGGGTCATCTATTGAGGTGTGAGGAAAAACACAAAACTGGAGTGTTCTAAAGACATACAAAGAAATTGAGCTTTCTTCGTACTTCCAAGTCAGAGAAACCAGAGCGTATGGATGTTATTTTTAAAAGAAGGTCCCCCTACTTAAGTTATTTCTAAAAGAAGGTCCCCAGAGCACATCTGGAGCCTATGCTCCAGATTTGTTAATTACCGCAGTGGGCGCCATCCACATGTTTGAAAATCCCTGAGAAACCCTGAAGCTTCGGCTAGGATGGAAGGCATAGGGTTGGAGGGAAGTGGACAGGTCAAAGCAATGTACAAAGGTAAAACTGTCAGGGCTTGGGAAAGCATTGGCCATAAAGTGATGAAGGGGAGGACAGCGTCACCACTGACAGGAGAACTGTGAGTAGGGAATGTGGCAGAGGGCACCCCACCGCCGCCAGCACTCACCTCTTCCTCCTGCACATACCTCCTGGCTATAGCTTCTTTTCTCCCTTGCAGTGAAATGTGACCTTGACGCTGGATTCTGGCCAACGAACTGTGAATAGAAGTATTGGGCATCCAGGCCCAGCTGGCCTCGACACACAGTGAGGGGACCTCATCGTGCTCTCCCCACACTCCCCATCAGCTGGAACTTGGGGAAAGAGCGAGCCCCCAAGCCACCAGAGATGATTTAACTTGTTGTTCTGACCTGTAGCCTATCCCTACCTCGTGGCCCTCCAAATGAGCCAGGGCACTGCAAGCCCAGGGCTGAAACGGCCACAGCTCTGTCCCCCACCACGATGGTGGGGCCCGTGACCTCAGAACCCCACTCCTCCTGCACCCGGACCCAGGCCCTCTCCAAGGGCTGAGGGCAGAAGGTGACCATAGTCACAGGGGGAAGGCAGGATAGCCGTCAGCCAGGAATCCATCCCAGGGAAGCAGGGAGGCAGCCGGAGGTAGGACCATGGTGAATTGAGCCTCCAAGCCCCCAACACCATAGTCTTCCATTGGGCCACCGGACTGCATTTACAAAGTACAAAATCAATGACGAAATGATTAACAATTCCAAGGTGGTCACTACAGAGCATTAAGTTCCAAGTGCGAGGCACTACTGAGCACGGAGCTGTGTGCTCCTGGGCCATGCAGCTAGGCCTGTGGAGCGTCTGTGTGTTTGGGGAGATCTGTGGCTTCTGAACCAGAATGGGGTGGCAGCCTCTGCCTTCAGGGTCCTGCGGTAAGAGGCCCCTGGTTGAAACTCAGAGTGCCGTGGGCACGCTTTCCTGAACGTAGCACGGGCTAAGAGCTCTAGCTCTCCTCCTCCTACCCCATCTCCATGGCACACTTAACCTTTTCCCACTTCTCAGGCTCCTTGCACAACGTTCAGAGAGGAGGAAGGTGAGGCTTGGGTGACCAGCTGGAGGGAATGGGGCTGGTAGAGAGGGGCACATAGTGCTGAGAATGCTGAAGAGGTACTTTTCAACAGGATGTGACAAGAATTACCGTTCCTTGATCTGCTCACCCGAAACTTCCTGAAAGCCCTCCAGAAACTGCTTGGGCTGGGGAAGAGAAGGCACAACCTGTCATTGAAACAAGGAGAATTTTAGTACGTTAAATAAAAGTTAAGAGGAATCTTGGCTATTGTTAATTGGTAATTGTCTACTACTTAAGGACTTCCGAAATAGACACTCAGTTGATCAAAGGAAAAATGAAAATGCAGATAAAACCTTCCCAAACACTCACCTAGATACTCAACGTGTGTGCACACACATACTCACAGAGGGAAGAAAAAAACAAGTTCAAGTGAAAACAATATAAGTCGATAACACTTACACTGCTTATTACCATGTGCCTGGCACTCTCTAAAGTTTCTGTAGTAACCACTTCAATCCTCATGGAAATATCTAAGGCATTATTATTATCCCCATTTTACAGATGAGAAAACCGAGGCTCAGAAGGGGAGATACATATATATATCTTGACTAATGGTTCTGTGTGTTGTCCCTGTGTACGCACGACTAACCAAACCAGGCACGCAACCAGAATTCCCACCTGTAAAATTTCACTTTTCAGAAGTAGTTCTGGAAAGAAAATGTGTTCAGCTGCACAGGTAGTTTAGGAGGAAAGTAAGTCCAAAGTGTAGAATTGTAAGTCTTTGGGGCGCGTGGGTTGAGCTGCTGGCTCTTAGTTTTGGCTCAGGTCATGATCTCAGGGTCATGAGCTTGAGCCTGCTTGGGACTGTCTCTCCTCCCCCCCCCCGTCCCCCCACATGTGTGTGCGCTCTCTCTCTCTCTCTCAAATAAATAAATAAAATCTTTAAAAAAAAAAATACTGTGAGTCTTAAAATAGATCCAGAAGCACTTCTGTCTGGTTTCCTCTATTCCATTACATTCAGGGGCACAGGCTCTGATTTTGTGGAGGGCTGAGGAGGACACGATGTTGACTGCATCATCTGTTAGAACAAAGACTAAGCCCTTCCCATAATTCCCATCTGTGCCTGTTCCCAAGAATAAGTGGAAAGTTCCCACATGGACTCATTTTTAAAATATTGCCGAGAAGCACACCAAAGGTGTTCTGACTCATCACTGGCTGGTGTCCACTCCGGAGCCACGCTTCATCAGCATGGCCCTAAAAGTCCCTTCATACCAGAGCAGTGACCTGCCAAATATAGCAGGGGCCCTATTTTTAAAAAGGTTCAAATGAGCTTTCAGTGAGACATCAACACATACCATCAGCACAGTTTTATTAAAAAAAAAAAAAAACAACCTGGGCCTGGCCATCAGCGTGGCATTCAAATAGTGCTGAGGCAGGGTAACTGTGGGCCGCGGAGACAGAAGTGACAGCAGCCCCTGCCCAGTGACAGCCTCCATGGGACAGAGCTGCTAAGTGCTTTCTTCTGTATGCCGTCTCCCCGTTGCACGGGCGACTGCACTGCATGGAAGGCTATAGTCCGCCCATTTTACAGATGCCAGTGCCAACCCAGGAAGGTTACATGACCTCCCTGCATTCCAGTAGCTTCTGAGAGACCTGAAAGGTCACTCAGGGGTTCTGCATTTGGAGGTACTCGCTCATTTGTGTTCCTGGAGGGTGTCCCCGGGGGGCACCGGGGACCTGTCAGGAGACAACCCCCATTGGCGCCCATCAGTGTATGGCCACACCCACTCAGCCACTGGAGCAGAAATCCCCTTGGAGTCAACAGGGTAGAGGGTTTCAACAAAGGATCACGGACCTAGATATAAAAGCGAAAATAATAAAAGGGCTAGAGAAAAATAAAAACACCTTTGTGACATTGGGGTGGGGAAAGATTCCTAGATACCAGCAACAACAGAAAAGCAAATGCATAAAGAAAAATAGGGAATGGGCTTTGTTGAAATAGAAAACTTTGGCTCTCAAAAGACATCTTTAAGATGTGGGAAAGCAAGCCACAAAGGGGGTGAAAATAATTCATATGTATATACTCACAGTGTTTTTTGAAGACTTTATTTATTTATTTATTTATTTATTTAAGAGAGAGAGAGCATGAGTTGGGGCGGGTGGTGCGGAGGAAGAGGGAGAAGGTTTACCACTGAGCAAGGAGCCTGTCGTGGGGCTTAATCCCAGGACCCTGGGATCGTGACCTGAGCCAAAGACAGGTGCTTAACCGACTAAGCCACCCAGGTGTCCCTTTTGCACTCACAGTCTTAAAGGCAACAAGGCGGGTGGTGGGTTTACTTCCAACAGTCCCTTCCAGGACTAACAGGTCATGTTAGATCATGTTAGGAAGGACAGCAGTCCTTCCTGGCTGCTGTCGCACCGGAAGACATCCAGAACTATCTATTGGTTTCTCCTGGTGAGGCCCCATGTTTCTGCGGTCCTGCAGGCACCAGGCCCCTCTAGCTGGGAAAGCGAGACTTCTGTGAAGCATGTGGTTGGCAGGAAGCATAAACCCCACTCCTCGTGAAATAAGATCCCCTTTTTCTAAACATTCTGGCACATCTCCCTCTCAAGAAGGACAAATTCTTTTCAAAAGCGGGAAATGGGTACCTAGCCGTTGGAGCTCTCACTATAGAAGTTTCCTGTTTCAAAGTCTGCTGTTAGAGGTGATGAAGTCGCAGAACCTAAGTCAGGTTCGGTGGGGTGAGGAGGTTCGGAGCCGACGACTAAAGAAAGAATTCTTAAGACGTCATTGGTGTAAAATGGTGGTTTATTAAAGCACGGGGACAGGGCCCGTGGGCAGGCAGAGATGCGGCTGCCGCCCCGGGTTGTGAGGGGTGGTTGGTTATGTACCCTGCTGTTGGGGGAAGGTGAGGGGAAGGGAGGTTTCAGTGGAGTTTTCATATGTTAAAGAGGGCCTACAAGGTGCCAGGATGTTCCGGGCCTGCCGGAGGCCTTGCCCTTGCTGCTGGATCAATGTTGTCTTTAGACCAGCCATTAACATTAAGATAGTTGGGAGACTTTTTGGTGGGGTGTCACAATCCTGCTATCAATCGTCTTTGTTAGTGAGATTTAGAACATTTGTAAGCCAAGGGAGACTCCTGTCTAGCAGGATTGTGAGTTCTGCAAGTTAACTATTTGCTTATTGTTCATGGCAGTCAGGGCTGCCTGAGGGATGCTACACATATGGAGGGGAGCGGATGAAGGGGGGGGGGGGTGCAAGGCGCCAGCTTTTGCTTTGTCCTCAGCCAGCCTCCTGCTCCCTCATCATTCCCCCCTGAACAATTTTGACCCTTAAATCTTTAAGGTGGTTGAAGGTGGAAGGTCTCATCTTCTGTAACTTCTTCCTGCTGAATAGGGGCGTAGAGCTGTCCCTACCTACTGGGGTCAATATTGATCAGTGGAGGAATGTATAGGGGAGTTACGAAAGGCAGAGGCAGCTGAATCCAGCGCTGACAGTGAAGGAGTGTCTTTGCACGTGGTAAGGATCATCTGTCTTGGTGAAGTCATTGTAGCAATGGAGTCTCGGCACCAAGTAGAGAAACATGGAACAAAGCAACATATTAAAGTTAATAAGGCGATAAGAATGAGAAGCCCGAAAAGGAGATTTGGCCATAGTTCTCCTTCAAACCAGGAACTTAACCATTCACTGAGAGAGAGGGATCTTGTAGGGCCTTAATCTGGGTATTCATGTCTTTTATTAGTCCTGTGACATTTTTGTGATAAGTCCTAAAGCACAGCGACCTATCCACCCTGGAGGAAGCCAGGGCCACAGGTTGGTTCCACATATCCAGTGGGTTCCATTTGGAGCTGGCCATCTAATGCCAGGTCGCCTTGCCCAGTCAGTAGCAAACCAATCAGTAGCCTGGAGTACTATTATCTGGGAACACATTTTTAGTGGTAGCCATCCCAGATATCGTGCGTGATTTGCCCAAGTATTATTTGTATGATTTCTTTGTTCCCAGCATAAAACTGCCTTTTAACTGAGCTGTCCAATCGTGAGTGTGAACCACAGATATGTATCCCAGATTTGATATGCCATCCTTAGTATAGCGATAAGGGGGGTTTTGGAACTTAGGCCCATATTTGATTGGGGAGTTATTGCTTCCCCTTTCCTTCCAAATAGCTCCATGGGCATGTAGTACCAGGAAGGCATATTTGGAGTCAGTGTTAATGTTTTTAGGCTTTGGCAATTGAAAAGTGCTAGTGAGCACTATGGCACACCTAGCTTTTCTTATTTTTTCTATGAAAACTACTGTCATCAGAAAACCAACTGTCATTTCTATTTTTAACAGGGGCATCTTAAATCTGGACAAATAGAGTAAGCAAGATCAATAACCTCTGAACATTTTTGCTCTATAGAGAAAGGAGTACAGGTCAGGTTCAGGCATACAGGTAACTAGGTTTAAAGTTTGACAAGTTTTAAGTATTAATTCTGGCATGTACAGTCCAATATTTAATTAGTTGGTTTCTATCATCCACTGATGGCCTTTGAATTCTAAGACAAATCTGGACCTGATGTGACATCATTACAGTCAAGGACTGTCCCACAGTGAGCTTTGAGGCTCCTTTATAGGAGGGCTGTTCCATGCTTAGCTAAAGCATCTGTTTGCAATTGCACCTCAACAGAGGTGACTTCTAGGATAAATATGACTAAGGGATGAAACCAATAAGAAGACCTTTGAATGGTCCAGCCTTAAAAATATCCTGATTACAGAGGATCATTGTCAAGTGGGAGAAAACTTGTCAAGAGATAAGGGGAGTCTCCCATGTATCATACAATCCACTCATAAAGAAAGTGGGGTCATCCATTATTTCCACAAGTCCATAGTTAATCCTATGGAGTGCGGTATGCTGGCTTTTAAACAATTTCATTATTCCAGTTGTTTCATCATGTGCCGTGGGGTCTGCTAATATCCCCACAAAATAATAAGATCAACTAAAGAAGCTATTGTCCATCTTCTCTGAAGTTTACCTCAAATTGTTTAGCTTAGGTAAACAACATTTAAAGACAATCAAATCTAGAATTTAACATCCATAAAGGCGTGTTACTAAAACATAATTTTTCTCTCTAAAATAACCCTCATTTCCAGAGATAGCCAAATCAGGACTAATTCACTTGTGAAACAAGTCCAGTTTTAACAAACTTGGCCTAATTATTTACATAAGCTCAGCAAGAACAGTGAGTGTGATCAATAGATCTTTTAGAATCTGCTTTGCTGGGACTTTGTATAAGGAATCTCTAGGTTGAACTTTTAGTAGCCTCTCCGGGCCAGAAGCCAAGCCCTGTACTTGCCATCAGGCTTGCCTGCAATACCTTTGGGTGAATTCCTCTTTCTGAGATTGCACCTACCAAGGAGTGACATTCTTTACTCACCTGGTGAGGCTGCTGGGAACTCTGTAAGCAAGGTATCAGGCCAACAGTCCCAAGGGGCTTTATGGCTCCAGGTTTCATAAAGTCAACCTTAGTTCCTTTAAAGCTATCTGGTCATATCTGAGTCTTTTTAAATATGACATCCCAGTCAAAGCCTTGGTAAAATAACCCGTGTTTCCAATTCTTTCCTGTTATAAGGAGAACAGATTCTTATTGAACTTATGCAAATGACTGGTTGCTATGGAAGAAAGAATACTTAACTGAGACCTTTTGGTTTCAGAGGGTTCAGATAGAGAGAAAAGGTGAATGCTTTGAGCACTTTTACAAATGAGCACTTTTACATCTCTATAATTTACAGATAACTTAAGAAAAAGTATCCCTAGTCTGGAAGAGCAAACATTAGAGAGAACGAGCAATGTTTAAAGTAAGACAAAACATTAAGAGACACAACACTATAATCTTTTAGTTCATTTAGTCCCATGTTACTAATTCTGGTGAATGCGGCTTTAGTCAGTTCTGGAAATTCTTACCCGTTTCAGTTTTAGGATTTTCAAGCATATCAAATATCTGTATTTGTCCTGAAAGTCCTTTATAGGAATCTACTTGAAGATAATTTTACAAGAGAATTAAAACAATTATAAATGACAAAAACTCAGAATGGATATGGTTAGAGCTAAAGAGACATGGGAGTTTACAATTTAGCTGCAAGGAAATCAGGTTATTTCTGTGATACATAACATTTCCATAATTACAGTATCAAGCGATGATCTCTCAAAACATTAAAACTTTAGGAAGTGCGTAGAATCTCTAAAATAGTTATAGCATTTTCCCAAATGTAACCCAAGGTTTATCATTGGTTCAGTAGTACTTCATGAGCAACTTCACATACCAAGGAAAAGCCTGAGTTAAAGAGATTTACGATTTAAATCTTGTCAACATTTGCTAAAATCTTAGAAAGTTTTAAAGCACATGCCTAAATATAATTAGGGATGTTAAACACCTGATAAAACAAAACATAGAAACTGGGTTTTCTGGGCTGGCAAAGAGAAAACCATTTACATTTTCTTAACAGCAGATCAATTGATCTAAGAAAACATTGTCCTTTTGAACAGAGACAATTTCAGTCTTGTACCAATGTACCTTTAAAACCCATTTATTTCAATCTTAATCCATTCTTGACCATAGCTAAAATTCCTTTTCTGAAGATTTCCCTTCACAAACCTTCCACAACTTTCCTTTGCATTCAGGTTTTGTCCCAAGCCATTTCCTTCCAAACAACCATCTCATTTAGGACAAAATTACCTTCCTTTACCTTCAACAAAATGTATTCCCATTCCTTAAATCTTTTTTACATATCTCCTACTTTCCTACATACAGTTTCCCTTTATTTCCATCAGTCTTAGTTACACTAAGCAGAACTTTGTATTCTTAGAAACACCTTTAGTTATTAACCAATTGTGAACTGTTACCACAGAATTCTTCAGGTGGCAAATTTATGAATCAGTTAAGTGGCAAACAAATTTACCAACAGATTTAAATACTCTTAGTTTCTTTGCAGTAAGAAGTCAAAAAGCACAAACCTACATCCAATAATTAACGACTTAGCATTTTATCCTGTTTGGTTAAGATACTGATGTCCACAATTTAATTCCATTTGTCATCCAAGCAAAACTTTAAAACTTTTAGGTTACCAAAGACTTTGAAAGCTACTTCAGCAAATACCCATTAGAACTTTGAGACAGACAATTAACCATCAGTTTAGTCATTTCTTTGCTAACAAATTTTAATAACACAAGCTTATTTGACCTTCAGTAAACTTTGATAGAATAAAGCTTCACATTTACTGCTGTTAACTTCAAAGATGCATCTATCTTAATTAAACCAACAAACTTAACTTAGTTCCAATACTGATTTACGTTCCACCTGGGCCCACTCCACTTTGAATGTTTACCTGAGACATGCGTGGGAAGATCTGGAGTGGGGGTGCTCTTCTTGCTCCTTGACAGTGAAGAGAGGAGCCGTGGTGCATGATCTAGAGGCTAGTCATGCAGGCTGTACGCACGTTGGTGCACAGAAACAGGAGGGGAAAACAGAGGAAACAAAGTGCTGCCAGGAGGCAGAGAAGGGATTCCCGGTTTCAGAGCTCATAAGCCCCAACAGAGGAGCAGACGCCATGCTTTCCCACCAGCAAGTGGGGAGGGGTTAGGCAGTCCAAGTCAGGCCAGAGAACACAGGGAAACTTCCCCGAAACAAAGAGAGTTTCGGCAGCTGCTTGGGAATATTCCTTATAGTCTCTGTCTCGAGTTAGACCAACCCCAGTTGGCTCCAGTTATAGCCATTAACACGGGAAGTGAGTGAGGGAGAAGCCCCCACACCTATTAGGAGTAACAGAGAGAAATAAATCCAGAGTCCCCTTTGCTAGGGATGACCCAGCAACCTGGGTTTACTAGAAGAAGGCTTATTTACGTAATTACCATCCAATATGTCAGGAGAAAGTTTACTAGCTGACTCATTTGGGCAAACACATTTCGCAAAAGCCCCTTAGTCTGGGGTCCTGGTATAGAGCAATGAAGGCCTAGGTATGAGCGGTGAAGGTATCCTAGGTCCATTTGCCCTGTTTCCTGCAGAGGAGATCTAACTGATAGATCCCACTGAGGCCATGCAGTGTTACAGGAGCTCAGTCCTTTCCTAAGTTTTGCAATCCAAATTATTTCCAGTGGGATAAAAGGCACCCCAAGGTAGAGTCCTTGGGAACTGAAGAAGCCTACTGAGGCCATGCTTCCAGAAAAGTAATGAAGGTCCATTACCAAATCCCCCCTGACTCCTGGGTAGCGTCCCACGCAGGATATGTCAGAGGTTCCTGTGTCAAAAGCGACCGGAGGCGTCCCTCAACAAAAATCGCTATTGATCACCGCTTTGCCTTCCCTGGGAAGGCGTTCCTGCCGTTAAAGGCCCTGGAAGGGGTGCCGGCGTCCCTCCGCTTCCCCATCGCATCCTAGGCTGCCAATGGGTGCCTGGTGAATGGACTAAAACGCTTGTGCCATGCTATCCTATGTCCTGAAGACTGCATACTGTTTTGCCATATTAACCCATGGAAGTACTAGAAAAGTTTGGCAAGGGGAAATTACCCAATTTCATAGCTTTAGGCGGTTCGCAGAAGACACTGACGAGAAACAGTAAAGATTGAAATCCATCATGGTCTATGCGACATTCCAACACATGTGGTCCTTACAGCCAACTTCCCTAGGAAACGGTCCCCGGTTGCGTTTTAATTCAATCGGGTACTGGTTTCGGCCGGCTCCCAGTGGAGGTCTCGCGGCCAGAAGTGGCTAGACCGGGCATGTGGAGGGGATCACATTAGATCAATCAGGAGGAAACCTCACACGGGAGTCTTAAGATTGGCAGCCGTCCTGGTGACTTAGGTGGCTGTCCCGTGCCCAAGAGAGACAACTTTCTATAAGAATAGGAATAGAGTGAGGCCATCAAGTTTCTGGGTCTTATTGCCATTCCGGCCAGGGTACTAGCTTACAGCCAAAAGGCAGGCGCTCTCCTCCCCGTAGAGTAGCCACGGGCTAGAGGATTACAGCCTGAGCAATTGACATGCAAGTGTTCCAATAAGACCATACTCCTTGAAAAAGCCCTGGAATGAGAGTACAGGAAAAGGAGAGAAAGTACTCACCAATTTTGCACCGAAGCTCAGAGTCCAAATGTAAAGACTCACAAATCTCCTGGCTGGCTCG
Organism: Mustela nivalis; assembly: GCF_964662115.1. Taxonomy (NCBI): domain Eukaryota; kingdom Metazoa; phylum Chordata; class Mammalia; order Carnivora; family Mustelidae; genus Mustela; species Mustela nivalis. The sequence goes on from NC_139040.1 coordinate 99,749,938, forward strand.
CCAAAAATGATGAAGTCGCAGAACCTAAGTCAGGTTCGGTGGGGTGAGGAGGTTCGGAGCCGACGACTAAAGAAAGAATTCTTAAGACGTCATTGGTGTAAAATGGTGGTTTATTAAAGCACGGGGACAGGGCCCGTGGGCAGGCAGAGATGCGGCTGCCGCCCCGGGTTGTGAGGGGTGGTTGGTTATGTACCCTGCTGTTGGGGGAAGGTGAGGGGAAGGGAGGTTTCAGTGGAGTTTTCATATGTTAAAGAGGGCCTACAAGGTGCCAGGATGTTCCGGGCCTGCCGGAGGCCTTGCCCTTGCTGCTGGATCAATGTTGTCTTTAGACCAGCCATTAACATTAAGATAGTTGGGAGACTTTTTGGTGGGGTGTCACAATCCTGCTATCAATCGTCTTTGTTAGTGAGATTTAGAACATTTGTAAGCCAAGGGAGACTCCTGTCTAGCAGGATTGTGAGTTCTGCAAGTTAACTATTTGCTTATTGTTCATGGCAGTCAGGGCTGCCTGAGGGATGCTACACATATGGAGGGGAGCGGATGAAGGGGGGGGGGGGTGCAAGGCGCCAGCTTTTGCTTTGTCCTCAGCCAGCCTCCTGCTCCCTCATCAGAGGGGGATGTTGTTCAACCACCCTTTCATTCCTTCTTCATTCAGTCATCATTCACGCACCCATCCACCCACTCATTCATTCGCAAACGTCTCACAAACATCTCGTGGGCACCTGCAGTGGGCGAGGCTGACCATGATGAACACAGGGTTCCCGATGGCCGGGGCTCAGTGCCTCATGGGGGTGGGGCAAGACTACAGCCCCATGGGGATGCGGGTCCCGTAGCCGACTCCACTGGTCTCTGCCCACATCCCCTTGGACCGCTTCACCATACACCTCCCTGACTCACTCCCACGGGGACCACCTGCGTCCCTTTGTCAGTGGGCTGTCCCCAGGAGGCAGGAGCCTGATTTGCCAGCATCCAAGAAAGCCAGAAGTGCCTGGGAACTGTCCTTCCCCTTAACCAGTGACTGATGGGGGTACAAATGCTCCACAAGTATGAAGTCTAAAAAAGTATAATTACTTCAGCTCCCTTGTCCTCTGTTTGGGACAGTTCTGAACAGTGCCCTTCACCGTGTCCAGAGCCCCCCTCCACGACTGAGCCAGTTTCCTATTGTGACACTAGGATTTATAATAAGAAATATATATTGGTCTTTGTCCCCATTTCTGGCAGAGAACTCCTAAAGCCCTTAGAATTTGTCTCTTGTTATGTTAATGAAGCGATTAGAAAGCACCTAAGGCTGGGGGCTGGTTGCCAGGGGAACCAACGGTGAATAGAGGGTTGGTACTTTCAGTCCCACCCCCTGACCTCCAGGGAGGGGAGAGGGTCTGGAGATTGAATCACTCACCAATAGCAAAAGATTGAAGCAATCAGGCCTGTGTAATGCAGCCCCCATAGAAACCCAGAAGGATGGGGTTGGGAGAGCTTCCGGGTTGGGGAGCACACGGAGATGTGGGTGGTGCGGGCGGGCCTGGAGAGGGCAGGGAAGCTCCTCGCCCTCTCCCCTTACCTTGCTCGCCCTGTGCATCTCTTCCATCTGGCTGTTCCAGAGCTCTAGCCTTTTGTAATAAATTGGTGATCTAGTGAGTAAAACGTTTCCTTGAGGAATTGACCAAATCTGAGAAGGGAACCGTGGAAAAGTCTGCTTCATGGCTATCAGGTCAGAAGCCCAGGTGACAACGTTGGTGGCAGTGGGATGGGCGGCCCCAGTCCTTACCCTGTGGGATCTGACTCTCTCTCTCTCTCCCTCTCTCTCTCTCTCTCGGTAGACAGTGCCAGAATTGAGCTGAATTATAGGACATCCAGCTGGTGGCAGGGAACTGCTTGGCATGAGGGGAAATTCCACGCATTGAAATTGGCACTAGAATCATTTTACCTACCTTCTGGGGGGCTTGGTTTACTATTACACCTTGGCCCGGCTTCCTTCCTTCCATCGCCCATTTCCCCATTCCCTGCTGCTTATTCCTAGAAATCCTTCCTAGGAAATTGCTTCTCCTGAAATTCTCACCTTAGCATCTACTTCTGAGAAATCCAATCTAAGACATGCTGCAATTGTGGAACACCAAATTGGGGCTGTGGAGGCCCCTGGCAGGGACACTGGGGTTGTAAAAATGTTCTAAATAGGACCAACATCGGTAGGTGTCTGTCCGCATGCGTGTATGGTAGGTGGCGATGGAAAAGCGAACTGAAAGTGGGGTAGGAGCTGACCCCTAGCCCCCACGTTGTGAATTTGGGAACCAGTGAACAGTCCACTTCGGCTGGTACCCAATGCATACATGCCAGGATGTGGCAAGACGTGAGGTGGGAGGGGTACCAAAGGGGGCAGAGGTCTTGAAAGTCTAAGTCACTTTAAGAACTTGGTCTTCAGGACAACAGTGGGGCATTGGGGGACTCTAAGCAAAATACTGACCACACCAGGTTTACTGTTAAAAAAATGTCACTCTGTTTCCAATGGGTGGAATACATTCAAGATGGGCAGGAGAGTCTGGGAACTGTTAGGAGGTTGTCTCAGACATTCAGGCCATCACCTAGAAGAGTTCATCGGGATGGAGTGGGGGAACATGAGCGCATTCAAGCCACATTCCAAAGTCACGATCACCAAAACTCAAGTTTTGATTGATTGAGGGATTCACTGTGTGGGAATGGCTAAGTAGGAGAAGAGGTAGTGATGATCCCCCGGTCATCACAGGTCCAGATGACCAAGAAGCAGACTCATCTTTGGAAACCAGAGTTCAGGAAGTTTATTGCAAAGTGCTCTCAGGATTGGCCCTTGCTGGGGGAAAGGGACTGCAGAAGCAAGATGGGGCAAAGGTGGAAGCTGGATAGTGATGCTATCTCCATGGAGGCTTCAGCCCAACTCATGGGGAGCTCTGGAATTGGGAGGTCCCCACAAGGGTTGCTCTGACTGGGGGCAAAGGAGCTAGGCCTCCGTTCACCCATATCACCCAGCCATTGGATGCACATGACTTTGGGGGAGAGCATTGAACCTTGGGTGATATGGCTCCCTTCAGCTGAAGGCAATTCCCAGAGAGGGTTAACAGCTAAGCCATCAGGCAACGACCTTTCCAGAAGCTCAGGGAGTAGGCCCTTGTGTCATAACGGGGGTTCTAGGTGGCACGGCCCAGCATTTGCAGCAGACATTTAAGCGTGAGATGCTGTGAGGTGTGCAGTGGGGAACACACAGGAAGTACCTGGTTCTCCGTGTCCCCATGGCAGGAGCAGATGAGGTCCCTAACCCTGGGAAAAGGAGTTAGGTACAGGCTCTTGGTCTCTTTGGGGTCGTGGGGTCGTAGATCCTTCTGACAAGTGAGCTCTTTACACTCACAACTCTACACCTGAATTCATATGAAAGGTCAGGAACTTGTCTTAGGATGGGTTCCTCTAAAAGCAAACCCTGGAACCAAGATTTGGATGCAAGAGGTTCATCTGGAAGGTGAGCTCAGAAAATGTGGAGACAGAGTGGAGAAATGAGCAGGGAAGGGAGAAAAGCCAATAAAGTTACATTAAGTTTGGGCCACTAGGCAACTGGGGCCCAATCCCACTGGGTCCCCCAGAGAAAACCTATGGCAAGGGGATTCACCCACCCTCTCCCATCCCTCACTGATTGAGGGTCGCCCAGGAGGCCTTAACTCTCCAGCCTTTCCGGGCACCTAGGACCCACTGGCCATCCTGTCCCTAATCCCGGCAGGCTCAGGAACAGCTTGGTTCGGTGGCCAGAGAATGCCCCAGGCAGAGAGGCACAGGAGGACACCATCAGATTGGCTCCAACATGAGCGCCCCACAGAGGTAGGGTACCACCACCACCACCGGCCACAGAAGTCAGATATTCCTGGGTAAGAATATTTGCCAGAGAGGGCTGAGGAACGCCAAGGTGGCATACAGCGCCACCAGGGAAGTAGGGAAACAAATCAAAACAAGGCATTGTCATATCAACAGCAGGGAACCGATCAAGACCAGGGAACCACGCCTCCTGTGAGAGTCCCCACTGGAGCTGCTGAGCACTCACAGAGAACTTAGTGCTCTCAATGAGCTTGGTTCTTCTGTTGTCGCTCTCAGCTCCCCAGTCCTGACTCTGCCTGCTGTGACGACTCAAAGACCAAATGGAAGGCTGGGCTTGCCAACAGTTGGTTGGAGAGCAGTTTGGGAGATTCGGGTGCAACTCCAGGATCAGGGGAGCCAGGACTGAAGGGGATATTTAAACATTCAGGAGTTCTGTGGAAGGTTCTCGAAAGAATATAGACGAGGCCAAGCCACTTTCCTTTGTGCCACAAGAATGCCTCAATTAAAATGCCATTCAGTTAAAAGAGGCAGAAAGAAAAACAAACCCTTCAGCTGTAATTTTGTGCTGAGCTTTTTTCATGTAAATCAAGGGGGGCAAATGGCATTTTCCATCAGTCATAAATGTCAAAAGCCCAGAGGTCCACAGCTGTTGTCCTGCAGTATTACCCGATGACCATTTAAACGGCCGATCAAGTTCCTTCCGGAAAACAAGGCTATGAGTCCAAGTTCCAAGTTCAAGCACTTGAAATGTTTGACTTGAGTGGAGCCATAGAGTCTCAAAAGCAGCCTTACAAAGGGGGAGTTCACTCAAGGTTGGGCTGTAGTGGGTTTTGTGGTTGTGATTGCTGTTGTCTGGATTGAGTTGGGTCGCTCCTCAAAATACCTCCTGCCAACAAATGGCCCTTGGACAAGGGTCTGTCAACCCAGGGTTGGGGGGAGGTGGGGGGGGTACAAAACACAGTGCATACAAATCAAAGGAAAGGTTAAGTGGAACTTGGTAACCTTGGGCTAGTCTGGAAATGAGCAAAGCCAGCAACAGTTCCTGTACACAGCAGACATTCAGCAGAGAGTTGCCAGTTGGTGCAGCTGCTGTTGACATTCCATAAGCAAAAACCCACGGTGGTCCTGTCCTTGTACTTGAGAGAGATGGACAGATACAGCTGATATGTTTATTCATATCTTCGTTAGATTCTAAACCCCTCGAATGTGGAGACTGTAACCACCCCCACACCTCATGGCCCTGTGTTGATGGCCCTGTGTTGATGGAACTGTGTGTGTGTGTGTGTGTGTAAGTGTGTGTGTGCTGTAGACATACACACAGTGCTAACCCTGCTGTGTGTGCCCCGGAATGTTCTGGTGCTCATGTCGCAAAGACTTGGGTCAAACAGGGATGGCATGACAGATTAAAAATAAAAGGGCAGAACTCCTGCTTTGTTTTTCTGCCTTTTTCCTGCTGAGTGATCTTGAATGAATTACTAAATGCTTAGGAGTTACAGTTTTCCCAACCAGAAAATGGAGAAATCGCCCCCTGTTTACAAAGTGCTTTGGCAAGACAACTGGAAATATAATGGAAAGTTTATCAAGTGAGATCTCTCAACTAGAATAGAAATTAAAGCATGACATTTTGGATAAAACTCAATATTTTGTTAGTCAAATTCCATCGAAATTATACTTAGGTACATTAACTTAATTTAAGAACTAGTGGCAAATTGTATTACTATTTGACACATTACTGCTCTGCATAATTATTCAATCAGAGCTCCCCTGAAACAAATTAATGCTGATGCAGCCTAATTTTTTTTTTAATTCTGAAATAGTTCAAGAATACAGAGAAGTATCCAGAATAATATAATGAGCACCCACACAAACACCATCCAGCTGTTTGGAAGATAGGCATTGTGCCAGATTTTCATCCCCCATTCTTTTCAGAAGTAACCCGTTAGAGACCCAGTTGAAGCTCCCTGTGTATCTCTTCCTTGTGCCCCTTCTCCTGGGGGCAAGTTAAAACAGATGGGAGCAGGGCCAAGTGTCACATTCCTCCAGCCCACCTGTGGTTTGAGCCCTCGGTTACATGGCAGGGTCCTACCCCTTGGGCCCACCTTAGGTCTCTGCTCCTTTACTCTCAGGCTTTCCTCAAAACCCTCAAGAGTGTACTCAACCCTCACAGGCACATCACCAAAGTCCAGAAGAATAAGAATGAGTACCCACCGGAGAAATATCGACAGAAGGACAGAAGGTGGCAGAGACTTGGAAAAATGCCCTCCGGACAGACACTTCCCAGAGACACTTTTCTCTCAACCAGCAGCCTCAAGAACGCACCCTTTCCTGGCTTTCCCCCCTGCCCTCTCACTGCTTGGGGCTACCCCTCAGCGAATGCCCTGCCCCCAATTCCTGGTCTCAGGCTCCCCTGGGGGAGGGGACCCAATCTGATACCCAACTATCTATCGTGGGTATCACAATGCATTCTTTCGCACATTTTAAACCTCCATATAAATGATATCATACTAACTTGCGTTTTGCACTTGTGACTTATTTACTCATTTTGCAGCTTTCTGGCACATGGAAAAGTAACCTGGCACAAAACATAGTTGGTTCCCAAATGTCAAACAATGAGGCTGCGTCCAACTCACCAAACTCTGTGTTCAATCCTTCTCGATGCATATCCCACTAATGTCTATGGGTGCTTTTGAACGTGAAAAAAATCCCAGCACAGAGTCCACTTTCCAGTGAGATGCAAAGGTCTGTGTACATGGAAGAAAGAAGAATATTTGAACAAAAGTATTCATTTCCTGGAGTAAAGGATTACATTACCGCACTGAATTGGCCAGGTGAGTCTCCCGACTCTGAAAGTCTAATTCACCCCTGCTCCCCACATACCCAGCTTGGGGACTTGCACATAGCAGGCATTCAATGAATCAAGGACTCATCATTGTATTGATGAGAATACTGGAGCCCCAAAAGATATGAGATCAAGTATCCACAGCCAGTTAGCCGCAGACCTGGAAAGTAGGACATAGTTCACCAGAGCACTAGGATGGGATATTTTTCCATGACGTAGAATGTCAGCAGAATCTAGACTAGAACCCAGTCTCCATGGAAAGGAAACTCTCTCTTCTTCTTTCTTTTCCAGTTTTTTTTTTAAATTGAGATGTGACATACATATGGTGAAATGGAAAGACCACCCTTACCTGAATTTTTACATTTTTTCACCATCAGATTGAGAGATTCAACATTTCCAGCTATCCCCAAATTGTCTCTATGACCCCTCTCAGTCAATTATCCCCACCCTGAATGCTATCAAAGAGAATTACTGTTTCTGTTTCTCATACCATAGATTACTTTTGGCCCATTTTGGAACTTTATATAAATAGAATCACACAAATATATATTTTTTGACATCTAACTTCTTTCACTCAGTACTATGTCTGTGAGACACATCAAGGTTGCACATATCAGTAGTCAATCCTTTTTCCTTGTTGGATGGCATATCTTTGTATAAATACATCACAACTCTCTTACCCATTCTATTGTCGATGTACATTATAGGTTATCTCCAGTTTGGAGCTATTATAAATAAAGCTGCCATAAACATTCTTTTTTTTTTTTTTTAAGTTTTATTTATTTATTTTTTTTAGTCATCTCTAACCCCAGTGTGGGGCTTGAACTCACAAACCAGAGATAAAGAGCTGTGTGCTTTTCTGACAGCCAGCCAGGTGCCTTAAACATTCTTAATTGTGTCTTTTGGATAATAAACATTCCGATTTTTATTGGACACATACCTGGAAGTGGATTGCTAGGTCATAGGATTAGCATATCTTTCACTTTAAAAGATGCCTTACTTTAGGGAAAATGAGAAGGGTTTTCCCTCACCTGGCAAGGCTGGCAGGGAGTAAAGTTCCTGTTTCTAAGTGTCTCCTCAATAAAAACCAGAGTCTTTCATTGGAAAAGAACCGAGAGAGGCAGTGACCTGACCTCCCACGCCACATTGGAGTCCTGCCCTCACTCCAGTCACAGCTGACTTGAGCTGGGCCACTTTCAGGAAGCAGAAGTCACTATCTCCAAAGGACTTGGATACTTCTGCCTCCTGTGGCTTCCATCCACTCATCCCTTTACATCCCTCATGGCTCAAGTAGAACCATACATACTCCTTTGGCTTGGGTTGCAACTCCCAAATCCTTCTGTTGGCACTGAATGCTAGACCAGAGTTGGCTTGGACAGGAATGAAATCTGTTTCCAATTCCAAATGGATTAAGGCTCACTACAGCTTCCATCAGCATTGATGGTGATGATGAGCAAACTAAGCAGAGGTGTTACACAATGAGAGGTTAGGAAAGTCAAAGGGTCCGGTCCACTATTGATCATCTCACTCTTGGTACCACATGACATGGGCTCTCAGATCTTTAAGGCCCCTGGAGATCATCTAATCCAACATTTACCCAGTGCCAAATCCCCAAAGTATTTCCAAACCTCTGTTTAAGCACATCTAAGGGAAGAAACTTAGCTCATTCTAAAGCAACCCATCCCATAGTCACATGGAACCACTTTCTAGAAAGTTCTTCCTTTCAACTTGAAGCTGCCTTCTTTTAATTTCCATCTATGGGTCCTCTTTTTGCAATCTGAGAGCCTTGAAAATAAACTTATTTTTTCATTTAGCCACTGTGCAAACATCATAGGAGCCCATTCAGTATTCGAGAAAGCTGTCCTCATTCAGCAGGTGAGTTTAAGAAGGGTGAAAGCAAGCAGCAGCTAGGGGGTTAGGATGAGGCAAACACTATTTGATGTCATAGTTACTCTAGACTAGTAACCTTTCTATTTTTAATCTTGCTATGGCTTCACTGATTAGCAAAGAAGGAATGTGCAGGCTTCTATTATGTAGCAAGGCCTCCGCGATATTTCCTGTCTCATAACTCAGTGCCCTTGTACTTTGGCAGTCGACCAGAGCAGGATCTGGTCTATCTACAGAGCCCTCTGGGCTAATCTGGTTGGCAGTCTCATGTGTGGTAAGGTAGACTAAGTATGGTCTTCGTAGACATATTAATATGCCCCAAATCAGTAAGCTAGTCTAGCTACTTCTTTGAATCTTGGTTTCATTTATGGCAGAATCCACATTTTAATACCCACCTCAAAGGAACGTCAAAGAATCAGACACGTTCATGTATTTGCAGCAGTTGGCCCCAGAAGATGCTCCATAATCTCTCTTCCTTCATCTTTCTCCCAGAGATGCCCTTGAAACCAGGGATATCTGGTCATGAGAAGGAGCTGCAGCATGGGACCACAGAAAGACCTCTGCCTCTGTCTTTCATTCTAAGCCCACAGCTCTAATTTTAATACTGTGAGGGGGCGCTTGGGTGGCTCAGTGGGTTAAAGCCTCTGCCTTCTGCTCAGGTCATGATCTCAGGGTCCTGGGATCGAGCCCCGCATCAGGCTCTCTGCTCCACAGGGATCCTGCTTCCTCCTCTCTCTCTGCCTGCCTCTCTGCCTACTTGTGACCTCTCTGTCAAATAAATAAAATATTAAAAAAAAAATACTGTGAGGCCCTAAACTCGTGATGATCCTTGAGAAAGTTCGTTAACTTCTCTGAATCTTAGATGTTGAACGTATCAAATTAGACGCTTCCCTAGTCTTAGGGACACATTTAAAAACCTCAGGGCCGAGATACCATCTGTGAATCGCTGCCAGCAAAGCTTTTCAGAGGACACTGGAATTTCCCCCAAGACTTTCTTCTCTGAGTCAACTCCGTAAGAGGCAATTTTCCCCCCAGATTATCTGTTTATCTAAATACCTCCATATACCCCTAGCAGTGTTTGATGCATCTCATACGAGACAATTGACATCTTAAGAACATCCACCATATGGGGCCTTCTCAAATTCTCAGAGTGCGCCATGGAAATTCAGCAACCTTTAATACTTACCGACCCAATTCATCTCTGGGAGGAGGGGTTTTCAAGGCTGTTCAGGCTTGATACAGAGCTCAAAAGCTAAGCAGGGTGGGGCTGGACTGTGAGGGCACCCTAAGGTCAAGCTCAGTACATGACCTTGCTGACACAGTAGCCTCGCCAGCTGTCTCCCTGGGTGATACTGGCCCTGAGTCCTCATGAACAGTTGCTACCTTGGCAGCTGGGAATGTAGGGCCCAGACACCATTGGGGTAATAACCAGTCCAGCCCTCAGAGTACCTCAAGACACTCAATGCCTCCCTGCATGGAAACAATGCCAGCCAAATGCAACAGCTTTGGTAGTAAGTCCCATAGTTTGGCACGAATAGCAACCCAGCCCATCACCCTTGAAATCAGCAAACATGGACCTAGAGTTCCCTCTGCTTCATCTGTTAGAAGGGAACTGGGAAATAAATCAGATTGCGTCCAGTGCCTGCACTCAGTGCTTCTGCCCTGGGTCTTCCCGGGGCAGTGTCTTTTCAAGAATGCATGCCCATGGGCGCCTGGGTGGCTCAGTGGGTTAAGGCCTCTGCCTTCGGCTCAGGTCATGATCCCAGAGTTCTGGGATTGAGCCCCGCATCGGGCTCTCTGCTCGGCATGGAGCCTGCTTCCTCCTCTCTCTCTGCCTGCCTCTCTGCCTACTTGTGATTTCTGTCTGTCAAATAAATAAATAAATAATCTTAAAAAAAAAAGAATGCATGCCCAGTTTCCTGCGTCTCCCAACTGGGTCCATCCTGATGGGTTGAATTGTTACCCTCCTTAGAGAACAGAAATCCAGTTTCCGCCTCTGCGTAATTCTGGTCTCTTCTTGGGTGCCATTTTCTTCCTCCTTGAACTAGACAGCCGTACAAAGGAAACCTTTTGGATCCAGCTTACGGGCTGCAGCTTGCCTCCCCTCTCCAGAATCTTGCAAGTGGTGGGTCAGATCTATCTATGCAGGAGGTCCTTGATCAGGGCAACTCATTCACGGGGAGGACATTTGTTGACATCAGTAATCCAGACATGTTCAAAGAAAGACAATAAGAATGAGCCTAAACCAAATCATTTCTCTGTCAGAGCTTAGAATGAATGAGGAGGCTGCAGGGAGGGGAGGGAGGAGTGCCGAGCAGGGAGGGCCGTACTGGAGGGCTAAGACTGCATCGTAACATCCTAACAAGAAGAGAAGTAAAATCAGACAGGCTCCTGTTGCACACTCTACAATCTCACTGATTTGAGACGGAGGTTAAGCAAGCCTGACAAAGCGGTTCATCAAATCGGAGGTGAGCCCCCATCTCTTGGATTTCATTAATTCCCAGACTGTCTTTCTGTCACTCCCAATCCGTGTGGCTCACCACATGGCGCTTGTATCTTTCTGGCCTGGCTTCTGCCATCCATCTACTGGTGGCCTGACTCCATTCCCCGAAATCAACTCCCTGTTCCCTTCCTCCTGGCTACCGGCCAGCCGCTGGGAATCCTTAAATCCCGGTCGAAGATGAGCGGGACAGCAACTGGTGACTCCCGTTTCCCGAAGGCCTTTCTATTTTTAATTTGTTGCAAATATTCCATGTCGAAGTTTCCTTTCTCTCCCTCTCACCCTCTGTGGTATTTTTAGGCCACACGGGCTCTTCGGAATGAGCATCTCGCTTGCTGGGCGCCGCAAATAGCTTTTCCACCGTACCTGTCAGTCACCGTGTACTATAGGCATGTGTCATGGGGAGAGCAGGTCCTTTCACTCCAGCCTCTCATGCGGGCTCTGCTTCTGTGCGCAGCTAATCTGTCAAGGAATCAAAGACACACCGGCCTCAAAGGGGAGGACCTGGCCCCACGGCCGCCTGCTAGGGTTATTATGAAGGTCCCCTCCATCCTAGACCAGGAGCTCGCTGGGAGCAAGTGGCAGCAGACAGGGGAAAGTCAGAGATCAGGGATCTGAGCAGGGGGAAGGCAACGTGTGTGAGCCGAGGGTGGGAAGGGGCACTTAGGGATCAGGACTTGAAAGCTGAAAGCACCCAGGGATGTTGCAGTCATGACTGCTTTCGGGCAAGGACAGACACAAGAATGATCTGAGATGCTTGCAGGGGAGACCAAAGGTCCCCCCGGTCCGGGGTCTCCTCTGTCAGGGGTGGCTCGGGCGCTTCTGTGGGAAGGAGAGAAGGGTGGAGCAAGCCGGCAAGCTCCCTCTTTTATATCACCCTCCCTATCACTCCTGTGGGGCCAGAGAGAGGCGATGCAGCTGCCTGGCCCTCCCACAAACACTACTGGAAAAGTGTACTTCTGTCAGGGCGGTGGTTCTCAAAGTGTGGGCCGCGGACCAGCAGTGACAACATTGGTGGCAGCAGGCGTGGGGAACTTGTCAGAAATGCAGATTCCTGGGCCCGACTCCAGGCCCATGGAGTCAGAAACTCTGTGATGAGGCCCAGCACTCTGTGTTTTAACTAGCCCCACCCCCCCACCAGCCCATCAGGGATTCGGATGCACACCCAAGTTTTAGATCAACTAGATCAGGAAAAGACAAGGCAAGGATAATCTGGAGGGTCCATCGAAAGAGAATTTTTCAAGTGTGTAAGAGAATGGGATGGAAACATCAGGATGTGTCGCCACTTCTTATGGGATTCCTGAAAGGAATGCCATCAATATCTAAAAAAGCAAAATGGCCGTAGACCAGAGGGAAAAACCAGAATTACTTCTCTGAATTAATGTTCTAATGTTAATAGGACCCTTTTTGATGCTTCCTTAGGGGAGAGGGGGTGGATTTTCAGCAGAAAAACTGTCTGGAGTCAGTTGGGACCAGTGCATGGTGTTTTGATTATGAAGTGAACATCCCCAAAGACCACGCATGCCTGAAATTGCCAAGTCCCCCCAAAGCTTGGGCTTAAAAAGTCACATAAATATGTTATAAAAGAAAACTGATGTTTCTAAAAGAAAAACCTGCAAGGACAGCTTTGAAATTAAAATTCTTGGCTGTTCAGTATAGTAGAATAAAGTAGAAGTCTCCCTCCTTGCTCTCAGCTCACGGCCTTCCATCTTATTTACCAAGAAAATTGAAGTCAGCAGAAGTGAAATCCCACGTGTGCGCCTACCACCAACTACCCCCACCTCCCCGGCCTCTCTACCCTCCTCTCCACATTCCCTTGTGCAAGACCTTCCCACAATGCTGGAAGGCCACGTCCTCCCCTGGTGCCCTGGGATGCTATCAGCTCCAAACATGCTCCTCCTGCAACTACTGGTTACCCCTCCCAACCCAGTGGCACCCTCTGCACGCGGACATTCAGAACTGTGGCCCAGCCTTCACAGTCTCTCTTGACCCTGTGGCCACCACCAGCTACCAAGCTGCTCCTCCACTCCGTTGTTTAGTTAAAAAAACATGACCTGAGTCTAACTTGCTGTGTCTACTTTCTCTGCTCCTTGTCTTTTCAGATCCCTTTCTGGTCAGGCTTCACCTACTCCACCAACATCCTCCTTCTTCAGGTCACCAGAGATTTCCATGTCGTCAGCCCCAGTGACCTGCACTCCAGCTCTCTGGCTCTGCTTCTCAAACAGTCTCTGACATGGTTCGCATCTCACTGGCCTCTCCTTCTCTGTCTCCTCCCTGAGTCCCGTCACTTCTCCCTATCCTCAACTTTGGAATGTTCCAGAATGCTCTGAGTCTTTGCCTACTCTAGCTATTCACATGTTCCTAAGTGAACTCATCCAGTCCCTCAGCTTTACAATATCCACCAGGAGATCAAAAACTCTCCAGAACCAACCATCGCTCTCCACCTTCACCGTTACCACCCTGCTCCAAGCCCTCATCGTCTCTTGCTGGGACTATGACAGTAGCTCCCACCCTTGTCCAACTGGTCTATTCTCTTTCAGACTGGTCCTTTAAAGAGGCAAGTCAGATCATGTTACCTCTCTACCCAGAACCTCAAGTTGTCCCTACAAGACAAGTCTGTCCCTAGACCTGCAAAGCCCTTCCTGACTCTGCCTTGGCTTCTTCTAGGAACTTCTAGGAACTCTAGATCCTAGAAGAATGAGGAAATTCTCCCCTCTTGCTATTGGGCTCCAGCTACTCTGGCTTCCTCAAAGGTCTTTAAATCTATCAAGCTGCTCCCACCTCCAGGCCCTTGTTCTTGCCATTGCCTCTGCCTAGAAATGCCCTTCCCTTATATCTCCATTTCTTTCTTCCTGATTTCATTTGCATGTCTGCTCACCAAAGAGATCTTCCCAGACCCCTTACCCTAAAGTCATCCACACATCCTCACTCCATCCAATCCTACCATCGGTCACTGTACCCTGCATTTTTTTTCATCATAGTGCTTCCCACTCCCTGGGATGCTATGTATGTATTTACTTCCTTATTTGTTGTCTGCCTCCGTCTTATGGAATATATGCTCCATGTTTCCCAGCATCCAGAAAGGTGCTTGGCACATAGTAGAGGTTTCCAGTAACATTTTGTTGAATTGATTAATGGATAAATGAACAAAGGTATGTTCTCTGCCCTACAGAAGGAGGTGAGGGTCGGGTCTTCTCTGTTGGGGAAACTTGACACTTAACAGGGCGAGTACTGGTTCTCTGTCCTAAATCTTGACCTCATCATAACTCTAGGACCTTGAGCAGATGCCTACAACACTGTGAGCTTCAGTGTGCTAATCTGCAAAGTAGTGAGGTAATTGCACTCGTTTTTCCAGGATTGTTGTGATAACAAATGAATACATACATAGAAACTCCTTAGAGGGGCGCCTGGGTGGCTCAGTGGGTTAAAGCCTCTGCTTTCAGCTCAGGTCATAGTCCCAGGGTCCTGGGATCGAGCCCCGCATTGGGCTCTCTGCTCGGCAGGGGGCCTGCTTCCTCCTCTCTCTCTCTGCCTGCCTCTCTGCCTACTTGTGATCTGTCAAATAAATAAAAAATCTTTAAAAAAAAAAAAAAAAAGAAACTCCTTAGAACATAGATACTCCTTAGAACAATGCCTGGCAGGTAGGAAGCATGCACTGTTGCTACCCGCCCTGTGTAAGTTTCTTGGGCAATTCTGGTATATCGCCAGGTTTGAAAATTGGGGCTACAGACTGGAGACCCCATTAGATGAGAAGACAGGAGATGTTCAAGAAAAGCAGAGCAAGCCAGAGGTCAAGGAGAAACTAAAGCAGCACACGCCTGGCTGCTTTCTAAAGGGTGAACAGCTTTGAATGGATCCCAGGACAGGCCCTGTGCTCTCCTAAGGGTATCCAGGTAATCTGCCACTGATCTGGGGGGAATCAGCGCCGTCTCAGTGAGATTCTAGTTGGTTATCCTCACCCAGCTCACCAGTTCAAAGGCAGATGAACTGTCTTCTCCAGCCACAGCGGGTAACAGAAAGATCCATGTACGGCATGCAGGGCTGCCAGGATGTAGAGAACATCACAGGGGTGCTAACCAGGCCCAGCCGTAATAGGGGTACAGTCGGCGGCAACGGCCCCTCCTCCCACCCTCCGGAAGCTTCCACACGCCTCACAAAAACCATCCAATCTGCTCCCTGATGTCAGAAATTGCTTTAGAAGCAGACACGCTTTCCTCTGGATGGCAGAAGATGGCCAAAAGGCAGACACTTCCAGAAGAATCACAGAGGCAAACTGGCCACGTATTTGATCAGTCACTCTGCAAAGGAGGTATTGATAGGAGAAGGGCACGATGGTGTTCTGTGCCCCCACTCACTCCACCCAAACTCGTGGATTTCCCACCTCTGTCAAACCCCCAGGGGAGACTTAATGCACCCCAAGAGGAGCAACGCAAAGGACGCGGCGCTCAGCCACATTTTGTAAGGCACTTCTGTCTCGGCATGTGGTTTCATTTAGCTCAAGTGGAATTACTGCTTCTTTCTGCCTCCCATACCCCTCCGCCCCCTCAGCCCCCTTCCCACAGATCTCTCCCTTCTAGCTCCTTCTACAAATGCCTGCAATTCCTGGAGGGCCCTTCAGGTGTCTGAACTATCTTTCCTGGGCTGGGACAGCTCCCTGCCCAATGGCCTGGATGTCAGCATCCAGGCTCCTTCTTTATCTCCGCCTGAGTCTCCCTGTGCTCTCTGGCCTTACAGGTTCACGGTGTCAGCAGAATTCTAGGCCCTCGTTGGAAAGCACTGATCTAAAAGTATGGAGCTCCCAGCCCTCACCGCTTCCCATCTTTCTTAGGAGATAGTAGCAGATGCTTCTAAAACAATCCTTTTGTGAGACTTGCCTCACGAAAGGGGGTCTCCTCACTTTCCCAAGCCCTGGGGTTTTTCTGAAATGATTATTTTACACAATGTTATATTCGTTTCTGGTGTACCATAGAGCAAGCCTCACTTTTGCATCAATCTCTCCCCACTTTGCTGTCACTGGCTTTTCCTCAAGGGTGCAGAAGGGGCTGAGAGCACAGCTGAGCCCCAGGCCCCCCGGAGGACCATTCCCCGAGCAGCTCCACTAACCCTGACACGATCTTGGGCCGCCCTCCACAGGGTACTGCTCAGGGTGGTGACCGTGGCCCTGGTGTGTCATCCACCTCCAAAAGGAAGGTTAGAGGGACAGGCACTGGACACAGATGACCCCATTGAATCTTTACAGCCTTTCTACAAAATAGGTATTACCATCCTCTTTTTACAGGTAAGGACCCCAGGCCAGGGGAAGGGAGCGAACTTGCCCACAGCGCTCCAGCAAGTCCATGTGGCACCTGCCACGTGAGCCCGTCTTTTGAGGATGCCCATGGTTCGGAATCATCTTTGAACTGCCCCCTCCCCAAAGTGTGTGCATGCACACACATACACACACACAGAACACACTCCTTTTATCATTACAATCAATAAGCGAAATTGACAGCACATTACCCCAAATGATCCATTAGAGTCTCTAACTTGGGTTATGTAATGTGGAAGATATAAACCAAAACAGACTCCTAAGGGGGTAATCAATCTATCCTTAGAGCCAGGCCTGGCGTAGAAGAATCAGGAGTCCAAAATCCTGGGTTAAAGTTCTTGCCCAGCCACTTACCAGCTCTGGGACTTTGGAAAATCTTCCATTATCTCTCCAAGCCTGTCGCATCTGCAAAATGGGAACTTTGACACTTGCCTTACCTGCCTCATGAGCAGAATCGAATAAGTTCATGGAGATTGTATCGATGCACCTGTCAAGAAAGAAGACAACAAATGCCTTTGCAAGCTCAAGCTATTATGGTGGCATGGACAGTAGAAATGGTATAGTCACTAACTCAAATACACAAAATTGTAACTTTCAAAAATTTCCCGTAAACAGGACTTAAATCCTATCTGGGGCTCCCATCTGTCTGATGCAGAAAACATAGCACGGTCACTAATAGGCTGTCAGACACTCCAGCGATTTTCTCAGTCATCCAGATTGAAACTCAATGCCAACACACAGTTCCCTGCATCGCCTCCCCTCCTTTCCCTAGGCTGGTGCGTGGCTCCGGTGTTCCCCAAATGTTGTCTGAACACCAGCAGGAAGAGGGTCTTCCTCAAAGTCGCCATCTGTCTATGTCTTTCAAGATGTGCCTGTGTCCTCTTGCTTTCCTGGTTGGGTGGTCTGTTCTCTGCTGAATGATATACCTCCTCTCTGTCTCTCTCTCTCTTTCCCTGTCTCTCTCTTGATTCCTTTTAGTCTAGCCTCTAAATATGGGCTGTTTTCAAGATTCAGTACTTGATCTTACACCATTTTTTCCTACTTTGTTTCCCTCAGACACTTTATCTACCTTTCTGGCTTCACATCAAAGGTGAAGATCCCCCAGATCAAAGCTCTGGCCCCAGTGCCTCCCCCCTGATCATCACACGACCATGATGGTGATCTCGGAAGGAACCATTCATTTTTCCTGCGGTACTTTGTATCTCCAGCCGCCTGGCAGACACCCCCCGCCCCCACCTGGGTGCTTTGTAACCATCCCAAACTCCCTCTGGCTAAGGCCAGATTTAGGATCCGTCCCCCAGAGAGCCAGCTCCCCAATATGGTGCCTCATGGCTCCCAAGGGAGGTGCCATTAACCTCCCCCACCCCAACACGCCAGGCACAAGTTCAAGGCTTGGAGCCTCTCTGCATCGTTTTTTCTCTCTCTCTCCTTGCATCTGCTTGAGCCTTGTGATGCTCACTTCTCACCACTTAAGGTCTCTGGAAGCTGTTTTCCTTTTCCGCTCATACTGGCACCACCAGCGTTCAGGCGATTATTGCTTCATGCCTCAATTACTAAAATCGTATCCTGATTTGCTTCCAATTAAAATGCATCCCGCCCGACAAGTCTCTTATCTACTTCCCGGTGACCTCCCAATCAATACTTGTTGAAACATAAGGGGTTCTTAATGGGTGGCACCGGGTTAGCAGATGGGCTCCAGGGGAAACTGCGAACCCTCTGAAATAATAGGAAACATTATTTAAACCAGATGATTAGAAATTTGATTTACGATGCAAATGTTTCTCGGGGAGGGAGCGAGTGTTTCAACCTACACTCACACCTGAAAGTCTCTGCAGCTCGAGTTAGGAGCTCTCCGGAGAGCGCATCTGAAGGGAGAAAATGAAGGCCTGCGACCCAGAGTCAGTCTTCATTCATCATTGGTTCCAGGGACTCTAATCAGCCAATCAGTCATTCTGTATATGTGGAACACAGACGATATGCCAGAATTTTCGAGGTAGCATTTCACTTCATCTTTATCATGAGCCTTTTATGGCACCCATTTTACAAATGAGGGCACTGAGGCTCAGCCAGAGGAGAGCCCTGGCTTGAGGCTACACAGCTGGACAAGAGCGCTGGTACCCAGACCCAGTCTACATCCAGCACTGGCATTCCCTCCCAAAACCATTTTGTCTCCCCAACCTTCTGTGTGCCGGCGACTGGCCCTGCCCTCGGCGTATAAACATGAACAGAACTGAGCGAAATGGAAGTTAAAGCCCCCGGCACTGGGCCCAAGGCAAAAGTAGGGATTCAAAGCAATTGGTTCAAAGAATGATTATTGAAAAGCATCGGGCCGAGTGCTCAGCTTAGGGAATTGGCAGGGCGATAAGGGAAGGTCATCCAAAGTGCCAAGGCAGTGCCAAGCAAGAGGGTCCAACTGCCGGGGACAACCAACTGACCATACTGTGACCATTGAACAGTGAGCCACTCAGAGCCAAAGGCTTGGTCTCCATCAGCCTCTCTAATAGCCTTCAAGACACGGCTATTAAATAAATCAAGTCCAATCTATAATTCTACAGATGCAACTAAAAGCAAGAAAAGAGAAGAAATACAGAAAATCAGCTGGGAAATTCTGGCTGGTAAAACTATAGGTGAAATTTCCCTTTGTCTCATAGATAAGTACCTCACAATCCAAACAAAGAAGGGAATCAACATTATCTAAAGAGTGGCGGTAGGATCCCGGGGTCCGGGGGACAGAATGTCCCTCTCCAGTCTTGTCTCACAGAGGACCCGCAGGTCTGTTGCATAACGTGTCCTTGACCGAGTGGAGCTGGGACTTATCGTTAGGGCAAGTTTATCTCACAGATAAACACAGGGGCACTCCCCGAGGCGTGCAATTTGACCATACTGTGTGGGGAAAATCAACCGTTAAGATTGTGGCCGGCTAGAGAAATCAGAAAACCAGACTGACAGGCTCAGCCTGGGTTTTTAATTAATCATTCTCTCATCCTTCTGTCCCCTTCTAACCACGGCCACCAGCTCTCGGTTCCTCAGCTGGGAACTCTTTTCCTCAGTCAGGGAGTGACAGCCCCTCTCCCTCTCAGGGGACACTCTCCACCATTACGTGATATGACCACGGGCCACCTCGGGGAGCCCTGTTCAAGCTTTTCATTGGTGATTGCCAGCTCACCTCAGAAGTCCCAGCACAAAACTACGTGCCTTCTGCTCCCCTTACTTTGTTTTCAACTCCCAGCGCCCTAGTTTCCTCCACACTTGGGGAGGGAGCGTGTGAAAAGCTCAGCAAGCCGACACAGAAGCGAGCCGGGTTCAGCCACAGTAACCACGAGGCAAGGGACACGTGTTGCTTCTCTCTGATTTTCTTCTGGGCTGATGGGAGAGGCCAGGTTCCTGGCTGAGAAAGCCACACATGTGAGGCAGCATTCATCCAGGATAATAGCGAGGAGACATTTGATTCCAACTTTGGCCAGCATCCCCCACCCCCACCCTCCACCCTTACATAGGAAGTGGGCTTTTTTTTTTTTTTTTCTGGATTCACACTTGGATGCACAGCCTGAACAGTGGCACAGTTGTGCCCATCTGGCTTTCAGGACTTGGTGGGTCAGGAACCCGTGCCCCTATCCCTGCATTTCTGTCTGCTGTCCCAGCCTGGCCCGGGGGACAGGGCCTCTCTCACATTTCCGGCCCACGGGTTGGAGCTCTCCTTGGCGGCTAGAGGAAGATGGGCTCTGGCAAAATCCACACGAAGGAATGGATGCCTTCTCCAGGGATGGAGAGGGGTTTTTATAAATAAAGTTCAGAGAACCAATAGCTTGCTGGAGGCAAGGTAGATCGTTTTAAAAGCAAGTGGCTATGGCGACATTGGCATTTCCTCCAAAGCAAACCTGGCTGGCATGGTCAGGGATAGGGATTAGAAAGTGTCCACGGCGCTGGACACATGGGACCCCTCAGTAAGGAGGCAGAGGGAACTTAACTGGGACGTTTCCGAGGTCTCTCCACATGCAAGCACACACTGGCTCCACCGGGTCACATGCTGCCCCAGGTCACAGACATCGCCTCCAGAAGCCCCAGGTGAAGACAAGCCTATGACAGCAGCTGGGGGGAAATTAAGAGGCTTAGACAGGTGGACGAAAGTCAATGTCACCTTATACTAGGGGTTTTAACCTGGGATCCAAGGAGGAATTCGAATTCAGAGGTCTGTGGACTGAGATGCGAAAAGGTTGTCATTTTTAGACTCCCTGACCTCTAATTGAAATGTAGCATTTTCATGAGCACTGGGCATTGTAGGTAAGCGGTGAATCACTGAAACTAATATTGTGCTGTATGTGGACTAACTAAAATGTAAATAAAAATTTGAAAAGGGGGAAAAATCTAATAAAATTCAGCATTTTCTTTGTTCGCGAACGTAGGAAACAGGCCGCCATTTTATTAGTGTCTTTGGCCACCGATAAACGTCACATCCGTTCATATCGTTGTGGTTGTTCAGAATATCTCAATCTATCATTTCTGCTCATCTGTGCTTCAAAATTATGCCAGCTATTAGACCTGTCACTAGAACTTGCTGTTGAATATATCAATAAAACACATCAATTACTATCTCACAAATGTGTTTACTAATATTTTGATAACTACATTTCAATATAATTGGCTCCCTTTTGAATCTGATGTATTTTTGATGCATCTCAAAAACATTCTTTTGAGAGGGAATGCATTGGCTTCACAAAACTGCCAAAGTGGTCCATGGCGCAGAAATATACGCAGCACTCCCGTGTTTGAACATCTGATGTCAAGGGTCTATCATAAATGAATTGGACAGCTTATTTCAAATAATCACCACAGGCCCACAAGCAAATTTCTCATTGATTGTATATTATGAAGGAAGAAACAGAGGATTAAAGCAGAGTCTATCTGATTTCAAAGGCTGTGATCTTTCTACTACAGCATACGCATGTGCACGCACACACACGTGCACGCACATGCGCGCGCGCGCGCACACACACAGACACACAAATACACATATCTTTTTATGACTCCCAAACATCCAGTCAAAAATTCAATTAGAACAGATACTATTGGTCATCAAACTAAATTAACTAGTGATCTGTCTCTACAAAGCCACAAGAACTGGTTGAAACAATGAAAAAAAAATCAATCTAACAGATGTTTTGTCTAATTGCACTCATAATTTGATGGCCCTCTCCCCCCCTTCCCAAAGTGGCTGAGTAGGCCAAGAATTTCCTGTTCTGGGACACAAGTGAAACGAGCCCATCCAAGTCTAGGCTTCCACACCCCCTCCCCTTCCCACTCCCCTGGACACCTACCCCGTTCTGCCCAACCTAATGGCTTTAGGACTAAATTATTCACGAAGGGAAGGGGAGGGGAGAGGAGGACAGGCCAGGGCAGGCCTAGAATCCATTTGGCCTTGGGTGCTAGGGAGAAAGACAGAGGGGTCTCCACCCTTAGAGAATTAACATTAGAATTTTGAGGACCAGTAAGAAGGAAAAAAATTCCTCCAAGAGGACATTAATTCATGACAACACCAGCAAGGGCCACGAAGGAGGCATTCAGGGCGTTATATTAGAGAGGGTCCTCACCTAGTCTGGGGTCTAAGAAAAGATTTCTCTGAGGAATCGGTGTTTGCGAACTCATCTTTTATAGTATTTATGGTTTTAATATCCTGCTGGCATGTAACCCTCCTTTCATTATAATATGAAATAAAGGCAGGCCTCACCTCTGCCATCTCCTCTTGGAGGAGAAGGGTGGGTTTCCCAGGGCTTCAAGTAAAGACCCTACTTGCTGGGAAGTGGGAGCCGGTGGCAAAAGCGTCTGCCAGACTTGGTTAGTGCACAGCCCCAGACAGCTTGAGGTGCCCCTGGCCGGTGTCAACACAGCTAAGCTGAGCAAGGTTGAGCAGCGCAGCCCACCCCATGTGGCCCAGCTCATCCCCGGCCCCGCGGCTGGTGTGGGAATTGGGGCGCACCAGCCACACGCCTCGTGGGGCATTCTGACGGCCTGCTGCGAATTCCATCAATCAGCTTTGCAGTCCCTTGTCCCAGTTGCACATGCTGTACAGCATAAACCCAGTGTCTTTTCAACTAGAAGCATAACAGTCGCCGTTAGGATGAGGGATGGTCTGGTATGAGGTAAACCTCCTTTTCCCAGGAGGCAAAGACTCCCGGAGTAAAGGTTTAAAATTCCTACTTGAAAACAAAATTACAGTGCATGCAGGAAGTACCCCTTCCGATAAATTATTCCATCCGATTTTGTGATCTCTTTTTTCTCCCTCCTGCCTTCTTTTGACATCACTGATACTGGGCACTCAGCAACATGGGAAAGGAAAGGAGAGGAACAAAGACATTACTGTTAACCCGATCGCAAATAATAAATTGAGTTTTGGAGGGTATTGCTAACAAATACATACAAAAACTCTTTATGCTCAGAATGAAATCTTGTCCTCACTTCAAAATTTCTTCCTAAAGCATCTGTTCTTTTGAAGGAAATACATGATCTCATGACTTACGGGGGAAAAAAAAAAAAGATATACCACCCACATAAGAAATATCCTTATTCTGGAAACTTCTGACTCGTACACCTCTATTTGGTCTCTTGCTATCTACATTCCAAGGGTCATTTTTGTTCTCTAGAGGAAGCCTTATGTAATGGTCACTTACAAAACAGATTTTCCTGGGTTAAAGCATACCCAAGTCATGCTAATAATAACAAGAATGTCACAGCCACAAGTCCCTCTATGCACTTAGAAATTTACTCCCTATTCTTAGCACAAAGAAACTAGAATTCTGTTTCTTTGAAACTAGAATTTCTGTTAATAGATTTGGATTCACTAGCTATTAAAGTAGAAAAACAAAATCACTATCAATCATTCATCTTCTCTATAACCCTTTAAATCATACAACTTGAAGATCTTCTAAGAGCAAAATAGAATTGTACCTCTTTTAAAGAGAGCAAATTTAATATATCATTGGTTTTTATACTTGCCACTTATAAGAAATCATTTGATCGTACTTTATCCGACTTAACAATTATTCTGATTGTTAATGGCAAATTCTTTCATATACTGATTTGAATCCTATCACTAAGGAAATGTATCCAAGTCCACGGTTCTCCATATTTTCGTAGCTTATTTTTTTTAAAGATTTTATTTATTTATTTAAGGGAGAGAGACAGTGAGAGAGAACATGAGAGGGGAGAAGGTCAGAGGGAGAAGCAGACTCCCTGTGGAGCTGGAACCCCGATGCAGGACTCGATCCCGGGACTCTGGGATCATGACCTGAGCCAAGGGCAGTCCCTTAACCAACTGAGCCACCCAGGTGCCCCCTCCTAGCTTATTTTTTCTTCTAAGCTTGTTTTCTTGGACTTCTGGCTGAAATACTAAAGTGTTCTCAAGCATATTAAGCTGATTCTGCAGAACTCTGGTCTGCCATGAATTGTTGACACGCCAATAAAAAGGAGTTCCAAAGTCAAATAAGATCACACTGCAAACTGTGTGTCCTAGGAAAGTGACAAAGCCCCTTGGCATGACCAATGCTTTGAGAAGCCTGTTATGAAGAAACCTATATAACTTTATTTGATTCCGTGTTTCCAAAGCTTATTTAATCGTTGACCTTCCCTCTTCTCCACTGGACCCGTGATCATGGATCATACAACCCTTCCTGTCTTCAGAACACGGTTCAGGAGACTCTTAAGAGCACACGATGGCTGGATCTATGTGCACACACGGTTTTGCCGACTGTGGTTTGATTCATGCAAACTAGTATGTGGTCATGAGTTGCTTTCAAAGGTTGTTTTCAAAGGGACTGCACATTTGACTTTTAGCTCAAAGATAGAGCAAAAAAAAAAAAAAAAAAAAAAGAGGATTTTCCTTAAAAAAAAAAAAATCTGTTTCTGCAGGTAGGTAACACCAACTATCCCTATGCAAATCTGGAAATCCAATCAAGATCATTTCTCCAGGACTGTCTCATTCCTTCTTTCAGGGGCGCCTGGGTGGCTCAGTCCCGACTCTTGACTTCGGCTCAGGTCACTATCTCAGGGTACTGAGATCAAATCCCACGTGCGTCTGACTGGGAGCTGGGTGTGGAGCCCGCTTTAAGATTCTCTCTTTCCTTCGGCCCTTTCCCTCTTTTAAATAAATAAATACAAGTCTGTCTTTTGTTTCAATTCTGTCTCCCAGTTAGCAATTTCAAGACAGAATCCTGGGGTTCGGAAATGAGAAACCCGGAGTGTTGGAGCTTGAAGAACTTGAGAAAACTCCAAACCCTTCCATTCACTAATAGTTCAAGAAGTCACCCTGCTTCCCTGTGCCATCTCCTCAGACTCAACATCGCTGAGTTTCCCTATTGTTTACCAACAAGCCAGTGTCCTTTGCGCTCAAGACAGGCGCCCACAACACATTTAGGTGCACGAATTCTGTAGGTTGTCAGAGCACGTCCGATGGGGCGAAGTCTCTAAGGGAAATTTCACATCACAGTGTGAGGTCTTCGAATCTCGCATATGGAGTTATTTCTTCACTAGGGTCTTGTAATTAATTCCAATTAAGGGAAACATTAAGTAATGTTTTCCAATTAAACTCACAAACAGTTTTCGACCCATGGTAGAACGCCTGTTTGTTCTTTGCTAGGGACATTAATATTATTAAGCACTGGGAAAAGACAGTGTTCATGGCTTGCATCTCGTGGCAGCTGCAGAGTTTGTTTTTCTAGAAAGGACCAAGATACGCTGCTTGTTCTTGGGTTGTGCATTTATTTGGGGTGGCTGTGGTGGGTGGAGGAGGAGCCCTATTGGAGATTTGGGGGAAGATCTAAAGCCGGGGAGGGTTCTGCCTCTCTCTCCTTCCAGCCTTCCTCACCCTGCTGTTGACCTAACTGCCCTTCCCTGGGGGGAGCGATGCTCACGAGTCAAATCCTACACCTGTGGCTGATTCTCAGGCAACACAAGAAGACTCTGCCACGTTAGAAGCAATTGGCTGTTTGCAGGAAGCACGATGATCTGTAGTCACATCTCATTAGGGGCGCCTGGGCCCTGTGGTGCACGAGTGAAGCAAACGCTGCCAATGTAATTTGTTTTATATGCCTAATTCTCTTCCTTATAATTAACATCTGAAATGCGAAAACAAAACGAGAGTGCTTTGCAGGCGTCTGGGCTCCGTGGAGCACTTTCAGGGAGACTAGGATTTTAGGGCAGTCTTTTCCACTGCAAACAACAGGGTGTGCCCGGGGTGGGACATCCAGAGGTCACCCTGGAGGGCTGATCCCTGGGGTGCAGTATGTGTGGGGAGGGAGGAGGGGACAGAGGAGGGGGAGTCGGCATTATCGTTCACCCCCTTGCACTGGTTGAACTGCTGCCATGTTCTCTGGGATGAAGGGGTCCTGCAAAGGTGACTCAGCCGTGGGACAGAGCCACCAGTCAAGACCTCGCTGTACATGGCCCTAGGCAGCCTTTGTGGCCATTCCTCCACTGCCTTCCCCCCACGACAGCTGGAAGAAGTCAGACACCGAGGGACAGAGGAGAGTGAGGAGTAACGGGTCTTCTGCCACCAACCAGACTGTGAAACCAGGCGCGATTGTGGTCCGCCAAGTCTCTGCAGTGGGAACGGGGCTGAGCTGAAAGTTTCTGGTTTGATCATCAGATCTGGAGCCTGCCCATCTCAGACCGGCCAGATGAGATCAAGTCCGTATCATGGGTGTACTGGTGGCTCTCTTGGTTGCGAATGCCAGAAACTGACCCTAGATAACTAAAGTCGAAGGAGAATTTGTTGGCAGGGTATCAGCTCAAAGACTTGAGAAAAATGCCTCCTGAGGTTCCCGCTAATCAGTAGGAGTCATGCAGCTCCTCGTCTCCCACCAAACTCCAACTGGGACCATGGGAAGAAAGCTCAAACATGGAGTAGCCAAAATGTTACAAGTGTTCCCTAGCATTGGGCAGCACTCTTGGCAGCATGTAGGCTGTTAATGGGTCTGTGCAACTCAAAGATATAGCAGATTTGTAATGGCAGTGAAAACGGGTTTTTAATCTCCCCTGGTATTTCTGGTCCCAAGTATTTCTGTCCAGGTCCTGGTTAGTGTCTTTCTGTCCCCCTCCTCTTCCCCCTTTTCTTTTTCTTCCTTTTCTTTTTTGTCATAAGCACATCCGTAATCCTTTGTTGAGCAATTACGCAATTTGGTAGGCGGTTTACATTCATCATTTCATCTCCATGGCACCCACGAAGTACACAGGATGATTCCCATTTCCAGGTAAGGAAATTAAGGTTTTAAAAGGGAAACAACTTGCCCAAAGTCACTCAGCTAATGTATAACAGAAGTGGGATTTGAGCTGGTGTTTGGCTGACTTCAAAGCCCGAGGCATAGGTGGGATAAAGGACCCCCTCTCAACATTAAAAAAATCTATAGACACCAACAAGATAATGTACTTATAGCATGTATTGATTAATGACAGGGGCACCTGGCTGGTTCAGTCGGTAGAGCAAGAGACTCTTGATCTCAAGGCTGTAAGTTTGAGCCCCATGCTTGGTGTAGAGATTACTTGAAAATCAAAAATCTTTAGGGGCACCTGGGTGGCATAGTTGGTTGAGTGTCCAACTTGGTTTTGGCTCAGGTCGTGATCTCAGAGCTGTGAGATGCAGCCCCAAGTGGGGTTGTGCTCAGTGCAGAGTCTTTCTGCCCCGCCTGCTCACGTGCATGAATGCACGCACGCACACACACTCTCTTTCTCTCTCTCATAAATGCATATATCTTTCAAAAAAAAAAGAAATTAAAATCTTTAAAAAACTTTAAAAAATACATAATGACAAAGCAATGTTAATCCATATAAATTAAAATCTACTTTATGAGTCCCAATCGTACCTACACAAAATGCTTTTAATCACAACAGGATATCGGTGATTTGTAAATCATATGTGAAGGACATGTTATCTAGCAAGGCTTTCACCAGGCCCCTCACACATGCCCCTTGCAATAACTATGTCCCCTCAATGCACCAGTTAGGAGGCAGGCACGGGACTGGAGTTTGGCCTGTTGATTCAGAACTCTGATATGACCCAGAAGTCATGAACGACTGCAGTAAAACCGTCGTAACTCTGTGGCGGCCATAGAACATGCATCATAAATGTTGAAGGAGGGCAAGGGGGAAGGGAGGGAGGGAGGGAGAAAGAAATGGAGGAAGAAGCAGAGGGGCGGATTTAGTTAGGAGAAACCAGCAGGAGAAGCTGAGCCAACTTGAAGGTTAAGACTAACAGGTTCCCCATGTTCAAAGGCCAAGTTCAGAAAAGTCAGCTCCTGCTGGAGTAACAGGCTGACTTCACAGGTCCTGGAAGGTGAACTGAAGCAGGGAGGCCATAACCTTGAGGAGGCAACCAGGGACCAAAGGAGCAGAGAGCCAGGGAAAGGGCTCCCGTAATGAGACACAGGCTGGGTCACTGTCAGAAGGAAAGGAACCAAGCACCAAGACCACAACACACCACGGGCCACCCAGTGGAGGGCTTCTCTTACCACGCTGCCAAGGGGGCAAAACAGGCTTCAGGGTTCCAGACAGCTTCACCCCTTCCATGCCTCCTGGAAGACATCGTTTGCTGGACTGCATTCTCTGGGACGCTCTTGTTCTGTGAGATCTTCACAGGGCTTTCTACAAAGAATATGTGCTGAAATTCTATTCCCCTGTTGGAGTTTTACAGTATACACGAGCATGCTAAAGGCTGTTGCAAATGTGAAGCAAACACACCCATTTACCTTTATTGAACCAAACTGATTTTCCAAACTTACTTGACCCTGGCATCCTGTTGGCAGACTGCCCGTTACCATCTCAGAGAGCACTAAGGTTCCAAGATAAGAGGTACAGAAATACTACCCTACAGCACAGCCACCCTAGAGTCGTGTGGACCCTTCTTCCATGGAGGCATGTCCTAGAAGCCACCTCTCTCCTTGCTGTCAGCTTTTCAACATGCACACTGTTTAGGTTTCTGTGCATATTCATCCTGACTCCAGAAAAGTCCAGAAAAGTCAGTGGCCAATGGAAGTATTTCTGAGGCCCTTAGATCATCTCTTCTGGAGTGTTTTCCTTGACTCTTCCCCATCCCAAGCCTACCTCAATCCCACCGACCCCAGCTGGCCACCACATCCCCAGTGTCAAGGTGAAGAGCACACACTGGGAATCTATCTGCCTGGCTGTGAATTCTGACCACTTTGTCCGCTCTGCCACGAGACTGTGTATAATTTCAGAGCACAGGCTGTGGCTGTAGCTTTGTTTCTTGCGTCTAGCCCAGTGCCTCACACGTGCTGTCCATCCCTCATTTAACCTGGTGGATAAAGAAATGATCTTTTGTGATTTCGAGAGAAACCAAACGAGACCAAAATTTGTTTTCTAGAAAACCACAGCAAATTGAGAGCGATCAGCTGATGATTAAACACACACACACACACATACACACACACACACACACACACACACAGATCTCAGGTGTGAAGCCACAGCTGAGAGATGTCTGCTCCCATATATATCCCATTGTTGGTCTCATCCCTCCAAGTGCATAATTACAAAACAAATGGTAAATGCCTTGTTTCATTTGAGCATCTTCTTTTAATGGAGAATTGATTTTCTCTCCCTTAGCAAAAATTTTCAGTGGCCTTACAAAGGGGAAAAATTAACTCTTACATTTGCATGTCAAATGTTTTAATTTTCAATTATAAAATCTGTCTTTCTAAGACATTCTAGAAATGGCAGCAGAATGGAAGCCTGGCTGCGGGCTCTAAATTGCTCTTAGCAGCTCAACTTTCTAATGTTCCTTTCTGGGGCAAGCATTTCTTAATTGGGTGGGAGTTTCCAGACTTTTCATCTGTCTTCTTCGTTTGCGAGGCGGGGGAAGAGAGCTGTTTTGATTCCCAGGCCTGGGTTTTCTTAACAATATGATTGTCGGGAATGCTCCTGGCCTTCCACTCTCTTGCTCCAGCCACAAGGAGAGAGGCATCACTTCGTGATTCCTACCTGTAAAAGGGAAGGGGAAAAAAAAGCAGAGAAAGTGGTAGAAGTGGGAAGATCTCCACAAGTCAGCCCCCAGGACCATCAACTTTCAAATTTCAGAACAGAAACAGACTCAAGAGGGTTTATTCTTCCCTATTTAAGCAAGATTCTGTTAAGCTAATCATATGCCACAAACCTTTAAAACAGCCATATTCTGGTTAGCAGAGCATTTTTACAGCTGTTTTGCCTTGCGGTGACAGACTTTCTCACTCTGTCCTTGTCCTAAACTCAGACATGACAGTGGGAATGGACCAAAAAAAGAAAAATGCAATGAGAATTATCAAATATCAAAGAAGAAAATACCAAAGTCTGTGTTTTCCCCCATTGGAGGTTTCAATTCACCTGGGAAGTGTTTTGTAGTTTGTAGCGTGTTTCAAGTTTAAAACCATCACAGTCCCAACACTCTAAAAAAAAAAAAACTCTCCTCCGTGTGTGTGAGCGTGAGTGTGTGTATGTGTGTTTTCTCGCTCAGTTTTTCGGTTTTGGTTTTTTGCTTTCACGAAGCACAAATGTGAGGATGTTTCCTGGACCAGCGCAGGACTTCAGAAAGACTACCTCTGTCCTTAGCCTTGAAATAGACAGGATTGTTGTCTCTAGGCAAGTCATCCTAGCCAGCGCCGTCCTGTTTCCCCAACTCCATAAACGGAATGTACTTGTGTTCAGTCCTACAGATAAGGCACAGGGGCTATTTAAAAAGTTAGCCAATCTGGGGCCTCCCAGGGGCTTTCACAAGGTAGAAAACGTTAATATTCTAAATAGTTCCAGCCTTCTCTAGCCAACGCACGTTTCGAGTTGCTTCATCATCCGTACAGAGCCTTTTCTTTAATCTTCCCCAGGAGCGTGTGTGCAGGTTCAAATGGTGATAATTACCATAAAACAATTGTGTTGTCCTTCTCCCAATAAAAATCGCTCTGTTAATCAGCCAACGCACAGCCCCCTTGTCTGAGGACCCTTATGCCAAACTGGCGGGGTAGAACGTGGCTACAGATAAATTAGCCCACGTGTGATTGCATGCGAAAACACATTGATTTGGGATTTTTTCCCCCCTCTCCCGTTCAACCTGACAACTTGTCTAAATAGGCTTCTGCCACGACCTGACAGCTCCTGGACAAGCTGTGTACAACAGGCCATTAAAACGAAATGCTCTGAATAGGGAGAGTACAAAACACAGACAAAGGGATAAGATTGAAAGATAAAAGGATGAACAAAGGAAGTGTGGAGGGGGGCTTTGGGGGGAGGTGGGGCCTGAAGACGTCCCCTTTAATTGTGCTTTCAGACTTTGTTATAGGTTGGAGTCTCCGGAGCAGCCCCTGTGATGGAGTTTAGGGTGAAGGCTATTTCGGAAGGATAGACCCTCAATGGCAGAAGGCAGGAGGCAGGGGCAGGACTGGGCAGAGGGATAAGCCGAGCCGTGATGCAGGCTGGACAGAGTCCCGAACAGCCCCCCTCCCCCACAGAGCTCAGCGTGCTCCTGCGTTGGCACCAAACGGTTGGGAATGTATTCCCTCTTTCACTTTCAGTCTTTGCAAAGCCAAGGGCGTGCTCTTGGGCAGGGAGATCCCTGCATCTCCACCTGAGCTGCCATACAAAGTCCTTCCCTGGATGGGCATGAGATTGGCCACCTCCGACATGAGTGTAGCCCACCTCCCTCCATCTCTGTGGTCACTCCCCAGCCCAGATGGCGTTATCAATTTCCATTGAGCCCAGCCTAGTAATGGTCCCTCTTATTAAGCACTAACCAGCCCCATGCTACAAGCTGTACCTACCATTCCGTGCATTCTCGCAACAACCACAAGAGGCAGGGATTTTAAAATTCCCATTTTGAAGATGAAGAAACTGAGGGCAAGAAGGACGACTCATCACATAGCCTAGACCTGATGAATGGTTGTTGACACCTACACCCAGGGCTGCCTGATTCCAAAGTCCACTCTCTAATCTATGACACTACCCGTTTGCCCTGCTATCCCCAAGTTGGGTGTTCTTGGCAAAACCTCCCCTAAGCCACATTGACATAAAGCAAAGAAGCAATTGCTGTTCGTTTATATGGAGGAATTGTTGAGCATTCCCCGACCCCCAAAATCACCTCTCTTAGACTTGTCTGATACCTTAGGCCACATCTTGCTAACGGATGCATAAAATACATCAAGATAAAGCATAGATGCTCACAGACACAGTTCAAAGCTCAGCGGCCTGATGCGGAGGTGCTGAGTGGAGTTCTGGGGGAAGGAGCTTGGGGGGCCTCTCTCACCACCTCTTTGACGGTTCGCTGCAACACAAACGTGGAATGCTAATTTTGCTGCTATTTTCACTCTTTGCCTTTTCCCTCATAAAAGCAGAAGTCCTTCATTCAGTTAGCAAAAACAGGCCCAGATGTAGGTATTTTGTAAAAGCGAAGTGGCCTAAGGCAAGACTTTGAAAAGTGGGGGATAGCTGTATGCCCTCGGGAAAGGTTGAAGGTCTGTGGTCTACTGCGGACCACTGCAGCAACTCCCTCCGATATCATCCGCAAGAGTTTAATAGAAAACAATTTTATTAGGATCTTGGAGCTCACAGAAGAGCCTATTTCTTGGGCTGGGAGGTGTTGCAGTGGATCCTTGCCTTAGCTTGGCCACCAGACCCCCATAAGTGTTTTATTTAGCACATACTGTGTTCTGCTGTCTCTGGTTGGATTCCTGTGGAACCAGACTCTAGATTTTTTAGGCCTTGCTCTTGGGATCAACACCCAGGGAAGAGAGGGGCAAGAAGCAGGGGTGGCCAGACCAAGAATCTGAACTATAGTCAGTCCAGTTCCACTGAAGGCCTCAGATGACCCCCTGGAAAGCTCTAGACCTGAAATGGCTCATCATAGTTGTTCTGAGTTGAAGCAAGGAGGCTGAGCCTTTATATGTTGTACTAGATAGTGGCTGGGTATGGGATACCATGTGGAAGGAGCATGACCTTGGGCTAGGGAGCTCTCTGCAGCTAAGACAAATCACAAAGTGGGGCTCAGCTTAAGGCTGTTGGGACTCAACACTCCCAACCCCTAGGGGAATGAGTTCTTCATTCCATAAAGGAGATCCAAGAGGCAAGTCACAGTCCCCACTATAATTCTTTTCTTCCCGATACTCCAAGGGTTATTCATTATTGGTCCCATTTTACAGGAGAGAAGAATGAGGACAAAACAAGTGAATGACTTATCCACAGACATGCAGGTAACATTTAACTATCAACCCATTCATTTAACAAATGTTCATTGAGTACCTTCTGCATGCCAGGCATTGTGCACTGTCCTGAGCATGTAATGTTGAACAGAAAAAGACCCCTGAGCTCATCTAAATAACGTAATAGTATTGACAACTATTCCAGGTACAGAAAAAAAAAATAGAAGCTTATTTCTTTAGAATAGCTATCTAAAAACTTGCTCCAGGAATAAACATTTGAAGACTGCTTATACCTATACACCTTTCCAAGAAAGTTCAAAAATTGTAAACATATATTCCTAAAATTTTGAGAATGGGGAAAAGCAGATCCAACTTGACCATGAAATCCATAGCATAATGAAGAAGTATTTGGTATAAATCAACCTGAAACCAGGCAGCCAGTTTTTCTCTGGAACCTCCAAAGGCACAGCAGAGAATCACACCTGATTCTTCATCATTTCATCGATAGCATTGATGGCATCAACAACGAAAACCAACCAGTCAGACACTGAACTTTTTTCAAGCACCTATTCTCATTAGTGCATTTCCTATTTGAAAAATTGTTGTTTGAAAGATCAAGTTTATTACTTCTAGATACAGAGTGAATAAGCAGTGTGGCTGAACCAGGTGTCTTTTACGTAAGATTTTGGTAGTCTGATAATTTCATTCTTGACTGTCTGTTAAACCATGGAACAATCAAAATGGTGCTGAACTCATCACCCTCAGATGCCAGTGCCTTCAGCCCCTCTGTGCTTGGACACCATGATTCTTATTGGATAGGGAAAGAAGAAGGAAAGTGTTGTCTCCACTCTGGGTTCTGATTCAGTAAAACTAAGGTATAGCTTGGAATTTGCATTTTGAAAGTATTGTCCCCACCTCCCAGGTAAGAACCATGGCTTTAGCATCTAGAACTTTCCTTCTCACTCGCCCCCACAGTGTCTGGTGTTCTATTCCATCAGGTCAGGCAAGGAACATGTTAGCCAATTCAGAAGGCTGGTTGGAGCTCAGGTGTTAATGTGTGGTTCTGAATCACACTGATACCCCTCTGAGTTAACATTTGTAGGTCAAGTGTGTTTGAGGCATGATCAGGGATGGCATTGTGCAGCTCTTAATGCCCGACTCAAGTTACAGCAGGGTTCCTCAAGACAAAAAAAGACATCAGGATCCTGGGACATGATAACAGATATGAAAGGTGATATTTCAAATGCCAAGCAGAATGAACAGGAAGCAGGTCTTATCATCCACCACTCAGCAGGAAAGAGGTAAAGTGGTCTTCTCAAAAAGTGATGGACAGATGCATCTTTGTGTTGCCAGGCGGCTTCTTACCTTGCGCAGGGAGAAAAAGCCACAGAGCTCCACAACGGTAGGCAAATGTAGATCTGACAGGACAGGAAAAGAAAGGGGTGCAGGCGATGCATTTACTCAGAATAGACCAACAAGTTGTACAACCCTCTTATACCACCTGAGCTGAGCCAAACTTGCTCAGGGGAGAAGGTGGATGAACCCTAAGATTGTAACCAGTGGGACAGAAATCCCAGGGGCTATTCATCTCAGAATGAAGCATGGACACCAGTAGTTTTCACCCCTTTTAATTCTTTTCTTTTCTTTTTTTATCGAAGTATAGTTAACACACAATCCTGCCAGTCCTTTTAGGTAAACCCTTGCTAGCCAAAAAAATGTGTACTTGGGAGAAAGTGTTCCAGAAGTCTTGCTGATAGCCTTTCACAAGTTTTCACAAGTGAGCCCTCAGAGAAAGTGCTTGGAATGGTGTTCTGGAACATTCTACCCGGTAACTTGTTCTACCAAACAAGTCAGCAGTCATAGCAACCCAAGTTCCCAGCAGAAGGAACCTCTAGTCATGCCCCCAGATAGACTTGGATACATAAACAAACTGCCTTGGGGGTACCTGGGTGGCTCAGTCAGTTAAGCGTCTGCCTTCAGCTCAGGTCATGATCTCAGGGTCCTGGGATTGAGTCTTGCGTCAGGCTCCCTGCTCAGCGAGGAATCTGCATCTCCCTCTCCCTCCGTCCCTCCTTCACCCTCCCCCTGCTCTTCTGCTCTCTCTCTCTCTCTCAAATAAATACATAAAGCCTTTAAAAAAGCCATATATGGATACCCAGCACTATTTTTCATCAGGAACCTTAATCATATAAAAACCTAATAATAGCAGCTTGTGTTTAAATAGCTTTTAGGCTTACAAAGTATATTTAATATATATCCAAGCCTCAAAACAACCCCATGAGGTGTGTCTCATATGCCCCCATTTTACTCATGAGCAAACTGAGGCTTACCCAGATTAAATGACCATCTAAAGTGTTCACCTCAGCATCTACTTCTGACAGTGTTGCAGGAGTTTTTGCAGACTAGCTTTTCCACAAAGACTGACAAGAAGAGGGGGGCAGAAATACAAAGAATGTGGTTGAAAGCTTCAGAGAGCTTCCAGAAGAACGAGGTCTTGAAAGGTCAGTATCTTAGTCCTCTTGGGCTGCCAGAGCAAAAAACAGTGGTCGTTTGGTTTAAACAACAAACATTTATTTCTCACAGTCCTCGACACTGGGAAGTCTAACATCAAGACATTGGCAGATTTGGTGTCTGGTGAGGTGTCGGACCTGCTTCCTGGTTTATAGACTACCATCTTTTCACCACAACCTTCCATAGTGGAAGGGGTAAGGGATCTCTCTGGGGTCTCTTTTGTAAAGACACTAATCCCATTCCCAAGGGCTCTGCCATCATGACCTAATCATCTCCCAAAGGCCCTCACCTCCTAATGCCGTCACATCAGGGATTAGGATTTCAACATATGCATTTGGGGGGCATGCCAACATTTGGTCTATAGTAGCCAGGATCCCAGAGAGAAGGGAAGTGCATGGAGGAGAATCTGGCATTCTGTGTTCAATCCCCTTCTGGAGGCATCTGCTGATTCTTAGGAAACTTGAGGCCAAGAGTCTAAGAAGCCAAGTGAAAAATGACAACCAAGACCCTGGGGAGTCCATGGAGCTTTTGGAAGTCTCATGGCATGGGGAGAAAAAACTTAAAGTTCAGGGATACCCAGGAGGCAAGAATTTGAAGGGCCAAGATTTCAGAGAGAAGGGAAACGTACTAAAATGAGCCTGATATTCTTTGAGGCATTTGACACAATGCCCTTCCTTTCTGTGTAAAGATACAGAAAGGTTGAAAGCAAAAGGATGGAAAAGGTATACCACGAAGCCATTAACCAAAAAAAAAGCTGGCATAGCTACCGTAATAGCAAATCAAGTGGACTTAAGAATAAGAAGCACTATGAGAGACATAGGACATTTGATAAAGAAAGGGTCAGTCTGCTGGGAAGGCAAAACAATCATGTATGTACATAATAACACAGCCTCAAAATATAAAGCAAAAAGTGACTGAAAAAAAAAAAGAGGAAACAGAGAAACCCACAATCTTGATGTGGACTTTTAAAATTTATTTATTTATTTATTTATTTATTTGACAGACAGATCACAAGTAGGCAGAGAGGCAGGCAGAGAGAGAGAGGAAGGGAAGCAGGCTCCCTGCTGAGCAGAGAGCTTGACGTGGGGTGCAATCCCAGGACCCCGGGATCATGACCTGAGCCAAAGGCAGAGGCTTTAACCCACTGAGTCACCCAGGTGCCCCTTGATGAGGACTTTTAACCTAATTCCCTTATTCTTGAAAATCCAAGACCACCAGCAAGCCTTTGGACCACACTTTCCCAAATACTTATGTTCTGGCAAGCAGGGATTATAGCTAAAAGGATTCCAAGGAATGAAAAGTGTGGGTATGAGTGGTTTATTCAGAGACTTAAATTATTTCTATAATTCCTGTCTTGTTACTTTCCTCCATAACTGATAGAGAAAAATAAAGGCAAAAAGAATCAGGAATAATACAGAAAATTTGAACCATACAAACAACAAAATTCACACATAGACACACACACACGCACGCACGGGCACATGCTGCAAGTGTACATGAGATATTTATCAAAATTAAATATATGGGGGCACCTGGGTGACTCAGTGGGTTGAAGCCTCTGCCTTTGGCTCAGGTCATGATCTCAGGGTCCTGGGATCGAGTCCCGCATCGGGCTCTCTGCTCAGCAGGGAGCCTGCTTCCCTTCCTCTCTCTCTGCCTGCCTCTCTGCCTACTTGTGATCTCTGTCTGTCAAATAAATAAATAAAAATCTTAAAAAAAGAGAGAGTCTGTTTAAAAAAAATTAAATGTATGTTGGGCCATTAAACACATCAAAACAAATTTCAAGCAATTGAAGTCACTTAGAATATGTTCCCTGATCACAGTTCAATTAAGGTAGAAATCAATTTAAAAATATGTATAACTAGGGGCTCCTGGGTGGCTCAGTCAGTTAGGCATCCAGCTCTTGGTTTCAGCTCGGATCATGATCTCATGGGTTGTGGGATCTGGCTGGTCATGCTCTGAGCTTAGCGGGGAGTCTGCTTGAAAAATTATCTCCCTCTGCTCCTCCTCTCTCTCTCTTTCTCTCTCTCAAATCAATAAATAAATCCTTAAAAAAATAAAAATATGTATAACTAGAAAATCACCAAGTATTTGGAAATTAAATATTCTCCTTGTAAATAAGGCTTGGGTAAAAGGAGAAATCATAGTAAAAATTAGAAAGTACTTTGAACAATGAATGAAGTTTTTAAAAAAGATTTCATTTATTTGAGAGAGAGAGAGAGATAGCATGCACAAGTGGGGCGAATGGAGAGGGAGAGGGAGACGCAAGCTCCCCACTGAGCAGGGAGCCAGACACATGGCTCATTCCAGGCCCCGGGATCATAACCTGAGATGAACACAGACACTTAACCAACTGAGCCCGCAAGTGCCCTGAATGAAGATATTTTACATCAGAACTTGTGGGATGCTGCTAGAGCCAGGCTTACGTGGAAATTCATAGCCTCAAATTCATAAAGTAAAAATTAAAACTGAAAGTCAGTATTCATCCTTAGATGGGAAAACAAAGCAAACTAAAGTCACAGTAGAAGGAAGGAAGTTGTAAAGACCATCAAAAGAATATTTACATACAGTAGAGAAACTATCTACAAAGCCCAAGGCAGTTCTTTGAAGAAAAGGGTGGGAGTTCCGCGTAGCCCAAGGTAGAGCCAGATGTAAACCCAGGCGTTGACCTGTCCTCTGTGGGGATGTGACCAGTGGGCAGGAAGGCCACTTGGGAGATGCCATAGGGGGCCAGGGGTGGGTGGGTGGCTGTATGACTCGGTGCCCAGTAAAAATACAGCACTTGAGAAGTCACTGGGCTCACTTTCTAGAAGCTTCAACAATCAAGGAAGGAGTCCCTCAACCTGCCAGGAGCTCTTTTCTCAAAAGTTTTGTTGTTGTTGTTGTTGTTTGTTTGTTTGTTTTTTTAGCTCTCTCGAAGTCCCTACAGTTTTGCCAGGTTGTGCACTAAAATCTTTGCATGGCAGGGGGTGACTGGGTGGCTCAGTCAGTTAAGTGTCTGCCTTGGGCTCAGGTCATGATCCTAGGAGTCCCAGGATCCAACCCCACATCTGGCTCCCCGCTCAGCACAGAGGCTGCTTCTCCCTCTGACCCCCCCCCCCCAGCTTTTGTGCTCCCTCTCTCAAATAAATAAATAAAATCTTAAAAAAAATTAAATATTTGCATGGCGATGGTTTCTCCATTTAACGAAAGGAGTTCCCTGCCACCATCTCCATTGCTGGGTCAGGGGTGGCACCCACTGGGTGGCTGAGGGCTGGGATTTTCACTAGCCTCCCTCCGGAGCTGGGAAAATTCAGGCCCTGTTCGTGGCAGACCTCGGGAAAGCTTCCATTTGAGTTCACGCTTCCCTGATTTTCATCTGGCCAAGGAATCCAAGTGGCTTTTGCTGAGAGAAAGGGAACCCTCATTTATTGAGTGCCTACTGTGTGCCAGGGCCTTTAAATTAATTACTCCACTTAATCCTCCCAACCTCTCTGGGCTGTGCACAGTTTTCAGAGAAGAAAATCAAAGGGCAAAGTGTTTAAGCAGGCCCCCGCCACGGTCATGGAGCTTTAACTGGCAGCTTTCTTTTCCTTCTATGCCAAAGCTCCCTTTCTTGAAAGACTGTCAAGCCAAATAATTGAGAGAACGGGTTTTGCGGAGTCCGACAGACCTCAACTCCCCCTTAGGGAGTCTGGCACGGAAGGTGTTGGGACCCTGGGCAAGTCAGCTTAGCTCTACTGGAGAAAAATGCCACAAGCTTCGTGGTGGACCCTGGGGTGGGGGATGGAAGGAGGCAGTGCAGACAAGGGCTAGCTAAACTCAGAGCTGGGTGCCTCCGGGAAAGGCTACTGCTCCTACTTCTCCCCTTGCTATTTCTATGGTTATCGTGCGGCCTCTCCACCTCCATCCCACTCTCGAGAGGACCGGATGGCTGTACCAGCTTCACCTGATACCATCCTCAAGAGCCCGGTCCACCGGCTACAAAAAGAAATGAGGAAGTTACAGCTGGCGGCAAAGCCCGGGCCTCAGCGGTCAGGCCCCATGGGTTTTGTTTTGACCACTGAGTCACGTAGTGACCAACGATCACACGGAACATTGGCCAGCTCTCCTGTTGTTCCTCAGGGGGTAAAGCTAGCAACAAAACCTCCCATTTGACCCATGAAAATTCACTGCGTGCTTTAGAACTGTCCTCAGGTATGGGGGTGGAGAGGGGGCTGTTAGGAACCACAATGAGCAGTTTTTCCTTGATGGGGTCATTTCATTTGTTTTTTGCTTTGGCCTTCTGCTTGTCCCATGGGCTTCGCATGTGTCAGAAGCAGCAGGCCCCAAGCTAAAAAAGCTTTCCAGCTCTGCTCTGGGAGCAGTGAGCCATGCACTGGAGCTCCCGGCCGGTGCTGGGCTTGGCCTTGTCACACTCATCGCAATTATGACTGTTCATTCGGTCGCCGACTTCCTTGACTGGTCCATGACGGAGCCAAGAAACAGGCGCACGGAGGATACGTGGTGAATACCGGTTGGCCAGATGAATGAATGGAGAATGAATGAATAGCTTCCTACCTCACCCACCAATGCTTGAAGCTCGTATGTGCTACAGATGTCACTTGGGTGCTACCCGACAGCCTCTTTCCCTTTTCTAGAGTTTATCTCCCAGGCAGGCTGAGATGTACCTCCCAGGGTCTGCGGGATTGAAATTAGGAAATGCGTAGGGTAGTGTGAGACCGGCTTCCTGGTGGACTTTAAACCCCACCCCCTTCAGTGCCTCGCGGGTGTTCACAGGCTCCTCCCACATCCTATCCCCTCCCCTGAGAGTTAGGGAAGTCAGCAGAGCGGCTTCCTATCTTTTGCCGCTGTGATTCATCTTGCTTTAACTTCGCCCTGTCCTGTGGGAGTGGAAATCTGGCTACTAGAGAGCCACGGCCGGTGGAGCCACCTCCTAGAAACCAAACACACATCTGGCAGAGCTCACTGGTTTCCATCTCCCACAGAGAGGGGCAGATTATCTAAATGCTGATTAAGTCATGAGCTGTTGGTACTGAGACATTTCACTTTGAAGCACCAGAGATCCAGGCAGCCTCAAAGAGATGACATTTCTTTTCATTCATTTCTCCCACAGGGATAGAGATGGCCAGAAGGCAGGGAAAAACTCAGATGAAAAGTAGTGGTCTAGAATGGTAAGTGTCCCAAGAAGCAGGGCTAAAGGAGGGGCTGGTGGAGTGGAAGAGACCAATGACAGGGCAGCCTTCATGCTTTAAGCCTGTACCAAGGCAATTGCTAGTGTGGGCAGGTGAACACACACACACACACACACACACAATCTCTTCACTCCTGCAGGCACGGACTTCCAGAGCTCATGCACACCCGTGGTCATCTTGTTCCTGCCAAAGAATGTCCCAGAAGGTACCAGCCTTACCTTTAAAAGGCTTTCTTCCCCCATTGGTTTTGTGGCTCTTCTGACTTGACCGCAAACACAAGCCTGGTTAGGAATGATAGACAGTATAGGTGCCCCCACTCAGATCCCCCTTTTGGCCAATGCAACCTGTCCACCATGCTGTGGGCTGTTGGCTGCTGAGAGGATTGGCTCCAGCCAGCCAGGGCCCGGTGCCCTGCCCTTGGCAGCCCACAGTCAATAAGCAACAGAAATGCGGACATAAAAGCCAAACCCCTTGCTTCAAGGTAGGGCGACTCTGGTGCCCCAAGTGACTTCAAGAGCCACTATGAAAGTAGTCTAATGCTGGACTCCCACCGCACCACACCCTCGATTAGCTCCCTCTGCCTTGTCTAGCCTCCTGCCCTCCCCGTCTCCTGAGACTACTCTCTCAATGAGCTTGAACAAGAATCTCCAGCTCAGGCACAGTTTCTAGGGCTCAAGACTTATAAGAGGCACTAAAATGATCACCAGGCACATAGCACTCCCCGTGTGTCGGGAGTTCTAAGTGCTTCATGTGTATTCCCTCGTTGAGTCCTTACAAATCTACCCCATGAGGTCAATGGTACAAATACCTCCACCTGGCAGTTGAGACCACTGAGGCACAGAGATGTCATGTAATTTGCCCCATGCCACACTATAAGTGACAAAGCCAGATTCAAAACCACCCCATCCAACCACAATCGCAATCCACACTGATTCTCATAACTCTCTTTAACATCTGCTTATGTTCCTTTTCATAAAGCAAGTTCAGCCCTCCCTCATTCTTTCTGTAAGCTTTAACATCCAGGGAATCAGGGACATTTTGAAACTATCATCCTGAAAAACAAATCTCAATAACCCGAATGGGTTTCCTCCCATCGCCTCTCCCCCACCCCGATCCCAGCCAACATTATGTAAAGATTAATTTCATACTTGAGCAGATGCTGAGCGGTCTGCATGTCTGTGGCTACAGAAAGGATCCAACTTAAGGGAGAATAGGAAAGACAGCTCCAGAGCACAGACTTTTCCAAGGGAAATCCTGTCAAAGCACACTTTCAGGTAGTCTCAGTGGTCGAGGTTGAGAGTTACCCAAGGCAGGGGGTAGGAAGGGCAAAGCAATGGAAATGGGTTCATAGATCCGCCAAAAGACGGGTTTAAAACAGTGTTGTTATGATACCAAACACTGCAAGTTACCCAAATGTCCATCAAAAGTAGAAAGGAAAAAATAAACTGGGGTAGACTTGCACAACAGATGACCCTATGGCAGTAGGAGTCGTAGAACTCTAACTACATTGAAAACTATGGGAGACTTCACACACACGATGTTGAACAAAAGAAGCCACATGAGCATATATGGCAAGATTCCTGTACATTAAGCTCAAAACCAGACAAAACTGATATATTGTGTTAGGAGACGATACAGTGGTTACCTTTGGTGTGGGAGGTGCCTGAAACGGGGCAGGAGGGGTCTTACAGAGCAATGGTCATGTTCCGTTTTGTGATCCAGGGGCTGGTTTCCTGGGTGTCTTGACTTAATGCAAATCCGCCAAACCATACACTAGTGATTTGTGTACTTCCTGGAGGAATACTATATAGCTCAATAAAAAGCTAAAAACCTGATCGAAAACAATTTTGTGAAGAGAAAGAAAGCACTGGGGCGCCTGGGTGGCTCAGTGGGTTAAAGCCTCTGCCTTCAGCTCAGGCCATGGTCCCAGGGTCCTGGGATCGAGCCCCACATCAGACTCTCTGCTCCGCCGGAAGCCTTCTCCCCCCCACCCCCACCACCTGCCTCTCTCCCTACTTGTGATCTCTGTCTGTCAAATAAATAAAATCTTTAAAAGAGATAGAGAGAGAGAAAGAAAGCCTCCCACCACCTAATTCCCATAGACAGGCTGTCTTTTTTTTTTCCCCCAGAAGGAAAATTATTTCAATGAAGACTAAAGCAGTCTTCTCACTGGGTGATCACACTTGTAAGTTCAGATTCCTGAGGGAGGTATAAAGTTGCTTTTCAGAGATCTCTCTTTATTCCTCACATTCTGCCCTGTGCTGGTTTTTGGAATGTTCTCTATATTCCAAAGCACTGGGCCTAGGTGCTCATTTACTCAGAAAAGGGAAAGCAGTCAACAGAGGCATTCATGAACCACTGGAATGAGATGTCTCTGTAGGCCCATCTGTATTCAGCTGGGGCACATGGATTGATCATAATGGCCAGTAAGGAGGGCAGGAGAGGGCTGTGTTACATGGAAGCCAATTGGCCCCAAAGCCGTAGGAACCCCTGGCCGACAAGGTCTGCCTTTGATGCCTCCTCCAGGGCCTGTCCCCAGTGATGTCCCCCACTATCCCTTCCTCAACACAATGAGTGAGTAACCGCAAAGGAAGCAATAGTCTAGCTTCCAATAACCCTGTCCATTTATTTCAATACACAACAGAGTCCCTGATGTGGAAAAATCAGATTTCTAGGTCTCTTCAACATCTGTTTCTGGCAATCGTGATGTGTTATCTTTTTTCATTGCAAAAAGCAGCTGGTGAGTTGTCATGCCATTTCATTAAAAAAAAAAAAAAAAAAAGACCAAGTGAAATAAGTCATGCCTTCTGAGAGATTATTTACGACTTCACCAGAGAGAAGCTGGAGAAATACTGTCCCCTTGGTACATAGAAGGCCTTTCTCTTTGTTCACATGGGGATAGAGGGTCACATTTGAGAAAACATGAATGTGTACTTAAGATTTGTCCCAAATTACATCTGTCCTTTGCCTACAGGCTGGGGTTGGTGTCCATTTTTTGGCTCGTTTGCTTCACAAACATTTATCGAACGCCTACTGAGTCAAGCATTGTGCTGGGTGCTGCGGACATGGCAGGGGATTAGACAAAGACCCTATCTTTTGGGACCTTAAAGTCCCTCATGAAAGATCTGTTTACAACACAACCAGGTGCTGGGCCAGGGACCTGCTCCTCCAACAAAACTTGGATCTTCGCACAGAAGTCTTCTTTCAGAAAAATATGCCTGCTTCTTAATCTCCCTGCCAACCCAATGTTCCCAGATCATAGCCGCTGCCGCTCAAGAGGCTTTGTAAGCTTCTCCGTTGGGACATACCTGTGGGTGTAAGCAAAGTTGGAGCCTGTTTGTGTTGTTAGAGGTTCTGGATGATCTGACCTCCGCCCCAACCTTTCTAAACTCCTGTCCTAGGACTGTCACTCTTCTACCTGGCTCACTGTACTAGGGTCACACTGGGCATATTTCTGATCCTCAAATGGGCCAAGCTCTGGACCACCACCTTAGGACCTTTCTGTTAACTCTCTTCCCACCCCAGATTTTCTTGACCCCAAGTCTTCTCAGGAAGTAGTTCAACAATATCTTCTCATTATGGAAATACTAGCTGAAATGCCACCCCTCAGAAAGAACTTTCCTGACCATCACCTAAGATAGCTCCCACCTTGTGACTCCCCATCACGTTATCTTGGAGTTTCTTGCTCTGTGGACATGCGGATCACTGGTCTTCCAGCCCCCAGAGAATGTAAGAGCAAAAACGTGGGACCTCATCTGTCTAGGTCCCTGCTGGATTCCTAGTACACACTCGATACGTATTTCTTGGAAATTTTAATAAACAGAAGAATAAATGGAAAAATATTAGAAATATTACAGAAGTTCAACCTTTGAAGATCTGTGAAATAATTATGGTATAGCCCATAAATGGGCTGTTGTCGATCTGATAAAACTTAGGTCATGGCTTAAGTGCTTTTCAAACTATGGATTGTGATCCTTATGTGGATCATGTAATCTGCTAATGAATCATGAAACAGTGTATTCTATTATATGCCATTTCATTCTAATACAGAGTACACAATACCGGGGTGCACGATATATACTAAGGGGGGTATTGGATAGTTATACGTACAGGTGTATGTGTGTTTACTCAGTAGCAACATAAATATATCTTTTACTATGGATCATGGTAAAAAAAAATCAGAAATCATTGTAGTAAGATTAATGACTAGGAAATATGTTCATAATAAATTAAATGGAAAGAAGTGGGTTGTAAGAGTAAAGACGGTGTGTGTGTGTAAGATAAAATATTAAATCGAA
This sequence comes from Mustela nivalis, assembly GCF_964662115.1. Lineage (NCBI taxonomy): Eukaryota > Metazoa > Chordata > Mammalia > Carnivora > Mustelidae > Mustela > Mustela nivalis. Next base: position 99,794,443 of record NC_139040.1, read on the forward strand.
ACACTATTAGCTTACAAGAAAGGCCTAGAAAACCAATGGAAAAAATATTAATGAAAATACCAAGTAGATTTTTCTGGGCGATTTTATTGTTTTCTTCCCATATTCATTTTTGTTTTGTAAATCATCTACCTTGAACGTGTAATTTCTTAAATGGAAGTTATTTCTAGAAGATACTGTCTGATACTCTTTAGAAAAACAGGCTTTTCTTTAATAACACTACCTCAGTGACGATGCCGTAAATTATTGCAAATAGGCTTTTAAGTGCGTAAAGAAAGCATAATTATGACTGGGAGTTCTCTGTACAAAGTGTTTTATCTTACATTATTTTGTCTAATCTCCATAATGGTATACAACAGGGGAGACAAAGTACAGTCATCTTTCTTTCACAGGAGAGGAAACTGAGGCACAGAGAGGTGATGTGCCCTGTCCCCATCACACTACAAGGTAGTGGTTAGCTTGGCAAAAGCCCAGACTTACTCTGCTCCCTGCACTCCTCCTAGAATACAGCGTCCCTGCCACTTGCTGGTGCTGTCCTGGGCACAGTTCTCCCTTCACACCTCCGTCCTGAAGACATGGCGTTTCCTTCTCCCATTCATCTGTCCTTCTCCTATGGTCTCTAGGCTGCCTGCTCTAGAGAATGGCTCAGCTGCTCCCTCAGTCATGTACCTGTCCCTAGAGCCAGGAGGGTGTTGTCCTCTCTGTGTATTCACCGGGGACACTATAACATGGGGGTTATGTGCTATTGGAGTTTGAATCCTACTTCTGCCACTTACGAGCTCTGCGATCTTCTGAAGTACCTGGATAATGTCTGGCATTATACTCAACGTACGTTATTGCAAGGTAGTAGTAGTATATAGTTTAGGAGGGTCCTGTGGCCAAGCCACATTCATACATGGTGCCCTCCGATTCTCCCCATTCCCCTCCTCTCCCCCCATACACAGCAGGATTCCCTGTGTTGCCCTCCTTGTGTTGGCCCTGACTGCAAAACTCTTCTTGGTGTTCTACTCCAAGAGGGCTCCTGATTTATCCTTCTTGTGTTTGAAGCCACAGCTGCCAGTGCTGGCTGGTTCCTAACTCTGTGGACCTATGAGTCCCACTGATGGGGTAGAAGACTCTGAGAGCAAAATCTATAGGGGTCCATGGTACAGACACATTCGGTTTTCCCTCCTGGTATCTGTTTACCCTCCTTCTTCCAGCAACACTCCAGATTTCTGCTTAGGCATGGATCCCTCCTTCCAACCTAAGCACCAATGATCTAGGTGGAGCTCCGCCCCTTACACAGGGTGCAGAAAACAGAAAGAGAGAAGGGGTCACGTTCTGGTAGTTCCTGTCCAAGTCTCAAGCTTCCTTCTGATTGGAGTAGCAAGTCTTAGAAGTGAGGATATAATGAGAAGCCACTGCCTATGTCCTGCCCCCCCTCCCTGCCACACACACACACACTGTGTGAGATCTGAAAATCAAGCCAGAGGCTGGAGGAGAGTGGGGCAGAATCTCCAGTCTGAGAGAAATGGGTCTCCCTGACCGTCCCAAGTCTCCGAATCAAGCCTTCCATAAAGCCAGCCTGTACCCTGAATTTCTCTGGGATGTGAACCAGCACTTTCTCTAAGTGTCCCTTAAGAGAGTTGAAGTTGGGTTTTTTGACAGCGTTTAGCCAGTAAGTTCTTGCAACAGAAATGTCCTTAGAACCATTAGTGTAAAAAAGCTGAGAAAGCCTAGGGAAGAACAGAGCAGACCAAATGCTTGAGGAAAATTCAACAGAAATCATGGCGCATGGTGTTAGAGCATCCAAGCCTCTCTGGGAAAATCCAGCTTAAACCTCCTTTCCGGGACTGCGGTTTCCCCGTGCCTTCATGTGAAAATATGCCTCCTTATTCAGAGGTACTTAAAGACTCCACCTAGGCTAGTTGGGCCCCCCAAAACACCAGGAGAGCACGACTTTGAGCAAAAGTGGTTGTAACAGAACTCGAGGCACAATCCAGTCATTGGCGTGAAACACACGAGGGCCCTAGCCTTAGCCCTGGAGGACACATAGACTCACCATTGATTTCATCTTAAAAGCCACTGGCTTCCTGGTCCAGGCCTGTGGTGCTCAGAGAGACTGGGTCGGCTGAGCTCACAACTAAACATATTCCCCACGAGCCTACAAATATCCCTGAGATGCTGCCGAGTGGACTGTGACCAGCAAGCTCACCTCGTGAGGGAATGAGATGTCCATCACTGGAAGCATTTAAAGTAGGGTCTGAGTGGCCATCACCAAGGGGCATTTGAGAGAGAAGTCCTCCCCTGGAAAGTGTGTGTGTGTGTGTGTGTGTGTGTGTGTGTGTGTGTGTGTGTGCAGATAATACACAGCCTGGGAAAGCAAGGAGTATGAAGTCAATTGGATTTTTGTTGACTTTGAGTCATTTTGATGGGACCCTCTCCCCTCCCCCCGCCCCGTCCCACACCCCTCCTCCACTCACAGGCCCCAGGGTTGAGTGATTTCTTAGAGAGGCAGCACTTAGCCCCAGCACCCCTTTCATTTCTCCTCACCTCTGACTGGCAGAGACATTGCTCTAGCCAAAGCTCTAATCTCATCTCAACGGTGGCTGGGGGACCAGAATGGCAGCCGTCTGGGAGAAAATGCAAGTCATCAAGGGCAGGAAAAAGGGGACAGTTGGCTCACTACTGCGTTTTCACCTTTTCTCTACTTACTGAACCACCCTCTTGGCTGCCTTATTGGCAGGTATGGACTCGAAAAGGCTGCCTGTGGTGCCAAGTGAAGACTAGGCACCCCCCACCCCCACCCCATGTCCCTGAGTCAGGCAGCTCCCTTGCTGAGCCAGGCAGCCTGAGGATGGGACTTCCTGGCTGGAGAGCCTGGGAGCCATGGTGCTCCCTGTCAAGGAAAAAGCAAAGAAACACCAGCCGTGGGACAGCCTTCACTCCCACACACTTGAAATCCCGCAGAGTCTGATAAGTGTGATGAGGGCCTGCGTTTCCCAGAGAGGTCAAGAGAGAGGGGGAGTTCATGTGGGAGGGGCTGAGGGTCCTTTTTTCTTGCAATCTCCAAAACAAGATGGCGCCAGTTTCAGGCATCTGCTTCGGGGGGCCCCAAATTTCAACTTGAGGTCACTTGGGTCTCTTGTGAGTGGTGAATAGAGGTGAGAAAAGCAGCAGGAGGTTAAGTAGGGAGTGGAGAATTGGGGGCTTAGGCCATTTTCAGTCAAGGACAGAAGATATTCCAAACCTGAGGCACATTTCTGTAAATGAGAAAGTCATCCCCCTTTTGTAGTGAGCAAGGGCGGAGTTCCTCCTCCCCAGACTTCACCCTGGGAGGAGTTTTTAATCATTAGCTTCAGGTTGATAATAAATCACAAACACAGCTTTGTGTTCTCTGAGATAGAAGCAGGGGACTGGTGTGTGTGGGTGTGTGTGTGTGTGTGTGTGTGTGGTGGGGGAGACATTGAAAAGAAGATAGATATTCCTTGGAACGCCTATCTGGCTCAGTCAGTTAAGTGTCTGCTTTCAGCCCAGGTCACAATCCTGGGATCCTGGGATCAGTCCTACATTGGGCTCCCTGCTGAGCAGGAGGCCGGCTTCTCCCTCTGCCTGCAGCTCCACTGCTTGTGCTGTCTCTCTCTCTCCCCACCCATCCCCCCATCAAATAAATAAATAAAATCTTTTAAAAAAAGGAAGATAGATATTCCATTAATTCCCCCAAATATATTTTAAAAGTGGTCTCATTAAACCTTATGACTAAAAGGCATTTAATTCACAAACTCTTCTTCAGAGTCTCGAAACTTCCACAATGAACTATGTCAGAGAATCCTCAACCACAGCGTGCAGGTGGGTTGATGGCTCTGCTCGGTCCAGGCATGTCCGCCAGTGTGCCCGATCACCGAGCCTCACACGGAATTCACACCTAAAATCCACACCTGAACTACAACAACAACAACAAAAAGCCAAGGCTGAATGATTACCCTGAATTTTGGAGACAATACAGATAATCAAGTTGGGTACTTCTGGCTCAATAGATGTGGCGTCATTTAGGGACGCTTGGGTGGCTCAGTGGGTTAAGCGTCTGCCCTTGGCACAGGTCATGATCTCAGGGTCCTGGATAGAGCCCCACGTTGGACTCCCCACTTAGACAGGAGTCTGCTTCTCCCTCTGCCTCCCCTTCCCAACCCCCCAGCACATGCTGGCACTCTCTCTCAAATAAATAAATAATGCCCCTGAAAAAAATAAAAAGATGTTGTGTCATTCATCTGCATTCTGTTCTGTGCCTATTTCCAATCTGACGCAGGACTCTACCCAGGAAACAAAACAGATATCCCTAAGTTATAGGACTGACAGTCCTGACTCGAAGTAAATAGAGACGAGTCCAAGCACCTCATGATTAGAGCTGTGGCTGATACTTTGGTGGGTTCCCAGGGCCCATTATATTCCCCCGCGCAGAGCTGATGCCCTAATAAATGTTTGTTAAATTGAATGCAGGGATTTCATGAGCTCCAAGCCACTCGTGAGTCACTGGCGTCAGTACAGTTAATTGACAGGCTTGACCCAGGATATAAATGGAACTGGGCCACCTAGGGACAGTAAGGCCACCGTCTTTCCACACCAAGATTTCTCCAAGTATAGCCTGCCACCTACCAGCATCACAATCACTGGGGTGTTTGCTAAAAATTCAGATCCGTGTGGCCCCGCCCTTAGGAAAAAAGAAGGGAGGGGATGGGGCCCCGAAAGGTAGGTGCTAGATTAGAGGACTAGTACCTTCTCTCCCGCCCTTGGCAGGTGCTTTTGAGAAAATGCTACTTCTGTTACAAGCTTGAACCTAAAAAGAGCACATCTCATTGAACCTAAGACACAGTCCATTGCCAAACTCAGGGTTATTTTCTGAGACATCTTGAGAGGGAAAATAAAGCTGCCAACCACACTCTTGTCCTTCCATTATCCATATGAGACATTCTTACTTTGGGCGGGGGATTTTAAAATTGCTGAAATGTGGAACCTGCCCCCCCTGTACTCCCCAAAGTTTAGTAACCCCTTAACTGTCTCCCAGGATGTGTGGAAGGGTTGGGCACGCACGGGAGATGTCTGGGCTATCTCTACTATACGTAAATAGGGCCATTCGATCTTTATTTTCCATTAATTTGTTGTGATCTGGGGAGTTGTTTTTCTAAGGAACTGTGATGAACCAACGTCAGGATACCCAATGCCAGACAAAGGTGTTGGATTTACTTCTTTAAAAAGAGAGAGGGAGAGAGAAATTGGAGAGAGGCCAGAGGAAAGTGTGATTAAATGATGAGCACATAGCTCCCAAGGAAATCTTAAAGAAAATCCCCTAACTAGAAGGCTTCCAGGTTTAGGAAGAGTCTAGAAATGCACCAAGGAATGCAGCTTGAGGAAGAGAGCTAAGCAGATGTACCGCTCTAACTTTGTCCCCAGAAGACAAGGGGGGCACAGTGCTCTGGAAAACCTCAAATGTCCCCTCACCCCATCACCAGGAGGCTCGCCCCTAACACCTGCCGGACTGAGCCGAGCATACAAATGGAGGTCCACGCACCATATGGCTGAGTGTTTGAAAGTTATATACCAAGCTAACAAATGTTTACATTGAAAAGCTTCTTTCCTCCTATCTTGACAAACCGTCTTAACAACTTGGAAGGCCAGCTGTGAATCCCGAATTTAGGGCTCATTAGAGTGCCACAGTGGAATTTGGGGGTGCAGAGAGAGCTGGCATTTAGCCACCCCGCCACCCTGCTTTTCCCACCCGCAGTGTGGGTACGTGGATGTGGGTGCTTCGGCTGCCTCACCAAGCTTCTTCTACGGACCTCCTCATTTCCACCTACTGAACAGCCACACCTGCCGGGCCCTCCAGCCTAGAGCAACACATACAGGCCTGGCCGGGCAGTCAACCCTCAGGGGGTGGGGGAGGGTGCCCTGGAAGCAGGCTCTGGGACTTTTGAGCAGGGAATTCAGGAGTCCACAAATCCAGAGTGTTCTGGGAGGACAAGTCCTGAGTGGGCACATCCACTGGCCCTTCAGGATCTTGCCTGAGGGAGAGGGGAGGAGCCAGAAGAGAGAATTTCAGAAACAGTGTTTCTCAAACTTTAATGCACACCAGAATCACCTGCGGGGTTAGCGAAAATGCAGAGAGCTCTATGCAGGGTTCGATCCCAGGACCCTGAGATGATGACTCAAGCTGAAGGCAGATGCTTAACCGACTGGGCCACCCAGGAGTCCCCAAACGTTCTCACTTCTAACAAGCGCCAGGTGATGCTGATGTTGCTGGTCCATAGACCACACTTTGAGCAGGAAGAGTCTAAAGGACTAGGACTCAGGGCAGGCATCCCTCTGGCGCTGGTCTAAAGGGAGATGGTACTTCCCATAAGTGTGGGACCAGCAGATGTTTAGTGAACGCTTGCTGTTATGTGGGTTGCTTGATAGAAGAACAGGGGAGTAAGGAGCGTGGAAGGGTGGAAAGAGGGAGGAGGAGCAGGAAGGAAAAAGAAGAAGTTCTTTGCCCTCGACTTAGACATCATTTGCCTTAGTACAGCAGTCTGTGTTAACTGTGATTTGTTTGGTACTATCAGCCTTTTCCACACCAATTTTTCCCCTCTTTTCCCTCTATGTTTGCACTCTGGTTTTTCTAAGTCCTTCAAGGACGGTGACCAAGCATTCCAGGTCTTTTCTCTGCACTAATTCACTTTCAGCAAAGCCTACCCTGAAACCCAGGTATCTTGGCTCACAGTCCTGGATCCTCCCCGCATCGCCACCGTGTCTGCTAAATAGAAGAAATGTTAATTTGGAGAGACTGTGAATCTTCTGGAAATTTCCATATCACTGAAGATTCAGAAAGTCAGTTCGCATTCCCTCTGTACCCTTTAGTTATTAAATCATAAACTTTAATTTAAGGCATTTTAAAGGGCCCAAAGGAATTTTAATTTGATGTGAATGACTTTCAAATCTGAATAATAATCAGATCATATAAAACTGTACAATCTCTATTACTCTTAAATAATAGACCAAGTTTAAAAATAATCAACAGCCAATGTAAGACTCCTGTATAATTCAATCGAACCCTTATTTTCTGGGCTAATGAAAGAGGCAGTGAGGGAAGTAATTCCACATCATTTGTGTGTGACTTTGCTTAAGATGGACACTCCTACCTTCTGTGTTCCTTAAAGAGTCTGTTTCAATTAACGACATTCTTTAAGGAAAGGACGGCTGTGGCAGGAAAACCCAGACAATACCTGGGAGGTATTAGTGCATGAACTTTAGCACTGAAATCCAAACCAAGAGGTAAGCATTCACAAAGCTCATCAGAAGGCAACCCCCCCAACCTCTGTCAAAATGAATAATTTGCTATATAGATACATCGGAAGGTATTACCCAAGACCTACTTTGAGAACAAACATGGGGTGACCACCCAGTGATGAGAGTTTAGGGCACTTGCAGGAGAGGAAGAGCTATCCCCTATGCAAAGATCTTTGTTCCACTGTCCTCAGGGTGGTAGCAGAGAACACAGGGACATCATTGCCGCCACGTACGTTGGCATAGGTCATCAGAACAAAGCGCCTCTCACACTCAAAACACCCCAGAGCACCAGATGCAGGAAGCCATATTGGATCCAGAGAGTGAATGAGGTCAGCCTACATTGAGTTGAGTCACACGGGAAGGGGCACTCCATGGCTTGGGCTCACAGCTTGGAAGAAGAGTGCTTCTCAAATGGGAGTGGGCATCACAATCGCCTGTCAGGTTTGGAAAAACTTCAGATAGCCCCACTCCCAGAGTTTCTGATTCAACAAGCATGGAGTGAGGCCTGAGAATCTGAATTTCTCATAAGTTTCAGGTGATCCCACCACAGCTGCTCTGGAGACCACACGATGTTGAGAACCATGAGACCATGAAACTCTGACTATACCTGGTAGCATTTCCTTCTTTATCTTGACTGGCAAAATTGGATAGCTGCCCACCAGCCCTCTGCTTCTTACTAGGATCCTGACAGGCATCCCAAATTCTACCATTAGCAATCTGCTCCTTTGGACTGGAGAGTTGTCTCCCATTAAAGAAGTCACCGGAAAAGCACCTGGAAAAGTCCGTACTTGCCAAGCACTGCTTTAGTGCAACACTTCTCAAACTGGAGCTGCTGAAAGGGCCTGAAAATCACTGGAAATGCTGATTCCTGGGGCCTTACCCTCAAGGGTTCTGGCATAACTCATTATGGCAAAGACCAGGACTTGACTTTTTGTAGTTCCCCGGTGGAATGGTAACTGATGTCAGTTCGAAATGCACTGCCTGAGCAGGAATTAAACCAGGTGACACAGTGATCAGAAACCAGGTGTGGGGACCTGGGTGCCACGATTGGCATGTAGTGAAAGGAAGAAGCATCAGAAACAATGTTGACTGCCTCCAGTTCCCCTCAGGCCCAACCTTTGGTCCAGGCAGGTGTAGAGTTGAAGAAACTATGTCCTCAACTTGGACACCCACCTTGACAGAACACTGAGCATGACTGGTGGCGGGAAGTTGACTTCGTTGTGCTGTCCTTACAAGGGCAGGTGCTACCAGGGCTGAAACACATCTGGACACCCACCTGGCATCTCAGGTATTCTAGAAGAGGCCTAGGGAAAGCAGATCTTGCTCTCTCTGTCAGTCGAGTAAACGGTATCTTTAGGCTAAGTACCAGCTTAGCTACAAGAACAGTAACAACATGGGCTTTCCTTTCCCATCCTTAGTGGGGAAGAGGGTCAGGGGAAATTGAACAAGAACTATGCATGGAAAAGTGAGCAGTGCAGGTAGAATATGAAAAATGCCTTTAGGCTGTCTCTGAGTTACATGTCACACAGTCACCCCCCCTCTCATGTCTTGAGTATGTTATCACCTGGCTCGCTTGCCTCTCTACCACTGCCATGAGCAATATTCTTGGTGATTTCAATATCCAACATAGATAGTCCTTCCAACTCTAGCTTCTCAGATCTTTGACCTTTTCTCCTCTCCCAGTTGTGTCTCTCTCCTATGCCAGATGCCTAGACCTGTCACACCCTAGATGTAATCATTACCAATAGCTGTGTTCCTAACATAATCCCAATGTTAAGTGTCCCACTCTCCATCTCGCACCTCCCAATCTCCCACATCACCCTCTCTAATCCCTCCACTCCAGCAATTTTTGGATCTCGCTGGGAGTTATCCACTGATCCTGGTAGCTCTTCATTCCCATCAATATTCTGTAGCCTCATGTCCCTCCTCACCTGCTTTGATCCTATCCTAACTCCCACTCCGTTTCTCTCCACTTCAGCTATCCCAGTCCCTTCCCCATCTGTCCTGCCTTTGCACCCCAAGGCTAGCTAAATCCACCTCCCCACTTCCCTGGCCCCCGCACACAAGGAGCTGCTCTTACCTTCCATTCATGACCATGAATTCCAAGTAGGTCTGGAAGGCTGCTGGCATCCTTTGACATTTTCCTACTCAGTCTATGCTACCCTCTGCAGCAATGAGGTCACTCTTTCTCATCTCTCCTCAAACCTGCAAAACTCCCCTTTATGTTTTCACTCTTGGCTTGATGGTCTTGCCCATTTTGTGGTGAAAATAGAAGTAATCAGAAGTCCACTTCCAGAACCTGTACCCAATTTCCCAGCCTCCCTGCAACTGTGATCAGATCCTCAAACTTCTCTCCCGTCATGGTAGACAAGCTGTCCATGCTCCTGCCTAAAGCCAAAATGAAAGGTATGTGCACTGGATGCCCCAGCTCCAGCTTGCTCAAGACTTGCCTCCTGCCCCCTCCTGCATCATGAATTTAGCCACCCAACTAGAGCACCCCCATCTGCACACAAGCCTCCTTGGATGTCAGGAATCTAAACAGAACCCAGAAGCGCTCCTTTGACCCTATATCCTTTTCCAGGCACTGCCTCATTTCTACACTCCCCACCTACAGCAAAACTCATGTTCTTTCCACTTGTTCTCTGTACCTCTTCCCTTTTCTCTGTCTCTCTCTGTCTCTCTGTCTCTCTTTCTCTTTCTCTCTCTCCCTATTGAGCTTGTTCTAGCAAGGCTTTCATCCTCAGCATCCCACTGAAACTGCTCTTTTTCAGAGTCACTAGTGATGCCCGCAAGTAAGTCCAAGACAAATTCTTGGACCTCAGCCTAACTTGACCTATCAGCACTCTTCTTCTGGAAACAGTTTCTTCTCTGAGTCTTGGAGATACTACACCGTCTTGGATCTATTCCTATCTTTCTTGATGTTCTTTCTGTCTCTTTTGCTGGTTACAATTCATCTTCCTGACCTCTAAATGTTGGAGTAAACAGGCATTCAATGCTTGAACTTCCTCTTTTCTCTGTCTACACTAACTCCCTAGGTGCTCTCATTTTGAATCTCAGGACCTTAAGCATCATCTACTTGCTGACCACTCCCAAATTTAAATCTCTAGCCTTGACAACTTCCGGAACTCCAGGCTTGGATGTCCCATTGTTTTCTCAACATCTCTACTTGAATGTTGATTAGGCTTCTCAGACTTAACCTACCTTAAACCAGAATCTCCCTTCCCCTCACCCAAACTTGCTCCCCCTGAGGTCTTCCCCAAGGCGGTAAGTAACATCATTCTTCAAATATCTCAGGACAAAATTCTTGGTGTCAACCCCACATCTTCCCCTTTATCTTATATATACATTCAATCCATCTGTAAATCCTGTTAGTTATACCTGCAAAATATATCCAGAATCCAACCACTCCTCAACAGAAATCACCACTACCATAAGAAATCCATCTGCCATCATTTTTCTTAGTTGTCTGGCTGCAAAAGGCTCCTGGTTGTTCTCCCTATTTCCACCATTGACCCTTACAGTCTCATCTCAGCATAAAGCCAGAGTTATCTTTTTAAAGACATAATTCAGATCGTTTCATTCCTCTGCTCAAAATCCTCCAGTGGTCTCTTAGCTCATTTAGAATGAAACCCACAGTCCTCTATGCAGCCTACATGATCCTACATGGCCTTCCCTACTACCTCTAGGTCCTCATCTTTTGTACACTTAGCTCCAGCTACAGTGAACTCCTTGCCATTTCTAGAATATTCCATATTTAGGCTTACTGTTTCCCCAGGCCCAAATTCTCTTCCCCTAAATAGTCATATGGCTCATTCCCTTGTTGGGTTCAGATGTCTGCTCAGAGGTCCCCACATCATAGAACTCTCTCTTAACCTTATCTGCAATAGGATTCCTGTCTCCTCATCCCTCTTTTTGATTTATCTTGCTTCATATAATCTGACATTATATGCTGTCTTACTTTGGTTCCCTCAAAAGCAGAGCCTAAGACAAGGGCTCCAGCACAAGTAGTTTTGGGAAGCAATCGCATGAAGTAGGAGTGAGATGACAGGGACAGCAAGACATGGAAGAGAAGGAAAGGTCAATATAAAAGTGCTTTATCAAGGTTGTCACTCAGGCCACTGTGAGCTGGGGTCATTTGTGTTCAGTTTCACTGGGACCCCCTGAGAAGTGCACAGAGTGCCTCCCAGAATTTTTGGCCCAAAGCACTGAGTTTACCCCTGATCGTTAACTCCCCCACACAGCCAGGGGACTTGCTTGAGGGCTGAACAATCCCAAGGTATTGGAGAAACTCCAGAGAAGAAAAGAAGAAAGTAAAGAAAGAAAGAAAGAGAGAAAGAGAGAGAGAGAGAGAGAAAGAAAAGAAAAGAAAACGTGAAGTGCACATTTGAGAAGAGAGGCTGTGACATGGGAGGAATGTGAGTTTACAGGGAACTGTCCCCTGGAGCAGCAGGTGAAATCAGAGGAGGGCTGACGGAAAATGTTGTAGGCACCATCTTTTAAATGTGTTCATTAATATCTGCTGCCCCACTAGGATATGAGCTGAGGCTTTTGGTTTTTTTGTTTTCTTTTGCTATGTTTTAAATTTTTATTTATTTATTTGAGAGAGAGAGAGAGAGCACAAGTGGGGCAGGGACACAGAGAGAGAGAGAAGCAGGCTCCCCACCAAGCAAAGAGCCCAACACAGGGCTTGATCCCAGGACCCTGAGATCAGGACCTGAGCCAAAGACAGATGCTTAAGCAACTGGGCCACCCAGGCACCCCTGAGCTTTCGTTGTTTTTTAAAGTCAAGTTTTTAAAGGTACGATTTAATAATATCTAGCCTTTTCAAGGGTAGAATTCAATGAATTTGACAAATGTATTCAATCAGAGAGCCACCACTACAATGAAGACATAAAACATGCCAATACCCCCCCCCAATTCTCTTTGTGCCCCTTTGCAGTCAGAACCCTACAGATGCTGGTAGCCACAGATCTGCTTTCTGTGCCTAGAATATGCCTCTTCCAGGATGGGATGATATGCTGTAAATGACATCATACAGGATGTAGCCTTTCATGGTCACCTCCTTTCTCTTAGCATCAGACCTCCTGAGATTCACCCATATGGCTGCATGTATCAGTAGTTTATTCCAGTTTATTGCTGAGTAGCACTCCTCATATGGAGTCCTCGTTGATCTGTTCTCCAATTGTGATGGACCTTTGGGTCATTTTTTTCCATTATGGATAAAGCCACAGTGATCATTTGCATACTGGTCTTTGTGTGGATGTACCCTTTCATTTCTTTTGGATAAATGTGTAATGTGTTTCATTTTGTTGGCTTACATCCCTAGCGCTTAGTTCATTGCTCAGCATGTAGTAAGAGCTCAATAAATATTGGTTGAATGAATGAACATAAAAGCAGCCTATTCAAAGCCATGAAGACCAGTCTTCATGCCCAGAAAGACTCAAATAAAAGCTGAGAATTAGACCACCTATATGCTACATAGATATTTATTTAAAAAAAATCTTATCTTATTGCCTTCTGGGACAGCAACTATTTCCATTATTGAATTCATGGACCAGCACTCATCTATCTCATCAGCTAATCCCCAGACCTCAGCAGGCTCATACTGACTGAGTAGAGGTATAGGGGTTTTTAATGCACTGCCCTGTACACCACCCGTGCTTTGGTTTGCTTGTTTGATTTAAATTCTAATTCATCTCTCCACCACTTAATTTCCTCCAGTCCCTAGGCCTATGGACTCACGCTGACTTCCATGGCCACACTATCAACAGACACAGGAATGACACTATTAAAACAAATTCATATCCTCCTTCCTCCTCCTGGCCAGTACAATTTCTCACTGGCTAATGGAATCCCATGGGTAGCCAACCTATTCTAGGAGTTTCTGAACGTTTAAGCGATGTGCCTCATCCTTGGGTGCTTTGTTCATGACACGTTTTCTTACAGATATTGTTATGTGAGTTCCCCGCAGCCAAGTCAGTGGTACTAATGGATTTATATCGCAAATAATAGCAAAGGTTTCACTCAGTCCTGCCCTTATCTATAGTAGTTCTAGGAGGTCCCAGGGTGTCTCACATGTGCTCCTGGACAGCTTTGCTCAGATATCTCAGTGTCTATCCACTACTCCTTAGCGGGAGCCATATTGTTTTTCTATTACCTCCCACTGAGCATCCCCGTTAAACCCTGAAAACCTGAGATGCTGGCAGAGCCCAGCTGTCCTGACGAATCGATAGAAAATGCACTCAGATTTTTGAAGTATCCTCTACTAGTCAGATCCCATAACAATGTGGTTTGTGTGCTGCTGGGCTCCCAAATTGAGTATCACAACTCTGTTAGTTTTTCCTTATAGCCCTTTTGCAAAGCAGTCACTCACGAAGCAATTATTGAGTATCTTTGATGTACTAGGCATATTCTAGGGTCTGGGACAGAGAAATAAAAAGACTGGGAACTTCCAATGTCAGGTACCTTTTATCCATTCAGCTTCATTGCTGATCCCAGCCATGGCTACAGTGAACAGTTCCACATAGGTTTCAACCCATTTTACCTGCCTGGGCACAGGTTAGAATTTGCCAATAAGAAAAACCAAAGTGAGATTGGAAAGGAAGAAATGAGAAAAGGCTATTACTTACAGGAATTTATAGGAGCCAGGTATGATACAATTCCCCAGAAAACCTTTAAGAAACAGCCATTACAGTGCTTTGCTCCAGGCTGAGATCAACAGTGTTTCCTTGACCTTGTAGCCTCAGTCTTCCTGATCTTCATTCCCTTACATCTACTTATATTTGTGCAAGTTCTGATTCCTATATTAAACCTTTTTATTACTACAATATTTGGAAGATGTCTGTCTTCCAAAATAAAGTACCTGCACCAAACACTTGTCTCAGGCTTTGCCTTTGAAAGGGAAGCAAACTAAGACAAACCCTGTCCTTAAGAGGGAAGAGACAATAAACTAGCAACCAAATAAGATCATGTCAGCCTGGGATAAGGGCTAGGAATAAAATAGAAAGGGGGATGTGAGAGAGTTTTATGAGGCATGAGAAGTGTATCCACTTTAGACAGGGGAGGTCAGAAAAGGATGATTTAAGGAGGTGAATTAAATTGAGAGCGAGAGGATGACAAGATGTCTTCCAGGGAACAGTATTGAGGACAGAGGAACAGCAGATATAAAGGCAGTAGGGTAAGACTGGACCTGGCTCAGGATGAGAAAGAAGGCCACGTGGCTGAAATAAACAAAGGGAAGAGAATTACAAAATGAGATGGGAGAAGCAGGCAGAAGCTGCTTGGGTAGGATCCTGTAGGCTCTCAGGAGAGTTTTATTTACCACTCTGCAGGGTGGAAAGCCATGGAAGGTTTTCAAGCAGAGGAGGGCATGATCTGATACATGATTTGAAAATAGCTATCTGGCTGCTGTATGGCAAATGGAATAATAGGGCAGGGGGGAGGGTGGTGGTAAGAAAGAATGACAGCTCATGTCTTACCAAGACCCAGACCCGAGTTTACAGGTACACAGGAGTCTGCTTTGAGTGCCACAGACCACAGGACAGATACTCACTATCACACCTTCTTCTAAAGTGCAGAGCTCTCTTACTGGGAGCTCCTTAGGCCTGGCTCATCCTTCTCTTAGGGACTCTCAAGAGTCTCCTTAGTCCCTCATACACAACCACTTCCAAAGGGCTTACCTCTGCAGCCTACCAGACACTCCCAGGGCTTCTGAGGGCCAGCGCAGTTGCCATTGGCACCCCACTAATGTCTCAGGAGGACTCAATTCAGAGGCACCCATGGGAGTTAAAATTGGTCCGGCCTAGTTAAAAGAAATTAGAAAAGCAGGCACCTACATTCAACGGAGCTGTACTTTCTCAGACGCTCCAACCATTTTGGTAAAAGGAGATGTGCGAAAATGGTCTTGAGATTGTTAATGGTACAGAATCACAGAAAATATGATGGGATGGAAACATCTCCAGTGATAGACTCAAAATGGAGTTTTCTATTCTGGGTCGAGAAACAAAATGAGGAGGGGCTGCCTTTCAGGAGACAGCCCCTATTTCCATAATTACGGGCAATTGTACAAGTTACTTAGGAAACATGCGAGTCATAAGGCTGGACTGTTTTTAGACCAAGCCATAATTTAGATGTGGGAAGTGGTTTCACATCTTTGTACCACCACCACAACATACGCTGTGTTTCAATCTATCAGGAGCTCAAATTTGATCAGCTTTTTTTTTTCTTTTTTTAAGAAATGTGCAGCAAATTGCTTTTCCTAATTAAGGTAGATGAAGACATAAGCACGCATACTACTTACCACTCTGGGATAAAATTGACTTTCAAATGATATTTAATGGACCAGCCTGATGGTAATGTTCTGCAGTTCCAGGCAGGAGGCCTGGATTTGATTCTCTTACTACAGGAAAAAAGAGAGGAATGAGAGAGAGAGAGAGAGTGTGTGTGTGTGTGTGTGTGTGTTTACAGTGGTAGCAAGTAGAGGGCAAAGAGTGAGGATACTTTCTGAAGAAATTTTTCATCCTTCTGAAAAAAAAAATTAATCTGGTGTCATCCCAAAGCATGGCAAAGAGGAGAAAGTCAAGTGAAATGGTGGGAGCGGATATGAATAAGGACTAGAAGAGATGTTATTGTGAGCATTTAAAACCTTTATGCAAAAATTGTCTTCATTTTTCACTAAAATTAAAAAAAAAAAAACTAGGACTGACCTCTCTTATAAAGAGAAGCTTGATATAATAATAGCAATAATAATGATGATGATAGTTACATTGTTCACATATCAGAAACCACGCTAGAAATTTTACACAGCTTATTGCACTGAGCCCTCATGCAAGTCACATGAATTGCGGATAGCTGATTTCTTCACTTAATGTAGGAGCGGATTGTTGCTTGCAGGGGTGAAGGTGTTTGCCCAAGGTCAGTAGCAGAACCAGAGTTCAAGCGCTTGCCCAGTACCCCACAGGACCTCACTCAGGCCCTCCAACCCATGCCAATGCTGCACTCGGCAGTGACTTCAGTGTACTTCTGCCTATTCTGTAGAAACCAAGCATACCTGGAGTTCAGCTGGCGTCCTCTGTTCCTTGGGGGTCTAGGCCAACTCAAGCTCCATGTGCAGCTAAAGTCCAAAGTCCTCTCTAGAACTTCCCCCGGGGGCCCAAGGCCTCCAACTTTTGCCCTGCTGGTGAGCACGGACAGAAAAATGTTACTTCTTTACTTTCACAACCTTCTAGCTAACATTCAGCATTTGCATCTGTTATGAATCGGGTACCTGAGTCCATTGCCAACAAGCAAAATTCTACCAGTTATTACTTCTGCCAACTAGCCCTTGCTAGCAATGCATTCATTAAGAAAAACATATATTGCTGTTTGGCACATTTGATCCTCAAACATTTGATGACAAAATTCCAAAGGAATTGGCTTTCTTTGAGAGTCTATGTAGAGTTAATCCTTGAACAACCCAGGTTTGAACTGTACGGGCCCACTTATCCACAGATTTTTTTTTTTTTTTTAAACAAAATAAAGTGCAGGACTGGAAATGTATTTTCTCTTCTAACATTTCTCTTCTCTAGCTTACTTTTTGTAAGAATTCAGATATATAATACATATAAAATACAAGACAGGTGTTCCTCGATTGCTTATGCTATCAAAGGGGTGTCTGGACAACAGTAGACTCTTAGTAGTTAAGTTTTTGGAGAGTCAAAAGTTGTATATGGATTTTCAACTGCCTGGGGAGTCGGTGTCCCAACCCCTGCATTGTTTAAGGGTCAAGTGTATTTTATTTCTGGCATTTAACAGCATGGTTCTAAGAAGGGGTCCATAGATTTTACTAGACTGCCAGTGGGATGCATGGCACAAAAATGATGAAGAAGCCCGAGTTTAAAATGGAGGATTTTATGTGAATTTTACTACAATAAAAGAAA
Organism: Mustela nivalis; assembly: GCF_964662115.1. Classification (NCBI taxonomy): domain Eukaryota; kingdom Metazoa; phylum Chordata; class Mammalia; order Carnivora; family Mustelidae; genus Mustela; species Mustela nivalis. The sequence continues at coordinate 99,811,656 of NC_139040.1, forward strand.
AACAAGAAGCTGCAAGAGCAGCTCTGGTTCAGGTTCAGTGAGGCCCACCCTCCTAAGAAGGCCACTGTGGTTATCAATAAACACTTTTTTTTTGGTCCTGTAACTCGAGTTTGGAAATTTCCATGCCATTCTTCCAGAGGAATAGGAAGCAGGTTGAGTTCACTCACACAGAGTGGCTTTGTGTGCTCCAGGCTGTTCACAGCACCAGAGAGGTGAGCTGAGGGGAGGGAATCTGGCAAGACCCCTGTCTTCTTTCGGCTAATGAACACTCAACAAAGATCTGTCTTTGGGGGTGTTAAAGACTGGATGTTTGTGTCTCACCCAGTCCACATGTTGAAGCCCAAATCCCTAACACGATGGTATTTGGAGGTGGGGCCTTTGGGAGATCATTAGGTCTAGAGGAAGCTGTGGGGGTGGAGCCTTCATGGTGACATCAGTGCCCTTAGAGGAAGAGGAAGAGACCAGAGCCCTTTCTCCACCATATGAAAATGAAACAAGACAACCATCGGCAAGCCAGGAAGCGGGCCCCCAGTGGGATGAGAACAGGCCAGCACCTTGACCTTGGACTTCCCAGCCTCCAGAACTGTGAGAAAGAAATTTCTGCTGTTTAATCCCCCCGGTGCACTCTACTTTGTTATAACAGCCTGAGCAGACTAAGATGGGGGCTCACTTTCTCCCTGACCATTATCCCAATGTGAGGGTTACTGTCCACAAACCACGCAGATCAGAGCCAAACCCTGTGGTCTCCTGCATCCCTGGACAGCGCCTCCTCTGCCCTCTGATGCCACCTTATTCATTTGAAAGCTTGCCCAGTTTTATATTTTAATGTACCTTTGTTTTGTCGCTCTCGTGTCCTTGCTCAGAGACTGTAAATCCTTCTCATTGAGGATCTAGGCCTAATTAGGGAAAAAAATCCATAATAGATTAAAATTTTAAATATACTGATTATTTCTGAACAAGTCTTCAGAAAGTAATTGCTTACCATCTGTCTTCTGTTGACCAGCATTAAATGGTAACTAACAATAATCACGGCTGCAGAGTAGACACTGTGGTCTCGCGTCCCCGAGTGAGAGCCCACTCCACCCCTGAGCTCAGCTGGCCTTAGGACAGCCACCCTCCAAGGACTGAAAAGAGTGAATTGGGAAGGGAAGAAACGTCACTTGGAATAATGACATGTTAAGGCTGGGCACTAAGGCTGTCACCAGATCTTACTGGATTTTGTTATAATTGTTCAGTTTGCCTTTTTTTTTTTAATTCCCTTTTCAAATGTTTGTTTGTTTCAAATAAAGCACCATACGAAATGTTGGCACAAGGCAGCAATCCTTGTCAATGACTGTCTTTGTGGGCCTGGGAATGGAGAAAACAGCGGTGCCCGGGTAGGGAATCATATAAATTTTCCTTTGAGGGAAGGATACTTATGTGAACAGAACCAATCATCTCTAAAGGCCCTCTCCCAGGGGCAGCACCAAAGGAGACCTCAAGAGATTGCAATGCATAACCGTAGTGAGGAGATGTGATTTGTGGATCCACACGTTATAAAAGCTACTTCTGTTGATTTTCTGTAAATGTCATGTGAAATAAATTGCTCTATAGCTTGAAGATTGTTTTGCAAGTAAAAAATGTTTAGGATGGCATTTTCCTTTAGAGGAATGAATTTATACTGAACTAAAAGCCTTGAACAGCTTTTTTTTTTTTTTGCTTGTTTATTTTTTTTTCCACGCAGCAAATGCAGTTTTGCAGGCCACTGTGATACCCACTGTACGTGTTTTTGCTGTCCATGTTGGAACATGATGGGAATTACGAAGTTTGTGACCCAGGAGCAAAGGAGTTGCTAACATGTTATAATGTAGCCAACATTTCTTAAATTTTAGTAGACATGGGCCTTTTTCTTTGGTTTCTAGCTCCAAGTCCTATCCCCAAAGCCTGTTCCTTACTTCTCCGGTAATTTGTGGCCATTTTCAATAACTTCCCAAATCAACATGCATCCATTTGGACTCCCATGGCCAGATCATTGTGGAGGCGCCAATAATAAATTTGATGTCACGACCTTGCACAGCTCTGCTTCCCAGGCCCCTCAGCGGGGAAGGCCAACCAGACTTTGCTTAGTTCTGGCTGCTGGGAAAAACTAGACTCTGAGAACGGACGGACGGTTCAGGCAGTTTGCTTGGAAAGGGGATCCCAGGAAGCACAACTGAGAGGGTGGGGAAAAGGAGAGAAGACAGGAAAAGGAGGCTTTCATGACTGGGCTTCTGTCGTGGGCAGCTAGAGCGCGATCCTGCCTGCTGAGGACCCTCTGAGAAATGTTGGAGAACAGGCCTCGGAATCGTTCCACCTCAGGGCAAGGAAGCTGGGTACTTAAACACCAACCCCATTTTTTAGTGGTTCAGGGTTTTTCTTGGGGCTCTCCTGCCAAGAAGTGAATGAGCTCTGGGTAGTGGGGGTAGGAGGGGTGACTGAAAACCCTGGGGCATAGAAACCAAGGAAGGCCAGCACTCAAGACAGAAACCTGGGGATGTGCCCAGGAACTCAGAGGCAAGCCAGCTCGGAGGTTGGCCAAGGGAACATGGGGCAGGATATTGACAGCATTTATTACAAGAACCACGGTTTATCGAGCACTTACTATGTTCTACACACTGCTCCTTTATGTATATGTATTAACTAATTTAATACAGTGAGGGCTTCGGTACCACATCTCCAACTGCCTTTGACTTTATCACTTACATCGCCCAATAGTTTCCTTGAAGCCAGTTCTGTGTCGCTGGCTTTATCAGACCACAGGGAAAACAAGTACTCAAGTAAAAACAGCCCAAATTGCTTTCCCAAAGCCTAACTGAAGTCATTTCTCTTGAGTAGGGAGGAAGGCACAGTGGTCAGAGCATTTTTTTGAAACATAACTTTGCAACTTTTGATGGGTTCCTAACCTGTCTCTCCAACTCACCACGTTTCCATTCTCTCTCTGCTTTGGTTTCCCTTGGAAGGAAAATACAAAAGTCTTTTCTTTTTTCTTTCTTTCTTTTTTTTTTAATTTTATTTATTATTTATTTGACAGAGAGAGATCACAAGCAGGCAGAGAGGCAGGCAGAGAGAGAGAAGGAAGCAGGCTCCCCACTGAGCAGAGAGCCCGATGCGGGGCTCGATCCCAGGACCCTGAGATCATGACCTGAGCCAAAGGCAGAGGCTTTAACCCACTGAGCCACCCAGGTCCCCCCCCCCTTTTTTTAAGATTTTATTTATTTATTTGACAGAGAGAGAGAGAGATCACCAGACAGAGAGGCAGCCAGAGAGAGAAGGGGGAAAGCAGGCTCCCTGCTGAGCAGAGAGCCCAACATGGGGCTCCATCCCAGGACTCTGAGACCATGACCTGAGCCGGAGGCAGAGGCTTAACCCACTGAGCCACCCAGGTGCCCCACAAAAGTATTTTCTAAAAACAGGCTTCTCCAGAGGACGTATTCCTGTTTTTCCAGAGACGGTGAAACGGGCCTTCTGCACAGCATCGTCATTGTTATGTAACATTTTATCAGGGACTTCCTATCAATAGTTTTTGGTGCTTTCTATCAATAGTTTCCCATCTCGCATTCCAGTAGCGTTGACAGGAAAGCCAATCCAAGTTTTTCCGGAATTTGTGTTTGTGTTCTATCATCATTCATGCCACTCTCCAAAGTGACAGCCCCAATGGCACACTGGTATTTATCATTGCCTCTGCTGGGTACAGTGCCGAAGCTGAAATTGGGTAGAACTTTCTAGGCAGCAGTAAATCCCAATCGTAGATCAATATGTATAGAGCCAGGCATCTCTTATCAACTCTTCTGGGTGTATTTACGAGTATATGAAAGCCCTGAGCCTCACGGTCAGTTAGGAATGAAGTTTTACTGATGATACCCGCTAACAGTGATGGGCTAGACAAAAAGTCAGAGAAAAACTTTTTTCCAACGCCCCTCTCTCCAGTTCTGTTGGTGAAGGGAATCCTTTGTGGGCAAGACAGAATGTTCTAATGTTGTTTGGTCGGGTTATGTTTCCATGTTAGTTACTCTGGTTTTATGCTGGTCTGATAGAGCCCCATCACATCGTGCAATAGTGTTTCTCCCAAAGCTAATATGGAAAATGGATAGAGCCATCAATCTATATTAATTGCTGTCACATACCGTTCCTTCTGGTAGTAAGACAACAGGCTACCAATTTTAAAATTCAAGAGGGAAACTGGAAAAATCAGGAAGCATAGGCCATTTTCAAATAGTATTAGTCAGTGACCATTTGTGGCTGGTACCCCTGAGCATGGACTTGACCTTGGGCTGGACGTGACTACTTTGAAGTGTAATGACCAGGTTGAGGTCAGTGAACCACCCATTCAGGCAGTCTTGACCAAAGCACACCAGACAGGTATGAGCAGAGCAGTCTATGCTCCTGGCTACCTGTGCAGTCAGTGCAAAGCCTTGTTCATTTGGGATTCTTCCAGAAATTAAGACATCAGCACCTTTAGCTCATGTTCAGATGTTCCAGTTCCACCAACAGCAGCAAGCCTGCAGAGGAGCTGCAGAGAGGAGGCGCTTCCCTCAGCTGTGTAGTTGGAGCACTTTTTTTGGCCGAGCTTTCCCAACTGCGTCGTTCAGGGAGAATGCAATGAAACTCTCAAAACAGAACCTCTTGGTTCATGCAAATTAGATCCGCACAAAGCCCAAAGAGAACAGCCCAGGGAATGGCCGCATCATTGTGTCTCCCTGGAATAAGACTGGAATAATCCACACACAGGCAGGCTGCCCCACCCGTTGGGTCTGCAAAGTTCATGGAAGGAGGCACCCCAGGTTTTGCCTCTGCTGGTTTGGGGGCTCTGCTCCAACTTCCCATCCCCCTGAGGCCACTGCAGTTTCTAATCAGAGCTCACATTCTGCTGGCAAGATTGGAAGGAGTGTAGTGTAAAAAGAAAGGGCCACTGGGACAGAGGGGAACTTTCAAAATGTCGCAGAGGGGCACGCTAGGACCATCCCGGTGGCTCCGAGCCGTACATCTGGGCCACACTCTCCTCTGCACTCCCAAGCCACGGATGGCCAGCCATCGGTTGCTGAGGGCTTTTGTTTTTCTTAGGAGATTTTCTTTTTTAGAAAGATTTCGGTTGTACAGAAAAAATTGTGGTTATTGAGTCACAGAGAGTACACAAAATTTCCATATATCCCATACCAATTCCCCTATTAACATCTTGCGTCAGTGCGGTAGGCATATGTGGCTACACTTAATGAACCAGTATTGATCCACTGTTATTAACCAGAAGCTCTGCTTTATTTTATTTCCTTGGTTTTTACCTAAGATCCCCCTTCTGTCCCAAGATCCTACCCAGGGTACCACATGCCATTTGTAGTTCTCATGACTTCTTAGGCTCCTCCTCCATGGCAGTGACTCTGGCTTTCCTGGTTTCTAATGACCTTGACAATTTTGAAAAGTACTGGCCACATGTTTTTGTAGAATGTCCCTCAAAAGGAATCTTTCTGGTGTTTTTTTCATGATTACACTGGGGGGCATGGGTTTCAGGGAGGAGGACCACAAAGGTGAAGTATCCAGGGTACAGGTATACTGTCAGCATGACTTCTTGCTGTTGATGTTGACCTTGATCATCTGTACTATAAATCTCCTCTTGTTCCTCCTTTCCATCACTCCACTCTTTGGAAGGACACGACTGTGTGCAGCCCCCGCTTAAGGTGTGGGAATTATGTACCATATCCTTTGGTTCAAGGGTCTGCAGGAAATAGTTGGAATTCTCCTACAGTGGAGACTTGTCTCTTCTTGCCCAAGAACTTACTTATATCAGTGTGGACTTACGGATATTTATTTTATGCTTTGGTATTGCTCTCTTTGTTGCTCAAAAAAAGTTGTTCAGCTTCAGCCACTGGGAACTCTTTTTAGACAGCTTCTTGGACACACTCATAGCAATGGAGTTTTGTTTGTTTGTTTGTTTGTTTTGTGTTTCTTTACTCTTTGACACTACAAAATCCTCCAGGCTTGTCCCGTATTTTATCTGCCCCAGTCCCAGAGTTAATCATTTACGCCATTTTCTTTGACTGGAGGATTGTTTTAGGAACCAAGATCTTGGCATGGGGTGTATTTTTTGCTACTGGGCTATCACCACTTCCAGGCCTTCTCAGTTGACAGAACAAAGAAATATAATTGTATGCTAACCTCAATATATACACACATCTACAGATACTTCTGTATCTATATTGAGGCTAACCATGCATTCGTATCTATGTCTCCAACTCTAACCCATTACCACGTGGGCCATTCCCTTGCTTACCTGTAAGTTCCCATCTCCACAGTGAGAAACCTCGCTCCCACCATGCACCACCGGGTGCCAAATTGCTCCCCGTCAGTACACCTGTGTACCAGGATCTGAATGGCCAATCTGGCCCCCCACTGGGGGTGGTGCTTATGTGCAGCTCCTGTTAAGCTGGTGCTTATGTGCAGCTCCTGTTGCCTTTCGTCTTAGAGAATCCAATCATTTCTTAAGTCACTTATTGTCGGGACCTCCACTCCTGCCCCCTTCTGTGAGGTGGGTTCGTACTTTTGTGATACAGTTAAATTCTTTTTATCACAGTTTTCATTCTATCCTGAGATCCCTACCTGAGGATCTTTTTTCCTCCAACAGTGAGAAAACTGACTCTCATTATCCTCAATGTATTTACACATTGACTCAAAACTGAAATACACAAATAGTTTCAAAATGGTGAGCCCTTACAATTGTACAGAGCAAACCTATTAAGTAGGGTTTAATATTTGTTTGTCATTTTTCCCCCCTTTGGGGTAAAACCGACATACAATGATCTGCACAGATATTAATCATATAATTTGATGGGTGCTTGATTAACAGCATATACCTGGCCACCCAGAGCCACCTTAAGATACAGAATATTTTAATCACTCAGAAAATTCTTCATGCTCCTTCATGCCCCCCCCCCACCAGAGGTAACTCAGTCCTGCTAGTTTTCACCACGGATTAGTTTGTTCTAGAACTTCACGTAAGTGGAATCATACCATATGTCATCTTCTGCGTCTGGCTTCTTTCACTCAGAATCATGTCTGTGAGATTCATCCATGCTATTTCTCTAGCCTTGTAATTAGTTTAGTACTTCCCAGGAATGGAGTCAAGCCAGTGGTGTGCTAGTAAATATTTAACAACCAGCTGTCTGGGGGAAAGGGGGGAAAAAAAAGCCCCGGTTTTTGGCATTTGCTAATTTTTATGGCGTCAATACACTCCACATTGCCAATTTCAAGACACTTTCCAAAAATATCATAGTTGGCTCTTGTGGCCTAGGGTGAGTACGCTTGGGCACAACACTGAGTGGGTCATCTAGAGGCTCCCTTCTGTGGTGGTCTACCAACAAGCCAATGAAATACTTACGGCATTATCTTCTGCAGTGCTGAACGACCAAGTGGTTTGCAAGATCGTGCGTCTGCAAAGATTTCTGAGAACAGCGTATCCAGTGGATCAAACACTAAGGGCCTGTTCTGTAACAACCACCACCTAGATGCACAAAAGCTCTGCTGTCTTTTGCTTCTTTTTTTTTTTATAAAGGTTTTATTTATTTATTTGTCAGAGAGAGAGGGAGGGGAGGGAGAGAGAGCACAAGCAGGGGGAGCGGCAGGCAGAGGGAGAAGCAGGCTGCCCACTGAGCAGGGAGCCCGATTCGGGACTCGATGCCAGGATCCCAAGATCATGACCTGAGCTGAAGGCAGATGCTTATGTGACTAAGCCACCCAGGCATCCCATGTCCCTTGCCTCTTTGGCATCTAGGTGATAGAGGGTCCAGCTTTGCACTCGGTGGGGATATTATAAGGAATTAGGGTAGATTTGGTCCCTTGAAATTTTGGCCTTAAGTCTGTGGCATTCTGTTTTTTTATAAGAGCCATTTTAGTCCATTATGTTGACATGAATTCAAACAGTCTAGGATTAGGAAAACACATCTGCCAGCTCCTGCCTCTGTCAAGTTATGAAATAAGGATCAGGTACAACTGTATATCACCTAATAGAAAGAAGACACATTACCATTATGTCAAGGAGATTTCCAAAGAAACGGTGGTCTGGACCGAAGTCCTCAGACACTTGAGCAAGCAAGAGCTCTCTCCCTGTGGCCTTGACTCACAGTGCCTGCAGCTGTTCAACAAAGAACATTCTAGCAGGCTTCCCCTCCCCCCATCCCTGGCCCCTTTAGTTTCTATTTTTCTAAGACCTTTTCTTAAAAATGTTTAGAGTGAGGTTCAGGAAGAGGCATAGAACGGGAATAGGGAAAAAATTTCTTAAAAATTCTTCTTGGAGCTGACCTTCAGGTAGAAGCCCCTTATACTGAGCGGCTGTGTGAGACCCATTTGAGTTCATTAACACCCTCTTCAAAACAACACGTGGAAAAGAAAACCTTCTTTTCCCCATACCAATGACTCAATTTGGCTTTTGTGTATTTTTAGGTTAGTATGTGACCAAGGCCTTCTGAAGTCTGATGAAGCCGTATGACAAGCAGCTCACGCATTCCGAAGACCTTGAACATCTCATGGAGATGCCGCTTGATGGATATAAAGCAGTATTTTTCTCTCTCTGCAATCCAGACTTCACTAGAAGCCTGATTTTTAATATAGTCCTCTCTGGTTATTTCATTATCATCATTACTAAAATCATATGTCCTGCCCAGGCCACCTGCTTCTTTCTTTTTTTTTTTTTTTAAGATTTATTTATTTATTGGAGAGAGAGAGAGAGTGCACAAGTGCTGGGGGGCAGGGGCTCCAGGGGGAGGGACAATCCCAAGCAGGCTCCTCGCTGTGCACACAGCCCAACGGGGGTCTGCATCTCACCACCCTGAGCTGAAATCAAGAGTCAGAGGCTTAACTGACTTCACCACCCAGCACCCCCTGCCTGTTTCATTTCTTTTCCTCTTTGGATACAGCCTCCTATCAGACCATGTGTCCCCATTTCTGGTTCAAGACGATGGTTGCCACATCATTGCATCTGGTCTCAGCTTGGCACCCTCTACCTCCCTTCTCAGTGCTGCACTCCTGTCTTTGAGAAGCCTGCAGCCAAACCAGGCTCAACGACTGCCCAAAGGCTCCTGCCACCTTTCACTCTATGCTCTACCTGACCCTTATGCTTGGGCCAAGGACATTTCCTTCCCCTTCCTCCATTCATCCCTGTTAACCAGGGTTTCCTTCCTTGTCTCCACCAGAAAGGGACACAATCTCTTCTTTTCCAACCAACAAATTAACCAACCAACTCAACCACAGCCTACCCACTTGCAAAGTCCTCTTTTCTTGCTCCAAAAAGGACACTGTGTATTGTCCATGTATGACATTCCCAAGACATCTGGGCCTCCAATCATATATTGTCCCACCCTGTCCCCTAAAAGCCACCACAGACAGATAAGCTATTCTGGACATCAAAGGCCAGCGTGCATTCCAAGATTGATGGAAACGATAACTCGATAATTCGTGCCTGGTAAGAAGTGAGCACACAAAAGGTACAATTGATGTCGTGAAGATCAAAGATACACGATGAATGGCTGAGGCTCCCTCATCTCACCTTCCTTTGTTCCGCGGAGATCTCCGGAAGCTTGGTGGTCGAAAGTCACGTGTGCACATGTACACAGGCCCAGTCCATGGAATTACTAGTACTAGTTGGAGGGGTCCGAGTGCAGTACCCCCATCTTGTAACACAGCACTGCCTCCCCCCTCTTGTGTCTCCCTGCAACATCAGGTTTACTAAAGGATTCAGTGCAAAGGCTTTCCACAATGGGTTACATCGGAAATTTAAAAATATATCTTTCCTATATCAGCTTACTCTCTTGTCAACTTTTGATGACAGTCTCTTGAGCATACGTTGAATTTCCTTTCCTCTGAGTTCCTACAGCACTTTCAGATTCATCTCTGGGCTCTAGTCCTGCCACAACTTACACAGCATTTCCTGCAGGGCTTCCTCGAGGGTCCAGCCTAGGCCCTCCCTCCCTGTCTTTGAATCCTCAGTAGTTAGCGCTGATCTGAGGATCGTTTACATAAATGTTTGCCAAACTGTGGTTAAATGTTTTCCCACAGCACACAGGCTGGATCAAGCGTGAGTCCTCAGGATGAGGGAACTGTATCTGTTTTCTTTTCTGCATGGACCTTAGCCCGTGCAACTTAGTAAGTGCCTTTGAAAATGGATGCTCTGACTTGTCTAAACTTTCACTACCTGTCCGTATTTTGTATGCGTTGCTTTTTTGTCGTTGTTGTTGCTATTTTGCATTTTGTTTTGTTTTGTTTTCGTTTTTGTTTTGCTAGCCATATGTATTTGCAAAAAGGTAGGAAAACCAGAAAGGCAGAGATTTCTTGCCTGCTGCCTTTAAAATCCAAAGAGGAACAGATCATATCCATGACCTCACTGTTATCTCCTTTGGAAGTGAACATCAAGGACTATGGTTTTAGATGAGAAGTGAATGACATTACGACCAGGAAAAGCCTTAATAAAGGATTGAGCCCATTCCACCAGCTCCCTCGGGCCACCTGCCAGTGCGAGAAGAACACGCAGTAACCCTGTCAGCCGGCTTCAAAATTAGAATGAATTCATAAGAAACAAAAGATCTTGTTTTCATGGGAAAATATCCTTTGTGATATCCAACAAAGGGAGAATAATTTTGAAAGCATGTGACTTGGGGTCCTATCCTGCAGTTCTTACACAGACAAAACTCTCATTGACTCCATCAATAGAATTATTGCTACATAAAAGTCTTTTGCAAAATTTCCATGATGCTTCAAAGTGCATTTTAAGTGCATCAGCCCAGCATCCCACGCCCGCCCCCATTTTAATACAGCTGGAGAAGGTTTCTCTTAGATTGCCCTATTGTACCGCAGGAGACGAACCCAGCATAGGATTGGAAGCCAATGGACACCCCTAACCCCCACCCCTGCATACATCATCATAGCAAAATCCAGGCGATATAGAGAAGGTCAAATTTCAACTGATCTCTGAGCTTGAATTTTCCATTTCAAATTGCTCTTGCCAGGTAGACAGAAAATGGATTTCTTGCAAGCTTCAATAAATACCATCTCCAAGTAAAATCCACATTTTTCAAATAGATAACAGTATAATGATTGGTATTGCTATTCCAGCTATGGCTGAATAGCAAGCAGTCCATTCCTTTTTATGTAGTATGCTCCTTACGAGCCTCAAAAGATGAAATTGGGCCTTCAATACTGTTGGAATGAAGGACAATGGGCCCGATCTGTTCTTTTGAATTCTCTTAGCAAATGTACTGCATAAAATAGAATGCAATGCTAGGAAAGACTTCCCTTCTCAAAAAAAAAAAAAAAAAGCAGGCAATATCTGTTCTAATAGGTTTTCCATTCTCACCCATCCCTGTGTTGTTGTTCACTCAATTGATGCAATTTTTAGTAGGTAGCATATTCTTAAACTAAGAAAAAAATCTTACTTTAATCCATGAGTTTTTGCCCTAAAAAAGCTAATGCTAATAGTTTCACAAATGGGCTTAAAAGGAAATGGGGGAGCCTGTGGCCTCTCCCACAGAACTTTTAAGAATTGGAAAGATCTGGGACTCCTGGTTGGCTCAGCTCGTTAAGCGTCTGACTCGATTTCGGCTCAGGTCATGATCTCAGGGTCATGGGATGGAGTCCTGTGCTTGGCTCCAAGCTCAGTGGGAGTCTGCTTGAGATTCTCTCTCCCTTGGCCTCTGCCCTTTCTCTCTCTCACTCTCTCTCTCTCTCTAAATAAATACATAAAATCTTTTTTTAAAAATCTGTAGATTGCTCTGGGCAGTATAGACATTTAAAATATAGATAGATTGGGGCGCCTGGGTGGCTCAGTGGGTTAAAGCCTCTGCCTTCGGCTCGGGTCATGATCCCAGGGTCCTGGGATTGAGCCCCGCATCCGGCTCTCTGCTCCATGGAGAGCCTGTTTCCTCCTCTCTCTCTCTGCCTGCCTCTCTGCCTACTTGTGATCTCTTTCTGTCAAATAAATAAATAAAAAATCTTTGAGAAGAAAAAAAAATATAGATAGATTGATAGATAGATGATAGACAGACAAATCCAAGATGCTATTATAATTGTTGACTGCTGTAAATAAATGGAGGCCAATAGAAAGTCCCTGAAACAATTAGCAAAAAAGCTGGAGCCAGTGGCATTTTTTAAAATGATTGCCCTTAATCCTTGGGTGTAACAGAGACAGCTATTAGCTTTCCAATATCCATTCCCTTCTTCTTTAGAAACAAAGCCTGATTTTTCTTCCCCAGAATTCCTTGCAGCTAGGTATGGCCTTATGGCCAAGTTCTTGCTAATGCAATTTTATATATAAGGGTTGTATGGTATTTCTGGGATGATCTTTAAAATGAAGGAGGCAGGCCTATTTACTTCTCCTTCCTCTTTCCTGCTGTTTGGAACATGATATAATGCCGATATTCTACAGCTAGTTTGGGCAGTGAGGTGACCTCGGGAATTGAAGCCACACAATCCTGAACAAGAGAGAGGGGTGCTGGTACCTGACACAGTGAAACCACCATACCACGTCTGGCTACCTACATCATAACTACTTTTACATAAAGGAGAACAAGGTGTTGAGGATTAAGGAGTACACTTATCATGATGAGCACTGAGTAACATACCAAATTGTTGGATCACTCTATTGTACACGTGAAACTAATATAACACTGTATGTTAACTATACTGGAATTAAACTAAAAATCTTACTTAAATTAAAAAAAAAAAAAAAGGACGGAGAACTATGGGCACCTGGATGGCTCAGTAGGTTAAAAGTCCTATTCCTGATGTCAGCCCGGGTTGTGATCTCAGGGTTACGTGATCAAGTCTGGGGTCAGACTCCATGCTCAGCTGGGCATCAGCTTGGGACTCTCTCTCCCTCTCCCACTGCCTCTCCCCTCTTCCCCTGTCCCGCTCTCTCTAAAATAAATAAACAAAATAAATCTTAAAAAAAAGAGAGAGATAGAACCAGATTTCTAGCTTAAGCTACTGTTAATTCTTTATTTTCTGCTGTATGCAGCCAAACCAAGAACACTAACAAGTGACATATATCCCACAACAACAATGTCTCTTTGATACCCATAACAAAAGGTTATGCTCCTATTTGAAAAAAAAGCAAATGTTATTTTTAATACTCATAATACTTTTTTTCTGATTATAAAATAATACCTCTCTATTTTGGAAAATTTTTTAAAAAACAGAAAAGCAGTAAGAAGAAGATTACACCGATCTCTAATTCTATCTGTCAGAACAAATGTTATTCATACTTTGGATTTGACACAGACCTGTAAAATTAAACCCTTTCCACAGCACACCACGCTGATGCCGATCCTGCTTCTCCCTGAAGAGTCCCCACAATGAAGAGCTCCAAGTGTTGTGAAATAGTTTAGCCCATAGCTGGGATCCTTCTGTTTTAAGTTCTATTTTATATTAACAAATATTTGCCTCCCTGACATCTGGAGCAACCCAGAATAAATGTATTATCTCTCAAACATCCTGTTCCATTAAATGTTTGAAGGTAAACACAAAAGCTTTCTTTTCCATAGTCACAAACTATGCTGCAAGCATTGTGGCAGGAATGAAAACATAGGTCATGACTTAAAATAATCCAAGTGACAGAGAGTGAAGGTAAAGTAGGTGAGAGCATAAGTACACAGGGTCAAAAGACTTTTTTTGTTTTCAAATTTGGTGACCAACTAAAATATGGAGGGTTGAGTGCCCTGTTTAGGCTGGGCCACACAGCCATGTGGCATGTAACCTTATTCTAGGTTTCTGAGTCTAAACACCTTCAGCCCAAAGCAGGTTGTGAGTGAAGCCTATTAATGTTTCACCTGCACCCAAGCTTGCCCCAGCCCTATATAAAGAAAAAAGAAAAGTGAGTTAGTTGGTTGGCTATGCTCCAAGGCAGGAGGCCCTGTGTCAGCTTATCACTTCTGCCATATGGATGGCAGAGAACAAGAAGAGAGGAAGAGAGTCTCCCAGAGGGGCTAACCTTGACCCTTTGACTCTAGCAGTGTTTCAAGGAGAGCAGCAAGAAGGCCACACCCTAGCACTGACCTGTTAACACACAGTGACTGTGCCCACTGGAAATATGGCATAATCATGTCCCAGAATCTGATGAATCCAAACAATACTCCTCCTCCCTAGATGTAGATTGAAGGGAGGAAGGAAAACAAGCTCTTGCTCCTTCATTAACTTACACAGTCAAAGGAATCATAGCTTTTGAATAGCTTCCTAGGCCTACTGACTTGTATTAAACTTGGGGCCAATTAAATCTCCGTGGTCATTTTCATAAGAACTTCTGAGACCTCCCCCATCTTATACCCACGTATCTAAAGTATAAACCCTTAATGAGAAATTTAGGGGCGCCTGGGTGGGTCAGTGGGTTAAAGCCTCTGCCTTCGGCTCAGGTCATGGTCTCAGGGTCCTGGGATCGAGCCCCACATGGGGCTCTCTGCTCAGCAGGAAGCCTGCTTCCTCCTCTCTCTCTGCCTGCTTCTCTGCCTACTTGTGATCTCTGTCTGTCAAATAAATAAATAAAATCTTTAAACAAAAAGAAATTACATTCGTCTCTGTCAGTTTTAATCTTCTTGCTTTTGTTTCCTAATTCGTGTCACCATCTAACATTCAAACGTCTGATAAAAGTGAAAAAAAAAAGTCCACAATTAAGGGTCTGGAACCCACATTCTGAAAACTTCATTCTAAGTTGATCTAATTTTTATTCACGTTTAAGTTACCTTGAAACACCCCAACCAAAGACTCATTTAGCCTTGTCCTTTCTACGTTGCCCAAGCAGACATCATGGCCACCAAACAGTGGTTTAAATCATGCTATTCTACTGGCCATTCTATTATTCTGTCCTTCTTGGGACTCTGTTTTTAGAAAGGAAATGAAAAGAGTTTTTGCTTTTTAATTACATACAAATACGATACCAGAAAGACAGCTTAAAAAAAAAATGCTCATCATCACAAAATTCAACTTTTCTTGTGTATACTTGACAGATTATATCCCTAATTTGCTTGCATCAAGCCTGAAACAAAGAAATGATAGAGCTAGGAGCAATCTTTTCTTCCATACGCTTGCCACACAGAAGCTTTTTTTAAAAGGCAGAGCAATTAGCAATTTTATCTGTTTGTTCATGTGTTCATATTTTGCGTATATTTGCATTTCATATTTAATTTGGTGCCCCATAACTATTCAAATTAACTAGACTCGACAGATACTTTCACTTACTAACACTCTGAGTGATGTGCCCTTAAATTAATAAATAATTAATTGAACAGATAAATAGAATTTATACTCTACCAGAAAATTGTTCCTCCATGTAGCAGATATGAAGAGCAATGGTCTTCACTACATGTATATACAGGTAAGGATATCAAAGCATATTTATCAAAATAGATAACATCCTATTTGTGATATTTTAAAATATTTGTTAGATCACTTGAGGAGCGAATAACTTTTAATGAAATTTACAATATTTCTACAAGCATCTTTTTTTTAAAGATTATTTATTTATTTATTTGACAGAGATCACTAGTAGGCAGAGAGGCAGGCAGAGAGAGAGGAGGAAGCAGGCTCCGCGCTGAGCAGAGAGCCTGATGCGGGGCTCAATCCCAGGACCCTGGGATCATGACCTGAGCAGAAGGCAGATGCTTAACCCTCTGAGCCACCGAGGCACCCCTGCTACAAGTATCTTTAGATGAGTATTTAGAACAAGAAGCTTCAGTTGTACTGTGCTTATCACTGACCTTCCTATGGCCTGAAGGGTTAGAATTTTTTCCCCATAGTGAGAAATTTGTCTAGCGGCCACCCTGGTCTGAGTTGTAAAAATTACCGAAAATGGTTCAAGATGCTCTACCATAGTTAAGAACACACTCCCCCAAGAGTCAAAGTCCCCAGTCCAGATCTGATCTGCTGTTGGAAAGCCTCTGGAATTTCAGGGATTTATTTGATATGATTTCATGGAAAATAACATGAGAGCATGATTCACAGAAAACCTTAGAACCAACTAACCTGTCAAAAATCCATTTGGGGGGCACCTGGGTGGCTCAGTGGGTTAAGTCTCTAACTTTGGCTCAGGTCATGATCTCAAGGTCCTGGAATCGAGCCCCACATCGGGCTCTCTGCTCAGCAGGGAGCCTGCTTCCCCATCTCTCTGCCTGCCTCTCTGCCTACTTGTGATCTCTGTCTGTCAAATAAATAAATAAAATCTTAAAAAAAAAATCCATTCGGTTTTCAATCACACTAACTCTGCTTCCCCAGTGTCACCCACCTCTTTATGCATGTCTCCCCAGCCTTGACTGAAGTATTTCTTCTGGGGTTCATTCACCAGGCCTCTCCTCTGAGCATCTGTTTCCCTCATCCCATCTCTACCCACACCTAGATAAGGACCTGGCGGTAGCAGCAGCAGTAGGAAAAGATACCACCAAATCCTAGCCGTCTATGCCTACCTGTGACCTGATTCACACCCCACTGACATTAGAATAAATCCTCCCTAACATGGCCAGGAGTTCGAAGAAGAAAATGTCATCTTGAATTGCATCGTGAATTTTGCTCAGAAGCAAAATGGTTGTAAGTGGCCACTTGTTGGCATATTTGTTCTTTCAAACAAATGTTTTTGAGTGCCCCATTGAATGCTTTTAGCCCTGGGGATCTAATCTGGAAGTGATTTGATCTGAAGCTTCCCTTCTGCTGGATGTACAAAAAGATAATCTATCTCATTTACCCCGCCAGGACTTGGATTTCCACTAGTAAGCTTCCCCTCAGCACTGTACTTCTGTCTGTAGCCATTTTGCTTTCGGGACATTTTACCTTCATGGGATATATGCACAGAAGCAGGTGAACTACACCACCGGAGGTGAGGTAGGGTGGGGGTTGGGAGGACAGAGGTGGCAGGGAGGCAAAATCAACTGAAGGGACTCACGTGTACATAGAGAATGAGAGAGAGAGAGAGAGAGAATAAGATCCACTGTCAATGTTTCTCTCCTTCCTTCGCTCCCTCTTGAAGACATCCCCACGAGAAAATAATACAAGACTTTTGCCTCCTGCCTACGATTGCCGCAGCTGCCACTGGCATGTTCATGATTAATACGTCACATCAAACTTCTAGTAAGGACACAGTTCCCTATTCTTTACCCGAGAATTATCTTTGAAACATGGTGAACAGAGTGCATTTAGACTCATCGGACGCACCTATTCTCAGCAAAGCATTTTATCATTCGTTCAAGTAAGACTGCATGGCTTAAACCCTAAAATCAATTTGAAACTTCCTTTTGCTATAGCAACTGATCGATGCCCAGAGAGACTTGAGACAAAGGGCAAGATGAACAGCTTGAGGGACAGTGCTTAATGGACAAAATGGGAAAAAAGCACAGGGCCAGTTCTCGCTCCGGAACTAATTAGATATGTGACCCGGGGAAAGCCACTCGGTCTTCCTGAGCCTCACGTGTCCTTACCTATAAAATGGATTTGTGAATATGTTTCCTCTGAGAACCAAAACAGCCTACCCCACATTCAGCCTGGACCCTGAGAACCCAAACCACACTCTACTGGCTATGTGAACATGACTTTGCTAGTCGACTGTCTCCATTAGTATTACTTTACTTTTCCAGGACTGCCCTGCCCAAGCAGATGACTGCATTGTTCTGCCAGCAGAATCATCGACTCCCCCATGGAAAGCATCAATAGACAATTTGCACCCTGACATTCTTTGAATCCCTCATCTTAAAATCCCCATCTTGCTGTTTTCACCAATCCTGGATGTGTATGGTGATTCTCACCCAATCTTAACCGAGCCCCCTGCATTGAAAGACGTGCCTTAAACCAAACTTCCGGTTCTCAGTGAACTCTGACCTTACCCTCATCCCTCTGAGACAGAGCCAAAGCCAGAAGCTCAGCTTTGTCTTATTATGTGTTGGTGATATTTGGGGACCCAGCTTCTGACACCTCCCAGAATCACTATGATAACATATGTGAGAATTCTCCCAATGCTGTCAATTGCAATGAAAGTATGAGTTGGCAGAATGACCATAAATGGAGGGCAATAAATAAGGCCCAGCTAAGGCAAAAGGTGACAGTACTCCAGAAGAGGATATAAACACCCCCGGGAATGACAGCTCCCTGAAAGTGTTGTAAGATGCTGGGGACTCCTACTCATATCGTTGGAAATAATGGGAAACTTTCTCACCTGTACCTACCATTGGACTGTTGCAGTTCACCTCCAAAGGCGAGAAATTTGCCACTGTACAGTTGTCAAACCAAAGCTGATTTCCTAATCTAGAACACAACCAGACAATGGGTGCACGGGTAGGTGGGTGGCTATCACAAGCTGCCTCCATTGAGTTGCCAAATGTAGGACAGGCTCTTCAACCTGATGATTCGAAGAATGCCACCTTAAATTGATGAAGTGTACCAGCTTTACACATTCTAACACTGTTTAGTTCAGTTTCTGTGGTTTACAGATTCTCCAGCTTCTTCTGGCCAGCCAAATGTTATTAATCCATCACCATACATCTCTTCCCTATACCTTTTGTAGTGAGAACATCCCCCATCATGTCTGTTTCACGTATGTGTATGAAATTTACATTCACACCATAGCAGTGTGCCTATCCAGAATATATAAACGCCGCATCCTCCGTGCTGAAGAATGTGGCCAAAATAAGGAAGTGGCAAAACAGACTTTGGATTAGCCAAAGGGGGCTAATTATTAACCAGGAAACCCAGAGTGCTTCACATTATCCCCAAGACAAGCACGTAGTCCCACGCCCGCCACAAGGAGCACCTTCAGCAAAGGCTGTGTGCTATCAGAGCTGGGATCATGTCTGTCTTGACACAAGTGTGTTCCTGTGATACATCTGGCAGTGTCTGGCACAAAAGTGGCACGTGATAATGTGTATTGATTGATGGGCCAACAATTCACAAAAGAAGACAAATGTCTGAGAGATAGTAAATGTCACTAGGCAACCAGCAAAATTTGTATTTAAATGAGATATCGTTATTTGCCTATTACATTAACACAGTTACGGAAGGGTGGAGCCAAATGACCGGTGTGAGGCAACATCAGTGTGGGTGCAAATAGATACAACTGGTCTAGAAAAGCATTCAAATCAAGCCTTTAAAATGTTTCTGCCCTTTATTACACGGCTTGGAATTGACCTGGAGGAAATAATTTTGGACAGAGGCAAACACGGCAACATGATAAAGAACAAAAACAAGGAACACAGACTCCATTCCCACTATCAAGCAATGATTTGGGACTAGCTAACCAATATTTCACATTTGCTATCTACAGACTGTGTCGGGGCTTCACGGATATGACCCTATTTAATCGTTTCAGAAACCACATGGAGTAGCTACTATTACCCCCATTTTACAAATGGTGAAACTGAGGTCATTTGCCCATAGACAGAACTGGATGCTGAAGGAATCAGGGCAAGAACTGGGATCTCTTTGACTCCATAGCACTTAAACAGTGTCTCTGTACCAGAGAACATTATGCATGCAAATTAAATTTTAATGAGAGGTTAAAAATTTAATGTTGAGTGAAGATGGGATAGAAAATTGTATGTATTTAATCTTTTTTTTTTTTTTAAACTAGGCTCCGTGCCCAACGTGGGGCTTGAACTCACGACCCTGAGATTGAGAATCGCATGCTCTACCAACTGAACCAGCCAGGCACCCCTATACATATTTAATCTTAATTTTGCAATACACACATACGTGCGTGTGTGCACGCACATTGGGAAAAAAATTTGTGAAATGCAGCAAATATTAACAGAGGTTATTTCTGAGGGGATGTTCTCTGAGGAACTATTGTTTTCTACTTTATAACTTAGCTATATCTCCTATTTTTCTACTATGATTAAGAAGTTATTTTTAAGAGAGAAAAACTGAAATGTTAAGGGAAAAAAAGCCACGGTTATAAGGGGCACGTATGTCCCACAGATAAACAGAAGTTCACAGAACAGTAAAGATTTTTTGCTTGCTCTGGAGTCTGGCCATAGGGACATCCCCCATACTCGCTTTGCTGGGGTCTCAGAGTAATACAGCTTTCTTTGTTTTCATTTCTCTACTTCCATGAGCTCGGCATCGGATGGCTGGATTAAGATGGAATTGCTATATAACTCTGCCTTGCTGCACAGATTGCAAGAGGTGACCAGATCTCTCCTCTCCTTTTCTTCAAACTGGCAGGTGTTCACACACCTGCAGGTGCTTCTGAAGATGTTCACCTTCTGCGCTCATCACGTGTCAGAGATCCACATGATGACCCGACCCACGGGAACAAATCAAGCAGACCATGATCCTCAGTCTGAATCACTGCAGACACACCACACAGGAGCCTCCTGGAAACACAGGGCCTTTGCACCTGCGCACTGTATACGGCCCGAGCCAGAGAAATGTCGACACAAGGCAGAATCCAAGTTGGCACATATGCATACATATCATTTTTATGGTGGTTGTTTCTTTGCTCTCTTGAGAGACCTGACCAGAACATGCCCACAAAGGATAATTGTTAGGTAAATGTTCGTGGTCCTGTTGCTATTGTGTTGTTGTAGAAGCTTCTCCAGTGGAATCATAAAAATGAGGTATTCATTAAGCCATGGTTGAGAAAACATTCCCAACCAGTAGACTGAACAACATAAACTATGAGAATTAAATTGATCTTTTTTTGGCCATTGGTTTTTCTGAAACTCGATCACAGAGTCACATTGAGCTCTCTGCCCAAACTATGTGTTCTTAGTTACACATGGTTTCTGCATAGATGATAGAGCCATCAGTTAAAGGTCTGGGTCTGTGGCCCTACCAATTCACTGTGGCCCTATCAATTCACTATCTTTCCAACTGCCGGTTGGCTATAAATGATCTCCCTTCTCATCCTATTCCTAGTCCATGAATTGGAGTAACTTTTAACCTCTACTGCTGTTCCCACTCAGCTTTATTGAACTTACTTCCACGCAAACATAATTCACTACGTTCCCCCTATATGTTCATGAGATATTCAAATTGGGGATAAACCCGCTTTGTGAAACTGTATGAAAAGAAAGCTGTGGAACAACAGACTCTACTGTGTGACCATGACTACATTGGCACAAGACAAAAATAAAAATAAAGATGGCAGCTAGTAAGGCTCCTGGATTCTCATACAAATGAAAAACCAGTATGTTCTCTGGAGAACAAACCACACCACGTAGACTCTTCATGGAGTCTTAGAGTTGGACCAAACGATTTTGAGGTCATATGATCCAGTGCCCTACTTATAGGGCAAGAAAATATAAAATATTCAGGTGAGACCATCATTGATTCTCCTCTTAAAATTCTCCTGCAGAGATAAAAACATACTCCTAGCTCAGAAATCCATTCTTGGGTTCTTTGGTCCCCGTTGACAAAAGGTCTTGAGTCTCAGTGAAATTATTCTCAGCCTTGGGGCGCCTGGGTGGCTCAGTGGGTTAAAGCCTCTGCCGTTGGCTCAGGTCATGATTCCGGGGTCCTGGGATCGAGCCCTGTATCAGGCTCTCTGCTCGGGAGAGCGCCTGTTTCCTCCTCTCTCTGCCTTCCTCTCTGCCTACTTGTGATCTCTGTCTGTCAAATAAATAAATAAAATCTTTTTTTAAAAAAAAGAAATTATTCTCAGCCTTATCAAAGCCTATTCTTTCTTGTCTCCCCCTGCTAAAATGGGGGGCATAACTTTTCAGGGGTCCTCTTCACCACTCCCTAATCATTTCAAACCAAGGTGATTGTCAGCTTCTGAAAGCACAACCAGACCCACAGGTGGAGAGTAAGGAAGACCACGTGAAAAGTCTCCTCCTACAGTGTAGACAACTACCCCCTGCTCTGATTAATTAATTCCAAACCTTTGGAGAAGCACTCATCTAGAAAAGTCACTTCGAAGAAAGCCTAGGTGAGAAGTTCCTAGTGTAACTACCAACACGCTGTTTGGGAAGAAGGCAGAAAAGCAGGGTCCAAGTCACAATATTGAGAGTTTCTCCTGCTAGCCACTAAAGATAAGAGCCTCAAATTTGCTCGTGCCACCATCATCCCTTTTCTTTGTAGGTCTGCACCTGTGCCAGCATGGGTGACCCATGTCCTGATGATGTAGCCTATTTGGGCCTCCACATGGATTTCCCCATCCAAATCATGTTTGGGTTTGTTTTTTAAATAAGAGTCACCTAAGGCTTAGATAGGAATATTAGTCATAATGGTTCTGAACACATGGGTCCATTAGACAACTTTGTAAGTGTCACCACCTCAAAGTCTGGCTTTTTGGGCTCATAACAAAGTAGATCTACTTACCATTAAAGGAAGTAAAGAAAAGCAATATTGCAGGATCTAGTTTCCTGAGACACCACAGAGCTAGAAAATAATGTTGTTAAAGCTTTGAGTTCCAAGTAGAAGTTATATCTACATGAACAGAGCAACCGACTAGCAAAGAAAAATATAAGTGCAGTATGGATGGGGATAGTGGCTACCTTATCTATTGATGTCTATCACATCACCCCCAAACTTTAAATTAGCATTTATTATCTAACAGTTTCTGTGGGTTAGAAATCTGGAAGCAGCTTGGCTCTAAATTCTTCTGGGTCATGCGTGGTCTCAGGAAGTTGCGTTGAGAAGTCAGTAACCAGGCTAGATTCATCTGAAGGCTTGAATAAGGATGGAGGATCGATCCACTGCCAATATGGCTCACTTCCACAGCTCACTTCCACAGTGGCCTCTGGTCGGTGGTAGGAAACCTCCACTCCTCACCACATGGACGTCTCAATAGGACTGCTTGAGTGTCCTCACAACATGGCAGCTCCCTTCTCCCAAAGCAAGCAGTCCAAGAGCATCGACATGGAAACTGCAACATCATTTAGGACCTAGCCTCAGAAACCATACTCCGTCGCTCCCATACTATCTTACTAGTTACTTGGGTCACCCTCTTCATTGGGTAAAGACTACACAAGGATGTGAATACCAGGAGATGAAAATCATTGGGGGAAATCTTGGTGGCTGCCTACCACATTGGCCATTAAAGGTATTAAGAGAAGCTTGTGGCCCACCTTTATCATAATGTCACCCCAAAGAAGGATTATGGGGTTCAGTGATGTGGCAAATTGCCTCTTTGTCTTCTCTGCTCAAAGTGGGCAGATCATCGTTTTGTTTCAGGACACAGAGGGGAGGGGAAGAGGAAAACCGGTAAGTAGCTCCTCTGATTCCAGGTTTCATGGTCCCTGCACACTTTAGAGTCTCTTTCTCCACAGCTGGAAACTTTTTCCATGGCTGGTATCCAGTTATCTATTATCTCCACATGGTATATCATTTATATTGTCCTTCAAGTCCTTTCCATGTAGATTTAGCTTCTCACAGCATGGTGGTCTCAGGGTGATCCCACTTCTCACATGGTGGTTAGCTTCCAAGAGATGCAAAATGGAGGCTACTTCTTTTCTTCATGTAGGATAGGCCTGAAAACTGGCACAACCTCATTTCTGTTATATTCTACTGGTCAAAGCAGTCACAGAGCCTGCCTAGATTCATGGGGAGGGGATTCTCTATATGGGAGGAGTGTCCAAACCTTGTGACCATCTTCAGCCCACCACAGCAGGGGAACGTGAACAGATCATCTGTGTCTGAGGCAATGGGACTATTGGGATATTAAAAAATTACACAACTATTCCTTGGACCCACAGTTTTCTGTCCCTTCCAGAGTATCTTCCATAGTGTGGGTGGCAGACAGGGCCTGAAGTAAAGTCCACAGTTTCATTCATTCATTCAGTCAACAACTACTCTATAAGCACCATCCCCCACATATGCTAGCCACCTGTTCCAGGTGCTTGGGACACATCTGTGGATAAAATCAAAGTTCCTGCCTTCACAGAGCTTACAGTCCAGTGGAAAGTAGATGAGGAAAAGGGGTCAAATGACAGTTTTCATCATCACGTGGGCTTGCTGCCCATCAGGCACTGTGCTTGGCACTTAACTGTACATTATTTCATTGACTCTTCATTGGAACCTGCAAAGGAAGAGCAGATTCTCTCCTTGAAGCTGGCAAACAACCAAGCTGGGATTTAAATCCAGGGTCTCTCTGACTCCAAAGCCTTATGCTCTTCATCACCATGCCATGCCATCTTCCTCATGCTAGGTAAGATTCTAAAACAGAAAGGAGCCCAGGATAAAAGTGTCCACGTTAGTTCCAAGTCAAGATAGAGATCTGGATGGTAAAACCCACAAACATCTGTGAGGTACCTAACCACTTATTTAAAAAATTTTTTTTTCCTTTACCCTACCCCAAGCACTCCATGAGGTGTGAGGTTTTCTTTTCTTTGCAGAGAAAGAAACAGAGATACAGGAAATCTCAGGGACTTAGCCCACATCTGGTCTGAACCTTCCACACATCCATCCAGCTGTGGAGACTTAGGTAGAAGCATTGCCATAGGAACACCTGCAGGTTGGCCCACCTGGCAGAATACAATTGTTCTTCTGCTATTAATACAAAAAGTGAGTATCATGGCTCACCAAACTCTCCCAGCTGGGCCCCCAGCCCAACACCACAAGCGTCATTAGGATGAGGACAGCATGTAGAAGACCTTCTCCTACCTCCCATTGACCTGTGTTGCTCTCTTCTTCAAACTAACCCTTGACCACCTTAATCCAGTCTTGGGCCCTTCCTAGGCCAGAATCACTACAATATGTTTTGTGGAAGAGGAATAGGCTCTCACATAAAATAATATTTTCCACCTTGGTGTTCCCATAATAAATAACTCCACCATTACACCAGATGGTACCCTCCTTCGAGACATCAAGCTCCTGAAGAACAGGGACCAGCTCTCATCCATCTTCATGTCTCCAGTAACCAGTTCGAAGTGTGGCATGTAGGAAGTGCTCAAAATATGTTTACTGAATTTAATTAAATTTAATTTAATTAAACCTTATTTAGCCCCAACATGTCCTGAGCAGACCTGAAGTCCATTTAGGAGATCAGAGGTCTCCAGGTAGCTGACAATGACAGTAAGATGTCTTTGGCAATGTACGAGAACAACAAAATGAACAGTTAAAGACATAAGCCAGATTTCCAAATGCCCTATAAATTCAGCATTGATTAAAAAAAAAGGGCTTATATTTTTAATAAATCTTTTATTTTAGAAAAGCATTCGGTTTTTAGAAAAAAACTACGGAAATGGTAAAGAGTTCCCATACACCTCACACTGAGATTCCCTAGATTGTTAGCAACTTATATTACTGTGGTACCCTTGTCACCGTTAGTGAATCAAAGTCAGTATGCTATCCTTATGTACTAAAGTCCCAACTTCATTCAGATTTCCTTTTCCCTGCTGTCCTTTGCCCATTGCAGGATTCCATCCAGTACCCCACACTATATTAGTTGTGCTGTCTCTCCTCGTGTTCCTTTGGGCTGTGATAATTTCTCAGACTGTTCTAGTTTTGGGTAGTGTTGAGGAGTACTGGTCAGGTATTTTAGAGATTGCCCCTCTACTGGAATTTATCTGATATTTTCCTCGTGATTAGACGAGGGTTATGTGTTTGTGGGAGGAAGAGCACAGAGGTGAAATACAATTCTCACCACATCCTATCCAGGGTACATACTCTCAGAATGACTTATTGTTGATGTTGACCTTGATCACCTGGCTGAAGTAGTGGCTTGTCGGGTTCTCCACTGTCAAGTTACCCCCCACCAACAGTGGGCTTATTTTTATTTACTTTATCGAGGTATAATTTACATACAATCAAATGAGTGTACCCATTTTGAGTGTATAGCTTGATGAACCACACCAGTGGTTCTCAAACAGGAGTGAATTTGTCACTCAGGAGACGTTTGACAATGTCCAGAGACGTTTTTGGTTATCATTTCTGAACTAAGGGGAGGTGTTACCGGCATGTAGTGGATGAAGGCCAGGGACACTGCTAAATATTTTATAATGCCTAACACAGCCTTCCCCAGGAGAGAATTATCTAGCCCAAACTGTCAGTAGCAACAAGGTTGAGAAACGCTGTTATACACTCTTATACCTACTACTCCCCATGAAGAGACGGCAACATCCCAAAAGTCTCTGGGCTCCTCTGCAGTCAATATGCCACTACCTGTCCCTAGAAACAATGATTCTGATGTTCTTTACATCAGTAGAGTAGTTTTGCTTCTTTTGTAACTTCATATAGATAGAATAAGACTTTGTTTCTCCTCTATCTCTGGCTTTTTTCATGCAGCAGAATGTTAACATTCATCCATGTAATTTTGTTTATCAGTAGTTTGTTCCTTTTCGTTGGCTGGTATCCCATTGTATGGTTATACTATACTTTATCAACGGGCATTTGGGTTGGTTCCAGTATGGAGTTTTCAGGACTAGAAAGAAAACTGTGTGGAAGTCTTTGTGTGAACACGTGTTTTAGGTTCTCTTGGATGAATACTGAAGAACAGAATTGCTAGGTCATATGGCAAGTATACATTTAACTCAAAGGGCTTATACTGTTAAAAAAGAAAGACAAAATAAATGGTTCATCATCTCCTTTTGGACTATATGGATTCTCTCAGTACTTCTGCATTCTCATCTCCGCTCAGAAATAAGTTTTGAATTAAAGTAAGTGATGTCAGAGACATCCTCTTCCATTTTTTCCATCCCCAGGCAGAATTCCTTGGAATAGGTGATCAGACTTCATCAATCCCCTTCTCACTTGCACTTGGCCAAGCAGAAGTTGTTGTCTCTTAAGATCAGAACCAGAAACAGCTGTGTCTCTGGTTCTTTGGGTAATGTGTGTTTGATTTTTTTTTTCTTTGAGAAGATGTTTATAGAAAATGGCCTGCGGTATTGGCAGTTGTGAGAATAGATCTAACTTCTGCTTGGAATTGCTATAAATTTTTAAAACAAACCAAACCCTAACATCGCAATATGGCTATGTAAGGTACCTCCAAGCCAAATCCATTAGATTGGGAATGAAATATTTATTATGATCTGAATGAGACAACAACAAAAAAAAAGGACTAGATTTTCCTTAAAGTTGTACAACCAAAACTTGGAACATTTGTTTTCCTACAGTGAGTCTGGGGATTTAATCTTTGATTTAAACAGGGACTCAATGTGACCATCATCGAAGAAAAAGTTTGCAGAATTCATTAACGAAAATGAAATCTTTTCAAGGTTCGAAGTAAAGACTTACTTTGCTTAAAAAAAAAAAAGACTTACTTTGCTAATAAACATCCTGAATTTGAGGAACCTAGAGCTATTTCTTAGACTTAAAAATGATTTATAATATGCATTATGAACTGATCTTTCCCAAACTCTCCCATCGGAGCTGGTAAGTGATATCTCCCAAATTTTAGGCATTCATATCCAAAGATAAAATTTTTAAAGAGCATTGGTAAAATTGTTAATTTTCTCAAAAATTAAATAATTTAAAGAAGGACAATAAAGAACTCCATAATGAATGAAACGACAATGGAGAAGTAGAGACTTAAATTCGAATCTTACCTATATCACAGACTAGTTAACGGGAAATATACTAGACAGATTTCAGCTCTAACCTTTCATGAATTCCACTGTCTGGTTTTCAATGCACACATAAATAACGGAGCACAGATATTTGTATAAGCAACTGCTTCATCAGAATGCTTTCACCCACTTCAAAGTAATCGAGGTAGGGGAGCATTAGACGAGAGAAGCATTTGTTAAAGTCATATGGATGTTCGCCTTACAGGAATTATAATACTAAAATGTCTTCATTAATTTTTTTTTAGTTACAATCTGATGGAAATTTAGCATTGCCTTTTACATCTTTATTTTTAGGTAGATTTATGTCCCCCTGTTGTAAGATTAAGCATTCATGCGACACTTTAATGTTTACTGAGTGGTTAAGGATCATATGTAAGTTAATTCTCATGCAAGACTTTTTAAAGGCAGCCTGGGTTATTTAAATGGAAAGAAATTGCTTTGGGAAAAACAGTATGTACAAATGGAGTTAACTTTGAAGGGAACAGACGCCACCTTAATCTGTATCAGAAGCATGAAGAACAACAGTGGTCAGAAAAGGCTCCTAGTAGGGCATTTCACTTCTGATCTAAATGGACAAATAAGGTCATCTCTTGGGTGCTTCCTTTTCATACACTCAGGATTAAAACATTTGACAACTTTTCCATGCAGCACACTATTCTTCTCACATCTGGGTTTTCAGTGTTTTATGTCTCTTCCCACTCTAACCCTCAGTGAGATACAACCCTTATTCAGTTTGAGTGTTTGAAGGTTATAAAATCATCTGCTTTTCAAGGGGGGAAAAACCATCAGGAGGGGACATTCCTGATGTCAGCCTGATAGTATGAACCCCAGTAGCTCTCTTGGTGTGAAGACTTTGTAAGACCCCTGATACACCCTAGGGACAAATGCAAAGAAAGAACAAGGTCTTCAAGCTGTATTTGCCATGAAAATGGAACCTTGACTTCTTTGAGGTAGGTGATTAATGGGTCAGATTCGAATATCATGGTGGCTATTTTTCGGCATTCAAATTTGCATGATTTTGAAAAAAAAGACATAGTCCTTTCAACGTTGAATAGAATTCAAATATAATAGCTGCAAACATTTGTGAATGAATTGTATTTTGAAAATCATAATGTTCAGAATGAGCACAGATAATTGTATTGCTAAAACGACCAAAATTAATAAATTGCCTTGCAACTGATATAAAGGTACCATTATCATCTGAGTCAAGAAGTAAAACTTATCCATAGGGCTTCTTTCTGATATAACAGTGATGCTCACATTGCTATGAAATGTCAAGCCATGGCGTCCGTGAATGCAGAGTCTTGGGCTCACCTCGAAAAGGGAAATTCCAACAAAAATAAGAAATTGCTTTTTTTAGCTAGGATTATTCTCTCCATGGAAAGAAGAAAGGGTTTCTTTTGGCAAAATGTTGAAATCAACACAGGTAGCCAATCCATTTTTCTTGGAATAGTCATCAGAGCTCTGTAACCCACTTCAGACAATAGTGTGTTTCCATGATGGAAGAATCATTAGGAAGGAATTGGCCTTTCTGGAGAAAAGGCTAGAATTCCTAGCAGGCATTATGTCAGAGAATTAAGCTTTTCAACAGATTTGCAAACACATCTTTGGAGGAGGACTTAGCTTCCTGAGGTGGGAATGCATTTGATCTTACAAAACACCCATATTGAGATGTTTATTTCTACCTTTCTGGGAGGTGATTTTCCTCTGGGAGGAAAAAGTGTTGAGATTAACTCCTTCTGACCTCTCTTCTTTCAGACCTTGGTTCTGACCTTGCAAGTGACTCCTACCCTCCTCCCAACAGCAGGCTTGTCTGTCCCTGCACCGCACCCCCCCACCAAGCTGTACCCTGCTCCTCATGGCTTCCTTGCCATCTCAGAGGTACCTTCCACACCCGTCACACTATTTCATCTTCTTTGGTCCCATTTCTTTACTGTGAAGTGTCCAAGCCCCCAGCCTGTACCTTCCTCTTTTGCTACGGATGCCTTTAAGGGTTTTGCCAAATGCCCCTATCACTGCCGGCTGAAAAGTTTGGAATAATCCCTATTTCCCAGTGTTCGGCACCTAGAAAATCCTGATCCTTTCCCCGTTGTCCCCCAAATAGGTTTTGGCATGGGAAGTCTTGATGTGAGCTGGAAATGATAGAACAAATCATTTGTGTTGGCTCTGGTTTGATTATTATGCCCTGGGTTTCAAAGCAATGCAAACCCAGAGTGGGGAGGAGGTGGAGTAGGAGGAGGGGTTCCTGTTGAGCCAAGACCCTTGCAGACAGAGAGGTAGCTTCTCACCCACACCACACCTCCCCCAAAGGAAATTTTGTTTGCAGGAAGTTAGAACAGGATTTCTTGGTAACTCAGGAGTTGGCAGAAGCAGGGGCTCCCCCCCACACCCCTGCAATGCCAAAGCCCGTGTCACTCAGGGCCCACGGGAGTCTTCCCACATTAGCCACCACCTCACTGAGACCTATGCATCACCCTTTGCCTGTTTGTTCTGCCTCGGGCTTGAAGGTGGGGTGTTATGTACACCAAAAAAAAAAAAGGAACAAGCCTATCATTTTCAAAAGAGATCATAAAAAATCCATTTCCTCTTGTCGCTCAAACAGGGACAAGCAGGAGTCAGAGAATATTGCATATCCCTAAAGGTCTTTCCTCTGTGGGAAGTATTATAATATGTATATTTTGTCTACCTTGACTTTTAAAAGGTATTTGTGAATATGTCAAATTCTGGGAAGTGCTCTCCTGGTGTTCGATTTTTTTTTTTTTTAAACTCTTGTAACCCCTTGATCCCGCTGGTTTGTTAAAACAGATAAATTTATACATGCATTCTTTTCACAAAGAAGTTTACACCTCAGAAAATATATTACTGCAATTTATTGTCATTTCGAGTCCTTTCTGTCTCTGTAGCAAAGCTTCACTCACACTTGGGGTTCTTTGTACAAGTCGCACTAGATAATAGCATGTGGCTAAAAAGCATTACTGGTGCCCTAAGCTGAAATAAAAATGAAAATGGGAAACATGAGCAACTCGAAACATACATTTCACACCCAGGCCCAGCAGCACACCTCCAATGGGGTCACAAGAGCACCTCATCTCCCTATTTTCTTTATGCAAGAGAGGGAAATGACTCCTTTCCATTTTGGACATTTCTCTTACATTGGTATCTGGGAAAAGAACATTCCAGAAGAGAGGACAGCAAGAGGGAGGGGCCCACGGCCAGGGCATGTCTTGCAAGTTGGAGGAGAAACGGAGTGGCTGGAGTGGCTGGCGTGTCTGGGACAGAGGGTAGGAAGGGAAGAGGGTGAGATAAGGTCAGAGCCCTAATAGGGGCCACTCTGCACAAAGTCGTGGAAGCCTTTGGAAAGATGGTGGTTTTTACACTGAGTTCTGTTTCAATTACATCCATCTGGTTACTGTGGAGAGGAAGGGTAGATGCAGAAAGACCTGACAAGAAGCTCCCAAATAGCACAGACGGGGTATCATGGCGGCTTGAACCCGTTCAGTGTCAGTAGAGGGGGCGAGAAGCAGTCAGGTAGTCGGTGTTTTACGAAGACAGAGCCAGCCAGGCTTCCTGACAAACTGCAATATGACATATGAGAGAAGGAGAAGAGTCTAAAGTACTTCCAAAGTTTTGACCAGAGCAACTGGGGGAATGGAATTCCCGTCCGCTGAACTGGGCAAGGCTGCATGTGGCTACAGCTGGCTTAGTAGTTGAGGTCGAAAACTAAAACCATTCTTTCCCCCCTAAAATTGACTTCTTTGCCTCTCATGCCTATCTGATATAGTCTATGCAGAGACACTTCATCCCAAAGGTCACCCAAGATCCTCCCCTCTCCAAAACCTCCAAGTCATGCCTACCACACCCTCTGCTTTCCACTTCCAAGATAATCTCCTTCATCCATCCACTTCTGTCCTCCATAGCCATTGTTTTATTGGAGGTAACAGTCATCAGTCATCTGAACTCCTTTTTTTTTTTATTTGGTTTATGTTTGAGAAAGAGAGAGAACATGAGCAGGGGGAGGGGCAGAGGGAGAAGCAGGCTCCCCGCTGGAAGCCTGCCTTGGGGCTTTATCCCAGGACCCAGGATCACCACCTGAGCCAAAGGCAGATGCTTAACCACTGAGCCACCCAGGCACCTTGGTCATCCAAACTTACAAGAGCCTCTGAAATGGCCATGGATCCACCCCAGATTGAACCATTCACTGGAGTGCACCCTGAGACTTCATCGGAAAGCACAAAACCCTCCCACCAATGGTTCACCATTTCGTATTGTCTTCAGATAAAGTCCAAATGCTAAAGGGTAGGGGTTCTTTTAACTCTTGGCTTTGAAATAATTTCTAACTTACAGAAAGGCTGCAAGACTAGTCTAAAAGCTTTCCACATACCCCTTACCCAGATACCCCATTTGACGTCTCTCTCTTTTCTGAATCATTTGAGAATAAACTGGAAACACAATGCCCCTCCCCCTAAATGCCTAGGAATGAGAATGACAACGTGTGACTGCAATACAATAATCAGAATCAGAAAATTAACAGGACTCCCATACGATGTATAGACCATATTTAAAGTTTCCCAATTGAACAAATGATGTCTGTTACAGCCAAAGAGATACAGTTGTAGATATAGATGTTGTCAACATTACTGGACTGAGAACTAGTCCCGGATTATATGTGGCATTCAGTTATCCTGGTCCTTTGATCTCTTTTATTGTGGAGCAGTTCCTCAGCATTTGCCTTTTATGACCTTGACACTTGGGTAGAGTGTAGACCTGCCATTTTGCAGAACGCCCCTCCATTTGGATTTGTCTGGGGTTTCCTCATGGTTGGATGTGACTCGAGTATGTTGGACCAGATGATCACAGAAGTGGTGTGTCCTTCTCTGGGCATCTTATCAGGAGACAGGTCTTTCGTTTGCTTTACAAACTTCTTCATAATACTGCTTCTATGCAGGTGCCACCCTCATCTCTCACCCTCCACCCACCTCTGCTCTGAGGCTCTCAGACATAGCCCTAGAGATTCCATCCCAACTGCATTTTTCCCTGGCAAGTCCATGCTGTCCATCAGGTCTCATTGTAGAGGTCACTCTGTCCAAGGGGCTGGTGCTCAACCCCAGGCCTGGGTTAAGAGCCTCTTTTCTGAGCTCGCATAGTGCCCTGCACCCACTTACCATTGCACTTATTAAGCTGCGTGGTAATTGCCTGTCTCCCTGTTTATTTGATGGCAGGGACTGTGTAATGTTCACTAACATCACTTAGCACATAACCCAACGTCTGGCACATAGTAGGTGCCCAATAAATACTTACTAAATGAAGCATCACTTCCATGTAAACTTCCTCCTGCATGCTCCCGGAGCTCTGCTTCACTCCATTATCTCTGTCTTGGTGTTGCTGGATTGTTTACTACCTTTGGTCTTTCCTGTTCAACTGGAAACTCCTGGAGCCACATCAGAGCTCTTGCCCTTGATTCCAGTGCACCTTAACCCAGAAGGAAGGGAAGAGAGAAGGAAGGGAGGGAGAAAGGGAGAGATTGGGTCTTTTGTTCTAGAACTTTTTTCCTTCTGAGTTTGTGTGGAGCAGGTGCAGGCTGTTTTGGAGTCCCTCTCCCAGCTACCCCTCCCCCCACACTCCACTTCCTGTTTATTCTGTCTGCCAACGCCACACTGGGGAGGGATGGGGGCTGGGAAACATTCCAGTTCCTTTATCCGCCTTCTCACTCCCTGTGGGCCCCAATTCAGGAATGATTGCTTGGAGGTTGAGTTTGTGCTCTTTCAAAATCTTTATGAGAGTTATTAACAAGACTCTAAAGCTTCTAGTGTGAATTCTCATCAGTGCATATACTAATAACCAATGAAGTCAATGAAGGAAGAAGAAAGGAAACAAAAGAAAAAGAGGTCTGGAAAATTCACATATTAAATAGTCAAAATAGTCTAGAATGTGGTTGCGTTGTTTTATAAAGCCTTAAAGAACAAATCAGGTAAAAGAAAAGCATCTCCTTCCTCTAAGGTTTCCTTTTTATCCTTTTCCTGGCCAACATATTAATTAACAACTAGCAAACACTTTAAGATCGTTACAAGTCATGGTTTAATCATTGACATATTTTGAAGACTTGGTTTCCCTTATAACAAATTCTTCGAACCCTGGTTTCAAAATTAGTTAGGGTTAGATTTGGCCATGAGCAACAGAAATGGCAGTGACTTGAACAAGATAGCACTTTATTTCTGGCTTTTGAGATCAGAGTTCAGAGGTAGGCCATCCATGATGAGCAGAAACCTGGGTCCCTTCCCCCTCCCTCTTCCTGCTGTTCTAAACACAGTGCTGCCACCTTATTATCCAACATGGCTGCTGGAGCTCTGGCCAGCCCGTGTTGCTCCATTTCACAACAGGAAGGAAGGAAGAAAGGTATTCTCCTGTCCTTTAATGATACCTCCTGTAAATAATATATGAAACTTAACACTTTCTGCTCATTGGTTCGAACTCTGTCACATGGCCACCTCTAGCTGCAAAGGAAGAGGAAAATTACAGCTTTATTTGGGGTGACCAAGTTCCCAGCTAAAGTTGGGGGAACAAGGAGAGAACAGATATTTGGAGACAACAGGCAGACTTTGAGACAAATCTACTCTTCTGTAAAATGAGAATAATATTAACACTTACTTCATAGGGCCCTTGTGAGGAAAAAAATGAGATCATGCATGAGATGGGCATCAGTCACATTAGTAACGACTTCCTTCTTCAGAGGAAGGAGGAATTGTGCACTGAGTGTGAGCCCAGTAGTAGTTCATTGCTATTACTTTTAATCCAATGAGGTAGTACCCCCCATTTTGCAAAAGAGAGAAGACTCCAAGAAGCCAATGAACTCCCCCAGGAAACAGAGAATGAGCCTGTAGAACTGGGGTGAAATCCATATTCTGGGACTCTGAATCCTGGTTTCCTTTCACTCCTGGGGGCCACCCCTCCTTCAGCCTCACCTGGCCACAACCACGTCTCTCACTATGATCCTCATGTTCTCTAAGACAGCATTTATTATGCTCCTCTCCCTGGAAAATCTCTTATGCTCTACCCCAGAACTACCTTGTCACCTTTCAATGGGAACTGGGAGAACCAGGTGCCAGTGGTGAAAGCATCACAAATCAAAAGGGGCTGCACGCTGGGCTCCGTCATTAATGGCTGGCTGGGGGAAAGCGGTATATCCACTGTGGAAAACTCCTTGGCAGTTCCCTGTGAAGTTAAGCATTTACCTCTATTATGAACTAGCAATGGATTCCTATGTATTTATTTTTTTAAAAAGGGCTCCAACTAGAATGCTCTTTATTAATAAAAGCTAAGAGAAATCAACAATGCAGACAACCTAAATGTCTATTATCAAGAAAAGAGGTAAATAAAACACGGACATTTATAAGATGGAACAGCATTTATAAGACGCTGAGCCATAAAAAGGAAGGATTCATGTACTAAGTCCTACAGGAGTGTGGATGGATCTCAGAAATACTACATTGAATGGAAGAAACCAGACCCCCAAAGAGCATGCAAAGATGATATTGCAGGATTCCATGAATACGAAGTTCAAGAACAGGTCAAATGGTAGATGAGGGCTAGAACTCAGGAGACTGGTTGTCTGGGTTGTGGGGGAGGGGAGGACCGGAAAGGAACATAAGGGAAAGTCATGGGTGATGGGAAGTCTGTGAACGTTTACTAAGGTATCAGTTACATGGGTGTGTGCGTTTGTCAAAACTCAAACTGGGTACTGTATGTTTTATTGCAAGTAATTGTATCTCAATTAAAAAACCAGAACTAATGATGAGCAGGGCTGCAGAAATGAATGCTACACCTCAATGTCACCAAACTGTTTTAGAAGGGAAAGAAGTGAGAATCGAACAAATAAAAATGAAGAAGGCAGGAGCGCAAGATCTTAGCCACAGAACAGGTAATAAAGAAGGCTGCTAGATTTGAAGTAAGCTTTTCAAGTTCCCAGTGGCAGAGCCACGACTCATGTCTGTTTATGTGGGGCTGCTGGCACCAAGATTAGAGCTGAAAAGAAAAATAAAGTCTTTCACAAAAGAAGGCAAAAAGAACCTTTAATGCTGTTCTCAACAAGTTGTTGTGCTCGAAATTCTATATCTCAGCCAGCCCAAGGCAGTGACTGAATTAAGTGTCAAGAGTCTTACCTTTTTGTTTTCCAGCCACATGCTAGAGGTCAGCTGTTTCCGTTTCCGATTGCTTCTGGAACAAATTTCCACAAACTTGGTGACGTAAAAACAATGCAAAATTATTATCGTCCATTTCTGGAAATCAGAAGTCTAAAACAGGTCTCGCTGGGCCAAAACCAAGGTGTTGGCAGGGTTGCGTGCTTTCTGGAGGCTCTAGGGACAGTCTGTTTCCTTGCCTTTTCCAGCTTCTAGAAGCTGCCTCTGCTTTTTGGCTCCTTTTTCCGTCTTCAAAGCCAGTGGGGTCAAATCGCGACTTCCTCATGCAGCATCACTCTGACCTTAACTCTGACTCGGACTCCTACTTCCATTTTTTTTTTTTTAAAGATTTTATTTACTTGAAAGACAGAGATCACAAGCCAGAGAGGCAGTCAGAGAGAGAGGAGGAAGCAGGCTCCCCGCTGAGCAGAGAGCCTGATTCGGGGCTCAATTCCAGGACCCTGGGATCATGATCTGAGCCGAAGGCAGAGGCTTTAACCCACTGAGGCACCCAGGTGCCCCTCCTACTTCCATTTTTAAAGACCCTTCTGATTACACTGGATGCACCTGGATAATCCAAGATAATTTCTCCATCTCAAACTCAGATGATTAGCAGCCTTCATTCCTACTGCAACCTTCATTACCCTTTGCCATTGAAGGAGATATAGCCACAGGTTTGGATGATTAGGAGACAACCACCTTTGAGGGACTACGATTCTGCCTACCAAGCTGAGCTTTAACTGTAAAATGATCCTTCTCTTCTGCATAGCAGCCGTCAGAGGAACGTTTCCAAAAGGCTCCAGATGTATTTGAAGCTGGAATAAAACAGACTCTGTCCTCTAGAATTGCGTTCTACTTTAAAAAAAAAAATTTTTTTTAAGATTTTATTTATTTATTCAACAGAGAGAGACAAAGTGAGAAAGGGAACACAAGCAGGGGGAAGTGGGAGAGGGAGAAGGAGAAGCAGGCCCCCTGCGGCAGGGAGCCCGATGTGGGGCTTGGTCCCAGGACCCTGGGATCATGACCCGAGCTGAAGGCAGATGCTTAATAACTGAGCCACCCAGGTGCCCCTACATTCTACTTTTTTTCGAAAATTTCATATATTTGAGAGGGAGAAAGAGAGAGAGAGAATGGGCAAGGGTGAGGGGTAGAGGGAGAGGGAGCAGCAGGCTCCCTGTTGAGCAAGGGGCCTGATGTGGGATTTGATCCCAGGACCCTGGGATCATGACCTGAGCTGAAGGCAGACATCTAACCATCTGAGCCACCCAGGCGCCCTACACTCTACTTGCAATTGCTTTCACTTTGTTCTACAGTCTCCTGAAATTTGGATAAAGGTCTCCACTCCGATTGCTGGGTAACACACCACTTAGTGGTTTCAAAGAATGAAAATAATTTGCATGCAGGTCTGATATTTGGACAGGACTCAATGGGGACAGCTTGCCTCTGCTCCTCTCGGCATCGGCCAGAGCAACTCAGAGGCTAGGGGCTAGGCTCAGTTGAAGGCTGGCTCCTAGGGTTGGCAGAGAGATGCTGGCTGTGGGTGATGACCTCACTGCGGCCATCAGCCGCGACAGCTACATGGGACCTCTTCGCGTGGCCTGGGCTTCCTTGTGGTACTTTCAGCCCTGTTCCAGGGTGAGCATCTCCAGAGACAGCCATGTACGTCACACAAGAGGATGTCCCGCTCTCTGTGGTCTGGCCTTGGAAGTGGCGGCCACGTATATTTTATCAGGCAGCCACAAAGCCCCACCTAAATTCACGGTCAGGAGAGGTAGAGTCTACCAGTTGATGGAAGGTGGCAAAGTGGCGGAAGAAAATTTAAGGCCAAAAAGAACTTGGCACCCTTTGTTAGAAAACGCAGTTTGCTGCAGCTTCTTTACCACGTTTCCATTTCTTCTCTTCATTTAAAGTCTCCTCTTCCTTTTGTTTGATTTGTTCCCCCTTACATAATGTCCCTCTTGAGGACGGCTGGGTGGCTCAGTCGGTTCAGCGTCTGCCTTCACCCCAGGGTCGTGGGATCAAGCCCCTCTGTGGGGCTCCCTGCTCCGCGGAGAGTCTGCTTCTCCCTCTCCCTCTGCCCTTCCCCTCGCTCGTATTCTCTCTCTTTTAGTAAAGAAATAAAATCTTTAAAAACCCATAATGTCCCCCCCCGCTGGCCTCTTTTTTGGTCCCCCACTCCTTCTGGATTGAAATCAGGCCAACCCTGAGTTGGCAAACAATAGTTTCATGAGGTGCTAGCGAGGGACCGTGGCCCATGCTCAGAGGACGGGCAGCTCGTGGCTGGAATCAGAGTCCACTCAACCATTCTGCACGGACAAAAATGACAATTTCATATGCTTCAACCTAGCATCTGCTGCCTCTCTAGTCAGTGAAAATGTACCAACCCACTATCGAAAGAGAAGGATTATTTCGGCACTCCTCGGATATCCATTGGGTGGGAGTGTCCCGAAACACACTTCGCCTTTCTCCATCACCGCCCTTATCACGCCGACCCAGGGGTGACATCTGGTCAATTCAGAAACATGAAATTCAGCAGCAGCTCATCTTGGCACCTCCCTTTTTCTCCTTGAGGCTAAACTAGCCCCAACTCTCAAAAACCACTGGTAGGAAGGGGCTGCTGTTGTGAAGATTCCGCCCAGCCCCCAACACTTGGGTAAAACATCTAAATTTCTGGCACTTTCCCTCCAAACATTCAAACTATGGAGGAACTGTCGGCAGTACTTATCACAACAGAAGCTAAATTATACCCTCCAAGCACCGATGAGTTACAATGTCAATTAGATGTCACAGAATACTACACCTTGTTTTGAATGACCGAAACACAGCAACTACACTCCTTGCATTCTGCACATAGCTCGGCTGCTACCCTACGCACCCGTGCTCTTTCACAACGCACGTGTCCCATTAACAACAGAGCAGGGCTTAAAATTAACATCACATTGTGAAAAACCGGAAAATTTAAAATATCTTGGTCGGTCCCAACAATGCGGTACTTTCGTTTTCATCTTTGTTTGACCACCAAACAGGAAATCTCCTCAATTAGATGTCTGCTCAGAAGAAGAAGGGGAAAAAAAAAAAAAGCCATTATCCAAGGACACAGCAAGTTCTGTCAGGTATTTCAACATGGTGGAAGAGTAGTCGGGTTTTAATTGGCCCTATTGAGCTCACCCACAAGCTACAAGATTCTTTACCTCAGCAGTGTGGTATTCAAAAGTTAAAAAAAAAAAAAAACTACAAAGGTAGTTCCTACCTTTGAAAACATCAAACGAAACATGTTCGGTTTCATCCTGTTAACTGAATGCTCGTTGATAAAAGTGCACATATCAACACTAGTAAGACTGGTATTCAAAAGTAAAAGAAGAGTCTTGAAAATGCCCCACCCCCAGCATTGTTTATTTAGCTAAAATAAAGAACTGGGCTCTGTGTTTTGCTAGTATTTTCTCAGTCTCATCTACTGTGTTGGAAAGCACTTTCTCTAGACAGCTCAAGGTCAGAAAGTTACCTTCAATAACCCCGGTCTCAACTAAATGATAAAAAGTTTCTACAATCAAAATTCTTCCCAGTTCGGGGTTATTGAAGTGGGCCACACTGGCAGATAGATTTTACCACTGCTAGGCAAAGCATTCTGAAACAATAGACAAAGAAGTAATAAAATAGAAGAAAAATCATGGGAAGTTACCAAAAAAAGAAAAAAAAAAAGCAAAAACAAAAACATTCCTCTTAATATAGAGAATGCCAAAACAGGAAGGACTGATGAGACAGTTGTGGTTTTAGCTGGCCTTGTTTAGACAGATGCACACAACTATTAGTTTTGTGCTTTAACTTGACCAAGACTTTTGACACTAACAAGAAAACAACAAACTCAGTAATTAACAATAACAACAACAAATAGATGAGAGAAGATTCGAGATGGCAAATGCTGCACGGTT
The DNA here is from genome assembly GCF_964662115.1 of Mustela nivalis. Classification (NCBI taxonomy): domain Eukaryota; kingdom Metazoa; phylum Chordata; class Mammalia; order Carnivora; family Mustelidae; genus Mustela; species Mustela nivalis. The sequence goes on from NC_139040.1 coordinate 99,851,226, forward strand.
TTACGGAAGGCATATCTGTTTGGGTATTTGCTATAATGACCTCCATTCAGGCTCTGAATGGCAAGCAGCTGGAAAAACTCTGTGTACAGATGTGGTTTTCCTTCTCCTTAACCAATATTTCATTAATTAAATAACATTCTTTCTGTAGAGCAGGGAGGATCCTGAGGAATGTGGGAAACACAAAGGAAAATGCTAGAATCCTCATTTGCCAATGCTGGAAGAGATCTTAAGGCTTGAGCTGTTTTTACCTCTTATTTCCTTTCTGCAGGCTTTCAAACCCTTTGTCCATCCTGAAAGCCAGAGGGGACCTCCCGTCTCTACTCCATTCCCTCATCTTCCTCCCCAAGCTTCATTCTCTGGACAAGACAGTTTGCTTCCAAGCCCTGCCCACCATCCAAGCATGTCCACCACCGGGAGAATAAACTCAGGGTCAATATCTGTGAAGTCCCCGGAAGGGGGTCAGCGTCATTTGGACAAGGAACTCTGGTGATTCATGTACCCAAGTGTGGTCTAGAAGTAGGGGCACAAACTCTGGGCATTCCCTTGGCTCTGAGACCTCCTTGCCCCAGGGGAGTCACAAGGCCTTACAAGAATCATGGGGGCCATGGAAAGTTGGGGACCCGGGAAAGGAACCCTTATTGCATGAGGCAAAGAATGGTATTGACTTCCAGAAAAAGAAACGGTTATTGGTAATAGACTATCATTATGTCCACCACTTACCAGAAAGTTCTACACAGTTCCAAATGAGCTGGAGATGTGATAAAGTGTTTAGAGGAACTCAAGAACACCCTTCAAATTTCCCTGAGTTACCAAAAAATAAAAAAATAAAAAAAGGATCTGACTTTAAAAAAAGAATAACTTTACATTTAAATTATCTTTCTAATTAGAGCAATTTATCCTTGATCAGAAGCTACATAAAGCTTGAAATTTTATTTTGTTTTATTTTATTTTTAAGTTTGAGATTTTATCAAGACTAATAATTAATTTTAAGAGATCAATCCAATAGTCCACATGTTTAAAGTTTTTATGAGCTTCTGGTCCAGATTTTTTTTATCTGTTGGGGGCAAAAATCCCTTCTAAAATTTTAGAGAAAACATCCCTTCTGTCATTATTTCATTCAACTCTTCCAAATAAATCAAACAAGGATACAGTGATTGGTATCAATGTACTAGACGTCCCATAAAAAGATAATTTCCTTTAAAAAAAAAAGGTATACTCTGCAAGATTTGAGGCCTCAGTCCACCAGAACTGTGTCCAATTTGCAATGAGAACCAGAGACTAAGGGGAGAAGGCAGGGGAAGGCAAACGGGAGACACGATTTCCCCAGTGAGTTTTGTTCATCAACTACAAATAAGGGGAATCTATGGGGCATATGCAAACGACAATAACTTTCATTAAAAAAAAATGTTAACTGTAGGCTAGTTTGCAAGTAGGTCCAAACGATAACAATCCCAGCTGCTTTCTAACAATTGAGTTCAGGTTCAGAGAAAGAGTAAATGAGGCCAGACCACTAAGGAACACTGTGTAAATGTACAACATGAAAAACCCCATGTGAGCAAAGCAGAAAGCTGTTTTTTAGAGGCAAAAGCAGGCCTTCTCAAAGGCTTCAGCGTGCAGTTTTGATGTAGGAAATCGCATCAGATGTAAATATCTGGAGGGTAATCAATTCCATTCTAAGCTGTTCCGTGTTGCCTGGTTCATCTAGCTGTGCCTTCCCTTTGGTCACAGGCCGCTATGGAGATGGGCACCATCAGGCAGCCGTGAGCTCTTTGAGGGACCTGCCGCTCAGTCTCTGCAACTTTTAAAATCTGTTGAGTACTTTGAGCTTCCTCAGGAGAGACCTTCTGAAAATAAAGTGGCTCATCCCTTTATCTACCGATTTTAAGCCAAATTTTAAATAGCATGGGAAGTTTGACTGGGTCAGTCTGAAAAGTCTACAGAGTTCCAAATGAACTGGAGATGTAATAAAGTGTTTAGAGGAACTCAAGAACAACCTTCAAATTTCCCTGAGTTACTAAAAAAAAAAAAAAAATTAAAAAAAAAATTGGACCTGACATTGAAAGAAAAACTAAATTACTTTAAGTTTAAATTATCTAATTAAAGCGAAGTAACCTCGATCAGAAACTACATAAAGCTTGAACATTTTATTTTATTTTTAAGCTTGAAAATTTTAAGACTAATAATTAATTTTAAGAGACCAATCCAAGAGTCCCCATGTTTAAAGTTTTCGTGATTTGACCTTGTTTTGTCTCATAAACTGATCTTGAATAAAACAGTAGTTACTATCTGTGGGCTAGTACTTTTGGGGGCTGGGAAACCCCATGGTTCATTAAAAAAAAAACCCAATCCTCTTTAACAGTGCATGTTATTACTCCTAGGTCAGAATCACTATTTGCGTAATAAAAATAACCCTATGTGAAGGAATGGTTTCCCATATGGGTAGCTATGTACAGTTTAAGTCTTGCTATCTGTATTCTATGTAACACCACACCCTGAAAACAACTTGCAGTTAGCATCTCCTAAAATTTCTGCAAATCTGCCCAAATTATGACTTTTTGCTTTAAGTTCAGGTTCTCCCTCTGGACTTTGAGAAGGGAAATAGGTGAGCTGCTGTTTCAAGGACGTTAACTGAAATTATGCATTCCGTGCCTCAAGTACATATTCCTGGAGAGAAGCAAGGGGGTCAACAGAGACATGAACCAACATTTAGAGCAAAGACAGAAATCTGTAAGGCCCCTTTCCGGTAATGCCTGAAGGAACTCAGAAGAGTCATTCTATGTTGTGTCAGCTCATGTAATCCTCACTGCAACTGCACGAAGAAAGCCCTGTAGTGATTATGCCTAATTTCAAGTGTGGCAGTGAACGTGGATGGTCAAATATTCTAGTAATAAGTTGTAACAAGAGGACTTGAACACACCACTTTCTGGCTCCAAAGTCTTGGTGTTTCTTTCCACTGTGTGGCTTCTGCAGTCTCCTTTCTTTGTTGTTTGCACTTTGGATATTTTAAAGGGAATACGCTACAAGAGGCTCTATACCTTACTTTCGATGCTGTTCCCTTATCTTTCTGTATTAATGATTAACTTTTTCTGGCAAAGGCAAGCACCCCAGTCTTGACACTTACCCATTTTTTTCACTGCTGCTAAAAGCTGATAATAGACTTGAGCTGTCCACACCAAAAAAGCGCTTGGTTTTTATTTATTTGTTTATTTTTCGGACTGCAAAATTCTATGTATTTTAAATTCAAGCTCTAGGAGCTTAGAGATGCCACATGACTTCAATGAAGTCATGATGCCACATGAAAAACTGAAGTTGATCCAACACTACTTGCCCCTAAACAAATAATTAAAGAAAATGCAGAGCACCCTCCCAGGAAAGCGTCATAGTCGCCATCTGAGAAGTGTTCCCCAGGGCCCAGTGGCAGTTTGGCTCCAATCTGCTGTCCACAATTGCACGCCCGCTCATCGAAAAACTGGCAGCATTGCTGGGCCTCGCTTACCAAAACTTAGCTCTTTCTGGGAAGCAGGGAAAGAGGCCCCGGCACACGTTACAGAATACGGTTTCAGTTATCTCCTAAGAGTCCCCTGAGAGTCTCATGAAGTAAAGACCTGTGAGATGTGTGCGCTAGTATTAGCTGGTGTTTACAGATTTTTCACTTCTCAGTAGCTAAGTGAATTTTCTGCCTCTAAAATGAGTTTTTCTGCCTCAAAACACACTTCACTGTGGGCTTGGGCTCCTTAAAAAGCCCAAAATGTTCGTCAAGCTCTGCAAAAAGCTGGCCAAGGGTCTTGAAAAATATCGCTGCCTCCCCAGATAACCTTGGGTATCTGGATTTTTGTTGAGGTGTCTGGGTCTCCAGGGGATGGACTTAAATAAAAAGCTTGGCAGTGAATCTCGTTGGTAGCTACATCCCAAACAAAACCGGGTCCTTACAGAGACGTTTAACCAAATAACCACCACTTTGAAATACCAGAGAGAAAATAACATTTTCTTTGGCTAAAAAAAAAAAATAAATAAATAAAAAGCAATTAAATTTATTTTTATTTTACTTAGCTAGGCCATTCATGGACAGATTTAAAAGCAACAAAATTTTGCTGAGTTTCGTTAACACATGTGCCTTTTTAATTTTAGAATATAGTCTACATCTGGATTAAAAAAAGTTTTAAATAAATTTAAGACATATGACAACAGTGGAACCCTTCATCATTCTATGTACACCACGGATAGAATGTCAGTTGGTTCCATTTCGGATAAGTCCACTTTCTCATAATAACATTATTATTTTCACTGGCTGAGTGGCAAGCTTCGTAACGGGCTGGCACGGTGCCAGCTTCCACACACTGGGGTGGGGGCGGGGAGGGCGTGAAAGGGCTTGGGGGTAGGGGTGCCACAGGACAACTATACAGTGTAACAGAAAATCATTAATCTCGTAGTACCGGTTACCAATAGACAGTGCTGTTTGTGCGCTTATCACAATGGAATCGACGAAGTTTCAGAGCAAGGAGGAGATTGGAAATACTTGAAGACAGGGCCACTGTTACAAAAAGTAGTGCAAACAGGAAAACTGATGCAATCCTAGCAACGCTGCGGCCTCCACCAGCCCAACGGCAGGGCGGTAGGAGGCTGCGCGCCCCGCCTTCCCCAGCGCCCAGCTCCGGGCGCCGCTCCCAAGTGTGGCAACCCAGCGCCGCGCCCCAGCATGGCCCCTTCTCAACTTATCTCCTCCAGAAAGAACAGAAAAGAAACTCCAAGGAAGGCACAGGATGAATGCAGGGCGTCAGCTCAGTCCCATTTCCAGCAACTTAGAACACAGCGCCCCCAGCACCACCACTACGAGAGAGGGGGAGGGGGCCCCAACCTTAACTCCCGCCACCACTTTCCTCTCCTCTTCGCAGAGGAGGCCCCTTCCTCCAGGCAGCCCCGCTGCGCCCCCCGCACGTACGTAGCCACCCCCCACCCCGCAACTTTGCAGTCCGCCCATCGTCCCATCGCGCCCTACAGCCAGAAAGAAAACAGCTTTGAGGAAAGGGTGAGAGATGGGGCCAGGAAGGGTGCTGGGCATCCGCGGGCGTCCCGCCTCAGTGGCCCCAATTGCTGAAGCCGATCTCCTGCTTGTATCTGTTGGTGAGGATGTTGGCTTTACGCGTGAGTTTGGAGAGCACAGTGTGCAGCCCGCGCAGGTGGTAGTGGAACTGCTGTTCCAGGTCCTCCTCGCCGGCTTCCGCGCCCTCTAGGTGGCTCAGGTCCACCAGGATGTCCTTGGACTTCCAGGCGTTGCCTTCCTCGCTCCCCGCCGCCGGCGGCGGCTGGTGCAGGACCCCCCACTCGATGTCGTTGCGGATGGACTTGAGCAGCATGTAGTGGCTGTACATGTCCCGGGAGGGCGCGAAAAAGCTGCCGTTGGCGCTGCCCGGGCCGGGGGCCGGGGGCGTGCGCTCCTCCAGGCAGCCGCCACTGCCGCCCACCTCCACGCCGACGTCGTTGTCCAGCCCCGGCTCGGCTAGTGGCACGTCGCGCAGCAGGCTGGGCACCATCACCGTCTGGTCCATGTTGTTCACAGCGCCGATGAAGCGGTTCATGGCGTTAAAGAGCGAGTGCTTCTGGTTGTAGGTGTCGCAAATCTGCATCATGGTGGCCGCGCGGGCGCCGGGGCACAGGGACGCAGAGGCAAGGGATGGCCGGCCGGGGCGACGGGCTGCCTGCCCTCACGCGCTCTCCGAGGCCCGCGCCGGGGGCCTGCCTAGAGCCGGTGCGCCGGGATTCCCGGCTCCTGCTCAGCCCTCTCCAACTCTCGTCTCGATCGCAGCCGGGCCCTGCGGGACGCGCAGCAGCTCGGAGCTTGGGCGCCGGGAAGCTCGCGATGGCGGCGCGTGGTCCGCAGGTCGAGCCCTGGCCTGGCTGGGGAACGGGAACGAAAGAGATTACCCACCCGGCGAGGGTGCCCGGCGGCCCCGCCCGCGCACAGCGCCCTCCCCGGGGCCGGCTCGCCCGGGAGGGAGCGCCGCGGGTTCCAGCAACCCAGCGCTCCCCCCGCAGCCCCGCGGTCCCCCCCTCCTCGCCCGCCAAGGCCGCGGAGAGAAGGAAGGGGTGCTTCCCACCCCCGTCCCCCTAGGAAAAGGCTGAGTCCCAGCATCTACAGCGAGCGGGCAGAGATGGGGCGGGGGCACCCACCTACTGCTGTGGCTCAAGATCCCCTGCCGCTGGGTATCTCAGCGCTCCCGCTGCTGGCGGCTGCTGCCTGCGGGCGCTGCTGCGGTCAGTGGCCGGATTGTGACTGCGGGCGGCTGTGGTGGCGTCGGCCCCCTACCCATCCCAGGTGCTCAATTTATAGAGCCCCGGAAAGGTGTCGCCGGCGCTCAAGGGCCACCCCTGGTGTCTCCACCTCCCGCCTCCCCGGCAGCGCCAAGATAAAAGGCCCGGGCCAGGATGACCGAGAGTAACACTCTCCTGGTCCCTTCTACAGCGAGGGCGGGGCGCGCCGGGCCAGCTCCGCCTCTCGCCTGATACCCGGGCGGAGGGAGGGCTCCTTGGCCTGGCCGGGCTGGGCTGGGCGGAGGAGGGATGGAGCAGCCGCACCCTGCCAGCCCGGAGAGCAGAGCAGGCCAGTTGGGGGAGGGCGGGAGACCGTGCGGGGAAAGATGCTGGCGTCCGGACCCGCCTGAAGGAGGGCAGGCGTGCTGGTTCGGGTGGGCCTGGCACACGCTCCCGGAGTGGGATGACCGAAATGCACCCTGGTTGCAAACGGAGCCCCCAACCCTGAATCGATAGTGTACGCTGCCCAGAAACTACGATCCTGGTTTATTATTAGCCGTCGGGGGCGGGGGAGGCGGGGAGGGGGGTGGCGGGAAAGGGACCAGCAGCAGCCGCAACTCCATCTCAGGGCTCTTGCGTAAGAAGGGTGGCTGGTCATGCCTGGTGCACGTGGACGCACGGTGTTCTCGCCGTGGCCCTGGCCTTGGCCAGCTGCTGGGGGAGGGGAGCCTCGGAGCCTTTTGCCTAGGTCCAGGCCGGGTCTTTCCCAATCTTTTCTGTAACAGCTGTTGCCAGGGATGAAGAGCAACCCACCGCCAGATCTGCACCTTTCCCCAAGAGAACAGTAGTGCCAATGGGGAGAAGTAGCCAAATTCCTCACTTTTGTCCAAGTCCTGCTACTCAGAGATGCTGGGGAGCCCTGGCCATGTGGCCTTTGGCTGCCAAGGGGCCAGGAGAGGGTGATGGTAGTTAAGCCTGGTGTTGGGTATCTTTCATCATTTAACAGAAAAGCTGGGAGGCATACAGTGGAGTTTGAAATGTTACTTTCCAAAGATAGTTCTTAAAACACAGGGTCATTGAATAGGGCCAAAGCCATGTACTGAATCTTTGAATTTAAGTTTTAAGAGCATTGCACCTTAAATTTCACTTTGGGACTCCAGACCACAGCCCATTTTCATTTATTTTTGTTTCACCATCTCACTTCCCTTGTCCTGTCCTTCACTGGCTCCTCTTCTCCAATAGTTCTACAGATAACAAGATACAAGTTTCTAATTTTATTTTTTTTAATTTTTATTTATTTGACAAAGAGACAGGTAGAAAGGGAACACAAGCAGAGGGAGTGGGAGAGGGAGAAGCAGTTCCCTGCTGAGCAGGAGTCCCTTGTGGGGTTCTATCCCAGGACCCTGGGATCATGACCTGAGCAGAACAGATGCTTAGTGACTGAGCCATCGAGGCATCCCTCAAGCTTCTAATTTTAAATTGCTTTTCTCTAAAACCTTTCAGTGGCGCTTCTACTCTATTGTTTCTCACAGGATAAAAATTGCCAAAAGAAGAGAGAGGCACCTAATAAAGGAGTTTATTTCTTTCCCTCCTTCTTTCACTTTAATTGTGTATATTTAAGTTTTTTCCACAGCAAACTATCAGATTTGGTGCAATGTGGACTGAGCTGTGAACAACAGGACACTAGTCAGTGACTTCTGGAGGCAGAGCCTAACCAGGGGACCTCCAGTTCCAGGCCTTATTAGCTCTGCTAGATCATAGGCCATGTTTTCCTATTGATAAAACTTGGATAACACTACCTGCTCACCTACCAGTCTTTGGGTGGAGGGATCAATGGAAAGAAAAATGCTGGGCAAAAATCATTACATAAATTTGAAGCATGAAGATAGTCTCATCCTCCCACTTGCACTCATGGAGACTTAGGGAAACTTTCCCACAGTCAGTTTCCTTATCAAGAAAATGGAGCTTCTCCCAGGGGCTATGTCCAATTTTGTTTAAGGTTAAATAAGATAGTGGATGTAAAATTTATGAAAATTAGAAGCTACTTTCCAAAGATTAATTGTACTTACTGAAAGACATCGTAGCCAAGAGGTGTTTATGTGAAGTCAGAAACTTTAAAAACGTGTAAATGGGCTATGATGAGCCACAGACCCTTTCCCCTAGTACTTAGGCAGCAGGAGAGTACAAAAATCGATTTTAAATCTTTACAACCAATGGGATACAAAGAGCGTTGCAAGAGGACAACTCGAGAAAAACACACATCCTGTTTCCAGTAGGTGATCCTCTCACTAATTAGAACATATTTGTCCCCCATTACAGATTCTCTTGATATTTTAAGTATGTATGCCTCTGGATGAAAACTTGGTATTCAGATTGAGTTAATTAAAAGCTGGAATCCCGCCTCTTTTTGTCTTGGTCCCAGTTCCAACACGGTTTGATAATAACTTGCAGAAAACGCAACTCCAAGTGATCTAGCAAAGGGATCCCAGCATAAAGGCTCAGGTTGGAAGAACGCCCCTAAAGCCTTCTTTTTGGCCCCCAGCCTTCTCCTCCAACCCCCACCCGTTTCCTTCCTTCCTCAAGTCTCGCGGTCCCTCTCCATCCTCCAGTTCTTGATTTCGGCCCCTGCTCTTTCACGTTTCTCAAATACTGTGTACGATGGCTCTTGCACCTGCCTGCAAAACTTCCCAACCTGGGCCTCCTCAGCTCCCGGGTGCCCGCGCAACTACTCACGCCCACCGAGAAACTCCGGAACGAAAAAGTCCCCGGGCCAGGGCTCCGGGCCCTTAGAATCACCCCACCACCGCCCCTCCAGCTTCAGCCAATCAGATGCCGTCTGAGCATATTATGCAAATAAGCCTTCACGCCCCGGCCAGTCAGAAGCCAGAGCCCCCTCCCCCAGCGTCCTCTTTCACCCCAGTCGCGCCAAAGTGGCGGCCGCGTCCCTGGCAACTGGCTCGCATTCAATTTTCCCTCAGACGCGGCTGGGAAAAAAAAAAAAAAAAGGTTCCCTGGGGTCATTTGGGAGCGGAGCGGGCGGGTCCCGGCCTGGCCCGAGGGGGCCAGCCTCTCTGGTTGCTTCAGGCACTCTCCCAAATCGAGATCTGGACCTGGCTGGAGATGCTGAGCCACCTGCCCAGGCTTTATTTTGTCTCCGGAAAACAAAGTAAGTCGTCCGTGAGCAAACAACTTTTGAGTACTTGGTGTAGGCCAACAGGCTCAAAGCTAGGGCCCCTGGCCTCAGCCTCCCGCCCAAGACGCTGAAGCCTCTGTGAAAGCCTTGTCTGGGGTCTGGCTCCCACCCCAGCTTCTCGTTCCACAGCTCCGACTCTGGAGCTCCGAAATTCCAGTTCTTAATTTGCACTTTACTTCCTAACCTCAGCAACCAGGAAATCATGCATTGCTGGCCCGTCTCCCAAAAAGTGTCCGCAAATTACCCCTTCCACTGTGTCCTTTGAACAAGTGGGAATGGTGGCGTATTAAAAGGCCAGAAATTCACAAACGAAAGGAGAGCAAGTGTCAACTGGTCAGAGAAGGCAGTTTAGAGAAGTAAGAGGTTCAGCCGAGAGGTGGAGAGAAGGTGGAGGAAGTGTCTGTAAGACTAGAAACCAGCCCAAGTCAAGGTAGTGGAGATTCTGGATTACTCTGTGGCAGAACTTACAAGGAACCAGTTCATGCACAGTGTCCAAGAAATAGGACAGTCAGACTCTTGTTCAAGGGCATGCCCTTCGGCCATCCACTTCCACTGAAATCGCTCCCAACATCCCCACCAAGTGGTCACCCTGGCCCGCATTCTCTTCATTCGCATCCCCCAGTACTAGTTGTCCCTCCTTGGAGCCCTCCTGGAGGCCACGCAGCACACCATCAGGGGAGACGCTGTCTCCCTTGAATCCATTCTTCTTCCAGCCATCTACCCGCAGTTGCTACCGTGATTCTTCAGTATCATTTCCTAGGCGCTCCTCCATCCTGATCACTCTTTGCAAGTAGCTCTGGTTTGTTTGTAAGTGTGGCACCTGGAATTCATCCTAAGCACCATCTCTCCTAGGACTGAACGAGTGCTGGGACCACCTATTTTATTGTAAGTGGTAACTTTCTAGGTCGTCGTTATTGCACGCAAGTGCCTGGAACTTAGACATGTTAATGCATTTGAACTCTACAACAACCCCGAGAAGAAAGTAAGGATCAGAGAGTTTAAGTGACCAAAATAACAGGACTGGGATTTGACCTAGTTTTCTGCTGCCAGAACTAATGTTCCTTCTACACTATTCCACAAATACCTATTTCCTTACAATGCCACCTAACTTCGAATGGATTTCTTTTCACAGCTACCTCCGTAAGCTGCTGGTTAACAAAATTCCGTGTATCCCATTCTTGAGCAGGGCAGATCGTTTTGGACCAAAGCATAGAATTTTATATGTATCTTACTTAAATTTTATCTCATTAGATTTGGCTCGCTACTCCACCCTGTTTCCATATTTTAGGCCCCAATTTTTTGCTCTGATGTATTCAGGTCTTACCCATACATTTGATAACTATTCTATATATTCATCCACGTTATTGATAATGGGCAAAAGGCAGCACTCAGTAAAGGGCAAAGTGCTGTGGAACATTTGGAAAGCTCCTTCAGCTTGATATCAGTCCATTAATTAGCACCTTTTGGTGTATGTTGTTTCAGCCAGCTATGAATCATATTAATTGTACAATCATCTAGCCTACATAAAATTTTTTCTTGACTACAGAATATTATGAGCGACCTTGCTAAATGCCTTGCTCAAATTCCAACTTAATGGCTCGTATTTTTCTTATGGGGTCAGGAAGCAGGGTATTTTTTGTCATCTGCCATGGAGAAACCACTGTCACATGGTACAAATGTGGCAGAAATAGCATCACAATATTCTGAGTTAAAAATTGGGAGGGGAGGAGTAATCTCATTGTCATTGTTACTATAAGATACACCCTCACAAAGATTTAGTTGGGAGAAGGCTAAAACCCAGGAACAGGGCAGGAGTGAGTCTGTTGGCCTCAAACCTTAAGCTTCCAGGTTCTGACATGTCTGAATACGTTGGAGTTAGCACTTTGTCAAATCTCATTTTAAAAAAGCCTCTTTAGCATTGAATCCGGGAGGAGTAAAGCACAGAAAAAGTTGAAAATACAACAAAAAGTAGTCTTTATTAAGTTCTCAGCATTTCTCTATCTTTGGGAACTTTATATAGAAAATGAATCATTTAATTTGAGTGTGGTAGATAAGAAAAGTACAAGACTCATTATAGGTTTGCTTACCTACCTTATAGGGGCATCTCAATTTGGTTATTCCTGGAGCCCTACAATTCCAGGACCTCCTTGCACCACCAACATAGGAGGACATGGGCAAGGGAAATAACTCCAGGGAGTTCTTTGCATTTGACTGCAGAGCATAGAAGGAACCAAGACAATGTTCTTCCTTCACTCTATTCTGTGTATCTATTGGCTTATTTTATTTTTTTAAAGATTTTATTTATTTATTTCACAGAGAGAGATCACAAGTAGGCAGACAGGTAGGCAGAGAGAGAGAGAGAGAGATGGAAGTAGGCTCCCTGCTGAGCAGAGAGCCCGATGCGGGACTCGATCCCAGGACCCCAGGATCATGACCTGAGCTGAAGGCAGAAGCTTTAACCCACTGAGCCACCCAGGGGCCCTACTGGGTTATTTTAAATTATGAAATTAGATTCCGAGTTTATAGATTATAATGCTAAATTAACATAGGAAGAAAAGATGTAAGTATCAATATTGCATGTGTTCAAGTCCTAACGAGTGACATATATGTATATATATATATTCCATTTTAATGTTGTATATATAACTTAATGTATGTTTATATATAAATGTTATATATATATCATTTATATGTATTTTATACACACACACACACACCCTTTTATTGAATCTACAATGTCATGAATACAATGTTATCTGATAGAAAATGTCAAGAGTTCCCCACCATAGTTTACTCTTCTAACCCTAATAATGAAAGAAAATGGGCCTAGATGAGGTATACGGGAGTTGAGCTGACTCACCTATATCAAATCAGGTCTGGACAGAGTACTTAGGCTAATCTCATGAGCAAGGAGAAAAGAATAGTGTGGCAAACAAAAGTAAAAAAAAAAAAAAAAACAGTCTGCGAGAGATGTGTTTGGAAGCAAACATAACTCACAAGTCCCTCTAGCTATAGAAGGAAGTAAGAATAGGAAAAATAATAAACCATGGGGAAGATTTAAAAAAGGAAATTGCAGAGCAAAGGAAACAAAATTTGAACAACAACAGCAACAAAACACCAACCAAACAAACAAACAGCTGAAGAGGTAATAAATGGACCAGAAACAGAATAAGCATGACAGAATGTCTAGTTACTGCCAGAGAGTGAAGGGTTCAGACCATCACAGAGAAGAGCCACGAACAGTTAAAGGAAGTGTTGGGTCTAGACAGCAGACAACACATGAATGTAACTGATGTCACAGAAGTAGAGATCTCCATCCATGAACTAGAAAACAATTCAGACATGATAGAGAAAATTGTCCTTAATAAAATGTGTTCATCTGTAGCTTTAATAGCATGCTGTATAACAGGTAAAATTATTCAGAAAAGCTGACGTTGAAAAACAAGCTAGTTATATGTTTCAACTTCAAGGAAGAAGAAAAAGTCTTCAAGGATCCAAGTAGGAAAAGAAGTCGCCAGAAAGACAGTGCTTGCAGGGGAGGGTAGAATCAAGCTAGCTTTACAGAAACATTCAACAGCAGGAGACAGTAGAACTATAAAAAAGAACATGTGAGTCAAGAATTTTATATGACTCAAGTAAAAAACAATAGAATTCTCAAACATGAACTCAGAGCTTTTCTTGAAAAAACAAAATTACTCAGGGATAAAATTCTGCCAACAACAACAACAAAATGAACCGAAAGAAAGAACACGGGAACAAAGAAACCTTGATGAAAGGATTCATGGTGAGCTTCAATCCACAGAAATACAGAAGGAAGATTAAACTGTGGGTAGGACGGTTGCAGGACAGAATAAATATTTTAAACACCTACAATGTGAAAATAATGCAAGCATCAAAGTTGGAAGATTGGAGAAGAGATTAGAAAAGGCAATCAACTTTCATTGCAGTCCGTCGATCAGTGAAATCTAAAACCAAATTGTGCCATTTACAAAATGAAGACACCAACATCTTAATTCTCAAACAATTTTTTTCTCCACTTAAAGGAGTCCTTGAGGAACTAATGTTTTTTATAGCAAAAATATCTCTTTCTAAAGTTCAGTATTTCTTTCCATGTCGCTCCAGTTACTATTCAAAATTCAAGTAAAATTAAGTTTCACATTTCATTTAAAGTAGCATGTAAACTAATGTTCTATTTCTTCATTTGAGTACTAGATGCCACTTACATAGGTGTGTTCAATTTGTTAAACTGACACATACTCGAAAACTTTCTTCCCACGTGCTATACTTTGTTTGGAAATTCCATTTATATATATTGTCCTGATAGTTTGTCAACAGTCTCATCTGGTGAGCTGTTTTGGAATTAAATGCTCTCAGTATTGTTTTGGTAAAAACACTTGTGAACCCAAATATTACGTGGGAGTAGGAAAGCAGTACGCTATCTGAACTCTGACCCTTAGAGCAGAAATTATTGCTCTCTGTTCCTGTCAACTGCAGTTGAAGGAGTCCAGTGTTGGGAGTTTCCAAGCCTTGGTCCCGGAGAGATGATATTCTCAGACGTGATTCCATTAAAACAGCATTTTTGTGTAAATGCCTTAAATACTGTTTCTAAAAGTGCATTCACACAGTGTATTTATGGGTGGGTATCTGCTTTTGTTATGCTGTTCCTTGTTGTGTATCAATTACAGATGATTCATAAAACTAGAACCCTGGTATCCACCATTCTCTCTGTGAAGTCTGCATTTCTTCAACCCTAAAGGTAAAAAAGTTCATGTGAGTGCAGTTCTAAGAGTCTCCTATGTGCTCATCTATACCCCAAACCCGGCCAGAGGAATATATTAATCTATAACATATATATATATATATATATATATATACTCTTTATCATGCTGCTGCGCAAAGGTTATCCTTGCCAGTTTGGCCTGCAAAGTTTGGACTTAGGTCAGCATTGGTCCTGGGCAGTCCGAAATCCAACTGCGGCACGTGGTCAGTTTCCTTTTTTTCTAAACAGCTTCACGATTAGTAGAAATTTGGAAATAAACCCATGTGTACACCATTAATGAGCACCTTCTTCCTAGAAAAACATTAAATAAGGAAACGTATGTTTTCCAACTTTAAGACACAGTGTCTTGTGTACTTTCATTTTGTACAAAGCGGGCGATTACCTTGTCTGGGATTATAAAGTGGGTGTTTGTGGCGTGGAGCTCAGCAGGCAGTGTTTGTTATACATGTTTATTTGGGGCTACACAAGGTCTCTGGAAATGACTTGCTTGGTTTCCGTTGGAGGGGCTTAAATATCATTTCAACCCTGTTTTAAAATATTAGCAAATGTTAAGTGAAAATGCTGAAGTGGTTCCGCATAGGGATTACATTTGGGGTTTTGGGAAAAAACAACCTTGATTTACATAACAAAACATCCGTAAGAGAAAACAATGTGGCTAGGAGTTAAAACATCTCTTTCCTGTTTAGTCTTTTTCCCTAGAAGGAGATTCTCTTAATCATTGGGCTTTAAAATCAGAATCCAGAACATTCTAAATTGAAGATTCTTGGAGTCTGTGAAATATTCAGTGAAGACATCCTAAGTGTGGGTTTAATGTTTGTTCATTCCATTCTATTTTTTTCCATTTAGTTTTAGACAGTCCATTCACCTTTGTTAGATCTAGGCTGAAGCAAATTGGATGTTAAGAATGACCAGTTCAGCTCCTTTTATAAATGTTGGTTTTGACCTACTGTTGGGACCATGCCTTTTGTATGTTCAACCAGTTGGTTCAAGTACTTCACATTTCTTTGTTCCATTTGTGTTATTTCTCCATGACCAGAAAATAGAGTGCCTGGGTTATTACCACCTAACACCATGTTTATTCAGATTTCTATTTTTTATTTATTCAAGCAAAGGCATAAATTTGCCTTCCTTCTAGAATACAATCATTGACCTATGTTCCCAGACAGAGAACAGTCTCCTTCCTCCTCTCCTCTCCTCTCTTCTCTCTCTCCCCAACAAAAGGGCCAGAAATTGAAATGAGAGAAATGCTTAATGGGAAGATGATGTTCTCCCAAATCCCTAACCATTTTGGAATCCTTCTGTAATTCCCTCAGAAAATGTAAGGTATGCAGGGAGGTCAAGTTCACCCACAAGATACTGTATAAGGTGACATAATAATTAACAAAACAGAAAAAATAAACCCACCACACATTGCAAAGAAAGTGCTAAAGTTATGACTGGATTCTCATAAAGACCATAGAAACATCATAGTAAATTTGTGTTCTAATACAAAATTAGGTAGAAATAAGTTTTCTCTAACAAATGTCCTATTTCCTTGAGAGGGTGGCAAGCTACATCAGGTAGCGTAAAGAGCCAAGTCTCTGGACTCAGACCATGCTCCTTCCCCACACACACCCCAACACCAAGGTGTAAATCACCTCTCTGCCATTTCCAACCTCCAGAGCTCAAAGCAGGCACAAAGGCTCAGTTTCTTCACCTTGCAGAGTTCATGGAAGGAGAAAGATGAGGTATGCCCATGATAGAGTACCAGGCATCGGGCCAGCAGTGTGGTACCAGCTGTGACACATTTCCACTGTGTACTGCATGTCTGTATCAGGAGGCCATACACGAGAAATGTGAATGTATTCTCAATCCCCAGATCATGTCTTCCTTCCTTTCGAGCAAGTTTCCTGTAATGTTATCATTGAATATTTTTTTCTCCTTTGGGATTTCGAGCCTCTTCTTCCAGAGTTTATTGTATGCTTTTGTCTCTCTTTCAGAGCTGTCACTTTTTTAAAATTTAGTTTCATTTATTTGTCCTTTTTCAAGTCCCTTGAATAGTTTCTCCAAGCCTATCTCCCTACTACTCACTCCTGGTATCAGTAGGATCTAGTCTACTTTTTGTCTTGTCTTTGTGTTTTTTTTCTTTATTTTTATGGGGTTTTTTGTTTGTTTGTTTGTTTGTTTTGGGGGTCTTTGTCTTTATGGGTTTTTTTGTGTTGTTGTTGTTTTTTCAACAATCTGTAATACTTTCTTTTAAAAAAGATTTTTGGAAAATCATGGCCAATATATTTGCAACTATGTGGCTGGAACTAGAGGGTATTGTGCTGAGTGAAACAAGTCAGTGAGAGAAAGACAATTATCATATGATCTCACTGATAGGAGGAATTTGAGAAACGAGACAGAGGATCAGAGGGGAAGGGAAGGAAAAATGAAATAAGAGAAAATCAGAGAGGGAAACAAACCATAACAGACTTCTTAATCTCAGGAAACAAACTGAGGGTGGCTTGGGGGTTGGACACTGGCAGGGAGGAGGGTGGGTGTGTGCTATGGTGAGTCCTCTGAATTGTGTAAGACTGATGAATCACAGACCTGTACCCTTGAAACAAATAATACATTATATGTTAACAAAAGCTCAAAATAAAAAAAATTGTGGTGAATATGCCAATATTTGATAAAATTGGATTGGGTGTACATGTTGCTTATTATTCTCTATATTTTTCTGTGAGCTTGGTTTTTTAAAAATAGACTTTTGTTTTTGATTTGTTGTTTTGAGCGGTTTCGGGTTCACAGCGAAGTTGAGAGGAAAGTACAGAGCACTCCCCCACATGCCCGAAGCCTCTACCTTTAGCTGCAGAGTGGTCCATTTGTTACAGGCAATGATCACCACCCTTCAAAGCCCATAGTTTACATTACAAATATGCTCTTGGTATCTATAATTATTTTGTTATCATGTCTATTTCCTGAGCCCCGCCAGTACGTTTTATATCTCTTTCTCAGCTTCTTCTCATCCCTCACTATCTTCCTTGAGCCCTTTTCCTTCTCCTTTCTCAAAACAATCTTTCTGGGTAACTTCGTTATAATCGTTCATGTCTTCTGCACGGAGGGCAGCCACATTTTCCCAGGTGTGCGTTTTTTTTTTTTTTCCTTCTTTACATCTCTCCTACCTTCACATAGAACCCATCAATAAATCGCACTAGCTTCAACTTCAAAATATCTCCAGATAGGATCATTTTAGGCCCCTTGGCAGTTAAAGAGGTCAGGTCTGGCCAATGACATGAAAGGGGAAAATTCTCCATAGCTTTCGGGAAAAACTTTCTAAAAGCAGACAGACAGCATTGGTATGTGCCTTCTGCTTTTTTCTAGTTGCCTTTCTTCCCTTCTTACTGTTGGGAAAGCAGCTTGGGGCTTCAGATGGGGCAACCATTTATCACTATAAGGAAGATAGCATGAATCTATAAGAAGCTAGGTGTAGATGACATCTACAAGCAGCTCTATCAGCCATAAAATGTCTAGCCCCATATTTCCTTTTACCTTTAAGCTATCGTGGTCAGTTTTCTAGTACATGCGGGTGAGAACCATCTTGACTGATGAACATCGTGTAAACAATAGTTATTCATTTCCTGTGCCCGTCGTAACAAAGCACCACAAACTTGGTGGTTTAAAAGCAACAGAAAAATTTCCCCCCTATCCTGGCATCCAGATGTCCAAAATCAAGGTGTCGGCAGGGCTGCTTTCTCCTAGAGGTTCTGAGCAACAATCTGTTTCCTGCTTCTCTCCTGGTGTCTGTTGGCTGCCAGCAACCTCTGACATCCTCTATGTATTACTCTTATTTCTGCGCTTGTCTCCAGATGACCTCCCCTCAGTCTCTGTGTCTTGTCATTTTCTGTCTCCCACAAGGACACCAGTCATCGGATGTAGGGCCCACCCTGATTCAGGATGATCTCGTCTAGAGATTCTTATTTTCCTCTGCGAAGACGCCTATTCCAAATAAGGTCCCATGCTGAGATTCAGAGTGAATATATAGTTGGGGGGGCACCGTCTAACCCACTACATGTGTGTGTACACATAAGTGGAATCGTATGTATGTAGCTTTATTTTAGAGCAGTCCTTTTATTTATATATTTATATACATTGTACTTTTTACTTGATTCTTCTCTTTCTCTCTTCCCACATCAACCTACATCATACTACTCTCATAAATCATGTTAACATATTGTGTATCCTTCTATTTTTACCCACAGACATCTAATCTTATGCAGACAGAATGTATGCACACACACACACACACACACACACACACACACACACAGTATCGGTTAGCTGTCCTGCATAATGAACTACCCCCCCAAACTCAGTGATTTAATATGGCCATTATGTCTTATTATAGTTCATAGATCATGAGACTGAGATTTGGGTATTTTGGCTGGGCTTGCTCATGTATCTCAGTATCATCTGGGGTCTCTGTTGAGATTGGATTTGTCTGGAGTAACTTTTAACTTTGCTAGAGTGGCTTTGCCTCACCATCTCTCAACCTCCTCCTGGGACCAGTGGGCTAGCCTGAGAGTATCCTTCCTGTGGAGACAGCGGAAGTACAAGGGGGCAAATCCAACCACACGAGCACTCTTTCAAGTGTCCACTTGTGTCACATCGGTTAACATCCCATGGGTTAAAATCATAATCAGTGGGCACAGAAATCTATTCCATCTCTTGATGGAAGACACTGAAGTTACCTGGCAAGGGCCTGGATATAGGAAGGAGCAAAAATAGGGTCCATTAATGCAATCTATCTCATAGATGGATATGATAAACAAACATGTCTGCCTTCATTTGCTGAGTATTTGTTTCCCAGAAATAGGATCATGCTATGTGATTTGTTTGCATTTTGCTTTTCTCAGTGACACCATGAAAATAACTCTAAGTCATCTTTTTATCTCTGATTCGGTTTTTAATTGGCTATGTATTATTCCATCTTGTGAATCTATAATTATTTAACTATATGTAATATATTTTTAAACCATATATGGTTTAAATCATATTTATATATATGGTTACATATATAAATATGTATAGTTACATATATATAAATATGTATAGTTACATATATATATAAATATGTATGGTTACATACATATACATATATGGTTACATACATAAATATATATGGTTACACATATATACATATATGTGGTTACATATAAATACATATATATATAAGTATATATGGTTACACATATCTAAATATATATGGTTACACATACATAAATATGTAAAACTTTCTTGATGGGTATTCAATTTGTTTCCTTTTCTTAAATCAGTCATTCATTTTGAAGAGTACGGAAAAAAATCCTTTTGGAGTAGTTTTTCAGGAAAGAATGTCCTGGATCAAAGATATGTTTATTGTCTACTCCTGAAACCATATTACACTATATGTTAACTAACTAGAATTTTTTTAAAAAACTTGAAAAAAACCAGAAGATATGTCTATTGTTAATTTTGATAGAAAGTTCCAGGTTATTTTTCTTTCTTTTCTTTTTTTAAGATTTTATTTATTTATTTCAGAGAGAGAGAAGGAGAGTGCTTGGAGGGACAGAGGGGAAGGGAGAGGGCCAGGCCAGCTCCACACTGAGCTCAGAGCCCAAGGCAGGGCTCGATCCCATGACCCTAAGATCACAACCTGAGCCCAAGTCAGCTTACCTTTCAAATGAGGCTGTGATACTGCAATTTTATCAGTGCTTTATGACACGGTTCCCTGCATTACTGCCAAGAAGTGGCGGCATTGTTCTTTCATAATCTTTGCCCCTTTATTGTGCATAAAGTGACTATTGCTTCCTCACCTTTCATTTCTCTGTTTGTGAATTTTAGCATCTTTTCATATAATCTGTCATCTGAGTTTGCATTTCTGTTACTAGTCCCTTTATACCCCCCCCTTTTTTTTTAAAGATTTTTTCTTTATTTATCTGACAGAGATCACAAGTAGGCAGAGAGGCAGATAGAGAGAGAGGAGGAAGCAGGCTCCCTGCAGAGCAGAGAGCCCGATGTGGGGCTCGATCCCAGGACCCTGGGATCATGACCTGAGCCGAAGGCAGAGGCTTAACCCACTGAGCCACCCAGGTGCCCCCCTTTATACCCTTTTCTCAGCTTTCTGTTGAGCTGTTTTTCACTTTCTTGTCAATTTGTAAGAGCTCTTTGTATATTATAGAAAGTACGTCTTTGATTGGCTTAGGGGTTACATTATCTCTCCAGGTCTTTGTTTGTTTATTGACCTTGTTTACAGTATCCTTTGTCCTGCAAAAGTTCTGTTTGAGGCTGTTTTTGCTATTTAAATATTTATTAAATTAGATGCTTTTTGAAACAGCCGCTATGCCAGCTAAGCCAGTGGAATAAGCATCAGGAGGTGGAGTGGGGGAGAGGGATCATCTCTTGACACTGCCTAGAGCTTCCTCCAAATCCTCTGTGCATGCAAAAGAGAAATGAAATAGGGCATTTCAATTATACCTCTACCAAATTGAAAGAGGAGAGAGATAAATGAGAAGTCACAGGTAAAGAACATGTGATTGAGGCCCCAACAACTGTTATTTAACAGAAAAAAAAACCCACTTGAGTTAACTAGGACTGGAGGAGGAGCTCAGCTGAGCACTGTGCTCATTTCCGAGGATTGCTGTAACAAAGCGCCGGGAGCTTGATGGTTCCAAGTAAGAGAAATTCATTGTCTCACAGCTGTAGACGTGTGACATCAAGGTGTTAGCAAGGTTGTTCTTTCTGGAGGCTCTTTCCTAGCTTCTGGTGGTTGCCTGATATCTTTGGCATTCCTCAGCTTGTAGGCTTTTGACTCCAATCTCTGCCTCCATCATTGTGTAGATGTCTTCAAAGCCTATCTTCACATGGCCTTCTTTAAAGGACACCAGTCCCAGGGTATAGGGCCAACTATAATCTACTCTGACTTCATATTGACTGATTACCTCTGCAAAGGCCATGTTTCTAAATAAAGTCACATTCTGAGGTTCTATGTGGATACAAATTTTTTAAGGACACTATTAAACTCAGTACAGTCAGCCGTTGGCCTGCTGCCCCCCTGGCAATCACATCCTTTCCATGTGCAAAATACATCCCCCAATGTCTTAACTCATTCCAGCACTAACTTTAAACCGAAAAATCTCGTCTAAATATAATCAAGCTATTGAAAAGTTCACAATCTCACAAAGTTCTAAATCTTATCATGTAAATCATCTAAATCAGGTATGGATATAAGATTTGGAGGCTAAGCGATCCTGGAGCTAAAGTCCTTTACATCTGCAGACCAGTGAAACTAGAAAATAAATTATCTGCTTCCCAAATACAATGACTGACAATGAGAGGGTAGATATTCCCATCGCAAAAGGAAACAAACAGTCACAGAATCTGGTATGCCTTCCGTGGAGAGCCTGACTCTGTAGGCTCTGCCACCAAGGTTCTTGTCCTGGATGGACTGGTATAGTTGGCCCCGCCTTCCACGATTTCCTCCAATTTTGACTATGTCTAGGCAAACTTAGTTCTTCCTTTTATAGCTTCTGTGTTTTTAATTTCAGGTAAAAATGTTTCCCCTTTTTAGTTGTTTAATTTTGTGTTTACATCTTTAAATCTTCTGACACGTATTTTTTCTATCATGCGAGATGGAGTCCATCTGAATTTTTTTCCAGATGGATATTCAATTGTCTCCCTTATTTTAACAAATCCCTACTTTTTCCAGAAAGTGGTTTGAGCTATGACTTTTGTCATTTATTAATTTCCCAGATATATTGGGACATAATTCTCGACTCTCTCTTCTTTCACACTGATTACTTTGTCTCTTCCCATGTCAATATTATATTGATTTGATAAAAGTGGCTTTTCAATATATTCTGGTAAAAGAAGACTTCCCTCACTGACTTGATTTTCTGAATGTCTCTTTTTAGCCTCCAAAAAGTCTGTATGAGAGGATAAAATGAGAGTTTACAGTTGCACCAAACATTTGGTAACCACTAGCCAAAATTAAACCACTTAAAATTAAATTAATTAAAGTAAATTAAAATTAAAATTAACCAAACCTTGAATGACATTAGTAATTTTTTTAACATATTAATTTTGTTTTTTTTTTCATGTTTCAAGATTCATTGTTTATGCACCACACCCAATGCTCCATGCAATACATGCCCTCCTTAATACCTACTACCAGGCTCACCTAATCCTCCACCCTTCTCCCCTCCATAACCCTCAGTTTGTTTCTCAGAATCTGCAGTCTCTCATGCTTCATCCCCACCTCGATTTATCCCAATTCACTTTTCCTTTCCCTCTCCTAATGTCTTCCATGTTATTCCTTATGCTCCACAAGTGAGTGAGACCATATGATTATTGACTCCCTCTGCTGGATTTATTTCACTCAGCATAATCTCTTCCAGTCCTGTCTCCGTTGATACAAAAGTTGGGTATTCATTCTTTCTGATGGCTGCATAATATTCCATTGTATATATGGACCACATCTTCTTTACCCATTAATCTGTTGAAGGGCATCTCAGCTCTTTCCACAGTTTGGCGACTGTGGACATTGCTGCTATGAACATTGGGATACATATGGCCCTTCTGTCTATGACATCTGTATCTTTGGGGCAATTACCCAGTAGTGCAATTGCTGGGTCATAGGGTAGTTCTATTTTTAATTTTTTGAGGAATCTCCTCATTGTTTTCCAAAGTGGCTGCACCAACTTGCATTCCCACCAACAGTGTAAGAGGGTTCCCCTTTCTCCCATCCTCTCCAACACTTGTTTCCTGTCCTGTTGATTTTGGCCATTCTAACAAGTATAAGGTGGTATCTCAATGTTCTTTTTTTTTTAAGTATTTCTTTTTTTAAAAAAAAGATTTTGTTTATTTATTTGATAGACAAAGATCATAAGTAGGCAGAGAGGCAGGCAGAGAGAGAGGGGGAAGCAGGCTCCCCGCTGAGCAGAGAGCCTGATGTGGGGCTCCATCCCAGGACCCTGAGACCATGACCTGAGCTGAAGGCAGAGGCTTTAACCCACTGAGCCACCCAGGTGCCCCTTAATGTGGTTTTGATTTGAGTTTCCCTGATGGTTAGTGACCAGTTCTTCTGTTGTTCTGGTCACATTTCAAGTGTCTATAGACACATGTGACTGGCAGTTACTGTATTTAACAGCACAGAATTAGAACCTTCCCATTGTTGTAGAAAGTTCTATTGGAGAGAGCTACTCTAGAGTATCTGACTTTCTTTGTTTCTGAAGATGATTCTTCTGAAGTGAATTCTTCCTTTAATTTGTGTTACATGTTTATTTACTTCTCTTTTTCTGTTTTTGCAGGTGGGGGAGTGCCAGCAGTGGTAATAATATCTACATATAGGCCATATAGCATCCTTCTTTCATTTTGCTTATCTTTATTTAGATGGTGGCACTTCTGAAAAGGCCACTATTTGGTAGTAACATGAAGAGTATTTCTGTTTGTATCCAGGACAGAGCAATTGGAAATGGACTTACCCTCCCACCATAAAAACAACAACAACTATAAAACTGGAAATAACATATGACAACTGTTTTCAGGCTTTAGACAACAGGCAGTATAAGAACATGACCCTTCAGAGGATGGAAACATGGGAGATGAGCCTCAAACTCATATCATTTTTCTGCTTTGGGGTACTTTTTGGGTCACGGTGCTAACCAAGCAGAATATGCCAGTCTCACTGGGCTGATGATATCAGAGTTCAGAGCAGCTGGAACACATGGAATTTTTTGAAAGTGTACCAGAGATGAGGGAGCTGAGCAGAACAGGACCTAGAATAGCCAATTTAGTCCTGGGATTAGAAAAAAAAATTTGGAAGACTCATACTATGTATTACCATAAAGCTACCAAAATTGAGACATAGAGGACAAAGAGTTTAATGAAACCAAATATAATACGTGAATAAGTAGATAAAGTTATAAATCAATTGATTTGTGAGGCCAAGACAATTTATTGAGAGAAAGGAAAGTCTTTTCAACAACTGTTGCTAGAACAAGTGGTTATTCTTATATTAAAAACAAACAAACCTTACCTCACATCATATACAAAAGTTACTTCTAGATGAATCAAAGACCTAAGTCCACAAGCTAAAATTATAAATTTCTGGAATAAAATGCAGGAGACTCTATGATTTAGGGAAGCAAAGATTTCCAAATCAGGATGTAAAAGAAATTTATCATTACAAATTGTAAATTGGGCTTCACCAGAAATAAAAAAAGTTCTTGTCATCCAAAGTCAGTCAAGAAAATGAAAAGGTGGGCCCCTGGGTACCTCAGTTGGTTAAGCATCTGCCTTTGGTTCAGGTCATGATCCCAGGATCCTGGGATCAAGTCCTGTTTTGGGCTCCCTGCTCAGTGAGGAGTCTGCTTCCCTGCCCTTCCTCCGGCTCATGTGTGCTCTATCTTCCTCTCTCTACTCTTTATCTCTCTCAAATAAATAAATAAAATCTTAAAGAAAAAGAAAATGAGAAGGCAAGCATGGTCTAGAAGGAAATATTCACAATACATATGTCTCATGAGGTGCTTTATTCAGAATTCATAAAAAATATCTTCAATAATAAAATAATAAGCAGCCCAGTTTTAAATTGCATAAAATGCTTCAAAAGACACTTCACAAAAGAAAACATACGGAGGCTAACAACTGCATGAAAAGGTAGTTAACATCATCAGCAACCAGAGAAATGCAAATTAAAACCACACTGTGACATTACACACCCACTAAAATGGCTCATATTTAAATGTCTGATAAAAGGAAACTTTGGTGAAGATGTGGAATAATTGAAACTCAGTCTTGTGTAAGATGGTTCATCCACTTTGGGAAACTCTCAGTTTTCTGTAATGAGAAGCACACAGCTGTGCTCTGACCATTAGTTCTACTCTAATTCATTCAAGAGAAATGAAAACTTTTGTCTACAAAAAGACTTGTACAAGAATGTGTATAGCACCTCTATTCATAATAACCCCAAACTTGAAACCATCCAAACATCTATTAACAGAAGACTGAATAAATAAATACGCTATAGTCACACAGTGGAATATTAGTCAGCAACGAAAACGACTGAATTGTTTTTACACGGGACAGCAAGGATGACTCTCAAGAACACGTTGAGCAAAAGAAGCCAAACACAAAGGAGTATACACTCTTAAGATTACATGGATAGGAAGTTCAAGAATGGGCAAAGCTAACCTATACTGACAAAAATCAGACAGTGATTGTTGATGGTGGAGGGCGGGGAGGGGTTGAGCACCGGGGGCACAAAAGACCTTTCCTGAGTGATGGGCCTGTTCTCTTGTGTTCTTGATGGGAGGCGGTGACTACAGAGGTGTGTACATTTACCAGGACTCATTGAGTTGTAAACTCGAGATTTATGTCTCTTATTGTAGGCAGATCAGACTTCAAACAAACCAAAGGAACACTGTGAGGGGGATGAAAGGAAGTAAGCTGTGGTTGCCTGCGACTTTCAGTCAGGTATGGTGATTAGAAAATTGTGTGGCCAAATGTGTGTCTCTTCCCTACAGGTGACTGATCTTTGTCAGTTCTTGGCATAGCCCTTAAGAGGAAGGTCTCATTCACAGGGAAGGTTGGTTATTTAACTTTTTAGCTCCCTGGAATTTTTTCCTTTCATGGACCTGTGTTTGTTTTTCTGTTTTTGTTTTGTTTTTTGGATTTTTTTTTTGTGGTTTGATTTGGTTTTTGTCTTGTTTCGTTCAGTTTTTCTTTGCTTGTGGCAAGCCTTGTCACCTCTGCCTTATCTAAAGAAGTTTATCTGGGCTGGGGTAAACAAAAATGGCATATCCACAGTGTCTTTTCTTCACCATGACTTTCCTGTAGTGCTTTAGGGTGGAAAGAAGTCTACACCTTGATGGGCCGTACTCCACCATATTTGGCTCACTCCCCCAGCCCATCCTCAGCAGGGCGAGACTCGGCTCCAGATGCATTGAGATCTGGAGAGTTACTTGTTAGCTTTCAGCAATGGCCCATGACTTGGCAGGTATGCTCCATTGTGTGGGTCGTAGCAGCCATCTCTTAGTTTCATTGTGGCTGGAATTTTCTTTTGTTTTCCTTCATTCAGATCTGTGGGCTTGGAGCGCAAGAGTGTGACAGGATACTTTTACTTCACCATCTTTTGTTGAAAACCTTGAGTCTAGTGTGAGCTTTGAGAAATCTAGACGTGGTCCTGCCACTCCCATGCCTACAGCCTCTGACTGACCTCCACTGCCACGCAAAGGTAGAGTCCCAGAACACTGGGGTAGCTCACCAGGCTCTGTATGGCCCACCTCTGATTGAGCTGCTCGGCCTCATTTCACTTCTGGCTCCACAAATCTCAGATGCCCCAGTCACTTGCACCTTCTCTTATCCTTTTAAGATAACATTTATTGTTCTTCTTCAAATTATGAAATTATGAAAGTGACTGTATTCAGTGGTAGAGAATTAGGAAAGAGAAGTATAAAAAAGGAATTAAAAATTGCCTTTTGCCATGCTTCCTAAAAGGTAACCACTGATATCCTTGTGTCTTCTTTCATTACAGTATTATTTCTCTACATAACAGCCAGATAGTATTTTTATATGTTACATATTGTATATATGTCATTTAAAGGCAATGAGTTTCTAGACTCCTTCCATTCACAATTTATTCGGAACATTTCCCCTCACCTCACCATCATAATAGTTGAAGTGATAGTGAATATTAATAAGCACTTCCTACATGGCCAACACTTGACATGCATTTTCACATTTAATCCTCACAACCGTCTTTGAGCTGAGCACTATGATCTTCCCATTTCACAGATGGGGAAATCAAGTAACTCGCTCAAAGTCACATTGCTACTAAGTGTTGGAGGTGTGACCTGAACGCAGGTGAAGCAGACCTCATTACTCCCTTGAGGGGTCAAAGGAACTGTTTAAAAACAACACTAAATATTGAACAGATACTAAAGAATGATTATAACCTATATGTAAGGTATAAAGAATCACGATACAATGAACCAAACTATTACCCATCACCCAGTGTCAAGCAAATACACTCATTTTTGAAGTTCTTCAAAGTGGCCTTCTGTGAAATG
Source organism: Mustela nivalis (assembly GCF_964662115.1). NCBI lineage: Eukaryota > Metazoa > Chordata > Mammalia > Carnivora > Mustelidae > Mustela > Mustela nivalis. The sequence goes on from NC_139040.1 coordinate 99,878,515, forward strand.
ATCACGATTAGAATTAACAAACACGTGGGTCCTTGGATGAAAATTCCCCAGTGTAAAGGAGACAATAGCTCCCCCAGTCTCTCGGAGGACAGCAGGTCCTTGGCCTCTATAGAGAATCGAGACCCGTTGAGTGCTGTGAGCCCAGTTCCGGCCGATGCTCCTTGGGCGGTGCCTTCCCCACCCTTAGCAGACTTCTGCACTGAGGGGGGCCAGAGCAGTCAGAGCAAGGCCACCTTCAGTGAGGTCAACAGAGCATTCTTGGGAGCAATGGCATCAAAGTGGGCAGTGATTAAGGGATGAATGGGGTCTGGGCTGGTGGCAAGATCAGCTCACAATGAACAGTCTGGATGGACAAAGCAAAGGCAGCACCTGGGGAAGCAGCGAAGGACGGGGGCAGCCAAGTGAGGGGACGACTTTAATCACCACGGAGTTGGCTGACTATGAGTCATTCCAGGAAAAGCCAAAGGCCCTGGAGGCTCTAGGAAGCCCGAAACGTTCAGCGTCAAGGTGGTTTTGTTACTATCCACACCCTCATCTGTCCACCCTCCTGGGCCAGTGCAGGCCGAGCTAGGAAGGATTAATCAATATTTAATAAAATGCAAGTTTCATTGCCCTCATGTCATTCAGCTGTGGTGGCTCTTCCCCCCACCCTGCCTACTCGCTGTGGTCCCCAGGGGTAAACTCAAAAGTTGTACAAGTTGTCTTCATCAGACGGATACTCCCAAGGGACCCAGGAAAGCAGCAGTCAGAGAGGGCCACACCAGCGTCTGTGCCCCTTCTTCACCTCCCGCTACTGAACCCCTCGATGTAGTTCAGGACCCTTATTGTATCCAGACTGAATTCTGATAGTAGCCTCCTAAGGAGCGGCCTTGCTCCCAGTCTGTCTGCTATATTTGCCACCGATTTGGCTTCTTTCACAATTGCTTTTAATTGCCCAAAAATGCATGTGGATTTCCAAAGTCAAAATAATATCACAAGCTATAGTCTGAAAAGTTCCACTCCAATCACTATCTCTTCCGCCCTGCCTCCTCCCTTTCCTCTATAGGTAAGTATTTTTATTAGTTTTTCATTTGCCCTTCCAGTGACTTCTTTTTTGGGAGGCAAATACAGCAAAAATGTGTGTCTGTAAGTATGATTATTAGTATTTCCTCCCTTTCTTAAGTATAAGATAGCATACTAAATACACTGCTTTCTATTTTCTGAATGACATATTCTGGAGATGTATTTATACACAGAGATTGTCCCTTTTCCTTTTTATGGTGGCTTAATACTCCATCATGGAGGTGTACTATTCTTCTTCCAACCAGTCTCCGTATTGAACATCTGGGTTATTTCAAATTCTTTTATTGATGACAAATTTAATAAAAAATAAATTTAGCAGCAATGTCACTCCCTTGCTCAAAAAACTCTATGGCTTTCTGTGGCCTGCAAAATCCAGATGCCCTTGGAGGTCTTCTAACATCCGAAACAATCTACCTTCCCCAACCGGTTTTCCCCCTACCCATCCTGGACCCCGTGTAGCAGCCACAGGGGAACTTGTCCTCTCCATTCACCAATGTTATTTCCCCAAATTTCCCTTGCACATTGCTCATGTAGTTCCCTCAACCAAAACCTCTTTCTTCCTGTCCCCCATTTCCACCTCTTCTGTTCATGTTGGTTGAAAATACTCCTTAGTCCCTAGAGGAAAACTGATCCTTGCAGGACTCCTTCACTGAGCCCGGTCCTCATCCACTCCTTCCCCCAAATAAAATTAATCACTCTCCCACAGGATTCCCAAAGCATTGTGCTTGTATTTTTATATTTCAGTATTGCAATTTACATCATGTAGTGTTTTCTGGTTATTTACGTACACCCCCCCCCAATAGGTTATGGAAAAACGATTCCTGCACAGAGCTTTTACATGGTTAAGTGCTCAATACATACTCGTTGAATTGTTTGTTTTTATTAAATGTCTGTAAAAATAAAGCACACATAATAACTAGGACCAACATTGCTCATGGCTTTGAAAACCAAATGGATGTCACTCATCCTTTTGCTGGCTTTGTTTTAATCTACTGGGTGGTGGGAGAGGACCCAAAGCAATTCCTGAAGAAATAAGGATTCTCTGAACAACCAAAGGTTGTTGTGTTTGTACAGCATATTTATGTAGTTTTAAAATTACCATGCTTTGACACATCAACCTTCCTCTTAATAGCTTTTTGCCAACTACACTAAATTTCAAATTAAGTTAGTTAGGTCCTACTCAGAATGACTGCTAAGCACTTGCAGAGTTCAAAGGGCTTATTGATACCTTAAAATCAATGCTTAAATTTAAGGACAAGACTTATCACTGCCCTATGACATTGATATGACAAATTTGAACCATTCGTGGGGTCTCTTTAATAGGTGTGCAGATCTAGCCTCCTGAAATCCACCAGAAGATCCTTGGAAATATTTGATTTGCTTCTTTCTATTGTAAGAGAAACAACCCCCCTCCCCCAAATTTTATGAAGCACCATCAGAAAGAGTCCTAATGAGCTCTTTCAAAATTAAGACAATGCAGTACAAAATCTCTGATTGTAGAGATAAAATTCTTTCCAGACTCTTGGGAAAACCCCAAAGGTCACATTAGCACTGATGGGATGCTGTGAAGTTCTAATTGACATGCATATTTTTGGTGGGTTAATAAATGTTCATTGTATTGGGTCTTCTATTTAGTCCATGTACAGGGCCTAAAGTCTATACCTTAAGAGACGTAGAATCTCATAGGAAAAATAAAACCTGTCAACAGGAGAACTGTCAAGGAGTTGGCAGCCATCTTTAATCCACCACAGACTCTGTCCTGGGTAATGACTCTGCACATAAGCAGATCCCAGGACTAGCTCTTGCACACAACCCCTATTTGTTGCATTGTTCCTGTCACTTAATACATATTTAGTGAATTAACAAATAGACCTTCGAGATACCATAGAGGACAAAATTAGAAGCTGGACTTTGTGGTGAAATGTATGCAAGAGGCAAAGGAGAGGAAAGGAAGCACAGTGATGATATTATGACGTTGGGAAGCAGATGGTTATAAACTGATAGCAGTTTCCAGAAGGGAATATGAGCTCATTTTCTGATGGATTAACTTTGAAAAACTGCTAAAACCATCCCTAGCAATGGTCAATTGAAAATAATAAAAATAATAAGGCTAGGTCATGGTTAAAGGTAAGGAGTATAGGGGAAGATTTGGCAATCATAGAATCCCAAGCAATGGTTAAAAAGGAAACAAATTATTTCGTCCATGGGAGAGACTGTAGCAGGAACAATTTTAAACAGTCACTGAGCAGCGCTGTTAATGAACACTATTACAGGAACATTTTTGTTGACCTTATTAGGGTTGTTCCCCCATTAACGTTGGTAGGTGCCCCACAGAGATCAGTAGTAAAGATACCTCGACTCTGCAAAAGAGCCTTCTCCGTGCCAGAATTTCAGAGGCTTCTCAAGTTGTCTGTTAAATCTGTGATCCGATGAAATATGCTCGACTCATATTCCATTCCACGTTTCAAGTTTACATTTTTCTATGCAGGTTGATCCGGCTGCCGCTAAGGCTGGGGAAGCAGAAACTTCTTGGGAATCAGGGCTGATCTGGCTGAGGTTTATGGAGGGGCTCTTCCAGCCTTGCATTTAAATCCCTCCCTGCCTTCCTGTAGCACAAGTTGTAAAGTGCTTCGTAACCCCGTGACCAGGAGAAATGAGAGGCTCTGCTGAGACTGTAATCTCACTCTAAACAGGTCTCCGGCGAGGGCTGGCGAGCGGTGATACATCACGCGGCTCTCTCCTCTTGAGGCGCCCGGTGTCACCTCTACGGTGCTCCTGCTCGGGCTGGAAGATAGGAGGGCTTCCAGGGAGCGTCGGAGGGAGGTCTCCCGCGTGTGGCGGGCACAGGCGCATTAGCTGCTGAGCCAGAGGCCTGGCCCCCAGCCTAATTATTAACATTTGAAAGTCGGCTGCTGGGCAACTGCAGGAATAGCTTCTATGACATTTAAAAGTATGGATTTTTTTTTCTCCTCCTTCTTATTGGATGGGCCGGTTGCATATTAGTTTCTGGATATACTGTCATTGGGATTGAAGAAGTCATCTCCACCGTGGCTACTGTCACTATTGATCACAGCAAGGATGAGTTCTTTCGGGGACAATCATCACTGAGCACATATTGGAAAATGAGTAAAAGATATCCTTGTATTACTACCATTATTTAATATGAATACTAATTTTCTATGTATTGAAGCATGTGGGTGCTAGGTTCTCATAAAGAGCAAAACGTTACCCAAAGCCTGTCACTGCAGATAACATCCCTGGCCACAGGACATTTTCTATTCTGTTTGGATAAGGCAGACGGATGTATTAGAACTGTATCTCACGCGTACAATCAATAGGCCATAGTGATTCATCAATAGAGAGAAAGAGTTCACTTAAAAGTATGACCTTCCAGCCTCTGAAAGAGCACTTGTAGTTCCAAGGATTTGCTAATACGCATTTAAGAGAGTGTTTTCCGAATGCTGGAGAATGTGGGTTACCTTTCAGAAAAAGGAGTCTTCTCCAGGCCTTGTTCGATAAGTGAACCTGGACTGAATGTGGCTCCGGGGAGAGGCAAAGGGTGACTGACTAGATCCGACATTTTCCTGCAATCACCGACAGTTTCAGAGATAAGTCACATCCTGGGTGTGGTGAGGGCTGGCGTGTTGCTCCCCTCTCCAGGGAAGCCAGGGACCAACACATCCCGTGAGCTGAGCAGATCATGGGAAGGAAGCATCTGCTACAGAAATGTGCCCAGTGAGATGGTTCGGAACCTCTCTTCTTAACCCCAGATAATCCTCTCATTAAGGGCAGGTGCGTGCTGGCCTGATCTCTGCCTCTCCGATCTGAGTCATTTTGTACCGTGGCTGCGAGGGGAAATATATACATGTTCGAAGCTCTTTACTCTGTTATCCTATGTCTCGGCCAAAAGCTACAAGAATAAGAGGAAGACTACCCAGCGCAAGGTAGCTGTGAAAAAGGAAAGAACACAAATATTCAAAAAGCACTTTTAAGGAGTAAAAATAAAAATACGAATTTACATCTATAGAATAACATAACTAGGTGAGACTTCATAAATCACTTTTCATCCATTATACAGGACATTAAAATCTCAAAGCCAACCTATGAAGTGTACAAATACTTTATAAATACTAAATAACTAAGCCCAAGAGCAAATTAGCTTAAAAATTAACTTTACAGATGACATTATTTTAAATGAATGGAAAATCATTCTTTTAGTAATTTAACATTGGCACCAATACCCCAGAAAGATAGACGATTTGACCTCGGCTTTAAAGTTGTCTCCATTGTTAATTTCCATAAAAACCTTAACATTTGTCTAATTATAGGGTTCTGCATTCATTGATCTCACTAATTCAACTGTTTTATCTGAGTGCCTCTCCTGAATTGATAAATCTAAATTGCACATTTTCTAAACTGCTAAGCTCAGGAGAAATCTCGAAGGTGGCCCAAATGATTGTTGGAATCTTTTGTACCCGTCTAGCACCATCTACTGTAACTTTGTAATAATAGATTTATTGTCCTTTTCTCGAAACCACGATGTTCCGATCCCTTGATTCTGTCCAGGCATTACTCATTCCACCAAAGGGATGCATTCACGGGGAAAATGAAAACCAAGGGATTTGGGTGGCAAGACATATTTAAGGCAATCTCAACTCCGTGGCGTTGTTCAATTTCATCACCGAGGAATGGGTTTCTCAGATTTCCTGGCTTGTCTTGAAGTCTGTGTTGTGTAAGCAATGTTTCTGCTAGAAACCTTTCTAAAAGGAATGAGTAGTTACATATGAAAACACCATGAAACCCTTGTAGTCGCTTTCTTTGTCCTGGAAGAATGTGTGTTCACATGATTCACACAACTTATTGTTTTATCATTTATCTGCCTCCCTGGAAATAACAGGACATAAAGAGAATGAAATCAATATTCTTTTCTACTTGCCTAGCACAAATGGATACTTACTTGGGGTCAATAGTCCTTTTTGAGGGTTTTATGTAATGCTCAAAAGTACCTCTACTCCAGGTGGGGAGAAGCCGGAGGATGGAGTGATGAGGGAAACACAGAGTTAGCTGGAGTTAAGACCAAGGTCCTGATTTTTGTTTGGGGCTATGGATTTGCAGGTGATTATTACATTATTCAAACTAACTGAATAAACAGAGTGAAAAATTAAAGTAGGCCACGAATGGACCAATGATGAGTCCACCACGGACCAAGGATTATGATAAATTGAATCCCTTGCTCCTAGACAATCCAATGTTAAAAAGAAAAAAGAAAATATTCCTACTTTGGTTTGAATATTGGAACCCTAAGATCTTCTACCTAACGAGTTTTTGACCAATGAAGTGACATCCCGTGTCAGAGCCTCAAGACTAGTTAGGAGCACCTATCTAGTTTCTTGATCTTCAGAAGAGTTTCCTTGTCACTAGCCTCTCTGCAGGCCATTCCATCCCCATGTGTTGCTGCAATGCTACAAACCCTGGGAGGTAGCATACGCATCAAGAGTTGGGTTCCAGAAGGTTCCCAGCTGCACTGTTCATGATCGCCCCAAACCAGAAACAATCCAAATATCTATCAACAGTCAATAGATGTGGTATATTCACACAAAGGCATATTCTAGAGCGTTGAAAATGAATGAAATACAGCTACCACAGCTGGACAAAACCCACAAACATAACACTGAATGTGAGAAGCCAGACACACAAAAGAATGTCTACTACATTATCGTATTTATGTAAAGCTCACAAAACAAGCAAAATTAAACTGTGTTTAAGGATTGCATGCCTGGGTGGTAAAACCATAAAGAAAAGCAGTGATGTCATCATCATAAAAGTCAGGTTAGTGGTTACCCTTGAGGGGGTGACAGAATGACTCGGAGGACACATGAAGAGTGGGCCTCTGAGCCACTGGCAGTGTTCTGTTTCCTGACCTGGGTGGTGGGGCCATAGGTGTTTGCTTTATGATAATTCCCTTAGCTATTCCCTTATGATTTATTTACTTCTTAGAATATCTGGAATATTTCATAGTTACAAAAAGAGTTTCCAGACAGATGATGAAAATTCTGCTCTGTGACTCCATTGACCACCCAACCCCTCGTCTTGTCAGGGAGTGCTCCCCACATCTGCTTCCAGCTCCTTGTCTTGCCTGGTTCCCTCTTCTCCCCATCATGTACACCATGTTCTGATCATACTATTCTCTTCAGCGACACTGTATTTTCTCCACTTCTGTGCCTAAACACTTACCCCTTCTCCCAGCCCCATGTCCACACATTTGAATTCACATCCATCCTTCTTTTTCTTTTTTAAAGATTTTATTTATTTATTTGATGGAGAGGGAGATCACAAGTAGGCAGAGAGGCAGGCAGAGAGAGAGGGGGAAGCAGGCTCCCCACAGAGCAGAGAGCCTGATGGATCCCAGGACCCTGAGATCATGACCTGAGCCAAAGACAGAGGCTTAACCCATTCAGCCACCCAGGTGCCCCTCACATCCATCTTTCAAGGCATAGCCAAACCAAGACTTCTTCCGTGAAGTCAACCTTGAGCTCCTTGGTCAAAGTACTGTCTTCTAACTGAATTCTCATTTCCATTTGAGTCTCTTTTATAGCAACTATTGTATTCTCCTTGTCTGGTCTTTTGTGTGTGTGTGTGTGTGTGTCCTCTTTGTCCATAGACAAAACACAGTTTTGAGTACAGTAGGTACTCAATAAATGTAAAATAAATTCATTCTTCAATAGATGAATGAGAATCATTATCAGTTTGGCTATTTGGGACTTAAAATACAGTTACAGAGGCTTGACTACAGAAAAAAGGTCATTGTTTGTTAGAGGTACACTGAGGAATAACTCAACCCAGGCAGTAGAGTTTACTGACTGTTCTGAGAGTTGGGTTGGGCTATTCTGGGAACTGGCTTGCAGTCCCCAGCTAGGTCACTCTATGCTGCTGGTCCTGGGTTATGACCCAAATCAGTTTTGTGGAACGTATCTGGAAGGCTCTAGAAGTTACTGGGCAATTCATAATATATATATGAAGACACTCCACATGTGAGTGAGGATTTACAGAAATCATACATATAGCCACCCTTTTGTGAGTGTGTGTATGAGTGTGTGTGTTGGTGGGTGTGAGCAGCAGCATGTGTAACTACTTTGTAAATTACTTTGTAAATCTGCAACTTACAGATGTGTATGTTGTCTGGTAGAATTCAGAATACCTCACTCTTCCTTTCCCAAAGCCTGTGGGTCAGTCTGAATAGAGAATGAGATGGGGCAATAGAGAAGACTCTTAGGGCTACTTACAAAGCCACAGATGCCATCGCTGGTTAGCTGTTTGGGTACATAAGGACATTCATAAGTTAGGCATGGCTGAGTCATGAAATACCGACAATGTGAGCATGCATGTTTGTGTGTTTGTGTTATGGCCTATATTTGGGACCTTCTTCATTAGCAAATGAGCACCTCTATTTTGGTTGACTTCACAGAATCATGCAAAAATAACTAAAGGATCACCAGATTTTGAAGGAGGGATTATAGGGATTCAAATGTTGACTTAGGTAGGAGCTAAACAGAAAGAAAAGCAAAAGAATGAACCATTTAGAGAAGATTCCGGAGAACTTTGATTGGGTGACTTTGAAAGGCACAGGAAGTATCCTTGGGTGAAAAGTTCTGTTCATCTGTTTAGCTCAAGTCAGAAGTAATTGTTCAGAATGGGTGGTGGGTTGGTGACCTTAGTGGTTATTGGGCAGGGCCATTAGTAGAGTTCTAGGGTCACAAATAAGTTAGTTTTGCATATGGACTCTAAAATGCATGATACACATATGAAGTATTAGATGCAAAGTGTAGTTAATGGCTAACAAATGTTTGAAATCCAAAGCTATTCCAGGAAAGGAAGAATGAAATGAGTCCATGTTACATTCATTAGGCTAATGGCCTCCAACATTTGATATGTTACCCAAACATTCTGTGAATTGCTAGCTCTAACATGTTGCAATTTTTTTGGTTAAAAAATTATCAAGAAAATCCAGTGGAAGTCACGGAAATGATGCCCCACATAATGATCTGTGAAGAAATACTTTTAACTTAGAAATAGGAGAACATTCCCTGTGCTTTTTCCTTAGGTCTTAGATGAAGTATAATTCAGGAAATGAAGTCATGTGATTAGGAAATATCATTAACTTTCCTTGTTATTATGTCGTGATCATTTTTTATGGTTTGGATAGTTTCTTTACAAGTCCCTTATGCAAGCTCTAAACCTAATTAGTTATCTCTATTTGGGAAAAATTTGGAACTGTCGGTGAATTTTATCGAGGTGTCTATAAGGAGATGCAGCAAAAAATAGGGGACTGCTTGGTTTACCTTGAATTTGCTAGTTTAAAAGTACTGCAGCTGCATTTTTCACTGGGGTTCTCTTAAGAAATGTGGAGTTTTGATTTTGAATGTCAAGGCATTTTTTTTTAGCATTGTCATTGGAGGTTTACAAGTGTTTTTCAGTTGTGGATGCTGGAGAAATGAAATAAACCATAATAAAAATAATTTTGTCCAGGTGGTACATAAATCAGTTGAGGAAATACAGTTCTTTGTGGCAAATAAAAAACATATGTATTACCAAGTGCACTGAAATGTTATTATTCATCAAATGAATGTTATAGATGCGTTAGAGTTCAGAGATGTGAGGAAGAAGAATATTAAAGTAGAACATAGCAATATTGCATATTTTTGCCTAATGTGGAATAATTGGAAACAAATATGTGAGGGTTTTTGCATGAATTTGGAAGAGTTGAAGTTCATTTCTGGGGTACATGGGATCTCCTCATTAGGCAGACTATCTGTTGCTATTTATTCTTAATTCACCATTTGTTGAATACTGCCGAATTACTCTCCAACTAGAGACTTGGGAAATAGAGGGGTGCCTTGGTGGTTCAGTTGGTTAAGTGTCCAACTCTTGGTTTCAGCTGAGGTCGTGATATCCAGGTCATGGGATCAAAGCCCCATGTTAGGCTCTGTGCTCCGCTCAGAGTCTCCTTGGGATTTTCTCTTGCCCTTTCCCTCTGGCCCTCCCCCTGCACACGCACACTCCAAATACATACATACATAGACAAAATCTTAAAAGACTTGGGAAATAGAAATTGCAATGGATACAGTGTTAGCTAGGAAAAAACCTGGTTGCAGCGTAATCTGGGAGCAACGGGAATGTTCGATGACATGTACACATGTGCCTGTGCGGATATTTGGAGTATATGCATATTCATGTTTTTGTTATTTGGCTAACCACTAGAGTTTGTAAATTCTTCTTCTAACCCCAAATCAGACATTTCCATCTATGTCCTTTTTGCATTTTTGTATGCAGATTAAGCTGTATTATTTCATTTGTCCTCATTCACATGTTATTTTATAATTTTCTGTGTATTGTTTTGCAATTTAATTACAACTTAAAAATGGTTTTTAATTGCCTTCATGACCCCCCTCAACTGTTCCCATGAAAATGCATAAAACACAAGACACGCAGGTACTTAAAATTGCTTTTAAACAAATGAATGAGTTTATCCACTATTCTCTACCACTGAGTTATTTCAAGAGATTAGACTGAGAGTTCAAGGAATCGATGTGAGATATAAAACAACTCTAGAATGTTATACTTCGTTGGCTTTAGTAACAGTCATCATTTTCATAGTTTAGTATTTTCTTCAATTCCTTGTATGTTATTTCTATTTTCATGCCAGTTTTGCAATGAAACTAGGAGTTTCAGACTGAAAGGAAATGAAAACATAACTTCGCTCCTTTTCTATGACATTTACTAAGCAGGAATGAACTTTTTCAATTTTAATTTTTAAAATACTTTTGATGTAAGGGTGCCTGGCTGGCTCAGTCAGTGGATCGAGCACCTCCTGATCTGGGGGTTGTAATTTCAAGCCCCCACATTGGGTATAGAGATTGTTTAAAAATAAAATCTTAAAAAAATTCTTTTGATGCATCAGTTTTGTACTCAAACTATTTCTAGATTTAACCAGAATCACTATTGTGTATCACATTGTCCACCATTTGATAGCAGATTGTTTCAAATGGAAATTTCTAGTTATTTTTCTCTTAAACCCAAATCTATAAATTATTGGTAAAGAATTTTATATAGATTAAAGGACTACTACCAGTGTTTACTTCTTTAAAGAACTTGATACATTCATCGCTTAAAGTGAGGGTTTGACCGAAGTCATTTGTTGGCTAAAATGCACATTTCTTATGCACAAATTATTTTTTCTTTGATAACAAATTCATGCTCTTTACATTTCTTTCTCTTTCTCCTTCTCCTTCTTCTTGACCAGCAAATCAAAAAGAGGGCAGAGGTAATAGAAATAAATTACCAGAGGATTATAAACATTTTGAAAAATAGAATGAGTTAGAAAAGATCTATGTGAATGATGACCCAAAAGAAAACCAGAATGTTCTTTCTCACGTAAGAGTGTTTTACATTAAGACAGATGTTTATTCATCTCAGCACATAGGTCAGTCTATGGTTAAAAAAATATTCCACAATTTAATGCATTCAATTAACACCAGTTAAAATTGTCACAAAATCTTATCTCACAACATCAGAGCTCTTGGTAGGAACCTGTCGTGATGTTAAGGTTCAGATTTAAGGAACCTACGTCACACCTGTGGTTTGCGCTGGTGTGCGAACATGTCGCATGATCAACTATCAAATGGGGATTGGATTGAAATAGTCTGCCTTGATATGTGATGTAGTCAAACCTTATGTAATATTGAGTTCTAAAAGGGAGACCAAGCAGCGATTAGGTTATGTCAGCAGGAGTACTGATTCTGAACCTAGCTTAGCGCTTAGAATGGTCAAACATGCTGACTTAATAAGTTAATGTTTAGATGAAGCATGGGTCATTTTTTGAAGAAATTAACATTGGCCTGTTGTCTTCCACTAGTCTGGGTCCTCATTTACAATGAGAGGAAAAAACTAATTCTGGAAGTCCTTCAGGAAGTCTTAGGTCACAGCTGGTATGTGTTCTTTGGGGTGTGTTGGAACGGTCATAGTGACAGGACACCTTCTCCATTCCATTTACAGTTAGGACCTGAAAAGCAGTGACAAGTGCCTCAAGGAACCCGGGAAATCAAAGAGCTGATAGCTTCTTGGTGGTTCAGGGCACTCGGGTCTTATGACTTTTTCGATATCCACTAGTTAACATAAGAAATGTCACAACGTGTCAGTAGTTCACCAGTCTCCTGTTCTATATGGGAAGGTGATACCACTCCTCTGTAAGGATGTGGCTGTTTGCATTCATGACATCATCTTCGGAAGTTAGGGATGTAACTTGAACCTGCCTAATTTGCCCTCAGTGAACTGCTAAGGTTCTGTGATCCATGAATTGATCCAAATTCTCCTTGAGCACATTCACCTTCTCATCCCACCCAGCTTTGCGAGTCTAATGGATTCCCTGTGTGGACTAGACACTGCATCAACAGGTTCTTCATGTTTGTTCTCAAACCATAAACTGTACGTTTTAGGGTACACTGCACATTCTAGACTTAGTACCAATAAGCTCATGTGACTGCTGGCCATAACTTCTTGGTGTCTGTTTGTTGATCCTGTCCCCTTCATCTTAGGGGAGGATCGTTGTATGAAGGAATTAAGATATTTCAATACTTTCCCATGTAAGCCCAAATAAAACACACCCATGTTTTTGCAATCCTGAAAATTCTTTCTCGACAAAAGCTTTTCAGTGTTAGATTTTGAAAACTCCCAACTCCCTTCAACAGATTGGTTCTATGACAAAGGAAAAGATTTGGTATGCAAACACTCCTAGCCAGAGCACACACAGACTTTCATAATTCACTCTGATATACCAGTCTAACCCTCAATATGTGATAAAAATTGATTATCCATTTAAAGTTGTTTCATGGTCCATGCATGTGTTTCCACTAGTGTTTTAAGTGGCTTTACACAGAGTGAAATAGCATTACTTAAACAGTAAAGTATAAACATAATATGGCTCGTTTATTAAGGTCCCAATGCTGCAGCTGGAAGGCATCCCAGGCAGTCCTGATGCATAGAAACTGTCAGTGTCCTTGGCTTCATAAGCCACAGAGACAATTGAGACACCTCAGTGTGGTCTGTGATGACCCTTCCCTCCTTCCTCTCTAGCAATAGACGAGACACTGTGCTTTTATCTTTCCTCCTAATCCAACTATCTCTTGTCAGTGGTGCATTGTTCACATGAGTTGCTTAGTAATAAGTGTAGCAGCTGAAATTTTAGAGTGGACTGGAATCCATTTCAATGTAAAAGCTTGGAATTGTCATCTTTGTTGATGGTTGTTGGCAAAGGAGGGAGTGTGGTCAGCAAGGTCATGGCAAAAAGGGTAAAAAAAAAAAGAAGCCTGCAGAGTTTTGCATAAAATCCTAGTGAGTTTCCCTAAATCGGGTCTCTTCTGAGCCTTGGCTGTGTCCAAAACACAAGGGATGACTGTCAGTGCCCACCCCTAGACCCTGGACATGCAAGCCAACCAGATGGCCTCCAACTGACCACATCTATAGCTCTTTGCCATTGGGCTTTCTCTGGTTGCCAGAGCCCTCCTGGTTTACCCATAAGTCAGGCTGGCAGTGTTGGGGAGCCAACAACGGAAGTGCCACCTGCCTCGGGCTAATCTGCACCTTGGACGAAATATTTCTAAGATGTGATCTTTACTGTCCCCACAGGTTCCTAGTGGAATTGAGCCGTGGTTTCCCACTGTGGGAACCTGCTCAATAACACATGCCTTATTGGACTTCTCCCCTTCCTTACTCCCCTGTCGTTACTTTCTGGAACTATCTCCCAAACAAGCTCATTCTCACGTTTTTGTCTCAAAGTCCAATTCTGAAAGAATCCAAGCTTCCATGATTTTTTAAAAAACTATATGTTCTCTGGCTCAACCTCAGATCAATTGAATCAGTATCTCAGAGGAGCGAGGCCCAGGAAACACTGATTTTTAACACATGCAAGTAACCCTCGGGTGTGGTTGGCTGGAAAACACTGAGAACCCCTTCACCACAGTCCGTCTCTCCCCACAGACTTCAGCAGTAGCAACGGAAGGCAGGAATGGTTTCTAGAACATGGTGGCCATCAGTGAAGTTGCACTCAAAAGTACTCAAGCGTGGCTTCCCTCACCACCTTCTTTTTTTTTAAGATTTTATCTATTTATTTGACAGAGATCACAAGTAGGCAGAGAAGCAGGCAGAAAGAGAGGGAGAAGCAGGCTCCCTGTGGAGCAGAGAGCCCAATGTGGCGCTCGATCCTAGGACCCTGGGATCATAACCTGAGTTAAAGGCAGAGGCTTAACCCACTGAGCCACCCAGGTGCTCCAGCTTCCCTCGCCTCCTTGCTGGCTATCCTACAAACGCCAGGAAACTGTAGGTGGAGCATGGAGCAGAGCAATCTGCCCTCATCCTTTTACACTTTTAGGAGGTCATTCTGTTTGTTTCATTCTCCACCTGAATGCCACAGGCTAAGCAGAAGGTTCGGAGCTGCCTACAGACCAAAACTGTTGGGATGTACTTAAAACCAGACTGTATATTTAGAATTTCCTCTGGCTGATCCCAAGCAAAAGGATGGTGTTCTACTATGTCTTTCAAGACAGAAGCTCATCGTGCTTAACAATGAAGAGTAACACAAGCTGAGTTCGGGGGCCAGATCCTCGTTATGCCCACTAATGCCTCTTAGTAGCTAGAAGGAAAAGCTAGCCAAAGCCTTCCCCACACCTGTGCCAAACCTGAGGTCATGAGGAATTGGTGTTCAGAACTCACCTGAGGCCATTTGTAGCTCCTCAGCTTGAAAGGCTTAAGAATAATTTCGAGAAGTCAGAAGAAAATTCCTTTGAAACCTGAAGAATGAAAATACACTTTCCTGGGAACCAAGTAGGAGGAACTGTGTGCATTTAACCTGGAGAAGGTGCTACCAATGGGGATAAGACTAAATTGTCACTGAAGACAATTGAAGGTCTTGAAGAATCGGCTTGTTTTATTTATTTATTTTTAGAGATTTTGTTTATTTGACAGAGAGAGAGACAGTGAGAGAGGGAACACATGCAGGGGAGAAACAGAGGGAGAAGAAGGCTTTCTGCTGAGCTGGGAGCCTGATGTGGGGCTCAATCCCAGGACCCTGGGGTCATGACCTGATCTAAAGGCAGACCCTTAACCATTGAGCCCCCCAGGCTCAGTAGGCTTTTTTTTAAGCATATCTTTCCTTTTCTTTTTCATTTTTTATGTAAGTGTGTATTTTAAATAGAGATTCATTTCTTTAATTCAACCCATGTCATTGCATTTCTAACATGGGCCTGGTGCTATGCCCAGCACAGGGGTTCCAAAGGGGAACCAAATGCAATTCTGGCTTCTAATAAACTCAGTGTCGTGGACTTTGGTAGGGAACATGAACTGATAGAGTGCTACATTCCGGTAACGAATAGAGTAGGATAAAGCTTCAGAGGAGAGAGTGGCTCATTAGGATAAGGTCTGTAAGAAAAGGGATTCAGAATTGTTTTTAAGCTAGAAAGCACTAGAGAAATGCTGTTGAGAACAGCGGTACCTGGAGGAGGAGCCGGGAGGCACTCAGGGAAGATTTCAGAGAGAAAAGAACTTTTGTCCCAGGCCTTGAAGACCAGAAGGCTTTCAACAGGCAAGGTGAGGAGCAAAGGCAGTCGGGACCATGGGCCCAAGGTGGGCAAAGCCTAGAAGCTCATGTTGGGGGCCAGTCGCTCACTGTGCGGTGGATTCTGCCTGGGCCAAACATTTTCTGTTCTCCCCAAGGCCACTCCCAACCCTGTCCTGCTTCCATTTACCTCCTCTCGACATCACAGACCTCTCTGTGAACTTGCGGGCCTCTGTTTCTCCGCACCTCAACATCTCTGGAGCTTTTCCCACCTTTCCCTTGGAGATGAAATGTTCAGAAGCTGTAATCCAGCCCACCTGCTGACACCTCTGAGCCAGAGCCTCTGCTCCTAGACCAGCCCCTTCCTCTGTCCCTGACCTCACCCGCCCTGGTCTTTGTGAGTTTTGCGCTCTCCCTCGACCCTTCTCTGTCATCTTAAGTCTTTCCTACTCCACTGATTTTTTTTTTTTTGCTTTTTCTTGAATTGCGTACTCAAGTTTCCTCCCTTCTATGAAATGCTAGTGCATCTCCCTTCCTTTCTTCTCTACTCTTCTAGAAGACTTTAGCTATACCTCCTGCCTGTGCTTCAATACCCACTCCCTCTGTAATTTCTTGGAGCCCAATTCCACCTCCTCATAACTGCCCGTTCCCTCCTACCCCCCGGTAGCACGCACTCTGAGCACTACCAGGGACCCACTGTGAGTTTTGAGCCCACATCCCAGCTGGCACTGCGTGCATCTCTCTGCTTTCTCCCTCGGCTTTGAGGGGCAGAATTCACTCCTTCGTTCACTAGCCATCCATGTTCTACCTGATCCTGCTTCTCTGCCTCATATACCAATGAGGCCTATTTTTCCCTTTAAGGCGCTCACCCTCAGACACCAACTCTCGTGTCTATGCGTTGGGATAACACATAGCCTTTGTCCAGGGCTCCCAGAATGCTGAATAGACAGTGATTCAGTGGGTCTGGGGGCAGAAGGAGCTGTGGGAAGGATCCCAAAGGCAGTCGTAGCCTACGTAAGTGGCAGTGGAACAGTCTTGTCATTAGCAGAAGTCTGGAAGGCAGGAGAGGAAATTGATTTGTGGATGATGAGTCCCAATCTATGTGTTCTGAGTGAGAAGGCAGCTAGGTTACCCAGGAAGTCTAGGCAGACCACTCAGCATTAAGACACAGACCAAAGAGGTTTGGAAGTCACCTGCTGATGGGCGTGGCTGACACCAAGAGGGAGGTGGGCTTACTGGGACACAAGGTTAGAGAAAAAGGAGAACCAGGGGCAGAGCTTGGTGGTGAAGGCGAAAGCGAAGCAAGAGTTTCCCTGAAGGAGGGCTTCTTGCCTCCTCCCTCCCCTTCCTCCATATCATCCTGAGTCTGATGGGCTTGAAGCACAGATCTGTCTCTGTCCTTGCTCAAAACCCCTCAGTGGCTGCCGTATTGCACAAGATGGAACAACCAGAAGAAACAATCTCCGTAACACAAGTCTCTTCAAGGTCTAACCCTTGGGTAGCTTACCTTGTCTATCCTCTCTCCCTGGCACGGCCCATGCTGTGACCCAGGGGTTCTGAACCTTGAACGCAGGGCAGAACCACATAGTGGGGGCTTGTTGACACATGGATGACCAGGCCCCACCTACGAACTTTCTTATTCTGTAGTTCTGAGGTCGAGCCTGAGAGTTCCCAACAGTTTCCTAGCGATGTGACTGCTGCTGGTAAGACCACATGTGATGTCTTAAAGACCACAGCTTTAAGCCCTGCAGGCTCCCCTGACCAGGACGGGGGGCTCTGCCTCTGTGTCTTTGTGGATGATATTCTGTGCCTATAATTCCACCTTCTTCTCACTGCCCAAGGCAGTGTTCTAGAAAACTTCCTGGACCAATTCTCCTCGGTGGTTATACACCATCACTCTTTTCTACCTTCCACTAATAGGTATTCTGCCCCTCTGGTAGGCAGGGACTCTGCTAGATTTGATTTGCCAAGGCAATTCAGAGAGCAATACTACAGACTTGGCCCTGAGCCCCTGCTGGATGGGGCCAATCTCGCTATGTAGATGGGCTTGCTGCCCCAGCCCCCACCCGTCAGAACCCTGGGTGGTCCCAAGGCTTGCTGGGTGGGGGAGGGGAGGAGGGGCAGCCGCTCTAACTGTGATGCTCTAGAGAAAGAACGATTCAGAGGCTGAGGCTGGCAGTCCCTTACCAGTGCATATGTCTTTTGTCCCCGTCTAGAACACAGATTTCTTAAATGCCAGAGTAGAACTCTCTTTGTATTCTGTGCTGCCTGCAACTGCCTTGAACGTGAGCGGTGCTTCTTCTTGAATGAGTGAAATGAGAAACAGCGGCGTGTCCAATTTGTTATTGGCTTCTAAGTTTATTTAAACAGAAGAGGCCATGACAGATGACATCTGTGCCATATACATTTGTCACATTTATGTCACATTTATGTTAACATGCAGCTTTTGAAAGTACATTTCATAGTATCTCCATTATCTTCTGTTATCCTCCCGTTTTTATCTGATCAATTAGGAGGTAGCTTTTGACCAGCTGGCCATTAGGCAAAGAGACATCTATTTACCTATTTGATAGAGACCGGGAGCCTTGGACAATTCAAAATCGGGCATTTCTAAACAATGATTTAGAAAAAATTAAGATATTAACCTCGTATAGAACTTTGTTTTCCAAAAATAAACATTTTTTTTTGCTAAAGGACAGCTCAGTGGATTTGGATTTTTTGGAAGACTTTTTTACACCAGGCTCCGTCTGCTCACAGCACAGTAACAAAGCACCATTTTGCCATCTAGTGTCTCGGGGTAGTATTACCTGTGCTAAGCGCCCCGCAGGCTTCTTGAGCCTTTAGGAAAGCTTGCAAGGACAGCCTCGGGAGTCAAATAGTTCTTAGAATCCCAAGGATCCCAGTTTCTTAAAACTCAGGCTTCTTTCTCATCCTTCCCTTCTCAAAGCCTCTGGTAAACAACGGAACTGAGCTAAATTCAGAACATATTGCAATTGTGTCCTTAGGAATCACCCACATGCATCTGCTGGGAGATTTTCTTCTGGGTGGGAGAGGATGATAGAGAGGACAGCACCCACGGAAGTGGGCCCAAGTCGCTCGGCTGCAGCAGTCATAGAATGGAGCATGGCTTTAGAAGTAAACCTCCGTTCAGGAGAATACATAGGTTCTGGTTACACAGACAGCGTCTGGTGCAGTTACGACCAGGGTTCAAATCTTTGTTCTGCCGTTTACAGTGGTGGGACCTTGGGAAAGTCATTTGGCCCCTCTACCTCAGTTTCTGGATCTATAAAAATGGGGGAAATGATACTTCCCAACTGTATGGTTATTGGTAGTATGAGTTCATAAGTGTAAAGCTATTGCAAATTTAATCAGATTTCTTAACTTCTTTGAGCCTCGGTATCATTATTTGGGGGGATGTAATACTTTTTGATTAGAAGTGGTAGCATAGGGGCACCTGGGTGGCTCAGTGGGTTAAAGCCTCTGCCTTCGGCTCAGATCATGATCTCAGGGTCCTGAGATCGAGCCCCACATCAGGCTCTCTGCTCAGTGGGGAGCCTGCTTCCCCTTCTCTCTCTGCCTGCCTCTCTGCCTACTTGTGATCTCTCTCTCTGTCAAATAAATAAATAAAACTAAAAAAAATAAAAAAGAAGTGGTAGCATACGTGGTGTATTTGATACCCAGAGCAGATAATTTTAACCCTGTCTACCCCTATATGACAAACTATTTTCCTGTAAGAATCACAAAAGGAAACAAATGATTCTAACAGCCAGCAAAAAAACACAATGAAGAAAGGTCTTTTCTTGAACTTCCATTCCAGTAAAAATATAAAATAAAATAAAAATAAGTATCCTCCTACCAAAAAGGAGAAAGGCATTGGATCAATATTTTTATCTATATTCATATACTTTTTAAAGACAGGGGAGCCAGGACTCCTGGGTGGCTCAGTTGTTAAGTGTCTGACTTCTGCTCAGGTCATGATCCTAGGGTCATGGGATTGAGTTCCTCCTCTGGTTCTTGCTCAGCAATGAGCCTGCTTCTCCCCCTGCCTGCTGCTCCCCCTGCTTGCCCTCTGTGTTTCTCTCTTTCTTTCTCTCAAATAAATAAATAAAATCTTAAAAAAAAAAAAAAGATGCGGAAACTACATGAAGGACCACACCCACTAGAGTGAACGCCACATGGTTCCAAGAATGATTTGTACCTAGAATGGCAGATCAAGGCATTGTAAGTTTCTTTGCTTTCACAGTCACTGTGTTATCTGTGTGTTTCCAATCTACCATTTGAAAGCAGGAATATGTAGTAGCACCAGGACAAGGGTCCCAAACTGCACCCAAAGTGAGTGCAGATGATTTCCCACCAACACAAACTTACTTTAGAAGCCAATGTGTGTGTGGATAAGTCTACCTGTTGTCAGCAGTCTACCATGTCCTGGGTGGGTCCCCTGCATTGTCTTCAATGCAGAAAACGGTCTTTATTAAAGGACAAGTAATGCATATGTGCTTATTTGAAACCACATATATAACATTTAAAACTCCACAGGGACCTTATGAATCTTAGAACTAAACCCAATACAATATTTGGGTAGTGAGAGTAAGAGTATTATCACTGTGGTTCTGAATTACTGGCCCATGCTGATAATAGGAGGTATGGATTTGTAGTAGGTTTTATTATTGTTTAAAATTTGCCCACCAACAGTGCATCCCCCTAATGCCTGCACCTGGGGCCCACTGCGCCCACCACCTTGCCCTTGGTACCCATTGCATGCAAGAGTTCAATGAGAAAGGCCACCAGGGAAATTCAGTCAACAGCAAATATTTGATATACCCACTATTCTTCCTTGAGTTATCACTACCTTCCGCTCTTCCTACCAACCCAAAACCTGGATCTCCATCCTCTAGTATGATTTTGAGCCTTCAGGTGACTAGCGAATGACAAGGTAACCAACAAATCCAGTGTTCTATGTTGCCTGATAATAAATAATCAACAGCTTAGGGCTTCATTTGGAAACATGGGTTTTCTCTGGATTTCCCCTCAAGACATCTCTCAACACCAAAAGACTAGAGTTGGCCTGAGTTGTCTTGGCAGTTGGGTGTGGAGGTACCATGTGGGGTCTGGCCCACAAGCCTGTCATTTGCCTGTCTGCTCTAAGATCTATTCCCAGCCCTGCGTCTCCTCCACTCGGTATGACAAAGCATTCTACATTCCCGGCTTCTGGGAAGGTTAGGCCAATAGGAGGTCCAGACAGAGACTGGAAGGGAGGGGCCGGCCTCATTGCCTCCGCCAGTGCCCGCAGTAGCTCTGTCTCTTTCAAGACAAGTTTGCTGAAGAGTTAATGAAGCTTAAGGCCCAGGGCCTCTCACTTACACAGGCACCTTCTGATGCCCTGTGCGTATAATTTGTAAACAGCTTTTTTGAAAGATAATTTACAAACCATAAAAATCACCCATTATAAGTATATGGTTCAATGGGTTTTAGTTAATGTATCAAATTGTGCAACCATCACCACAACCCAATTTTTGAACATTTCCATCAGCCCCTAAAAGTTCCCTCTGGTCTTTTCAGTCAGTCTTGCCTCCTAAGCCCTGGGCCCGGTAACCACGAATCTACTTACTGTTCCTAGAATTTGTCTATCCTGGACGTTTCATATCAATGGAATTGTATAGTAAGTGGTCCTTTGTGATTGGTTTCCTTCACCGAGCATCATGGTTTTGGGGGTTATCCACGCTGTAGCATGAATCAATGGTTTTTTTTACTTTCTTATTGCCAAATACTATTCCATTGTATGAGTAGTCCTCAGTTCCTTTGTTCATTCACCTATTGTTGGACCCAAGTGTAATTCTGTATTTGTAACTTTGCGTTCTTTATCTTAAAAAGGGTTCCCCAGATTGTCTAAGCTTTGGGCCCCCAAAGCCTAACTGCCTCTGCCTCTATGGTTACAGTCCTGCGGCAGGAGGCCTCTAAGCGGGTGCCCGCCATGACCCAGCCTCTCAGCCTTCATGCCCTTTTTAGTCCCTTCTTGAATGTGGGTTGTCCCAAGTGGTTCCCTTCTAACAAACTGAATATGGCTAAAGTGTTGGGATGTCTCTTCCACGATTAGGTCACAAAAAGACTGACTTCCATCCTGCTCTCCCTTTCTCATATGCTCTCTCTCTCTCTCTCTCTCTTTCTCCCCCAGAGCTCTTGCTCTACAGGAAGAGGGTGCCATATTGTGAATGGCCCCATGGGGAGGTCCATGTGGCAAGGAACTGATGTCTTCAACTGACAGCCAGTGAAGACTTGAGGCCCATCAACATCCATGTGAATGAGCTCGGAAGAAGAGATCCTTCTCAGCTGAGCCTTGAGATGACCTCAGCCCCAACTGACACCTTGATCACAGCCTTGTGGGAGACCCTGAACCAGAACTATCCAACTAAGTTGCTCCTAAATTCTTGAGTGGCAGAAACTGTGAGATAATCAGTTTGTTGTTTGCCTCTGTTCAGTTTGGGGGCTGATCTATTAGTCACCTATAGACAAATATAAGCCCCCACTTGGCAGCCTTCAGCTTGCCTCTAGCTCCTGCCATGCGAGCATAGCTTCTGGAGTCCGGTAACACCACCTCCTTCCACGGCCTCCTAGTCCCAAGGGTAGTGGCACCTTCCCACTGTGGCTAACATCTGTGTTCCTGTGGGCCCTTCTTTGACTTCTTAGCCTCGTCTGACCCATGTAACCAGCTCCTGGTATTACCCCCCACCCCGTGTTTTAAATACCTAGAGTTTCTGTTTCCAGCATTGCAGGGTAAAGTAGTTCATCTTCTGTGACACGTAGCCTCACTTGAGCCTTCACAAGTCTGTTTAGAAAAAGAAAAAAAAATTAGCGTGGGACCAAGAGTCTTGTAGGTCCTAGAATCAGTCTTCACGAATAAAATAGGTTAAGACAGAAAGCCACCCACTGAGCTACCAGATCGTGCACAACAGTTCTAAAAGGTGATGACAGGGTGACAGAGCAGCCCTCCTCACCATTCCGGTCCGCGGCGAGCATTTGGGAGCAGAGAGAAAGGGGGAGTGACCAAGAGTGGGTATTCTCCAATGGGAGCGGCTGCCATCCTAGGGATTCCTCTTTGCTGAGTCTCCCTGGGGCCATACAGGGTGGGGGTGTGTCTAAGGCTGCTCAAGGGGCAGACGTGATCCTGAGCAGAGGGCCAAGCCCACATCCTCTGGGGCTTGGGCAGTCTCTCCGAGGGCTCCCCTTTGGCTTTGGTCAGAGCCTAGCTGCTCCGGGAATGGAGTTCAGCCCCTAGCATGGTGAAGAGGTTTCTACAGACTGCTGGAGGCCTGGTGCACCAGCAGACCCAACGCATTCTCTTTCCCAGCCTGACCTGGGAAAAGAGAAAAGGAGCCTCTGGGTTTGGTTCCTCATCTTTCAACCTCTTGCTTGTTCGGGGGCAGGGGCTATTGGCTGGGGAACTGTTTTCCTCAGGCATTGTTTTTGCTTTCGGCCCCCAGCCTGGTTACTGCCTCTCGGGCATGGGGCCAAAGAGTAAACCGAGTCACAGAGATTAGCCCCTGGCATCTTTTGACCTCTTAGGGGCTTACCATCCTGTGCAACTAGCTCTCATTCTTCATTATCCCCTGTAGCCCACGATTCTCTATCCTCTGCTTCTGGCACCTTCTCCCTTTCTCCTGTGTTATTTCATGGACCAGCAACTTCAAACACACCCCCAGCTCTGATGGAGGAATTGGCAGGTTCCTCCGACACAAGTGGGTTCAGCAGCAATCCGCGCTTGGAGGGGTGATGAATTGCCTTGGGGTGACTATGCCCTCTCAGCAGCACACACCCCATGGACAGGGGACAGAGAGGAGGTTGGCACGATGTCAGAAACCCTACTGTGGAATCTGTTTCTGAGTGCATAGTCAGAGCAGAGAGAAGGAGTGGACAAAGGAGGGAGATTAGGAATAAAATGGCTAGGAGATCATAAGATTGATTTTACTCGAGCTGCCGCTGTCAGCCGTTTGGGGCATCTGGGCCAAGGCCTCAGCTAGAGCTGGAGAGAAGTTCAAGAACAATGGCTCATGAGAAAGACAGTTCCCCTCTCCAGACCACTGCTGCTTTCTCTTGCTAGAATAGATTTCACCAAGCAGTTCGGTATTGACACTTATCATTTACATCTTCATTAAATATTCATATCATACCCTGTAATTGTTCCTCACTTTTCAGTGCAGGCTGGATTCTGTGAGGTGCCGTGCTGATCTGCTCTCCTCGTGTTTGGGCTCCTGGTCTCTCTGGGATGTCATCACCAAGGGCTGTTGGGCGCCGGGCTGGGATCCAGGACAGGGTACAAGCTCCGAAGCAAGGGAGTCGCTCATTGCCCACAGTGTGTTTGATGGTTATTACTTGTGTGATGATGGGGAGGAACGTACATTATGCAGCCTCTCAGGGCTCTGCTGGTGAATTACAGATCACTTTGTCCTTTAGCCTGTTAGCACATCCATAAATTACAGCACCGCCTGGGCAGAACTCCTATGGAAAACTACCATTAAAAAAAAATCTTTTCTAGGGTCTCTAATTTGGGAACCACAAATCAGCTAGGTTACCAGTCACCATAAACACTCAACGGGTTGAGAAACAGGAATGGGAACCACCTCCATTTTGTGGATGAAGAAGATTTGAGGACAAGTGGTGGGTGAATGTTAAAATGGACGTGGGGCAGGGAATTGGGGGATCCGCTGTCCCCAGTTACAGCTCATTGCTGGACATTTGTCGGGCACATTGAAGGAAAACTGGGTTTAGCTTCTATTGAGATATGTGAAAAGGAGCTAGCTCCCTCTTTATATTGGCTCTAATGCTTTTGGCTGCGAATAACAAAATAGCAAGTAAAATTGCTTCACCATCAGGATGTTTCTCACTTAATATACGAGAAATCTCGAGGTGCTCAGTACCAGGGTCAGTTTGGTGGTTCCATCGTGTCACTGAGGACCCGGATTCCCTCTATCTTTCTCCTCTGCCCTCCTCAGGGTTTTAGCTAGGGACTTAGACCTGTCCCCACTCCCCATGGTTGCCAAGTGGCTGTCATGGTCCCAGGCACTGAATGGAAACACAACAATATCTAACTGAAGAAGAGAGCTGTTTCTACCCATGAGGCTTCCCCAGGAGCCCCTTCCACGTGACCAGAATCAGGTCACGTGTCCATGCCTTAACTGCGAGAGTGGCCGGAAGCGAGCAGCTGCTATTTTCAGTCTCTGGGATGGGAGGGTCTCTGCATCAAGAAAGGAGGTGGAAATGGCCTTTGTGCTTACGATTGGCAGTATCTTCCACACCCAGATTCCACTTTTACTGAATTCTTAGCACAAGCTTAGCACTCTGCTAGGCACCTTCACGTAAATTGCATTATTCACCCAGTGAAGCTGTCATAAAGTTAGAATGCTCAATTAATCACCTTCTGGGGTCTTTGAAGCCCACTTGCTCATCTGTTTATCTCTGCAGTCCTAGGGCTGTTCGTTGACCCAGACCCTGACCCGAACTGACCCAAGTAACCAAGTGGACTGAAAATGGGTATTAAAAAGAAAGACCGAAAAATCTTATCAACATGGGTTCAGACAATCTGGATCGTTGAGACTTCAATTTTCTTGATTTCTGGCAGAGTGTCAACAACATTCCGAACCCCCAGAATAAAAGCCACATGCTGAAAGGTCTTAATTCCTGTTCTTTCAAGTTATGTAAGAACCAACGCTGGCCATTGATACAGCCTCCCTATAAGGAACGGCTCAGAAATAAAGGGCTCCAGTACCGCTGTGTTCCAGTTTATTAGCTTAGGTCAACCCCATTGGCTGAGCTCATTCCTCTGAGCCCTCTGAGAATACATTGCCGTTCACCTGTGTTTTGCATTGGAGTTTCTGTCAACAAGTAATCAAGTCTCTCCAGATGTTTCACTTGCTGTAACAAAGCTACTGTCACACACAATAATGCCCAGATGTTCCCTTTGAAAAGCAGATTAAAAATGTTTTTGTTAATGCTTTCGAATTATCAAATGAATTGTGAAGAATATGAATGCAAAATTGGTTTTAGGAATATCTACTTGAAACTGGAGTTTTAAAAAAATTAATTATCTATAACCTCTTCGGGTAAGATTAATCGAACTTCAACAAACAAAGTAGAAACATAAACTGAGTGTTTGGGGGGCAGGATTCAAGTGGCTGGCGCTTGTGAAATTTGCTCTTCACAGAAGGATTTTTACTCCCGCTTGTTCCGTTTTCTTCTTCTGTCCTCTGTGAGCCTGTCTGCTCTTGTGTTACTGAGTCTTTGTTTCTGACATGGCTCTTTCTTTATTTGCTCATTCACCCCTAAGTCCCGCAAGCTCTTTGAACAGCCTGCCGCGCTTAGCCAGAGCGTTTCAGAGCTTTGCTGTTTCTGATTTATGCTGTTCTTTGATAGCCTGCTAGTTTCCTTATTTTCTTTTAACCTTATTTTGTGTTATTACACACTAGGTTTCATTGTTTTTCTGCTGCGCCTTCATTATCTGTCGGTGTGTTATTTGATTCATCCCTCTCTTTCCTTATAATACCGGTCGGTTGTAGAGGGTTTGCTTACAACCCGTTTCTCTTGCTTGTGTTTAAATGAGGCCGGGGAAGAGGGGAGGTCCTGCGCTTTTCTGAGAGGGATCCTACCCAGGGAAGGGACAAATGGGAGCCTCTTCCTGCTCCACAGCTCCTTCCCTGCTCTGACTTGGAGGCAAGGCTTGGCACCCCGGTGGCCTGTGTCGCTGCACAGGGTCCTGCTCGGGCTTTCCTGCTCTGCTAGCGCCTCGAGGGGCTTCAGAATTTGTGGACCAGGGGCGCTGCGTGTTCAGGCTGCATTGTGCTGTGCAAATGATGTTGCTGGTCCCACTGAGGAGTATCAAGGACATGGCCTTGATAGAACTGCCCCCTGCACAGTTCTGAAGGTGGCACCCTCTAGACCTCTCCGGGCCACCGTGACACTTGTCTCTCTCCCACTAGACTCTGGTTTGCTCAATTTGGAGGCCATTCCCAACATGATTTCTTTCAGGAAGGGTCTCTGTTCTTCGGGATGGGGGAGGTATTATTGGGTATTCCTGAGGTTCTCGTACTCTTTCCTCCACTCAGGGTGCTGTGACCTTCCTGCAGTCTCCGGGTGGGGCCCTGAGGTCCTTTCTGTGGCTGGCCTGCAAACGGAAGCTACAAAGGCATCAGTCAGGGGTCTTCTCAGATCTGCTTGCGGAACCTTCCTACTCAAGGGGGAACATTTCTTTTGGAAGCATTTGTGGGCAATTTCTGTGTCCTAAGTCTCTTAGGATGATTGGAGTGCCCCCCTATTCAGCCTCTAGTTCCTTGCATAGCTTCTAAACCCATAGCAGTCCTGCTGCTGTCAGGGTTGGGGCCCACGCACACATGTGCTGGAGTTCCTGGGCATGCGATCACTCCCTGTTGTTGAAGACATTGTCCGTGGTTTGTATCTTTTGCTATCCTACTTGTTGCGAGAGGATTTGGAAAGATTTAAAAAAGGGTGTTGCCATCATGATCTTGCCCCAACTCAAGGCCGTTTAAGAACTTCTGGATTTGATGCACTTACTATAGGGCCATTAACCATCAGCTAAGTACTACATGAGATTGGCAAAGCCCACTTTCTATAGCTATTCTTACCCAGGCACGCATTATCTCAGAGGCTGAAGTACAAAATGGAAGAGAAGTGGTGTCATTGTCATCAGCAGGGCACAGGGGGTCTCACTTAAGCACTGAATATGAAAATGATTTTAAAATTTGGCTTAAAAAGTAAAAACCCTCACCAAATGAATAAAGTTCTATTTGTGAGCCTTGTTCGTCTGGAACGTAAATCCGTCCATTACATTCTTCATTATCTCATGAAGTAGTAAACCCTGTGATAACTAGAGCAGGTGAGAGCTGCTGATCAACACCTGGAAAAAGACACACCATTGGTTTTTTGTTGTTGTTTGTTTGTTTGTTTTAATAATCATTTATCTTGTAAATAAAATGAGGCAGTAATATATAATTTTCACTCAGTGTATGCAACATTATTTTGGCAGAATAGGATGCAGTAGCAGAGCATATATCAAGAGCATTTATAATTATGATACATGATCCCCACAAAGTCCTTCTACAGCCCAGGCTCCTCTGTCACTCATTCATTCATCAGGTAGGTGGGAAATCTACCACATGCCAGAGCTGTTCAGATGAGACGACATAGCCCTAATTGGAGGGGAACGAAGCCGGCAGCCTTGTCATGTGTCAGGAAACAGGACGGGTGCTCAAACAAGGACCAGAAGAGGGAAAGTTATGTCCATTTAGGAGGTCAGAGAGGGCTCGGTCCCCCACTCTGACTCTGGCTCCTGCTGTTTTCCAAAGGCAAGGTGTCCTCCTAATGGAACTAACTCACACTTGTCAAGTCTTTGATTCTACTTCTCAGGTGCACCTCGGCTCCTGAAGACCATTTTATAATGACATTTTTCTTTTTTTGAACTCTGAAGTCCATCCCACGCAGTCTCATTTTTGTCTCTACATTATTGTAGGGTCATTCTACAGTGTTTTGTCTTTAAGTGCCTATTTCTATACTGCTTTTCTCTAGCTGAACTTTATGTTTTTCCATGTTAGCAGAGGTATCTTCAATTGCCTTTTATCTTCTGTAAGATCTAATGCAATACTGGGCACACCACGGGCATTTCACAAATGCTTGTTACAGAAGGGAACAAATAGCGAGTAAATGAAGTAAGTTTGGTTTTGTTTGGTTCACTATCAAGTTTCACTGATAAAACTGGTTATATGTTCTTCAAACTGTGGGCAGATGGAGATGCTTTGGAGACCCCAAAGATGAAGCTACACTGGCTTTCTTTTGCAAAGTAGATAAGGATTCTGTTGCTAAAAACACATCGTATCCTCGAGTGACATAAGCTCTTAGTCCAAAGTACAGAGTAGAACATACAGTGGAATCATGTGGTGGGAAGAACAGAAGCTTTGGGATAAGCGACAGCTAGAGTCAAATGCTGACATAGCATTCCCCAGCTGGGCAGCCTTGGACAGGTTAATGGGCATCACCTAATCTGTGTGTCTCTGCACGTATTTTACGTACAATTACAGGTCCCTATTCTTCTTGCTATGCACTCAACTTGGCCCAATAGTATAGGGCTACGATTCTCTACATTGTGTATCCATTGATACTCCAAGCTTTGCATTGATGTTCTAAACTTGGGTAAGTGCCCTCAAAATTGCTAGAGTTAATGGAACAGACTTAAAGAATACATCTTTAGCTTCCTGTCACATAGACAAGATCTTTCCATTCCAAGCCCCCGCCATGTACGATTAGGATATTGTTTGGAAATTATAACATCTGAAACTTAAGAAAAGACAGGCCCAATCCTTAAACTTGTCAGACATAAAAGGCTGTAATAATAGGCTTGAGTATAGTTTTTTGTGCTGGAGCTTGATGAAGAAAGAAAGAAAAACAAAGACATGTTTCTACCATTCAGTGGAGCTTCACAGGCTATAGTTAGAGAAAGAGGTCAGACTCCATTCATTATTTGTTTGCCACCATTCTGCCAGCCCAGGTTCTCTTCTGCTGCCAGGTTCACAGGACTAAGGTCAGGGGAGTTATTAAAAAAGCAATGAGTCTATATTTCAGCTGTTTGCTTGTTAGCATACAAAGCTTGTGAGAATGTTTAAATATGTGGACAAGGCAGAAAAAGAAAGATCTTTTTAAAAACTCTTATTCTGGTACCCTACATTTCATCCTTGCCACCAAATCCTCAAGTTTTGAGCTCTCCAACTGAGAGCTCACAAATTTTGTTCATAGATGTGGGGAACAGACACTGTCAATTACACATTGCCCTTCTGATGGACAGCTCAATAACACAATGAAAAATAGCAACACATGGATGGTGAAATCAGAGGAGATGGAATCTCCAGCAAACAGGACAAATGACCTTTCTTTTTTTTTTAGGAAACCTTCACTCTCCATTTGCTCCCCAAAGATACACTCATCTGGTAAGTTCATACTCATGCGAGGAAACACTTAGTAAGTCAAATGATAGATGATGTAAGGCAATATAATGATTTCTATATCGTCATTTTGGCCTGGTAGTGAGGTATTATTTGACAGGTTTGAGACATTTTTATAATTCAGTATGTAGTCAGTTTATGTATGCACTCCTAGGTGTTGTTGAGTAAAGTAGTTCTTCACAGGTTGTTGGACTCAGTTCTACACATTCTATTAGATCCAGCTTGTGAATCATGTTGTTTGACTCCTTTATGCACTTACTAAGTCTTCTTATCTATGTCTTCCTTAAAGAGATGTGTTTAAATTCCCACGGATTGCGGAGTCTTAAATTTGTCTATGCACTCTTACTGACTTTTTGCCTTATATATTTTAGATCTATTTTTTGGATGCATAGTAGTTTATGACTATTTTATATTCCTGGTCTATTATTTTACTACATAATGACCTACTTAATCTCAATGCCTTTTTGCCTTGAAGATTATTTCATTTGACATAAATATTGCTATGTCTGACTTCCTTTTTGTTATTCTTTGATTGGTCGGTCTTTCTTGTTCATCCCTCTATTTTCAGCCCCTTTCTGTCATCAGATTTAAGGAGTTTTTCTGGATTGAAAAAATCCAAGGCAAGAAACTATTTTTAGGACTTTTGAGTTGAATTCATACATATTCTTGTGGTTATTAATGTATTTTTATTTATTTCTAATAGCTGATTTTGCATTTCCCTTCCACATGACTTGTCTTGGTTTCCTGGGGTTTTTTGTTTTTGTTTTTGTTTTTTTAAATTGAGCTTTTAAAAATGGCTTCCTCAACAAAATTTTAAAAAAAAGGAAATAAAAATTGCTTCCTCTTTTCTTATCTTCTGGTTTGGAAGTTATTATTCCATTTCTATTCTTTTGCAGGTCACCCTTAAATGCTTAACATGCACATTTGACCTAAAAAGATAGTATCTCTACCTTCTTCCTGAACAATGTAAGACCTCCAAACACAAACTCTAAGCATAATCCCCCCATCTGCCATGTTTTTGTTTTCTAGTATTTAGTGGCCCTTTGTTTTTAATTTTCTATCCCATATTATCATTGTTTTCAGTTTTATAGCTGACATTTATTTTGATTTGAATGCATGTTGAACAATGACCACTCACATTGTCTCTTATATCCTACTTCTTCCTCCTCAGTTCTCTCCTTATTAAAGTATCTTCTCTAGAGGCTTTTCAACAAAGGTCCATAAGTGGTCAATTTTCTCCTTATTCTTCTAAAAATATCTCTGTTTTGACTTGATCTGGAATACAAATCTAGCTGAGAATAGAATGAGGTCCACAGTTGAAAATGGTGTTCGATTGTCTTCTGACATTCTTACTGATGAACAGTCTGTTTTCAGTCTAATTTTTTGTTCTTTGGTCTTTTTTCAGTGATTACAACTTCCTCGTTGTTTTTAGTATTTTGCAGTTTCGCTGTGATGATCTTTACCCCATCCTCTCTAATCTCATCTTCTGGAACTCTTGAATTTATTTATTTATTTAATTGTTTATTTATTTTCTTTCTTTTTTTTTTTTTTAAGATTTACTTACCCATTTTAGAGAACGAGCAAGAGTGAGTGGGAGGAAGAGCAGAGAGAGACAGAATCTCAAGCAGACTCCCCTGGAGCATGGGGCTTGATGGGGGTGCCCAATCCCACGACCCTGAGATCATGACCTGAGTTGAACCCAAAAGTCGAATGTTCAACCAGCTGAACCACCCAGGCGCCCCTGGAATTCTTTTTTTTTTTTTTTAAGATTTTATTTATTTATCTGAAAGACAGAGATCGCAAGTAGGCAGAGAGACAGGGAGAGGGAGAGAGAGGGAAGCAGGCTCCCTGCTGAGCGGAGAGCCCGATGCGGGACTCGATCCCAGGACCCTGGGATCATGACCTGAGCTGAAGGCAGAGGGCTTAACCCACTGAGCCACCCAGGCACTCCTGCCCCTGGAATTCTCATTTGATATATGTTGGACTTTCTCATTCTTGCCTTCATGTTTCTTAATCTCTCTGTCCTGTGTTCCACCTCTTCATTTTTCTTTGCTGAATTGTGAATCATTTTCCCAGATTTATTTCTAGCTAGGGATAACATAGCCCCTGAATTTTTAATTTTAATGATTCTGTTTTTCATTTTCTTTTTAAAAAATACTTCTCCTTTTTCATAGTGTCTTTTTCATTCATTATGATTTTGATTCCTCCCTTTACCATTTTCAAGGGTCTTGTTTGAAGTCTCATTTTATTCATAAAGCTTACAACTTAAAACAACACCTTCCTCCCTCAGTAAGGAACTTCATTTATTAGTTTCTTGTGTATCCGCACCATGTTTCTTCATACAAATGTGAGGATTTTGAATATCTATTCAGATTTTCTCCCTTTCTTACTATAAGGTGACATCTTATACTGTATAGACAGTGTCCTGTTTTACTTTTAGCACTGAGAAACATGACCTTGTTCTTGTTTGTGATGGCAGTGCCTTCCCTTGTGTGAGCACACCATGGTTAGTTTAATCAGTACCCTGCACCTGGGTTGTCCAGCCTTTTTACTCTTACCCATAATACTGTAGTGGGTAACTTGTCATTTTGCATGTGCTCAGGCCTATCTCTGGGATCGAGGCTCAGAGTGGGATCACTGGGCCAAAGGGTAACTACATTTGTAATTTTGATCAATGTAACCTAATTGTTCTGCATGAAGTTAGAACATTTTGTGCCCCACCAACAATGTATGAAACTGCCTGATTCTCTACAATCTCACTAACTGTGTATGTCAAACTTTTTAAGTATTTTTTAACACAACTCACACATAATCTCTTTCAGAGTATGTCATTCTTTACAGTTCTCATTATCCCCCTGCATGTTGTCTGTGGACTTCTCCCTCATCAAGCATCATTTCTTCTCACATTCAGGATTTGTATTAGGGAGCATCTCTTCACCAGAGATTTTCTCCCCTCTTTTTCTGATTATCTATTGCCGCAAACAAATTACTCCAAAGCATAATGGCTTAAAGTGACTATTTTATGTTGTTCACGATTCTGCGGGTCAGAAATTCTAGAAGGGCCTGACTGGGAAGTTCTTGCTTGACTTGTTTCGTGTTGTTGCAATTAGATGCCCCCTGGGCCTAGAGTCATCTGAAGGCTTTACTAAGCTAGACATCCAAGATGGCTGACACACGGGGCTGGCATTTGGTTCTGGCTGTCAGCCAACAGCTCCGCTGACATGTAGGTGGGAACACCTACATGCGAACTCTCCGGCATGGCAGGCTCAACATGGTGATTCTTTTTTCTGTGGAGGTTTATGGCTCCAGCATGAATGTTTCAGCAAACAAGCTGGTCATTTCAAGGCCTTGTAAAATCTAGCCTCAGAAGTCATGTAGCATCCCTTGAGCCGTAGTCTGTTGATCAAAGTAGTCACAAGCCTTTCCTGGATGAAGTGAAGAAGCATAGATCCTACCCCTCAGTGGAATATCAAGGATATTTTTTAAACCATCATGTTTTTGAAGTCCTATGTGTCCTGGATTGTAGAAGGATCTCTACAGGATGTGTTTCCATTTCCCTCAGTGAGGTGGCTCAGAGATTTTATTGGTCTAAAACTGGTTTTTATATTGATTTCTCAGCTTAGGGATTCTCACCATATGGGAACTGAAAATTCATGCTCTACAACCACTTGAGGCACAAACCAGTGGCTTAATTTTCTGACAAGAAACTTTTTTTTTAGTGCACCTAGAGTTGTGGGCAGACACATTATTCATGTTAAATCCTTGGGCCAATCAGGAGAGTTTTTCTAGTCTACCTTCACTGAGGGGACAGCTCTTTTTGGAACTCTGGCCTCATGAAATGAAATAAATTCTAACTTGTCTTGCATGGACACAAAGCCACATCTTTTATGGCCATTAAATCCCAATGCTTGACCATAGTGCCCTATATCTGGGCCTGATGCTGCACCTTATCCCCACCCCAACCCCATGGGACCTTGCTTTTGATTTCCTCTTAGTTTTACACTTGTTTGCTTTCCTTTATACTGAATGAAGCTATATACTTAAAAGTTATTGTTGATCCAGTCTATCCAGCATCTCTATGTGTTTGTAGTGGAAGGATCATCTACAATAGCTCAGTCCAAGATCGTCCCAGAAGTCTTCAGTTCTCAAACAACTTTTGAGGGTCAAAGAAAAAAGAATCACTGAATGACTACCTTTGAAGGTACGTTTAAGCGACCATTATTAATGGGCAAGAATAAATGTTTTCCCTTCCCTGGCATGCTTTCCTGTAAGGAAATCCCTTTCACCTTTTCTGAACTAGATCTGTGGGCAGCTGCCATTTTACCAACCTCCAATGGCAGCTGAAGTATGTGTAGTCACTGCCTTTTTGCCATCCCATACAGCTATTCTTCTTGTCGTAGATTTGGCAGGATAATCAATAGGACCCAAATGGCAATCAATTTCATGTGATTGCACTTGGTTTCCCATTGATTTCAATGCTGACTCTATGGCAGAATAATGAGGGAAAGCTGATGCCAATCATTGCCTGTGAATGCCACTGCACATCTTTCTAGGTGACTGAACAGCATCAAAGAGATGGGGGGAGAGAGATGTGCTGGCAGAAAGACAGAGAGAGGACAGAGCAAGCTTCAATGATGGAGATGAAGAAAACGATGTTGATAGAGATGTGAAAAGGAAATCTTGGATTATGACAGTCCTCTGATCCAGAACACCACTGAAAAACCTGGGATTCATACCAGAGAGGATAAAATCAGCCTCAGGGTCATTGAGCTGGAAGAAGATTCCAAGGTATGTTTCCCTAACAATAATGATGTCTAACAGCTTCATCTTAGTGTGTATATCTTGGTTGTAAGTTCACACTTGGAAATGATTAGTCTGTCTAATCATGGCTTGATCATCAGATGTCATTTTCTCAAAGCCAAGAACCACATTTTTATTTACCCACAAAATACTCAACCATCTTCCACCATATGGATCCTCAATGAATAATGGATGGAAATCTAGATTGTACCTCTTATGGATATCTTCTTCTAATCTGTGGACCTAATAATGTATTGTTAGTATTCTCCAGACTTCTCTCGGTGTTGACATCCTAGTTTGACATACAACAGAACCATTGCACCAAGCGAATGATCTCAGCACATGCTAATATGAAGGCAAGGTTAACAATGCAGTAGAACATATTTGACTTTGATTTCTTCTAAAGCATAAGCTCTACCTTACTCTTGGGTTATTTATCTCTGCCTTCAGCAAAAGTTTTCTGCAGAGCATATTTTTAAATTTTATTTCTATTTTTTTGAGAAGGATGTATAGTCACATTAGGCAAAAGTTAGAGTAAGATGGAAAGACATATATTAAAGCATATCCCTCTTAACCTCTGTCTCCATCCAGTTCCATCTGGCCTGTACTTCTTTGGTAATCAGTCATCATAGTTTATTGGGTCCTTCCTTACAAAAATACAAGAAAATATGAATATTTTCATATTTCCCATTTCTTATGCAAAAGGAGGCATAGCACAGATGATATTCTGTCCCCCCCTTTTTCACTGAGTATACCCTAGAGCTTTCCTTTCCATATTGGTACCTAGAGAAGAATACCTCCATTCTACTGTAGCAATCGCGTAGTATCCCATTGTGTGTCTATGGCCAAGTTTCTTTAGTCTGCTAATAATGGACGATTGAGTTGCGCCCAATCGTTTGCAATTACAAACAGTGCTGCAATGAATAATCATGAACATATGTCATTTCTTACATGTGCAGGTGCATCTGTGCAATAGGTTCAAAAGGTAAACACATTTGTAATTCTGACAGATAGCGTCAGTTTGCCCTCCATACAGGTTAGAACATTTGCATTTCCACACGTAATGTACGAGATGGTATCTTCTGCCCCACACTTTACCAAGAGAACATGCTGTGATGTGCTTAGATTTTGGCCAATCTTAGGTGAGACATAATACCTTAGTTTAATTTTAATTTGCATTGCTCTAATTATGACTGAGGTTGGGTGGATTTTTACATGTTTCGGGTGCCATTTACATTGGTGTATGTGCGCGCGCGTGTGTATGTGTGTGAACCGTGTATATTCTTTGCCTGTTCAACCACGTTTCTTGAAATGCTTTTACGGTTTCTTTCTTGCATTTAAATCTCTGATTCATATGGAGCTTGTTCTGGGGTATCATTGTACCCCAGAGTATGACTCCCATTTGGAGGTTTAGAACCCACTTTGCAGTTTCTCAGATCACTACCCCATTGTCCAAAGCGTTCATGAGCCTCCTGACCAGAGAGACCATCTTTATCGTATGTTGACATCATGTATCCAGCTTGATTTCAGGACTTTCTCTTCTCTTCCAGTGATCTCAATCATTATTCAAGCACCTTTTCAACTGCTGAGCCATTCCTGTAAGTTTTCTCTTCTGGTAGGGTCAGTGTCATTGTACTGTTTTCCTTTTTCAGAATTTCACTAACGACTCTTACAGTTTTGTAGCAAGTAGTTCTTAAGAGTTTTGTTTGTAACCATTTGACCTTGGGTGTGTGGACATGAAGGTTATGTTATAAGAACTTCTTCCTATAGATGGCTTTTTCTCTTCTTACAGAAACTGAAACTGAATGCAATCACGAAATTTAGATGGAAGGGTTGCCTGTGAACCTGAGATGAACATTGCTCTAGTCAGCATAACCCAGCAGAATCTTGCTCTGAAGAATGACCTTATCTCACCAAGTAAAAAGAAGTAAGTGAGCCCACGGCTGTCGGAGCCCCACCTTCTCACATTCTAGGATGAATGAAGCCAGTAAGACATAAGCCTCTGGCTTCAGGTCTAACAGTCTTAAGGGAAAGGGTCCAGGAAGCAGCTGTTTGGTTCTGATGAATAAAAGCTGGGAGACATGCCATGACATTTGTGAGTGAAACCTGCACCCAGACGGCAGCAGTTGTTAATATGCATCCCATACCTTCCCTTAAGCAATTCCTTCCTTAGATTGGAAAATGGTGGCCCAAAGAGCTGGGGATGGCCAGGAGCCATTCATAACACATCAGTGGGACCACAGGCATTCATCCCAGGGAAAAGCACTCGTGGGCATAGCTGCCTGGGAGGGACTAGGCTGTGGAGAGGTCAGGAAAGAAATCCATTAGGAAGGTGCACTTGAACTAGATCTTGTAGGAAAGAAGGGAGTTTTCTTATAGATGAGTTTGGAAAGGGCATTTCTGAGAGAGGGAACAGACAGCACAAAAGCCCAGAAGTTCAGGGATGCCTAGTGCATTCTAGGAAGGGCCAGTGATTTGCTGGGGCTGTAACAAAAGCATGCAGGGGCATGAGTGGTGCCTAAGCAGACAGATCTGCAGCATT
The DNA here is from genome assembly GCF_964662115.1 of Mustela nivalis. Classification (NCBI taxonomy): domain Eukaryota; kingdom Metazoa; phylum Chordata; class Mammalia; order Carnivora; family Mustelidae; genus Mustela; species Mustela nivalis. The sequence continues at coordinate 99,915,521 of NC_139040.1, forward strand.
CCCTAGGTCAGTACCTGAACTCGAACTTGAACTAGTCTCTAGTCTGTGGGAAGTCGCCGATGGATTCCTTTTGTAGCCTGTTTTTTTATTACCAAAATCTTACCATCACATAATGAACATTCAAATAGCACACATAAGTCTTTCTTACCTCCACTTCTCTCTTCCAAAAAGACTACCGTTCTAGTTTCTTATATTTGTTTTCTGCATTTCTCTCCAGAAACATGTCATTATTATGGGTATGTGTCCTTTTTAAAAGGAGATTTTACTATGTTGTACTGACCTGGTTTTTTTTTTTTTCCCCACTTAATTACCCATCTTTTTACAACTGCTCTTGAAAAACCACACCACCAGGGCCTGGAGTGGGGGGGACATCACTTTTTTTTTTTTTTTTTTGGATTGGCATAATGAATTTTCCTCTGTAAAATATACTAAATAGATGCACTAAAATGAGAGTTCTGACACTCTGCTTTCTTGCAAAGACACACTTGCCAATTTCCTTGGTGAGCAGTTTCTAGTCAAAGATTATGATCTAGGGGCACCTGGGTGGCTCAGTGGGTTGATCCTCTGCCTTCGGCTCAGGTCATGATCTCAGGGTCCTGGGATAGAGCCCCACATCGGGCTCTCTGCTCGGCAGGGGGCCTGCTTCCTCCTCTCTGCCTGTGTCTCTGCCTACTTGTGATCCCTGTCTGTCAAATAAATAAATAAAATCTTAAAAAAAAAAGATTATGATCTAGAACTCATCTGAACTGTGCCCCATGTTGCAATGGAGGGCAAGTGTTCTGTTTCATTCACGCAGACCAAGCGAGAGCTATGCAACCCTTCCTTACTTTCAGTGTGTAGTTGACATGTGCTATTTCCACTCAGGGTTTAGCCTTTATGTCACCCCCCAACAATGTTCTTCTCTACTAGAACTTTACTTTCAAGAACTGTTTCAGGGCAAGATGAGCAGGAGCCCACCTAAAAGTGGAGAAAATGGTGCAGAAAAGCAGAATTCACCTCCCAAAGAGCAGCTCTCTGGCACCCCACGCCCCCAGCCACCGGCCGCTCTTCAGTCTCTTCCCCTTTGGGCAAGAACCCCAGACCATCATTATGTGCACACTTGCAAACTGATGCTAATTCCTTGCATCAACTCATTTTCATCACACAGCTGATCTCTCTATCTGCAAAACATTTTGGAGTATTTGATGTTGGATTAGAGCGTGACACAGTTTTCCCAGTGAGATTGATGTACATAGTTTTCATGAAACAGCTCTTCGCTTAGCAGCCAGGCTTTCAGGAACAAATCAGAGTCTGAAAGGAGGATGTAGAGGGTCTCTCAGGGTATAGATCATGGCCAAGGTCACCAGAGCAAACCCAGTCTCAGCCGTTCAGTTTATGACTTCCCAGTGTCTAATGCCTGCAGATACCACAGTGCCTCTAACCAGCCATCTCTTACTAGATGGTCTAGAGTTTGTTCATTTGTTTTTTTTTTTTAAGGGAAAAAGAAAAATCAACAATAAAAATGCTGCAGTGGAGATCCTTTTATACATGTCTTGAAACACTTGTGCAAGCATATCTGTGGGAGACATTTCTAGGAGTGAAATTGCTGCTGAACAGTCCTTCCCAGAAGATCTACCGATTTACACCGCCATTTACTTTGGACAAGTGTCCCTAAAACTCCATCAACAGAGGACCACAATGAACATTATCAAATGTGAAAAGCAGTCATTTGTCTGTTTTTATATGTATTTCTTTAAATGTTAGTGGACTATAAGAGTAAAGGAGAGCATTTTTCATGTACTTATGGCTATTTGCAATTCTTTTTCTTTGAACTGCCTTTTCATGCTCTTTGTCCATTTTTCCATTAACTTGTTACCCTTTCTTTTATTGAATTGTTAGATTTAAGGGTTTTAAGTAAGGGTGACATACACTCACATTTCAGAAAGTTCTTTTGCTATATAGTGCCACATTGATATTATCGTGTATTCACTTGACTAATGTACCCATATTTTCATGATTTCAGAAGAATCTGAACATAGGTGTCTCTGACCCTCTCGGAAGGAACAGAGCTACTACGGAAGTATGAAGTTTCTTGAATCTCATAGGCTAAGTCTCACCGTGTTAGAATTGTACTCTTTTCTAAAGTTGGTGGGTTAGGCAGAAAACGACAGTTGCCAGGAAGTGTGACAACAAAAAGAGAGCAGATAGATTATACCTCCTGAAAAGAAAAGAAACATCAGATTTGTCAGACTATTTCAAAATTCGGAAGTAAGCAGCATGGCATTCATTTCTCTACGACACGGCTTTCATTTCTCTCTGAAGGTCGGAAACATTTCTTCTTAACTCCTCTTTGGAGAATACACACTTGGTTAATGAAGGCAATTCTTTTCCTGCACTGAACTTTCCATTTTCCCTTATACACACTCTGAACTCCCCCAAGTGGGCGTTCATGCCCTTTCAGACCTGGCTTTGAGCTACCTTTCCAGTGAGATTTGTCTGTGTTCTGAAGTGTGAAGTAGCTCCTCCATCCACAGTGGACATCACCTTGTCGTCTTCTTGGGCTTTGTTGTCATCTCCCCATCCCTTGGAGAATTCCCCACCATCTGGCCCCCAAGGTCTGCCATGTCCTGTTTCTCTTTGAAATCTTGGTTCTTCACTCCCACAGAGTCTTATAGACCTCACCTTCCCCACCTATTTGTCTCCTCCTTACGCTCTTATTTAACCTCTTTTATGAGTGAGTTTTGTTTCCCCAACTAGATTAGAAGGCTCTTGACGTCAAGAGTCCTGTGGTAGATTTCTTGTAGCCCCCTCCCCACATAGGGACCATCACAATGCTAAGCACTCCAACATTTACTAACTGAAATGACAATGAGTAGGACTTTGGGATGCTTCCAGCATGTCATGTGGGGTCATTCTCAAAACTTTCTACCACAAGGTACCTGCCTCTGGCCATTCCTTCTCTTTCCCAGCATGGCAATCCACGTCCTCCATCTATCCCTCCAATGCTGGGGTACTCCACCTGCCCAGTCCTTGCCCTTCTGCTCTGGAAAAATCTCTTATGCCCCTTATTGTCTGCCCCCATTGACTTAAGAGTGTAGCTTGAACAACCACTGAATCCAAAGCCAGGCTCACCTGGAGGATACTCATATGCCCTTTAGACATCCGCACCGGCATGTCACTAAGGTACCCAGTCTCAACCTCTCAAAAACCTGACTCATTGTTGTCCCCCAGCCTGCTCCTGTTCATGTGTCCTCCATCTCCATGGTGGGCCCACAACCCTCCCAGTCATCCAAGCTAGAAACCCAAGAGTCCTTGAGACCTCATTTGCCTGCCTTCCGACATCCAGTCAATGACCAGGAGCCACCAAATGTGACCCTTTTCCATGCCAGCTCTCAGTGCCTTAATTAAGGTTTTCATCATCCCTGGATAACTGTAGCCACTTTTTACTTTGTCTCCCTGACCTTAATCTCATGCCCCTCAAATCCTTCCAGAATGATCACTCTCCCCTACTGAAACAGTTCCCCAGGTCTTTGCTGGCCGCAGGATGAGGTTGCTGATTCTCAGCCTGGCAGGTAAGGTCCATGGAGCTGAGTCCCTGTCTCCACTCCTCTTGCTGCGTGTCTCACAACTCTCACTGAGCACAGCAGCAACACAGAAGGGCTCAGGCTCCCCGCACACCCCCAACCCATGCACCATCCTCTTTTTGCCTTCTTGCCTTTTGCTCCAAATGTCTCCCTTGACTCTAACACTCTTCCACCTTCTGATACCCGATCCCTCCATTTGGGATCCCCACTCCCAGCTAAGCAATACTCCATCCAAATCACTGGTTTCACATAGAATGTAATGTTCTATGTATTTATTATATTTTTCCTTTCTTGTGTCGAGCTTCACACTTGATTGAGAGCTCTATGAGGACAGGGTTCATATTTCATGCATCTTTAATCTGACACATTAAACGCCCAGTTTGTTAAATGAAACAACATGAGTGTTTATTTCTCCTCAGTGTAGAGATGACTTCAGGGATATGTGAATGAGATTGCGGAGGGTACTTCCTCATGCATCTTCTAGTGTCTTATGGAAGGTAGGTCTTTGTGCCTTTACAGGGGGTGAAGGTTTCAGAAATCGGCATGAATGCCATGTATTTGATACTTGTTTATTCGTTCCTTTGCAACTTCTCCTGGCTACATGTCCACATGGGGTGACAGACCAGAGAGGCTAACGTATGCCTGGTGTGATGGGACTGGAGGGGCTTGAATACAGTGGCCAGGGCAGCCTGATACCCCCAGACAGAGACCCTAAGCTGCCACGTGACCAGGGGAACTGCGAGCAGCAGCCAGGGTGAGGAAGATGGTAAGACAAGCTGGAGAGGAACAGAAAAGGAGGCTGGATTGCCTTGTGCTCCAGCAGCGGCTACTGTGGGCCCCTGCCCAGGGCAATATTACTCCCCACTTGGTGACCAAAGCAGCACAACAGACACACAAGAGAAAACAAGGCAGTTTTATCCTGGTTTCTGGTTCTTAGTAAGCCAAGATCGTAAATTCAAATTCCAGTGAACCTAGAGGAGGCAATTATCAGCAGTCTATCTCCAGTCACTGGGAGGGTGAGCGGGTTGTCAGAGTAACCCAGTAAGCAGCTGGTGGTCAACCTTCTGCCCCCTAGTGGTTCGCTTGGAACTGTTACACACTTAACCCTGTGCAGCATTTGGCCTTCCTTGCAGGAAAGGGGAGACAGTTTTCCCTAGAAATGAAGAAACTTGAGTATCTTTGTGTCCTGGCCCATGAATTATAAAATTGGAGCTTCTGGAGTGTATTTCCTTCCTTTTGTAATGCCCGGTCACTAGCTAAAGGTTAACCTAGAAAAAACTACATCAACTCTTAACTTTGCTGAAGTCTGGCAGTGGCCCTCTGAAATACTGTGGCTTCTTTATTCTGGTAGAATGATTGATGCATTGATTTTATTACCTTCATCCTGTTTGGAATTATTAATAGTTCGTTGTTCTGCTTGATCTTCCTTCCTTGTTAATCTTTGTGAGATTTGCGGTTTGTAATCGTTTTGTAGGCAGCATTCTCAAATAATGTAGTTTTCGTTTTACATTAATCTGAAATGGAATGTTATTGGGCAAAATACCCCTTAGGAGTATAATGAAAAGGACCTATTAATTTTCAGGGCAAGAGGGCTAATTATTCCCCTCCCCCTTAAGTCTGTATTAATTGCTAATAACTTTTTATAGAATCAAGTACATGAAGCTAATTTTGATTTCTTCTTTCCAATGTATAGCATATCTGAAACACTTGGCCGGCGCAAGAAAAGGAGCTTTAGAAGGTCAGGTGCTTAATAAATAAGCTTTATGATATTGCAGTTTGTAAATGAGTCAAAATTGAAAGAAATCGGGGACTCCAAGAGGGAATGCTCATGTTTTTAATTAAAGGGGACTGCAATTGGGAGACCTGAAGATTTTATGAGCCCACACTCATGCAATACTTTATGGGAGATACTCTACAACATCATTATGGAAAACTCTACAAAAAGAAATATTCAAGAGGTGATTTTTTTTCCCTAAAAATAAACCATGACAACAATCTATTATTTTTTCTAATTCTGTGGATTAAGTATTGAAGTAGGGGTCAGCGGCACGGGTTCTGTCCCTATAAGGGTGGCTGATGTATGTCCGTGTAGCTGTGTTCATCTGGGAACTTGGCTGGGGCTAGCGAAACCAAGCTAGCCTCTCAACCCTCAGAGCTGCTCTTTTTTGGTCTCTAATCATTCCGTTGTCTGTCCTGGGCATTGTCACAGCCTGATAACTGGGATTCAAGGATGCGAAAACAGAAGCCACCAGGATTCCCGTGAGGTTTAGGCTGAAAACTGGGACGATATCATTTGGATCACACTGTATTGGTGGAACCAGTGTAAGATAAGGCTCATTTAAAAAATAGAGTATGTAACAATCACTATAAAGTTATTGAGATAACACAGAAATATGTATCTTTTTTTTAGCCTTTTCTTCCCATCCCCCCCCCCCCCAAAGAGGCAATATAGCACAGTGGTCATGGTGAAGCGTGTGGCACTGGGCCCAGTCTGATCTGGTGAGAATCCCAGCTCCAATGGTATGACCTTGGGAAACTTTCCTGTTTCTGTTTCTTCATCTGTAAAGCAAGGATAATGAGAGTGCTTCCTAACTCATACTGTTGCTGTGAAGATTAAATGAGATCTTGTCCATAGAGCCTTTAGAACAATGCCCGACATTAGTGTCATCAATGTTAGCTATTTTCAGTACTAAAAGAAATTCTCAGGTTTGCACTCCTGTCCTCATAGGAGCCTTATTCACAGTAGCCAAGAGGTGGAGGCAACCTTCAGATGAGGAGAGCCACAAAATGTGACGTATCCATACAGTGGAACGTTATTCAGCCTTCCGTAGGAAGGAAATTTTAACACACGCCCCAACATGGACGAAGCTCGAGAACATTACCCGGAGTGACATAAGGCAGTCCCCAAAAGCCAAATCCTGCAGGATTCCACTTACATGAAGTATCTAAAGTAATCACATTCAGAAAGAAAAATGAAACAGAAAGTAACAAAGTAGAATGGTTATCACGGGCTGTGGGCAGAGAAATAGAGTTGGTTTAATGGGTACAGAGTTTCAGACTTGCAAGAGGGAAAGTTCTGAGGACTGAGTGCCCAGCAACGTGAATATACTTAGCACTACTGAACCATGTACTTACCAACAATTAAGATAATAAATTTTATGTGATTTTCCTTACCATAGTTAGAAGAAAAAAACCGTTCTCTTCTGAACATGAGGGTGTTTCTGGGGCGCTGGGAACATTCTATATCTTGATCTGGGTGCTAGTGATATAAGTATGCTTAGTTTGAGAAAATTCATCAAAAACATGTTCATGATATGGGCACTTTCTGTATGCCTCTTACACTTGTATGAAAAGTTTAAAAACAGAGATTCACCCTTCAGCAACTTGAGCTTGCAATCCTGTTGCCAGCCAAGCACACGCTTGCTTATAGAAACAACATTTTTACGCATTAGCATGTACAGAAATGACTATTTTGTCCAAGAGAAGTGACTCATAAGCAAGCAGGTGTGTTAAGAATTCCGGGAATTCGCTAAGGTCAGGAACACGGCAGGGATGTCCATTATCACCACCGCTATTCAACATAGTACTAGAGGTCCTAGCCTCAGCAATCAGACAACAAAAGGAAATTAAAGGCATCCAAATCGGCAAAGAAGTCAAATTATCACTCTTCGCAGATGATATGATACTATATGTGGAAAACCCAAAAGACTCCACTCCAAAACTGCTAGAACTTATACAGGAATTCAGTAAAGTGTCAGGATATAAAATCAATGCACAGAAATCAGTTGCATTTCTCTACACCAACAGCAAGACAGAAGAAAGGGAAATTAAGGAGTCAATCCCATTTACAATTGCACCCAAAACCATAAGATACCTAGGAATAAACCTAACCAAAGAGACACAGAATCTATACTCAGAAAACTATAAAGTACTCATGAAAGAAACTGAGGAAGACACAAAGAAATGGAAAAATGTTCCATGCTCCTCGATTGGAAGAATAAATATTGTGAAAATGTCTATGTTACCTAAAGCAATCTACACATTTAATGCAATTCCTATCAAAGTACCATCCATCTTTTTCAAAGAAATGGAACAAATAATTCTAAAATTTATATGGAACCAGAAAAGACCTCGAATAGCTAAAGGGATATTGAAAAAGAAAGCCAACGTTGGTGGCATCACAATCCCGGACTTCAAGCTCTATTACAAAGCTGACATCATCAAGACAGCATGGTACTGGCACAAAAACAGACCCATAGATCAATGGAACAGAATAGAGAGCCCAGAAATAGACCCTCAAATCTATGGTCAACTAATCTTCGACAAAGCAGGAAAGAATGTCCAATGGAAAAAAGACAGCCTCTTCGATAAATGGTGCTGGGAAAATTGGACAGCCACATGCAGAAAAATGAAATTGGACCATTTCCTTACACCACACATGAAAATAGACTCAAAATGGATGAAGGACCTCAATGTGCTAAAGGAATCCATCAAAATCCTTGAGGAGAACACAGGCAGCAACCTCTTCGACCTCAGCTGCAGCAACATCTTCCTAGGAACAACGCAAAAGGCAAGGGAAGCAAGGGCAAAAATGAACTATTGGGATTTCATCAAGATCAAAAGCTTTTGCACAGCAAAGGAAACAGTTAACAAAATCAAAAGACAACTGACAGAATGGGAGAAGATATTTGCAAACGACATATCAGATAAAGGACTAGTGTCCAGAATCTATAAAGAACTTAGCAAACTCAACACCCAAAGAACAAGTAATCCAATCAAGAAATGGGCAGAGGACATGAACAGACATTTCTGCAAAGAAGACATCCAGATGGCCAACAGACACATGAAAAATTGCTCCATATCACTCGGCATCAGGGAAATACAAATCAAAACCACAATGAGATAGCACCTCACACCAGTCAGAATGGCTAAAATTAACAAGTCAGGAAATGACAGATGCTGGCGAGGATGCGGAGAAAGGGGAACCCTCCTACACTGTTGGTGGGAATGCAAGCTGGTGCAGCCACTCTGGAAAACAGCATGGAGGTTCCTCAAAATGTTGAAAATAGAACTGCCCTATGACCCAGCAATTGCACTATTGGGTATTTACCCTAAAGATACAAACGTAGTGATCCAAAGGGGCACGTGTACTCGAATGTTTATAGCAGCAATGTCCACAATAGCCAAACTATGGAAAGAACCTAGATGTCCATCAACAGATGAATGGATCAAGAAGATGTGGTATATATACACAATGGAATACTATGCAGCCATCAAAAGAAATGAAATCTTGCCATTTGCGACAACATGGATGGAACTAGAGCATATCATGCTTAGCGAAATAAGTCAAGCGGAGAAAGACAACTATCATATGATCTCCCTGATATGAGGAAGTGGTGATGCAACATGGGGGCTTAAGTGGGTACGAGAAGAATAAATGAAAGAAGATGGGATTGGGAGGGAGACAAACCATAAGTGACTCTTAATCTCACAAAACAAACTGAGGGTTGCTGGGGGGAGGGGGTTTGGGAGAAGGGGGTGGTATTATGGACATTGGGGAGGGTATGTATTTTGGTGAGTGCTGTGAAGTGTGTAAACCTGGTGATTCACAGACCTGTACCCCTGGGGATAAAAATATATGTTTATAAAAAATAAAAAATTATATTAAAAAAAAAAAGAATTCCGGGAATTCAAACAGCCTTCTTACAATGTCTTAACCTGAAGAAACTACTTAGGAAAAATGTGACACAGTTCTCACTAACCCGAACAAGAATTTGATCCACTTTTTAAATCGACCATGCTTAGGGGGAGACTCAGAAGAACTCGGTGACACAAAATAGATGTTTTAAAGAATAATCAATAATGGTTGGCATACAACGTTTTGTAACAGCTTTGTTGAGATATCATCCACTTCATACAATTCCTCCATGTAAATGGACAATTCCATGGTTCTAGTATATTCCCAGAGCTGTGCCACTATCACCACACTCAATTCTAGAACATTTTCATCATCCCCTAAAAGAAAGCCTTTGCTCATTAGTAGTGATGACTTATTTCTCCCCAACATCCACGCATTCCCCCCAATCCGTAGGCAACCACTGATCTACTTTGTGTCTCTATAGATATGGCTCTTTCTTACACTCACGGAAGTAGAATTACACCCATATATGCTCTTTTCTGGCCGGTTTCTTTCACTTGGCACATTTCTCAGGTTCATCCCCATCGTCGCCTGTGCTGGTGCTTTGTTTCTTCTTCAGTAATGTCTGTTGAGTGGACATACCACATTTTCTTTATCCATTCATCACTAGATGGACTTTGGGAGCCATTATGAGTAATGCTGCTGTGAACTTCTGAGTGCAGGTTTTTGTGTGAACAAGCCATTTTCATTTCTACCTGAATGGAACTGCTGGGTCTGTACGTACATATCTGATATACAGTAAATTGCACATATTCAAAGTGCACAACACGATAACTTCTGACATAAGCTATCCCGGTGAAACCATCAGCACCATTGTGATCATCAACAGCTCCCCCCCAAACCCCCAAATTCTGTGTCCCTTTTTCCCTCCCTTCTGCCCCAACCTATCCCCACCCCTGGCCCCAGGCCGACACTGATCTCATTACTGTCACATAGTGGAGCTCATATTTTCCGAAATTCTCTATAAATGGAGCCACGCAGTACATGCTCTTCTTTGGTCTGGATTTTTTTTTTCTCACTCCGCATTTTGAGATTCATCCATGTCGTGTGCATCAATAGTTCATTCCAATTTGTCTATCCATTCTCTTTTGATAGACGTTTGTGTCCTTTATAATTTTTGGCTATTACAAGTAAAGCTGCGGTGACCACTCATGTACAAATATTTGACTGGACCCAGGCTTTCATTTCTCTTGGGTAAATAAATACCTAGGAATTTAATGGATAGATCAAATGATAAACGTTTCTTGAATGTTTTAAGAAGTTGACCAGATATTTGCCAAAGTGGTCGTACCATTGTGCATTCCTGCCTGCAGGAATAATTGGAACGTTCACACACTGTTCCAGTTACTATGAAAATCAATACCTAGCACAGTCGATCACTTTAATCTTAGACTTTCCAACTGGTAAATAGGGGCAGCTCATTCTGGTTTGAATTTCCATTTCCCTAATGACTAATGATTATGGACATATTACCATACACTTTGTCATCTGTATATCTTCTTTGGTGAAATGTCTATTCAAATATTTTGCCCAATTTTTTCTGGGTTGTCTTCTTATTGAGTTTTGTGAGTTTTTTTTAATATATTTGGTATACAAATCCTTTATCAAATTCATGGTTTGTAAGGATTCTCTTCCAATCTATAGCTTGTCATTGCATTTCCTTTCCAATGGCTTACCTGAGAAATAGCCCAGTCTATTTTTTTTTAAGATTTTATTTATTTATCTGATAGAGAGAGATCACAAGTATGCAGAGAGGCAGGCAGAGTGAGAGGGGAGAAGCAGGCTCCCCGCTGAGCAGAGAGCCCAATGTGGGGCTTGATCCCAGGACCTTGGGATCATGACCTAAACTCAAGGCAGAGGCTTTAATCCACTGAGCCACTCAGGTGTCCCTGAGAAATAACCCAGTCTAAAGCAGATATTCTCTCCTATGTTGTTTTTTTCTAGAACTTTTATAGGTTCACATTTTACATTAGGTCTGTGATGAATTTCAAATTAATTTCTGTGTGCAAGATGTGACTAGAAGTTCAGTTTTTTGCATGTGGCTGTCCAAGCATTTCCAGCACCATTTGAGGCAAAGGCTGTCTTTCCTTTACTCTATTGTTTTTGAGCCTTTGTGAAAAATCAGTCATCTGTGTATGCATGGATCTATGTCTGGACTTTCTATTCTACTCTGTTAATCTCTTTAACTACCTGACTCTGATACCACACTGTTTTGATTACTGATGCTTTATAATATTTCTTGAAATCAAATAGTGTTAGCCATCCAACTTTGTTCTTTTTCAGTTGTTTTTTGGCATTTTGATATGAACTTTAGAATCAGTATATCCATTTCTACCAATAAAAAAAAAAAAAAAAAGCCTGTCTGGATTTTGGTCAGGATTGCATTGAACTGATCAGTTTGAGGGGAACCGACATACTGTTGAAGTTTCTGAACCATTAATGAGATCTCTCTTATTTGGCTCTTCCTTAATTTCTCTTAGCAATGTTTTTTATCTTTTTCAGTAGGTGGGTCTGATCCATCTTTGATAACATTTGTCACCGGGTATTTCATGTTTTTTGATGTTGTAAATGATATTTTTAAAAATGTCGATCTCTGATGATTCTTTGCCGGCTCATGGATTCACTTGTCGTTTTTGAAATTCCTTCAGGTTTTTTGCCTTTTTTTTTTTAAACATAGCAAATCTGTGAATAAAGGCATTTTTATTTCTTCCTTTCCAGTCTAAATGCATTTTATTTCTTTGTCTTGTCTGATGATCCTGACTGGAACTTTCAGTACAAGATAGAAGAGAAGGTTTGCTAATTCCTGAGATAAACCCTATGTATTAAAACATATTGGTTTTGTATGTTTTGGGGCTCCATTCACAGCAATCTTGTTTCAAATCACTCTATCCATTCATTCTAGGAATGCATCACAGTTTATCTGTTCTTGCTGCAGCTGGATACTTGAGTCGCTTCTGCTTTCGGGCTATTGTGAATAAAGCTGCTATGGTTATTCCTGCTGGACTTTTTGGAGAACATATGTACTCAGTATTTTCAGGTCTATACTTAGGAAGAGCATATTATGAACCATAGCTAGGCGCTCTTAATTCATCCACTTTAACATTGTTGGTGATTAATTTTTGCCCTTCTAATTCCCAGGGTGTTACCGTAGCTGCCAGTAAGCAGAGGAGGCTTCCTTTTCTTCTCCCCAGGGAACATCCCTTCTCTTCCCAAGGCCAGCAGGAAATAGGCTCACTGGCAGCAGGAGGGCCCTAGCACGTTCCAGAGCTCCCTTGGAGGGTTTCAAAGGCGGCCACGGTGATTTCCCCTGAGTGGGAATGTTTGATTGTCTTCACCTGAATTGGTGATGGAGAAACCCCAAATTGGGCAAAAGGCAGGAAGCCATCAAAGGGATTGCCTTTTTTTTCCCCCTTCTTCTCTAGTGAGAGCACCTTGTCAAGGTAGGTAGAGGGATATAAGGCCCCTTGGCCTCATGGCTATGATTGTTTTTTTATGTGAAGATACAAAACCCCCAGGCTAGGCTCACTTCGCTCTGTACCACACCTTTATACATCCGGGCACTCGGCAGAAGATACCACGGACTTAGGGTAGACGTCCCTGCTATTGCCGATACCTTTCATAATAATCTTACCTTTTTATGAAAAAAGTCGCGGACTCTGCCTACAGGACAACGGATGTGACTGACTAACTGATTCTTGCCTTCTTGCCTGTTCAGATTCATTTTAATATATAGTTGTTTTGAACTTTAAATAATATCTCCCACAAATCTCACGGGACTCTGTGGGAAAGGGCACATTTATCCTCATTGCTGGCCCCTGCCTGCAAAGCAATTAATGACCCTTTCTCTATTTCCCATGAAACTCTGTGGGAGTTAGTCTGTGCGAGGTCGCTGGCTTGAAAGGTAGGGGACAGTCTGCAAGGAGTTCTGCAGGGGATGTGGCGGGCACCCTTGGGCTTTCCTTGGAGAATTGTACTTTCTTTAGAACCTCATTTTAAGGAGACTCTGGAGGTAAGCATGATAAGGTTGTATTGACATTTTTGTGGAAACTGACTCATTCCCAGCCTTTGGGCTGACAGCTCAGACTTCATCCCTGCGTTCCAACTGTTATCTAGAAATCAGGCTGTGGGTGAATAGCAAGCAATCCAGAGAAATGTCCTGGCCCCTAGAATTTTCCTCCCAACATGGCCCAAAGGCATCAACAGCATCCTCGGGGTTGCCAGTGGGACTTGACTTACCTCTGAGTCAGGAGGCAAATCTACTGGTGGTCTGGAACACGAGATCTGAGAGAGTACTATATAAAGGGAATTTTCAAGAGTCCGGTTTTCTCGTTGGTTTATATTATGATTTCTGAGTCATCATGACTTCATTTTTGGAAATTCTCCATTGGCAGTGATGCCCAGGACTTTGGCTCCATGTCTCCTTCTACTCTTACTCACAACCGCCCATTGCAGGAAAATTGTCACATTAAGAAATCCCTGTTTTAAAAGTTTCAAGATTTCTTACAATTCATTTATCTCAGCATTTTTAACTGACAAGTGATTAAAATAGTGTTATATTAGCTTCAGGTATACAATGCAATGTTTCAACAATTTTATACAATACTCAGTGCTCACCACAAAAAGTGTAGTCACCAGTAAGCCTTGCAATTGGTTTTTAAATTTAAAATTTGAACAAGGCTAGAGATTGTCTACCTTGTACCTACATTTGTAGTCAGGTCCCATACCCTCAAAACACCTGGGTCCCTCAAATATTTTCCCAATTCTTATACTCAGAATCCAGAAGTGAACATTTAGAAGATGAATAAGTAATTTTTGCTCCCTAACTTTATGGTTATCATAAAATTATTTGGAGGTGGGGTATTGTGATCAAGTTCATTGATCATCTGAATCCTTGTTTTGGTTGATACAATAGTAATGATGTTACTGTCTCCTCTCCCACCACCATTTTTATTCCTATGGGAGTAAGTCTTCCCTGCAACAGTGAAGGCGTAGAGACACTAGAATTGGGAAGATAAACAGAAATTAGAGAATCCTCAAACCAAATTACGATTTCCTGTATAACAAGGATCTTATGGCATACAGATTTGTTTAAACTCAAAGAAGCTGGAAGTAGGATGGTGTTTTCCAAGGGTTAGGGAGAGGGGGAAATGGGGAGCTGCTGTTCAATGGGTATAAAGTTTCAGTTAAGCATCACAAATAAGTTCTAGAGCTAGCAGTACAACATTATCCTTACAGACAGCAATACCGTATTATTCGCTTAAAATCTGTTCCGAAGGCCAACCTCATAGTATATGTTCTTACCACAGGAAAAAGAGAATGAAAATTGCTGAGAAGATCAAAATTCTTAATTCAGAACAATTTCATGGACTAAGGGTTGTTCTGGGGCAAACAGCCAGGTTTTGGACTTCCTGTCTCTTCCACATAAGAAGGCCTAGCACAGGTCTCTGACAAAGGGCCGGAGTCTCTTTTTAAGTGAAATGCTATTATGTCAAAGGAACTGGGTGGGTATAGAATTACATGTAATAATCTATGTCCAAGTGGATTGGCCACTCTGTGTTCACCCACTAATCATCTGTGCACTGGGAGACAGGCAATGGGTATTTCCATAATTAATTTGCGTGAAACGGTACTCACATATGGAGTTAGGAGTTCCAGGTTTGCAATGTAAGCACATTCTGGTATTTTCAGCTGTCATGGACCCTGCGTTTGGAAGATCACAGCTCTCAGAAGCCTCAGTACCTTCATCTACTCAATGAAAAGAACACCTGCCTTCTGAAAGTACCAGATTAGATTTCTTGCATGTTCTAATAGGCTAGCTTGTGTGTCCCATAACCAGAAGCTCAGAGTAGCTGGCTTCTTGAGCAAGAGAACAGAACTTCACGCAAATCTTCTCTTAGCTCACCTCCAACTGTTCTGCTAAAGCAATTCAGGGACGACAAAGAATTTAACTCACCGAAATTTAAAGACTAGAGCGTGTGCTTGCCTGTTTCCACAATTGAGTTTTCATTTTCAAAAAATCAGTAATGTGTAATGCAGATTGAATTTGTTGAACCGTATTTCTGGGAGACACGGGGTGGGGGGAGG
Source organism: Mustela nivalis (assembly GCF_964662115.1). Classification (NCBI taxonomy): domain Eukaryota; kingdom Metazoa; phylum Chordata; class Mammalia; order Carnivora; family Mustelidae; genus Mustela; species Mustela nivalis. The sequence goes on from NC_139040.1 coordinate 99,930,866, forward strand.
AAGAAGTACCCCCCAAAGGTATCCTCTTCTGAATATTCAGCCACCTTCTCCCCTCCCTCAACAATCCCCTGCTATTTGCTTTATGGCTTAACAAATGCATAAGGCCATATTCTGTTTACTGCCTTCAGCGGTTTGAGCGATCCATGTGGCTTCCTCCCCTGGAGGAATCGCACAGATAAATTATTGCATACAATTACATAAAATAAATTTAAACTGGATAGGGTGAGTAGCAGGCAGGCTAGTCTTTCTGAGTGTTTCTACCAAGTTAATCCCTGGTGAAGAGGGAAAATCGCTGCATATAAATGAGATCTTGCTGCTGTCTAAACCAGCTGATAAATGATACCATCTGCTGGAAAAGAATTCTCAGTGCCCTCGCAACTCCCCCCACCCACTTACAAGAATAGCCATTCTCCATTCATTATGCACCGGCTTCCATATTCGAGGAGGCTGTTGGGTTGGGGTGCAGTGGGAGGCTGTCACCCTACCCCAGTGGTGGAAGGTTCTAGACGATTGACTTAACACTCTAAACCTAGTTCTCCAGGTGGCCAAACAGCCCACATTTTCAGGAAACCGATCATTCTTAGGGTTCAGTCTGTGGCCTCCATCAGTGTTCTCAACCTTGGCTGCACATCAGAATCCTCTGGGGAGCGTTCACTCTCTGGTGATTCCAAAGCATGGCCAAGTTTGGAAACCAGTGGCCTAAATTAGTACTTCTCAAATTTTTGTGACTATGAACCCCCCTGGAGATCCTGTTAAAATGCAGGTCCCGATTCTGATTTGGGGCAGGGCCTAAGATGCTGCAGGGCCAGCACGCTCCCGGCCACCAATGTTACACACTTTCATGGTCTTTCTAAAAGAGATCACTAATTTTCTTCATTCATGCGCTGAGCATCTACCTGCTTCCGTAAAAAATGTAAGCTGCACGAGGGCAAAGGCCTGCTCTGTCTCGTCACCAATACAGCCCCGCTTTCAAAGCTGTACCTGGCACAGCCTAAGGTGCTCAATAAATATCTATGAAATGGTTGCATAAGTAAAGGCCACCAAAAATTCTCTTTCTTCTCAATCCAAACCAGACTGATCTGGACATTCCCTCGATTTGCTGTCCAAGTCAGCCTCACCACTACCACCACACTGGGCTTCTATTCGCTCAGCCCTGAACCGTGCAGATCTGTAGCTCCAAAGAGATATGTGAGCCGGCTGAGGGAAGATGGAAATCACTGGTGTATACGGGGCCACTGAAGCAACAGCGGTGGAGAAAACTGTCCAGCAGGAGAGTATGCAGATGGCCCAGGCTTGAGCTCTCATGGATTCAACCTTTGAAAAAGAAAATTATTGGGGCACCTGGGTGGCTCAGTCAGTGAAGTGTCTGCCCTCAGCTCAGGTCATGGTCTCGGGGTCCTGGATTGAGCCCCGCATCAGGCTCTCTGCTCAGCGGGGAGCCTGCTTCTCCCTCTCCCTCTGTGCTCACCTGCTCTCTCAAATAAGCAATAAAAAAAACTATTCCCCATATTTTTCTGTATCTCCCCAACATGCCCCAGTCCCCCCAACACAAACCTGCACAACTGGACTATCACGGATTCCTTCAACACTAACATGATTTCTAGAGGCTCAGTATTCTGGAGACTTACTTTGGATGTATTCATCTATCAGTTTAACAATGTCCTCTTAAAAATGTATTTTTTTCTACCAAAGAAATTACAAATAGAAGCAGTATCAACCCCACTGTTCCATTTGTTCAACTGTAGCAAGCATCATTTAGAAGAATCCTCATGAAAAAAAAAAAAAGAATCCTTATGAAGTAAAGGTAATGGAAGAAGGGGTTAAAAAATCAAATACCAAGTCATTTACTTTGAATGATTTCTTTTCAAGGTTATTTTGCCAAGAGGTGTGTGGCAGTACAGAAATGAGATAATTACTAGATTTTTTTTCAAAAAAGAGTAGACAGGAACAAATTAGAAAATATTCCAAGATAATGAAAAGTAGTTCTAATATTTGGAAATCTGCAGCATTTAATTTTGCTGACCATCAGAAATTCTAACTCCTAAAGAAAAATATTTGAGGAAGTGGTGCCCAAAAAAGAAAAAAAAAGAAGGCAAGCCTTGGCTAGTCATAAAAAAAAAAAAAATGAGGTGCCTATGAGACATGGGCTAAGCGGAAGTCGGGCCTCTTTTTCGTGGCGCCTCGGAGGCGTTAGGCTGCTTCAGGATGAAGCTGAACATCTCTTTCCCAGCTACTGGCTGCCAGAAACTCATTGAAGTGGACGATGAACGCAAACTTCGAACCTTTTATGAGAAGCGTATGGCCACAGAAGTTGCTGCGGACGCCCTCGGTGAAGAATGGAAGGGTTATGTGGTCCGAATCAGTGGTGGCAATGACAAACAAGGCTTCCCCATGAAGCAGGGTGTCTTGACCCATGGCCGTGTCCGCCTGCTGCTGAGTAAGGGGCATTCCTGCTACAGACCAAGGAGGACGGGAGAGAGAAAGCGCAAATCTGTTCGGGGTTGCATCGTGGATGCTAATCTCAGTGTTCTCAACTTGGTCATTGTAAAGAAAGGAGAGAAGGATATTCCTGGACTCACTGATACTACTGTGCCTCGATGCCTGGGGCCCAAAAGAGCCAGCAGAATCCGCAAACTCTTCAATCTCTCTAAAGAAGATGATGTCCGCCAGTATGTTGTGAGAAAGCCCTTAAACAAAGAAGGTAAGAAACCTAGAACCAAAGCGCCCAAGATACAGCGTCTTGTTACTCCACGTGTCCTCCAACACAAACGTCGGCGTATTGCTCTGAAGAAACAGCGCACTAAGAAAAACAAGGAAGAGGCTGCAGAATATGCTAAACTTTTGGCCAAGAGAATGAAGGAGGCCAAAGAAAAACGCCAGGAACAGATTGCCAAGAGACGGAGGCTGTCCTCTCTGAGAGCTTCTACCTCTAAGTCTGAGTCCAGTCAAAAATGAGATTTTCTAAGAGTGACAAATAAATAAGATCAGACATTAAAAAAAAAATGAATGGCAAACACCAAGATCAATGACAGCAGAGTATAAACTTACTTGTACGAAAGTCCTATTCCTTAATTTAGTTACTATTCTCTGTTAACTGGGTGTGTCATTCAGTAAGTCCCAAAGGGAAGCAAATCTAGTTGCGGCAGGCAGCCTCTAAGATGGTCGCTGATGATCCTAGCCTGCTGCTATTCACGCCTTCGAGTCATCCCTTCCAATTCTGCATGGACTAGACTTATTCACTGACTTCTAGAAAACAGAGTTTTTTAATTTTTTTTAATTAATTTTTAAAATTTTTAAAATTTTTTGTTTCTTTTCAGCGTAACAGTATTCATTGTTTTTGCACCACACCCAGAGCTCCATGCAATCCGTGCCCTCTCCAATACCCACCACCCGGTTCCCCCAACCTCCCCCCACACCCCTTCAAAACCCTCAGATTGTTTTTCAGAGTCCATAGTCTCTCATGGTTCACCTCCCCCTCCAATTTCCCTCAACTCCCTTCTCCTCTCCATCTCCCCTTGTCCTCCATGCTATTTGTTATACGCCACAAATAAGTGAAACCATATGATAATTGACTCTCTCTGCTTGACTTATTTCACTCAGCATAATCCCAAAACATATAATGTATTTTTATCCCCAGAGGTACAGGTCTGTGAATCGCCAGGTTTACACATTTAGTACTCACCATAGCACATATCCTCCCCAATGTCCATAACCCCACCACCCTCTCCCGATGCCCCTCTCCCCAGCAACCCTCAGCCTGTTTTGTGAGATTGAGTCTTTTATGGTTTGTCTCCCTCCTGATCCCATCTTCTTTCATTTTTTCTTTTCCTACCCCCCCAAGCCCCCACGTTGCATCTCCACTCCCTCATATCAGGGAGATCATATGATAGTTGTCTTTCTCCAATTGACTTATTTCGCTAAGCATAATACCCTCTAGTTCTATCCACATCATCGCACATGGCAGGATTTCATTTCTTTTGATGGCTGCATAGTATTCCATTGTGTATATATATACCACATCTTCTTTATCCATTCATCCGTTGATGGACATCTAGGTTCTTTCCATAGTTTGGCTATTGTGGACATTGCTGCTATAAATGTTCGGGTGCATGTGCCCCTTTGGAGCACCACGTTTGTATCTTTAGGGTATATACCCAGTAGTGCAATCGCTGGGTCATACGGTAGCTCTATTTTCAGCTTTTTGAAAGCTGTTTTCCAGAGTGGTTGCACCAGCTTGCATTCCCACCAACAGTGTAGGAGGGTTCCCCTTTCTCTGCATCCTCGCCAGCATCTGTCATTTCCTGACTTGTTAATTCTGACTGGTGTGAGGTGGTACCTCATTGTGGTTTTGATTTGTATTTCCCTGATGCCAATTGATGTGGAGCATTTTTTCATGTGTCTGTTGGCCATCTGGATGTCTTCTTTGCCGAAATGTCTGTTCATGTCCTCTGCCCATTTCTTGATTGGATTATTTGTTCTTTGGGTGTTGAGTTTGCTAAGCTCTTTATAGATTTTGGATACTAGCCCTTTATCTGATATGTCGCAGCTAACAGAGTTTTAAAGAAGTGATGGCATATCACTTCTGAGGTTAGGTTATAAGAAAGTGGCTTTTGTCTTAAACATTCTCTTTCACTCGCTCTCTCATGGATCTCTCATCCTGGCGCAAGCCAGCTGCCAAGCTCCACTATGGAGGGGCAGGGCAACCCTGTGGAAAGGCCCCTTTGGTGAGGGTCCAAGGCCTGTCAACAATCACCTGAACAAGGCCAGAGGTGGATCTTCCTCTCCCAAGCTGGGCCTTTAAAGGAGATCGCAGCCGGGGCCAATGACTTAACTGCAACTTCAAAAGAGACCTTGAGAACTAGAGGCAGCCAGCTAAGCCACACCTGGATTCCTGAGCCACAGAAACTGTGATAATAAGTGTTTGTTATTTTAAATTGCTAAGTGATGGGGTAATTTTTCATAAAGCAATAGGTGACTAATACATCTATGTTCACAGAAGATGTTATATTGACCTTTTCACAATCAACTGTACAAACCTAAATTATTCCAGTAAAAAGATTAGTAGCTTGCATGATCTGTTATATATGTGGAAATTAATCAACACACCTTGAAGACATTTTCTCCACATGCCCCATGGTCTAAATCCAGTAAGTCTTCTATTACTCTTCTTTGAGTTAAATTCTATTACTCCATGGAAACATCACACAATGGATCAAAGGGGTCCAAGAACAGATAAAGGAATTCCTCCTAGCCCTGGTAGCTCTCTGCAGCAAACAGTACTGGGTAATAGGTCAAACTTGCTGTGCATACACAGGGTGTTAGCACATTTATACAGGCTATCTTGAAGGTTCTATTAGGAGACAGAAGCCACCAATTTCCTTCCTCTAAGAAATAAAAATCTCAGGATTCTAACTATAACTCTGAACAGGAATCTGTGTTGGATCCTACCAGTACTACTCAAGACATGGAGAGTTATTTATATTGAGGACAGTGAGAGGAACTATGACAAATCATCAGATAAAAATAGAAATACATTAAATGGAAAACAAGACATGAGGCAAATATAGAATGCCATAGAATTCTAGAGATAAAACAATAAATAGGACTCCAGGAACAACGAAAATAAATGAAGAAAATATGTGTACCTAAAATCAGTTAATCTCCTGGCACATAGTTTAAGGACTTAAAGTTGATTCATTTGTTATTTATGAAGTAATTTGAGAGCCTAAAAAAATTCTTCTTTGCCCATCACTGTGGGGATATAAAGGCAGTATTGACATTGTCCTTGCCCTCAAGAACACTATTAAAAGATCCTAACCAACTGTGAGTGAAATTATTTACACATGAGACAATTAGAGAACAAGGAGGCAATGTGTAATACATTGAAAATATCAGAATATGGGTCCTGGCACCATGAAAAACTGAAAAACAAATGAAGCCATACACACTAGGCAAAACCTCAAAGAGTAGATAAAAGTATGTTTAAGAATTAACTATATATCGGGCGTCTGGGTGGCTCAGTGGGTTAAGCCGCTGCCTTCTGCTTGGGTCATGATCTCAGGGTTGTGGGCTCGAGTCCCCCATTGGGCTCTCTGCTCAGCAGGGAGCCTGCTTCCCTCTCTCTCTCTGCCTCTCTACTTGTGATCTCTCTCTGTCAAATAAATAAATAAATAAAAATTTAAAAAAAACAAGTAACTATATATCTAAAGACAAAAAGATGAATCACCAAGAGAAACAAAGAAACTTAAAGCTAGAGCAACAGGTTTATGGGTTGTGTTCCATCAGTGACCGGGGTAGAGGGTGTGGTGGGAAATTGACCTAGTACACTCTTCAATGCCTTGAGAGTTGAACCCTTACAAAGGGTCAAGAGACATATTCTTGGGTCCACATTGAGCAGTGATATTTATCTCATGACCCTGCATAAATCCAGTGATGGGGAAAGGAGAAAAAAACCTACAGAAGCAACAATCATGTGCAGGTGTGGAATCTAAATCTAAGTGTTATATGTTTTCTCAAGCTGAGAAGCTAATATAAAATCTGGTTCTGGATCAAAAAAACTTCTGGGTGCCTGGCTAAACAAATGTAAAATCTCTCCACAGGGACAATTCTATAACCCAGAAATCATGGTACTATCCCAGAAAAACCAATCCACTCTCTAAAGGTAATGTAGCATCCTGGATTCGATCCTGGAAAAGAAAAAAAGACATTGGAGGAAAAAACTGGGGAAGTCTAAATAAAATTTGGAGCTTGGTTAGTAGTAATGTACCATTGCTGGTTTCTTAGTTTTGTCAAAGGTACAAGGATAATATAAGGTGTTAACATCAAGGGGATTGGCGGGAAATCTCTGTATTGTCATCAAAACTTCTGCATAAATCTAAAATTCATCCAAAATAAGAAGGCATTTTTAAAAATTCTTCTTGAAGTTTACAAAAACTATAAACACAAGAAAACAATCCACCATGAGTGACAGTCAGCAAACGCAATGTCCAAGAGGATTGACACTCACAGACTTTAGATATTAGACTATCTGAAAGGATAAAGACAGTTAAGGATTAGTAGAGACAAAATGAAAAGTCAGTGAAAGATTAGGCCACTAAAGCAAAAGAAGAGAAGGTTTTATTTATTTTTATATTTTATTTATTTGACACAGAGAGAGAGAAAAACAATCACATGCAGGGGGAGGGGCAGAGGGAGAGGGAGAAACAGGTCTTCCACCCAGCAGGGAACTCATTGCGGGGCTCGATCCCAAGACCCTGGGAGCTGAGCTGAAGGCAGATACTTAACAGACTAAGACACAAAGCACCCCAAGAACAGAAGATTTTAAACAAAAAGATGAAAAATAACTTTAAGAATATCACAAATAATTAGATAAAATTGAGAAAACTGGAAGACATAACCGAGGAAGTGATCCAGAATGCTCTTCAAGAAATGAAGACATGAAAAAAAGAAATGAAAGGCTCTATGAGACACAGAAGATAGAAAGCCCATCATATATAGAAGGATCATGAAAGGTAGTCTTAGAGGGCTTTAGTGATTGCTTTTTCATAAAGATTTAGAAAGAAGAAAGTTTACCAATTAGATTTAAAGTATTAAAATACTCAATCCAAGTGCACTGGACTAGCATCACTCTAAGATTCACATTAATTTCTTCCAGGGGCTTTACATGTAATGATGACCAATGCTATCTTGTACTAACCATGATTCAGCTATCCAAAGGAGGTCACCATGCAATTATCTTTTCCAGCATCTATTAAAAGAACAGGACCCAGTCCTGGGAGGTGGAGGAAATGAGGAGATGTTGGTCAAAGAGCACAGACTTTCACTTATAAGTTCTGGGGATGTAACATACAGAATGGTGACTGCTATTAAAAATACCGTATTGTATACTTGAAAGGTGATATGAAGGTAGACCTTTAATCTTCTCACCATGACAGTAACAAAACTGGGAATTACAGGAGGTGAAGGATGTGTTAACCAACTTTATTGTAGTAAACATTTCACAATGTATACATGTATCAGATCATCACATCTTGAACTTACACAGTGTTATAGGTCAATTATATCTCAATAAAGCTGCGTGGGGGGGGAGGGCAGAAGAGACAGTTTTAAAGGCCAACTAGGGAGAAATGACATGACTAGGGAGAAATGATAAATGACCCAAAAATGAACAATTGGACTTAATGTTAATAATAGTAAAAGGCCAGAATTACCTTCAACTACCAAGCTAGAATTTTAGCCCCAGTTAAACTATCATTTAAGAATGCAAATGACATGGAGATTTTTCAGCCTGTGATGATTTAGCACATATAAACCCCTTAATGAAATAACAAAACATGCATTTAAAAAAAAAAAAACCAAAAACGAAAATGAACTCCAAGAGATGTAAGCAACAATGTTTAAAAACCCCAAATGAAACAAAAATTCCTATGCATTTAGGTAAATCTAAATAAACTCTAAAAACAGTGATGGGATCCATTTCAGGAGATGGGAGAAATACAGTGTCAGGGAATAGAAGTGGAGACATTAAGTGAGAGGTGCCTGGAGTTAAAACACTCCAACATCTTTGTGTTATTTTGGAAGAAGATGGAGATTCTGATTATCTTTCCATTTCAAGTATGCACAATCAGAAATTAAGATTAACCACTAAAAGCATAAACACATAATGCATAAATTCAAAATAAAACAAAGAGGCAGGGAAGAAAAATGAGAAAGAAATGAAGAGTAGACAGAAAAAATGTGCTAGAAATAAAACCAAATATATCAGTAATAGCAATATATAACAGATTAAGCTTTTCAGTTAAGACGTTCTCAGACTGAGAAAAATCATAATTAGGGATAAAGAGGGTCAGCCCACAATAACAAAGGAAATAATCAATGAAACATAATCTTGAATTTGCCTGTCCTTAACAATATAGCTTTAAAATAAACAAAGCAAGGGACACCTGGGTGGTTCAGTAGGTTAAGTGTCTGCGTTCAGCTCAGGTCATGATCCCAAGGTCCTAGGATCTAGTCCTGCATAGGGAAACCTGTTTCTCCCTCTGCCTGCTGCCTGCTGCGTTCCCTCTCTGAGGAATAAATAAATGCATTTTTTTTTTAAAGATTTTATTTACTTATTTGACAGAGAGAGACAAAGCAAGAGAGCTAACACAAGGAGGGGGAGTAGGCAAGGGAGAAGCAGACTTCCCACCGAGGAGGGAGCCTGATGCGGGGCTTGATCCCATGACCTGAGCCGAAGGCAGATGCTTAACAACTGAGCCACCCAGGCGCCCCAATAAATGCATTTTTAAAGTATGTATGTATGTATGTATGTATGTATTTATTTGACAGAGAGCGAGAGCGAGAGAGAGAGAGAGAGTGGGTGCGTGCGAGCGCGCACCAGCAGTGGGAGCAGTGGAGGGAGAGGGAGAGGGAGAAGCAGGCAGAGAGCCAGATGTGGAGCTTGATCCCAGGACCCTGGGATTGTGAGCTGAGCCAAAGGCAGATGCTTAACCCACTGGGCCACCCAGGTGCCCCAAATAAGTAAGTATTTAAAAAAAAATACACGAAGCAAAAACTGACAGAATCTACAGCCCCAGCAGGGGATTTTAAGTACGTTTCTCAGAACCTGATAGGTCAAACAGATAAAATATTCCTAAGAACGCACAACTTCAACAATAGTCCTAAAATTGACTATTTGAATACATTTACAACCTTGTTCTAACCCCACACCTATAATTAGAAAATACACAAAGCTTTCAAACACATACAGAACAAACATGGACCATATGCTAGGACACAAAGCAAGCCTCAACAAAAATAAAGAATCTTTATCTTACAAAACAAGTTTGTTGGAACAAAAAGGCAGCCTCAAACTCTACATATTTGGAAATTAAAAATTAAAAAAATTCCTATCTGGTTCAGTGCATAAATCCTAAAGAAAACTGCAAAATGTCTGGAATAAAAGACAACAAAAATTGCAAACCAAAACCGAAATGCAGCTAAAGCAACACCTTTTTTTTTTTAAGGCACAAATTAATGAGCTAACAATGCAACGCAAGAAATTAAAGAAAAACCCATGGAAACTCCAAGAAAGATCTCCTTAATTCTCTAAAAATGTTGACCCTTTGAAGAACTATCTGCTCTACAGTGAAGAGGGAGGTTTTAGATCCACTGTTTTGGGGGGCAGATCAATGTATGCTTTCATTATTTTGTTTTTAAGGTGACTCATTAAGAAGGAAAATACAGGGGCACCTGGGTGGCTCAGTGGGTTAAAGCCTCTGCCTTCAGCTCAGGTCATGATCCCGGGGTCCTGGGATCGAGCCCCACATCGGGCTCTCTGCTCCGCAGGGAGCCTGCTTCCTCCTCTCTCTCTGCCTGCCTCTCTGCCTACTTGTGCTCTCTGTCTTGTCAAATAAATAAATAAAATCTTAAAAAAAAAAGGAAAATACAGATCGCAGATAATCTATACTCCACCTATTGCTAAAATGCTTAAATCAAGCGTATGGATTCCATACTTTAGTACAAACCAGGGCATGAGGACGACTGCATGGTCTGATGTCATCTCTTCTCCAGACCGAGTTTCTTCAATCCAGACAAGAAAGAAGGAAAGGAAGAATGCTCATTTGAAACAAGGAAGGAGAGAATAGGTGTTCATTTCCTCTTTTTTTTTTTCTTGCAAATGATGTTGTTTTGAAGGCTTTGCTGAAATCTTTCTGCCTCTAGCCTGCAATAGTATGAAGCTTCTATTTTCGCAGCCAATGATACATCCTGCTCATGATAAATGATTCAAGCTTCTGAAATGTCCATAAAGAAGTCTGACCCTTTGGCTTTTGCACCGCCCAAGGTTATTTCGGTAGGGTGGGCACATGCATGGAAGGGTGGGCGTGAGCATGGAGGGGTGGGCCCATGCGTGGAGGGCTGTGGCAGCGCGTAAGATGATCCACTCCCAATCCCATGGAGCAAGGCGAAGTGGAAATATGTGCGTAGAAGCTTACACGATAAGCAAAGAACAAAACACAGTAATTTGTAATGATTCTATTTATTAATACATGTATCACAAATGTTCACAATATCAATGCATTCTTGTTGGCATGCTAGACAGAGGCATTGTTTAAGATCTTCTAAAAATATTTTGACTTTAGTTCCCCCTTTACACTCATTTTTAAACTGATTTGCTGAGGTTCTCGATGTCCGTAATGTTGATGCAAAGAAAAAAATACAGAAAGAAGTAAAGGAACACAAGAGCAATTAATTGGGGAAGAACAGAAGTGATACTATTTCCTTCACAGGAGGCGACAATACAGCTTGGTAAAAGGATTATATAGGTTTCATCCAAAAGTCATGGGGGTCACTAAACCGTCCACACGTGCCCAGGCATGTAACAATAATGAGTCAGGAGGCCACCTAACGCTCAACTGTGTCCTTCATGCATGATGCAGGCTTTTTTCTCCTCACGGATGGTTACTGATGTTTCTCTACATATCTTAGGCAGCCTGAAGAAGGTAGGAACAGAGTCTTAGTAAAGGGAAAACCAAACCAAAAGGAGATTAAGCCAAAAGAACAGAGCGCTATCAGCCTATCTACATCAAGGGGTATGGGGTTTCACTCATGATGAAGGGTGAGCGGGAACCTTCCACACTCCATGCAGGGCCCAGCGGGGCCAGGGGTGGTGTGATAACCAGTCACCTACAATGAGCTACAGTCGGACCAAGTACAGATGGAGGAGCTGGCACGCAGGGGGCCTCAGGTGGGGTCCACTAGGACTGGATGCAGGGAACCTGGCTACACTCTGGCACGACGGGGCTTCACAAAATGGAACGCTACACGGGATGCGGGCTGGAAGGCGGAGTGGAGACCGCGTGGGCAGGTCACTGGGGTACTGGCTGGGGGATTAGGGAGCGCGGGGTGGGTGTGTTAGGTGCTGTGCTCTAACATCCTCTGGAAGTCTTTCGGAGAGTGCTGTGGTTCGTTTTTAAGACAGGTCTCTCATTCCATCGTGCTTGAAAGACTGTGGGAGAAATGAAAACAAGTGAGTGACTTAACAGGGACTTGAAGGGAACAAGCTACAGGGAGCATTCAGATGTTTCATACCCCGCCCCCCTCCCCCGCCCCTGAGCCACAGAAGCGAGGTTTCAGCGCTTGCGCAGGTGGTGCCGAGCTCAAGTAGCTAAGTGGCTGGGCGGAACCCTTGCCCCTCTGCAGGGCAGCATGTGCCCCAGAGGGAAAACCCTGAAATTAAACACTTCTGCATGCACTCACCTTCTCCTTACACCATCTCATACTGGTTGGCCGTGATGAACCGGGACAGACAGCAGGCCAGCAGCATGCCAATCAGCTGTTTCCAGGAGAGAAAGGAAGACACAGTCTGAAGTCCCTGAACTGCACACTTCCTTGACCCCCCCAGATTAATTTTTAACAACCAAGGGCTTTTGTATGCAAATAAGGAAAAGGGCACTAACGAGAAAGATCAAACGTGATTTCACTGGTGAGATCCACGACTTACAGAGTCTGACCACTAGGGCAGGACAACTGGAGTTTCCAGAACTGGCCATAAGGTTCCAGTCTAGCATGCTCTGGCTGCTTAAAAACAACTTTTGACACATAAGCAGTATTACGATTGGTCCATATGTAAAAAGAGTAGGAGAAAAAAATGGAAGGACCACAGAATCAGCAAGGTATGCCCCAAAAGGCCAAACACGCTCATTCGGAAGATATCTCAACACAGTGTGATCCCTTAGGCATTCATGGCCAATAGGATCATCACTCTTTCATTGAGGCAATGAGACGCTATTCTTGACTGAGTTTGCCAGTTGAGGTAAGAAAGCCATGGCTTGAGAGCTGTAGGTGTTGGATTAGGGGAAAAGGGACATCAAGGCTTAAACTTCTCTTTGTCTCTAATCATGTAGATATTTTCGGCCTACATCTTGGTTTCCACTAAGACATGCGGACTCTGATGCTCTGGGGGCTGGCGCCCAATGCTGGTGCGTCCACAAGCCTTCCGGGTGAGAGAAACAATTTATCCAGGCCACGTGGTCGCCCTTATTTTACAGGTGGGACACATGCAGCCACAGCAAGTCCCACTGCGGCTCAGGGCAACCCCTGAAACACGGCTACCTCTCTTGCTGAAATCCCAGATTCTTATCTTCATTTTTAAAAGTAAAACTAACCTGTGAAATATAAAAACCGTAAGTTCCATCAGGTGAAGAAAAATCACCACCTTATTGGACTTCCCCTATCTCCTACCAAGGCTTGGGCCACCATCATTTTTGTGCCATAAAACATATAGTATCCTGCCCAAACCACCAAATCACCACAGGAACCATGGCTGTAACCTCCAGAATTCTGGGCCACATGACACAAATTAACTGCCCCCCCCCAACTGACTGTAAGGACTTTGAACCTTATAGTTTCTCCCTTTTCATTAGAACTGCTAATTTCTGGAGCCAACTTACACCAGAACACACTTGATACTTTTTAAGAGGGGAGGGGTGGGGAAGGAGAGAAAGTGCAGGTGGGGAGGGGTAAAGGGAGAGGGAGAGAGAGAATCTCAAGCAGGCTCTACACCCTGCACAGAGCCCCACTTGGGGGTTAATCTCATGACCCTGAGATCATGACCAAAGCCGAAACCGAGTCACACGCTTAACCAACTCAGCCACCCAGGCGCCCCTAACACACTTGATTCTCCTAAAAATCAGATTTGGGCCAAAAAAACAAGCATGAGACATACAGCATTTTCAAGTGTATTAAGCTACTTAACCCTCACCATATCCCCGTACAATATTATCATCCCAACCTTCGAGATAAGAAAACGGGCTCAGGGGACATTAAATGATTTTCCCCCAAACCACACTGGTAGCTCACATAGAGCTTAAGTTTCCACCCTCTTTCCCCTCAGAGGAGAGCCTCTTCCCTTACCGCCCACTTCTATAGCTCAGCCTGGACCTTGCCCTTTCCAGAATCGCTCCTCGGTTTCACGCTGAGGGCTCCCTCCTGCCTTGCCCTGCACACTCTGGATGGAGGGGTTTCAGTGGGCATCTCTTTATTTGATTTCAAGTTCCTAAACTCTTTTTTGTTGTAAAGCTGATCCGTTTCGTGTTTCCCTGTTGAGCTCATGTGTGCTGGAAGCACTTCGGAGAGTTACCACCCCACTAAGAGGCTGGCAGTGCTCCCGTAATTCAATGCTTTCCGATGCTCCTGGCCTCCATGGCAGTGCTTGAGCCACACAGCCAGAAGACTCCTTAGGATGCTTACCTATGTCTTGTATCTAAAATCTCTGCTTTCAGGGAAGGATAGCATGTGCCTCCACCTTCCACCTTCCCCGCCCCGCCCCGCCCCAAACAGGAATAGCATCATTCTTAAGCACTGGACATACTTTGTCAGAGAAACAAGAACTTCTAAAAATATGGCTACAAATGAAAGCGACTTGCTTTTAAACTTACTGTATTTTACCCTGAAACTAATAATATGTGTTAACTAAACTGGATGAAAATAAAAAAATTTTTTTTAAAAAAAGATGTTTTTCAAAAAACAAAAAACCAAACCCTACCAAACCAAACCAAACCAAACCAAAAACCCTACTGTGTTTTCTATTTCTCGGGCAAGAACATACCTTCTGTTTGCCCACAGAAGAAGACAGATTTTTAAAGTTATTTTTTAACATCTGCTAAGAAATTTGTTTTCCTTAAAAAAAAAAAAGCATCCTGAACTGAGGATCATAGAAGCTATTTGAAAACAGTATTTTACACACACTGGCTTTTTTTTTTATTTAATTCTAGTGTAAGAAAAACTAGGATTTGGGGTGTAGTAGGCATTTTGGGATTCTTCACAGGGTTGTGGATTTCAAATTTGCTCTCATGTTTTTACCATATTTGAGAGAAACTTCACCCTCCCACCTCCATAAGTACCAAGTTAATGGAAAGTCAGGAGCTGGGCGGGGAGGGTCCCATACTTCATAGCAGCTGTTACCGGGTGATTTCTGGGTACGTGACAGGAAGCTGTTTAGCCAAAGTCAGGGCCTCTGCCTCAGTGTGAGTCAGGACAAACACCTGCGTGACACTAGACCCAGTTCCTCTCTGTAGCCAGAAAAGCCCAGCCTTATTTTGACAAAACCTTGTTTCACACTAACTGTATGGGAAAAGCCCCTCAAAGAGTCTTGCTGGTGTGTAGCAAGGCTGCAGGAAGCAGGCACTGGGCTAGACTTCCGCTTTAAGCCCCGGATAGAGAGGGAAAAAGGGGGCTGGTCTCTCATGCTGGAACCCCTCAGGATGGGGACCCCAGAGGCACCCCTCGCCATTCCCGTGGCCAGTGAAAGGCCTGCTGTCTGACGGCCTCCAGAGTTTCAGATCAGATTATTTATACTTCGTTGACGAAGACTTTATAATTCATCTTCATCTAGTTTTTTTTGAGGTTACATTTTATTTTTACCACTGTCTGCCTTGTTAGTACTATATTCTGCTTTCTTTTGCGTCATGGGGACCTCTAGGACATTTTGCCGCTTCCAGAACTGAGAAGCCAGAGAGGCGGAAAGAGAAGAAAGGGCCTCTACTTAACAGAAGGCTGACTCCAGACTTTGTAAAGGCCCTCCCACAGAGACAGCCTGCGAGGTCTGAATGCCGTGAAGCTCGAGCGACATGGGTTGCCTCACAGGGGCCCTGCAAGTCACCAGGGACCCGGCAGATGCCAAGAGGTGGGAGAGAGGAGCGCGAGAGAGGTGGGGCCCAGGTCAGCAAAGACTAGAGAGGTAAGGGGCGATGGGCCGAGGGCACTGTCCCTGCCATCGCCATGGGAGGTAAAGGTGGCCCAATTCCTGATTCCTGTCCACAGAGAGGACAGCAGAGTTGTAAAGGCTACTTTCTGAACAAGCAAGCGACAAGCAATAGGTCAAAAGCTTAGATCCTTGTAATGCGGGGGCGGGGGGGGGGTTGTGCGGATGACCGAGGTGGGGGTTCCGTGTCATTGGCATGCGCCAAGGAATCTGGTTTGACATAAAGCTGTATAAATGCTATTCAGGACCATCTCGGGCTCTGAAGAAACTAGGGAAATAAGTAAAGAGCTCCGTTAGCCTTCTTTGGCCACATCTCATCAAGGCTGTGAACAGCTTCATCCAGACCTCTACATGGAAAAGGTCAGCAAGTTCCAGAAGAGAGTTCCTTACTCATAATGAATCATCCCAGTAGCCTGTGCTTCCCGGGGGAGGCCCCGAAGGGGTGCGGGTCAGGCGATGGATGGATAGGAGGAGGATCTGTATTTTTTGATGAGTACCTTTTCCCTTTCAATTTCACAGACTCCCCCATTTTGTTATAAAAGCACAGAACAAGTTCCCTTTAGGTGCTTCCTGAGGCAAAACCAAAGGTGATCTCTGGTGGCAAAAGCAGTCCGGGTGGAGAGGTCAGAATTGTAAGCTTGGATCTTGAGCCCAGACTCAAGCAAGCCACTCAACCGTCCACTTCTGGAAAATAGCTCTACTGTCCCCATTCAGGACTATTCTGGGATGTGGAGGATTAATCCAGCCTAACACGTTCCACGTCCAGCAAGGCTGTGTGTTTGTGCACACTAGATGTGGGAGCGTTGCCACTCCCCATTTGCAACCCACAGTAGAAGCCAACCAAGGTCAAGGGCAGCGTCACAAATGGAGTAAGTGTCAGACACCCTCAGCTTTGGCACTGGGTCATGTTAAGGGCGGGAGATGGGGTGCCCTCCACAAGGGCACATGTGCACACAGTCACACTCTGCCTGTGTGTGTCTCCCTCTCCAAGCTGTCTTGAGTGAGAGTAGCTGCCAAAAATGCAGGGAAGAGGTAGCCTATCCAAACACTCAACTTCCTGCTAGGAATGAATTCAGAGGGAGCAGGACCTGCCCATCGAGTATAGACAAATGGGTTTTCCCTTGATAGGGCGCAGGCCATGGGAGCCTGTAAGAGAAACATGAAATGTCTGCGCAAATCCTGCTGCCCAGAACAGACCTCAAGGGCTTTCAGTTGGCTAAAGGAGCTAACCAGGGACAGAGGTTTTGTGCAGTCTGTGGAAAGGCTCGGCTCGGCTCGTCCGCCTTGTACTCTATAGTACCTTTCCTTTCCGACACAACAGATGAGCAAGGCCAGTTCTTTTCCACAGATGATAGTGTGGCTGTGGATGTCAGCAGAGCAGGCGAGGGGAAGGGCAAGGAGTGGGTGGAGGTGGGTGAGGAAAGGGGAGGAGGAAGGGAGAGGAGAGGCAGAGGGCAGAGAGAGAGCGAGAATGCGTGACAGAGTTCTGTTCTTTCCTACCGACTTTGGCCTCTCCTCAGTAGAACCTCCTTTAGTACAGGTCAGCCAACATGACTGATTCACCTAAATCAGCCAACGTTCGCTAGGTTTTGCTCTGGTACTAGTCCTAAAAATTCTGAGCACAAAATTCTGGCTAAAGCTTTGGTTCTGGGTCATTGACCAGGACCAGTGTGGCTGGTTCTTCCTGAATTGGCAGCTGGTAAGTGGCCGCCGCTGTCCCAGAAAGGCCTTGGATCTACTGGTATCTGGAAGCCAAGCTCAGCTGCCGGGACCCCCAAGGCTCCTAGCACATCCCGCTAGTGAAAGGCAGCTACGGCTCTTCTTTGCCTGCTTCCAGCTGAGCATGGCAGGTCTCAAGTCTCCGCCTCACTGCCCCTGTCTGGTCCTGCGGGTGAATGGGATTGGCTAGGCGATGCCCCTGGGCTTTGTGTTCTGTTGTCTTAACCCAGCAACGATGTGGTACTTTGATGAGCCCTAAAATCTCTGCAGAGTTTCTGTGTGGGGGTTCCCTCAGGGACACTGGCCCCTCTCTCACTACCCCAGAGGGTCACAGAGCAAACTCCACAATCCCCACGTTGGGCATTTCTTCAAGGTTAGGACAGACAGTTTCATGCTCATCAAGCGATTTGTCTAAAGTAGAAATGCCTCCCCTCCCCTTCATAGGGAAGCATGAGAGAGAAGAAGAGAGGTCTTCATCGGATTCTTCATGACCTGGCTCACTTCACTAATGAAAACGGGAGAATCACCCATGCCTCTTATGGCCGGGCAGGAATATTCTTAGATCACATAACTTTTTATCCATGAGATTCCAGGCTCTGTGAGGCTCCCTTCTCCTCATGGAGAGAGTACTGGCATCAGGTCCCTTTGTGGTTCTAGGAGAGCCATTAGGGGAAACTTCACCTGTATTCCTTCCTCTGAGGGGACTGCTGTCCCCGGCCACCAAGCACACGTCTGGCCTGTCAGTGACATCAACATGACCCTGCATATGCATGCACAGATGAATATGCAAGCTCCCCAGTGCACCTTGCACGTCTAGCTCGGACGTGGGTCCCGGATCCCCTGACACATCTCTTGACCTTTACAGATGCCTCCCTGAAACACAATAGCTGTCGGGAAGAAAGTCTGGGGCAGCAACTCTTTGGGAAACATCTCTGGAGACGAAATGGCATGGTTTGTGGTGCCATCTTAGTTTGCATGTTGGCGTGTTGAGGGTGTAATTCCCTTCATGGGCTGCCAACAACGAAGAAGCATGGTAAAAGACCACAAGGAGCACACACTCCCGTGGGATGAGTCCACATGCTCTTGTGAGATGAAATGTCGCCTAGGTTTTCGTCACTGCTGAGGAAGAAGTTTGTCAACTGACCTGCGGTGAAACCCTTTCTTTGCAAAAACTACTAGGGCCATGTTCTAGTCCTTGATCTAAGTGAGGGTGACACACATATGTTCACATTGTGCTGGTTTGTTAAGCTGTGCATTTATAATTTACGTACTTTTCCGTCTATGTGTATTTCAATTAAAACGTTTGAAGAACGAACTTGGCTAGAATGAACGTGCGCCTACACTGCTAGGCAGGAAGGAAGGAGGTGCGGGGGGCAGGGAAAAGGTAAGTATAGTCCGAGAGAGCAAATATGGAATTCAGGCAGGGGAAATTAGAGTGGTGGAAACATTACCGAGAGAACGTTAATTGGGCTTTGTTGGAAAAATGATCTGTTGGTCTGAAAAAATTTGGAGTTAAACATACACCAAGTTTTCATTTGGTTGTTAAGTATACATGCCAATCCTCCCACCCAGAGCTCTGTCGTCGCAGTAATGTGACCATTTGGCCGAGAGATCAGACGCCTGTGGGGTACTGTGCTGCCGGGCTGAGGTGGGCCAAAGTTGAGAGTCAGCTTAATCGTGTTCTATCCATGAGTCTGCGTGGCGCACTTCGCTGGCAGAATGACTTCTCCTGTTATTTTAGAGAGGCTGGATGGAGATAAAGGGCTGCACAATTTCAAAGACAAGAATTCCGCTTCCATCGTAAGGAACCGTAGTCAAACTTAGGATGAAAGTAATGATCGCCAGACAAAGTTCGCTAACTGTAGGCTTGCATAATCAACAGGAACGAAGAACAAAACAGGGACAGGTCAACCAGGAAAAAAGAGCCTCCCCCCAAACCCAGATCAGCCATTTGACGTTTCGAGTTGTTTATGCTCCAATTAAGCCAGCGCTTGGTTCAGTTAACCTCCATTTGACCTACAGAAGCAGCAAGTTGTTTTCTGGAGCTAGTCATTAGTTGAACTGTAACCGATATTCCCTTGATGGCAAAACTTCATTTAAGTTGAAGAAGAAAAATCAATAAACAGATGACCTGAGGACTAATGAGCAAGGAGCTAACCCCATCTATCAGCCTCTCCCAAGGCCCAGGGGGGCCAGGCAGGGAGCCCGGCGAAGGAAGCCAGGGCAGGAGGCTGGGGAAGGCCAGGCCTGACCGCACAATTACACAGCCTACCTGGGAGAACGCAATTCCAAAAGCCACTCCGGCGATGATTCCCATGTTGGTCTCCATGAAACTGGTCACCAGATCATAACAACCCTGCAAACAGAGAGAGAGAGAGAGAGTGTGTGTCAGGGCCTCAGAGACACATTTCACACCCAGGCCAGACTGAGCTGTGTTAACCTGCAACCCTAGCCAATATACACTCCAACCCGCAGTCGGCAAATCCAGCTGCCTCTCACCCTAGGAACTCGCTAGCATTCTGTCCAAACTCAAAAAAGGGAAAATTTCGAACATAAGTAAAGGTACAGAGAGTAGTACTGTGACCTCCCGAGTGACCCTTTCTCTAACCTTACAATGAACATGTAGCCAATCTGGTTTCATTTAAATCTCAGCTCTCCTCCCCTGGCTGGTCTATTTTAAAACAAGTCCCAGATATGTCGTTTCATCCAGAAATGTTTCAGCGGTAGGATGAAGTGTAGCAGGACATCTGTCAGACCTATGAAACAAACCCGCAGACTTCGACCGTACAGAAGCATTCCACATCCTTGCACAGGAAGACTCAGCATAATAAACATGGTTACTAGCATTTTGATAACAAGTGACACAATCTTAGAAAAGTAAGTGAAATCATCAGGTTGTGGGGTGGTGAATGCCTACTACCTTTATTGTGTTTTGGGGTTTTTCCTAAGGAGACGATTAAGCTTTTTTTTTTTTTTTTAAACACGGAAAAACCTATGTTTTATAGTCCTCCTTTCCATAAATTTACTATGGGACCTTGAACAAGTCACATCTCCTTTTTTTTTTTTTTTAAGATTTATTTATTTTGAGAGGGGGAGACAGTGGGGGGAGTGGCAGAGGGAGAGGAGGAGAGAGAGAGAATCTCAAGCAGACTCCCTGAGATCAGGACCTGAGCTGAAACCAAGAGTCGGACGCCTAACTGGCTGAATCACCAAGGCGTTCCCTCACTTCTCCTTTCTAGGTGTCAATAACTTCGTCCATAAAATGAAGTGAATTTTCCTTTCACATACAATGAAATCTCCAACTGCTGTGATTAAAACCAACACCCATTTTTTTTTTAAATTTTAAAGATTTTATTTATTTGTCAGAGAGAGAGAGGGAGCTACAGTGAGCACAGGCAGACAGAATGGCAGGCAGAGACAGAGGGAGAAGCAGGCTCCCTGCCGAGCAAGGAGCCCGATGCGGGACTCGATCCCAGGACGCTGGGATCATGACCTGAGCCGAAGGCAGCTGCTTAACCAACTGAGCCACCCAGGTGTCCCAAAACCAACACCCATTTTATCAATTTCAATGTTAGTGTAATACTGATAAAGTCAATCACCTTTCTTTAAAATAAATGATCTGGCTGGAGTTCAACCAGGTTGCTAAATAAGTTTGTTTGCTGTTGTTATTTGGGATTACATTTTATCAACCTGGTCCAAGTAGGAAACACCAAATTTTGTGTATCGCCCATAATGCAAAGGCACAAGCTGACTCTTCCTGTTAAACGCCCGACAGGTTGAATTCTCTCTCTCTCTCTCTCTCTCTGTGTGTGTGTGTGTGTGTGTGTGTGTGTGTGTGTGTGTTTATATGTATATTTATTTGAAACTGGGCCAAGTCAGCCTAGATTTCTGAACTGACTTATATAGTCTCAGAAGACATGTTTTTTTTTTCTAGTTTTCTGAAAAACGGCTTCTACTTGAATATATAAGTCTGCAGAAACCAAGACATTAATTTTATAAACAGGGTAAAAAGAATTCTTGTTTATCAAGAAAGGCACACTAAATTGCAATGATATCTGAAGACCACACACACACACACACAAAAGAAACCATGTCTCCCACACTGGAATTCAAAATTACCAATTTAACATTTCTCAGAGCTTAGGAAAATTCTACCAGTGCTGTAGCTTCTAATAAGTGATATTTTATGCGTCTGCAGTCTGTCTGCAGAGAAGTGTGTTGACTTAGCAGCAGCGCTCTGACAACGTGCTTTCAGTGCAATGGGCCGACTGTACTCCTTGGTTAGCTGATGCAAATGTGAAGCCTGGAGGCGGGTGGGAAAGGAAATCTGCTTCTACTCACGAGAGATTTTGAAATTTGATTCTCCCTTTGTAGTAGAAGACTGCTTGCTGATTTCATTTTTACTAGTGAAAGTATCTGTCATACTACTTTTCAAAAGGTAGTGGAAGGGAGAGCAGGTTGGGTTAGGAAGAACTCAATGCAAGAAGAGACATGGGTATTGGAACACTTTCCCGGACGGTACTGGCTAGGGCCGTGTTTTGCCCAGGTGGCCATCATGACCTTATCTTCTCCCCCCCACTGATGGTTGGGCTGAGAGATGAAGTTCATTCAGTCCAACGCCAGTGGTAGGTCACCTCAAGATACGGAAACCCAAACCCAACAATAAAGACCAGAGAAAAGCAAGGCAGGTGATTTTCTCACTCTATAATATACATTGGCATAGGTATTTTTCCTATGAACTTCAATTCTGCATGTAAGCGGAATATATTTTTCTGACATATGATTTCTGTTCCGTTTGTAGGAGACTCGGAGCAGAGTCAATCACATTTTTGGTAAGCCCACTCCAACCAGCAAGAGCAACTGGAAACATGCATCTCTGCCATTAGTGCAACTGTGACAAAATCGTTCTCTCTCAACGTTGCTCCTCAAAGTGGAGATCTTCCAGGGGCAGCAGCATCCCCTGAGAATTTGCTAGAAATGCAGAATCTGAGGCCTCCCTCCAGACTTCCTCCATCAGAATCTGCCCAATCCCTGGGTTATTCATTTTTAATGAATTTTAATGAATGTGACCACTATCTCTAGAGTTTCAGCTGCCCATTAAAGCTTGAGGAACACTCTTCTAGAAGAAAAGTTCTCCCATGGCTTTTCATTCTAAAGAAGACAGCAAATTAATGAATCCTATCAGTAGGACGGTTCCTTAAAATGAAGAGATGAAAGTGATTTCGCTTCTTTGCCATTGTGTAAACAGTGTAAGATCAAGGTTGAAATCAATACTTTCCGCCTCTGGATTCCTCTGTTTACGAGGTGGGACCCATGAGCCCATTCTCCAGATCTCAGCTCAGATCTGCAGAGGGCAAGGCCATGTTTACATTCTACCTCATGTTCCCTACTACACTGTGATCTTATCTGCCCACAACAATCTCTTTTCATTTCCTCAAATGAAAGCCTGGTGGTCAGGCATGAGAGAAACCTACAGAGACCTGCTAAGTGTCCTAGGAAACATTCAGAAACAGAACAGGTCCTTGGCTTGCCCTCTCTGCATGTCGAAACCAACACAGTCACGGATGGGAAATATCTCTCTTGCCCTCGCTCTTAAAAAAAATGTCAAGAATTCGAGGGAGCAGGGGCCCAGTTAGTGCTGTCAGCCACGTGAAATGCAGACGTTTCAACATCCTGCTGGCAAAAACAAAATAAATCCTGTCCCCTACACAAAAAAATAAATATCCTGTTTAGCTAGTCTCACCTCCCTCCTGCTTCTCTCCCAGGGACTTGAACAAGGCAGGTTGCACAGGCTGCCAGGTGAGAGCCAAGAGTCATCTTTCAGTGCTATTAAATCGTAGGGTTCAAGACATGAAAGGATCCACAGGGATTAAGAATGTCTGTATTCTAGATAGCACGATTCTGTGGAACGACAGGGGCAGTGCTTAAGCCTCCTGGGGGAGGGAGTCAGGAGAGGGGGGTTAACATTTATGAGTGTTTCCTATTAGGTATTCACCCCTGCCCTATCTCCTGCGTTTTACAGGTGAGGCCTCCGAGACTTAGACCTGGGCCTTCATTTGTCTCAGAGGTCCCCATGGGCATGAAATGAGCCTCAGTAGGCAAATTTCACTCTTTCCTCACTTCTCCACAGAGAAAGCCAGGTTGAAGTTAAACCCCCTTTCCAGGTATCTGAGTTGTCCCGGAAAATGTAAATCAAGCAGGATGGGTGTGTGTGTGTGGGGGAGACAGGGAGTGAGGTCACTTTGCAGGTTATCAATGAATGAAATGGAAAAAAAAAATGGTGCCCTATCTTTCTTTCTGGGAAGAATTCTAAAGATCATAGAGATGCACTATAGGATAGGATTCGAAACATGCCTTTAAAACTAACAAAGATCTTCCCTCTGAGGATATGCTATATCATTCCTGATAAAGGACAGTGTGGTAGAGAGGGAGACAAACCTCACCACCTCCCTGGTGCTGTTTGCACTGTAGCTGACATTGAACATCACACTTAATGTTTCTCTGGTCCTTACTCAGGGCCAGGCCCTGTGTTGTAGCAACTATCTCGTTCTGTCCTCCTACTGATCCTAAGAGGCAGGAATGATCATCCCCTTTTGTAGCTGAGAAAAAATGAGAAAATATGACTGAGAAAGGTCACCCCTAGTAGATGGCTAAGCCGGAATTGAAACTGGAGTTGGACGCCATAGCCCATGCCCCTGAATTTTAGATCCCCAACTTTCACAAAGGGAAAGGAAGTTTGGGGGTAAAAAAAGATGACCCAGTCTGATGGGTGCTGCATCCACAAACAACCTCCTGGGGCTCTGTCATGCTCGGACCTCACTGCCTTGGAGCTGGGTATGGTCGGAGCTTCGTAAAATGGCAGCATGAGGACATCTCTGGGGGCTCAGTGGGGCTGCCCATGAAGAGACCAGAAGTCACCTTACCAATGAGACACAAAGGAAGGCTCAACCTTTGGGTTCATAAGAAAATTCCAAGAGGAAAAGATGTCTTCTTAGCTAAGACAAGAAGCAGTCAGCACGAAACATCTGACCGCATCGCGTCCATAACAGGTCATAAGCCCAGAATGACACAATGAACTTCTAGAACGTCAACAATGCTTTGCAGCATTTATGCTACAAATACCAACATTAAATGGGTAAAATACAGAAGCCATCTCTTAACGTTCTCATCTTGAGAGGATGGCTACTGTCTATGAATTATTCAGCAGTTGGCCCAGATCGCATCAAGAGTTGAAGACCTTGGAAGAATAGAATTTTATCTGAGTCAGAAAAGAAAACTGACCCGATAGCTGCAGAACAGCAGGTGAAGTCAACAGAGGGTTGGTGTTTTCCTCCCTTCTGTTCTACCAAAACATATTTTCTATGTGGCATTTCTCTAAATCTTTCAGACTACGGACACAGCCTTCAAACCTGTCTTATCATGCCTTCACCCTATTCTCTGTGAAGTGGAAGACAGAATTGGTCTTCCTCCTGATGACTGAAATTCTATTTCCCTCATTTTCACTACCGACTACCTTTCCAATGTCTTTTAGCCAGTTCTCTCTCTCTCTCTCTCTGATTTCTTTGGGAGTCAGGATGCTGACAGTGAGTTGAAGCGGAGTTGCTGATTTCTTTTCCTCAAGCAGAGAATACCTTAAAATAAAGGCCACCATCCTGACAGAAGCAGATGTTGTCTGTCAACTCTCATCCCCCTTCGTGCTAAGGACTGGCACCCAGCTGTGAAGAACCCCATGTTTAGAAGGTAGATTGAGCAGGAGAAAGACAGCCAGGAAGAAGAAAGGCCACAGTCCCTGTCTGACATCAGCCCAGGTGAGCAGGAACCGTTGCTCAACCTCCCTCTCGGTGCCTGGTTTCTTTCTGCTGAGTCACAGGAGCTCCTTCAGCAGTGGACGGCCTCGGGTGCCTCGTCCCAGACAGGGAAGGGCCCCAGGGAAAGACTCCGCCCTCTCGCCAAGACTACCATTTCTGATCCATTTGACACAGTTTCACAGAAGCACAGCCACCAAAAGCCCCCCGGCCTCCAGCCCCCTCAGCCTTCACCATGGATCCCGTCAGGGCTGAGAGCAAGCCTACCTTCTGGTTCACTTTGGTGGCAGCCACGGTCAGATTGTGCAGGTCCTGGGGGTTGCAGTCGGTTTCATTCATGCAGCAGCTCGGGGGGATGCCGTGCTCCAGGAAGTAGGGGCTGGTGCTCCAGTTGGTGTAGTTCTGCACGCCGCAGCAGCTCAGCTGTCAAGGGGGCAAGGGCGTGAATCCAAGTGTGCGGATCACAGACATCGTGCTCTCCTGCCCCACCACCCCGCGTGTGCCATTTCGACGAGGAACTTGGGCCAAGACCCTAAGTCAACAGGCACAGCTTTGGTGAGGAAAGGTGAGCTCCACGAACGCTCGTACTCACTGGGAAGCCTGCCTGAACTGAGAGAAGGAAGCCAGCCCCAGACTGCATATGGTGTTGGCTTTCTTACCACGTCCACAAAGTAAAGCCGGGTTCTCTGGCCTGGCTCCGCACGGAAATCACCTGTGTGGACTGGCTGCTATTCCAGGTACGGAGCGACTAAACCAGGCTTCTTGGTGGGGAAGCCAAGATAAGAAAGGCTTTAAAAAGCTCTTTTTAAGGCTTATAGATCATAGGATCTATGCCAATAAGCAAATGGTTAAGGGTGGGGAGGAAGAGAGTGCTGGCGTTGGTAAGCTGTGTGTTGCCATCTGCTCTTACCAGTGAGAATTTTGAGGGACATGGCCATGCTTAGCCCTTCACAGACTACAGCTGCTTGTGTGCCTCCAGAACAGAGCTGTGTAGTCGTGACACAGACTGACGGCATGGCCCTCAAAGCCTAAAACAGTGACCACAGGACCCTTTCCAGAAAAAGTGTGCCAGCCTCTGACGTAGAGAATGTTAGAAGAAATGGGGCAAAAGTAGAAATGAATTACTGAATCTGGGTAAAGTGTATATGGTTTCTTATACTCTGCTGTCAAGTTTTCTGGTAAGTTTGGAAGGTTCTCAAAATGCCAACAACAACAACAACAAACTAAAATAAAAATACTGCTGCTGAAGTAAAAGACAAAGGAAAACACAGAACCCGCACCCCATCCAAAGAGCTCCCTAGGTGATCCAGCTGAAGCGGGAGGATTGGGCACCAGCATCTGTCCCCCTGAGCACCTCCCGGTAGGGGACAGCTACTTCCCTCAGCTCCTCGGCAAAGCACCAGGCAGCCTGGGGCACTCCCACTCCTGCCTTGGCTTCTCCTAGGCCCACCGTTCACCCCCACCACACTGCCCAAGCCAGTAAACACAGCTCACCAGAGCGCTCCACTCAGTCTGAAGAAACCACTTCCAGAATGCCAGCCTTTGGGCGCCAGTGCTAAGCAAGGCTGCTGTACCTTGAGTACCTCCTTTCTAAGGCTTTGGGTGTTAAGGGCAAGCTAGCTTTCCTTGGGAGGCTCCTAATTCATACTGATGAAAGGCCAGCCACAGGCACTGGTTCCCTTGATGCTAATTACCCGGATAACTGGACCCTGGACAAAGACTGGGTGTGAACTCTTGGCAATGGAAGTGGAGGACAGAAGTCAGTAGCAAGTGCCGATGGCCCCGCGCCCCCAGTACCCCCAAGTCTGAGGCCTGACGTCACTTACGCTGCGCTGCACGTGATCCACTGCCCGGCTCCTCTCGTCATTGCCGTTGTAATTCTGCATGGCATCCGTGTAAGTCCTCAGGAAGGTGTCCTTGATCTGCAGAAGGCAGGGAGGAATACGATTCTGGTCCACTGCCACCCAGACGGACTCAGATTTGTACCGAATTCTACCCCAAAATGGCCTCTTCTGAAAAATCTCTGAATCAATGTAGGCCAGGGGGTGGGGGTGGAATGCCCTGTTTTCTGAGACGAAAGATCTCAGGAAATCCGCTGAGGGATTTATTAGCTCGGGAATTAAAAAAAAAAAAAAAAAAAAAAGGTTTTCCTCATCTGTAATCCAAAGAAAGAAGTCTGCCTCGTGGCCAGCTTCTGAAAGAGCCGTGAGAGTGAGTCCCAACCTCAGGCCTGGCTTTTCTCCTGATTTTCTTCAAATTGATTGATGGCCATCGTTCTGTCTGTAACTTTTCCTGCCCTCGCTCAGAAGAATAACAAAGGGCAGGCCACTAGGGGCGGGAAGACTGATGGCGCTGTGACCAGACACGGATCGCTGTTCTAGCATACAGGAGTGGGGCAAAACCAGCCTGCACTTAACCTGTCTTTATCGAGGCCAAAAAGAGAGGCAGAAGGACGTGAACTTTTCTTGTTACGAGGTAGTTCACAAAACCCTCTTCCTCCTCCGGGAGCACATTTGGCTGAGGGTTAACTTTCAAGCTCTCTGTTCCCCTGGAAATCCACTGAAGGGGGCATGTCAGGTGTGTTACCACGCAGCTCCCCACGTCTGGTGAGACTGCCCCCGACTGCCGAAACGACAGTGGGCTGAGTACGGCGCCAGTTGCACAGAGGCAGGCACCTTGTGGAAATACCAGGCGCTCTGCCCGTGGACCAGTGGACACTAGTCCCTTGGAGCTTCTAAGCCAAGGTGGATACCGCACCTGGCTGTGTCCTCATTTCACTGCACCTGCACGGTTTCTGTGGGCTGTGAAGACTTCCGCTGGAGAAACAAGCCCTTTGCCCCTTGTCAAAGGGTGGCACCCCATCCCCACCTCCCACTCCCCTCAGGGTGTCAGAGGCACGGGTGAAAGCTGGATGAGGGTGTCCAGGCCCTGGGTATCCCTCCTCCTGCCCCCCCCCGGGGAGCCCAGTCATGGCAGCATATGGGAGGAGAGCGGGCAGGGGCTCAGCTGTGTCTGGAGTTCACACATGCGTCAGGGGCACCTCTGGGGCCGTGGAGGTCAGGACCTCATCAGGTTTCACCTCGCCTGACAATAAAAATGGGGAGTCTAATTCCAGATGCAGCACCCGTACAAAATGGGTTCTAGAAGTCGGCCTCGACACCCGAGATCTCACCTCTGGTGAGAGGAAAACCAGAGCAATGGGGAAAGGGGTAGAAGGCGCCACGAGCTAGCTCACTGGGAACCGAACTTGGCCAAGCACAGAAACAGGGTCTAGGACAGATCATGCCAGACTTTCAACAGCCTCGGTGCGTTTTCCATCTTTAACTTGCTTCCCCACCGCCCCTTTCTAACACATGCATCCCGACTTCTGGCTTTACTGCTATTTACAGGGCACAATACCAGACCGTGGGGGGGAGTTAGCTTCAGGGTAGCACGTACCCTGTCTGACCTGTCACCACTATACATGTCTGACAGGGGACACCGTGGTGGCTACAGACAGCACGATGGCATCTCGTCTCTGCCTGAGTGTCTACCCATTGTCTCAATAGAGCAGCCCCAGTGACAGTCCATGGGAGGAGGGCCACACAGGATGCAAAACAGCCAGCAATGTCCTTGAAACCACAGTTACGATCACAAAACAGCATTCAGAATTCTTTTTCTCCAGCCTCCGAAGTCTAAACCTATTACATGTCACTTCGAAACAAAGCCACGCAGGGGTGTCAGATCATGATGGTCCTTTCCTCTATTCCCCTCACCACCACAGAGTAGCAGGGCTCCTCACTCCTGGGCTGGCAAGGGGTGGCTGCCAGGACTCTGGGGAGGGAAGAGGGGAGTGTAAGCTGTTTGGGGGAAATCAAGTAGTCACAGAAATCTCGTTATATAGACACCCACTTGGGCCTTTTGCCGAAGCTGCTGAGTTTTTTTTTTTTTTTAAGATTCCATTTATTTATTTGATAGAGATCACAAGTAGGCAGAAAGGCAGGCAGAGAGAGAGGAAGGGAAGCAGGCTCCCTGCTGAGCAGAGAGCCCGATGTGAGGCTCGATCCCAGGACCCTGGGATCATGACCCGAGCCAAAGGCAGAGGCTTTTACCCACTGAGCCACCCAGGTGCCCCCGAAGCTGCTGTTTTTAAGAGTATATATGATCGACAGCGAAGGTCACTGCTTTAAAACAAGGTGGAGAATCACTTCCTGCAGGAGCTCTTTCACAGAATGGAGTGAGGATCCACACCTAAGATTTCGAGTCTGGTGAAATTCCTGCATTTAGATTTTTTATTGGCATTTCACCCCCTATGAAGTGAGACCGTCGGCGACACAGCTAACCTCGCTGTGCCCCTCACACATTATAAGAGGCTTTAAAAGTCCTCGTCCCAGAAGACCCTCTAACTGCGTTCTCTGTTCTGCGTATACTTACCTCATGACGGAACACGAATCCAGAAATGCCGGCAACCAGCTCAGCCAGGAACACCAGCGACAGAAACATGGCATACTGAATGAAAATCAAGCACACGGGGACAAAGGCAGACATGTCAGGATTGGGGTGAGGGCTCCTTTGGGGTTAGGTGACTTCGCCATTTCAGGGAACCGCACAGATCCTCACCTCCCCCAGCCAAAGCGGAGAAAAGGTTTAAAAATACTCTTGTCCAGATTTCCCTACATGAGCCTCAATATAGAAATGTGTCTGTTTAATATGCATAAGTATTGTGGGCCACACACGCTGAGAAGAGCTCATCCGCAGACTCAGCTCAACCAGGAGAAATGTGGAAGGGCTTTTTATAACTCAGGTAGCTACTGTTTTTGATGTTAGAATTAGGGAGCAAGAAGGTACGCTGGGAGGAAAAGATAAGGAGGTCACAGTTCTGCCCTGTCTAGGGGGGTCCTTCCGACCACCTGCCCCATGGCGGTCGGCTGGCGTCCGCAGGCACCCTCCAGCTGCGTTCTGCAAGCTGAGCGTAGTCCCTCCACCCACGGACCCCTAGGAGCCCATTTCGTTTCCCAGCTTTTCCATCGCTGGGAAGATGTCCTTTCTCTCGGCCACAGTACTTGTAACTTCCACTCCCTGATGCTAGCGTGGCTTTCAGGAGATCGGAGAACCAGCCCAGCCTTGCTCCTAGGCAAGGGCCCTTTGGATGTGGGACCACAGCCCTGACGTGAACCTACTGCTTCTCTTCGTTTGGGTGAATCCCTGCAGTTTTCTTCAGCACGTCTCCTAAAATGGCTTCAGACCCCCTTTGTTTGCAACCGTATGGAGCTCCTGCTGACAGAGAGCCCTGAATGCACACAGGTCCACGTTCTTCCTTGATGTGGTAATTGGGCTTGAGTGCAGCACTTAGAGCCAGGGCCAGGGGCCTACTTTCCTCTCCAGCTCTGCACAGCACGTGGGGTTGATAGTGTTTAAAAAGCTAGTAAGCTACATGACTGTAAGTATCTGAAACCCTTAGTGCTTCTTATTCATTTCATGCTTCCCGTACTTTCCAAGTTAATTGTGTGTTTGTGTGTGTGTGTGCGCACGTGTGCGCTTACTTCAGGGATAAATTACAGGGTGCTTATGAGACATTAAGGGTTTCCATTTTTGTGCCTTTGAAAAGCAGATAAAAGGAAAGAGAAGGGATTCTTTTCCTACAAGGCATATGTCTTACAATCTGTTTCTTCTCATCTCAAAATGAAATACAACAGTCCTGAATGTTTGGAATGGTCCTAGGTGATGCTGTAGAATTTGGATAGACTCGACATGGTCACATTACTTACTTTAGAGTGTATATATGTGCACAGGATCATAAATTATTTTTCTCGGCCAGTGGCACATATGTTAAAAGGAGGAAAGACTGGCTTAAAAGGCCAGTTTTGTTCGAAACCTTAACAAAAGTCTCTATACACACTTATAGCACAGCCAGTAAAACAGCAAACATAGTTCTGAGTAGAATGCTCCATGTACATGACCTTGGTCTCTCAACTTAGTACACAATGCAGTGAGAAGCAGATGTGACTCACACCAGGCCTACAACCCACCAGAAAGTCCTGTGGGAAAGTAACCATCAGGAGGCAGGGGGAACAAAGGACAATTGACTACATGGTCAGAAGTTTATGGTTTAGGTCCTAGCTTTGTTGTGGGCTAACTCTTAGGAAAGAGGCAGCCACACTGGGCCTCCATAAAGTGGAAACAGTTATTTTCAGTTGCTTTGCAATTAATGAGGTTAAATGAGGACCATTAAATTCTAGACTGACAGTTAATCAAGTGATCTCTGCTCTTGTCTGCCAGATCAGCAATTTCCTGTCTCTGGGAAGTTCCCTGTTTCCAGAAGCTTCCAGAGAACAGCTGCTTCTCCTTCAGAAGACCTTGGCCAAAAGCCTACTGGTGAAAGCTTGTACTAAAGTACAAGTGGTAGGGGTCGGGTTTTCTCCATGTGAAAATACTATAGTAGACAGAGTTTGGGCTTTGGAAGGTGACATGTATGGGTTCCAGTTCCAGCTGTCCCCACACTAGCTGGGTGAAGCTGGGCAGGTTATGCACTCAGTATGGCATCTAGCAGAGAAAAGGAACTGATTTTTTTTCAAAGGCCAAAGCCAAAAACTAAATGAAACCCCCCAAAACTTTTCCCCAAAGGCTCAGGTTGCTCACGAGTGGTAGGAGAAAAAGGCAGAGTGGTTTGGAATGTCCTTTAGCAGAGTCCAGCGCACTCTTTCATACATAGGGACAGAGGCCCAGAGAGGTTACATCCCTGACATTAAAGACCTAAACCAGGTCTCCTACCTTCTTGTTTGGACAGGTGGATTCTTAGCCATATTTCTTTTCTATGCCTCTGAGGTGAATTCTCCCCCTGCTACGCATTGTACTAAATGGGATGCTCTCCGCCCCTGCTGTAGCATCAAATCACCTGGAGAGCTTTGGAGAATGTGGTGCCAGGCCCCCCCCCCCACAAACATTCTGGTTCAGCTGGCTGGAGGTGGGACCCCTCGCAAAGGTGTTTTTGAAAAGCTGTCCAGGTGATGGAAGAAGGCATGCAGAGTTGAGGACTAGACCAAAAGAGATGCCGGTGCTTGGGAGAAGCTCTAGAAGGTGGACCCAGGAGTGGAATGGCAGGTGACAGCAGCAGAAATGCCTCTGTATGGCCTCACTGTGGTTCTTCCACCAACCTGGAAGAATCCATGCTGGCCGGGCCATTGGCCTCCTGCCTGGTCTGCAGAACGGAAGGGGCCAGAGCAACCACTACCTCCACAGAGTTGTCGAGAGAGACTGCTCAGTGCCACTTGGGAAGGTGGTTCCTTTGCAGTGAGTCACCCTCTCCCCCATATCTGTCACTAGAGGGTATTCAATGTCACCCTAACCTAGAGCTAACCACAGCACTGAGGGGCTCTTCACTCTCCCCTTTCACAAAATGAGGCGTCTGAAAGAAATGTCTTTGAACAAAGTGTTCTTTTGAGAAGAGGCCTTTGCTACCTCTGATCTATAAAATCCTTTAACATTAACACTCATCGATGAAGAGCATTGGATGGTGAGTGGACAATTAGGCAAGGAGTCTACCCCCAAAATTAAGAATCATGGTAACAGCCTTGTGACAGCCTGCCCCTTACCCTTTGGGAAATATCACGCTGTGTGTGTCCTATTGCAGTAAAGGCGCCCAGCCCTGGGCCTGGTAGCCAACAGTTGGCACAGCATCAACCCTCTGTTGAGGGTTGGGGGGAGCTCTGGCTGAGCTGCTCTCATAGCTCTGAGCCGGAGTACACAGGTTGAGAGAAGAACGTGCCCATGCAGCCAAGCATGGCCAAGTTCAAGGAGGCAGAAGGTATTTCTACAGTGGGAACGTAAAGCCGAAAGGCTGTTGATGTTCCAGAGGCTGCCCTGCCCACCAAAGCTGCACGTCACACACCTGAAGAGATTTCTAAGAAGCAGTTCAGAACGAGACCAAGGCATTGTGCCAAGAGGATATAAATGGCTTCTGGAAATCACAGGCCACTGCTTTGTCACTACCTACCTCGAGGCACCAGAACCAGAATTTTTGGTGCCAGGCTGTGTTTGCGGTTGTTTTGTCCTCTACGGGAGTAAAGGGTGGATTAGGTAAGAGTCTGGACTAAAATTAGCGTCCATGCGTATTGGCTCGTGGGTGGCTTTAAGATGGGCCATGTCGCTTTCATGTGATTTAAATTTTTTCACAAAGTTGTTGAAAGAGCAGCATTATGTTGTGACAGACTCACCAGTTTCAGCATCCACGGGCTACCACGGCAGGTCGCGAAGCATCCAAACAGGCCAAAAACCACGATAGTGGTGCCAGTTCCAATGAGCACGTAGGGAGCATTTGTGGAGTTCTCAGCAATCAGGGAGATGTAGGTGCCCAGAGTGAGTTTTCCCCAGACTCCAACAGCCAACAGGATCACCCCAGTGATCTGAAAAGGCAGTGGGGGGAGGGGAGAAAAGGGACTATGAAACTGTGAAGATGACAATCAACGCTGTGATGGGGCCTGGATGTGAAGACTCACATTTCCGTGGGCAAATGGCTTTCCCGCAGGAGCCCCTGAAGCAGTGGGAAGTGTCGCTCAAGCCACCCCAGACTGAAGACACTGGGTTTTGAACAATTAGATCTGGCCCTTACACAAAGCCATATGCGGTTACCACATGGATTGGAAGTCTAGCCGACAACAAGAAACCTTTTTTGAAAGCTGTTTGTGAAAAATGCATGTTCATGCTAATACTGATCTGAGAGCCCTCCCGGGCCTGGTCAGAGGGCCACCACCCAATGCTGAGCTGCACATAAAGGCCAATAAGAATGTGGGCTGCCCTCTTCAACGGCGCATGTGGATATGGTACGTTTTAAGGACATTTTGCATGATGTTTTAAGGAGCAAGATGATTTTCTTGTCCTGTTAGAACAAAGATCTTTACAAAAGCAAAACATCCAAAGTATTTTTGAATCCCTATCAACACACTGCCTTTTTTCCCGTGATTTATTCAACATAAAATAACAGAAAAATCTGAATTGTTCCTGGAATTAGATTTAATGCGATTTGGCAAATCCCACTGATTGGTTCAAAGGAAACTGCCACAGCATGTCTGAACTGCCAGACCTTGCATCAGCCAGGACCTTACTTTCGGGAACAGACTTTGGGCCACGTCACACCTTACCCTCTACCTGTAGCAGGCCACACGACCCAGCGGCTTCAGCTGCTAAAGCCAGAGGTTGACTTTGTGTCTCTATCCCTCAGCGGGTCTCGACTTCAGTTTTCCAATAGCTTAGCCACTCGTTCACACAGATAGTCCTCTAAATGCCACCTCTTCTGACACCTTGTGAGGCTCAAAAGAAGCCTGGGTGTCCAAGGAAGCCCTTTCCCAAGTTCTGTCCCACTCTATCGCCCGATGTCCTATAGCAAATGCCTCAGCTTCCTGTCCAGCCTGGCCGTTCGAGGGAGGAGGCGTGGTGAGAAACAGGAGCAAAGCAGTAGGGTACAAATCAACACCCACTTTGCGAAGGTCTCCCCTGTCCATCAACACACTGTCCCAAGTGTGTGCTACAAAAGGAAGCAAACAGTGGGGTCAGTAAAGATGCCCGTGCCTCTTTCCTGTACACTCCGAAAAGCCCCGCGGTCTGGAGCCACGGAGATTCACTATCAGACTGTTTCTCTTTGCGGCGTGCTCCACCCATTTGGAGGAAGGGATCTGCGGGAAAAACAAGAGCTTGGTGATATTTCCCTATCCCCACCCCAGTCGCCTCTCTACTCTCTAGAACCATCACCATGAAAGAATTAAAAGCTTCCAATCAGCAAAGGATTGAGGGACTGGTGCTAGTTTTATAAGGGAAAGGTGGATGAACGTGGAGAAAGCATTTGACACTAATACTAGGAAGAACGTGGCCCAGCAGAGGTCTACCGCCCTTGAAAAGTTCCAATGGGGGATGCTTCCCTTAGTTAAGAAAACCCAGGATGGAGCCTGCCCCGCGTTTCAAATCCTCTGCTGACACCTGGTGGTTGCTAAAGAAAGTAGCTGGCTTGAACAGCCTCTTCGGCCACAGGGAAGCATAAAATGGAAACGTAAAATGCTTTTAATACACCAGAAGCAAAATTTGAGAATCAACTCTCCGCTCATTAGGAGTGAGAACGCAGTGACCATTAGGGAGAAAGGAGAGTGCCTGGGCTACCTTTTATGTCCCAGTGCCAAACACGGCCATTTCATCTCTCTGAGTCTTAGTACCTCTGCCTCATAAGAGTCTTTCAAATATCACACACTGACAAAACTTCTCCATCAGGTGGATATTGTGAGGGACCTTAAAATAAACCAGAGAAAAACCTACTCCTCTACTTCTCACTTCTACCATTATCTGCCTAGCGCTGTAAATGTCACGGTGCCGAGGTACTAATCAAAACCAAGAATTCAGTTCAGCCGGGCACTGTTTAGGCTGAAGACACACCTCCTCTCCAGACTTGCTCTTTCACGTGACTGGGATTCATCATGCTTCAGACACACGTCGTTGGGATGCGGTGGCTTTAGTAACCAAAGAGAAGTCAGATGGCTTAGATTTCTGTGACCACTTTATACAGTGCACTTGCTACCACAACAAATATTATATGCGGTATATCAAAGTTAATCTAAATCCAGATTTTAAGGGTAATGGTGTTAACATTTTGATCTCTTTTCTCCTTTCAAAAAGTAATTTTTCTGAAGGCCCCCATTGCTTTGTGTAAGACAGTGCTGTCTGGTAAATTACAAAACTTATAACATCAACTTCGTTAAAATGTTCATAAAATGTCAATTATATTAAAATTAAAGAGCTATCTTTGCATACCTCAGAGGTGCCTCTTAAAGATTGCCCATGGGAGCAAAGAAACACAACACTGTGGGCCCCACATTGTGTGGGAGAAAAGCCATCCAGTATCTTGACCTAGACCAAGCCAGTCATCCTCTAAGGAGCTCTTTCTCCTAATGACGTGGAGACTGGCACAGATGGGCCCCATCCGTCACCTGTCTGCTTGGAATCGAAGAACAGCCCAGAGAGAAAAGGCCTTCTCCAGTGTTGCTCTTCTCATATTCAGACATCCCCGATGGCCCAACTCTGTGTTTGGAAAGCCGAACCCCACAAACACACAAGGCCTTATGCACACATCGAAGCCACCTGTGTACCGCATCTCCCTCCCTCCTCCTCAGGCACTCTGTGCTGTCCGGTAAAATGGAGCTGTTCTCTCTGTATTTCCTGTGCTTTACTACTTCTCAACCTTTGCTCATGACGATCCTCTTAGTGAGAATTCTTCCCATTCTTATTACCACCTGTCTACCTCCTTAACTCATACGGCGTACTGTACCCACTCCTCCCGGTCTCCTTACACAGAACTTACTCTGTACTACGCCGCTGTCATGTGCTGCCCTCTCTTTCCCTCCCCCCCATACACATCCAGGACCATGACACGCCCCCACCCCATTTGAGGGCAGGAGATGTGTCTTGCACATGATCAGTAGCCAGTACATGTCTGCTGAATGAACGAATGAATGAATGGACAGGCAATGGTGGATGTGAGAAGGGACAAGAAGTTTCCTGCTAACCATAGACTTGCTATACTCTGAATCTCTCTGAAAGAGAGCCCTCAGAATTGGTACAGGCATTGTCATCTACAAGCATGCGACGAAAATGCCAGGCAGTTGAAGGAAAAAAAGACAAGCCAAGGGCTGAAACACAAACTCGTACTTTCTCTCATTTTGTCTACTATAATAACACTTCTCACCAAGGATAAGAAACCTACAAGGACGAGCCTAAGTCAAAAGTCATTGTTATACAGTGTGTGATTTTCTTTCTGTTCCTGTCAACACACACACACACACACACACACACACACACACACACGCGTGCATGCTCTCTACTACGTGCACCTGTATAAGCACCCATAGGGTGAAAAGCCATGCTCAGGCTCCTCTGACACACCTCTTCCACTTTTGGTCACCATGAATAGGCTCAGGGCTCACCGAAGCAATTTTGGGTTGAGCTCCTCAGAGCCCTGCAATTTCTAAACCCATCAGTGTGTCGCTGATATAGCTTTTTAGGAAGCTTTGCTTTTTTCTCAGAAGACCCCATGAGCAAGCAGCCAACATGGCGCCTCAAGAGGGGACAGATCAGAGCCTATAGGTCAGAGCCTACACGAGTGCCCTGGGGAAGGTGCCGCCCCCACCTCACACACGCCCATGTCAACCACGAGTCAGGAGGGCAGGCCTGGCACCCTGCTCAGGAGTAGTAGCCAGGCTGTGGCACAGGGTCTCCTTTCATTCCTAGCCTGTCATGGCGGCTTGACATTTTGTGTACTTCTGGTGCAGCTCAGACAGAGTATGTGACTACTTGTGACTACCTGTACTTTAGGCTTAGTGAGGAGACCATGAAAGCTACAATGGTAGCACCAGAAAAGGTAGATCAGAACTAGAAAATGTGATGGCTCACATTACCTTGAAATCTCACTGAGAGGATACTATGGGTAGGTTGGCCAATATTGCATGGGGTGTCCAAAATGCTGTGGAAGAGATTTCCCGAGGTCCATTCTCATTTGGAAGTAGATACTGGGGGAGCAATGGCAGAGATCCATGTGGTCCTTTGCCTCCCACCAGGCCAACATGCCCACAGGCATCTCACTGGGGCCCACCGCCTCTCCTGCACACGGACCACAGCCTTCTGACTGAGCAACGGCAGTGGCGCCTCTCACGCCCAAGAAAGGCTGAGCCAGGTTTGGGGCTGATGGATCCAAGTCCCTGCCCTCTTTATTTCCTTAATTGCATGAAATACAAAGGCCCTTGGGTCACTGTTGGCATAATGTGTATCTGTTCTTGTAGGTGCAGCTCATGAACCCATGTATTATGCAATGAAAGAAAAAAAAAAAAGGACCATCAAAAACTGAATTAGAGAAGCACCGGCTCTCTCGAAGACACCCCATCCTAAGAAGCCATCTGGGATAGAAAGCACAGGAACAAAAAAATCAGCCTAAAGAAACACACAGAAGAAATCACAGGCTGAAAGCTCAGCTAGACAACATGGTGGGTGAAGGTCACAGATCCGTCACCCCAGAAGCTTCCCAGTGAATTCGCCCCTGGTGACTCCACGCAAAGGCGCTGTGAAACATTCTGCCCCGACTCCAGAGGATTCTCTAACTTGGAAAAACGACATGACACAGAAACTCCAGCCATATCATAATTAAAAGAAATAATTCAATAACGATTAAACAGTAATTAAATAATTAGAGACAGGGTCCTCAGAAGTTAGATTCTGAAGGAGCAGCCAAGCAAACCGTGCTTTCAGCCCCCTCTTACTTGAAGCACGATGCTGAGAGGAGACGGCGGGGCAGGGCGCTCTGCCCGGTGTTCCAACCTGATTTTGTACATGGGGAGATAAAGCAACCAGAAAGGCAGACAAACCAGCAGTTCCCACCACATCGTGGTTTTCTCTTCAAACTTGAAGAAGTAACAGTATGAGTCTGTCATATTTACAACTTAGGGTTTTATTACAAGTTATTTGTGAAAATCCAGGGCTGGGCTAAGAGGCAGAATTGATCGGAGCTTTCCAGTGGGCTTGAGAACCTTGAGGGATAGAAGGCGAGCCAGTGCATTTATTTAAAAGGTAGGTGAAGGGAAGAGCTCTGGGCTGGGAGTCAAGATCCCAGGTCTTTAGTTGCAGTTTATGACAAATTAGCTGTGTGACTTGGGGCAGATCACCTAAATTTTCTGGGCCTCGGTTCCCTCTTCTGGCAGCTCAGGAGGTGGAAAAAGCTGATTTCCAGTGCTCCCCTGGAGCTCTAACATTGAGACACCAAAACAGGATCTGCAACTCAACATGCTTATTCACTTGCAAATCTATTTAGGGACGTGCCCACTGGGAAAATAAGCACCAGAAAGTTTATTAGGGTTAGCAAACTGTCAGCAGTGGGAGTAGGAAAGTCGGCTCGTCTCTGGACAGAGTGCCCACTGTTCTGCCAGATTTCGGAGGTGACAAGTGGTTTCCGGGAAAGAGAAAGAAAGAAAAATGCCCAGGGGAGCAGCCATTGCAGTTTTACAAGGACCCTCAAACATTCCTAAAGTCATTCGCATGACAACAAGCTTTCCCTTTTATTTGAAGATGACAGGTCCTCTTAAGAGCAAGAAGACCTATGCTTTGGGCTGCTTCTTTCTAGGCAGATATGTTAGCCAACTCAACCCTTTTGCTCCCTCACTTTTAAGGCTGTGGTCTGTGTGGAAGAGAGGGAGATGAGTGTGAGCATTAAAAGGGAAAGCGGGGGGGAGGGCACCTGGGTGGCTCAGTGGGTTAAAGCCTCTGCCTTCAGCTCAGGTCATGGTCCCAGGGTCCTGGGATCGAGCCCCACATCAGGCTCTCTGCTCAGCAGGGAACCTGCTTCCTCCTCTCTCTCTCTCTCTGCCTACCTGTGATCTCTATCTGTCAAACAAATAAATTTGAAAAAAAATAAAAAAAAATAAAAGGGAAAGCGGGAAGTTGAGGAGAGGGAGAGAACTGAGATGATCTTAAACACTGATTGTTTAAACTGAGTTTGAAAACCGTTAGGGAACCCAGAGACAGTCTGGTCCCGACCCTGTTTTTGGTTGGGTTCCATGTGACTGAAGGCCATCCGGGGAGCATTCCGAAGGCCCTCGTGGAGGGGAGACTGCAGTTTGGGAGTGAGTAAAGAGATGCAGGTAGGGCTGAGGCCGGAAGTGACAGCCGAGGGAAAGATGTGTCTCAGGAAACAGAAGCAGAGGATGGTAGGAAGGACGGGCCTGGAGGAAGAGAGTCACTAGAATGTTGGGGAATGATGCCAGAATGGGGGGGAAACAGTGAGGAGACGCCCAAGCGAATGGACAAGTCTGCGAAAATGGCTGCCGACAGAAGTAGAAGACATGGAAGAAAGAGACTTTTTATTTCCCTCAAGACACAAACAAAAGGTCAACGCAGTTCATGAGCTCCAGGGATGCCCACAGGCTGACCCGGTACTCTGCTTTTATACAGCCAGCCACGCCCACTACAATTGTACTTTATATTTAAATATTACTTCATCCTGTAGCCAATTCCTAGAATTCAAATGAAAGGAGCTACAGCATGAGCCCAGAGTGATTTGTCAAAAACTCGAGCTTCTGTTTGGACTTTATCAGTGAGCGCCCAGGGTCTGATGTACACACTGTCGAACAGATCATACATAGATGCTTCTGAAAATATGAAAAGGGCTTTGAACAGCACTAAGAAAAGTCAGGAATTCCGGCTCCTGCTGTGGGCTTACCACAGGCCTTTCTTCACGTGCGTAGAAAGGCAGCAGAGCGTGTCAGGGGCAATGGCTCCAGGAATGCTTTAAGTCTATCAAACATCACTTCTGTCCTTCTCCCGGATGTCTTAAATATGCAACCACCAGCTTGCGCCAGTCATGTTGCAGATCTGTGCCTTAGTTCTCCATCTGTGAAAGGACAGTACTGCTCCCGGTAAACGTCTACAGGAGCCCTTCCGGTGTGTAAGTTTCCTGTGTTGCTTTCAGTTGCTCAGAGGTCATCAAAGGGGCGAGATCTAGCCCACCTGGTCCCTAGGATGCAGACCACAGAGGTCAAGTATGTTCCCCAAGGGCCTCTGCTGGCTGGGGTTCGTACTCAGCCTGGGGGAAGCTAGCTGGGGAGGGGCTCCCACAGGTGACTGGTTGGACATGGAATGATCTCTAATGTCCTAGAGGCCCGGGAAGTGGTGGCAATTGATCAATATGTTGGCGGCACTTCGTGAGTTAAGAACTGGCTTTGAACATGATGGAGACAATGGAAATGGACCTTACACGGCAAAGGCGGGCTACACAGCTGCTAAAATCATACTCAAGACCACTTATTCAAAGAGCCTTTCACTACTTGACTCACTAAACCCCTTCAAGTGAGCCCAACCTGTTCCACTTTCTACTTAATTCTTA
Source organism: Mustela nivalis (assembly GCF_964662115.1). Classification (NCBI taxonomy): domain Eukaryota; kingdom Metazoa; phylum Chordata; class Mammalia; order Carnivora; family Mustelidae; genus Mustela; species Mustela nivalis. The sequence continues at coordinate 99,972,012 of NC_139040.1, forward strand.
TCCAACAAAGGGTCATGGGAAATTTCCATACACGTAATTAGGGACTCTGTATATCCTACTAGGAAATGAGAAAGAATGGGCATCCCTGAATTGAGTTTGCATTTCCTGTATATTACCCTAAAAGATTCTGGACTTTAGGTCACCCCCCTCTTAAAAAAAAAAATCCAGGGGTGCCTGGGTGGCTCAGTGGGTTAAAGTCTCTGCCTTCGGCTCAGGTCATGATCCCAGGGTCCTGGGATCGAGCTCCACATCGGGCTCTCTGCTCAGCAGGGAGCCTGTTTCCCCCCCTCTCTCTCTGCCTGCCTCTCTGCCTGCTTGTGATCTCTGTCTGTCAAATAAATGAATAAATTTTTTAAAAATAATCCACAAAGAAAGGGCCCAGAAGCAAAAGAGAATTTCGCTCCATGCTTATGAGCACATTGAGAAATGTTCCATTATATCTGGGAGAAATTTTAAGAGCAGCTTCTCGGTGTTACTCTTCATTTGTAAGTATTGCTGAGTTCTCCCTGCCAATGTTCAAAACAGGAAGTGTGATTTACACCACTGCAGGGTGTCTTACCCCACCCTCCAGCCTCTAAGAGCACGGAAAAGAAACAAGTGCACAAAGCTCATACCTCTGGTGTCTCGGATGGCCCAGGTGTATAAACAGGGCACACAGGTGAACGTCTACAAAGAACTGGGGCAGCAAAGCCCCTTATGGGGAGATCTGTGTACTTAGGAGTCGGGACCGGCTATAGTGGCTAAACTGACAGAAGTTTAATGTCCGGGGGATTCCCTCTATGCCACTCTGCCTCTGTGGAACCCCCAAGTTGCTGTCACTCATGTTTAAACGCTGTTGGCCCCGCGGACACACACGCAGCGGCAGTTGAGAGCAGGAGCACCAATGACCAGCCTTATCAGCAGCATTAGCAGGTGGCTGGCCCAGCAACTGAAGGAAGTGCTGTGGGGAGAAACCCCTTCCTTTGCTTCCCTTCCTTGGGTCCCCGACCTGGGACCAGAGCAGCACTGTGAAAAGATGGATCAAATTCCACACTAATAAGAAGACAGATTTTAAGAGAAGATCATGTCAGCATAAGCTTATAAACAAGAGCTACGCCTGCATTATTAATGCCTGTGGACAGGTAGTTTCTGCTGACTGCACATTTACCCTGTCCTGCATTGCTAATTGTGTATGTGTGTCAAGATCTGCAGAGTCTCGTGGGATGAAGTGAGGTCCGTTATCTCCTCTGTATCCACCAAAGCCTTGCTGACCCACATCCTGTGTCCAATCTCCCAAGACAATGGGTCGTTCAGACATTCCGTCCTAATGCGCATTTAATAGAATCACTGCTTGTCTGAGTGTGATTCCCAATTTTTAATTCGAAAGCCAGCCATTGGGCCCATGATGAGCACAGGGTGGGAGTTCAATAAATGAATCTTAGTGGCAATCTCTCGTCTTCAAATTCAGCTCCCTTCCAGGGGCCGTGTCCTTGGGGGTTACTGGATGGGAACGGACATGGATAAACCAGTCCTATAGGCGAGTCCATACATCTGACAAGCACATGTCTCTCTCGTGATTAGGCTGTTGAACAGGTTGAACTTTCCAGCAGTTCCATTATTTGCAAAAGGGAAAACTTTTTTCGCAGCATTTCTATATATGATTATCATCTTCAAAATACCAAAGACAAACCCACAGTCTTCCATGGATATGTACACCTCCTACATACATGTGGAAAGGCAACAGGAAGATGCTAGATCATAGAGAGGTGATCCCTGAAGGCCAGTGCTCGATCCGGCTATGTGTGGATGGGGACTCGGAGTGGGGTGTCTGGGGGAGCTCAGGCCTCTCTTCAGATGAACTTGGCACAGATGACACACAATGCCAGAAGAGGGTCTATTATGAGATGAATTAAACAACGTGTGGAAGAAACACGTAGGCAGCACTAAAGACCAAGATTCTTACCCAAATAGTAAGGCGGTCTTCTTTCAGTGGTCCTAACTTTCTCCTGAGATGATTTAAGGGAAAAAAAGAAAAGCCACCCTCCTTCTATTCCTGATTTAATGAACTTTCCTCTCAGTATTTGAATATCTATACCACACACCTATGTGAAACCGCAGGGAAAAAAATTAATTTTATGTAACACAGGTTCTTGGCCAAAACAAAACAAAACACCCCCTCCCCCGCAATCAGTTATTTCAGAAAAGCACAAAGAGGATACTTTGCCCTCTCTACCAACACCACTTGGGTCAAGTCGCTGTCCGTGGCATCTGTCCCTGCCTCTACCTTTGCTCCCATGGCTCTGTTCTCAACACCAAAGCCAGGGCGATGGTGCTCAAACAAGAGTCCGAAAATATGAGTCATTTGCTCAAAACCCTTCTCCACATTCCACCTGCACCCCCCTCTGGTTCTTCTGATGTGACCTCCAGGGGCTCCCTCCCTGCTTTGGCTCCAGCCCTCATAGGCTGGCTGCGCCCCAAGTACTCGCAGCCTGGTTCCTGCCACAGGGACTTTGCACTTGCTCTTTTGTCTGGGCTTCCGAGATCCCTCATTTCTTCGAGTCTCTGCTCTTCAGTGAGCCCTTCTCTCATGACCTGGCTTCAAACTAGAACCCTGTCACTCCAGCATGCTTTGCTCCCTTTCCTGTGGTTTTTCTCACTACACTTGTGATCTCCAAACACGACTGGATTTACTTGCTTCATCTGTCTCCCCAGACGAATCTTAAGCTCCTTGAGGTCAGGGGATTTTGCCTGGTTTATTGATGAACCCCCAAAGCCAAGACAAATGACTGCCCCATAGCAGGGGCTCAGTAAATACATGTCATGTGACTGAATACAAGAGGACAGACTGGTGGGCAAGAGCGAGCTTTGGAGGCCAGGACATCAACAGTTACTAGCCCTGCACTAAGGAAGCCAGGTAGGGGACTTGACCCTCACAGGGCCAGGCGCTGGCACTCAGATTAAAAACCTATTCTCTGCATAGCACATACCCTCCCCAATGTGCTATGATGAGTGCTGTGAAATGTATAAACCTGGAGAGTCACAGACCTGTACCCCTGGGGATAAAAACACATTATATGTTTATTAAAAATTTAAAAATAAAACAATAAAAATAAAACAATAAAAACCTATTCTCTGGCCAATTTGCTTCTAATGCAGCACACTGCTTCATGAATGTCTGCCTCTGACCACCAGGGGGACTGCGTGAGCAAGCATGGGAAAGGGCTAGGTCTCATCCACTAATGGAGATGTAATTCGAAACTCCTACATCCTAGAGCTCCGTGAGGTCAGTAATTGAAGGTCAGGAGTTGAGAGAATGAGGAGTGCTTCTATCAGCAAGCTCTCTCCCTTAAAATATGTACAACCGTGTGTGGGAGGGGGCGGGAGGCCTGGACGGGGTGCTTACTGCCAGCAGGGCACTATGCTAAGTGCTTTACTGCTTGGTCTCCTAATAATCCCATCACACTTGTCTGAGGTCATCAGCCCTAAGTGGCAGAACAGATGTTGAAAGGCGGGCCCTCCACCACTGCCTTCCCTTAATGTCTTGCTAGGTAGCCTGCCCAGGAGAAGGTTCTTTCTCCCCAGCCCTCTGCCCCTGCCGCCTCTGTAAGAAAAGCCCAGAAGCCGGAGTCATGCATCCTGGCAATCACGCCAGGTTGATGCTCAACCCTGAGAATTTGGCTGCCACATTAAAAAAAACAAAACAAAACAAAACAAAGCTGTGGGCATAGTCACTAAATGACTTATTTAAAAATGTTGTCCATTTTTTCTCCCCTTTCGAGCAGGCAAATCTATAGAAATGGAAACATGTTCTTCTCCAAGCAATAGCTTGATACTCCAAATGAGCCAAGCTGGGGAGGAGATACTCCGATGAATGTGATGGGATGAGCCAGGAATGTCAAGTGTCACGAACTTCACACACAAGTCGACACGAGGACCGATCTGAAGACTCAGGATAGCTTGGCATGCACACGGAAAACCGCAGCACCTTCTGGGAAAAGTTTAGGAGAATGAAGTACTCTGGGTCTCATCCTGAGGGGAACCCCCCCCACACACAAATTCTGTGGCTGAAATATACACAAGGGGAAGCCGCTCTGAAGCCCGGACTGTCAAAGTAGCTCTGACCCAAAGTGATGGGCTGAGCTGCCAGCCACAGTGGTTGTGACATGTCCGCCGGCCCCATAGCCTGCCAGGGGGAGGTGATCTGTCCTTCACAAACTAAGGACAGAGTCTGCAGTTACCCAGGTATACGCCTGTAGTAAATGGCATTTCCTGAGCAGTACTGCACTCCTTACATGCTTCACCACATTTGTCCTTAATCTCTGCTCTGCGGATGAAAGACGGCCTTTAAAACCTGGGGCTTTGTAGGGCGCCCTGGGTGGCTCAGTCGGTGAAGAGACTGACTCTTGGTGTCGGCTCAGATCGTGATCCCAGGGTCATGAGATTGAGCCCCACGTTGGGCTGTGTACTCAGTGGGGAGTCTGCTTGGGGTTCTCTCTCTCCCTTTCTTGCTGCCCCTCCTTCTGCTTTCTCTAATTGATAAATAAACTAAAATAAAGTAAAATAAGAACCAAGGCTTTGAAAGGTTTACCAATTTGCTCAAAGTCACAAAGCTAATAAGAAAGCATGGGAATAAGGGGTGCAGCCCAGCATTAAATTCACTTCTGTCCAACTCAAAGGCAGCTTCCCCTGCCATCACGAGGGTCTGCATCCCAAGGCAGTGTCAGCAATGCTAGCCACTTCCCAAGGGCTGAGGTCCAGGAAGGGGAGCAACGTAGAGAGAAGCCTGGTTTTCTTTACATGGCCTAGGTGCTTCTGAAGGATGGCTTGTGAGGAAACCAGAATTCTGAACCGATTTCCAGAAACTCTGTATGTACTTTCTAGTTGTCAACATGCAGGAAACATGGGGAAAGGCAGGGGTGTGAAGAGATGGACCCTACAGACGGACCCTGCGAGCACTGGTCTCCTCCCTTTCCCTTTCCCGGCACCTGCCGCCCATGTCCATTACTGGACACGCACCCGCTTATGAATGGGACTGTGCTCCAGAAGATTATTTTTTATACATTACTTGTTTGGAACGGTGAGAGCATTTTCTTTGGAAGCAGTGTTAGACGTGGTGCCCGTGTTTCTAGGTCAGTCCTCAAAAGTCTATATTTAAGCCAGTATTGGGGAAAGTTATAGAGAAACAGATTTCTGTCTCAATACGGGGAAGAACTTTCTAATAATAGGCATTGCCCAAAATGGATTGGGCTGCTTCGGGAACTGTGACAACAGAAGGTAAACAGCTTTCTGGGCACTCCCACAGTGTCTCCAGAGGCAACCGTGGGACAGAAGTCCTATGGATGGGAAGCCAGCAGGAAAGGCAAAATCGCCTCAAAAGTCATTCTGACCCTGACCATTGTCCTGGAAGCTTTGCACGTTTCCCAGCCAATTATCTCCCTGGATGTTCATACGTGAACGAATAGGCTCATTAGCAACACACGGACCAGAGAAACCATTTTCCCAGACTCCGAGTTACGTTTCCTTTGATCTCCAAAAGGAACGGATAGGTCACATAAACTTGCCGCATGAAGAGCAACAGAAATACCAGTTCAGCATAATGAGGTTGCAACTAAGAGGAACTGTGTTTATTTCTTAATTTTCCCGAGGCAAACACACGCTCGACCTTGTCTTGCCTGAGAGTCACAAATACTGGCTGATTTTAAGAATCAGTGAAGCTGGTTAAAGATAAATTTTAAAAAGCTGTAGAGGTGACCTTCATACTTTTCCACATAGAGACAAAAATTCTGTCAAAAACCTGACATACATTGGCAGTAAAAAAGGAAAGTAGCTAAAAAGGTGTTGTTAGGAATGCTACATTGCACTGGCAATCTGTTCCCTAGAAAACAACCACATAGCTCCTTAAAAAAGCTATGTAATTAGCTCTTGGTCATGGTCATGGGGGCAAATACAGCTCCATCTTTTTGCCCTTGAGGTGACAAAGCTGCCACTGGCAAGCACGCTCCTGCGTGGCCCACGCTGGTTCTACCTGCTCCCCTCTGCCCCAGTCCCATGGCCGCCCAGCCGGCTCCTACTTGCCCTTGCAAGTGTAACTAAAATGCCCTTTCCACACCAAAAGGCCTTTCCCGACACCCCAAGACAGGAAGGATTTCATCCTCCTCTGAACATGCTTTAGATTTTCCACATAGCTCTTAGGAGTAGCATTTTACCTTGCATTCTAAGCCTCTGTGGACACCTTATGACATCCCCTAACCCATGCCCCACCAACAGATGAGTCCCGCGTGAGTCTGTGTTATTACCTATGCATGTCCTGGGGCACCTAGCGCTTGGTCTGGATATCTACATGTGCTCAAAGGGAGTCCTTTCAGAGCAAAGAGGTCTCATCTCGGACGCATCACTGGGGACCTGCACTTTGGACGCTGGGGTTGTAGAGACAGCACGGGACGGGAGAGGCACATAGAAATGGAGACAAACCGCCAGTCGAGGGCAGCAGGGACATGACAGGCTATTGCAGTGCTTCCAGTTTGTGCTGAGAAATGAATAGGACTGCTGTGGTCTGAAGCAGATCAACAGCTCAGAAAGTACAAGCTGGGAATTGGTGCCCCCAAACTCAAAGGCCAGAGATAGAACCCCCCCCCCACCGCCGCCTTCCCTAAAAGTTGCCATCAGCAACTTATTTTAGAAAGCTAGGCTCCTCAGCAAAAAGCGCACTCCTTGCCCGCTGGTGGATGGTGTTTGTGTCATGTGACAGGTCTGCTGACCACTCCTTAAGGAACCTATAAAGGGCCAGATCTGCTGAGCCCTCCCTTGCCCACCCACCAGCTACTGACCAAGAACAGTCTTTCCAGGCATGGCAGAAACCACTGGATCTTACCCCACATTTGCACTCCAAGCCAAGAGTCATCCTAAGTCCTGGCATGTGCTGGGAGTGACTGTGGCCACAGGACTGCATGGACCAGCAGGCAGCAAGATATATTCTGGCCCCGGAAATCAATGGGCATGATCATTTTTGCTCAACTATTCCTCCAACTCATTTTGCCTTGGGTTGTTTGATCAGAAAGTATTATAACCATGGGCCCTGTGGCTTCCGGGAAAAGCCATACAAGCCACCTGGAGCAAACAGTGGGGTTTCCTGGAGGGTTGCAGGCATCTTAAGGGATGGCAGGGGTGACTGGTAACTCTGAGGATGGGAGCCAGAACTACCCTCCCACGCCCCCACAGCAAGGGCTCTGGGGTGTGCTTCTCTTGCACCCCGACCATTCCCCTCTCTCTGTTCAGAGTAGCTGTCTCAGTGACAAGAGCCTCCCATCAGCGAACCTCCCAAATCACACACCCAACTGAGAGTGACAGGCTGCCCTGGATACCGGCTGCCGATTCAAGCAGGACAGGACCTGAGGGGCCGACCTCAGGTCAGGTGACCTCTCTGATGCAATCAGTGGTGACGAGGCCCTGACCACATCCCTCTGCCCCATATTGTCAGCAACAGCTAGGAGGAGAGATGCTCAGAAAAAGCTGGGAACAGAGCAATTACCACACCTGCCTCAGAGAGGCTTGGCCTTCCTTTTCCTCCTGGAATAAGGGAGGGACTGTGAAGCCTCAGCTCAACACTCCAGTCTATGCAGCACCAGAAGGTTCTGCTGGAAGACCAAGTCACTGCCTCTGGAGACAGCCCTGTCACCAGCACAACCCTTTGCCCAGGAGGGGCCTTGGAGGGACCCCACTCAAGGAGCCAGAACCGGCTTACGCGACGAAGTCCTAGCCTCCTAATTGGGGTAACCCAGGAGTGGACAGCACTGGGCAACCCCTGGGAGGCCAGATCCTTCCCTCAGCTTCTCCTGGAGACATGGCTCAGGCTCTAGACCACAGGTGAGGCTCGATGCCATGTGACCTCGAGTAAATGAAGACACTCTCCTCAAGCAATCTGCCTGTTGCAGAACTCACTCTACTCTGAGGACCCTTCAAAGCAGTTCTCTCTTCAAATCCGATGCGGTTGCTTGGATCCTTGGAACACCCTCATGCCTACACTGAACATCTGCCAAATCTGGTTTACTACTACCCCTCTTCCGACCTGCCAGCTTGGCCACTGGTGGCTTCTGGTCCTGCCGCTGGGACACCACCAACCTGAGAACGGGGGCTTGGCTGTTGGGAACGAAAGGAGAAAATGTGGACAACACAACAGAGGAAGAGCTGTGACATTGCGTCTGCTTGCCAGTATATTCTTTTGGGGAGGACAAAGAGGGTAAGGATCAAAGGCACGTGAAACAGACCCCTTCCGCAAGGCTAGAGGGTAGTCATAAAACCTTTTTTTAAGTAAATGGAATAGTAAATAAAAAACTGAGTCTGGCATTGCACCAGGGTCCCTCCTTAACACAACGGGGATAATGTAATATTCGCAAGTGTTGCTTCTTCATTCAGTTAAATTACAAAAACCTCAACTAACCAACAATGAGAAAATCACGAGTAACTATCCATGGAGAGGACAAGACTGACAAGAGGGGAACGAGTGGTAACAGGGGTGACTCTTGTCTTTCACCGAGTGTGTTTTCAGAGAGGACCTCAAAACACAAGCAGAAAAGAATGAAGAAATGTTATTACATAACCATTGGAGACAGCAGGAGGAAGAAAATGGTGCCTGAATTTTATGTAACAGGGAAGATTAAAATATCATCACATCTGTAATGTGCTTTACAGCTTTTTTTTTTATAAGTATGTCCATTCATAGACTCCACTGAATATTTGTAAGAACCTCAGTAGGGCCCCATGATCAGCGTGTCCCCTTGCACGATGGAACTTTCCTTAATTCATTTTATTTTGTGTATCCGATTTGGGCCTGACCTGATACTCCAAACTGTGAAGTTCCCCTGAAAACTGATTTTATTAATATCATCCAAATGTAGGGGAATCAGAGCAGACCATCCAATCCGCCACAAACCCCAGGACTCCATGCACGCCTAACACCCAGTGCAAAGAGCTAGAGTTCTTTGGGATTCAAACCCTGAGAGTAAAGAGTGAAAAATCAAAGAGTGGAAATAAAACCAAGCCATCAATACTGTTACACTTGGATCACTTGGCAGGCTGTGGTTTCCATCTGTCTTGTACTCTGCAGGACAAATGTACTGTGATGAGTTGGTGTATTAACTGCATGTGTTCCCTTCTCCTTAATCCAAGTGGGGGAGTAATTCACAGCTTCACTAAAGGACACCAGCTAGCAAAACTGCCCCGCAGCAACTTCTGTTAGACTAGTGCAGCAAGGGTGATTTTTCTAAGTGGTGGCATTTCTAGCTGGGGGTACGTAGAAGAAAATCTGGAAGCCAGCCCTTTCCAAAGTTGGATGTCTATCTTCTTCCCCCAGGGCACCCTTAATTCTCCCCAAAGGCCAAAGAGTTTTGGGGTTATCTTCGAGATACACCTCAGCACTGATCTTGCTTAGTGGAGCACGGGGGCATGTAAGCACCGACCTCAGCAAAGGACCATGAAATGAAACAATCTTCTCTCCCATGGCCACCAGTGATGGGCTATCCAAAGGTACAAATAGTGAAGACAAGAGCCACCAAGTTGCTCTATGGCACATGTGCTTTGGCTCTCTCCCAAAGGCAGAACTTCACAAACCGCATTGACACCCTATCGCTTTACCACAATTTTTAAAAAGTTAGGAACATGTCACTTCACACGCATGCCTATAATGACAGTACAGAGCTCGTGTATTGTGACGCACTACAACAGTCAAGTCCCTGGAGCTCCTTGCTCGTAAACTTGTACCCCTCTCGGTCAGCGCAGGAAAGCTCATGCCCTCCTTTCAGATGATATGGAATTGCAGAAATTCTTTCAAGCCATAGTGGCTGTGAACACGCTTTCTCCAGCTATAGCCACCTCTCTCATCTCGTGTCGGACATCCCCTGTGGAGAACCCCTGTGCCACATGTACCCAACCCTCCCAAGACACCGACCCGATTCCACCGTCACCCTCAGGGACAGAATAGAAGCAAATGCCATCTCTGCAGGTTCCCGTGGCTGGCTGTGTCAATGTGTGGGAGCCAAACTGCCAAACAAAATTTACGACATGAAGCTGTAGCCATGACGCACTGGCTCCCAGACCCTGCAGCTTTTCCTTTCTTTAATGAATGCGTGATACAAATGATCTTAGAGCAAAAGCTTTGCGGTACCATCTGTACTCTTTACAAGAAGACTTTCTAATATCTTTAAAGGCTCCATTAGAAAGTGCACCAACTAGGGGTGCCTGGGTGGCTCAGTGTGTTGAACGTCCGGAATCTTGATTTTGGCTCTGATCATGGTCTCAGGGTCATGAGCTCAAGCCCCAAGTTGGGTTACCTGCTGGGTGGGAAGCCAGCTTAGGATTCTCTTTCTCTCTCTCTCTCTCTTCCCCTCCCTCCACCCTCGCTTGCTTGCTCTCTTTAACGAAAGAAAGAAAGAAAGAAAGAAAGAAAGAAAGAAAGAAAGAAAGAACTATTACTAGATTAAAAACCAGAGTTTTAAGTCTGTTGGACCAATAAAAATCTGGAAGTTGCCAGTGCTTGCCAGTAACTCACTGCCAAGTGATTGACAAGAATTACTCAAAGTTTCACATAGGTTGGGCAGACACCAAGAAAACAAATGTACACGTCCAAGTTCTTCATGTGCACCGTGGCTCTGCTTTCTACTTCATAGGGTTGATGAGTGGTTTAGATAATGTGTCAACGTTCTCAGCAGTCATTCAGGCCTGGGAAGCCGTAAATGTTAAACAAAAACTGTGGTTATCCCATTGCTATTTTATGATTAATACTGTTATTATTAAGCCCTTCCAAATATTTCCACACACATGAATGCTAGCAAGAGTCTGCACTGCCTAGAATCCTTTTATGTTTGGAATTGCCTCTTGGGAGAGTCTTTTGATTCTGTTAAGCATCTAGACAGTTCTGAATCCAGAGGTCTGCTCTGGCTTTTAGAAAAATAAACCATGTTTTGCAGCTAGAGGATACCCATCTGCACAGCCATTTCTGCCTTCTCGAGAAAAAGCTTGTTTTCATCCATGTTCAAATCCATAACAAGTTGTTTTAAATGGAACTCTTGGAAGAGATATGGATTTTCTCGGCTCCTTTCTGGGCAGCTCTGCTTCAGGAGGTGAGACCTAGCGGGTAGCCATGGGCTCAGAGAGCAGCAGGACTAGAAGTTCCTGGGAGCCAAGGAAGGTTCTAGCATGTGCCCTCCCAACTCCCAGCCAACTCAGGACATCCCACATATCACAGGAGCGATGAGAGGCCTGAGTGGGCTCGACCTAGCTATTGTCACAGTATAAGTATAGATCAGTGCGGTGACTTCACTGGAAACTCTGGGGTCCTGACATGGATAAAGTGTCACTGGATAGCACATCAGAAGTCATCACTGTCAGCAGGGAAAGAGTGAGAGGCAGGAGTCAGTGGAGGCCACGAGAACAGGCTTGGGGGCAGTGCTCCTGGGTTAGAATAGTGGTTCCTACACCGCTTGTCACCTGGGAGACCTTTGGCAGGCCACCTGTGTGTGCGCCTTCCCTCAGTTGAAAATGGGCTCAGTGATGACAGTACCCTCCTGACAGGGCTTGTGGGAGGGCTACTGGAGTGAATATGGGTGAAGTACTTGGAAGGCTGCCTGATGCCTGAGAAGCATTCAGTCCATATTAGCTACTCTCATCATCGGCATCGTTACCTGCCTCTAGAACATTCTCTCTTGGAAGTGTTAGAGCTAAGTCAACACCAAGGTTTACCAGGTACTACAGGGGCACCATACATGTTGTTCCCTCAGTCAGGTTGGTTTGCGTTGGTCTCTCAATGAGGAGCTGGTTCGGAGCTAGTGCCTGAGAAATGTTCACTTCTCGGCCACCTCTTTAATCCCAAGGCGTCTACTGCCACCATTTACCCTGGTCTTTAACAACTGGTAAAGCTCTTGCTCCCTTTTACCACCTTTGCCAGTCCCCAGAAATCCCTCCTGCCAATGAAAGCCTTGGATCCCGGCACTGGCCTTTCCACGAGACGAGCTCTGGCCTCTCTCTGCCATCCACAGTCCTCCAGAGACCTCACTCTCTGTAGCCTAGACAACTACCACCACGGGCCTGCCAGCCTTCACCACAGCAAACTGGGCCGGCTGCCTGCTGCTCATGCTGCCTTCGTCCCTCAGGGTTAGGCCAAATGCAGGATCAGCAACCCACAGCGGTGACGCAACCTCTCGCTCCCAGGAGCCAATGCAAAGGGGAAGCAGTTGGTTAGATGCCACTGAGTCCTGTTCTGAGAGCAAATCATGCCCAGACGTATCTTTTGGGTGACCCTCAACTACCTCACTTTGAAGGCCCTAAGAAGCTGATTACTACTCCTAGGGACAAACCCAGGGGGTTCAAGTAAATCTTGCTGATAACTTACGACAAACTCACATTTAGGTTCGCAGGGATAGGTTGGGGTTGTTTTTCTTCTGTTCTGCTTTTAAACTTTCCCCCCATTTTCCATTAGGACAGTCCCTATAAATGAATTTCATTTTGCACTGAGTGCCTACCTTCCTAGGACAGGTAGCCACTGGTTTTGCTCCCCTCCATCGATACCTTCATTATGGTATTAAGTCCTTTCTTTGTAGAATACATTGCACCTGTGTTTTCAGTTTTTCAAATGAATATTTCAACCTGGCAAAAGAAATTTTTCTATATAATTTTACACATGAGAAGACAGAGGCCCAGGGAAGCGGAATATTTGCCCGAGAGCACACAGCCGGTTACAGGCTGAGCTGGCACTACAATCTGAGTCATTCACTCATTGGTCCACACAGACTCCAAGTGTCCCCTTGAAAGGCCTCCAAACAATTTCTATTAGAGGAGGCTGTAAGAGAGTTTCTGGGGGACAAGGATAGGTTTATCAGGACTGTTTATAGTGACAATTTGTCAATTTTTCTGAAATTTGAAAATTATTAAGGAAATGCAAAAGACAAACATCAGAAAGAACACTTGTTAAATTACTAAAAAACCATGCTATGGTTTTATACTGTATAAAGATGTATTTGGGGGGGGGCACCTGGGTGGCTCAGTCAGTAGAGCATGTGATTCTTGATCTCAGGGGATATAAGTTTGAGCTACATGCTGGATGTAGAGATGACTTAAATAATAAAATCATCCAAAAAAAAAAAAGATTTATTTGGATATTTGTGTGCCTTCTCCCCATTCTCAACCACTGTCTGGTCACACAAGGTTGGAATAAAGAGTTAACACCACAGAAGGCCACCAGAACAACAGTGCTGCTGTTTCTTAAACTCAAGGTCAGAAGCATCAGCACTTCTCAGAGAAATGGTCCCCCAAACAGGTGACTCAGAATAATTTTAGCCTATACATCACCCTCTTGAATCAAAATGTCTCTCCTGTGCGTAGTTCACTGAGGTCAGCAGAGTTTGGGAAGGATGGGACTTTGGGCTCCACTAATTTTCTCACACTCACTGGAGCCATCCACCCTATGGTGAGAGCACGGTTCATCCCACAGGAGTCAGGGCAGCACAGAGCATTCGTGGGGTGCCGTGAACTCCAGTGGGTCAGCTAACTGGTTTGTTTGTTTTTGAAAGCAAAGATCCCAGCTTTTCTGCCTGTCCTTATCATCTTGCATTCACTACCAAATGTGAAACTAGCTTCTGTTCACCAGTGTCCCTCCTTAAGATCTGCTTTGCTTTGTCTCCTTGTGACTGATTTCTTTCCTATCTTGCCCCGCTCCAATCCCAGCATTTTCGCTTTCCTTGGTAAAATCGGGGAAACTCCAGTTTTTGAAAGGCTAACGCTCAATTCCATGTTTCAGTATTGGGCCCTTTCTTTCCAAGGCTTAGCCACCAACCCCCATTGCTAAAAATGTCCCCAGCATGACCTTTTTTTTTCTATTCTTTTATATTTATCTGAACAAACATACTTGTCTGAGCAAAGGCATAGCGATAATTCTCTCCAACCTGAAAAAGCACTCCCTCAGAGCTTACACGGGGTCTCTCCATCATCCCTTACTGCCCAACTCAAGTCATCTATTCTCCTGGGAGTGCAATCCCCTTTACCCAAATCTGCTGTGCTCTGACCCCCATGAAGCTGTAGCTCCCTACAGCCCATCATGTTGTGTCTTTCCTGTGGCTCCCTACAGCCCATGTTGTGTCTTTCCTCATCGTCTGTCGGGACATCTTGTGGACATCTTCAAGACCCTGTTGATAACGACCCATTGTCCAGCTTGGCGCTGACCTCGGCCCTGTCCTTTCCCAACAGAGGTTTCCTTCGTGCCCCTTACAGAGCAATGCCAGTGTGCCAGAACTTGCGTGTACATGTGTGTGAACTCAGTTCACCCTTAGAGCCATCTCCCTTCCCATGAGGTAGACACAGTCATTCCTCCCTCTTTGCAGATAAGGAAAAGGAGGTACACAGTGGTACAATAAGCCACCGAAGGTCACAGCATCAGTAAGTGGCGGAGGCAAGATCTGAGTGCAAGAACCATCATTGCAGTCTGTGCTTTTAACCGCTGTTCTCCAGCACCCTACCTCACAAAGGCCACCCTGCCCTGACCCGGTCAGATGCTTACTCTTTTCCTATCCATTTCATGTTTTAGGTCTTAGCCCTCCAAAGAGACCATAGCTGGAAGGTGGAGGAGACCTCCTGGCCTTTTTTCGGTCTGCCAGAGTCCTCAGCACAGCGACAAGCCCAGCGAAGAGTCGTATGCCTGTCCACTAGAAGACGCTTGTACTGTCCACTTGCCCTGCCTTATTCCACATCACGTTGCTGACTTCTTCTATTAGCTGTGGTCACCCTGAAGCCTCAGTTTAGTCCTGAGATGGCCTAGCTACCGCTATCCAACTTAATGGTCCCTTTAACCTTGACATGTTGTTTCTTTAAGCCCCAGGAATCACTGCAGGCAGGGTTGAAGACGAGTTATAAAGTCACTCTTGCAAAACACACACATGTACCAGATCAGGCCCGAGACGGAACAAAAGAAATGGTTCACGGCTTTCAGGGGGAAGAAAAAAAATGTGACAACTATCTACTGTCCCAGGTAGAGGACTCTTCAGACCTAATGGAAATCAGTATTTTCTACTTCGTAAGGAAAATTAAGTGGTACCAGCAGCGATAGATGGTGGCTAACTGGGCCAGACCTTACAAATCCCAGGATAAAAGGGTGAGAGACCAAAAGACCAGAAGGAGATCATCTAGGGAAAAAGGCATTTCTTTTTTGTCTATCCCCTTTTTATTGCCCCCTTTTACAACCTACTTCTGCCACTTTGGGTCTGAGCCTTGATCTTGACCTGAGAAATGGAAGATAGTGTCTATGCTTTGGGGACAAAATGGCAAACACTTTGAAAAAAGTGGGCTGCTGCCTCCCTCAAAGAGGGGTTTCAGCCTCTGTTTCCCCTCACTAACTGCCAACATCACCCTGAAGGTAAAAATCAGCCAGGACCTGGGTCTGGCAAGTTGAGAAGGAATCGCGTGCTTTCACGACATGTGAACACATTTGGGTCCTCTCCCCGAGAGCTTGTGCTCAGTCTCTGAGACCAAGACATCACACATGAATCCTCTAGCACAAAGACGAATACACAGAAGCCAGCTCCCTGGACTGCCTCACCTGGGCTGTGACCTTGGGCAAAGCCTCCCTTATCTCATGTGTCAAATGGGGATAATATACTCACCTCCCGCAGGTATGGTCAGGATTAGACAAAACATCACTAAGGGGGTAGTTTTAGTGCCTCACACTTGGAAAGTGTCCAATAAGTGTATCACTTGCTGCTACTTAATGTCCAA
Source organism: Mustela nivalis (assembly GCF_964662115.1). Taxonomy (NCBI): domain Eukaryota; kingdom Metazoa; phylum Chordata; class Mammalia; order Carnivora; family Mustelidae; genus Mustela; species Mustela nivalis. Next base: position 99,987,744 of record NC_139040.1, read on the forward strand.
AGCGGGTCCAGCCTCAACTCATGGGCACGTCTCCTGCTTCAAGTAATTGGAGAAGCGTGAGGTGTGATCTGGCTCCCATCTTTCCTTCCCATATAAATGTCAGACTCCCTAAAATTTCACTTTTAAAGGCATATTTTATAGTTAAATTTTTAACATTTTAGGAGAGAAAAATGCCCTTAACAGGCAATAAAACAGCAATTCATCTCAAAGTGTCAGTGATTTAATCAAGTCAGCCTTGGCAAAAGGAGGAGTGAGCTTGTTCAGGAAATGCTAATTGAAAGAGTAGCTCTCTTACCCCACCTAGAAAATTCCAGGGCTTCTCCTTGAACAATAGCTATGGACACATAGCTTTGGGGCATGGTGGGCTGGGTTTTGAGTCGAGCTTTACCAGATAGGAGTGCTGTAACTTCAAGCACCACCTCCCTGAGCCTGTTTCCCTATCTGTAATAATGGTCATGAGCCGCAATCTTGGGAATTGCCCATTTGTTCCCACATTTTGGCATCAGGCTATTTATGAGCTTTCACAGGGGTTGCGGAGGAAATCAGGAGCAGAAACATGTCAAATGTGGAGCCTGGCATAGAGCAGGGGCTTGAGAAATGGCTCTTTCCTTCCCCTGCAAGGAAGATCCCCTAGACATCCAACCCTGATAAAACCAAGTGTTAATTACCTTCAGACTTTTAAAATGCAACCAAAACCCAATTTTGGTACCAGCATATTCTAAACCTACTTCTATTCCTCCTGGTTTCCTCTCTATCCCCTTTCAAAACTCATGAAGGCATGTTATAGCAAAACACGGAACAGATCTTTTGTTTAAAAAAAAAAAGCTGTCATTTTTGCTTGTGTACATATCTTCAAAAAGTCTATGCTGTTCATGGCTGAAAGCTGTTTTTTTTTTAAGATTTTATTTATTTATTCGACAGACAGAGATCACAAGTAGGCAGAGAGGCAGGCAGAGAGAGAGAGGGGGAAGCAGGCTCCCCACTGAGCAGAGAGCCCGATGAGGGGCTCGATCCCAGGACCCTGGGATCATGACCCGAACCCAAGGCAGAGGCTTAACCCACTGAGCCACCCAGGCGCCCCATGGCTGAAAGTTCTGAAAGAGTCCCATTGGCAAATACAGTCACAATCAGAAAATAAGTGACCCACATTTAAGATTACTTCTCAGTGACTACTGAGCGTGAAGGGAAATATTTTCGTCCCTTAAGGACAAGATTCGTTGCTCAGAGAGGAAGGAAAGGTGGAGCCTGAGTTTGAAATTGCCGAAGCAGACCCCACCAATGAAGACAGCAGGTACCCCCTCACCAAACCCAAAGATGGAGCAAGAGAGGGGCGCCTGGGTGGCTTGGTCAGTTGAACATCCAGCTCTGGATTTTGGCTAAGGCTGTGATCTCAGGGTCATGAGATTGAGCCTCACGTTGGGCTCCATGCTCAGTGTGGCGTCTGTTTGATATCTTTCTCTCTGTTAGGCCCATGTCTTACAATCAGTGCCCAATAACCTGAAGATGCAACCATTCTCTGATCATTCCCCTTCTGAAGACTACATGAATATGCCTTTAAGAAGACTTAGTATATGTGGCTTGGAAGAGCTTGCTGGAACAATTCATTTCCCATGCCATAGGTCAGGGGTAAAGAGTGTCATGTAGATAGCCAAATGCATTATCCACGCATATCATGGGACCCCACCTATTAAAGCATGAAAATGCTAGCTACCCAAGCCTGCCCTTTCCCCGTACAAGGCCTCTGCTTGCTGTCCACTCTGAACTCCTGGATCTAGGGAGAAGCATCGAGGAACCAAATGCTTACGAAGGGTCACGCTGGGGTTCAGTGAGTTTTCTTATTAACTGAGAATACAAAACGCATTTGTTTTAACTCATAAGGACATGGTAAGCCCGTGAGTATATCCTTTGCTTCAGAAAGTGCAGTGTGGTCATAATTAAATCCATCTTTGATGATTAAAGACCTATCAGGGCCGCAGGTCCACCATATAATTAAGGAGGGTTCCCCACAACTGAGGCTTGGCAGAGCAGGGGCTGGACCAACGGCAAAAGCAAGTTGAGGGGAGTGGGAGGCGATGTGAGACTAAGATAGAAGACGGGACCCCCTAAGCCAGGGGCTTTGGACTTGAACACAATCCATTTACCCAAGAAATAAGGTTTCTATTGAAACCCCATAGACACAACTGAAACGACTCACCCTCACTACGAGCATACCGGCTGGTAGTTTCTCCTCATGTTAAAACCCTTTTTATAGGTAGCACTGACACTGCACCTAGATAGAGTCTGCTTTCTGCTTCTGGAGAGCACCACACACACAGAGAAGGAGCTAAGTTAATATAAGTTCGATGAAAAAAAAAAAAAAAAGGAAGGCGCTCCTCACACCACATCCCCTCCTTAGAAATAAAAATAATAAATAAAATCAAAAGAAAAAAATGGACAGCAGGTTAAAGGCTACAGCATTTTGTCAGAATCGGGGAGTTAGTGGGGGGTGTATAGCTCCCTAAGGTGCAGCTCTAGAAAGTTGCCTTTTCTCCTTCCCTCTCTGATCCCCTCTCAGAGTTAGCCAGGGACCCATGATATGCCGAGTGAAGTCAGTGCACACAGGGGGAATCCTTAGCACTTCCCTTCAACAAGCCAATCAAGGGTGAGTAGCTCTGAAGGACTCTCTGTGGGCTTCAGGTCTGAGGTAACAGGCAGCCAGCCCTCCCGGGGCTGAGGCAACTCATTACCTCTTGAGAGGCCTTTGCTTCACAATGAGTCAAAACTCCATGCAACATAAAACCATTTTTTTTGCATTACTCAAACACCACAGATGTCTATGGGAACCCCAAGCACACCAGAGGCGCCTCTCCACAAAGAAGCTTCTATCAGTGAGGAACCTGCTATGTCGCAGGCCACCTGGATGGCACAGCAGTGTCACCCAGGGAAAATAAACTCCTTGCAACTACGAAAAACCACTGGCAGCCAGCCATGCTGCAAACTGCTGTGTGCATGTGCACATGGAAAGATTTCCTATGAGCAAGGGCTTGCTCTCCCGTGAGGAAAGATGGCTGCGTTTCAAGAGGTGCCGGGAAGGAAAAACTGAGTTCAGCATCCCCAACAATAACTAAGCAGCACAGGAAGGAAAACAAGCTCTGCTGAACCAGCCCACTCCAGGGACCTAGCATGGAATGAAGCAGTGATTGCCATGACATTTCTACATCTAGGACCAAAGATGCGAGATTCTCTCTCTTTTAGATATGTACATGACCTTGAATGTGTAAAACAGAAGTCAACTGGGGAAGGATTCTTACAGGAAGCAAATAATGGGCCCTGGCACACAAGGCTAAAGCAACATCAGAATAACTGTATTCACAGGAATTCACAGGTCATATGAATTAAAAACAGCGTTTTTGGAATGTTACAGGAAGGAAATCTGCTCATGGGAATACCCAAAGGCCAACTTGCAGGACAGCAAAAGCAGCAGTAAGCTGAGATCCCACGAAGACACAGGAACTTGCAGGGTGGCCAGAGAAGGCAAAGCCCCCCAGAAAGTCAGGATACGATGATAAACCTGGCCCATGAAGTGGCCATTTCTTACAGCCCCCACACTTTGTGACACTTGGCAATTTGCCTTGTGATGTCGCTTCAAGAGGACAATAGTTTTATTAGAGGAAGTACAGGGGAAAAAATCCCTGTCTGCTCCTCATACTGACTGCTAGGAACAAGGGGCAAAGGTCTTCAGTTCGCTGGCTCAGCCCATCCCCCCAGGTGCCTCCGAACTGCCTTCTGTAGTGGGTGTCAACTTTCACTTCTGCCCAACAGGATGGCACTGGGACCGAGATCCAACTTTTTTCTCTGATCTACTTTTTGTGCTGACTCTCCTCCAGAAACTACTTTGGGGACTTGCCTTTTTCCTTGCTGCTCCAGAGTACAAGAAATTTGATTGTAAACAGGGGCAACTGTTTGGAACAGAGGGTAATATGCAATTTTAAATGTTTCTCTAGGAGAAAAGAACGAATAAGGGCCATTTGCCCAAAGTCAGGGTAATGGCTAAGAAGCAATTTGAGCAAAGGGAAAGGAAAATAATAAAAGAAACCACTTGGTCCTATTTCTTAAGTGGTTTGTCTCACTAAAGAGTGGAGAGGGTAGGGATACTTAGCTATTCTAATCATAAGTATCAAGAGGTTTTTGCACTCTTTGGCTCAGTGTGGCCTGTCCTGAAGCTGCGGTACAGCACATTTAAGTTTTGCAAAAATATTTTACCCGAATTAGCAAGTGTATATGAATGAGCAGGGCTGCCAGTAAGGAATTTCAAAAGTTTGGTCTGAAATGGAGTAATTGAATCCTCAACCAGAAATAGGAAGTCTGCAGTGAACTTCATAGGGTACTATTCATAAACCAAGGCCTGCGTGGCACCCCCTGGAGTTTGCAATGGGGGGGCACACTGATTGATCCACAGCCCACCTCCCCTGGAAAGGACCACACAGCTAGGGTAAGTTTTAGAAAATGGGTTAGGGGCACCTGGGTGGCTCAGTGGGTAAAAGCCTCTGCCTTCGGCTCAGGTCAGGATCCCAGGGTCCTGGGATGGAGCCCCGCATCGGGCTCTCTGCTCAGTGGGGAGCCTGCTTCCTCCTCTCTCTCTGCCTGCCTCTCTGCCTACTTGTGATTTCTCTGTGTCTCAAATAAACAAAAATCTTTAAAAAAAGAATATGGGTTAGAGTTTCACTCTGTGATTTCCTGATATGGGACTTTGGGCAACTTACTTTTCCTCTGTGTCAGTTTCCTTATCTGGTAAATGAAGAGAATGTTACTACCTTTTTCCCCAAGGACTAAATGAAGAAGCACACAGTGTGGGCCATATAATAAGTGTCTGATAAGCATTCAAGTATCAGCAGCAGTGTTTTAGATTATTTCAAAGCTTGCTTTCTTTTTCTTCTCTTTCTGGCAAGGACATTTCTAGAAACAAAATACAGTTATACTTCATCAAGAGAGAATGGGAAATGGTGTCTATTTCATAAGGAATTTAACCAAATGCTTCTATCAACTTCCAGAGGAAATGGAAATAGTGTAGAAAACCCTTAGGATACTGCCTCTGCCCCTCAAAGTCTTGGCAAAATATCAGGAAAGAGTCATCCCATAACATATTTCTTCCTTCAGGGGTATCTCAGCCTCTACTAGAAAACCCCTCCACTCAAATTAAAGTAGAAAATTCAAACTAGGTCTTCAGGTGTTTTTCCTTTAAAATTAATTTAAAATTGATTTCATTGACTGAATTAATCACGAGGCCTAGAAGCGCCCCCAGTTGGAAGCATGTCCGCGTCGGGCTGCTGGCAAACAAGGAGAGGGAGGAGGTTCTGAAATGGCAGTAGTAAGAACCTGCGTAGAGTGCAGTCAGCAGATACTGAGGTCCCGGGAGGAGGCAGGGGTCACCGCTTGGAAGTTGACCATGGAGTCAGAACCAGGGCTCACCCCCCTGCTGGTTGGGCCACATGCTGCTTTGCTCACGGCCTTTGCCCTAGATAAGTGTCCTCACGTCTGTTCATGGGGAAGGGCTCATTTCCTGGATCCCTCCTGACCATGGCTTCTTATCAGCTTCCACACGCAGGCAGCAGAGAGGTTTAGCAACACTGGACAGCTGAGGTTCAAATGCTAGTTCTGGCACCTCTGACTCTCAATTGTCTTGTGTCCCTGGCCTTCTAGAGAGAAGTTTTAAAGAGGTCCCTCATGAGGGAAAAGGGGCAGGGAAAGAAATCTGGATGCTGAGAATCAAGTCCTTAAGAAGACGAAAGAATTGGTAGCGTCGCTACCATGGCAGCTCTCGCTTGCCCACTTCTAGAACTCAGCTGATCTTAGAGAGAGAAGGAATAGAGCCTAGGGCTGTGTCACATGAACTGGATAGGGATTTGCTGGGTGAAACACAGAAATGGGGGAGTCAGAGCCCTACCAGGGGAACAAGGTGAGTCCAACTCCCAAAAATACCGCTTTTGTCTTCAATTATCTTCAAGACAGATCTTCAAACTGATATGGACAAATCATTTCCGAGCTCCTACATTTATTCACATATGAATAACTGTATGTGAGTTGAGGGGTCCTTTGATGGTGGTTATTTTCTAAAGCCTTATATGTGTCTGTTGGAGCTTTTGGATTCTAAGGGCATGGGCCAATTTACCTTTTCCTCACCCCCAACTCTTCACAAACCCCAGGAGCCTTTGCTGTCAGCTACCTGGTTTCAAGGAGTTTTCTGTCAGTTACTTCTTTGAATTAAGAACATTTCTATGCATATTTAATAGGCAAATCGATTTGGATTAAAAGTGGGAATGACTGATCCTAAAGATTTTCATTTGTATACTTTCAAGTAGTAACGACGAGGAACTAGGATAATAGCGTGTCTTGCCTCAATCTTTCACTAATACAATGGAGCTAGTTCTGACAAAGGCATATATCAATCACCTCAAATATAATAGAATGTTAAACTTAGTTAACACAATGTTCAAGAAAATTAAATTAGCAAATTAATGGATATCATCCAAGGACCCAATATAAAAGATCATTAATGTGATAAGCATCTTTAAAATAGAACAGTAATACAATCTATAGGTATTAAAAATATTAGACCTTCTATGATCTACTTTATTCAAATTGAGAAAGCATTTAGAAATGTAAACAGAAAGGGGTGCCTGGGTGGTGCAGTCTGTTAATCATCTGACTCTTGGTTTCCACTCAGGTTATGGTCTTGGGGTTGTGAGATCGAGCCCTGCATTGAACCCCACACTCAGCATGGAGTCTGCTTAAGATTCTCTCTTTACTTCTGCCCCCACCCCCCACTGTCTCTCTCGCTAAAATAAATGAAAAGACATGTAAAAGGAAAATAAAAATTAAGAGACCAAATGGCATTAATCTACAAATAAGAAATGTTTGATTAACTCAATAAGTAGTTTACATTGACATGAACATAATATTAACATGTCAAATTTTATAACAAATGGATAAAAGTCAAAGAAAGTGCTTTCTCTGTGAATGCGTGTGTTGAAGAAAATTCTCATGATTAAATTATCCAGTTAGATTTACCTGGAAAAGTAGCTAGAGCTCAGCCTCGATCAACACTGTAAATATTTCTGGTGTAATGATTATTTGGCTGAAAAATAGAGGTGAAATACCTTCAAAAATTAAATTTATTAACATCTGTAAGTGTACTGGTTTTGTGGTCCATCACTTGTAACCATCATTTGTGTACAGAGTTTCTATTACTGGATTACTTCTCTCTGTTTTTTTTTTCAAGATTTTACTTATTTGAGACAGAGACAGAGAACATGAGGAAGGAGAGGGATGGATAGAGGGAGATGGGAGACTCCGTGCTGAGCAAGGAGCCTAATGTGGAACTCTATCCCAGTACTCCAGGATCATGACCTGAGCCAAAGGCTGACACTTAACCCACTGAGCCACCCAGGAGCCCCACTTCTCTTTTTTTTTTTTAATTAGAGAGGGGGGAGGGGCAGAGGGAGAGGGGAAGAAAATCTTTTTTTTAAAAGATTTTATTTATTTGACAGAGATCACAAGTAGGCAGAGAGGCAGGCAGAGGGAGAGGAGGAAGCAGGCTCCCTGCTGAGCAGAGAGCCCAATGTGGGGCTCGATCCCAGGACCCTGGGATCATGACCTGAGCCAATGGCCGAGGCTTTAAACCACTGAACCACTCACGCACCTGGGAAAGAGAATCTTAGGCAGGCTCCATGCCTAGCTGAAAGTCAAACTTGGGGCTTGATCTCACGACCCTGAGATCGTGACCTGAGCTGAAATCCAGAATTGGACACTTAACTGACTGAGCTACATGTCCAAGAGCCCTGGACTACTTCTCTCAAGGCCAAATTCAGGCATTACCTAACTTTACAAGAGCTTATTCAAACTAAACAGTAACTATCTGATGGCTGAATGACTTAGGAAGACCAGCTTCTTAGTTAAAAAAATAAAACAGAAAACAAAAAACAAAACTAGAATCTTCTGCTTGACAAATGGCTTAAATCAAGTTGACTTTCACATCAGGAAAACATGATAAATGCTTTTAAAAATCTTAAGGGTTATCATAAGTAGACTTATTCTGCTTTGTTCCCCAAAGCAAAACCATGACAGTTTCTGCCTCTTCCTCTGCCTGCTACTCCCCGTGCTTATGTGCTTGGGCTCTCTCTCTCTCTATATATAAAAATCTTAAACAAAAAAAGAAGGCATATTTAAGAAAATTCTGCATAAACCTATACCACATTGCCTTAGACTACTTGGTGGGCTCGTACGCTCCCCATTTCTAGAGTTTGGGTACTCCTTATCTGGGGAATGGCAACAGAGGCTTCTGGAGTCAAAAAAAACAAAAAACAAAAACTGGACTAAATGACCTCTAGTCTTCTTTCCCTATACGGCTGCATACCCTCCCAAGGTTTATTCTCCTACGGATCATCTTTCTTCCTCTTTATCAGTTAATGCTCTGGTTTATATTCCTGAGTACTAGAAGAAAAAAACTTTTCTCATTAACAGTGATGATGACAATGAAATCACCATTCAGTATTCAAGCCTTAAAGTGTTCCTCTATGATAAAAGCCATTTGTAGATAGTCACCTATGTAACACTTGAAAGAGGTACCTTCCTGACAGTTATAATGCTGATAAATGATAGTCAATGAATATTACAGCATTAAGTCAAGAAATTCAACTGGACTTCAACTTTTTCCGAGATTAATGAAATGCCAGAAGGCCAACCATTTCCAACCCTCACTTCCATTTATCTGCTGGCAGCCAGAAAGGAACTCCTGATGGTACAGTAGCTCAACAGATTTAGAAGCTGAAATTAACTGGTTCCGTTCATTAACACAATTCTCTTTGCCCCCAGCTCAAACTTACTATTTTAACGATTCTCCTTTTTAGAGTATCTTTACTCAGAAATAAAATTTTCTAAAAAAGTTTAATAGACACTGAATTTGCCAGTGGGTACAAGAGAGTTTTATGCAACCCAAGCAAATAAATACTAACTTGGAATCCTACAACTCTGTCCAGCGGAATTTTTCCAATTAGCATCGCGATTGCTAGAGATACAAGATGAAGCCCAACTATCTGCGGCAACTTCAGAGTGCCACACTGTTAAAACCTTAATGGTATTAGTACAGTTAGAAGGTGAGCAGTTTACACCAATTAAACCAAATGTAATTTTAGAACCAATCCACTAGAGAATGTTCTCTAAGTGGTGTGTCTTTTCTGGAGTTTAACACAGTCACATGACCTACAAATATAAGTGCACAAGATATATCAAAGATTTACCCGATTCAAAAAAGCCTTTGCAAGTTTTATACCTGTTGAAAATACTGTCTGGGAGAAGTAATGTCACAGCATGGAAGCTGAGAATTTAAGTAATTACACTCAGGCTTACACTAAGGTATAATAGATTATAGAGGAAGGAAGCAACTGCTCTTTCTTCAATCTGTATCTCCCAAATTAAGGGAGCAATGATGTCCTGAAACTATAGCAATTACTCCATTTTAAACCTGGGATTCTGGAAACACATCAAAACAGAGTGAGATAATGCTGATTCAAATGGTCCCTGTGCAAATAGGTGAGGAACTGAAATTCCTAAAAGGACTATGGCCTTTCAACGTCATGTCCCTCCCACCAGTTTGTCCTCTGTACTTAGGAGCTGTTTTTGTCTGTTCATTTGTTTTGTTTTTCAGATTCCATGTATAAGTGAAATTGTATGGTATTTGTCTTTCTTTGACTGATTTCACTTAGCATAATACTCTCTAGGTCCACCCATGTTGTCACAAATGGCAAGATCGCATCCTTTTTTTGGGCTGAGTAATATTCCTGTCTGTGTATGTGTGTGACCGTGTGTGTACACACATACATACATGCATCTGTACATACACTACAGGGTTCTGGCATGGGTAAAATAGGCAAAAGAAATTAACAGGTGCAAACTTCCAGTTGTAAAACAAGTCATGGGGTTGTAAGGTACAGCATAAGGAATGTAGTTAATAATACTGGAGTCACTTTGTGTGCTGACAGATGGTAACTATTGTGAACACTGCATAATATATAAGCTTGTTGAATCACCATGTAGTGTACCTGAAACTACTATAACATTGTATATTCACTGCATTTCAATACAAAAACACACATCCACGCCAATCATCACCCATTTTCCTTTAAGTTGCTCCCGAACTCTCTGCCACAAAACGCACGGAGTCCACCACCATTAGGATGCCAGAATAAAAAGAAAATCCATAACTGATGTTTAAAGAATTGGATAGGAAATACTCACTCTTAAGCCTGGTGGATTAAAAAAATTTAAAAATAAGAGCAGTTTGCATTGCAGAACTTACTATACCTCTGAATAATGAAGAATTCTAGCAAACCAGTCATTTATGATCCAACTTAAAGGGAAATTAAAGGGGAAAAAAAAAACTACCCATGGCCCCATTTTGTCCCCAGAGAAATGTGTGAATGGGCAACACAGGCTACAAGAGGAGGATTCGAGATTTAGCCAGTTCTTTTTACCAGATTCCTGCCCTTGCGCTGTGCAGATGTGGGTGTGAGTGAAGCTCGCTTGCCATCCCTGATGGGGCATTTATGGCAGAACTGTGCAGGAGTATTCTCAAGGTCACTGGAGAGTAAAAACAGAGCATCTAGAATCTATGTGAGACCACACCAAAAAGACAGCTGTAAAAGTTGAAAGAAGAGATAAAAGGGACTAAAAAGATATGGGGGAGCCTGTTTGGCTCAGCTGGTTAAGCATCTGCCTTCAGCTCAGGTCAGTCCTGGGATTGAGCCCCACACTGGGCTTCCTGCTTAGCAGGAAGTCTTCTTCTCTCTCTCCCCCTGCTCCTCTTCTGCCAACTTCTTATCTCTCTCAAATAAATATATAATATCTTATACAAAGAGAAAAATATACTGGTGTCCTCCCCCAAAAGTATACCGTACACATAGCATTATCATTACATCAGAATAAGAGAGATACACACAAAAACTGCCCTGTATATGTTTGGTCCCCATTTGTAAACCTGTTTGGATTTTGAATCATAGTATATGGAGGACAGTGCTATATCCATCGACTGTCTTTACCTGGGCATACCAAGATGGCGTGGTCCTGACCATTAGGCCCAACTTTGAGTCTACATGGAAGTAAATCCGGTACTACCATGGGAAATAGAAACTAAAAAACAAAGAACCCCCCAAAACCAAACCCATTTAGCATAATATTTATTAGGAGGCACTGTGTTTTGCCATTCTTGAAATTCTTGGCTTATTTTCAAAAATCATTCATATAAAGACAGCTACAAACCAGAGAGGCATACTCATTGCATATTTTCTCCTCAAAACGAATAGATATTTGGCAATATATCAAAATCATACACAAAATAGTGCATACCAACTCTTTTGAGACTACATAAAGGACACAACCATCTTATAACTGACTCAGACATTTTGGATTGTAAATAATATTTTTTTTTAAAGATTTTATTTATTTGACAGAGAGAGATCACAAGCAGGCAGAGAGGCAGGCAGAGGGAGAGAGGAGGAAGCAGGTTCCCTGCTAAGCAGAGAGCCCGATGTGGGACTCGATCCCAGGACCCTGAGATCATGACCTGAGCCGAAGGCAGCGGCTTAACCCACTGAGCCACCCAGGCGCCCCAAGATTGTAAATAATATTTAAATAATATTTAAATAACTACATGGGAATGGGTGAATGAAAATGATCATTTAGGTGCTCTTTCTTCTTTTGCAGTGCTCTGCATTTTGAAAATGCCCCATTTTTCTTCTCCAGCATGACCACAAGAATCCTAAACCTTCCAAAGTACAATATTGTGAGCTGGAAAGCAAACTCATTCCGGCCACAACTAGACAACCAGGCCAATTCCAGAGTCACTCCTCCCCATCTCCGTGGAAAAAAAAAAAAAAAAAAGCCAATTTTATTTAGATGAGCATGGCCTGGTTTCCGGAGCTTGTAGATAAGGAGGTAAAAACACTCTATCACTGTAGAATGACAAATGCTAAATTGAGTAAGAACCTAAAGATGAAATAAGTCTAGGGGAAACAAGATGGTGAGAAGGCCACCCTTCTCAAAGCCCTATAAACATGTGCCATACTAGCCACACTTTGGGGCACTGGAGGCCCTCAAGTCAGACAGCATTAAGCTGCAACCAAGCTCTAAAGCTCTTCGAGATTTTAGCCCTGAGTATCACACCTCCTGTCCTTTTCCAGGAGGGAAAGAAGGAAGCGGCGAGTTTGAATCGTGCATCTGCTGCCACATGGACACTGTCCTATGTTGCAATCGGGCTGAATTATTTCTGCTCAGCTGTGCTATTTCCAGGTTCTTCCAGAAACAGCAGGGGTTTCCCCAAGTTCTCTTCCAATACTAATCAAAACACAAGGTGCTGAAGGGTGATCAAGTGAATGACATGATCATCGTGGATGCAATTTAAGCCCTTCAAGGGCATTGCCCCCAGTTTAAGCAGAATGCTGCTGTAGGGGTGCCAGGCAGGCTCAGTCGGTTAAGCTTTTGACTTCTGCTCAGGTCATGATCTTGGGTCCTGGGGTCGAGCCCCTCTCCCTCTGCCCCCCCCCCTCCACTTGTGTGCATGCACTCTCTCTCTCTCTCTCTCTCAAATAAATAATAATCTTTAAAAATTTTTTCCAAAAATGTTGCTGTTAACAACAATAATATAGGAACTGTAGTAGAAGATTCTCCACACCATATCATATCACCTCCTTAATGCTATAGGTTTGTGCTCTTTATTACAGTAACCACTAGTCGCAGTGGCCACTGAGCACTTGAACTTGGCTACTGCAAACTGAGCTGTGCTGTTAAGTGTAAAGCGCACACTGGATTTCCAGGACTTGGTGTGAAACATAAAGAAATGCAAAATATTTCATTCCTTTTTACCTCATTTTACTTTTTAATGTGGGTTCTGGAAAATTAAAATGACCTATCAGGCTCACATTATATTTCTATTGAATAAAACTGTTGCCGATGTTCTTTAAAAAAGGAAAAGCATATGAAACATTTGACCTAGTTCTTTGCTAGATCTATGCTACTTTAGCCCAAACCCAAGGACTATCTAAAGCCCTAAAACCTACTGGCCATTAAAAATAGCTGTAAAAATCCAAAACATCCTGCATTGCACTCATTTCCTTAGGTCAAAGGTTCCTGTCTTTAGTTGGTGACAGGCAGGAGGTAGGCTTGATCTCTCTCCGTCTAACTCTCCTCGCCTGCTGCTAGTCCCACATCCCAAGAAAGCCACTAGGCAGGTGGTCTAAAAAGGCTGGCAGAGGCAGCAGTGGGGTACTGTGGTTCCCCAGGAAGGGGAAGAAAGGCTGGGCCTAAGTCAGAGTCAGCCTTCTCAGCAGAGGATGGTGGCGGAGAGAAAGAGAGGGACCAACTCCCTATTTGGAGCTCTGAAAGAGCCCCAACCACAGGAGCCAGGGACAAGGCTTCAGTGTCTCACTAGAGCTCTGATCATTGTTCCCAGCCCCTGGGGACACTGCAATGACAGTCCCCACACTGATTCTGATAAATCCTGCTCCAGGCACCAAAGCTCAGTGGCAGAGGCATTTCCTTAAACAAACAGGAAAAGAACCGACCGGCTAATTTTACTTTTTGAGCTTCTGGAACTGAGAAGTTTCTGTAATGTATCTGTGTTCATGTAAATCTGTAAACAAGTTGGCCTCTGGTCAAAATTTAAAACCTCACAGTAGGAACCTACGTTGTCAGGGCCAGGCAAGTACTAAGCCACATACCAGATTTCTAAAATAAATGGGCAGTAATTTCTCATTACAGATCCTACTTTTTTGACATTTCCCATATGTCAGTTTTACAAAATAAACAAATATACCCTGGGGAAAGGAGCTATCTTTAATGATGGTGCCATCAAATCCAAAAAAAAAAAAGCAAATGAAAATAAAATAATCATAAATGTGAAGTGAGAATCAATTCAATACACTGACAAATAGAAATGCTTGAAATCATCTGGCTTTCCAGATCCACCAAGGAATGATCAAGAGGGCAGAGGTGTTAAAAACAATTGAGAACAGTTAGTTGGCAGCTGAATTTAAAACGAGAAGCTTTGAGGTTCAGCTCTAATACTGATCTGAGCTGAAACACAGAGCAATGTGGCAGATAATAAAACCTTGCATGCCAAGATTTTTATTGTGCTACTGAAGTCAAGATGCAGGACATTCATCTGGAAGCCTCCCCAGGCAGGCATGAAGTACCTGGGCCATACCACATACAGGTAAGGGCTATTTCACTATTGAGTAAAAAACTGAATATTTTTTTAAAAACAGAATTGCCACTGCAAGTGCTCCCAGGATGAAAAGATCATGTTTGGTACGGTCCCTCTGGAGTAACAGATGGGCCCTGTGGATGTGACCAGGATAATGCCAGAGTTATTGGCATACCAGGCTTGGGACCCAAAGGACACTTAACAGCACAGTCCCCCTGACCCATGGTGGGCACCAGGGATGGGCACAGGAAGAAAAGAACTTGGGATTAATGACAATGGACCCATGGTTCTGGACACTGCCCAGGCAATTAGGGTCTAGACCCCCTAATCTGAGAACACTTCCCTAACCAGTCAGAAAGCCAGCCTAGAGCAAGCCACTCTGGGGGTGAGGCAGGCTTGTTTGCCCAGATTCCATCCAGCCCAGAGGACTCTGAGCAGGGACTCTGAAAGAGCTAGAACGTCCTACTGTGGCCCCTAGAGGGCGTAGCAGGGGCTGAGCAGAGGGCACCACCTTCTAGAGGAGCCATGCTTTTTACTGATTCAGGGTCTGTATTCTTCTGTGCCACCTGGTATCAGTCATCCCCACCATCCATCCCAAGGGCAAAGGTACTTGGTGTGATAATCTCCTAATGATAAAGGAAAAAAAAAATGCTTTTTTTTTTTTTTTTAAAGCAGACCTGTGGTTGGAGGCACTGAAGCATTGGTTGGGGGTTGAGACCTTTGTATAGACTTGATGTGGTAATCTGGTCTCGACATTCCTCTGTGGCTTAGATGATCTTGGCTGGGTGTATGCACAGGCTGGGGGTTAACTAGCTTTCAGTTGATCTATACACACTGACCCCCCCCCCCATCTTAAGTTCATCATTTACGAAATGTTTTCAAATGTATTACCTCATTGTAATCTTACTCTGAAAAATATTAACATCCCCATTTATACAAGGCTAAGAGGGTAAGTGGATCAAGCTCTTCCTGAGAGAGCTCCTATTTCCCACCTCAATCCATCAGAGATCTACTGGAACCAATGCTTCTACTAGCCCATACGCCACACCTGCTATACCTACAAGTCATCCCTGCTCACCCCTGGATGTAAACCCTTCTGTCAGGATCTTCAGTTCCTCTCTTTACCCACTTTCCCAAAGTGTGGCAAATTGCAAAAACAGCCCTGGTTTTCTCTCTCTCTCTCCTATCTCTCTTCAAATCCTTACCCTTCACCATATGACTTTATGACTTTCCCTTTTTCTTAGCTCTGTGACTTGCTTGGACCAAAAAGATGTTGGCAAACATGACCCAAGCAGAAACTTGAAAAACACTTTAACAGTTGTGCATGCTCATGTTCGTGTCTGCTGTCATCACAATGATCAAGCTATGCCCAGCTTGTCTACTGGTCCCGGGAAGAAGACAAGAGGTACACAGAACACAGCCAAGTAATCCCAGCATAGATCAGCTGATTAGCTAGCTAACCCCTAGACATACAAATAAGCTCAACCAAGATCATCACAGCCACTTCGGTGATCGCCATCTAACTCTAAAAACATGCATGGTAACTACTTACCACTCATGGCCAACCAGCTCGTTAGAACTTCTCTCATAACCCAATCCCACTTCCAGACCACTGCCCTTCCACTCACAAATGGTCATCCCTTCTCCCCTGCTGCTCAGACTAACTGGCTATGCCATATACTGCACTCTCCCTCTTCCTCTTAAAGCCCCGATCCCTTTGTAGTCTTGAAGATTGACAGCTGGTTGACAGTTTTACTCTACACCATGCCGTATCGTCCAGAATGACTTCCTGCCTTTAGCGTCTCAGTCTTGAGGTTCCCCCAATGTCAGTGAGATCTACCTTCATTCCATGGCTGCCACCTACTCCCCTGGCCACCACATAAAATGTGTCCGTACCTGTAAACACTCTACCTCCAGAAGAGTAAATTAAAAATCCCACTCTCTGCCCATACCCTCTCATTTTTTCCAGCTCTCCCTTCTTTACTGTCACTATATTTATTCTTCAATTATTTAAAACCTGCTAAGTCCCAGGCACAATGCTAAATACTGAAGAAATGGCAGTGAACAAGAAACATAGCGTTTGAAGTGACAAATTTATGTGATTTCCATCCTTAATGAATTCTGGACACTAACTGCTACTACTTCCCTTGTATCTCTTTCCCACTCTCCACAGGGCTTTTTCAAACATTATCTCCTTGAACCACCTACCCTGTCTCATGAAGTTCCCATAGATGATTTATCTCTTATACATCATAAAGAAAACTGAAGCCATCAGGGAAAATAAAATCACCTTAATTTCCCACCATGCCTCGAAATGCACGTGCTCCCCACACTTGCTTATTCCTTTTTCCCAGCTGTCAACATCAAAGATGTGTCTTTTCATTTGTTCAAGCCTAACACTCCCACTGGTGCCCAGGACCCTACGTCCCAGGATCTCTACTCCATTATTTACTCCCCTCTCCACTTAATCTTCAGCCTTTCCCTTTCTACTGAGTCATGAACGCACAGTAGTTTTCTCTGGGTAGGACTGACTAGCTGCTCAAACACACCAGATGTCTCCCTTCATGCCATTTTTCTTGTTCATGTAGAATGATACTGTGGCTGTGTGGCAGGTGGCCTTCTGAAGGTGGTCCTCACCCATAGCAGGACAATGGGGAAAGAATGGAGGATGATCTGAGGAGGCCAGGCATTGAGGTTACTTCTGCTCTCACTGCATGGACTAGAACCCGGTCGTACAGCCACACCTTAACTTTGAGGGAGGCCAGGAAAGGTAGTCTAGCTGTGTGCCTCACAAGAAGATGAAATGGGTTTTGGTGGATTCTAGTAAGCTTTGTCCTTTCTCCTGAAACACAGGAATTTGGGGGCCAGAAAGATCAGAGTTCAAATCTCAGGCCTACAACTTACTGGCTAGGTGGTGATAAGCTGGTCTCAGGGTTTAGACACATTGAGAGACCCTAATGAGTCTCCTACACTGAACAGGGTATAAAATGTATCTGCCCCATGCCCTGTTGACTAGCTACATGTAGCTAGTGCTCCCGATTCTGGAAAAATATAAAGTTTAAAGGTGAAGGGGAACTGCTGTTCATTTTCATGTCTTCCACAAATAAATAAAAGGGAAAATTCCAAAAAGGTTCTTGTCTCTTCCAGAAAACAAAAAAATCAGGAGAGGTGTCTGCAAAGTATTTAAGTCCCTACTATAAGAATTCTCAACCCTTGGCAGCACATTAGAATCGTCTGGGGAGCTTTGCAAAATCCTGATGACTGAGGCACACCCAGAACCAATTAAATTAGAATCTCTGGGGGCGGGGCCAAGCATCAATGTTTTCTAAGTACTCCAGGTGATACCAATGTGCAGCCAAGGTTGAGAACCACTGCCTTAGAAGAATGGGCATTAATATTCTATTTTTTCTTTTTAATTTGAACAAGAAACAGAAATATTAAATACACTGCTTACAGTCAGGCAAGATCATTCTGCCTTGGTCATTTTTGTTTTGTTTTGCTTTGTTTTTTATGTGACATTAGTCACCATACAGTACATCATTAGTTTTTGATGTAGTGTTCCATGGTTCATTGTTTGCGTATGTGCTCCAAGCATTACATGCCCTCCTTAATACCCATCACTGGGCTCACCCATCCCCACCCCCTTCCCCTCCGAAACCTTCAGTTTGCTTCCTGGAGTCCATAGTCTCTCATGGTTCATCTCCCCCTCTGTTTTCTCCACTTCATTTTCCTCTTCCTTCTCCTAATGTCCTCCATGCTTTTCCTTATGTTCCATATATAAGTGAAACCATTTGATAATTGCCTTTCTCTGCTTGACTTATTTCACTCAGCATAATCTCCTCCAGTCCCATCCATGTTGATGCAAATGGTGGGTGTTCATCCTTCCTGAAGGCTGAGTGATCTTCTGTTGTATACATGGACCACATCTTCTTTATCCATTCTTCCGCTGAAGGGCATCTCTGCTTTTTCCAGTCTGGCTATTGTGGACATTGCTGCTATGAACATTGGGGTGTATGTGGCCCTTCTTTTCACTACATCTCTATCTTTGGGGTAAATACCCAGTAGTGCAATTGCTGGGTCATAGGGTAGTTCTATTTTTAATGTTTTGAGGAACTTACACAGTTTTCCAAAGTGGCTGCACTGACTTACATTCCCACCAACAGTTTAAGAGGGTTCCCCTTTCTCCACATCCTCTCCAACATTTGTAGTTTCTTGCTTTGTCAATCTTTGCCATTCTAACTGATGTAAAGTGGTATCTCAATGTGGTTTTGATTTTAATTTCTCTGATGGCTAATGATGTTGAATATTTTTTTCATGTGTCTGTTAGCCATTTGTATGCCTTCTTTGAAGAAGTGCCTGTTCATGTCTTCTGTCCATTTTTTTACTTGGTTGTTTTTTGAGTGCTGAGTGTGAGAATTTCTTTATAGATTTAGATACCAGCCCTTTATCTGTAGTGTCATTTGTGAATATCTTCTCCTATTCCGTGGGTTGCCTCTTTGTTGACTATTTCTTCTGCTGTGCAGAAGCTTTTTATCTTGATGATGTCCCAAAGGTTCATTTTTGCTTTTGTTTCCCTTGCCTTTAGAGACGTGTTTTGAAAGAAGTTACTGTGGCTGAGGTTGAAGAGGTTACTGCCTATGCTCTCGTTTAGGATTTTCATGGATTTCTTTCTCACATTTGGGATCTTTCAACAATTTAGAGTTTATCTTTGTGTATGGTGTAAGAGAATGGTCCAGTTTCATTCTTCTATAGCTGTCCAATTTTCCCAGAACAACTTATTGAAGAGACTGTCCTATTTCTGTTGGATCTTCTGTCCTGCTTTGTCAAGAATGAGTTGACCATAGAGTTGAGGGCTCATACCTGGCCTCTCTACTCTATTCCATTGGTCTGTGTCTTTTTTGGTGCCAGTATCATTCTATCTTGGTGATCACAGCTTTGTAATTTAGCTTGAAATCAGGCAATGTGGTGCCCTGAGCTTTGTTTCTTGCCTTAATCTTATAGGCTCTGGGAAATATTTCTAAACAACATTTCTTAATGTAAAGAATAACTAAAACTGAGACCTATTTCTAAGGACCTGGAGCTTCCTAAGCCCTATTAAGACCCCACTAAGTCAACATTTATCAGTCAAAAAGCAGAGAAGTTACTCCACTACTAGCATAAATAATTTAATAACCTAAAAATAAATACAATAATTTGCCTTTCCATGATGCATTTCATCATGAATCTGACTTTAAGGGTCTCAAGAAATGTGCATGGTCAGAACCAATCTGGCAGCAACATTTCCTCTAGTTGCTGGGTTTCATACAGCCTTATGACTCAACGTTTTTAATAACCACACTCTTGAGGGCTGAGTATTGTGGCTTCCTGGGTAGAAACCAGAAATGCTGAATGGAAAATTATGGCTAATATATTATTTGGTCATATCTCTAGCCTACAGCCAGCTTGGGCTAGCCCATCTTTATAAAGAACTATACTGCAGGGCTCTAAAAAACCAACCAACCAAACAACAACAACAAAACCCAAACCAAACACACCCCAAAACTCATTCACCTGTTTGGCAAGAGAACAAGAATCCATGAAACTTGGCTGTTGTTGATACCTTGGACCTGTACCCTCAGCCTGAAAATAAATCAGGGGGATGATGACATAATGCAGTGCCAATAGATACTTATTGCTCCTCTGTGTAACTCTTCCACAGGCACTTGGTGGGGAGGGGAAAGAGCTTGGAGATGTATCTAGAAGATAATTTGGGAAAGAAAGGAGTGGGTGGGAGCTTAAGGATGAGTATGGCTGTAGGTGGAATTGGTTCTTCGCTTTCTGTGAGGGGAGAAGATTAGTTCACATTGGGGACACACTGATTGGAGATATCTAAGCAGCCAAGACTGTGGGAGAAGAGTCTGGACATCAGGAGAGACTCAGGGAGCTTTTGGGATTTTGGTGGTATTTAAAAAGGCAGGAGATGCGATGAGGTCACTGAGAGAGTGAGAATAGAGAAAGAGGAAGAACTAGTAAAGGGAGCTGAGAAACCCAGCAAGTTGTAAGGAAAACCAAGAGAATGGGGTGCTTGCTCTGGAAGCCAGATCAAGAAAAATCCCCAGAACTTACAGGAAGCTTCAAAATTCTCAGAGACTGAAATTTGATCCTCTTCTTGCTTAACTGGAAGAATGGAAGCCGAGTTCCAGAAAGGGGTTTGATCTTACTTCCCACATGGCATTAGCTTCAGCAGCTTGTCTCCTCACTCCAGGGAAAGCCAAGTTTCTCAGCAATGACAGGGTCTGCCAGTAACACTTATGAGTGGGAATAAATAAAACTGACGATGATCACATTTCCCTGTTTACCAAGTGCGGCCTCACATACGGGCTCTCCTTCCATAGAACCCTATAGCCTCCCCATGACGGGAGGAGGGGGTGGCCTTGACAACTCAGATTCAAAGACCTTACAGCTCAATTGGGACTTGCTGGTGGCCATCGGAGGTTGTGGAGGAGCTAGCTGAGGATTTGGCTCTTTGGACCTCGAATCTTTGCTTCTGTCTTCCATGCCCTATCGCCCTATCGCTTGTTATGATGAATGAGGAGAAAGCCAGCTTCTTACCCTCAGCAGACAAGGGTGTCCTGTCCCAAACACAGAGAAATAGCCATACAACTGAGATCTGCACGCTACTTTGGGGATCACACCATTTCACACTCTTTATTGGGGAAAGAAAGAAAAGAACCCGTTCTGAGCTGAATAAGTTACGGGCCCCCAAATCCCAGGCCAGTGAAACAGGACTGTTTTTCTTCGCCTCACTACTGTGCTACCTTCCCCACTGAAGGCGAACTTGCCAACATGGTTCTCAATTCATCCATCTGTCCAAGGAGCATTGGGACCTGATCTAATGCCAGACACCACATACCAGTCAGAGTCTTAAGCAACATTATAGCTTTTGTTTTAGAACCCAGGAAATGCAGTGACTTGGAGCATTTCGGCCCCAGGCAAATCAAAGGAAGCTTAGATCCTGGATCCTGGATCTAAGCATGAAAATTTTCAACTCTTTTAAAGAATGAATCTTAAGACCAGTCATCAATACATTGAGTTCTTGCCAAGACCTGGCTACCCGAAAATTTTGAGACTTTCTTCAGGGATCCAAAAGCAGGGCACTATGATTAAATTGATTCTTTTTGCCTTTATAAATTACAAATGTGTGGACTATTGGCTATACAGAGCCACAGGGTAGACTGGAAATGTAGAGGTTACTTATTCGCACAGCATAGCCAGGATTAAAATTCTGTATGTGCATCTGTTTGTGAAGCCAGCGTGGTTGGAAAGTAATTACATCAGCAAAATCGAGTGGGATGGGCCAGCAGAGCTGGGCTGCTAGGTTTTGGAAGGCCAAATGATCTAGCAATTATTCCCTTTTCCTCAACAGGAAGCTGCCATGTTTTGTTTTTAACTAATTGATTTCTGAAAGTTCATAAATGAATGTCATACAGAATTTAAAGAATACAAAATTTAAAGAATACAAAAGGATTCTATGGTGAAGAGAATCTGCCTTTTACCCAGAAGCCATCCCTAAGCTCCTTGCTCCCTTTTCTGGAGCTGACCATCATTACTAGCTGGTGCTCAGGGGAACAGTTTGAAGTATGTATACTTTAAAGATTTTGTTTATTTATTTGGTCAGTTCCCTTTTCTGGAACTGACCATCATTACTAGCTGGTGCTCAGGGGAACGGTTTGAAGTATGTATACTTTAAAGATTTTGTTTATTTATTTGAGAAAGAGAGAATGCGGGAGCAGAAGGAGGGCCAGAAACGACTGTCCTTAGCCAGAGATAGGGTTCGATTCAGGACCCTGGGATCATGACCTGAGCTGAAGGCAGTGGCTTAACTGACTGGGCCCCTCAGCACCCGCACCTGTTTGAAATATTTTTATGAGAATTCCTCTGGCCCTCTACTCTTTTCCTTACAGTCTTAGATCTTATTTCTTTGTTCTTTCTGTCCTTTCTCTAGCTGCGTTTCTATTGTGTGGTTCATTTAAGATATACCATTCAAAAAAACCACATGGAAAGCTAGGGTCTACCAATTTTTCCCATATAGCTGTAATGGCAGACAATATCTTGTTCAGAGGCTCAGGTTTGGCTTGCTGGGATGACATCGTAAAACTTAAAAAAGACTACCAGTGACAGAAAAACCAGGTGTATCTGCCGGGATTGTTATAAAAATCCGTTGTCAAATGAAGGTTTAAAGACAAGTGTTATCTTTAAACATGAAGAGTAAAATTCTATAGGATGGGTTGATCTTGCTTTAAAACCAGTGAAGTAGTTTTAAGGGTAAATTAAAACATCTCGATGTCTTTGGAAACCTTTGCCATGCTTGCTGATAGCCAATCCTTTTATCTTAAGCCTTCTGGCAACAGACTTGGCTGTTGCTTAGAATATAGCCAGAAACTCTTTGATGAGGAACTGCCACAGAGTCCAACACCTTTGGTGGCCCATATATCCTGACTCCAAGATCTAGGGGCTGTCCCAGTCTATCCAGAAAGAAAGCCTCCCTCGTGCTGGCAGGCTTTACGTACCTATCTATGGGGCTTCTCTGGGCCAGGCATCATGCTCAGTGTCGGCAAGAGAGTGACGAAAAGCATGTGCCCTGTCCTCTGTGAGTCAGCATGTTCGGGACACCGCAGGGCAGCAGGCAGTCACAAGTTTTCCCACACTCTTCAGTGCTCACCAAATGTCAGGGCAAGACATGCTCAGACCCACCTGAGCCTTGTCTGATGCTCTGCCTGGTGATGGTGGGTGCCCTCTGCCCTGAGAGCTTGTGCATTCCAGACCTGGGGTGGCTCCTTGAAGGGCTGACAAAGGACAGCGAGGAATGGCCCACACGTCAGAGCAAAGTCTCTACACACCACTGGGAGAGCTGGGGTGGGGAGAGGCGTCTGATCCTTTTCATAACTTTTCTGTAGGTCCATGGGGACAACTTCCTTGCTTCACTGGGGACACAGGATTAAGACAAAACTGGTTGTCAAGGCCAAACAAAAAAGGCAAGCAATTTCTAAGCCAAGGACTCCAAGAGGGGCCTCTGAAATGCCACATATTATCCTGTGTTGCAGAGTCGGGGCCTAGCTCCCAGAAAGGGACTCGAAGACTGAAGCAGGACCTTGCTTGGCAACAAAAGACAAGAGCTAGGTCTGGCTGTTCCCATGTGTTTCCATGGAAAGGAGGATTCTTTACTTGGTGGTGCTCAGGGTAGTGAGACCCAGCAAGAGGGTTTTCCTGGTGGCCTGCCATCACTGATGGGCTTGAGTTGCAAGCGAACGGTATGGAGAAAGTCAGAACGGTGTTCTTGCTGAAGTTAGCCTACCCCGCTCAGGATTCCCCTACCTGCCTTTCCTCCCATGTCCCATCCTTTCTCTCCTAAAACATGACTCCCACCCTTTCTACACAGGCAGACAGGTCCATCCACCCCTGCCCTGTCCCTCGGGAACTTCCACATGGGTCTGCAGAACAGTAAATACATCATGCTCATTTGTGTAGCACAGAAGATCACAGCAGTCTCAGAGAAAAGAATGAAAAAACATTATCTTTAAATTAGAAAAGTCTGAATGGCTTCATGTTTGCTTTGGAGAGCTCACTGCTTTAGAGAATTTTCTTTTTCATGTCCTCTCCCAGAGTAGCTTTTTAAAACTTCTGTATTTATGACTATCTACAACGCCCACCGCCCCCCCAAAAATAAAATCATGCATACAATGCAGGAAAGCATGCCAAGCAATCCTAAAATTCCATTCTTCAGTTGTACCGAATTTTGCAGTTGGCAGCCTACGACTACAAAATAGAGCATGACGATACTGTCAAAGTCACAGTGCTGCTGAGCTTTCCAGTCTAAATCAGGAACTCAGGCTTATGAATCTGAAATGACAATATGCTCTGCCTGAAAACAGGCTCCTGCCTGTCATCCAGTTCTCCGTCCCCTGAAGGCCGCTGGGAG
This sequence comes from Mustela nivalis, assembly GCF_964662115.1. Classification (NCBI taxonomy): domain Eukaryota; kingdom Metazoa; phylum Chordata; class Mammalia; order Carnivora; family Mustelidae; genus Mustela; species Mustela nivalis. The sequence goes on from NC_139040.1 coordinate 100,011,935, forward strand.
TAACCTCTAAAAAAACAAGTGGCAAAGGCTCGTTTCAGAAACAACATGAAGACCTCTTTAGGTAGCGTTCTGAGAGGGACTCGGGCCTGAGGCTCCACCTTAGCTAATTAATGCTGGGGACCTTTCTCATCGCAGGTGCCCTTGAGAGTGCACACGATGTGCGGGCAGGAAGACGGTCTCCTGCAAGAAGAGAGCACTGTTTCTGGGTGATTTGGGGAGGCATCAAGCATTCCAAGCGGAGGGAACACGGCAGGGGCTGGGCTGCAGTGTGAGGTTCTCGTTCGTCTGGGCACTGCCAAGTTCCAGGAGGGCAGACTCCAGTGTTACATTCCTGGCGATGGTGGGACCCCAACAGCTGCCATGGCTGCTGCCACCTCTGCCTCCGGCTCAAGCAGGACACCTGGGAAATCGCAGGGGCAGCACTGGCCGCCATCAGGACCTTCTTATCACTTAAGGCTCTTGGCCCTGGCAGAAAACTGCATTTCTGGGATGGCTAAGATTTCGAAATGAGTGGTAACTTGACCGTGTCAGCCAAACTGGCAAGTTCTGAGATAGAACCTCAGAGCAAAGACGAAATAGAGCAAGACGTCAAGGGAGCAGGACATGCTCGGGACCAATGTTTCAATGCCAGGAAGCGAAGCCCCCTAGCTCCCAGGACACAACTGACTGGTAAAGTCTGAGCCACCAGGCACACCTCCCCACCTACCATCATCCACAGAGAGATGACGAGCTCCCCACTCCCAACTCCACACCAGATCTGTATCCATTGTCTCCCAAGGCCCCTGGACCTAGCAAAGCATCCTGTAGGGAATTATGTGATGGAAACAGGTCTTCCCTTTAAATGGCAGAACTAGCAGAGCAGGGGTAATTTGCAGGAATTGAGAGGACATTCTCCCAGGAGCATGAAATAGTACCATTTCCAAGGAGTTTCTGTGACTAGGGGTATAGTTGGAAAAGCTGGAACTGCTTGAGTGAAAGGCTTGGGGGGACTGTACCCTTCTGAACCTTCACAGGGGACAGCGTCCACTGGATAGCGAGTTAGAGGGAAATTATGTCCCAACCGCCCTGACTTGAAGGTAATTTCCAGAAACCTTGTATCAAGGACACCCACCTATCTGTCCCCTTTATTTTTTCAAAAAGACAGAAAACCTAGTAAAAAGGAAGTCAACTGAATGACAGTCTGGGGCTTTTCTGAACTTCCCCATCCTCCGGAAATGCACAAGCCAGCTTTGCTATTCTGTCCAGGGAGGAAAAGCACTTGATAGAGCAGAGCAGCTGTTGGCAGTTAAAGATCTGCAAAAAAAAAGTCAATCCATAATGGATTGCCAACTTAATGAGTTCGGACTCTCCTAAGGTGCTTACTGGGGTCTCTGTGCTCCTGAGTGTCGGGTTTCCTAGGCCCACCCGACTGGCCCTCCAGGGTTGGCTACATTCTCCCGGTCTCCCTTCTTCCCCCTTCCTGGGACTGCATGGAAAGCTTTCAAAGTTCCTTTATCCTCTGTTGCAGACACCCTTTCCTTAGTCCATGCGCACTACTTTTATGCTCACCATCCCTTTGATCCTCTTCCCCGACATGAGCAAACCTAATGGCAAAACTAGAAGACGGGGATGAGTTTTTCCCAATATGTAAGCTCTCCCTGTCCCCACACCACTCCCGACAACAGAGAGATTCCTTGTCGCCCAGCTGGTGAAATGGATGGGTGAACCTCATGAGGTGAGGGCGGGTTTCCCTAAATCAGGAGAGGAGGGCTGAGCAGAAAGGAGAATCCCAAGAAAAAGAAGACCGCACTGACTAACGGACTTGCATGTGGTGTGCCAAAGCCTTCCTGCTTGACAGAAGCTTTGGAGAGCTGTTCAATATACAGATTTCAGAGTATAACATCAGACCTGGGGAACCGGGGTCCCAGGAGCATATATAATCTGTGTTTCAGAGGAAAACTCTGCCTTGTCTCTATCTCCACAGAGCATAACCCTCCAGATTACCAGCCTCCTGGCTTTCATCGCCTCGGAGCTATGATGCCCCTCTCTGAGTTGTAGATGACTGAGTGACATAAAAACTCTGTCACTTGGGGCGCCTGGGTGGCTCAGTGGGTTAAGTCTCTGCCTTTGGCTCAGGTCATGATCCCAGGGTCCTGGGATCGAGCCCCATGTCAGACTCTCTGCTCAGTGGGGAGCCTGCTTCCTCCTCTCTCTCTGCCTGCCTCTCTGCCTTCTTTCTCTCTGTCAAATAAATAAAATCTTTAAAAAAACAACAACAACAACTCTGTCACTGTCCAAGCTGGATGGATCTCCCTCCTCCCTGCCGAATACAATCAGGTTGGCCCCCATTTGCAATTCAATTCCTTTACTCCAGATAAATTTATGCTTTCTGCCTTTTCCCCTTTGAACTGCTAATAGCATCTGTCGTGTTCCCTCATAGGAGTCACCAAAATCGCTAACGCGTGTTCGTTTTCATAGGTGCATGAAAGAAACGACGTTGCCTTTTTTTGAATATCATCTTTTAACAGGGGTAGCAACCAGGATCTTTATTTAAAAAGGTATGCCCCAGGTGGTTCCTCAGCACTAGGCAAAGTGGGGAAACCAGTGCTCCGGTGCCCGAGTTGACCACTGCCCTCGGGCCCAATGTAGCCAGCCGGCTTCTTTGGGTAAATCGAGTTTTCTTGGAGCCCAGCCACATCCAGCCATTCTTTTCTTGTCTGGGCCTGCTTCTGAGCTACAGTGAAGAAGTTGTGACAGAAACCTTACAGCCGGCCAAATCTGAAATATGTACTATCTGGCCCTTGATGGGAACACCATGCCAACCCCTGCTCTAGAGGAACCGCTTGCAAAGTTCTGTACATGGCAAGCACATTTTTCAGAGGCATTTTGGGGCAGTTGGAGCTAGCTTGGCCACGGATGTCAACCATGCTGTGGAAAGCGCCACAGAAACACTGACAGAGGGTTTGGCGCCAGCAGCCCGAGGTCAGAGGACATGCACTGGGGCTTGGGGGAATGGAGCAGGTTGGCTCTGAAGAACACGCTTCCTGTGGTAAGAGTGGCCCACCCCAGTCAGCTGGGGAAATTCCTTCCTCAGCTCACTCAGCAACCACTGAGGAAGCACCTACTGCTACATATGGCAAGCAATGGGTGTCACAAAGTTGAAAGAGATGACAGATGACCACAGTGACCACCGCGTGGCAGTTAAGATGGGAGGCTCTGCAGTCAGACAGCATAGGTGTGAAGCCTGACTCCACCACTTACTAGCTGTAGACCTCTGAGCATGTTAAAACTCTCCATGCCTCAGTTTTCTCTTCTGTAAAATGGGAATATTAATATGGTGCCTATATTAAGCGTTAATACACATAAAACCCTGAGAACAGAGGCTAGCAGGTAGTAAATGTCAATTTGTGCTATACCATAACTAGGACCCCCAGTGATACACCAGTGGCCACAGTATGCCCCGCCCCCTCCACGTGCACCCTCTCTGAACCTTACAAGAACCAGGAAGTTGGGATTTATCCCCATTTTCCTGAAGCAGAAATAAGCCCAGGGAGGTCAAATGGCTTTTCCAAGAATGCAAAGTATACACAGAACTGAAACCTACATCCAACTCCAAACTCCAGACTTTTTCCAGCATTTCACCCCCCACACACACACAGTCTAAAAGGGGTGATGACCTTGGGAACAGGTCTGTGCTGACAAGGTTTTCTGAACTTATCTTTGGACACAAAATCTGGCTTTGCTATAGCAAGTTTTTCTGATATAAGACCCCTAAATATTTTCCCTTCAGTAATTAGAATGTAAGACAATATTCCCCGGATGAAAACTGTTAAAGATAAAATATAAGGCAAAGCCCTCTATTTCTCTCAAATAAAAGATGCAAGGCGTATGTTACACATCCTTTTCTGTCCTAGGTAAAAGTCCAATTAAATATGAAAGCCGATACTGTAAGCAGTTTCCATAGTGTCCTTAGCATAGTCTTTTCTTTAGAACTGGAGGGAACACAAGAGGGTCCCGAATGTGCATTTTAAAACAGTTGAAATAGCTCCAGCACTTTTTAAATGCCATTAAATGAAAAGGGTTCTCTCTGGAGAGACTAAAAATAATTTGGCTCAAAACACTGTATTCAAATGGAATCCTCGCTAATTTCAAGGGTCTATACACACAGGCAGGTTGCTGCTACTTTGCACTTTTCGAAATCTTATTTTCAGTTATTCATAAGTAGTTTATATTCCATTCTTCTAAGCAAAGGATGAGCTACAGCTATGGGCAAGAACAGAAACAGAACCTTATTCTTAACAAGCCAGCAGCCATGCTTAGAAAGCTCGCTGAAGCTGAAACCTATTATAAGAGTGATAACACTCTGAACATTCAGGAGAAAAGGTCTCCTTGTTTTCCAATATTTCCAGTCCTCAAATATTCAGATCTACCTAGTGCCTACTTAGAGCTACGGGCAACTTTTTAGGTTTGAAGCATAGTTTTTGTTGTTGTTTGTTTGTTTGTTTTTTGGATACTTAAGACGGTCTGAAAAAGGTTTGCAAAAATATCATCATCATCAAATCTGTCAAGACTATAAAGCTCCCATTTATGGCCGTTTTTATTCTGCAACTCAACGGCTTCATATGATTGCAGCAAAAGGCAAAACTGTCAGCAGGAAAATGAAATTCTTATTTTTTGTGGCTACACAGAAAATAAGGCCTTCATTACAGCACCATCTCCCCAGTAAGGCACACATTCTCCTGGGTGGGCTAGAGAACCATGCATGCTTTGTTCTAGGGACAGCCGGCACAAGGGCGTCTGTGAATGACCTTCCGCCACACACCACGCTAGCAGGGAGGCGGGGGGCACTGCAGCTGGGGAAAGCAGGTGCTTCTCACGCTTTGTGGGGACCCCATTCACTTTTCAAAAGCCCAGGCAAGGTTACTCAACCCAATACATGCCAGAAGATTTTTTTCTCCTTCGAAGTCCAATTAACTCAGAGATCCTCATAGAATTCAGAGGCATTAGTTCAAATCAGCGCCTGGTCCAAAGGGAAGCACTGGGTGTGTTAGAAACTTTCACAGGGTTTCAAAACCCAGATCTTGGACTGGATTCAGATGCCAGCGCTGCTGCTTTTGAGCAGTGACCTTGGGTGCACTGCTTAATCTGAGTGTCAGTTTTGTCTTTTGTGCAGGCAAAGGGCTTACCAGCACCTGGCACAAAGGTGTTCCATAAATGGCCAGAAAACTTTGATGTGCGGGACAAAGGCAGAAGAAACGTCCAAAAAATTAACTGTCCTTAAAAACTTTAGCCCATTGACAACTACTTGAGTCAGGCTAAGGAGAACGCTCCTCCCTCCTCCCAGAGTTCCCAATCTTAATGTTAATGCCTTAGTAGAGGAAAAACAAAACAAAACAAAAAACCAAAATCCTTAGCTTGATAATAGCAAGGCCACCAGTATCCCCAGAGTCATCTTTAGTATATGAAAGTCCTTTTGGAAACTTCCCTTGTCTTCACATCCCCCAGCTTGGGGGTGTAATCATCAGTTGCTCCTCACAATCCTGGGGCAGCCGCTCCTTCTGCCCAAGGGTCCTGTCCCTGGGTCCCTGTGCTTTAATAAAAATACCTTTTTGCACCAAAGACACCTCAAGAATTCTTTTCTTGGCCATCAGCTCCGAACCCCAACATTTCCACATCACCTTATTACTGGACTTGGCCTTTGGCTTCAAATCGTAAAAAAAAAAAAAAAAAAAAAGTGCTGGATCCAATAATGTTAAAAAAAAAAAAGAAAGAAAGAAAGAAAAGAAAAAAGAAAAAAAGAAAAGGAAAAATTCCAGCTTCTAGGTTAAGCTGGTAGACTAAACACATGCATCCCATTCCATGGTCTTGTACGCCATGAAGACCACAGAAAGAAGTTGGTTTTGTAAAAGACAAATCCAGGAGAAAAGGAGAGAGGCTAACAGGAAGAACGATTTGGAAGCTGCAAAACAGATGAGAGTGGTAATCAACTCAGTGGGCGGCAGGCGAGGAGGGGGGACCTGATCTCAAACTAGCAAGGAAGAAAGCTGGCAAGGGGCCTCAGGCTTCTCAGCAAGATGGAGCTGGGGTTGGGGACGGATAAGGACGACAGTGGAAAGAAAACAGCCTTAGAATCTGTTCCCACTAGCTGCTTGCTCCATCCCACTGTTTCTTCCCCACTCTGGCAAACATCCAGAGGACTAGTTCCTGAAGACAGGAAAACATAGCATGTGGCTTGGGAGCCATAGGTGGGCCATGCATTCTTTGGGGGCAGGCAGGGACATTAAGTGACCAGATAAAGGGGCGCTGAGCCCTGAAAGCAGAGACAGCCTCCACCCCGGTGCTCTTCCCCCAGGAGTTGCCAGGCTGAACAGCGGACACACTCCTTCCAGCAGGAGACCAAAAGTCTTCTGGGGTGGGGGAACATCTAAGCAACTCAAGGAGAAAGACTTCAAGATATCAGACGTTGGGGTCTTCCCGAAAATGCCCAACCCAGATCTCTACCCATCTAATCAGTACTTCCCGACAGCTTTCTAGTCCATCACGCAACCCAGGATTACCAGACATCTGTACAAAGCCTCTACCAAAGGGGACAGCAATGAAAACAAGGAAGTATAATTTGGTGGGAACAGAGGCTACTGAGTTCACAGGAAACTTAGGCAAATACGTGTCAGTGATATCCTTGGAGAGGTAATACACTATATCTACGAAGAAATCAGAAAAGGCAAAAACCCCTCTCCCAATGAAGAAGCCAAAAGCAACATTCTCAGAATCCAAAACACATGGAGGAGACATGAAGAACAAGAGAAGTGTTAGAAGGTATCATCCCCAAAAGTAAGCTGTGGGAGGAGAAGGGGAAAATGGAAAAATGAAAGGAATATTCAGAAACATTTCCCAAACTGAAGGAGTCGGGATGTCACGTGTCGTGGCACGCTCCACCCGGCACAGGGGAGGAAAACAAATCCATGCCCCAGCCCATTAGTGGCACATTTTAGATCCTCAGGGACAAAAAAAGACTTTATAAGCTTCCAGAGAGAGAGAAAAAAAAAAAATCAGGTCAGAAGCAACCTATCAGGAATCACAATGGCTTCACACTTCTCGATAGCAAGAGTAAAAATTGAGGACAAGGAAGCAAGGTGTTAATTCAGAACTTTGATTTTGAACTTGGCATTTCATGTCCCCACTGCCAATCAAGGGTGACAGGAGAATAGACATTTTCCGGCAGACAAGGCCTTGAACAATTGACTTCCCGTGTAGCCTTTCCTAGAAAGATGCTGGAGGACGACGGGCTTCACCAAAACAGGTCAAGAGGAAGACACAGGAGAGAGGTCAAGAAACAGCCTGGAGGAGGCTAAAAGGCAGCCCTGGGATGAGGGCTGGGCACCAAAAGAAGAGGCTGGAACGAGTGATGGACATGCTGTGGGCTGTCATCATAAGATGCTTGCTGCCCCCGACCTGGCAGACAGAACAAACAGGTGAGCAAGGCCTAAGTCCTTCCCGTGCTGCTTTTCTTGACTGTGGGCCACTGGCAGTTCTCCGTAGCACACTGGGGTCAATGTCTCAGGCATTGGGGTCTTCCTGAAAATGCCCCACCTTAGCACACTCTGCTGCCTACATGGGCAGAGGACCCGCAGTTCACTGCACAGTGGCATTCTGCCTTGACCTATTTCCGAGAGGGGAGGCAGGCCCTGGGGAGCCGAAAAGCTGGAAACGCAGAGCTGCTGTTGCCCCCTGAGGGTCTTCCTGGTGGGCCCCTAATACCCGGCACCACCCTACAGCACCATCCTGTGCCCTGGGAGTGGACAGCCCCGTTTTCCTGTGGCTCCACTCGTGCCCTTGCCCACCCACTTCCCCAGAACAACCTCATGGGACCTACAGCTGTACTGCTCCCAGAGACTGGACTTGGATTACCTTCTCTTGGCACCTTCCTCAAGTAGAAGCCACAGCTTCCCCTTCCTTACGCAGCGAGGTTTGCACTTACTGCTAGATTGTTTGGAAAGCAACATATTGTTTAGGGAGACCCACGTACATGTGGGCATGAAAAAGAAGAGAAAATGGGCAACAGAAGGTAAGGTAGTGGTTGTCCCTGGGGCGGGGGAAGGAGTTCGATGCAGAGGCAGGGGCAGGGGCAAAGGTGGTTCTGGAGCTAATGTCCTATTTCTTAAATTGAAAGGTGGACACTTAGGTGTTTGTTTTAATATCCTTTGTGCTATATTATAGCTACGAAACATTCTTCTGTATTTCGGACACGTTCCGTAGAGAAAAGAATTATTTGGGTCACAGATTACATCACACATTCCATAGACTCTGTACCATTCGTCTGTTGTCCCCCCCCCCCCCCACAAACGGCAGTAGACAGACTCTATTCTAGTCATCACATTCCTTTTTATGTGGCCCAAGACAGCAGTCACAGGAATGCAATTCTACAAGACACTTTACAATAGGGAGAAGCAGAACGGGCCCCTCTATAATTAGCTTTCCTGTATAGCCATGATAAGAAACATCTCATGCTCCTCTACCGGTGGGATTCCCCCCCACTTCCAGGCTTCTGAGACAAACTGAAGGGGCTAGTCGGGAGACATTGTGTTCACCATCTCCCCGGCCTGGTTCACTCTTCTTCAGACAGGCAATCTCAAGATAAGTACCCTCAACAACTGATTCACTTTCCCAGCATGATGCGCAAGAAAACAGGAGAAATGTTTACCATTAGCTGCTGACCCTGTTTGGTAGATTTCCTTAAACGCTATGTATGCTGTGCTCAGGGCGCCGTGGCTGCAAATCGTTTTTCCAGGAAAGGCGTTTTGCTGTTCAGTTTCACAAAGCTGCTCTACCAGAAAAAGTCTCTGGAGGTTCTCCTGTTGCTCTATGTTCCCCTTCTCTGTCCAGCCAAAGAAAGAAAGAGAGCAAGAGTACTGCAGCTCTCACGTAAGACTCAGGACACCAGAGCCCAAGCCTCTGGCCACTACCCAGCCATCTAGCTGAGACACATCCTCACTTCACCTCTTTTGGGGTTCACCTGGAGGGGCAGGTGTTCAGGCTTTGAGCGAGGGTATCTATTCCACTCATCCAAGCAATAAAGTGAAATAGCTGGTGAAATGATATGAACACAAATGGATACACACCCCCGACGTTCCTAAAGCATTGTCAGAACCAGAATCTTCTGAAGGAATCCTTCTTCCTCCCCCACTTCAACTGCTCCCACTTGAGACAAGAGGGCCCCTTTGTAAGTTCACCTCTTAGAAGGCTCAGTGAAGTGAAGCAAGACATGGTCACAGTGCTCTTTTTCATTAATGTTCCTGATCAAGTAACAGCCGTCGGTAATATACTTCTCCTGGACCCAAACTTCTCCACCTTGGCCGCACGCTGGAATCACCTGGGCAGCTGATGCCTGGGGTTCACTGATTTACTGGGCCAGAGGCTACACGAGCTTAAAGATCTTCCCTGGGTGGTTCTGATGTGCAGCCAAGGGTGAGAACTATGGTGTATCAGAGAATAATGGTGACCGGTTCCTTCCTGTCAAAAATAAAAAAGTTAACGTTTCCTAAAACTCATCTCTGCTATAACAAAGTGTATATGCTTCCAGACACCAGGCAGCACAGCTAAGCGATTAAGAGCACAGAATCTCGAGATAGGCTGCCTGACTTTGACCACCAGCTTTGTCACTGGCTGGCTGAGTACTGGACAATTTATATACCTGAGCTGTGCCCCAGCTTGCTCATTTGTGAAAAGGGCTCATATTATTACCCATACCTTACAGGATAGGATGGTGTGGTGGGTATTAAACCAGTTGATATTTATAGGATGCTTACAACAATGTCTATGACATAGAACATGCCTCAGAAATGTTTGTTAAATAAAACATTGAACCAGTTTCTATAAAAGCTCCAAAGAGAAGCTAAAAAAGAAACTGGCAATTGTATGAACTAAAATAATTCAGAATCAGATAAAACTTTCTTTAGGATGCCAGTTGCATATTTTTGGAGACACACATCCCTCAGATTTTCTGTGCTGCCTCTTATTTTTATAACGGAACTTTATCCAGTTCTGGCAAAAGGGGCATTTTGAGGTCCGAGAGAGAAATTTAACATAACACAGCAACATTCTTTCTTGCTGTGTCCACCCTTCTCTCCATCATTTCAGACATCTGTGTCTCTGTTAATAACTTGGTGTGAGTCTGAGAGCTGAATTTGCAGGAATTGGCAAGAACGGCTTTAGAATTTCAAGTTTTTCCTTTCCAAGGGACATGTCCCTGCTTCCACTCAGAGGATAAAGCAGTATTTTTTCAAAGGGTTCTCTGTCCTGTTGTAGGAAACAGAGGCCCCTGAATTTTTTTATAATTAAAAAAAAAAAAAGCTGTATGCCAAGCACCATGCACAGAAATCCATTAATTCTAGAAGATGTTTAAAGCGGGAGATCAAAACTGAATACAGTCTTGAAATATATGTGTGAACAGATATTTGGCTGTGTGAGCTTTTCAAGTGCAAGAATAAACATTAACTAGTATTTGAGGAAAGATATTTTCATACGTGCAACTCCTAAATAGAGTTGTGTCGAGAGAGCTCTAAATAATATTCACCAACAACACTTCAAATATGTTCAGCTTGCTAATGCTTTCATTCAAAAACTCACACTTAAATTCTCTAATGCCATGAAGTAGCCTCTTAAAAAGAATAAAAACTCATTTTGAAACATGCAGATTACTAATCAGACACCGCTGAGAGAGTGTGTACACAGGCCCCACACTTCTCCATGGGGATCAAAAGCATTCACCGAGTATATATCCTCTGACCCAGGATTCCACTTCTAAGGATTTATTCTTGGAAATTAACTGTACACACCGGCAAAAACATGAACACAAGAAAGGTCATCACATTCTTTAAAGGCAGACAAAGGGGAACAAAAGTATCATGGACCACTGGTTAGCTAGAGGATGGTATATTCACGCAATGGAGTCCTATGGCATGTATCAAGTGAAATGGAAAAGTGTCTGCAATAAAGCTAGTGGGGAAAAACGGTCGTTGACTTATTTGGGTAGTGGGACTCCATCAGTATGGAATATAAGGATACTAATATTAGAAAAATGTATGGAAGGCTATATCAAGTTAAAGAAAGTTATCTCTGATTAATGGAATTGTCGGGCTTTTTCTCTGGGGGAGTAATTTCTAATTATTTAATTATGTATGGCTGCTACAATCAAATGAATAAATAAAATATGAAAAAATTCAAAACTAAAATTCAATAAGGACACAGTAAATAATAAAATATATATCATCAAAAAGAGAGTAGATCCCTTTTTAACTTTTCCCCCTTTCCTTGAGAAGCTTCAGGAGTAACACTTAGGAAAGGAAACTATCACACAGCTCTTTATCCCCTAAGAAATGGCCAGAAAACAAGAGCCATAGGACTGAACATTTTAAAATCAAATACTGTCTTCTCAAGTAAGGGCTGCCTGCAATGGATCCTGCTGTCACTGTGGCTGGCAGTCAAGTTATTTTGCAATGGTAAATTCTTGAGACCCTATTTATTCTCTCTAAATGGCATCTCTAGAACTTTCCTGAAAATGTGAATTGCCTGTAAGGAACAAATGTTTAAAGGAACTAAGAGCTTAGTGTCTCCAATTTATTTAACTTCTTTCTTACAACCAACCCTCTAGCCTCTTTGTCTTTCCTCCCTTTGCTTTATTTCTCTAGTTCTCCCAAATTTCCTAAAAGTTGGGATCCTTCCCCACGAGGGACAGGCAGGATAAGTCAGTGAAGATTCAGGGAGTACCAGAGGCTGGTGATGCTTAGGAAGCAAGAAGATGGAACTTTGAAGCCATTCGAGACTCACTTGATGATCTTAGTTCCAATTCAGAATTGGCTTCTCTTCCCCTCCTTTTTCTCTCAAAACTAAAATTAGAGCAAAACCCAATACATTTGTAGACACTAAACACAGCTCTGATATGGTTTCTGCAGAGAGGGTCATGAAGAAAAGGAGTCCCTAAAGCCTTGCAGTTCAAGGATCAGCGAGTGCTCACTTCTGGTCCCAAGCATATGCCTCAGATCCTGGAACATGAAATCACAGAATTGTGGAATATTAGAGTTGAAAGCGCTAAGTGTTAAAGATGAATGCTACTAATGGTGTGGTTGCTCGGTGGTGTCAAAGATGAATGCTACTAATGGTGTGGTTGCTCGGCGGCATTACATGGGTGCTTGCTAGAAATGCAAATTCTCTGGCCCCAGCATGCACTTACTGACCCAGAAGCTCTAGCGGTGAGGTCCAGGTATCTGCACTTTCATGAGCTCTCCAGACACATAAGGCCAACAATCTAAGTGAAAATTACTATTACACAGTAAGAAACGGAAGCACGTGAGAGTCTGTCTGTCTTCACAAAACTAGAGGGGAAAAGCAGTTATTCTAAGTGAGACATCGAAATAAAGCAACCTTATTTTCTCCCTGTTTCAACATCTGCAAAAATGTACCTTCAGGTCTCTGGATTATCTTTCATTCCTAGCTGTCTTTTCCTTTTTACATGGCTACACTTGGAGAAACTGTGGCAACCAATACAGAACAGCCCAACATGGTCTCTGGAGCATGAAGAAGGGTTTAATTCAGACTCTTTTTACAAATCACTGGATTAATGAAATTCATCATACATGAGAGTCATGAGATGTCGACTGCATGCAAATCACATTTAACAAGCTAAAGTGCAGACTTCGACCTTAGCTCCCAGAACACTGGAACGGCAAACACTAGAATAGGAATTTGACTATGCATGAATCTACAAGAAGAGCTGGAGCTCCTTATCTTATTTTCTCAGGCTGTTCTTACCTATATCCACACCAAGACTCAGAGAGGAGCTCTGAACTGTAGGTAGTTCTATCTCACAAAAAAAGCTGGCTTCCCAGAAGATCACTTCCAAATCATTTATTTGAAACCTGGACACATTTCCTCATACAATGTTATAAATGGTCTTAGATGTCTAATCACAATAGATTTGCAATAAAGTTGATAGTATGAAAAACTTAGTAATTTAAAATTTTCACTCATATGTGGAATTTAAGAAACAAAACAGATGAACATAGGGTAAGAGAAGGAAAAATAAAAACAGAGAGGGAGGCAAACCATAAGAGACTCTTAACTATAGGGAACAAACTGAGGGTTGCTGGAAGGGTGGTGATGGAGAGATAGGATAAGTGGGTGATGGACATTAAGTAGGACACTTGAAGTAATGAGCACAGGGTATTGTATGCAACTGATGAATCACTAAATTCTACCCCTTGAAACTAATAATACACTATATGTTAACTCAATTGAACTTCAATAAAATATAAAAAATAAAGGCTTCCATTAGCAAAAAACATATTCCAATCTCCAATTTAGATGCATCTTCATAAAGGGATATTCTCTTGTGACAGAGAAATGTTGGGGGGCAGATGTCTTTTTCTGCATTCATTATCTTTAGATTGTAGACTACCAATATCATGGACTTTGGATTCAAGATTCCTGGTCCAAAAGATCTACCTAAAAATTCTGAACTAATATCTTGCAGAAGGCTGTAACTCTGGCTCTTATAGGTACCAAGACCAAAGTCAATTAATGCTTTATCTTGCACATTTTCCTATTACCCCTCCCCCTCTTCAGCTGAGCTAGATGCTGCCTCTTTGGAATTCTATTTTCCATTTATCACTGATTTTTCTAAAAATCATTCCTATTATTATTAATATTTTAAAAATATTCCTGTTTATGTTTCCTTTTTTTAAGATTTTATTTATTTGACAGAGAGAGAGAGTAGGCAGAGAGGCAGGCAGGGAGAGAGGAGGAAGCAGGCTCCCCACTGAGCAGAGAGCCTGATGTGGGGCTCGATCCCAGGACCCTGGGATCATGACCCAAGCCAAAGGCAGAGGCTTTAACCAATTGAGCCACCCAGGCGCCCCTATGTTTCCTTTTTTAAAAGATTCATTAAATGCATAATAAGATATGAATATTTTTAAAGCAACATTAAAGAACCCCCATGACCTTTAGCTGTTGCTCCCAAATTTCCCCATCCTCCCAACTTTAGGAAACATTCGGTCTCTGTAGATTTGCACATTTGGGACATTTTATATAAATGGAATCATACAATATATGGTCTTTTATGGCTTTCTTCACTTAGCATAATGTTTTCAAGGTTCATATGTGTTGTACCATGAATCAGTACTTCATTCCTTTTAATTGCCAACTAATATTTCATTGTATGCATATATCATATATGATTTATCCATCCATCAGTGGATAAACATTGGGGTTGTTTCCACTATTTGGTTATTATGCATGATGCCACTGTGAATATTCTTACGCAAGTTTTTGTGTGGAGTATGTTTTATTTTTTAAAAAAAAAGATTTATTTTGAGAGAGAGAGAGAGGGGAGGGAACATGAGCAGGGGGAGGGACAGAGGGAGAGAATCTTTCAAGCAGACTCCCTACTGAGAGAGGAGCCCCACATGGGGCTTGATCCCACAGCCCATGAGATCATGACCTCAGCTGAAAACAAGAGTCAGACGCTTAACCAAATGAGGTTCCCAGGTGACTTGGAAGTACATTTTTATTTCTCTTGGGTGTATATATATGAGTGGAATTGCCTGATCACATGGTAACTCCATGTTTAAGTGTTGGAGGAACTGCCAGACTGTTTTCCACAGTGACTGCCCCATTTTACATTTTTACCAGCAATATAGGAGGATTCCAATTTCTCTACATCCTTGCCAACATTTGGTATTTCTATCGTTTTTATTATAGACATTCTAGTGGGTGGAAAATGGTATCTCAGTGTTATTTTGATTTGTATTTTCTTACTGGATAATGATATCAAGCCTTTTTCACAGACATTGACCTTTTGGGTATCTGCTTTGGAGAAATGTCTATTCAGACCATTTGCCCACTTTTTAATTGTATTATTTGCCTTTTTACTATTGACTCCTAAGAGCTATTCATATATTCTTGATACAAGTCTCTTTTCAGATACACGATTTGCAAACATTTCTTCCATTTTGTAGGCTCTGACATTCATTTTTTAAAAATTTATCACACAACGTGTCTGATTGCATCATTATATATCTATATCTATCTATATATGTCAACATATATATCAACATATTCTCTACTACTCCCCCACTCAGATGGCTGAAGCCACATACCAGCTGCCTTTCCCACTGCTTCCTTCCACCTCAAGACCTCATCATTGCCCTTACCTCAGCCTGGAATTCTTCTAGAGCATGTGGTCTGTGGCCTCACTTCATTTGGCTTCTGCTCCAATGGCACCACCCCAGAGAGGCCCTCTCTAGAACTGCAACTCCCTTTGCCTGTCTCTCCATTCCCTTACCCTTCTCTTCTAGAAGTGCTATGAAAATATAGCAGCAGTTGATGTTTGTCAGAAATTTATATTTGTTTGCCTTTTTTTGGTTAACTGGATAAAATGAATGCTTTCTTAAATGTTTACAGGCAGCCACGTGGATATTGATATTTCTTCTTTTGTAAATATCTCCTTTGTGACCTTTGCTGATGTTCCCATTGGCATATTTGTCTTCGTTAATTTTTAGGAATATTTCCCCTTTGTGTATTATCAATAACTTCCCCAGCTGTGTTTTCCTTGTTCATTCACAGTGTTTGCCATGTAAGAGTTCTTCATTTTTATGTAGACTGATCTATTAGTCTTTACATTTATTCACTGCCTTTGGTGCCTTCTCTGCTCGAGGATTCACAAAAGTGAATGGGCTTTAATACTAAAGACACTTTTCATAAAAATCTCTTTGCTGGTCTGTCTTACAAGCTCTCATTCACAAAGCCCATTCATTGCACCACTAGAGAAACTGGGTTTTCCTCCACCCTCCGCTCTCCTCCTTCATCCCAGCAACGAGCAGCTCTACTTCCATTTTACTGAAAGCATCTGGCAACTCAAAAGTCCACTGTGAGAGACTATTACAGTAACAGTCGCAGTAAAGTCACACCTCCTCCCCAAGCCCTTGTGTTGTGTCCTGTCTCACAATGACTCTGGGCTTGGTGATGTCACTGCTTTTGACTAGTGGGACTCTGGCCAACACCTTGTCGGCAGAGGCATGAAGCAGAGGCATGAGGCACGCACTTGTGCCACTCCTGGGAACACTGCTGCTAAGACGTGAAAAACCCAGGCTGGCCTGGAAGATGGGAGACAATGTGGAGGTAATACTTTGTTATTAGAAAGCGCACAAAGCATAATTAGCTTCCCTGCTAATTGGGCAAAAAAAAATATCAACTTTAAGCCCCAAATTCCCCAGATTCATTCAGGTAAGAAGTACCTGACACTTGCTACCTGCAGAAACAAAAGGAACAGGACTGGAGAAACACACAAACATGGTTAAATTGTACTTGGGCCTCCTATATATAGGTCATCAAACAGTAAGATGCGAGGCTGGACAGAAGTGACAGAAACAGCATCGTATCTCTAGATACGATGAGCCACCCACCTGGGTGGCTCAGTCATTAAGCATCTGCCATTGGCTCAGGTCATGACCCAGGACCCTGGGATCCAGCACTACGTGGGGCTCCCTGCTTGGTAGGAAGCCTGTGTCTCCCTCTCCCAGTCCCACTCCCCCTGCTTGTGTTCCCTCTCTTCCTGTCTCTCTGTCAAATAAATAAAATCTTTAAAAAAAAAAAAAAAGAAAAGTTTCTCTTGCTGTTGGAAGAAACAGAAAAAAAGAGCCACAGACCTGGGGGGGGGGGCGGGCTTGAGCCTTAAGCAATGTGCTTTTCACAAGTGGGTCTTCCATTTCTCTGCTTTACAAAACAAGAAAGTAGGGGGTTGGGGAGAAAAAAAAAAACTAGATCAAGGAAGTTTAAGAGCCTTTGTGTACTTAGGCTTTCCAGCTGGATACACAGCTCAACCAAATATCTATCCTTTCCTGCTGTTAATAGAAATACATGGAATTGCTCTTCCAGGAGGAAAATGGTCACACATCACCAAGGAGACCAGGAGACCCTCATGACAGAGGTTTTTTTTTTTTTTTTTTTTTTTTTTTTTTTTTTTTTTAAAGACTTAGGAATCCAAGCAACCCTCGACTCCTTTCTCAGGACTCCACCAAGAGGGTAACTGAAGCTCGTGCCAAAAGAGAGAATTCACATGGAGTTTGGTCTGTTCACATCTGATACTGGGAATCAGCTGAAATCTGAAGTGCCTAGAAACTAGCTCATTGTGAAGGCAGACATTCTGGCATGAAAACTAGAAAAAGCTGCCACCAAAATAAATGCACATTGTCTTGCACCAACTGCTACTAGAAAGTGATCTCAAGGATTCTAGCAGAAAAGGAAGGCGTGATTGACGAGAAATCGAGCATGAGAGTGACTGCTCTTGGGAGAAATGTAAAACAAAATCATTTTCCAACAGAGGGTATTTCTCATAAAACTGGAAGACAAGGGTCTTTTTCTGTGGTGTGCCACAGGGAAGAGATAGGATGCATATTTTTCTCACCGGCCTCGCAGACTTGCTTTTCTTTCAATAATGCCCTGTGCTTTTCTTCCTGCTGCCAAGGGAATGTAGGACAAGCTAATATAAGCACCACAAAATGGGGGACTCCATTAAAGCTGATTGCAATTCATCTCCACATCTTCAGTACTCGATTGACTCAAACAAGATGGACCATTTGTGCATTGTTCCCATTATTTTCTCATTTTCATAATGCCTCTTGTCTTTGAATTTACCATTAATATTGCATTTTATGTTTGGTCATTTTGTTTGCTTTCTTCCCCCTATGGAATACATAAGAATTCTTACATATGTGCTTGGTTCACTTCAAGAAAGGAAAACGAGGTAGAGATTCCCCTAACATTTCTTAATAAAGGATTTTTTTTTAAGTGTAGAACTCAGGTAAAGAGAATTGTGTAAGTCATATTAATCAAAATCTTTGGTTCATGACTACTCTTCACAGCCTTGTTTGTGGAAACACACACACACACACAACTTAACACAGAGACGAGAATATGAACAATCACTCTATGTGATTAATGTGGTTATCCCAATCCCTTTCCCCTGCCTCCTTCCTCCCAAGGTAACTACTATCTGGAATCTTGCACTGAACATTGATATATACCTATCATATAATCTTGAGTGACCCACTTTCATTTGTTATATTAATAAGATTCCCTCAATGTTCTTCATTGCAATAGTTCATTTATTTTGACCACTACATATGACTTCCTGTATGAATCAAGAAAAGGAAGAATTAAAATCTAGGGTATCAATATTGTATTGCATTAATTCATTTTATGTTCTTTATTTCTTAAAAAATGCTGCACTAAGCATCACTAACTTGTTTTAAAAAAACTGACCACAGGGTGCTTGGGTGGCTCAGTGGATTAAGCCACTGCCTTCAGCTCAGGTCGTGATCTCAGGGTCCTGGGATCGAGTCCCACATCGGGCTCTCTGCTCAGTGGGGAGCCTGCTTTCCATCTCTCTCTCTCTGCCTGCCTCTCTGCGTACTTGTGATCTCTGTCAAATAAATAAATAAAGTCTTAAAAAAAAACTGACCACATAAAACAAGTTGCTATTGTGCTTCATAGCTAATCTCCTCACCCTCAATTTTTTTGGTATTTTCCAGGATTAAATGCTCATTATGTATTCTACACTAGATTTTCCTGAAGATTAGTGATTTCAGAACTGGCAAAGATCAGGGCTATTGATACAAAACCAGTCTATTATGACACTAATCAGATCAGACTCAGCCCTAAATTCTCATTTACTCAACACTTCCAGTGACCTCATGGCCACACACTTCTATAAAAGGCACTAGTCACACCGAACTGAACAAAATCATTCCTTTCCATCAAGGTTCTCACTGCCTAATGGAGGGAGGAAAAAAAATTTTTTTTTAAATCTACAGTCCCAATACAAAAGGTAATTTTCAGCATCTTAGACCTAGGGGCAACTGCTTAGTAGATGAAGAAACGGGAGCAGAGGGACTGATCACTCAAAGGCACAGGGGTGGGAGAACTTTAAGAGGTTAGGGATCTGTGCAGGGGCAAGGAAGTCAGAGGTCAGATCTCAGAATATTGGGAACTTTATCCCAAGGTAACTAGGAGCCACTGAGCAATTTCACATAATGGAGGGATAGAATCAGATTTGCTATCCTAGAAGGTGGGCTATATTGGAGGGTGGGGTGGAGGTAAAAACAGTTGGAACATTAGTCTAGGATCCAGGAAATACAGGATGTGGACCTGGACTGACACAGTCACAAGATCTTAGTAAGTGTGGAAAACAATATCTTGATTTAAGACATAAAAAAAAAATTTAAAAACCTGGGGTGCCTAGGTGGCTCAGTCAGTTAACCATCTGCCTTTGGCTTAGGTCATGATCCTGGTGTCCTGGGATTGAGACCAACATGGAGCCCCAAATCGGGCTCCCTGCTCAGCCCTACACCCTGATCTTGCACTTGCTTGCACTCCCTCTCTCTCAAATAAATAAATAAAATCTTTAAAAAAAAAAAAAAGACAAATAAGAACCATACCGAGAACTGTATTCTAGCCAGTCAATGTGTTTCTCACAAGGGCTTGGGTTAGCAATCCTAATTCCACTTTAATGTACACTAAGATTAAAGAAGATAATATATTTACATATATTATAGATAATGAGAGCCAGGTTTCTCACCATTAGGGAAAGAAGACTGGAATGAACCATGTGGTGTTGAATTAGAATCAGAGGTTCAGGAGGAGCTCATGACTTGAAAGATAGATAGATGGCAGAAAGACAGAAAGGGAAAAAGAAAGAAAGAAAGATGAAAGAATGAAAAAAGACAAGATATTGATATATGTGGTTGCATAGTTAGTATACGTTTACACGTATGTCCTAACCACTGGGAAGGCCTAGAAACAATGACATCCCAGGACCCAATGAGCACCCATAAGGCACAGGCCCTAATTTCTAAATGCCATTCTGCAATAAAAGAAATCAAGAAAGGGTGGGGCAGAAAAAAGATTTGTGGAAATATGAGCTTGAATTTCTCAAATTTTGTGCAATCATTAAGCCTACACATTCAAGAAGTTCAATAAACCCCAAGCAAAACATGAATAAAAGTACACCAAAGCATATCATAATTAAATTGCTCAAAATTAAAGCTGTCAGAGAAAACATAAATATTACATATAGAGGAATAAAGATAAGAATGACCTATTTCTCATTAGAAACAATACAAACAAGAAGACAAAGGAGCAACATCTTTAAAATACAGGAATTTAGAAACTATCAACCTAGAATTCTATAGCAGCAAATGTATCTTTCAAAAACAAAGGTGAAATAATTTTTCAGACACACAAAAGCTGGAAGAATTCATTACCAGCAAAATTATACCAAGAAAAATGTAGAAATAAGTACTTTAGAAAGAAATAAAATGATACCAGATGGAAATATGGATCTGCATAAAAGAATGAAGGGTACTAGAAATAAATAGTGGGTAAATATAAGATTTATTCTTTTTTTTTTTAAAGATTTTATTTATTTATTTGACAGACAGAGATCACAAGCAGGCAGAGAGGCAGGCAGAGAGAGAGGGGAGGAAGCAGGCTCCCTGCGGAGCAGAGAGCCCGATGCGGGGCTCGATCCCAGGACCCTGGGATCATGACCTGAGCCGAAGGCAGAGGCTTTAACCCACTGAGCCACCCAGGCGCCCCATAAGATTTATTCTTATTCTTTGAAGCCTTTAAAATAGGACTGTTTAACAAAAGTAACAATGTAGTGTGGTGTTTAAAGCACACAAAAAATAAAAGGTATAAAACAAAAGAAGAAAGGCTAGAAATGGAGAAACAGAAGTACTGTATACTATTATAAGATTCTTAGAACAATAGAGAGGGGGTATATTATCCTGGCCAACCTTGAAATTATTTAAAAATGTATAGTACTGGGGCACCTGGGTGGCTCAGCCATTAAGCATCTGCCTTTGGCTCAGGTCATGATCCCAGAGTCCTGGGATGGAGTCCTGCATCAGGCTCCCTGCTTGGAGGGAAGACTGCTCCTCTGTCTCCCACTCCCCCTGCTTGTGTTCCCTCTCTCACTGTGTCTCTCTCTGTCAAATAAATAAATAAAATCTGAAAAAAATGTATGCTATTAATGCTAAAGCAACCAATAAAATCACAAAACAAAGAATGTATAACTTATAGGCTAACATAAAAATCATAAAAAATAATAAAAAAATAAGGCACAAAAAAGGAATAAAGGAGAGGTGGGACTAGTAGAAAATAATGCAGAACAATAGATTTAAACCTCACCAAATGAACAGTCATATTAAATGTAAGTGGTCTAGGGGCACCTGGGTGGCTCAGTCAGTTAAGCCAGCATCTGGGTCCTGCTTCTCCCTCTGCCTCTCCCCCTGCTCATGCATGTAATGTGCTCTACTCTCTCTCAAATAAATAAATAGAATCTTTAAAAAATAAATAAAAGTGGTCTAAACACCTCACTTAAAAGGCAAAGATTGTCAAATTGAAAAAAATAAAACAGAACCCACCTATATCCTGATTATAAGAAACACACTTTACATATAAAGACACAAATATGTTAAAAAGATAGAAAAAAATATATCACACTAACACTAGTCAAACGAGATCTGGAGTAGCTATACTAACATTAAACAAAGTACATATCAGAGCAATAAGATAATAGGGATAAAGAAGATCATTTCATAATGAAAAAGGTCTCAGTTCATCACAAGGGCACTTAAGAACAGAGCTTCAAAATACATGTAACAAAACTGATAGAACTTCAAGGAGAATTTGACAAGTCTAGAACTATAGCTAAAGATTTCAAAAAGACTCTTTCAATTGATAAAGTAAGTATCAGTATAATTAGTGAAGGATATAGAAATTTTGAACATTATCGGTGTTGATATACATAGAACATTCTACACAACAAGAGCAGAATATATATTCTTTTCCAGCACACATGGAAGATTTGCCAAGACCACATCCTGGCAAGAATTTTGAACTGAATGAAAATGAAATGACAACATACTAAAAATTTAAAGGCAGCTAAAACAGTATTTAGGGGATAATGTATAGCATTGAATGTTTTTATTAGAAAAGAAGAAAGGTCTCAAATCCATGGCTTCAGCTTCTTCTTTAAGAAACTGGAAAAGCAAGAGAAAATTGTACCCAAAGTCGGTAAGAGAAAGGAAATAAGATTAGAGCCAAAATCACTAAGATTAAAAAAAAAAAAAAAGCCGACAGAAAAATCAACAGAACCAAAAATTTGTCCTTGAGAAGATCAATAAATTTGTTGAGCCTCTAGGTGGACTGATCTGGAAAAACAGAGGGAAAACACAAATTACAACAACAAGTTTGAGGGGGGAAAATCACTACAGATTCTACAAATATTGAAAGCATAATCAAGGAATATTACTAAAAACTTTATGCCAATAAATTTGATAACCTAAAAGAAATGGACTAATTCCTTGAATGATACATACTACCACAGCTTACTCAAAAATTCAAAAAGCTGAAATAGATAAATGTCTATTAAAGAAACTAAATTTATAGTTAAAAACCTTTCCACAAAGAAAACTCCAGCTCCAGATGGCTGCACTGGTGAAATCAACTAAATATTTAAGGAAGAATTAATGCTAATTCTATAAATCACTTCCAGAAAATGGAAAAAAGTGGAAGAACAAAGTTGGAGTATTAACACTGCTTGATTTCAAGAATTATTATAAAGCTTCTGCAGTCAAGGCAGTGTGGTACTAAAGTATAAATAGATAGACCAAAACAGAGATTGTAGACACAGATTCACACGAATATAGGCAACTGATTTTCAACAATGGTGCAAGGGCAATTTAGCAGAAAAGCCTTCTTAACAAATGGTGCTGGAACAACTGGATGTCCATGCTGAAAAAATAAACTTTTATCCAAAAATCAAATGAAAATGAATTTTAGATCTGAATGTAGACATAAAACCATAAAACTTTTAGAAGAAAACATAGGAGGAAACACTTGTGACCTTTAGTTAAGCAAAGATTTCTTAGATATGAAACCACAAGCATGATCCTTAGAGAAAGAAATTGCTAAACTGGACTTTATCAAGATTAAAAACATTAGCTCTTTTAAAGACACTGTTAAGAGAATGAAGAGCAAGACACAGACTGGAAGAAAATACTCGTAATTCATGTATCTGATAAAGGACTTATATCCAAAAAACATAAAGACCCCTCAACACAAAATTATAAGAATATAACCCTCTAAAAAATAATGGGCAAAAGATTTGAACAGACACTTTGCCAAAGAACACATGCAGATGCAAATAAGCACATGAAAAAACGTGTTCTATACGTACAATGGAATGTTATTCAGCCTTAAAATAGAAGGAAATCCTGACAAATGCTACAGCATGGATGAACCTTGAGAACACTGTGTTAAGTGAAATGAACAATAGGACAAATACTGTGTGATTCCACTTATATGAGGTTCCTAGAGTAGTCCAATACATGGAGAAAAAGTAAAATGGTGGTCGCCAGGAGTTGGGGAAGAGAGGAAGAGGGAGTTATAATTTAATGGGTAGAGAGTTTCCACCCTGCAACATGGGAAGAGCTCTACAGATAGACAGTGGTGGTGATTATGTGATAATGTGAATGTACTTCATGTCACTAAAAGGAGCCCTTAACAATGATTAAGATGGTAAATTTCATATGATACATATTTTATCACAATAAAATAATGGATAAGAACAAAAAACGCCCAACATCATTAATCTCAAGGAAATACAAATTTAAAACTGCAAGATACTTCTGCACATCTATGAAAATAAGTAAAATTTCAAAAACTTACCATGCCAAGTGTTGGTGAGGATATGAAGAAACTGGAACTGTGGATATGAATGTAAAAACAGTGCAACCATTTTGAAGACCAGTTTGACAGTTTCTAGAAAAGTTAAACAGATACCTACCATATGATTCAGCCACTGCAGGTATTTGTCCAAGAGAAATGAAAGCATATGTCCATAGAAACACTTGTATATAAATATACATAACAGCTTTATTGCTAATTGCCAGAAATTGGAAAAAACATAAATCTCTGTCCATCAGCCAATCAATGGGTAAACACACTGAGATACATCCATTTAATGAAAATCTACTCAGGAATAAAAATGAAGACATTTGAAATGAAAAAAGGAAATGAAATAAATATACATTACAACATGGATGGATCTCAAAATAATGGCGCTGAGCGAAAAAAGCCAGACCAAAAAAGTATGTACTGTATGATTGCATCTCTCTAAAATTTGGAAAATCCAAACCGTGCTGATGGAAAGCAGATCAGTAGTTGTACACTTTAAATAGGTTCAGTTTACGGTATGTCAATGACGCCTCCATAATGTTGTTAAAAATCATCAAGCAAGCAAACAAATATGTGTGGCAAAATACTACCTTTTCTTTCCATGTTCACTGCATGCTCCCCACCACTAGAGAATAAACTCCTTGAGAACAACACCCATCCCAAGTATTGGGAAACTTTGCTCAAAGTTTTAAGTCGCAAAGACTAACAACTTCCTGCAATTAGGAGTGATGACCTTAGTACAATTAAGTAACACACCAACCCAGCCCATGAGGTGTAAGGCAATTAAGAATAAAAAGACAGAGGGATCATAAAAGTGATAGAGAAAAACTGAATCCAGATCAGATGACAAATTCTCAGCCACAAAAATGCCTTTAGGATTATGCCCAGTCAGGTCCTTATAGAAAAGTAAAGAGGCATTAATACCAACTTTTCTATAGCATTACAGCTATATATAAGTTTACATTTTATTTGATCAAATTTGCAATTTATATAGCTCTTACCTCATAAATTACAAGAGGAAGGACATATTAGGTAATGTGCAACACACACACAAAAATGTATAGATTGCTCTCATGTATAAACACTCTTTCAAAACAGCAAAACACTACTAATAGAAAAATGGCCAGAGTAAAAGAAAAGATAATTCATAAAATACAAACAGATTTTTAAATTTCACCTTATAATTCACACACACACAGATGTATTTTACTCATCTTTTAAAACTTTGAATTCCAAAATGTCTTTAAATCTTTGTCAATGGCAGGAGTACGCTCTAATTAACATTTTCTTAGGCAATTAGCAGGAGGATATTGGCAAACATCCTTGCTGAAAGCTTTTTCTGGCAAAAATTTTCAATATCTAAAAACATTCATAGTTAATCCTTCCATAAGTAAGTTAGCTTAAGCAAATAATGAAATGCAAAGCCAAAGATTGCTTTCAAACTACTAATCACAATCTCGTATTAGTGAAAAACTAGAAACAACCTATATATGGTATAGCAGAAAAACTGCTAAATAAATGAACCTCAGGATAGAAAACTACATGACTGTTTAATGTTATTTTTAAAGAAATTTTAAAGACATGGGAAAATTCTCGTTGAATGAAAAGCATCAGGACACAATCTGTTTAGTACAGCAGGGTTCCAAATCTGTTGAACTCCTCCAGATTTTAAAAAAAATAAAAGTTTTACACTGCTCTTTAAGCACTTTCACCAAATTGTTATCTCTTAGTGGCTCAGTGCCAATCATTAAGCTAACCAACTAAAAGGTTTGAGCACCATCAAACAGAAACTCTAAACTCTGAGACTCCAATCCACCCTTCTAATGCTAACCTAGCCTCAGCCTGGGAGTTAAATAACCACACATCCATTAGCAAAACACCCTCCCTGTCAAGAGTGCTACTGAAAGTAGGTGGTAGAGAAGGGTAAGTAAGCAGTGAAGAGAAGCAGAGACAAATGGGGAATTTAAATGCCTGAGATTTTTGTCCCTGTTCTAGCCCATTATCAAAAATAAACTGGGATTGTTCTATGAATGCCTTCTTTCAAAACAAAGATAAGGCTACTCCAAAATATCACTTCTTTTGGACAAGGCACTCACTCTTGGAACTCGATTGCCAGTGAGTAAGATGGCGTCCCAGGGTTAAGAGGCCACGGAAGAAGGGACTGAGGACAAACATCCATATAGAAAAATATTTTCTTAGCATTTGAAATGTTGGGCCAAAAGAGTCCTGATTTTCTTAAGTTGGAAGACTCTATTCATCATGAGTGTTCCGAAATACTCAGGTTACCATGAAGGGTGACACAAATCATCCCAAGATTACATGGTGGAATTGGCAGAATAGTTCAACATGACTTCTTTCTCCAGCAATTCTTGAACAGTGCATAAGGCCAGGAAATGAAAACCAGCAGACACAGCATTTTAAATTTGTGGGTACATTTTTTTTTCCTTTTCACAGAGTATCATTTTGGTACTGTTGATAGCTTGCCTAAATTAAACCCACAAATAAAACCAGCAAGATTTCTATGGTTATTCTGAGCCATAACCTATAGTATTAAAATGTAGTTAAATGCCTCTAAAATGTTGCAATGGTCCAAGACCTACCTCATTTTTTTTGCTATTATGTAAGATTTGTTATATTCTCATTATAACGTAGTAATATGAACACAAATCGAGAGTAACTGCTGACCACCTCCCCACCTAACTTTTCTGGATTTCTCCTTGAGACACACTAACAAACTCCCTATGAGACCCGGAAAATGAATACCACCTTGCCGGGAAAGGGAACTAAAGGGGAAAAGAGAAAGCACCTGCCAAACACTCAGACTCACATATAACTCCAATTCTCCTCTCAAATCGTCTCCCAAGCTCCAAATACAGCAGTTTGTGGTCAAGGCAAAGCTCCCCCTCTAAGAATGTGGTTCAGCAATGTAACCAAGGGTTTCCATTCACTTTACCGCAGACAACTGCTACTACTTACCGAGGTTAAATTTAACCACCAAAGTAGCCAACATTCTGGAAATTATCCTTTAGGACAGTAGTATATATTCTGGGTTTGCTTTCAAACACCCAGTTTTATTTTAACCTGGACCAAAACAAACAAACAAACAAAAACAAAACAAAAAAACAAACCTAGAAAACACAAAAGAATCCAGAAATTCGTGGGCCTTAAACTTGACAGCTTATGACAGAGGTTAGTACAGGTTTCCGACATTACACCGTAGCAACTCTCCCCTAAGCCAATCATTCAGAGGACTAACCGTGACCCTCCAAGTAAAATGAAACACCTACCAGACTCACATTAAAATGGGAGCAGAACTCGAAACTCAGCTCAACGGTAGCATCCTTCATGGATTACCATATATGTTCTACCTATTAGTCACAAGCTACCCATCATCCCTTGAATTACTGTAAAGTTTCCTTCTTCCCCACAATATAGTATTATTTAATGAATACATATTTGGTGCTACAAAATTAAAATTTAAACATATTAAACATGAATACAATGGTGGTTGCACAATGGTATACTTTTATCAAAATTCATCAAATCATACACTTAAAATCGGCAACTTGCACCCATATAAATGAAACATAACTGAGAACGGATGATTCACTCATAAAACATGGAACCAAGAGTGACTGGGGAGGAAACCGAGAAAAAGAAACTTGCTTAGCCTAGAGCAGGGGTTTCTCAGCCTCACCTTCCCTTTTAGTTGTGACAACCAAAAATGTTTACAGACACTGCCAAATGTTCTCCTGGGGGCAAACCTCCCCCTCCCACTGAGAACCTCTGCATTACATCCCTATAACAAGGATCTATTATGTAAGGAT
This sequence comes from Mustela nivalis, assembly GCF_964662115.1. Lineage (NCBI taxonomy): Eukaryota > Metazoa > Chordata > Mammalia > Carnivora > Mustelidae > Mustela > Mustela nivalis. The sequence continues at coordinate 100,039,537 of NC_139040.1, forward strand.
TTTTTACGGAAATTCAGTAAAAGCCAGTGGTGAAAGTTAATGGTCCCAGAGAAAGAAAAAAAAAAAGGAGAATGTTAAAGACTTCCCAGTTATTTTGGACACTTTCTTCTTCTTCTTCTTCTTCTTCTTCTTCTTCTTCTTCTTCTTCTTCTTCTTTTAAACAGGTGAACTCTACCAAACATTTATTTGCTTATTTTTAAAGTTTTTCTTTTAATTCCCTTTAGTTAACATACAATGTTCTATTTGTTTTGGGTGCAAAATATAGACATTCAACACTGTTTAGGACACTTTCAAATACAGGCGGTCAATGTTATCAATGACTTCCTCCACAGCTAATAAGCACAGATAAATCTGGAAACATCTCAAGCATATTTTTCTAAGAGTCGTCCTTTACTTATATGTTAGGTTTCATAGCCATAAATCATCCCCACTGACCAACTCAATCACATCACTAATTGGTCATCTGTTCTAGCAGAATATAAAGGAATTAAAGCACTGATCATTTACTCTGAGGACAGAATGCAAATATACATTGGACTTTCAATAAATGATTTGTCAAGGAATCGGCTTTTTAAAAATCAAGTCCCTAAGTTCAGTGTTTAGTCAAATTAAAAGAGAAATCTATACCACGTCTGTTTACCAACTAAACTAACAACATGCATATGAAATAAGACTGTGAGACACACTGTGGGTCAATGGCTAGTGCGATCTGTTTATCTCCTACCGTATGAGACACCAGATTAAACGAAAAAAGATGTTTACTACTAATTCCACATTTGGAAATATATTCCAAGGAAATAACCCCCAAAAGAAATTAGATTAAAAATATTCAAAGGGGGCGCTTGGGTGGCTCAGTAGTTTAAGCCTCTGCCTTTGGCTCAGGTCATGATCTCAGGGTCCTGGGATCAAGCCCCGCATCCTGCTCTCTGATCGGCAGGGAGCCTGCTCCCCCTTCCCCGCCAAACCCCCTCTCACCTCTCTGCCTACTTGTGATCTCTGGCAAATACATAAATACAAAATCTTTAAAAATATTCAAAACATTCTCCATATTAAATATTACACAGCTCCCAAATCTGCAAATGGAGGCAAACAAATGGACATTTGTGCTATATCAGACACACAGATGATGGCTGAAAGAAACCTAAGTTTCCAGTCTAAGGCCTGGTTTCCAGACACTACGGGGAACTGAAGGTAGTAAAAAGGGCCCACTGGGCATTTTCAGAACTTTTTTTAAAAAGTGCCTAGGTCAAGGCTCCAGGTAGTGGTGCTCAGCTACAAGGTTTGGAAAAACAAAGGAACAAGCACAGTCAGATGAATAAATTAACCAATTAATAATTACATATGTTTGTACTGTATATAAATTATTTGTATTCTAAAATCATATACAAATATATTACATTCAAATATAAGCAATTACATTTTAAAAATGCAATTAATCAAAAATCTTTTGAATTAGTGTTTTCATTTTCTTTGGGTAAATACCCAGTAGGAGATTTACTGGATCATATGGAAGTTCTATTTTTAATTTTTGGAGGGATTTCCATACTGTTTTCCACAGTGGCTGCGCCAATTTGCATTCTCATCAACACCGCACGAAGGTTCCCTATTCTTGGCATCGAGGAGGGCTTTGTATGGTGTCCGAAGGTAGCTACACTGTGGAGAGCATAGCGTAACATATAAAGAAGGTGAACCACTATGTTGTACACCTGAGACTAATGTAACATTGTGTGCCAGCTGTACTCAAAAATTGTTTTTTAAAAATTAAATCTTTTAAATCATAGGAGCTAGGGAAAAAAATAAGATGTCTTTTCATGGGACAATGAAATATGACCCCCAAATTGATTATAAGAATGGGCAACAAGTAAATGAAAATATGTACTTCCCTGTAATTAACCAGAGGAACACAAATTAAAAGCACCTTAATACTATTAAACATCCACTGAATCGGAGAAACATTGAGAAGTTTACCAAGACCAAGTGCTGGAGAAGATGTGAAACAACCAGAATTCTCACCAATCCATAACCACTAAAGAAAGGGGTTTATCAGCATCTGTTAAATTAAAGATGCACCTACATCTTCACAGATGTTTAACAGGAAACAAAAGAATATTCGTAGCAGCCTTATTCATAAAAGCAAATGGAGGACCACCCAAATGTCCAATAACAGAATAATTTGTGGTACAGTCATATACTGAAATATTATAAAGCAATGAAAAAGAATAAACCAAGCCCCAGGTAGCAACATAGATGGGTCTTATACGTTAAGTGAAAGAAGTCACAGAACACATGGAATATTATTCAATGTACCTAATGTTCAAAGATAGACAAAAAACAAAAGAGAACAACTAGGCTATTGATGGGTGCATTCATATGTGGTATAACTACCAAAGCAAGGGGATGGATGATAAATAAGTCTGGATAGTTTTCCTACAGAGGAAAATATGATCGAGAAGGTCACCCAGGAGACTATGGAGGGGTACTGACAATATTCTAGTTCTTAACCTTGGGGGTTAACTAGATGAGTATTTGCTTTTTAATTATTCTTTAAGCTATATGTGTTTTTCCACTCCTCTATGGTTTTCTCATACCAGAAAGACTTTTTTTTTTAAGATTTTTATTTATTTATTTGACAGAGATCACAAGTAGGCAGCAAGGCAGGCAGAGAGGGGAGGGGAACCAGGCTCCCCGCTGAGCAGAGAGCCCGATGTGGGGCTTGATCCCAGGACCCTGAGATCATGACCCAAGGCGAAGGCAGAGGCTTTAAACCAGAGACACCCAGGCACCCCAAGACTTAATTTTTCAAACACAGTGTAATACAACCATTTCAACACATGCAGATGCAGTCCACATGTGAATCACATTAACTAGAAAAAGCAGAACTGCATATTTAGGATGATTACAATTGCACAGATGTGAACATACAGTGACAAAGCCCACAGGCTAATTGGAAGTGATGTGCAACAGGGGCTTTTCCTGGTGGCGTGCTCAGGTTCATAACTTCAAAACTATTTGATTGCTGTCACACAACGGATTAAGTTTAGAGCTGGTGGTGTCAAAAAATCAATATGGAAAAACAAGTCCAATTGACAATGAGTTTAGAATAGCAACAGGTCCCTGAATTGATGTTCGATAGGCATCTTCTGTAGGCAAACACCTGGGGCAGATTTAAGAGACTTAAGATTGTGTACACAAGTCTATACATCGGCGGATGGCACAATGGATATTCATCAGCCATGGAAAATGTTGGGTTGACAATTATATTTCACAGCAAAAAAGTTTTTATTGTCATTATAAAGCAGGATACTGTTGTCTTCTTGCCATTCATTGCTGGTATAAATGACTGGTCAGATTATTGCTTGAAAGCAAGTTCAAGGGAGGAAGCAAGTTCACTGCAGCTGACCAACTTTGACTTGGCAATTGTCCCAACGACCTTAACTTGTGGATTAGATAACTGTATTTAAGCTAGTGTCAGCTCCATAGGAAAATGCCTGATGATTCCCACTGCTCTCAGCTTTGTTTCTTTAAAGCAAAGAAAAAAAAAAACTGCATCTCCAGCAGCTTTTCACGACTTGGCTTCTGTCTTATTCGAAGTGGTTGGGAGCTTCCAGCCATAGAGACCAACTCACATCCTTACCATATTTCACAGCAGTGAGACAAATAATACCCATGCAGTTTGGGACAGATATTTAGTATTGTAGGCATATGTTTGTTTGTTTAATGAGAGTAGCAAGACTATCCCCATGAAAGTTTTCAGGATCTCTTATGTCTTGCCCACCGGGGCCATAAACTGAAGAGGGACAAAGACATTTAGAGACTCAGACCTTGGGAAGTGAATGGGCAGCTGCCCAGCTGTTCAGGAAGAGCTCTGTGCCTGACATTAGGATCCCTTAGATGGTCTTGGGCCTCCACCGCTTACCTGTGGACCAGTAGAATGCCCACTTGAGAAAATGGGAGTTTTGAGCTGAGAGGACAGGAGAACATGAGAAAAGATGGCCCTGGCCTCAGTTTTCTAAAAAAGAAACATAGGTGGTAATGACTCCCACTGAAGTTGTAAACATTGACCTTTCTGGAAAACCAAGGCTGCTTCTTTGTGCATGAAGCCATGGCTAGCTTATGGGAGCCAAGGCTGGCGCTGATGAGCACTTGTGCCTCAGAGCAGTGTGGACACTCAGAGCACCCTCTAACCCATCTTCAAAGGTCCACCATGGAGAACTGGGCCCCGCTGCTTGAGCACCAGGCCCAGTGCTGGTGGAGAGGTCCAAACTGAAGCCTCACTTAAACATGACCTTGGGCCAAACTCTGGACCCAAGCTGCATCTTCTCAAAATGAGGAACAGTAATTACTACCTCAACAGGTTGTTATGGGAATTCAATAAGATAATGCACATGAAGTGTTTAGTACTATCCTTGTCTGGTGTGCCTGTGTGGCTCAGTTCGCTAAGCTAATCTGCCTTCGGCTCAGGTCATGATCCCAGGGTCCCAGGATCGAGCCCCACATGGGGCTCCCAGCTCAGCAGGAAACCTGCTTCTCCTTCTCCCTCTGCCTGCCCCTGCCCCCTGCTCTGCTCTCTTCCTCTCTCACTCCATTTCAACTAAATAAAAACAATAAAAAATCTTTTAAAAAATTACTATCCTTGTCCTTCAGTAAATGGTCAGTAATCAAGTAACAGCTCTAAATCATAACATCACTGTGACCTAATAGAGTTAACTGAGTACAGAGGGGACCTCCTTGCTGCTGACAGTACCATTTGTAACTCTCCCTTTGCTCCATATGCATCACTCTACACCTTTCCCTCTTCAGCAAGAAAAATCCATGAAAAAGCAGTTAAGTCAACAATAAAAATATCTTCTCTATCTCAAACCACTAAATAACACACCTATTGGCCAGCAGGGCCATTGTCTGCTTTGGATTTTTTTTTTTTGCGAAGTATGGAAAACAGGACCAAAAAATATAAAAAGCTTAATTGCTTCATGATCAACACACTACACTGGAAATGTTCTCACTCATCCGGTAAGAAGATATGTGTATGTGTATGTACACACACACACACACACACACACACACACACACACCAATGTTCATCAAAGCATCACTTCTTAGAAAGAAACAGTTAAGTGCCCTCACTGGGCAAGAAAACAGATAAATAATGATATATCCACACAAAGAATGAACCAGATCAGAGGTCAGCAAACTTTCTGTAAATAGTAAATATTCACCATTTCCTGTAAAATATTTTCCATAGACAGTAAATATTATGGGCTTTCTGGGCTATCCAGTCTCTGGTGCAACTACTCAACTCTGCTGTTTGGGTGTGAATGCAGCTCTAGTGTAGGCACAAAAAGTGGTGGCTGGCTAGATTAGGCCCATGGACCATACTTCGTCAGCCTCTAAACTTTAGCTGCATTTATCAGTGTGGAAACATGTCAAACAATGATGAGCAAAAAAAAAAAAAAAAAAAAAATGCAAATTTCAAAACAACATACGTAGTGTGGTTCATTTATACAAAATTTAAAAACCTGAAAGTGATACTTTATAATCATTAGAGATAAGCGTGTATTAGTAAATGTACAAAATTTATATTTACTCAACTTATAAACTCTCAATTTATGACAGAGCAATGTAGAGGAATCAATGGTATTTTTTTCATTTTTCTTTAAAAATTAAATATCCAAAGCAAATAAGGCATAATACCAACATCTGATAAACTTGGGTGTCAGATACTAAGATAATTATCATATTATGCCCTGTCTTAATATTATATTTGATGGGCACCTGGTGGCTCAGTGGGTTAAGCCTCTGCCTTCAGCTCAGGTCATGATCTCAGGGTCCTGGGATGGAGCCCTGCATCGGGCTCTCTGTTCAGCAGGGAGCCTGCTTCTCCCTCTCTCTCTGCCTACTTGTGATCTTTCTCTCTGTCAAATAAATAAATAAAATATTTAAATATATATGCATATATAATATTTAAAATACATTGTGAAATTTTTTTATTGTTTAATAGAAGCAGGCATTTTCTTTTATTTTGAAGAGACAAGACTTAAAAATCAAGTTAAATGTGTTTTTGCTCTGCATTAACATAATCCAACAGCTAAAATGGACTGGGTCGAAAACCTGCTGCATTATAAATGACCTGATGATGTAAAAATAGGCACTCTATCCTTGAGAAACAAAGGAAAACCAGACTATAAAATGATCCAGAAAATTTTATATATATGTGTGTGTGTATATATATATGTGTGTGTGTGTGTGTGTATACATATACATATATATACATATATTATTTTAATTAAACTTTACACCACACATGGGGCTTGAACTCACAACCCTAAGATCAAGAGTTGCATGCTGAGCAGGCAGGCCCCTAAATTTTTGTTTTTAAAACAGCATTTAGGGGCATCTGGGTGGCTCAGTGGGTTAAGCCTTGGGCTCAGGTCATGATCCCAGGGTCCTGGGATCGAGTCCCGCATCGGACTCTCTGCTCAGCGGGGAGCCTGCTTTCCCTCTCTCTCTGCCAATCTCTCTGCCTACTTGTGATCTCTCTCTGTCAAAGAAATAAATAAAATCTTTAAAAAAACAGCATTTACTGCTTTCTTAATTGCCAATGTAACTCATGCTATATGTGAGGGCAGGAAAGGAGCCTCAGAAAATAAAGAAAAGCATAGAGAAAAAAAGTAACCCATGATTTATCTTCACACCCAGCTATAACTAATACCATTCTGATATGGGTCCCCCTCCAGGATTTGTAACATGCATTTTTTTCCTTACAAAAATGGTACACCAGGTACACAGATTGTTTTGTAGACAGCTTAAACAGCTTTTCATTAGAATATTTATTGATTTATGCACCTCTCTTTTCCTGGATTTATCTCAAAAGAATTCACATGCTAGACAGAGTTGGCTCCTGACATCTTGGTTTAAAAGACTTTGATCTGAGTTTCCAATGATGTAGAGAAGGGCATTTCACCTCTATGTGTCATCTAGACCAAATCAAAGGCCCCTAAAGCACTCACTGAGCCACCCTTCAGAGCTACCCGTTCTAAGCCATTTACAAAAGCCATAAGGCTAGCTACCTCTGCAGACCAGGACGATCTTATGAGAAATACAACATACAAAGCAGTGACTTGTTTGTTCTCAAAACATCTCTGATGGATATAAACAATGGCCAGCTTCACGTCACAAATAGAGCAGCTGCTGTTATGAAGATTAATAAGTAACTTGCTCCAATAACTTGCTTCTACCCTGCAGCAGAACCTTCATCCCTTAAGCAAGATTTACTGAAACTCAGTCTTCCATTAGTGCTAAGAGCTGGCCTGAACGCTTGGTTCCACCTGTTATATCAACTACCAGCACGCAACTCAGCACTGACCGTATGTAGAACTCGGGGCTTACCATGCAGTTGAAAAGAATCCTGTTTATGATCTCATGCTTCCTACAGGAAAAAAATGAACTTTCATCAATTTTGCATCTCCACACCAACCTCCTCTTTTAATTCTGAACCTGCCTGTTGTACTACTTTAAACATCACCGAATCACCCTTCTTGATAGCCAAGGAGCTTTACTGTTAGGAGAATGGAGAGAATAAGGAGTGTAGGAATGGCAACTGCTCGGCCATACCTCACCACAACCATGAAAAGCCATTGTTCCAGGCTATGGGGAAAAGTGGGGGCTGCTACTGAGCTACTCAGGTGGGAGCCTGCAGAATCTAGTGGCCAGGAGTCCACTGGGCCCACTCTGAAGTTTTTCCTTTCTCTGCTACTTGTTGTTGTGTCTCTTTCTCCTTCTGTCCCTACACCAGCTGTGTCTCTTGTATCTTGAGTTCCGGTACCTCTGAAAGAAGTCTCCATCCATATCTCAGAAGCCAGGTCATCTTAAGTTCCACTGACCAGCCAACTAGTAAGTAGTCAAGGGTCAGAACTGTTCTCCCGCTCAACTCACTGTGCTCATGGTGGACAGTGGGAAGGGCCAGGAAGTACAGAGATGGCCAAATGTAAAGAAGTGCACAGGGCCACTTTTGTCAGCAAAGAACACAAGCGAGCAAGCTTCTGAGAGCTGGCCTCGCTCTTAAATCTGTGGGCATTTCCAACTGAACACGTGCAAAATGGAGCTCATCCTATTAATCTCAAACCAACTTCTAAGGTCTGCATTTTCACGAGGGCATCACCATCATCCAGGTTCTTCAAGCACATTAACTCTGGGGTTCTCCCTCATTCACAAATATCCTTGCCACATCAAAAAATGGCTGTCTACTATCCTCTATTCTTCATTCTCATTGTCACTGTAGAGAAGACCCTATGCTTTCCTGGTTCGCCAGGTTTCATCACTTCTTGCCTTTCTTATTCCAACCCAACCAACTTACTGTTTCTAGACTAGACCTGTAAACAGCTTCCAGAGCTACCACTCCGTGCTTGAAAGTATGGTCTAGTCTTCCTACCCATCCCGAGCAAAAATATGTCCAAAGCCCTAACCCATGCAGACAACCCACCAGAAGGCCTAGGCCTGCTTACCTAGAAGTACCACATTTGATCCCTTATTATAGATAGACCCACTCTGCCCCAAACACAGAAACCATTCTGCTTTCTGTAGACCTGTACTTACGCCACTTCCTCCAACTGAGAGACTTCATGATCCTCCCAGGGCACTACTTGTCAAAATTTTTTCATTCTCCAAGGTGGATTCTGTTCCTTTGACTTGCCCAAATTCCCAGCTAAATGAGCTCTCTCCCTTGGCTTCACAGCACTTCATTTAAACTTCTAATACTTCTCATTCAGTGCTGTCCAATAGAGATCTATTGATGAACTGCATACTTACCTTTAAATTCTCTAGTAGCCACAATGAAATTAAAAAGAAACTGGTGAAATTAATTTTAATAATATTTTATTTAACTTAGTATGTCCAAAATATTAACATTTCAATACATAATATAAAAACAGATATTTGTTCATATTAAATACTCAACATCTATGTATTTTATACTAGGTGTCCATTTGGACTATCTACAACTGAAGTGCTCAAGTGGCTGCTTTATTGGATAGCACATGGCTAGCTCTTTCAAGCCCCAAATTGGGAGGCTTGCTTCACTCCCACTCCTATTTATGCCCGTTTAAACTTTATTTCCTTTAAAATTTTACTTATTTATTTGACAGAGAGAGAGAGTGAGCACAACTAGGGGGAGCAGCAGGCAGAGGGAGAGGGAGAAGCAGGCTCTCCAAGGAGCAGGGAGCCCAGTGCAGGGCTCGATCCCAGGATCCTGAGATCATGATCTGAGCTGAAGGTAAAGGCTTAACCAACTGAGCCACCCAGGCACTCCTCCCATTTAAACTTCAATTCTTGAGGCTAAGGATTATTCCTTATATAGGTATCCCCTAGAGCAGGAGTCCAAAAACAATAGCCCATGGGTCAAATTGGGCTGTCCACCTCTTTTTGTAAATACAGTTGCATTTGAAGATAGCTTCGCTTCTTTATTTACATTTGCCTATGCTGATTTCACATGAAATAGCAAAGCTGAGTAGTTGCACGTGGGACCATAAGGCCCACAAAGCCTAAAATATTTATTATCTGTTCTTTACAGAAATGGTTTGCTGATCCCTTTCCTAGAGCAGTGATTTCCAAAGTGTGGTCAGTGGGCCAGCGCTGGTCAGCAAACTATTATCAGTCCAAGATAAGAAGCTTGCATCAGAATATATATATATATATATTTTGTAACAGGACTTTCTTTATGAAGAAAATAGTATATTAGTTAACAGTCTGGCACTATCCCCTTATCTCACCATGACCATTTTAATTGACTTTGTTGTACCTTTTGCCATACAATTTAAAAACGTTTATAAGCAAAGACAAACTTTTTTTAAATTGCTTCTGAGTCCCCAGCTGGGTTAAGGCAGTCTAATTCATGTCGTGCATATTATCTCTATATTTTCTTACAGGATATGGCTTTGGTTTTGTATTTATGCATTTACACCAACTACAAGTTTTAATATTATTTACGTAAGGGCTCCAGTTTTACTTTCTTCTGTATATCCATCCTCTCACTGCGATGAATGTTCTTTTTCATATAGTAAACCATATGCACTAAAATTTACTTTTGGATTTGCTATTGTTCCACTAACCTATTTGTATATTTCTAAGTCAATATGAGATTGAATCAATTAGTGACTTCCTAGCTGTATTAGTTATGTATTACCACAAATATAGAGGTGTCAAACAGCATACAATTATTACCTCATGGTTTCTGCAGTGTCAGGAGTCTGGGCACAGCTTAACTGGGTCTTCTGTTTCAGAGTCTCACAAAGCTTCCAAGGGGTCAGGTGGCTGCAGTTTCATCCAAGGCCTACATGGGGAAGGATCTGCTTCCAAGATCACTTGATCATTGGCGTCATTCTGTTGCTTGCAGGCTGTCAAACTGGGGGCCTCAGTTTCTTGCAGCCAGAGCTGCCCTCAGTCCCTTGCCATGTGGCCTGCTCCATAGGGCAGATCACAATATGGAAGCTTACTTCTTCGAAGCCAGCCAGGGAAGGAGTCTCTCAGGAAGGCAGACATTACAGTTGTATGTGATGTAATCGTGAACATGTATTCACATGTGTCTGAACATCTTTGTTGTACTCAATTAGAAGCAAGTCATAGGTCATGCTCAGACCCAAGTGGACGAGGTTACATAAGAGCATGAATACCAGGAAGTGGGGGTTATGGCAGCCATTGCATGGTCTGTCTGCCACAAGAGCGCATTCTGATAACTGGTGGGGCACGTACTTCCTTACCCGTCCCCCAATTTCTCTGGATTTTTCAGGCATTTGTTCTTCTATTAAAAACATTATTTTATCAAGTACCACCCCTACCCGTCAGAAAACGTCCTGTCGGGATTCTATATGGAATGGCCCTAAACACATTTTTTAAAAATCTGGTATTTTTATGATATAAAATCTCCCCCACTCAAGTACACAGTGTCCTTTAATCTGGTTGGATCTTATTTTATGACCTTCAGTAAATCTTTCGTTTTCTTCATATAAGAGGCTTACCTTTCTTGTTAACATTTTTCTAAAGTAGTTATGGTATCTGTTGCTACTAAGAATGGAATTTTTCCTCTCCTTTTCTAAGACTTGTGCTAAAATAATGAAAAGCAAGTAATTTTTGTATTTTTATCTTGTATCCAATTGGCCATTTTACCAAATTCTCTTAGTAGATTTTTTGTTTGTTTTGTTTTTATTTTTTGTTTTTTATCTAGAATCTATTGGGTTTCTTAGTACACAACAATTGTATCCATGAAAAGATCCAACATAAAGGGGTTTTTTTCTTTTATTACATAGGCTAGATAAACCAAAATCATAAATAATCATGGTAAAAAAGAATCCTTGCCTAGTCCCCAACTGACTCAAATGTTTTTAATATTTTATTATTTTTAAAATAAATATTTACTGTTGGTTTTAACATTTGTTGAGTGGAAATCATCTCTTCTCATAAAAGAATAATGGTAGATACTCTACGCTCAAGGAAGTGGAGCATAACTCCCCACTCCACAAGTGTGAGCTAGGCATAGTGACTTTCTTCCAAAGAGTATAGTATGGGAAGGTGGAAAGAGACTAATTTTATTATCTCAGCCAGGTAATCAAGGTCAATATCAACAGCAGTAAGTTATCTTGATAGTATGTACCCTTCATATGATGTCATGAAAATGGCACTTAACCTGTGGTCTTCTTTCCCAAAACACATAACCCTAGTAACCATGAGAAAAATAACGGACAAATCCCAAAAGAGGGCCACTGTACAAAGTATATGACCCCTATTCTTCAAAATTGTCAGTCATCAAAAACAAGGAAAGTCTGAGAAAACTGTCACAGCCAAAAGAAGTCTAAATGTAATACTACTAAATGTAATACAGTAGCCTAAATTAGATATTAGGTAAAAACTCAGACAAATCTGAATGAAGTGTGGACTTCAGTTCATCATGTGTCAATCCTGTTTCACTAACTGTAACAAATGTATGATAGTAATGTAAGATGTTAATAATGGGAAAAACTGGTTACATGGTATATGGAAACTATGTACTATCTCCACAATTTTTCTGTAAATTTTAAATTGTTCTAAAATTAAAAGTTTATTGAAATATAATAAGGCAAGTCATCGATACTTCGTTTAATTTTAAGTGACAGATTTATATTTATTTTTATCCTACTTAAGAATACTCTTATTTCAATGACAGAGCTAAACTCAGTGATCAAACTCATTATATCTTTGGTTCTTATTCAAACCCTTTTGCAATCCCAGCTCTCTTTCATAGCAAACTATAAAATCCAAAATGTTAAGCCTTGATTTTCAGAATAGAAAGTATTGTGATCAATTTACTCATTTAACAAATAGACATAGTACCTCCCATGTACAAAATATCAAGAAAAAAAGCAACACTCTACACCATAAGGAATAATGTTGCCAAAACATGCGTGTGTCACACTTTACGAAGCACTTGAATGTCATTTAACTTTCAAACACCTGACTAAGCGGGTAAGCATGGATCTCAATTCTGGAGAGGGAACAGAGGTTCAGAGACACTTAGGTGACTTGCCAAAGGTCACACAGCAAATGGTCCAAATCAAGACTTCACACAGGACTGATTTTGGATCCCCTACAAGAGAAGGCAATAATTAAAAGAATACCAAATGACTGATACAGTTTAGAATGTGAAACAGAAATCAAGTAAAGCGAGAAATCCTCAAAAGTTTCATCAGAAATAGAAAATGAACAGAAGAAGCGATGAGGAGGTGCAAGGAACATGTACCACCCAGATCCCTATTATTGAGCTTTAGGTTCCTTTTCAATGCAATGCGGTCTACCTTTGGGAAGTCCTGGAACAATCCCCAGAAATCAGAAATTCTCAAGTAATTGTTGTGGAATGATTAGAACAATTAACTGACCCCGGAATTCTGTATATCACCACGATGAGGTTTGGAGAATGGGAACTGAAGTGCAGAAGCAACTTCATTTCACGGAGAATCAAGAATTGGTAGTCTCAGGCAAGAATAAATGTCTCTATATTTCTGGGGAAAGGAAAATTGATTATTCAATAGGCATGGTAACTAGTAAACCACCAGCACGCACTTTCAAACCTATTTGATCAATGGCGATTCACCTCAGTCTAATTGTCAATGACAACTCAACTCGCTTCAGGGAACATACTTCAGAAAGCCAATTACAATGACAGCCTCACAAATCCAAGGTCAACCAAGCAGCAGCAGACGCACTGCAGTGAACACACTTTTCAGAGTCAATCAACAACAGTCTCACCCAAATGGCTCTAAGGCCAAGGTCAACCACTCATGCCTCTGTAATCAAAGCAACCCCCAAACATGACCATACCTCCCAAAAAGATCAGAAATCTACTTTACTCATAAATTTCTGTCTCTCCTATTTTGCTTTTTGTTTTATATATCGGATAATAGTTGAATCTTTTGACAGAGGGCAAACCATGACTCTTATTAACTTCTTTTAAGTGAAACCGTGAGCAGAAATAGATGCACCCTAGAGAAAAGAAACTACGCCAAACTCCAAGAGTTCAGTTGGAGACACTTACAAGTAAGAGACCAGTTCAGTGGGTAAGAAAAGCACTAGATGGGCTACATCTTGCTTGTGGAATCTTCTCAAACTAGCTTTATGGTACCACAGATCACATCACAGGAAAGCATTCATATGGTAAGAATTTATTTAAAACAAACTGCAACACAGACCACAGAATCACAGCCCAGGAATCAGAATCACCTTGTGAATGGTTTTTAAAAAAAATATGTACCCAGGCTGTTCTCCAGATCAATTAAAATCAAAACTTCAGGAGATAGGACCACACATTTTTTAAAAGTCCCTTAGTGATTCTGATGAGTATGCCTATAGTTAGAAATGACTAGCAAGGTCTCCCACGAGTGACAAGGACACTTTGATTTACTAAGAGACATTGAAAACCTAGCTTCAGATTTGGAGCAAAGCAGAACAAATCAATAAGCCAACACTAGATACTCAGCAGCTAGATATCTATTCCTTAGCAATCTCCAGACCCAGGAGACTCAAGGTGAACCAGGCCTACTGTGATATATTGAGTTCTTTTGGAATCAATGGTTCTCAGTCTTGCTTGAATAGCTGAAGCCCCTGGGAGATCATTTAAAAGATAGAAATGCTGGTACCCAACTCCAGACCAACTGATTCAGAATCACTTAGAGTGGAGCCTAAACATGTATTTTAGGTCTCCTTAGGCAATCCTGCCGGGCATACAGGGCTGAGAATCACTAGACTCCTCAATTAGTACCTGTACCTGATCCACTCCATCTTCCAGTAAAAGGCACCTGGAGTTTCTCCTAAAAGAGATGGTGAAAACACCCACTATGTCTTACAGAATACACTAAGAAAAATTTTCCACAATAGAACTGTGATTCTCAATTTTACCACCAAACCATATAACCTGCTTTTATGTTCAACTGATCAAATAATGAAAAGGGAAAACAAAGAAAAACCTTCTATCTTTTCCCCTGATGTCTTTTTCTTGATGAATATTGGGGCTCTATATAAAAGAGGCCAAAAATGTTGAGACAAGAATGAAAAGCCATGGGGCACCTGGGTGGCTCAGTGGGTTAAAGCCTCTGCCTTCGGATCATGATCCCAGGGTCCTGGGATCGAGCCCCGCATCGGGCTCTCTGCTCAGTGGGGAGCCTGCTTCCCTCTTTCTCTGCCTGCCTCTCTGCCTGCCTCTGATCTCTGTCTGTCAAATGAATAAATAAAAAATCTTAAAAAAAAAAGAGTGAAAAGCCTTCTGTTGCGGCAAGAGGGAATAACGGCCAAAAAAGGAAAATTTTTAAAAATATTTATTTATTTTAGAGGTGAGGGGAGCATCTTAAGCTGACTCCATGCTGAGCAAGGAGCCTGGGTTGGGGCTCAATCTCAACCCCAAGATTATGACCTGAGCCAAAACCAAGAGTCAAACACTTCAGCGTCTGTGTCACCCAAGCACCCCCGCCCCCGGAAAAGAAATTTAAGAGCAAGAATCCAACGATCTGCTTGCCATGAGGAGAGAGCCCAAATCAGAGGCTGCTGTAATAGGAACAAGGAAGGAAAAGACATATGAATATATTTTAAAATGTGCTTCAGATTGGTTTAGCAGTGCATTAGTCACTCACGTCAAGGGTTTAATACATTTGAACAAAGAAACGCAGTCAGAGATGATTTTCAATTCCCAGCCCCTTCTGAGGTGCTTACTTAAAAGAGTATATAATGCTGAACAGTCAATGAATCATAAGTAATGTAGCTCATGGTAGGGTCAAATCAAGAACTCTAGCTATAATTAAAATTGAGGAAAGTATTTCATTCTAATTGGACAAAAATTCAGCTAGTTTCCAAGCAACTACTAAGTAGAAAAGACTCAATGTTCCCCAAATGCTATAAAAGGTAGTGCAGATATCTTAACTACATATTGCATATGGGAAGTAGAGTTGATTAAGAAAAGACTGTTCAGATTATAATGTACAAGTCCTATAATAAACATGAAGGGTTATCATTGTAGAAACACAAAAAGAGCAGAGCAATAACCCGTTTAACATCCTACTTTGAACTCTGGTGCTTCCACATTAAACTAATACAGCAAGGTCTGAATTAGGTCAGAAGGCACATGGGCCTTCACCTGGTGGGAAGAAATTAGAAGAGCAAAAAAAGCAGCAGCAACCTTCAGAGCTTCATTCTCATTTATCCAACTCTGGTCCCTGATGGCCATGTGGCCTTAAAGAGGCTGTGCCTTAGTTAGACTATTCCAACCTAGAACACTCCCCTTGACATCCAAAAGCTTTTTAAAAATTGAAAAGTATATACCAATATCTATTACAACAACCCAGCTATTGCCATTGTAGGTGCTCTAGTCAATCACTCACAAACAACTATGTATTTAATTAGTAGCATGCAATGAAGAGATACAAATATAAAAGACTTTCAGTTAAAGATGATGGATTGAACACATCCATTTACCTTGGCTATCTCCCAAAACTCCACTGAAATGACACTAAAAGGATCTTTAAAACCCACAATAACAGAATGGAAGAGGAGACAAATGCAGTGACACTTTGGAAGCTGAGCCAGATCTTAAGGCAGCTCTGAGAAAAGCCAAGAATGAAATATTTGCATGCAAACACTCTCAAAATGCAGCTTCGTGCACACCTGGAACTGGGGATGGAAAAAAGACTAAAATAAGGAGGAGCTGGTAAAAAAAAATACTTTTTTTAGACAAGTAATTAGATCCCCTCCATCTTCTGTCTCTGGCCTTTCCCCATTCCAGCATAGGCTTGGATTTATTTTCTAGGGTGGAACTAAGAAACAAAAGCACAGTGGACATAGATTCTATAACTCAAATAGGAGCTTAACAAAGGTTTATATATTGCACGTGAAGACATCCAAATTCCTAAACATTTTCATTCAAAGAGAGGATTAGAAGATGCTTCTGTAGGAAATCTGATCAGACCAAGGGAAAAGACTTAAAAATACTGACCTTGGTTCCAAAACTCAATTGTCAAGCCAAATCACCCAACTTAAATTCAACAAACTCCCACCTCATATACTAGGAGCTTCCAATCAGCCTTTTCATGCTCCACTCTTAAACAAGTACGGAACAAAGACCAAAAGTTGATCAGAAATTGGAAGTAATACTCCAGAAAACAGAGATATTTGAAGGAAACAATACAGAAAAAGCAAACTTAAAAAAATCATTAATATTGCCAGATGGATTATAAAAAGAGATTACATTTTTGAAACAAGAGGCTAGGAAAGGGAATATTCAGATCTCAAGGAGGAGCTCCTAGAAATCAACATATAAACAAATGACGAATGCAAGACCAGGCAAAATCAAGTGCGAGAGATGTCCCATAAAGGAGAGCCAAAAAGATGGAGAGCTTGGGGCGCCTGGCTGGCTCAGTCGGTGAACCACATGATCCCTGATCTTGGGGTTGTGAGTCTGAGCCCCATGGTGGGTATAGAGATTACTTAAAAAATAAAATTTTAAGTAAAAGACGAAGAGGTAAAAAATAGGAAAGAAAATAAGAGAATCTAAGAGGTGAAATATTGAAAGGGAGAATAGGGAAAATGAAAGGAAAGTGTAATAACAAATTTTTCAAGAAAATTTCCCCAAACTGAAAGACCTCAGTTACCAGATTGAAAGGCTCTACAGGAAAGAAATACAAATAAACATATAACAAGACATATTCTGATGCAATTTCAGAGCACCAAAAAACAAGAAAGAGTTTCCAAAAGCTTTCAGAGAAGGAAAAGCAGAATTTAAGTAGAATTAGAATAAGATTTGATTTCACAGAAGTAACAAGAGCAAGAACACTGGGAGGAGGGGAGGAGACAGCAACATTTTGAGGGTAAATAGTTTACAGCTAGAATTCTATACTCAGCCAAACTATAAAATTAAGTACCAGAGCAAGATAAGATTTTCACACCTGCAAGACCTCAAAATATTAACCTACCATGCATCCTTTTCCAGAAAGTTACTAGAAGATTTGCTCCACCAAAATGAAAGAACAAACCAAGAAAGAGAAAAACAGGATATATAGGAAATTGAGGATCCAACATAAAAGGAGACCAGATTCCCTAGGATGATGGTAAAGGGAGATTAAAATGATGTTGGCTCTTTCAAAGGCCCAAGGAACACTAGTCCAAATTGAAGGTCAGAATGCTCTAGAAGAAAATGTCTCCAATGGGAACGGATAGGATTCATGAAGTGTTTGAATATACGAAATGAAGATACACAGCTCTTGGGGAAAGTGGGAGGATAAATTAGGGGCAAACATGGAAAAGGACATAAGCAAAGGATATAAAATGAGGCAGTTTTTAACTCCAGGGAAAACAAAAAGCTGTGCAAGCAATCATAATATACACACTAAGTGGCTCAGCTGTGAGTAGGCTTACCTAGTGAGTAGGCTTATAGTAATGTAACCACTAGTGCTCTAACCAGAATGATATATGATAATAATCAATGATATATTGGGGTCTACCAAAATATGGAAAGGATGTGGGAGAGCTAAATCTTCGTCTTCCTTAGGGGAAGACAATATATAATACCTAATACCAAAAAGCTGAGAAGTAGTAGAATGAGGGTATTACTTAAAAATGAAGCAGCACCTAGCAAAAGTTGGTAAACATTCTATTGAGACACCTGGCATATAAAAACCATTTAATGAATGTTTACTGAGTTACCATAATATGTAAAATAGTTAGCATAAGCTTTAGTATGTGCCAAGATTCAAACACTTGGTAAATGTTGGGGAATGCTCTTTAAGATATTTTTCTTCTCTATTTAACCCAAAGAACTAAACTTTCTGGATAACAAAAAGAAAAAGAAAAACATTTTGACTATTATTCTTTTAAATCCTCCCCAAGAAAGGCTGATGATGCTTACTAAATGAAAAAAAAATCACTCATATTTTTCAATAAGAGAATTTGATAGCACTAGTGATGAGCTAATTAGGTCCTTGGATACTCAAAGAAGAAATCAAATCCAATATATGCTGGAATGAAGCAAAGGATATTTCTCTTCACACATTATTTAGTGGATTTAGATGCAATTAATTTAGAACTCACATGAGTGTCTAAAATGCATTACAAATTACAAATCAAAACAGAATTTACCTAATAAGTGGTATATTTATAAAGTTGTCCTGGTTGTTGTTGAAATAATTATTTGTTGTGAAGAACAGATATTTTGCTTTGTATTAGGATAAAATAGATATATTTTTTATTCAAGTTTAACAAATTAAATTCCAATTCCAGCTTTAGATTTTAGATAACTAAAATGTCTGGCAAACTAGCTGATCATAAAAATATAGTAACCGAACTACCATTAGGATAAGCAATTCTTTATAAAGTCCTCTATCCCATGTTTGTATACACCAATGTCAGGAACACATATATTAGTCACCGCAAATAGACTGAAAAGAACACTGTTTTTAAAAGCCTCCCGATTAAGGTAAATTGAAATAAATAAATGAGCCCAAGAGTAGTCAATAAAATTTCCTTTATTTATTCATTCATTAGTAAATACTTCCTGGGTAAACCTATTAAGTGCCAGGCACTGTTTGCTAGTCTTTGAAGCATAGAGTAACTTACTCCTAGGTGTGGTTTTTTTTTTTCTCCTCTTCTATAAATCTGAAAATGAAACACATAAATCAGGGAAAATAAAGGATCCATTTACCTAGCATTCAGGAGATGTCACGTACTGGAAGACAAATCATCTTATCCATTTAGACACTATTATATAAAGAACTACCCACTTTTCTTCTTCAAAAAAGAATTACAGTATACCACAGAGATTGTTTTTCTTCTCACTTGGGATTGTGTTCAGTATGCTCTGGCATGGTGGTTGCAAACACCAGTAAACATGGTTTTTAAAACACTTAGTTTTGCATAAGGCTCTATTTTTCTTCATAGGATTATGTCAAGTCTGATAGTGTAGACGTTGCTGGCACTGTTGACATATGGAGCCAGAAAATCTTTGCTGTGAGGACCTGTCCTATGCTTTATAGGTCGTTTAGCAGCACCTGGGGCCTCTACCCCAGATGCCAATAGCACTCTATCCCCAGCTGGGACTCAAAAGGTCTCCAGACATCGCCAAATGTCAGGAGATGGGTGGGCAATAAGGTCACCTGTTGAGAACCACTGCTTTAGCGGAACACCTGGGAAGGGGAGAGTGATTGTAGACAGAAGAGGAGACCAGATAAAACAAAGGTCTATTCGCTAACATTAGGCTTCTGCTTTAGCCAACGCTCAGGTACATTCACCTCTTGATGTTACTGGTCTACTACCATTTTTTATTTTATTTTTTTATTTTTAAATGTTTTTGCATTTATTTTTTTTTAATTTTCAGCATAACAGTATTCATTCTTTTTTCACCACACCCAGTGCTCCATGCAATCCGTGCCCTCTATAATACCCACCACCTGGCTCCCCCAACCTCCCATCCCCCCCCTTCAAACCCTCAGATTGTTTTTCAGAGTCCATAGTCTTTCATGGTTCACCTCCCCTTCCAATTTCCCCCAACTCCCTTCCCCTCTCTAACTCCCCTTGTCCTCCATGCTATTTGTTATGCTCCACAAATAAGTGAAATAAGTCAAGCAGAGAGAGTCAATTATCATATGGTCTACTACCATTTTAAGCTCAAATGTCTTCTGGTCCTAAGTCTAAACTGAAGGAAGGGAAGAGAGGTGGTCCTGTTAAAACAATTCAAAAAGAATGCAAAGGAAACAATTCGGTTTAATCTTTTCTACATCTTCCACTTAAAATAACACCAAGGTCATCTTTTTTGTTAGTTACCTAACCTAAGCCCAGAAGTTTTGACAGATATTAGAGTACCTATGTGCCAGACATAGTTCTAGGTGCTAGAAAAAGATAAATTTCTCAATTGTATTTACTGAATTGATAAATCACTCTAATAAATGGCATTTTCTTCATGATCTTGGGTTTGGCAACAGATTCCTAGATATGACACTAAAAACATAAGCAACACAAGAAAAATAGGTAAACTGGACTTTATCAAAATAAACTTTTATACTTCAAAAGACACCATCAAGAAAGTGAAAAGGCAACACACAGGAGAAAATATTTGCAAATGATATATCCAATAAGAGTCTTGAATCAAGAATATATAAAGGACACTTGCAACTCAATAATAAATAACCCAAATAAAAAATGAGCAAAGGCTATCAATAGACATTTCTACAAGAAAGATATACAAATGACCAAGAAGCACATAAAAAGATGCTTAACATCATTAATCACCAGGGAAATTCAACTCAAAACCACAATAAGACACCTATGCGGATGAACAGAATCACAGTCATATACTAACAAATGTTGGCGACAATGTGGGAAAATCAAAACCCCCATACACGGCTGGGTTGGGGGAGGTAATAAAAGATGGTGCAGTCACTATGGAAAACACGATGGCAGGTCTTCAAAAAATTAGACATAGAGTTAATATATGCCCCAGCAATTCCCTGCAAACTGAAAATACACGTTCACACAAGCACTTGTACACAAACATTTATAGTGGCATTATTCACAATATCCAAAAGGTAGGAACAACTCTAATGCCCATCAATGGACAAACAGATGAAGGAATGTGATATAGTCATACAACAGAGTATTATTTGGCAATAAAAAGGAACATGGAGGGGTCTTGAAAATATTACATTAAGTGGAAGAAACACAAAAGACCACATACTACATGACTTATATGAAATGTCCAGAACAGGGAAATCTACAGAGATCCAGAAAGTAGATCAGTGATTGCTTAGGGAGAGGAGAGTGGGGTATGATAGCTAAATGGTATGGAGTTTCCTTTTTAGGTAATGAAAATGTTCTAAAATTGACGAGGGTGATGGTTGCACGTATCTGTGAATATACTAAAAACCACTGAATTGTACATTCCTCAAAGTATGAATTATATGGTATATGAATTATATTTCAGTGAAGTTGTTAAAAAAAAAAAAAGCAACCAGCATTTAAAGTACAATAGAGGGGTGCCTGGGGGGCTCAGGTCATGGTCCCAGGATCCTGGGATGCAGCTCAGCCTCAGCCTTGGGGGGGGGGCACGGTGCTTGGGCTTCCTGCTCAGCAGAAAGCCTGCTTCTCCCTTTCCCAGTCCCCCTACTTGTGTTCCCTCTCTTGCTGTCTCTCTGTTAAATAAATAAATAAAATCTTTTTTTTTAAAGTACAATGGAAAACAGGACATTTGGACAACACTTTATTAATGAGAATATCTTATTTAAAATACCCTCAAATCGGGAGAGATCTCATTCCTTTGGTTATGAATGATTATTGAATGCTAAACTGCTGAAAATGCTCCAGGTCAACATTTTATTTAAATTATAAAAAGCTTAGAACACAGGCATCAAGAACTTCAGAGGACATAAAATGCAGTGCATGTTTAAGATGTATTAGGGGACATTAAGTAATTATATGCACCGGGTGGGGGCGGGAGGTAAGCAAGAAGAGCTAAAGAGATGAAAAGCCTCTGCCTGGAAGACTCCCTTCTTCACCAGCCTGCAGTGATGCTATAAGAACAACACTCCACATATACTGTAAATCTTATTTTCAGGAAGCTAAAAATAATCACCCATATGATTTACTCCAGTAACAAATAGGAAGTCAAGTAAATACTAAAGTGCCACACAGAGATTTAAGGAAATAAACCAAAAAAAAAACCTCAACCAGTTCCCAAGAATGGCTACTGGAAAGTTTCGGCAAAAAATGTTCAACCTGTGTCATTTTCAATCCAAATAAAGTCCGTTTCTGTGTCTGCCTTGGGTGATATACTCAATTAATCTAATCCTATCTCACTGCAGAGCTCTTGGAATATCTGGTCCCCAGAGCCCACAGTCCCCCCCCCCCCCGACCTGAAGAATCACCACCAACACCAGTGACAAGGAAATGCCAGCGAGGGTGGGGGGGGGTGCGTGCATTAGAGATTTTTTTTTTCATCCTTAATAAATCTCAGCTCCTGCTTTGGTCATTACAAACAGCTGGTCATCATTTCAAACAGCCTAGTTCATTCACCATCAACCCAGGTCTGGGTTCCTCGCACAGTACTGTGCTCGGTCTCAAGCCAAAATTAGGCCTAATTGTGGGGGGGGGGGGGTGGCACAGACAAAAACAACCAAAGGAGGGATTCGCTTTTTCTACAGAGCCTCAGGTTTCAAAATGACTGCCTTGAAAGGTGAAATGACCCAAATTATTGTGTGTGTGATGGGGGGGGGGGCGTTGATAACAGACATTCTCCTGCAAGATAGCTGTGGCTTGATGTGGAAATGGGGAACTTGGGTATAGGGTTTTTACATGGAAAGAGAAACAACAGGAAACGGTCTTTAGGTATCACCCATCCCTCGAAGTGAATCACTGCAGTGTCAGCCCTGCACTGATGCCACGAATTGCCAAACAGGATGAGGTAAGGCACAAGCCTTGGCCCCCCCCTCCAGCTACCCCCGCGCGCAGAAGGGCGCATCCCTCCGCGAGGTGCACCACGCAGCCCCCCGAGGCCTCAGCTGAGGGGTTGACGTCACCCTTCTGCATTGAGCTTCAAGGACTGGGAGCAGCACTGGTTAGATGGGGAGTAGAGTTGGGGCGCTATTGCTGTCACCAAGTGGCGGGGGTCTTCCCCCAGGACTCTGCGGATTGGGTTCGTGCAATAACAGAAAGACCAGATGAAGAGTGGAGGGGTGGAAGAGAGTGGGAAAAAGGTCATAAGACGCACCTCCTGGGTCCCCGGAGCAGCTCAAAGATGCCCCTAGTTTATGTAAGACCCTTTCCCTCCAGTGCGTCTCCGCGCGACGGCAGCTCCCTCTCCCCATCAGTGCACTTGGGGGGCTCTGGTCGCCCTTGCCCAGCCAGGCAGGCAGGCACAGGGCTCCTGGCACCTCCCTCTCACAGCCCCGCGGGGTTGGGAATAACCGGGAATCTGGGATCAAACCCAGTGCTCCCGCGCCCTTCTCCCCGCCGGGTTAGCTCCTAGAGGCACCGCGAACAGGCTGGTAAGGGAGGTCGGGGAGGGGTGTCCAGAGAAGGAAACAGAGGAATAAACCCGCAACTTTCCCTAGAGGCTGACCCTATCCCGCGAGCTTAAAAAAATAAATCAGTGTATTAAAACAAATTTGGGAAAGGTCGACATCCTGCAGTCACCGCCACCACGCAGCCCCTTGCAGGCTGCACCGGGTGGGGTCTAGAGTCCGAGCAGCTCCAAGCTTGCACCCCGCCATCCTGCAGCCCCAGCCCAGCCCCCTGAGCCTATCTCCTCAAGGAGGGAACGAGATGAGATTTTTGGTTTGGGTTTTTTGCCCCCTCTTCCTTTCTCCGAGCATCACTACAGGGATTGACGGCCGGAGGCCCGGCCACCCGCCCGGCGTGGCCACTCACCCAGAAGACGAAGGAGTAGATGATGAGGAGGGTTTTGAGACAGGTTATCACAGGTTTGGTCTCCATTCTCCTCGATGCCATACTACAGAGCTCCGGCGGCGGCGGCGGCGGGCGGCGGGCGGGCGCGCGGGAGGGGGGAGGAGGCGGGGCGGGGCGGGGCGGGAGCGCGTGCCGCGAGAGGCCCCGTGCGCGCGCAGATGAGGCGGTGCGCGTGCGTGAGCGCGCACTCCGCAGGGCACCGATTTAAGGAGTCGGGCGGGCAGCGACTGCGCATGCTGAGAAGGCCGCCCGCGCCGGCACGCCCGCGCAGGCTCAGACCCCCAGGCCAAGAGCCGGGCAGGGCCGCGGGGAGGGAGTGGAAGAACCTGGGGCGGGGTCGGAGGTCAGCTCAGCCTCTTCCAGGCGGCCCTTGGCACGTAAGTTTCTGCTTGATGCACAGTAGGGCTTTACATTTGCAGGGCTGTCTGCACCTGGCGACAGGAGATTTATTGGTATCCCCGAAAAGCAGTCACGTTTCTGCATTTAGGCACCCCACCAGCCCTTCTCAGATGGAAGTGGCCCAGTAGTCGTGTCCTTGGAACCAGCTGGCCTTGTCTATGCCAGGAACAGACTGTGACAGGTGGCCGGCGACACAGCTGGAGGGATGGTCAGGAACCTGGGAGCTCAGACACCCCAAACCCAAAGCCACGGGAGGAACGCCATTTTTTAGAGGTCCTCACATTTTGAAATGATGCCGAACGACCTGTTTCTGTATGAAGGTACCGTTCTTTCTGCACATAAAATGTTTAGCAGATAACAGAAAAAAATGTTTAGAGTGCCTGAGACCCATTTCTCCCAACCTAACAAATGCAAACCACCTCACAGCCAGGAAAGAGCGAGCTGTATCGAGGCCAAAAAATAATGTTCAAAAACATTTCGGAAGTTCCTCAAGAAGCCAAACAGAGAGATACCATATGACCCAGCAATTCTCCTACACGTACACCCAAGAGATTTGAAAACATGTTCACACAAGAGCTTGTACAGAAATGTTCATAGCATTATTTATCGTAGCCCAAAACTTTAATGTTCATCAGTTATGCATGAATAAACCTAATGTAGTAAATCCCTACAATGGAAAATTATTTGGCCACAGAAAGGAATGAAGTATTTATACATGCTGCACGTATGAACCTTGAAAATCTGCTGAGTGAATGAAGTGACCTAGACACAAAAGACCAGTGTTGAATGATCCATTTATAAGCAATGCCCAGAATAGAGAGATCCACAGAGACAGAAATAGAGGTTACAGGGGAAGGGGTGGCAGGAATGACTGTTAGGAGTGACTGTTAATGAGTAGGGGGTTTCTTTTTAAAGTGACAAAAATATTCTGGAAAATGATGTGGTAATGGTTGCACAGTTTTGTGAACCTACTAAAAACCACTGAATTGGACACTTTAGAAGGGCGGCTCTTATGACATGTGAATTATATCCCAATAAAAGAATAATGTACACTCCACCCAGATTTCCTGTGGCTGGTTTGTAGAGGAACACACAGTACAGATTCTCTGGGAGATTTAGCTTGATTCCTAAGAGTTTCTGCTGTCAAAATAGCAACACTATCACAGGCTAACTCTATCGTGGATGATGTTAAGGACACCTTTTGTGAAAGAGTAAAAAAAAACAAAAACAAAAACAGCCAGTAGGCTTGAGGAAAGCCTGCCAAGGGCAGTTGTTGCAGGAGTAATTATTACCTCCAGTAAGTTGTATGTGGTCCCAGGTCAGTGAGGTCATTGTATAAACAGGACACAAACAGGAGGAAGAGGAGAACTTGCTTAAGGAAATTATCAGCCATAACAAAAGGTTATGTGGGCATAGAGGGGAGTGGAGAGGAATATGGGTACAGGTGAAAAAAAGGTTAGGAATGGATTGGCAAGATTTCTGTTTTAAAGGAAGTTCCCACACAATTATTCTTAACTCTGGTTATTCATTTGGATCACCTGGAGAGCATATTAAAAAAAGCAAAAAACTATGACTGCCTGTGGCCAGTCTCAAGTAGCCTGAATCATTTGGTCTCAGCAGTTTCTAAGTTCTTTAGGTGGTCCAATAAGAATCAAGAGTTGAAGGATACTGTCCCTATTGCAATGGGCTTAAACCCAACTTCAGAAAGGACCTTTCTCCTATATTTTTCCAGTCCCCAGGAAGCAGCGGGAAAAGTATACTGAGCACTTCAAATCCTGTGGCTACGCTTAGCCTCAAGGTCTTGCCCATGCATAATTACCCCGTAAAGGAGTCAGAAATCTCCATTTTCAAACTAACAAGGACACTGCTGAGTGTCATAGATAATTTTACGAGTTAACACAGATGGTGCCATCAGCTCAACTATTTCACAGTTTGGAGCTTTCTTGGGGATAAGTTTTAGGTCCAGATTCTTGAAAACTTGGCCTGTTCTAGCAAAATAGATTATTTAAATGTAAAGATAAATATGAATATTCAATAATGTAATTAATGGGTAAATTTACATAGCCCATTAAATCTTTGCTACTCAAATTGTGATCTGGTAATTCCACGGGGTGACAAACCGTCCCAATTTTCCCAGGGATGAGGGGTTTCCTTGCACTCTGGATTTTCATTGCTAAAGCCAAACCAAGTCTGTGCCAAACCAGAACAAGTCCTTGAACCTGGCATCTACTGGGAGAGCTTGTTGAAAATGCAGAACCTCGGGCTCCTCTCCAAGCCCATGTTAACAAGATCCTTATGGGATTCAGATGCAGTGATGTCTGTCAGTTTGTCATGGATTGAATTATGTCCCCTCAAAAGATCTGTTGAAATCCTACCTTCAGTACCTCAGAATGTGATCCCACTTGGAAATAGGGTTGTCGCAGATGCAATTATTTAAGCTGAGATGAGGCCATACTGGAGGAGGTTGGGCCCTTAATCCAGTATGACTGATGTCCTTAAAAGAAGAAGAGACAGGATCCATGGGAAGACACAGAGACAGGGGAAGGGCATGTGGCCAATTGGAATGACACAGCTGCAAGCAAGCTGAGGAACACCAAGGACAGGAAGAGGCAAGAAACAATTCTCCCCAGTCTCAGAGGCACGATGGCCCTGCTGACGCTTTGATTTCAGACTTCTGGCCTCTGAACTGTAAGAGAATAAATTTCTGTCATGCAAGCCAGCCATTTTGTGGTACTTTGTTAGAGCGGCCACAGGCGACTAATAATATGCCTAAGAATCACTGATGTCCGGTTGCTCAAAATATAACCACAGCGACCATATCACCCAGCAATCCCACAGCCAGGTAGATACCCAAATGAATTGCAAACCCGTATACAAACAAAAGCTTGTACATGAATGTCCACAGCAGCACTAGTCACAGAAGCTGAATGGTGGAAACAACCTCAGTATCTACCAGCTGATGAAACGTGGTCCCTCCGTACAATGGAATATTACCCAGTCATAAAAAGGAATATAGTGCCAACACATGCTACAACATGGGTGAATCTTGAACACATACTAAGGGAAAGAAGACAGACACACAGCCCACATACTGTATTACTACCTTTGTATGAACCATCCAGAACAGGCAAGTCCATAGAGACTGGAAGCAGATTAGTGGTTTCCTAGGGTAGCAGAGAGGGGTAATGAGAAATGACTGCTTGAGAATTCCCAGGGATTTCCCTCAAGGTGGTGAAAAGTTTCTGGAGCTGGACAGTGGTGATGGTTGTACAACATTGTGAATGTACTTAATGCCACTAAATCGTACACTTGAAAATGGTTGAAATAGGAAACTTCATATTTTTTTAGAAGATTTTATTTATTTATTTGACAGAGATCACAAGTAGGCAGAGAGAGAGGAGGAAGCAGACTTCCTGCTGAGCAGAGAGCCTGATGTGGAGCTTGATCCCAGGACTCTGGGATCATGACCTGAGCCGAAAGCAGAGGCTTTAACCCACTGAGCCACCCAGGTGCCCCGGAAACTTTGTATTTTATCATACAAATAACCACAGCAAATCCAGAGGCTCTGAGGCCTGAAGGAATGCTGCATTGGGGGAGTTGACAAAGTCAGCAAGGCTCGATAGCCGGGGCAAAGATGGTATACAGGAGGCTAGAGGGAGGTCGGCCCATCCAGGTCCTATTAGAGAATAATATGAATTTTGGTATTTTGCCTAAAATAAGGGGAGCTTTTGATTTTTATTTGCCTTAAGTTCAGTACTTCAAGGAGAACTGGAGTGCCACCAAAGCACCTAGCTGGTCCCTGCTACCATCAACCCTCAATCTGTTGTTCACACAGCCACCAGAGTGATCTTGTTCAAACACAAACCATGGCATGGCTCTCTCTTGCCTAAAACCCTCTCGTGGCTTCCCATCATTGCACGAAGAATCAAATTTCAACCCTCTGCCCTGACTTAGCAAGCATCCAGGAGCTGGCTCCTGTGTCCTCTCCCACTATGCTCCCTTCACCCCTGTGCTTCAGCTGCTCTGGCCTTCTCTCTTTTCTTCAATCAGACTTTGTTCCACCTGAAAGCCTTCATGCTGGCTGGTCCTATCATTAGAATGCTTGCTCCCTTCCTTCCTGCCATTCGGATCTCAATATAGTCATCACCACCTCAGAAAGACCATTTCAGACGAAAATAGCCATCTAGTCCAAAACAGCCAATATAGTCACTACATGCTCTAATTCCCTACGTTGCTCTTACCTACCATTTTCTTATTCATGTTTTTGTTTTGCTGTCTACCTCTCCCACCAGGCTCCACATGATAGGTGTTTTTGTCTACTGTATTCACTGTTCTATCCCCCACCTAGATGCAATAGCAAATCAGAAAATGTTGACCCAATGGATGGTACATACTAGTCACTCAGTAGATAATTATTGACTGATTGAAGAAGGGTGGGATATTTGAAATGGACCATGAAGTACGAATAAGGTAATGGTGTAGTTTGGAGAACGGAGAAGGGCATTGTTATAGGCTAGGGTGCAGCCTGAACAAAAGCAGAATGCTTCCTCAGAAGAGTGGTGAGGTGCACCAGAGGCCCTAGAGTGGGAAAGGATGCAGAAATGTGGGGCTGTGATGGCCCTCTTTGCTCAGGCCAGGTAACACTCTCTTGTTTGGCCGTAGAGAACAGTGAAGGGTTTTTCAGTAGGGGTGACATGATCTGACTTGTGTTTCCTGGGAGGTAATTTTGGAGTTAGGAGGTAACTGCAATCACCTGCCTGGGCATTGATGAGGGCCGGACCTCGGAAGTGGCAGTGAGGCTGGAGGAGTGGTGCATCTCAACTCCAGCTACATAAAAATCCACTAGAGAGCTCGTACGCTCACAGATGCCTGGACTCCTTCCCCCAGAGATCCTGGTTGACTCAGTCTGTGGTGAGGCCATAGGAATCAGTATTTTTTTAAAAGCTTCCAGATGCCCTAGCTGGATCAAAAACCCCAGGGTCAGATAAAATAAATGGTTTTTAAATACAATAGACAAAATGGACCCGGGTGTCTCAGTCGGTGAAGTATCCAACTCTTAATTTCAGCTCAAGTCATGATCTCAGGGTCCTGAGATTGGGCCCTATGTCAGACTCCGAGCTGCGTGTGGAGCCTGCCTAAGATTCTCTCCTTCTCTCTCTGCCCCTCCCCTGCCTAAAAAAAATAGATCAGCCCTCAGGACTGCGTGGATTTGGGTAAGGAAGGAAAAGGAGGAAATGAATATGACTTTTAGTTTGAGTAAACTTGGAGGGCAGCTTTGAAAATGCATAATCCCAAAATATGGTACATCCAAGCAAGGGACTGGCTTATAGTTATTACAAAGCATGTGTAGGAAGAACTTCTTGCTCACAAAAGGAAATTTTTATCTTTTTTTAAAGATTTTATTTATTTGTGAGAGAGAGAGAGTGTGCATGAGCACGAGCAGGGTAAGGGGCAGGGGGAGAGGGAGAAGCAGATTCCCTGCTGAGTGGGGAGCTAGTTGGGGGGCTCTACTGCAGGACCCTGGGATCATGACCTGAGCTGAAAGAAGATGCTTAACCAACTGAGCCAACCAGGCACCCTGGGAAATTTTTGTTCTAATAAGAAAAAAGTCATAGGAAAATATACAATATAACCTCAACTATGTAAGAACATATAGAAAAGAAATGAGAAGAAAATGTATATAAAATTGGGGCACCTAGCTGGCTCAGTAGGTAGGTAGAGCACGTGACCCTTGATCTCAGCTTGTGAGCTCAAGCCCCGTATTGGGCATAGAGATAACATTTTAAAAATATGTATAACATTTTCACACCAGTAGCTCAGGGTGGTGGGGTTATAAATGATTTTGTTTCCTCTTTTATTTTTTTTGTATTTACTCTCTTTCTTAGAATTTTGAAATGAGCATATATAACATTTATAACCAAAAAAAAGAGACTGTTTATAAAGGAAGTCCTCCCAAAAGATTAAAACACTAAAGTTTGTAGGACTTAATGGAGGAGGAAGGATCTTGAACTCTTCAAAAACTTACCAAGATGAAATTTGAGTGTACGTGCATTCATCTCAATTTCTCTGTGCGTTTCCAGGGTCCCTCCCTACCTAAACACAAAGATGACTTTTACCCTGGGTATCAGAAACATCTGCAAGACTGACTCCGCACCCGCTAAAGGTATGTTTGCAAAAGCCACCCGGGAAAGCACGCAGCCAAAGAGGGGAGAGAACTGAAGTTTGCAAATTTGGTTTAAGGAGCCTTCATAAGCATCAGAGGGTTAGGTTTGTTCTGAGGACAACTCCACAGGACTGTACTAATTTGCTTTCCTACCAAGAGTGCACAAGCATTCTTTTTTCTCCATATCCTTGTTCAAACTTGTTATATCTTGTCTTTTTGATATTAGCCATTTAGACTGGTGTGAGATGATAGCTCATTGTAGTTTTGATTTGCATTTCCCTGATGATGAGTGATGTTGGGCATTTTTTCACATGTCTGTTGACCATCTGCATGTCTTTTTTGTAAAAATGTCTATTTAGGTCTTCTGCTAATTTTTTTAACTGGATTGTTTGGGGGTTTTTGGTGTTGAGTTGTAGAAGTTCTTTATGTATTTTGGATATTAAACACTTACCAGATTTATCATTTGCAGATATCTTCTCCCATTTAGTAGGTTGCCTTTTCATTTTGTTGGTGGTTTCCTTCATGTACAAAACATTTTATTCTGCTGTAGTTCTAGTAGTCTATTTTTCTTTTTGTTTCCCTTGCCTGAGGTGATATATCTAGAAAAATGTTACTAAAGCCAATGTTAAAGACATTACTATCTATGTTTTCTTTTATGAGTTTTATGATTTTAGATCTCACATTTAGGGGTTTAGTGCATTTTTATTTATTTATTTTTTATTTATTTTCAGCATAACAGTTTTCATTATTTTTGCATCACACCCAGTGCTCCACGCAATCCGTGCCCTCTATAATACCCCCCACCTGGTACCCCGACCTCCCACCCCCCGCCCCTTCAAAACCCTCGGATTGTTTTTCAGAGTCCATAGTCTCTCATGGTTCACCTCCCCTTCCAATTTCCCCCAACTCCCTTCTCCTCTCTAACCCCCCTTGTCCTCCATGCTATTTGTTATGCTCCACAAATAAGTGAAACCATATGATAATTGACTCTCTCTGCTTGACTTATTTCACTCAGCATAATCTCTTCCAGTCCCGTCCATGTTGCTACAAAAGTTGGGTATTCGTCCTTTCTGATGGAGGCATAATACTCCATAGTGTATATGGACCACTTTTAATATTAGATACATTTAACTGTATTAAAACAAAGGTCCTTCAAGATATAATGGGTTTTTTGTGCGTGTCTGGTGTAAGGAATTGATCCAGTTTCATTGATCTTCATGTCGCTGTCCAGTTTTCCCAGCACAATTATTGAGAAGAATGTCTTTTTCCCATTGTATATTTTTGTCTCCTTCATTGTAGATGAGTATAACATAGAGATGTGGGTTTCCTTTGGGATCTTTATGTTGTTCTATGGATCTATGTGTCTATTTTTGTGCCAGTACAATATTGTTTTACTATAACTTTGTAATATATTTTAAAATCTAGAATGGTGATACCTTCAGATTTGTTCTTCTTCCTCAAGATTGGCTTGGCTATTTAGGTTTGGGCTTTTGTGTGTGTGTGTGTGTGTGTGTGTGTGTGTGTGGTTCTATACAAATTTGGGGGTTATTCTATTTCCGTGGAAAAATGCTATATGTATTTTAATAGGGGTTGCATTGAATCTGTAGATTGCTTTGGGTAGTATGGACAATTTAACAATATTAATTCTTCCAATCCATGAGTATGATTTGGTTTTCCATTTGTTTGTACAACCTCAATTTCTTTCATCAGTGTTTTACAGTTTTTAGAGCACAGGCCTTTCACTACCTTGGTTAAGCTTATTCATGGTTATTTTATTCTTTTTGGTAAAATTGTAAATGGAATTATTTTCTTAATTTCTCTTTCTGCTGCTTCATTATTAGTGTATAGAAATGCAACAGATTTCTGTATATTAATTTTGTATACTGAATCCTTACTGAATTATTCTAATGGTTTTTTGGTGGAGTCTTTAGGGTTTTCTTTGTCATCTGCAAATAGTGATAATTTTATTTCTTTCTTACCAATTTGGATGCCTTTTATTTATTTTTTCTCACCTGAATGCTGTGACTAGGAACTCTAGTACTATAAGTGGTGAGCGTGGACATCCTTGTTTTGTTCCTGATATTAGAGGAAAAGCTCCCAGTTTTTTCATCATTGTACATGATGCTACCTGTGGGTGTCTCATATATGGCCTTCAGAAAGCTGAGGTATATTCCTTGTAAACCCATGTTGTTGAGGGTTTTTATCATGAATGGATGTTGAATTTTATCAAATGTATTCTCTGCATCTATTAAGATGATCATATAATTTTTATTCTTCATTTAGTTAATGTGGTATTCACATTGATTGATTTGCAGATATCCAACCATCCTTGCATCCCTGGAATAAATTCCACTTGATTGTAGTAAATGATCCTTTTAATGTATTGTTGAATACAGTGTACTAATATTTTGTTGAGGATATTTGTATCTGTGTTCATCAGGAATATTGTCCTGTAGTTTTCTTTTTTTGTATTGTCTTTGGTTTTGGTATCAAGATAATGCTGGCCTTGTAGAATGTATTTGGAAGCTTCTTTCCTCTTCTATTTTGTGGAGTAGTTTGAGGAAAATAGGTAGTGTCTCTTTTTTAAATGTTTTATAGAATTCACCTGTGAATCCTTCTGCCTCAGAATTCTATTGGGAGTTTTAGATTACTGATTCAATTTTGCTATTAGACATTGATCTCTTCAGATTTTCTATTTCTTTCTGATTCAGTTTTCAAAGACTGTATGGTTCTAGGAATTTATCCCTTCTTTCTAGTTTGTCCAATTTATTGGCATATTGATTTTTCATAGTAGTTTCTTATAATCCTTTGTATTTTTGTGGTATGGTATCGGTCATTAGTTCTCTTTCATTTCTGATTTTATTTGGGTCCTCTCTTTTTGCTTGACAAATCAGCGTTAAGGTTTATCAGTTTTGTTTATTCAGAGAACTAGCTCTTTGTTTCATTGATCATTTTTATTTTTAAAGTCTCTATTTCATTTTCTGGTCTTTATTCCTGTCTTCCTTCTGTTAAATTTGGGCTTTATTCTCCTTTTTCTAGCTCCTTTTAGTGTAAGGTTACATTGTTTGAAATTTTTCTTGTTTCTTGAGTTAAGCCTGTATTGTTTATAAATTTTTTTGCTATAAATTTCCCTCTTAGAACAGCTTTCACTGCATGCCAAAGATTTTTGACTATTGTGTTCTCATTTTCATTTGTTTCCATGTGTTTATTAATTTCCTCTTTGATTTTTTCATTGACCCATTGGTTGCTTAGCATCATGTTGTTGGCCTCCATGTGTTTGTGTTTCTTCCAGCATTTTTTTCCCTTGTAATTGATTTCTAGTTTCATATTGTGGTTGGAAAAAAATGTGTGATGTGATTTCAGTCTTCCTAAATTTATTGAGACTTGTTCTGTGGCCTCACATGTGATCCATCCTGGGGAATGTTTCATGTGGTCTTTTAATGGCACTAGTAAGGTTATGGACTTCTGGGTTTCTATTCAGTGGTAGCAGAACCTCCAAAAGTGGTAGCAGTTAATTCCTCACTCAGGAAGCATCAGGTTTGAGCTTGTGGCCTCCAACTGAAGTGTGGTAGCAGGTTTCTGGTTCCTAGGTAAGACATACTGTGATCGTTTGTTTATAAAACTGGACAGAATTCTTTCTCTTCCTATTTCCATGCCCTTTTGTCATGCGATTTTGAAGCTCTTCCCATAAAAAGTGAAATCTTTTTCTCCACTCTTTGAATCTGGGCTGGCCTTGTTCCTTACTTTGAACAATAGAATGCCAAGGAAATAGCATTATGATGGTCCCAAGCCTGGGCCTCCGGGGAGCACATCCTTCTGATCACTCTCTTGAGCCTCATGACTGCTAATGGAATAAGCCCATGCTAGAAACCATGTGTATCAGTTTAGCCAGACCTCCTGTCCCAGCTGAGGTCTCAAATCTGTAAGAGAGCCCAGCCAAGATCAGCAAAGCCAATCCACAACCAACCACAAATGTGTTAGGGACCCCAAGTGAGACCAGAGAACTGCATAGAGGAGACCAACCTAAATGGGTGAGCACAGAACTTTTTCTTAAATAACTGGTTTTACACCTGTATATTTGCAATGGTTACACAGCAATAGCACCTTTTCCCTTTTGTCAACACTTTTTGTAACTTTGTGGCAAATCATTAGCAATAAGTTGTTTCTGCATTGAATGTATAGAGTAATTTCTGTTTGCTTGACTGAATACTGTTACAAACGCTACATGTCTATAGAATAGAATTCTATTCAGCCATCAAATTAATGTTGTAGTAGACTACGTGGATACAGGGAAATTATCACAGTATGTTTTCAGTGAAAAAAGAAGAAATTATCAAAAAATGTATAGTATGATGCCAAATTGGAGACACACACACACACACACACAGTGATAATTTTTACCTCATGAACTGATATCTTTACATTTTGTGATTTTTTAAAAGATTTTATTTATTTATTTGATAGACAGAGATCACAAGTAGGCAGAGAGGCAGGCAGAGAGAAGGGGGAAGCAGGCTCCCTGGTGAACAGAGAGCCCGATGTGGGGCTCGATCCAAGGACTCTGGGGTCATGACCTGAGCCAAAGGCAGAGTCTTCAACCTACTGAGCCACCCAGGCACCCCTACATTTTGTGATTTTTAAAAAATTTTCTGCATTTACTAAATGTTCTATGAAAGCATGTATTTCTTTTGTAATTAGAAAAAAAATTCACATTGTTAATTTTTCAGGACATCTACATAGATATTTGGCTTGGGGAAGCCATGATACCTTCTGTAACTACCTCTTTAGCAATATATTGTAAATGAATTTTTTTTAAATAGGTCACAAGAAACCAGTGTCTTACCTCTGAGAGCAGTATTCCAAGATAGGTTGCATTACTCCTGTTGCCCCATAATCCATAATCCTACAGCAGCTTCTGAAGTGGGACATAAACCATTTTTTTCCTTCTGTCCTCTTCCTAAATATTCTGTCACCTCACCACATAGCAGCTCCTGAAACATCCTCTTGACATGTATCCCCTAGAGGTGTCCAGCTCTAGATAATTTACTCAGCAGATATACGAATCTTTGGTTACTGATAATCTTTTATTAAAAGGATTGCATGCTCCTACACTGACCCCAATAACTGTGATAAATACTGTGTTCCTATAACATAAAAGATATAACTGATGGACACTTGGCTCAGAAGAATGCAGCCAAAAAGATGATCGTCGCAGGTATCCAGGTTCTGTGCAGTTGTTTACCATTTTTATTCATTTATATCATAATGTTTATTGGATGCTATTTTTGAATCCAAAGATTAGTGTTCATTGACTCCTGTAGGACTATTTTCTACACAGTGGTGATTAATCTACTTTAATGTAGGTACATTTATTAGAGAATTATCTTTGATTGCACCTTAATAAACCAATACATAAAAATGAGTCCTTTGGAATTCCTTCTATCTAGTTATCGTGAAATATACTTTATTTTTTATTTTATTAAAGATTTATTTATTTGACAGAGTGAGACAGAAAGAGAACACAAGCAGGGAGAGCAGCAGAGGAGAGGGAGAAGCAGGCTTTCTGCTGAGCAGGGAGCCCAATGGGGGGCTTGATCCCAGGATCCTGGGATCATGATCTGAGTTAAAGGCAGAGGCTTAATGACTGAGCCACCCAGGCGCCCAGATCTGTACTTTAGATAGTCAAGTGTGCTGATGTTGTATAGCCCAGGCCAGAGCCCTATCTTATTTAAATGTACAAATGGCAATGTTTAAGGTGAAGACTTGGGCCATCATGGCCAAAGCAGAGCAGAACACTGAGCTGGTTATCAAGGAGTTAACCTCTGAATTCAGTTGACATGCATAACCATGGCTCTGAACATTTTTTGTTAGAATCATTCCCATCAGTAATCTGCTGACTTCTTATAACTGACTTATTTCATGATCATTATTAGAAACATTTACTAATCAACTGTTGGCATCAGGACTTGAACCCAAGCAGTCTGGTGTAGGAGCCCAAACTTGTGAACTCAGGCTGCCTGGGTTTCCCTTTGGCCTCTGTGATTTACCAGTCTTCACATCTGTAAAATGGGGGTATTAATAGTACCTCTCTTGCTGTCTTATATGAAGCAGTGTATGGGAAGTGTCTTAAATAGTTGTGGCGTGGTGGGTGCTCAATAAATGTTCATCGTCATTGTGAGAACATTGCGGTGCCTTCTATTTATGAAAGTTTAGATCTAAAAGAGACCTCAAAGATGATTAAGTTCACTGTTTTTCAATGGCAATTCACAGCCTCTTAGTGGATTTTGAAATCAGTTTAAGGGCTTACTTCTGTCATTTAATAAAGCACATAAGAATATAATAAAATAGAGATTATCAAAGTACATTACTTGTAATAAGGATAAGTGTTGTCTCATGAAACATTTGTTTTAGAGTGATAGCAGACTTGACTGATGCTCTGCCCACATCCCCTCAGGTCTCTTTTGCTGGTTCTGCCCATTCTTCAGTGTCTTTGTGCCTTTCTCTTAAAGAATTTTCCCTGTGCTTCTTTTTTTTTTTTTTTTTTTTTTTTTTTTTTTAGGTATAATGCAAATCTTCTTTTATTTATTTTTTTTTTGCCTATTTATTTATTTATTTATTTATTTTTAATTTATTTTTTATTTTCAGCATAACAGTATTCATTATTTTTCACCACACCCAGTGCTCCATGCAATTCGTGCCCTTTATAATACCCACCACCTAGTACCCCAACCTCCCACCCCCCACCCCTTCAAAACCCTCAGATTGTTTTTCAGAGTCCATAGTCTCTCATGGTTCACCTCCCCTTCCAATTTCCCCCAACTCCCTTCTCCTCTCTAACTCCCCATGTCCTCCATGCTATTTGTTATGCTCCACAAATAAGTGAAACCATATGATAATTGACTCTCTCTGCTTGACTTATTTCACTCAGCATAATAATCTCTTCCAGTCCCGTCCATGTTGCTACAAAAGTTGGGTATTGGTCCTTTCTTTTTTTTTTTTTTTTTTTTTTTTTTTATAAACATATATTTTTATCCCCAGGGGTACAGGTCTGTGAATCACCAGGTTTACACACTTCACAGCACTCACCAAAGCACATACCCTCCGCAATGTCCATAATCCCACCCCCTTCTCCCAAACCCCCTCCCCCCAGCAACCCTCAGTTTGTTTTGTGAGATTAAGAGTCACTTATGGTTTGTCTCCCTCCCAATCCCATCTTGTTTCATTTATTCTTCTCCTACCCACTTAAGCCTCCATGTTGCATCACCACTTCCTCATATCAGGGAGATCATATGATAGTTGTCTTTCTCTGCTTGACTTATTTCGCTAAGCATGATACGCTCTAGTTCCATCCATGTTGTCGCAAATGGCAAGATTTCATTTCTTTTGATGGCTGCATAGTATTCCATTGTGTATATATACCACATCTTCTTGATCCATTCATCTGTGGATGGACATCTAGGTTCTTTCCATAGTTTGGCTATTGTGGACATTGCTGCTATAAACATTCGGGTGCATGTGCCCCTTTGGATCACTACATTTGTATCTTTAGGGTAAATACCCAATAGTGCAATTGCTGGGTCATAGGGCAGTTCTATTTTCAACATTCTGAGGAACCTCCATGCTGTTTTCCAGAGTGGCTGCACCAGCTTGCATTCCCACCAACAGTGTAGGAGGGTTCCCCTTTCTCCACATCCTCGCCAGCATCTGTCATTTCCTGACTTGTTGATTTTAG
This sequence comes from Mustela nivalis, assembly GCF_964662115.1. NCBI lineage: Eukaryota > Metazoa > Chordata > Mammalia > Carnivora > Mustelidae > Mustela > Mustela nivalis. The sequence goes on from NC_139040.1 coordinate 100,077,783, forward strand.
CCATTCTGACTGGTGTGAGGTGATATCTCATTGTGGTTTTGATTTGTATTTCCCTGATGCCGAGTGATATGGAGCACTTTTTCATGTGTCTGTTGGCCATCTGGATGTCTTCTTTGCAGAAATGTCTGTTCATGTCCTCTGCCCATTTCTTGATTGGATTATTTGTTCTTTGGGTGTTGAGTTTGCTAAGTTCTTTATAGATTCTGGACACTAGTCCTTTATCTGATATGTCGTTTGCAAATATCTTCTCCCATTCTGTCAGTTGTCTTTTGATTTTGTTAACTGTTTCCTTTGCTGTGCAAAAGCTTTTGATCTTGATGAAATCCCAATAGTTCATTTTTGCCCTTGCTTCCCTTGCCTTTTGCGTTGTTCCTAGGAAGATGTTGCTGCGGCAGAGGTCGAAGAGGTTGCTGCCTGTGTTCTCCTCAAGGATTTTGATGGATTCCTTTCGCACATTGAGGTCCTTCATCCATTTTGAGTCTATTTTTGTGTGTGGTGTAAGGAAATGGTCCAATTTCATTTTTCTGCATGTGGCTGTCCAATTTTCCCAGCACCATTTATTGAAGAGGCTGTCTTTTTTCCATTGGACATTCTTTCCTGCTTTGTCGAAGATGAGTTGACCATAGATTTGAGGGTCTATTTCTGGGCTCTCTATTCTGTTCCATTGATCTATGTGTCTGTTTTTGTGCCAGTACCATGCTGTCTTGATGATGACAGCTTTGTAATAGAGCTTGAAGTCCGGAATTGTGATGCCACCAACGTTGGCTTTCTTTTTCAATATCCCTTTGGCTATTCGAGGTCTTTTCTGGTTCCATATAAATTTTAGCATTATTTGTTCCATTTCTTTGAAAAAGATGGATGGTACTTTGATAGGAATTGCATTAAATGTGTAGATTGCTTTAGGTAGCATAGACATTTTCACAATATTTATTCTTCCAATCCAGGAGCATGGAACATTTTTCCATTTCTTTGTGTCTTCCTCAATTTCTTTCATGAGTACTTTATAGTTTTCTGAGTATAGATTCTGTGTCTCTTTGGTTAGGTTTATTCCTAGGTATCTTATGGTTTTGGATGCAATTGTAAATGGGATTGACTCCTTAATATCTCTTTCTTCTGTCTTGCTGTTGGTGTAGAGAAATGCAACTGATTTCTGTGCATTGATTTTGTATCCTGACACTTTACTGAATTCCTGTATAAGTTCTAGCAGTTTTGGAGTGGAGTCTTTTGGGTTTTCCACATATAGTATCATATCATCTGCGAAGAGTGATAATTTGACTTCTTCTTTGCCGATTTGGATGCCTTTAATTTCCTTTTGTTGTCTGATTGCTGAGGCTAGGACCTCTAGTACTATGTTGAATAGCAGTGGTGATAATGGACATCCCTGCCGTGTTCCTGACCTTAGTGGAAAAGCTTTCAGTTTTTCTCCATTGAGAATGATATTTGCGGTGGGTTTTTCATAGATGGCTTTGATGATATTGAGGTATGTGCCCTCTATCCCTACACTTTGAAGAGTTTTGATCAGGAAGGGATGCTGTACTTTGTCAAATGCTTTTTCAGCATCTATTGAAAGTATCATATGGTTCTTGTTCTTTCTTTTATTGATGTGTTGTATCACATTGACTGATTTGCGGATGTTGAACCAACCTTGCAGCCCTGGAATAAATCCCACTTGGTCGTGGTGAATAATCTTTTTAATGTACTGTTGAATCCTATTGGCTAGTATTTTGTTGAGTATTTTCGCATCTGTGTTCATCAAGGATATCGGTCTATAGCTCTCTTTTTTGGTGGGATCCTTGTCTGGTTTTGGGATCAAGGTGATGCTGGCCTCATAAAATGAGTTTGGAAGTTTTCCTTCCATTTCTATTTTTTGGAACAGTTTCAGGAGAATAGGAATTAGTTCTTCTTTAAATGTTTGGTAGAATTCCCCCGGGAAGCCATCTGGCCCTGGGCTTTTGTTTGTTTGGAGATTTTTAATGACTGTTTCAATCTCCTTACTGGTTATGGGTCTGTTCAGGCTTTCTATTTCTTCCTGGTTCAGTTGTCGTAGTTTATATGTTTCTAGGAATGCATCCATTTCTTCCAGATTGTCAAATTTGTTGGTGTAGAGTTGCTCATAGTATGTTCTTATAATAGTTTGTATTTCTTTGGTGTTAGTTGTGATCTCTCCTCTTTCATTCATGATTTTATTTATTTGGGTCCTTTCTCTTTTCTTTTTGATAAGTCGGGCCAGGGGTTTATCAATTTTATTAACTCTTTCAAAGAACCAGCTCCTACTTTCGTTGATTTTTTCTATTGTTTTTTTGGTTTCTATTTCATTGATTTCTGCTCTGATCTTTATGATTTCTCTTCTTTTGCTGGGCTTAGGGTTTCTTTCTTGTTCTTTCTCCAGCTCCTTTAGGTGTAGGGTTAGGTTGTGTACCTGAGACCTTTCTTGTTTCTTGAGAAAGGCTTGTACCGCTATATATTTTCCTCTCAGGACTGCCTTTATTGTGTCCCACAGATTTTGAACTGTTGTATTTTCATTATCATTTGTTTCCATGATTTTTTTCAATTCTTCTTTAATTTCCCGGTTGACCCATTCATTCTTTAGATGGATACTGTTTAGTCTCCATGTATTTGGGTTCTTTCCAAACTTCCTTTTGTGGTTGAGTTCTAGCTTTAGAGCATTGTGGTCTGAAAATATGCAGGGAATGATCCCAATCTTTTGATACCGGTTGAGTCCTGATTTAGGACCAAGGATGTGATCTATTCTGGAGAATGTTCCATGTGCACTAGAGAAGAATGTGTATTCTGTTGCTTTGGGATGAAATATTCTGAATATATCTGTGATGTCCATCTGGTCCAGTGTGTCGTTTAAGGCCTTTATTTCCTTGCTGATCTTTTGCTTGGATGACCTGTCCATTTCAGTGAGGGGAGTGTTAAAGTCCCCTACTATTATTGTATTGTTGTTGATGTGTTTCTTTGATTTTGTTATTAATTGGTTTATATAGTTGGCTGCTCCCACGTTGGGGGCATAGATATTTAAAATTGTTAAATCTTCTTGTTGGACAGACCCTTTGAGTATGATATAGTGTCCTTCCTCATCTCTTATTATAGTCTTTGGCTTAAAATCTAATTGATCTGATATAAGGATTGCCACTCCTGCTTTCTTCTGATGTCCATTAGCATGGTAAATTCTTTTCCACCCCCTCACTTTAAATCTGGAGGTGTCTTCGGGCTTAAAATGAGTTTCTTGGAGGCAACATATAGATGGGTTTTGTTTTTTTATCCATTCTGATACCCTGTGTCTTTTGACAGGGGCATTTAGCCCATTCACATTCAGGGTAACTATTGAGAGATATGAATTTAGTGCCATTGTATTGCCTGTAAGGTGACTGTTATTGTATATGGTCTCTGTTCCTTTCTGATCTACCACTTGTAGGCTCTCTCTTTGCTTAGAGGACCCCTTTCAATATTTCCTGTAGAGCTGGTTTGGTATTTGCAAATTCTTTCAGTTGTTGTTTGTCCTGGAAGCTTTTAATCTCTCCTTCTATTTTCAATGATAGCCTAGCTGGATATAGTATTCTGGGCTGCATGTTTTTCTCGTTTAGTGCTCTAAAAATATCATGCCAGCTCTTTCTGGCCTGCCAGGTCTCTGTGGATAAGTCAGCTGCCAATCTAATATTTTTACCATTGTATGTTACAGACTTCTTTTCCCGGGCTGCTTTCAGGATTTTCTCTTTGTCACTGAGACTTGTAAATTTTACTATTAGGTGACGGGGTGTGGGCCTATTCTTATTGATTTTGAGGGGCGTTCTCTGAACCTCCTGAATTTTGATGCTCGTTCCCTTTGCCATATTGGGGAAATTCTCCCCAATAATTCTCTCCAGTATACCTTCTGCTCCCCTCTCTCTTTCTTCTTCTTCTGGAATCCCAATTATTCTAATGTTGTTTCGTCTTATGGTGTCACTTAATTCTCGAATTCTCCCCTCGTGGTCCAGTAGCTGTTTGTCCCTCTTTTGCTCAGCTTCTTTATTCTCTGTCATTTGGTCTTCTATATCACTAATTCTTTCTTCTGCCTCATTTATCCTAGCAGTGAGAGCCTCCATTTTTGATTGCACCTCATTAATAGCTTTTTTGATTTCAAATGGCTTTTTTTCTGTGATTTTTTTTTAGTCTTGCAGTTAATTTAATTTTTTCTTTTTCATTTTTTTTTTCTTTTTTTCTTTTTCTTCTCGCCTTCGGGTAAAATTTTTTTTTTTTTAACTGTTACCTTTTTCTTTTTTAACGATTTTTTACTAGTTTATCTAATATATATATTTTTTCTTTTTTACATTTTTCTCAGGTGTTTTCTTTTTTAAAAAAAATTTTTTTTTCTTTTCTTTTTTTTTCTTTCTTCCTTTTTGAACCTCTTTTTATCCCCTTTCTCCCCACTCACGATTTTGGATCTCTTCTAATTTAGTTAAAGCATATTTTCCTGGGGTTGTTGCCACCCTTTTAGTATTTTACTTGCCCCTTCATTTACTCTTATCTGGCCAAAATGACAAGACGTAAAAATTCAACGCAAAAAAAAGAACAAGAGGCAGTACCAAAGGCTAGGGACCTAATCAATACAGACATCGGTAATATGTCAGATCTAGAGTTCAGAATGACAATTCTCAAGGTTCTAGCCGGGCTCGAAAAAGGCATGGAAGATATTAGAGAAACCCTCTCGAGAGATATAAAAGCCCTTTCTGGAGAAATAAAAGAACTAAAATCTAACCAAGTTGAAATCAAAAAAGCTATTAATGAGGTGCAACCCTGTGCTTCTTTAGAAAACTACTTTTCAGCTACTAGAGATACATTAGTCTAATATATCTCTATTATTTATCTGTTGCTGCATAACAAATTTTTCAAAAACTTGGTGGCTTAAATGCAAACATTTACTTACTATTTTTTTTAAGATTTTGTTTATTTATTTGAGAGAGAGAGCCAGAGAGAAAGAGCATGAGCAGGGGGGGAGGGGCAGAGGGACAAGCAGATCCCCTGCTGAGCAAGGAGCCCAAGGCGGGGCTTGATTGTAGGACCTGAAGACAAGGTCCTGAGCTGATACAGATGTGTACCTGAGTAAGCCACCCAGGAGCCCCAAAATGGCAAGCATTTATTATCCTACATAATTTCTGAGGGTCAGGAATCCCAAGAGCAAAATAGCTAGGTGGTTCTGGCCCAGGGTGTCTCATGAGAGTACAGTAAAACTATTCAGCTGGGGCTGCAGTCCTCTCAAGCCTTGAGTGGGGTGGAGACTCTGCCTTCAAATTTACTCATGCAGCTGCCTGTGGGCTGGAGGCCTTAGTTCCTCGTCATGAAAATCTGTGTCATGGGCTTCTTCGTAGGACTGCTCGTAAAATGAGATCTTGCTTCCTCCAGAGGCAGTGATCCAAGAAAAAGAGAATCCAGGATGGAAGCCCCAGTCTTTTATACCTTAATCTCAGAAGTGACATATACTTCTGCTGTATTTTATTGGCGACAACAGACCAACCGTGAAACAGTATTAGGAGGGTACTACACAAAAGTGTGAATACCACAAGACAGGAATCACCGGGGGCCACCTTTGGGGACAGGCTACAACAGGTACCGTGGGCAGAAAGGCCTGGAGGTTACAACTTCCTGGTGACCTGTAACCAGTGACTGACTAGGAATGAAATGCCAAAGCCCAGCTCTCTTGCTTCAAGGCAAGTCAAACTCCTCAGTGTATTTTGTGCTCCAGAGGTCCCCTTGGGATCAGGATGAGGCTGAGACTTCACCCGAAATCTTACCCTTCATTGATTTCTGTCTTTTTCCTCCTGTGCCTCTTCTACTCCCATACCAGTTACCAGTTGCTCCTGGAAGCACATCATTGATAAATCACTTGCACTCAGATGCTTATCTCAAGGTCTGCTTCTGGGAAATCCAGCCTAGGGTAATGTGGGGTATGTATGTGTGCACATGCACATGTGCACGTGTACACATTTCTTGCTGTAAGTTGTGGTCAAAAGCCTTGAATTAAAAAAAGAAACCCAACTCTGATCTATATAAATACTTTTATTTTACAACCGCATGAACTGCTGCCCAAACAGGTAAAATGATTAACTCAAGATTGCCCAATCCTGAGTGGTTAGATGAGCCCTTGATTTTATTTTGACTTCCTGTGCTTAACGTCTAGTTGTAAAATTATTTCCATTGGACTGAATTCCAACTCAGACACTTGCTAGTTATGTGACTTAAGTGAATTCAGTCCTTCTGGGCCTCAGTCCCTTGATCTATAACATGGGAATAACAATTGCTCTGAATTGAAAGAAGAAGGTAGACAGAAATGAAATCGGGGTGCCTGGGTGGCTCACTTGGTTAAATGTCTGACTTTTGATTTTGGCTCAGGTCATGATCTCAGGGTCATGTGCTCTCTGCTCCGCAGGGAGTCTGCTGGAGATTGTCTCCCGTTCTCTTGCTCTCTCTAAAATAAGTAAATAAATCTTTTAAAACAAAAAGAAATGCAATGAAATGCAAGCTTCCTATTCATTGCCCCCCCCCCATTTTTTAAATTGTAGCAAAATACACATAACAGGGGCACCTGGGTGGCTCAGTCGGTTAGCTGTCTGCCTTTGGCTCAGGTCATGATGCCAGGGTCCTGAGATTGAGCCCCACATCAGGCTTCCTGCTCAGCGGGAAGTGTGTTTCTCCCTTTGCCCCTCCCTCTTCTCATCCTTGCTTTCTCTCTCTCTCTCTCTCTTCCCCATAAATAAAGATTATTGGGACGCCTGGGTGGCTCAATCAGTTAAGCCACTGCTTTCCACTCTGGTCATGATCCCAGGATCCTGGGATCAAGTCCCACACTGGGCTCCTTGCTCAGTGGGGAGCCTGCTTCTCTCTCTGCCTCTGCCTACCACTCTGCCTGCTTCTGCTCTCTCTTTCTCTCTGACAAATAATTAAAACCTTTAAAGAAAAATAATAAAGATTATTAAAATACACATAACATAAAATTTACCAGCATAGCCATTTTTTAGTATATAGTTCAGTGAATCTTGAGTAATCATCACCACCAATGTATCCAGAACTCTTTCATCTGGCATAACTAAAACTCTCTACCCATTAAATGCTAACTCCCCATTCCCCCCTCCCTAGCCCCTAGCAACTACCATTTTACTTCTTGTAAAATATAATTCATTGGCTTTTTGACCTTAAACAAATAATGCATTTTCATTCTCTTTATCTTGGGTAAAAATAGACTAATACTTTCTAGTGTACAGCTTATCAAAATACCTGGTATATAAGATCAATGGTAGCTATCATGTACTATCATGTACATGGAAGAGCTTTGTAAATTATAAAGCACCATACGAATGTGTATTATGGTTATTATTATAACACTACACCTAAATAGGAGGCCAAATTCTACTTATTCATCTGGGGTTATGTATCAAAGCATTACATTTTTGATCAACCTCATGTCATTACTTAAACTCAAACTATATTAATAGTATCACCAAGCTTGTTTTCCTATTTTTCTTTGGGAAAATAAGCAAATCAATTTTTCTTTATGGGAAAACTATTTGAAAAAACTTTTTCTAAATGAGTGATTTTATATTTTAAGTAATTTTTAGATACGCAGCAAGCACAAAAAGATAAATTATAAATGTTTGAGGGCTATAAGTTCTTTGTATTTCACAAACTGGTATGATTTCTGAAAATAATGTAGAATTTGATAATGTTCAGCCTCAAGGGATCTTTCTTCTTTTTTCCCCCATTTTATTTATTTTTATTTTTTTAATTTTTAAAATTTTATCATTTTTTAATTTTTTATAAACATATAATGTATTTTTATCCCCAGGGGTACAGGTCTGTGAATCGCCAGGTTTACACACTTCACAGCACTCACCATAGCACATACCCTCCCCAATGTCCATAACCCCACATCCCTCTCCCAAACCCCCTCCCCCCAGCAACCCTCAGTTTGTTTTGTGAGATTAAGAGTCACTTATGGTTTGTCTCCCTCCCAATCCCATCTTGTTTCATTCATTCTTCTCCTACCCCCTTAACCCCCCATGTTGCATCTCCACTTCCTCATATCAGGGAGATAATATGATAGTTGTCTTTCTCTGGCTGACTTACTTCGCTAAGCATGATATCCTCTAGTTCCATCATCGTCGCAAATGGCAGGATTTCATTTCTTTTGATGGTTGCATAGTATTCCAATGTGTATATATACCACATCTTCTTTATCCATTCATCTGTTGATGGACATCTAGGTTCTTTCCATAGTTTGGCTATTGTAGTCATTGCTGCTATAAACATTCGGGTGCACATGCCCCTTCGGATCACTACGTTTGTGTTTTCAACATTTTGAGGAACCTCCAAGCTGTTTTCCAGAGTGGTTGCACCAGCTTGCATTCCCACCAACAGTGTAGGAGGGTTCCCCTTTCTCCACATTATCACCACTGCTATTCAACAAAGTACTAGAAGTCCTAGCCTCAGCAATCAGACAACAAAAGGAAATTAAAGGCATCCAAATCGTCAAAGAGGAAGTCAAACTATCACTCTTTGCAGATGATATGATACTATATGTGGAAAACCCAAAAGACTCCACTCCAAAGCTGCTAGAATTTATACAGGAATTCAGTAAAGTGTCAGAATATAAAATCAAGGCACAGAGATCTTTCTGCTTTGAGTAAAGAAGTGGAATGGTTCTATAGTATGTATTAATATGAGCTTATCTCTCCATTTAGAGCTACCATCACCCTGTCCTGGTGGGTCAAATGTTTCATATTTTTAAGAAGAAATAATTAAAAGGAAATGTGCAGTGTAACATAAATTATAGCAGAAACTGGAAGAAAAGATGCTTGGAAATGTAATAACTTGAGGCCTGTGTTTAGAAAGAACCTATTTGCACTTGGGTTAGACTGTCTGCAAATTAGAAGAATGAACTTGCCTACATAGGGATAGAAATAAAGCATGATTCTGGCTAAGGGACTATAAAACTAGTTTTGTTTCTTTGTGTTTTTGTTTTTAATTAAAAATCTGAGATCATTGAAAGCTATGTAATGAAACAAGCACCCATGTACATTTCTGGGAGAAAAGAGTGTATATCTCTTATGAAAGGCAATTTGGCAATATTCATCAAAATGACACAGGCAGTTTTGGGCCCAGGAATTACACTTCTGAATGTGTACATGTGTGCATGCACTTGTCACTTATAATGTCAAGGGTTTCCTTCATGGATAAATAGATTATATAGGTACCATAGGCTCTCTATGCAGTTGGGGAGACTGGGACACCTTTCACAGGCATCAAAATGCACATTCATCTATTACACGTGCACACATACACATGTATCTGAGGGTGGGTATGCAAGGTTGTTCATTGTTGCTTTTTTATTTTGGTAATACTTAAAAGTTTGGAAGCCATCCAATATCCATTAAGTTAGAATTGGTTTAAGAAATTATGATATATCCTTACAACAAAATGCTATGCATATATGAAAAAATTGAGGATGCTTTTATGTGTTGGCATGTTACAAATTCTAAAATATGTTATTTCTTTTAAAAGATTTTGTTTATTGTGAGAGAGAGAGCATGAGCAGGGAGGGGAGAGGGGGGAGAAGAGGGAATAGCAGACTGAGTGGGGAGTCCAAGGTGGGGCTCCATTACAGGACCCTGAGATCATGACCTGAGCCAAAGGCAGACGCTTAATGGACTAATCCACACAGGCACCCCCCCTAAAATATATTATTAGGTAAAACTGGCAAGATTCAGTACAGTGCATATGCCAACTTTGGTGTGAAGAAGGAGGAAATACACATATTTTTGTTTAAATACTGGTAGGAAAAACAAACAAGCAATCAAACAAAATATCCATTTTATCGAAACCGGAGGTAAAACAATAAAATGCACATCTTCAGTTCACCCCTTTGTATAAGGAAATATATGAATAATTGAAAAAAAAAACTGCTTCCTAACTTTTGGATTTGTCTCTGAGAGTGTCAGACATCAGTCTCCCAAACCCAGAGGCACTTGCAAAGCTGTGTGGCCCCCTTGAAGCCAATTATGTGTCTTCAAGATAGAGGATGTGCTAAGGATCGAAAAACATTACTTTTATTCCATTCTTTTCGCAAGTCCTCAGGCACATGAACATATTTAGAATTTCCTGGTTTTTCTCCTCCTTTGGGGACTCAGCCAAAGTGAGGCAGAAAGACTTTCACTCTTATATCCCCTTATACAATTTTACTTTTCACTAGCAGAATACAGGATTAAGCATATCATAAAATTGTCCTGCACATCTTACCACTTCGGTTAGAGGTTACCTCATTTAGTAAACCACAATTAAGCAATTATTCTTGTCCCGATATTCCCTGCCGCACCTAGCACAGGGCCTCATTTAACAGATGCTCAAAATGTTTGCTGAATTGAGCCACCTGCTTTATTTTACATTGACAGAACCAGCCAGATGCAGATAAAATGTTAAAATGATTTACATTTCAATTGTGAAATTAAAATCCAGAACTACCATTTTCCTTTTGAAATAAGAAATGCTTATTTCAAAAGACCCCTTAGTTTATCATTTTAGAAAATATGCTCTTATGCTTTGATTCTCAACCCCTACATAAAAGGCAAAACAATTTGCAATGCTACTAGAATGTAAACCAGTGTCAGGAACATGTATTAAATGTATTGATCTGGGGGAAGCCTGGGTGGCTCAGTCCATTAAGCCTCTGAGTTTAGTTCAGGTCATGTTCTCAGGGCCCTGGGATCGAGCCCCACCTCTGGCTCTCTGTTCAGCAGGGAGCCTGCTTCTCCCTCTCCCTCCCCCCCCACACTTGTGCCTGCTCACTCATTCTTTCAAATAAATAAATCTTCAAAAACAAATAAGAGTATTGGTTTGGTTTTTCAGGAAATATTTAGTCATCTTGTGTGTTTTTTCCTTATTTTTTTCTCCCAATCCAAGTTGGTAGTCAAGATATAATTGTGCAAGCTTTCAAAGTGACTAAATTATTGCTTGCTACTAGACAACTGTGATTGCCTTTTCATTTTCAAAACTTAGAAACAGAGCTTTTCCAGAGCACGCCTTCTCATTAACTCAATTTGTTTCAAATTTGGTGTGTTCCATGATGAGAATCAAATAATTGGTGATGTTTATACTATTGAAAGTATAAAATCTAGGTTCCTGACTGGGAGAATGTTTACATACTAGAAGGAAGTATTTGCAAATTACATAGCTGTGAAAGTCTTATATCTCAACTGTATAAAGAACTTTTACAACTCAATAATAAGACAAATAATTAAAAAGGAAAAGATTAGGATATTTTTACCAAAGAGGACATATAACTGGCTTATAAGTATATGAAAATGTGCTCAATACCATCAGTCATTAGGGTAGTGTAAATAAGAAGCAAAATGAGACATCACCCTGCATCTACAAGAATGGCTACAGTCAGCATAGGCATTAAAAAACATTAGGGCTGATATAGAGAAATGATAACCTAATACAGAGGAGCAGATTAAATGGTACAGCAATTTTGGAAGAAGTTTGGCAGTATCTTAAAATGTGAACATGTATTTTCCATATGATGCTGCAATTCCCCTGGGTATCTACTCAAGAAAAATGAAAAGACTTATACGTGAATGTTAATAGCAGAATTGTTTATAACAGTTAAAAACTAGAAACAATCCAAATGCCCTTCACCTGCAGAACAAATGAACAGATTGTGGCATAGTCATACAATGCAATTTTATTCAGAAATAAAAAGGAACAAAAGACTGATAGATGCTACAACGTTAATGAACCTCAAAAACACTTTGCAAAGGGAAAGAAGCCAGACAGAGAAGACTACACATTGTCCAAGAAAATTGGCAAATCTGTAGAGACCTAGGAGTAGGGATGGAGATTGACTAAAAGTGGGATTACCTGAAAGGAGCTGTCACTTTGGGGTGGTGGGAACTTCCTAAAGTTGGATTTTGTTGATGGTTACACACTGTACGTTTACTAAAAAACATTTAATTGCATACCTAAAAGAAGTGAATTTATGATATAAAATCATCTCTCAATGAAGCTGTTAAAAATGTTTTAGAAATTTAGGTTATAGGTGTTCTTTCTGATATTTTATCCTGAACTTTTTTCTTCCTTAATTTTCAAATTAAATTTGAGTGTGTGTTTGCGTATCTTATTTTTATTTATTTTTATTTTTTAGAAGATTTTATTTGCTCATTTGCCAAAGAGAGAGCGAGAGCGAGAGAGCACCCAAACAGGAGGAGCTGCAGGCAGAGAGAGAAGCAGACTCCCCGCTGAGCAGGGAGCCTGATGCAGGACTCAATCCCGGGACCTTGAGATCATGACCTGAGCCAAAGGCAGATGTTTAACTGACTGAGCTGCCCAGCCACATTGCATATCTTATTTTTAAATTAAGGAATATGTGTGTGTTAATGAAAATTCAGAAAACATATACAGAAAATGTATAATTCTATTCCCTAACCTAAACACTGCTCATATTTTGGTGGATACCTTTTGTAGAGGGTATCCATCATAGTCCGCATATTCATAGCTTCCCATTAGCTTTTGGATAGTTTTTCCATAGTTGGGGAATATGATGGTTTACAAGCTATCAGGGGCACCTGAGTGGCTGTCAGTTGAGCATCTGTCTCTTGATTTCTGCTCCGGTCATGATCTCAGGGTTGTGAGATTGAGCCTCGAGCCAGGCTGCATGCTGGACATAGAGCCTACTTAAGATTCTTTCTGCTTCTTCTGCTGCAGCTCCCCCTAAACCCCCTCAAAAAAACAAGACAAAACAAAAATAACCCAATTAAATTATTATCTTTGCTTACTAGGAATTACATGCTCATTTTGGGTAAGGTTCTGAGGTATATAAGGGAAGTCAGAAAAATACAAAAGGCCTAAGGAATTCCAAATGTATAGTGTAAGTTTCTTCTAGCTGAACTTGACAGTTCATTTTATTTTTTTAAGATTATTTATTTATTTATTTATTTGACAGACAGAGATCACAAGTAGGCAGAGAGGCAGGCAGAGACAGAGGAGGATGCAGGTTCCCTGCGGAGCAGAGAACCTGATGTGGGGCTCGATCCCAGAACCCTGGGATCATGACCTGAGCCAAAGGCAGAGGCTTTAACCCACTGAGCCACCCAGGTGCCCCAAGAACTTGACAGTTTAAAGAAAGAGAAGAGCCTGTATCAAGGCAAAAGCAGAAATGTGTGGAATTTTTATGATTTTATGCAAAGAATCTTATCACTTGCTGGTACTAAGCTGAGATAGCTAAAACAAAATTCAAACTTTGATTCTTAGGCTAATATATAAAAAACACTGGTTTACCAGATATTTTACATAAAAGTTATTTTTGGCTTGGGTGGGAGTAGGATCCCCAGAATTAGAACGGAGTCATGTAGGATACAGATAACTCAGCCCCCCAAACCCCGCAGAGCCTTCCTTCCTCTCCTGGTTGATGAAGCTGTTCATTCCTTGAAGACTCTGTGACAATCTTACTGAGAGTGTTAACTTTAAAAGGAGAGAAAGTTCCTTTTGGCTTCTTAGCTAACTGCCTCTGATTGTTGCCACACCTCAACTAGAATTAGGTCATGGCAGGCTCCAGTTGGCCAGTTGTGAATTTACTAATGTATGTCGGCAATTTATCACAATAGATTCAGTGAGTGCTATACCAAGGAAAGCAGAACAAAACACTAGATCAGTCCGAAATCATTACTGAGGAAGAACTTACAAGGAGGCTCTGAATTCATTGTGCTAGCTTAAGATACTAGAAGTGATTCCAATGCTTTGTTCAGCTGAACTCAGTAAGGGGGCCAGGGTAAAAGAGGTTGAGATGCTAAATTTCTTGGTATGATACAGGTGAAGGAGTAAAAAAGAAGATAGAAATTTTGTAGCAGGTTTGTTATGCATTACCCATTCTTTCATTCAGTTCACGGTTTGATACTAAGAGCCTGTGCCATAATCTCTCGTAGTGTGTGAGATATACAGGCTGTGAACCAAGTGCTTAGTTTAACATGTATTCAAAGCCGAAAATGATTAGTAATGATCCAGTGCTCATTTCCTGACCCTTTCCAGACACAAAATAACTGACACACTCTTTCCAAAGACAGAATGCAGGTTGCTCAATGATTTGATGAAGTGTGCTTCATCTGTGACTAGAGACAGCTTAATGCCCACTGGCCTTGGAAGGTGCTGGAAAAAGTATCTGACACTACTTTGCCCTTGCTGGCCACGTGAAGTACCAGCCAGTTGTGGCTGCGTATTAAGCCACAGACTGCAGGATGCACAAAATTGTCAAGTCCCAGTTGGTGTTATCAAAGGGAAATTAGAGCATAAGTCAGAGATTTTCGGTGGGGGATGATTTTGCCCACCAGAGGATACTTGGCAAAGCCTTATAGACCTTTCTGGTTGTTGCAAATGGGAGGGTGCTACTGGCACCTAGAGATTGAAGACCAAGGATGCTGCTTAACATCCTGCAATGCCCAGAATAGCCTCCTCTTCCCCCACAAAGAATTATCCAGCTCCAGAGCAGACATTGGCAAATATTTTCTTTAAAAGGCCAGAGAGCAAATACTTTAGGCTTTGTGGATCATCTGGTGTCTGGTTTAACCATAGACAACACTCATAAATGAAAGAGTCTCTGTTCCAATAAAACTTCATTTACCCAAGCAGATCATGAGCTGGATTTGGCCCACAGGTAGTAGTTTGCCAACCCCTGATAGATTAGCTGGAATATTACACAGTACTTTTGTCGTTTATTGTATGATGCTAATAAACAACTATTTTACTGTTTAATAATACTTTTTTATTTTGCAATAAACCCTTTTAGTTCCGCTGAGCTTAAAAACATGAAACACATGATTATTAATGACAAACAAACACTGAATATGCATTTGTCAAGAAAGTTGATCATGGGCATATAATTTGCACAAAATTTCTGGAGACATTTATCATTCACCTTGGAAGACAAAAATAATATAATTGACTGTATAAAATCCAGGGACATAAATCTGTGGGATACATAAATATCTGTTTTGAATCTTAGTACTTTAAGAAGCCTGGGTCTGAGGATATCAGTTTAACATGTGGATCTTCAGAAGATGTATTTATATATCACTCTGTAAGACATGAATTTTCATTTAGATCAAATAACCATTTTACTAAATTCGTGTCATTTTTAATCTAAGTTTTCATGTACACATATTAAAAATGAAATGATACATGTTATTGTGTTAGTTCCATTAGTAGAAGAACTGCAAAAGGAATTAAGTGAGGTTAGTTTTACACCAGTGATAGTGGAATCTTCAAATGGAAAACCTGTTCATAACAATGATGGTTTAATTTTATTTTCACAAAATTCATGGAATCAAAGTAAAGTTTTTAGAAGTTCATTCTATCACAAGGATAAATATGAGGTTATTACTAATTAAATTGAATATTCAGTGAAAAAGTTCAACTTTGAAGATATAGTTGTCTTATGATACAATATGGAAATAATATTTTGTGAAGTTCTGCATCATAGTAAAAACAAGGTTTTACTACTTGAAGATTCCTAGGGAACAGAAGTGTACTTGGAATTGGTTGACATGCACACATGATTCCAAACTAAGTCAAAAAGCTATGCTATTATAACAAACAAAATTAAAAAGTCAATTGTCAAGATACAAAGACTATAACACATATATATGTTGGGGCACCTGGGTAGCTCAGTGGGTTAAGCTTCTGCCTTTGACTCAGGTCATGATCTCAGGGTCCTGGGGATTGAACCCTGTATCAGGCTCCATGCTCATTGTGGAGTCTGGTTGTCTTTCTCCTTTGCTCCTCCCCCCAACTCCTGCATGCTCTCTGTCTCTCAAATTTATAAAATCTTTAAAACACACACAGGCACCTGGGTGGCTCAGTGAGTTAAGCCTCTGCCTTCAGCTCAGGTCATGATCTCAGGGTTCTGGG
Source organism: Mustela nivalis (assembly GCF_964662115.1). Classification (NCBI taxonomy): domain Eukaryota; kingdom Metazoa; phylum Chordata; class Mammalia; order Carnivora; family Mustelidae; genus Mustela; species Mustela nivalis. Next base: position 100,093,713 of record NC_139040.1, read on the forward strand.
ATCGAGCCCCGTATCAGGCTCTCTGCTCAGCGGGGAGCCTGTTTCTCCCCCCCCCCCCGCTGTCTCTCTGCCTACTTGTGATCTGTGTCTGTCAAATAAATAAAATCTTACAACACACACACACTAACTGAATTTAAAAACTTTGGTGATTGGGGCACCTGGGTGGCTCAGTAGGTTAAAGCCTCTGCCTTCGGCTCAGGTCATGATCCCAGGGTCCTGGGATCGAGCCCCACATTGGGCTCTCTGCTCAGCAGAGAGTCTGCTTCCTCCTCTCTCTCTGCCTGCCTCTCCACGTACTTGTGATCTCTGCCTGTCAAATAAATAAATAAAATCTTTTTAAAAAAATAAAATAATAAAATAAAAACTTTGGTAATAAAGTTTTTCAACAAAATATTTTAGCGTGGCAGTACATGGTTTCTCTCAAACTGAGGAAAATGCATATAGGAAAGACTGAGAAAATAATTTTTAAATTAAAATAAGATTTAGTTATATTACTATTTTCAAATTTATATTTTGGCCTTCTCCACTAGAAGGCCATAGTGAGCAATACCAAAATAATATTTCTGTGAGAGTGAAACATCTTTTACTCTCCTTTCTAGTCAATTCCTCCCCCCATAGAGACAACCAATTTTCAAATTACCATCAGTTTTCTTGTTCTTGAATGCCATATAGCATCATATATCTAGTGTTTTATGTAAGGCTCCTTGCACTCAACCTAATGTGTTTTTTTTTCTTTTCAGCATAACAGTATTCATTATTTTTCACCACCCCCAGTGCTCCATGCAATCTGTGCCCTCTATAATACCTACCACCTGGTACCCCAACCTCCCACCCCCCTGCCACTTCAAACCCCTCAGATTGTTTTTCAGAGTCCATAGTCTCTCATGATTCACCTCCCCTTCCAATTTACCCCAACCTCCTTCTCTCTAACTCTCCATGTCCTCCATGCTATTTGTTATGCTCCACAAATAAGTGAGACCATATGATAACTGACTCTCTCTGCTTGACTTATTTCACTCAGCATAATCTCTTCCAGTCCCGTCCATGTTGCTACAAAAGTTGGGTATTCATCCTTTCTGATGGAGGCATAATACTCCATAGTGTATATGGACCACATTTTCCTTATCCATTCGTCTATTGAAGGGCATCTTGGTTCTTTCCACAGTTTGGTGACCGTGGCCATTGCTGCTATAAACATTGGGGTACAGATGGCCCTTCTTTTCACTACATCTGTATCTTTGGGGTAAATACCCAGTAGTGCAATTGCAAGGTCATAGGGAAGCTCTATTTTTAATTTCTTGAGGAATCTCCACACCATTCTCCAAAGAGGCTGCACCAACTTGCATTCCCACCAACAGTGTAAGAGGGTTCCCCTTTCTCCACATCCCCTCCAACACATGATGTTTCCTGTCTTGCTAATTTTGGCCATTCTAACTGGTGTAAGGTGATATCTCAATGTGGTTTTAATTTGAATCTCCCTGAGGGCTAGTGATGATGAACATTTTTTCATGTGTCTGATAGCCGTTTGTATGTCTTCATTGGAGAAGTGTCTGTTCATATCTTCTGCCCATTTTTTGATATGCCCATTTATTGTCTGTGTTGTGTGTGTTGAGTTTGAGGAGTTCTTTATAGATCCTAGATATCAACCTTTCATCTGTACTGTCATTTGCAAATATCTTCTCCCATTCTGTGGGTTACCTCTTTGTTTTCTTGACTGTTTCCTTTGCTGTGCAGAAGCTTTTGATTTTGATGAAGTCTCAAAAGTTTATTTTGGCTTTTGTTTCCTTTGCCTTTGGAGACATATCTTGAAAGAAGTTGCTGTGGCTGATATTGAAGAGATTACTGCCTATGTTCTCCTCTAGGATTCTGATGGATCCCTGTCTCACGTTGAGGTCTTTTATCCATTTTGAGTTTATCTTTGTGTACGGTGTAAGAGAATGGTTGAGTTTCATTCTTCTACATAGAGCTTTCCCATCACCATTTATTGAAGAGACTGTCTTTTTTCCACTGTATATTTTTTCCTGCTTTGTCGAAGATTAATTGACCATAGAGTTGAGGGGCCATATCTGGGCTCTCTACTCTGTTCCACTGGTTTATGTGTCTGTTTTTATTCCAGTACCATGCTGTCTTGGTGATCATAGCTTTGTAATAAAGCTTGAAATCAGGTAACGTGATGCCCCCAGTTTTATTTTTGTTTTTCAACATTTCCTTAGCTATTCGGGGTCTCTTCTGATTCCATACAAATTTTTGGATTATTTGCTCCAGCTCTTTGAAGAATACCGGTGGAATTTTCATCGGAATGGCATTAAAAGTATAGATTTCTCTAGGCAGTATAGACATTTTAACAATGTTTATTCTTCCAATCCAAGAGCATGGAATGGTCTTCCATCTTTTTGTGTCTTCTTCAGTTTCTTTCATGAGTGTTCTGTAGTTCCTCGAGTACAGATCCTTTACCTCTTTGGTTAGGTTTATTCCCAGGTATCTTATGGTTCTTGGTGCTATAGTAAATGGAATCGATTCTCTAATTTCCCTTTCTGTATTTTCATTGTTAGTGTATAAGAAAGCCACTGATTTCTGTACATTGACTTTGTATCCTGCCATGTTGCTGAATTGCTGTATGAGTTCTAGTAGTTTGGGTTTTCCATATAAAGAATCATGTCATCTGCGAAGAGAGAGAGTTTGAATTCTTCATTGCCAATTTGGATACCTTTTATTTCTCTTTGTTGTCTGATTGCTGTTGCTAGGACTTCTAATACTATGTTGAACAAGAGTGGTGAGAGTGGGCATCCTAGTCGTGTTCCTGATCTCAACAGGAAGGCTGCAAGCTTTTTCCCATTGAGGATGATAATTGTTGTGGGTCTTTCATAGATAGATTTTATGAAGTTCAGGAATGTTCCCTCTATCCCTATACTTTGAAGCGTTTTAATCAGGAACAGATGCTGGGTTTTGTCAAATGCTTTTTCTGCATCAATTGAGAGGACCATGTGGTTCTTCTCTCTTCTCATATTAATTTGTTCTATCACATTGATTGATTAAGTCTATATGTATATTAGAAAATAAAAATACAAAAGAATAAGACTAAACTAAACTAAAATTAAAAAAAAGAAATTCAAAAAATAGAAATGCAAAAGAAAAACATAGGTGTATGTATCAAAAAGTTCAGGTTAGAAGGTTATTATGGAATTTGATGTACTGGACAGCTCACTGTGATGGTAAATAGGTTAAAAAATTATCTATATAAAAAAAAATGAACCAAAATAGTGGGAACGAGTAAAAAATAAAAGTTTTCCTATGAAGTTGTGGTGGTTGTTCTCTTGTCATCCTTTTTTTTTTTTCTTTCCTGGTTGGTTTTCTGGGGGAGGGGCCTGCCACGTGGGTTTTCAGTCAGTGATGTTCTCTGAGTTAAGTCATCCTGCCCCACTCAAGGGGGTGGGCTCTGAGGAAACTGTTTTTTTTCAGGCTTTTGTTCTCTGGCGGATTTTGTTTATTCACTTTTTTTTTTCTCTCACCTTGACCGCTTTTGATGGTTTTTGTAGTTTTAGAGGAAAACAAACCACACCCTGATCTCCCTCTCAGAGAGAAGCCTCAGTCTGCGGAGCCCAAATAAGTTCCCCCTTGGCCGCTGGCAGAGCAGGTTCTGAGTCGCGGTCCCTGGGGATGCAGGATCTTTTGCTTGTACCCAAAGCCACGACAGTGGCGGCTTTCTGGGCAGCTCCAGACCGCCAGAGAGGTTCCAAGCAGCGATCGCACACTGAGATTTTCCCGCTGGCCCCGGCTGGGAGCGCCTGGTCTTTCTGGGTGTAAGAGCACCCGGCTTGTGCGCACCTCTCTCAGGGGAGGCTGTAGGTCACGCGAGGGTCTCAGGCTCTGAGAACGGGGCGCAGGTCCGAAATCACCAGGCTGGGCCTTCGCGCACCTCTCTGAGGGGACAGTTTGGTGCATGCGACTTAGGCTCTGAAACAATGGCGCGTATCAAAGGGCGCAGGCTGGGCCTTTGTACCTCTCTCAGGGGAGGATGAGGGACACCCGTATCTCAGACTTTGTAGCAGGGCTCGCGCGTTCTGCAATCCCCTCACAGGAGCCAGAACCCACGCGTTCTAGGGTGCGCTGGCGGCTTAGGGACCAAGACCTGGTTTCTCCACCGCACTCTCTCTGGCTCAGCGCCAGGGGAGGCTGTCCTGGGACCAGGGACTTAAGCCCCTGTCCCTAGCTGCCCTGATTCCCACAATTCCCCCCCCCCCCCCCGCGATCCTTTGCTCTTTTGGAGTGCTTTCAACCAGTCTCCAAGTTAATGCTGGTCCCCAGATGCAGTGCACTCTCCCTCGTATTGGGAGGGTCACCTCTGGTGCCCCCCCTTTTTATTTATCTTCCTATATCAGTCCGCCATTCCCACACCGCTTTACCTGCCCACTGACATCTTCTGCCCCTGTAGAGATCCAGAAGTGTATAATTCTGATCTCAGGCTGATTTCATGGGTGATAGGAGTTCTTTAGTACGTGATCAGCTCACTTTAGGGTACAGGTTGAAAAGGCGCCTCCTCCTACTTCCCTGCCATCTTGTCCTCCCTAATGTGGTTTTTAAAGATCAATCCATATTGTTAGATGCATTTTTTTAAAGATTTTATTTATTTATTTGACAGACAGAGATCACAAGTAGGCAGAGAGGCAGGCAGAGAGAGAGAGAGGAGGAAGCAGGCTCCCTGCTGAGCAGAGAGCCCAATGCGGGACTCGATCCCAGGACCCTGAGATCATGACCTGAGCCGAAGGCAGCGGCTTAACCCACTGAGCCACCCAGGCGCCCCTGTTAGATGCATCTTAATGAGTTCCTTTCATTGCTCAGAAGTTGTATGAATGTACCATGGAGTTTTTTGTTTATTCATTTGCCTGTTGATGGACATTTGTGATATTTTCAGTGGATGGTTAATCTGAATAAAGCTGCTCTGACTGTTCTTGTATAAGTCTTTCTATGAATTTATGCATTTATGTCTTTTAGCTAATATAGATTCAGAAATGGAATCACTGATCATGAAAAAGGACTAAAATACATTTCAAAAGAAACAAACAGGATGTAAAATTCTGCATTCCTATCAGCAATGTTACAGAGTTTCAGTTGCTCCACATCTTTACCCACACTCCGTGTTTTTGATATTTTTTTTCTGATGGTTATATAGTTGTATTTCATTGTGGTTTCAATTTCTATTTCCCTAATGGCTAATGATGTTGAGCACCTTTTACTGTGCTTACTGGCAATTTGGATATCTTTTGTGAAATGCCCGTTCAAGTCTTTGGTTACATTTTTTTTTATTATTGCTAATCAACCACAAAAGCATATGACCCCACACTTAACCAAAACCACAGACAATCTGTATTTTGTACACATGTCAGCATAACTATCAACTCAGTGATGTTCAATATTTACACAAAGCTAAGTTGAGAGAGGTCCTATTTATAAGGATTGCCTTGCATAAGATGTACCTGTCTACTTTTCCAGGCCAGAGGTTTCCAACTGGCAGTGGTAGGCCAACTCTGGCTTACAAAAGTATTTTGTTCAGCTAGTACTTTAACTGATATAGTTGTTAATATATTAAAAATCAGGAGATAACTCCCTACAAGCCCAACATTGTAGCCTCTTAAAAAATTGGAAAATCTGGAAACACTGGGTGTACTTTTTCCTCTTGGCAGCATCAGCTAAAGCTGAGTAGTGGTTATCTTCTTAGACCATGCATGCGAATCTCAGTTTAGCATGGCTTCAACCCCGCACTCCTTGTTGACTTATTCCCAATCTGCTTCCCTTGCAACTCTTGAGTATTTCCTAATAAGTGTTATAAATTAGATAACTCACTACATGGCCCTCTTAACTCTATAAATGCACAGATTTATGACTCAATGGCAAGAGACCTTATGCATTTTAGATATTTAATTTTATTCCAGATTTAATCTTTTCCCTATCCTTATCTTTATTTATCTTGAATTCATCATTCCTCATTAAGGTATCTTGTAGAAAATTTATTTAATTTATTTTTTTGGAGCAAAGCAATGTATTTTGCATCTGCATATCTATTAGGAATGATTTCTAAGGAAGTAAAGCCAGCCACTAGCTGTAGACCTTAAGTAACTCGTTCTCTTCTTCATTTCAAAGGATATGGTCAAGGGGATAGAGGAGGTAGTATAAAAAAAAAAAAAAAAAGGTCTTCTTAACATTTGACATGGGTGAGAAGTTGCTCTTCAGGCCCTAGGCCTAGAGACCCTAAAGAAAATAAGACCCTTGGGGTAAGCAAGAGTTTAGATGTGCACAGAATTTATGCACATCTGGTCTAATCATATTACAAAATATACCCTTCTATCACTATACACATATCAGAATGGCTGAAATTCAAAATAGTGATATCACCAAATGCTAGTGAGGATACAGAGGAAACTGGGTCACCTACACATTGCTGATGGAAATGTATGGTACAGCTGCTTCAGAAAAACTATGACAGTTTCTTACAAAACTAAACATTGTGCTTACCGTACAGCCCACCAATTTCACTTTTGTATGTTTATCCCAGAGAAATAAGAATTCATTTTCACTCAGACACTACACATGAATGTTCATCTGGCTTTATTCATAATATCTCTAAGCAGAAAGCAACCCAATTGTTCCTTATTGAGTGGATGCTTAAACAGCTCTGGGACATCATCCATATCATGAAATACCACTCAGCTATAAAAAGGGCTGAGCTACTGATATGCACAACAACTTGGATGGATTTCCAGGGAATTATGCTGAGTAAAAAAAAAAAATGGTAGTCTCAAAAGTTTACATACTGTATGATTTCATTTATATAACATTCTTGAAATGCAAAAGTCATAGAGACAGAAAACAGATTAATGGTTGCCAGGAATTGGGGGTGGTGGTAGTGATGGGAGGGAAATGACTCTAGCTGTGAAGGGATCTCCAGAGATCCTTGTGATGGAATTTTTTTGGATCTTGTCTGTGATGGTCATCACATGACACTACATGTGATAAAATTGCCTAGAACTAAACACACAGACAACTGTGTATAAAACTGGTGAGACCTAAATAAAATTGATAAATTGTATCAGTGTCAATTTCCTGGTTGTAATATTTTTACTTGTTATATAAGATGTCACCACCACTAAGGGAAACTAGATGAAGAGTATATATGATCTTTCTGTATTATTTCTTACAATTTCATGCAAATCTGTAATTACTTCAGAATAAAAAGTTAAAATATACCATTATTTATACACAATCACTCATTAAAAACTTAGCTTCAAGCCAGTGCATTTAATCCTATAGAAAAAAGGATTTAGGTAATTATGTATGATTCCATATACCTATATATCAATCATTATACCCCCTATCAGTATGACAAAGAACCTGTTTCAGTTATTGTGGCTGTGTAATAAATTACCCCCCAAACTGGGTGTCTTGAAATAATGACATTTATTTTGCTCACAAATCTGTAGTTTGAGCAAGACTCAGTGGGGACAGCTCATCTTCCTCATTTTGACATCAGTTTTGAGGGTAACGAAGACTGGGGGCAGGAATCATTTGAAAACTCACTCATATTTTTAGTGATTGATGCTAGTTGACTGGTGTTGAGATTATAGCTGGAAGTTTCAACTAGAACATCTACATGTGACCTGTCCATGTCAGTTGGGCTTCCTCGTCATGGAGACTGAGTTGATGATAAGAATCTCCAGAGAGGTGGCTCTGTTGGGTAGCTCAGTTGGTTAAGCATCTGACTCTTCATTTTGGCTCAGGTCATGATCTCAGGGTCCTGGGATCAAGCCCTGTTCAGTGGGGAGTCTACTTGAGGATTCTCTCTTGCTCTCTCCCTCTGCCCCTCCCCCTGCTCATGCTCTCTTTTTCTAAAATAGATAAATAAATCTTTCAAAAAAAGAAAGAGAGAGAGATAGAGAGAGAGAGAGAGAATCTCCAGAGAGATGGAGAGCTTGGTGGAAATTCAAAAACCTTTACGATCTAGCTTCAGAAGCTATGCAGTATCACTTCTGCCATAGTCACAGTCCTGCCCAGATTTAAGGGGAGTGAATGTAAATCACACCTCATGATAGAGGAGCTTCAGTATCACAGTATAAGATGAACATGACGGAAGGGGTGTATTGGTGTGGCCATATTTGAAAAATGCAATTTAATATGGGGCCTGACACAGAGTAAATGCTCAGTATACATTTCTAATGAATGAGAGGGAGGGTGACTAACCAAATATACACTGTCTTTTCCGTCCCTGCAGTACCTTTGCCCTCTTCTCTGCCAGAGACCTTCATTTCTATTTGTTAGAGACTCAGAAATCTATTAACCCTTATGCCTTCTCCCCGAGTATAGCCACTAGTAGGATGGCTTCGCACTGTCGACTTTGCCAGGCTGTACTACACATTTCAGAAATCCCTTTCCTATATGTTCCTGGTTATGGTGGGCCAAAAGAGAGATTCATCTATGAGATGTGGAGGGAAGAAGGGAACAGCAGCCACCCTGGAGCCCACGCATATTGTCACGGATCTGCTGCGTGAGACAGTGGCTGGGCTCTCAGCAGCTCCCCCCTCCCCTAATGCTTCCTTCAGCTGCTTCTATTCCTGGGCTAGCTGTGTGGGCTGAGTTCTGGGATGAAGGATCCCCAGCTTCTACAGAACAACCATTCCATTAAGGTTAGACACACGAACTGACAGTTTTTCAGCCCCTCCTTGTGGTCTTTAGCTTGCGTTTGTGGGTTTCAGCTCATTCTAGCTTTCCCTCACTGTATATCCATCTTCCCTTCCCCCACTGCCTGCTCTGTGGACTTTAAGCTCCAGCATCAGAAGCAAAGACAACACTCTGACAGAGACTGCTTAACTAGCTTCCACAATTGTGTAAGGTCAAATCCCTGTAACAAATCTCTTTTGTGCATACACTCGAATGTGCGTGCGTGCGTGTATGCGTGTGTCTGTGTGTGTATGTAGCATGTAGTGGTTTTGTTTCTCTGACTGAGCTCTATAGGATACAAAATTTGGCATCAGAAGTCCTCAGTTCCAATATGCAAGTTCCTGTGAGTTAACCTGTAAATCATGTTCTGAGGTATAATTGACATCCATATTGATTAATTTTTCATTCAACAGCCATCACATTTTTGTTGAGTCTCTTCCATACCTCTATTCATCTAGTCCTTTATTTTCAATACAGACCATTTCTTTAAAAGTATGATTAAGTATGATTAACTTTTGGTATTTTTGAAACCTGTTAAGTACATAGATGAGAAAATAAATTTGGAGGAAAACCTAGACCTCATTTTTCCGCGGGGGAAAATGTTACCAGAGATATAAGCATCTATGGCTTATCAGGAATAAGTTTGTTTATTTGGCCACTCTTCAAGAAATATGTTGGGATTTCAAGCTATGGAAGAGATGTTAGGGGTGGGGGGTCTTAGGCAGGTTCCTTAGCAGGAATATTTTGGTATGTCCTATTGTTTAGCTTTCTTGGATGCTGTCTTACATTGTTCATAGCTCCTAAGGAGCTAGAGAGAGGAAAAGAGAACAAGAGAACAAAGAGCCTCTTCATGCACATACCCCCACCCATTCCTGGGGCTGGTATTCGGTGTTCTTCTGCTCAGAGGACGGGGAATTGAATTGATTAGGTAATTTGTACAAAGTGGTCACCATCAAACAATCTTGCGATAGTCTTACTGACAAGGGCTACTCAGCTGCTTTTAAACTGCATAAATCACAGTTCAAAATCTGTTGCACAGAGGGAAACATTACTGTGACTCATTTTTCCTTGAAGACAGATAAGCTTCAGCTCATACATTTTTAGAGAGCTCGCATTTCTGTGTAGATGTGTCTGTTTTGCAATTTAAATGTCTCATCTTTGAGTGACACTGAAAGGCTGCAGGATTCTGATGCCACTGGATGTGTGAGACCCCTAGGTTTTGGTTAATTACGTGTAATGTTCGGAGTGCCTAGAAGTTGCTTTTTTGATGCCTATGTTTTGAAAGATTTACAGCATATCACTTTGCAGAGACTCTTTCTGAGTTTTTACACATCAAAGCATTGCAATTAAGAGAAACATATACCTAAGTTTTACCTAAACTAGATCAACGAACTATATAGACACAAATGCTACACAACTGAGACACACTTGGATTACTGTTTCAGTTAATATATTGAAATACTTCTTTATAGGTGGGTGAAGAAGTGTTGCTGTGAGCTCCATGATCCCCCCCTCCCACCGCCAGTAATCTCTGTCCATCCTCTCAGAATGGACACCCCATTTCTTGATCCAGCAAATGAAAAGCTATTGTCCTCCACAGCAGGGTGTCTTCAGGACCCTAACCCAGGCACTCAGGAGGGTCTGAGGTCTGGTGCCTTAGGTGTATACTGTTATTAAATATTTCTAATATCTCTTCTGTACACAGATGATACAGAGAGAGGGCTGGCATGGTAAGTTGGGAAATTTAAGTTGGAGTCCTTGCTTAACTTTCCTGGGCCTCAGTTTCCCCCACTTATAAAGTGGGAGGTTTGGACAAGATTAAATCTAATGACCTTTTGAGTTCTATTCTGGGATTTTATGATTTAGAAACATCTGAACTTTTTCCATTTTCACCTTGGAGGTTTGATATCTTGCAGAGGGAAAAGAATGGCTAAAAGGAGTTGGAAGAGCTTGTTCCAAAAGGCTGGCTGTGAAGTCCAGTTGCCAGGAAAGAAGGCAGTAGAAACAAAACAGGGAACATTGCATGAACTCCCTGCACAACTATGCTGAGAAAACCATTTGCAATTCTGATTCTGAAACTTCTCCAAAAAATTCATATCAGAGCTGAACAGTGCCCAGAGAAGGGGAGCTAAAATGACTGGGAAAGCAGAGGGTCCCTCTACTGAAGGCAGATTAAAAGATTTCTTATTCTTCCGCCAGAAAGGCAAGGTTGCATAAGAGGTAGAGTCAAAGACTATACATTTGTAAAAGACATGGAGGGACAAACATCAACTTATTCATCAAACCTTATAAACAGCTCTTGAAGATTGAAAGGACTAAATTTAGAGGCCTCTCCCCTCTGTACCCCTGATCAGGGTGTGAAATAGGGCTGATAAGTTTATGAAACTCGTTATCCCCAAGAAGTACTATGAGCAGTGTACACTGATTCTAATAAGATAGGTGTTATTTCATGCTGGCAAATCTATAACCTATGCAGGAACACCGATACTCAGGGCACATCAGGGAAGGCGATTCTGGCCTTTCTCTAGTCTAGTATGGCTGCTATCAAAGAAAGAATGTAGGCCCAAATGATACCTAGGTATGCTTCCAAAAGGACAATTCACTTTCATCATTTTGCCCTTTTTATTTTTCCTTGTTATTAATATTTTATAAATGTCATGAATGGACACTTCCAATAAGAAAATTCAGACAGTTCAGAAGACTATGAAATGGAAAGTAAAACTTTCCCCTGACAACACACTTCTCCTCAGAGGTAACCAAACGAATAGGTGCCTGTCTATTTCTCCTTGTGAAAAATATACGGATGATTGTATGCATTACAGTTTACTTCATGGAGTATCTTGGGCAACTTTCTGTATCAGTACATTTGAATTTACTTAATTCTTTTTAGTGGTTGTGTTATCATTCCATTGTGTGAATAAGCCATAATTCATTTAACCTACTGACAAATATTTACATTTTCCCATCATTTGCCACATTTGCAATGTTACAATGAGTATCTTGGTATCTCCCATATATCTTACACCTTGGTTCACTTGTTTATTGGGGTGCTCCTATGCCAGAACTTTCTGCAAAAAGTACTGATATATTAAATTATGTCACATGATACATTTTGATAAAGTGACCAGGTTTATCCTCCAAATTCTACTCTAACCAATTGTTTATGAGTGTTTTACATTCCCTACACTATCACAGTAGGACAGTTCTTACAATTCCATGCTTTTATGCATCTTTTCCCAGCTAAATAGAAAAGTATTCAGTGAAATATATTCCTACTCTCCTAAGAGCACAGATGTTATGAGGATAGCAAAGTGATATAAATAAGCTTGGGGACTTGGAGAAATGCCATGTAACGATATCTCTACCGGCCAAATAGATTAAATTATGAAGAGTTTTCTGATGAATTTCATTTTCACATTCCCAAACAGGGTATTTAATATGAATCTTATTTTAAAAAGTACTTTATTATGTATTTCATTCACAGAAAATTATACCTTAGCAAGTATAAAGAGTAAACACCTGTGTAGAATCTTCTTTCTTTGTGACAATGAGAGGTTGGATTGAACAGAATAATGGCAGCTTTCATTTCCATTGACCTCATCATTATAGAGATCACACAGTCTCCCCCTTTATTTAATCCTTCTTTGCCTAATCCTTTCCCTACCTGTATTCAGTGAAGTATAAGTGATTAATAGAGCTTATTCATTTTAATTTTCTGTTTTCAGGGAGTTAATTTCAACGAATGTGATAGGTTTGTTTAAATTCAGAAGCTAAGGGGTTAGGGTGTTATATATGCCAGGATTAGGTGCACATTACTAAGAAACAAGGAATTATATCCAAGGAATAAATCCCTAGTTGTGAATCTTTCAGCATTCAAAAGCAGATGGGAGTGTATATGATACAGTGGCCCTGGAGGGAGACCTAGGTGAAGGTATGTGTGCGTTGGGGAGGTGGGGCAGTGATCCATATGCTTCCGAAAGACACCTGCTGCTTCTGGGTATGCAAATTGATGAAAACATGCCAGAGCTGTGATGCTGGCTGATGGTAAGAAATAGCTCCTCCTCAGCCTGCAGCATACAGACCCAGAGACCTGTACAAGCAGGGAGATAACCTGGATGCTGCATACCTGAGCCAGTTCCCTCCCTACTCTACCCTAGCTGCATCCTCCTACACCACAGAAACATAGGTCTTTCTGCATCTGATCAAGAAGGAGGTGTTTTTCCAGCAGAATGCAGGGTCTAGGGTAGAAATTTCAGCTAGCTTATGGCTCTGGGCACTGGTGTGCTACTCCCTGGCACTTTGGCTTTTATTACCATAGCCACACTTCCCACACTCTGTGACCATGGGCATTCACTGGCTTCATGTTGCTTTCTCATTTGAACACCATACAGCATTTTTTAAGCCCCAGTAGTCAGAGGCATTTGTTTGCAGAACCTAATTCCCATACAAAATAAATAAATAAATAAAAATCACTTCCTCTTTTGCAAGGCTGCCAATTTGTTTTCTTCAAGGGGCAATTATGTCACTGCCAAAACCACACTGATAAATAATCTCCCTGTATTTGAATTTTAAAATGAAGCCCTCCAGAGGGTTAGGCTCAGAAAGGACCAGTAGTAGCTTACTTTGCTGGACTGAAGCTCAATTTAAAATTCACATCTTAATAAAGAGAACTTCTTTCTTTCTATTTTGGACTAAAAGAGAGAACATAATGATGAAAGGGAATTAAGACCTACCTCAGTAATTAGGGAGTCCCAGTGGATTAGACTTACTAATGGAAACCCAATTAAAACACATTTTTGAAGGGTTTTGTTAGAACTGGTAAACACCCCAGAGCTAGTTCTAGAATGTCAGCTTTTTTTTCTTTTACGTTTACAATTATATTTGTGTTGTATGTTGCATACCAATTAGGAGTAGAGGAAACCAATGTCTGTTAATCAATTTTTAGGCAATGCACAGGTCCTAGCACTTCAGAGCCAGATATGGTTTCATAATCTGCTTGTAGTTCATATGTCATATGTCATGGCCATCCTTTCATTAGAGAAGCCTGTCATTAATAAAAGAATCTACATTGCTTCATTTGTGTCTGCAGATCTGAAAATTCTGTACTTAGTAAGTTCACAGCCTCATTGCCAACAGGCAGGCACCTGCCAGGTTGAGAGGGTATAGCCATCTGGAACAGCATGGAACAGGGTGAGGAAAGCTTTTTCAATTTGCAAAGAAAGAAATTACTACATAAAAGGAGCAATATGGGACCAAAAAAATGAATGCCCCATCTATCCCCCTGCTATCCTTAATTTGAAAATAATTCAGTCCTTTGGTTATTTTCAAGGAGTTTTGGGAAGGAGACCCATTTCCTAAGTCCCCAAGGCTACAGAGATTGCTGCAGTGATTATCATACCTCCTAAGGCCCTTGGATTCCTAGGGGCTGTCGTGTGGCTCAGCTACCTCTGACTCACAGACACATGCTGCTGAGAAGCACCTTGATGTCCTCACTGCTGAGAAGCCCAGCATGAGGGTTTGAGAGCCATGGACGCAAGATGAAATGCTGTCTTGGGCTCATGGCAGGTGTTCACATTCTCAGTTTTATCTCAGGGACAAGTCAGAAGACTGGAATGGTAAAGGCTATGCATTTTTAATGCTGTCAGTCTGAAAATGAAACGAAAGGAGGCTTTTATTAAATCTACTCATGGGCAGGAGTCTTTCTGAGGGTCTCCATGGTGCCAAAGCAATGAAGGCTGAATTCAGTGATATAATCAGCCAAGCTGGTTGTCTTAGTTGTGTCTCGCCCAGAAGCAGACCTGGAGACAAGTATCCAAGTGCGAGCAGCTTTTTTGAGAGGTGATTCCTGAGAATACTGTTAGGTAACCCAGGGATCAAGACAGGGAAAATAAGGAAAGCAATAAAGGGTGAATTTTCCAGCAAGATACCACTGTGGAATCCCACGGGAAACTTCAAAAGATAATGTAGAACAGGAATTCACACACTACAGCCTGTGGGCCAAATCCAGCCCCTGGTTTTATACGACCCACAAGCTGAGAATGGCTTGTATGTTTATTAATAGTCACAAAAATCAGAAGGCTAATATTTCATGCCATGTAAAAATCGTGCGAAACCCAAATTTCTGTGTCCATAAATAAAATTGTATCGGAACATCACCACACGCGCTTATTTGTGAATTGTTTATGGGTGCTTTCACTCCACAACAGCACAATTGAAGAGCTGCGACACAGATCCCGTGGCTGCAGAGTCTAGAATATTTACTCTCCAGCCCTCTGCAGAAGTAGTGTGCTACCTGTGATGTAGACACACACTTCAGGGTTATCCCACCGGGGAGGTTTGCGAGCTGGTGTCCTCATCCAGTTCCCATCCATCAGCACACGAGTGTTCCTCGAGGGCTTTCATTTCCCAGTGCTCATATAGCCTGCCCTACAGAACATCCAAGAATTCTGAATTCTCAACTCCAGATGGCATAATTTCATATTTTCCCTAATTAAACATGAAAATAGACATTTTGTAAATTCCCAGTCTTCTCAATTCCCAAGAAAACTCAGTCCTATTCTGATCCCAACAGCACAGAATGAATTAAATGTTCTTTCCTGCATTCCAGTCATGGATTGAATTAAGCAGTCTAACAAGTTACACAGAAGGGCATTAGATTCAAAACATGCTAACTCTGAGGAGCAGGGCTGGTGGTGTGAAGTATGTTTTTCCATTGACAGCAGTCCATGATAATGAGTAAGTCAAGGCTGAGCATGTCCTCTTCCATATAACTTCACCAAGTAGCCACTTAGCATAGTATGAAAACCCAAGTGGAGGTTAAGTTACATATTTAATTTCATAAATAACAATATTTTGCCTGTAAATAGCTGAAATTGAAACAAAAGACAGAAGCATTGACCAAGTAATTATGAAATTGGCTTTTGCCGAGGCAAAACTTGTTCTGGTACCAGATTATAAATACCACTTTTTTTCAAAACTGTATATCCTCTGCATAGGTGGTTTTAAATGAAGCCAGTACATAGCCAATTTCATAGAGCCTTAGGCACTAATTTACTTAGATGGCCAAATACCACCAAACTCTTTATTTCTTTAAAAGTGACAATAGCAACATAGCTTAGAATCCAAAATGAACAATTCAGGAAAGATTAAACTGAAAACAAAATCAGCTTCTTATTCAGAAATGATTTTAGGTTCATCTCTAGTCACTAAAACTAAGCACAGTTGTGTCCTCAAATAAAGTTGTTAAAGTCTCTGGATTTTTGATATTGTTATCTCCTAACATACCAGTATATTGTTAAAGAGAAAAGAGTCTATTGGTCAAAGCCCAGGTTCAAAGGTAGAATACAGTGTATACTTCAGTGATCTTGTACGTTACCTTCTTATTTCATTCTGTACATGCTAGAAAACTCCCAGATTAAGTGTTGCCAAATTTCATGTCTGTATAAATTTCCCCCTGCGAGGTGCCTGGGTGGCTCAGTGGGTTAAGCCTCTGCCTTTGGTTCAGATCATGATCCCAGAGACCTGGGATCGAGTCCCACATCAGGCTCCCAGCTGCATGGAGAGCCTGCTACTCCCTCTCACCTTCTCCTCTCTCATGCTCTCTCTCACTGTCTCTATCTCAAATAAATAAATAAATAAACAACAACAGCAACAACAACAAAAAACACTTTCCCCTGCTAACTTGAGGGTTAACCTGTCTGTCTTGGGATTCTCCCATTGACAGATAAGTCTCCTGTGCAAAGCTATCTCAGTTTTCCAGTCTTAGGTGGAGGATGGTTGGTGATAGTAAGACAGGAAAGTACTGATATAATCTACAGTGGCCTGGTTTTATTTTTCTGGCTTGCTATATATATCTATTTTTCTAATGCTAGAAGACACTTTTCCTCCCATTATTTAAGGTGGTTCCTCAGATTCCATTAATTAATTAATTAATTCATTCAACTATTCATTTGATAAATCTTTGAGTTCCAACAATATGTCAAGCAATATCCCCTCATTTCTTCCTTCTACCTCACCCTCAACTCCCACAGACACCCCTTTGCCCTTTGATTCATCTCAGGTAAAGCAGGTAGGAGGATGGAGGAATGTAAGCCCTATGCTGTGCTGGAATGGTCCATGGGACCACAGCCACCAGAACCACATGCAATTTCCACAATGTTAGGTGGTACAGAGGGAATCTGGAGCTTAACTCCAGGATTGAGGAATTCGGAGTTGAATCTGCTGGAAGAGCTCTTCAGGAAACCAAAATGATTTTACCAACAGGACTTACCTTCTGGACCCTGAAGGCCAGTAGGCGGCTGAGTAGGGCTGGCTGTCTAAAGAAATAAAAATTATTAAGCATTTCAGGGGGTTGGAGTTTCAGCTGAGATCTAGGCAGTATAGTTTTCTGGTTAACAAGACGGCTTTGGAAATGGATGACAGTTGCAGTTCAGCTCTATGCCTATAAAATCAGTTTTGTGATCAATATTAGGAGAATATTATCTGTGTCCTCCGTTAGGCCAAACTGTGTGGTATATGGCCATAAAAATATCAGTTTCTGTTTCCTCTCTTCTTTAAATCATACCTAAATGTTTTTCTTAGGGTTCCAACCTTAGGCTAGTGGATTTGTAAAAAAGTTTATCTATTCTTAGTGTGCCAGTATTATGCCTTTTCTTCCTTTATTGGATCTTTTTCTTTTGAACAATAATTAGCCCCTTATTTCCATATATTTGGAAGGACTCCATTATATGTTGCATCAAATCTCGTTGATACCTGTGAGATTATATATGCTTCAGAACATTAAAATATTAGATTATCTTTTTATTGCTTTTAGTTATAAATACTCCTCACGTTGTTATATCGCAGGAGTAGCAAACACCTGCTAAGCACACTGTAATCCCTCCTTCCTGCAGGGCGACATTGCTACTCAGGCACAGCCCTCTGAATGCAGCTTCAAAATACTTCTCAACACAAAGTTCAGGAAACCTCTATCAAGATGAAGCCTGTTTGCCATTCTTGGTATTTTAGGCTATGAATCCTGTTCTTAGGGGTTAATATCAAGAAAATTACTTTGGAGATAGGTTTGAGCCAGTTTTTAATTTGAAAGGGATGAAAAGAAAGAAATAGAAGAGCAAATAGAGCATTGCACATATGAAGCAATGTTTTTCCGAGGAGAATGCTTATTGGATTTAATTTCCATTACAGCAGATGGATTCTAACGTTTAAACAGAATCTCTTGGGTTTGAAGAGACCTCTCGTGGGTCATTTAGCTCATATCTCAGCACTACCACAAGATAGATCTCATTATTTTTCTTAAATCCTGTCTTAAAAATGAATGGGTGTCTAATGAGTCTTTAAATTGTGATTTTACTATCTCCTCTGAATGCATGTGTGTAACCTCTGTATTCTAATAGCTTCATAGCTTCTGTATTTTAATAGCTACCAATTACTCTCTAATATTTATTTAAAAATTTCCCATAGCATCACAAGTCCTTTGCTGCATCCTTTATGCTCACTCTGCCTTTAACCTTTCAAACTAATCCAGTGGGCAGTCACAGCTGGCAGTCGCTGAGTAAGAAACATGAGCCATGGATGCTATGGATAGACTTGTCACTGTAACCCCCTTGGACTTAACAGCTATTCCTGACTAGTTCTTTTTAGAACCCCACCTTCCCTAACTCCAAAAGAAAGGAGGACGCTTGTTAATCAGACATCTGTCCCTTTGGATTTAATACTATCACTCTGGTCTTGGCTTTTCTCACTTTCTTGCTCCTCCATTTCTTTGTACCATGGGCTGGTTCAGCCAGGAATCCCTGTAGTGTTTCTTCCGACTATTCAACACTGACACTCATATGGGGGTGATTCAGACAAATTCTTCTAGAGCCTCATTTAGAATGTTGATATTAAGGCATGATTATGTCTCGACTGTGCATACCCCGGTCTACTAATTAGGTCCTTATCACCCATAGATGGAGTGGGAAGTTATCTTTGTGGTGTGATTTGAGTGGGTATCCTCTATAATCAGAAATATCTTCCCTACTCAGGAGAAGTGCTGGAAATTCAATCACTGGAGAGCTTTTCTCTTGATTAATCACAAGGCATTCCAAGATTCTCTTTTAAAATGCTGATGAAGTAGAAGGGTTAACTCATTAGGTCAAAAACTCTTTAGTATGAATTAGATATTTTTAGCTCATTTCCTTCCCAAGTAGGTGGTAGTTGAGCACAAGTAGTATAATGGAGTCCTTGGGAGAAGTGATGCTGAAAGGGAAGAAAAGACAGCACAGTCATTTTGGAAAAACACTGAACGAAGATTTTCTGTACTTCACCATGTGGTCATGGGCTAACCTGAATCAACTCTCAGACCCATACAAGTAAAACTTTTTCATTGTGTTTTCTTAAGGCTAGGTTAAAAAAATCAATATCTCTTCTACTTAGCAAGTGTTCTTTATTCATTAGTCCTACCTTTGGCTTCCTGAGACTTCAAAGGTTATCTTCATGCCATCTTATTACCAGGACCTAGGAGGCCTTTCTTCTTTTTCATTGTCCATCAAATCTCAGCTTCCCCTCAAGGTCAAGATCATTACATACACTCCATAAAGACTTCCATGAGACTTCAAAGCTAATATATCTCTTTACTCTCAATGTCTTTAGCAAAAATTACTCTAGAGAATGAAAATGAAGAGGAAGCTAACTATGTTCATTGAGTACCCACTATGTGCCAGGCACTATGCTAAGCACATTTCAGAAGGTATCTCATCTTAACACTCACAACAATCCTACCATACAAGTGTGATTATCTCCATTATATAGCAGAAAACAAAAAATGATAAAGGATCTGTAACATTCCAGAATTTAGGAAACCAGTTCCAAATCCCTATCCTTTCTCTGCCTATCGTTTCTGTGGGAAGTTAGCATACATAGCTTTGTACTGATTTTTTTTTTTTTAATGTGTGAGGAAACCACTGTATAACATGATTTAATCCTCTCTTTTACTTAAAAATTTTTGAAGTATTTAAAAAGTGAAAGAGATTAAGTACAATTAAGCTGAGGATTATGGAAACTCAAAAGGGAAATCCACAGGGATCGCTATAGCACAATCCTATATTTCATGCTAAAATAGTGCCCATCCTTCCGACTGCAGCTCCCACAAATGGATGACAGGTGTGCCAGTGTATCATTCCTTACAGCCTTCAGGACAGGCCAGTGCAGCTTAGAGGAGCTCAGTGCCCTGAGCCGATTGCTGGCCATGGCACTCTCCTCCGACTTGTCCCAGAATGTCACAAATATTATTATCACTTTTGATGTGTGATATAATATAGAAATGGTAGAAAATTATCCTTCTAAACAACTATTCTTATAAAGAAAGATTTCAGAGTGGTATCTCCTTACTTGTGGTCATGCATAGCTTTCTTAGCTGACAAATGAGACACAAGGCAAATAATGTTAGTTATTTGGCCACCTAGTTTTCTTGAAGCACAAGGCTTTGTACTACCGAGGAGGTAAGATGAAAATGGAAAACAAAAAGATCTATTCAGTTTAAAGGAAACAGAGATCTGTCTGGAAAATTGCCCTTTGCCTAATGGGGAAAGTAAAGGAAAAAGATGTTATGTCTTGTGTTCTTAAAGGAAGCCATCAGATTAGGGGAATCTGCAAGAGTCTAATTCTAGACCAGCCAGAGCTCAATAGTTTTTTTAGTATCTAGAGGCTTGGAAGGTCTGTGGGTGAGATGAAGTAAATTTTCCTGAGAAAAGAATGGAAATAATTTATTAAGGAATTATTGGTGCCAAGTAGCTTTGGTTCAGCATTGTGCCACTTTGCCAAAGTGTCTATTATATTTTTTCACTAGTTACTCCAACTTTCCTTTTATTAGTATTTGCGTATTTGCATAAAAGTATATATATTTTACTTTTAATATACTTATATCATTCTATTTGAAGTGAATCTCTTGTTGATAACATATAGTTATATCTTGTTATTTTTTAATCCATTCTGACAATCTCTTTTATATTTAAATTTAATATAATTATTGATGTTTGGATTTAGGCTATTTTATTATTTTGTGGTTGTGCCCTCAGTGTTTTTATTTCTGTTTCCCTTTTTCTGCTTCCTTTTCAATTATTTGAACATGTTTTAATATTCCATTTAATTTTTTTCTATTGTATTTTTTACTGTCTATGTAGTATTTTTAATATTTGTTCTATAGGTTATAATATACATACTCAACTTTTCACAGTCTGCTCAGAATCAATATTTTACTATTTTAAGTGGAAAAATATTAGCACTGTTAGGTCCCCCAATAATGGGTCTGTGATTAAAGGAGCGAGACTGATAAAAAGTGAAGGTCAAGCAAAGCTTTATTTCGTGCCAAGCATCTAGAATCAGACTGAACTTTTGGGGCCACACCTCTTACAAGAGAGGGCGACCTCTCTCTGTTTCACAGACTAGCTTTTAAGGGCAAAGGCCATGCGGCTGGGCCTGGCCACGCACAGGTGGCCAATGAAATTGTAACACACAGAGAAAGCTGGACAGTGACTAATTGAATTACAATTTACCCTAGTAGATATTTGAAACAGCCTATCACCTTGGTCAGAATTGGCGCCCAAAAGGTGTCTAAAGGGTGGGGCCCATACTCCTTGGTAACTAGGGAGACAGTATGCATCTGCCCACTGACCTGATGTCTCCACCTGGCCTGACCCACCCTTGTATTTGGGCTTTGTTACCTGGGGCTGGTTTCCGGGACTTGTTTTTGAGTAAGCCCCTTGGAGGAAGGGGGGCAGGGACAGTTTAAGGGTTAAACAACAAGGTTATTGTTTAACCTGGATGGAAGCCTCTGGCTAAATAGATCCTTACATGCACCATACAGGTCCTTTTACCATTTATATTGTGGTTGCCTTTTTTGTAGTATATCTACATATATCAAAAACTTCATCCAAAAAATCAGAAAACTTTCATCAAAAACACATCAGAAAATGTGATAAATTTTGCTTTCAGTTATTGAACATGTTTTAAAGAACTCAACAGGAGAAGATATTCTGTTTACACAGATATTTACCATTTTGTTGCTCTTCTTTCATTTCTAATGTTCCAAGTTTCTTTCGGTCTGAAGAACTTCTTTGAGCAATTCTTTCAGAAAAGTTCTGCTGGCAAGGGACTTCCAGTTTCCAGTTCCACATGTAAGGAGCTTAGAAGTTGCTACTCTATTTTAACAAGTGAAAAGCTGAACAGACTGAAAAAAACAGAGCTGAACAGCTCTTCTTAGATCCATAAGAAAAGGAAGGACACAGGGCAAGCCACTGCCCCCAAGATTGGAGACAGAAAGGCAAATAAAGGAATTTGTAGCTTATTGGAGCAGAGACTCACTAGCAGAAGCCACAGTGGTAACCAATGCTGGGGTAAGGAAATCTGAGTTGTAACTGACAAATTGCTAGAAGATGAGTATTGAAAACTCTGAGAGTTAAAAACCCTAGGGGATCCACTCATAGGGAACCCCTACAGTATTGCAAGATTTACCTCCAGAAGCTCAGCCAACTTCCCACATAAATACCAGAGAAAAATCCTCTCAAGCTTCCAGCAGGGGATGGAGAAAAAGGAACCATTTTGAAATATGCTAGAACACTGTTCTTAACAAGGCCTGTTCTCAAAGGAAACTAATTAACCATAGTCTAACATGATAGGGTATTTTCAGACCCTAAATGATTGAGAGAAGTGGAATACCGAATCCCAACACACTCTAGCCATCCTGTCCCACCCAAGAGGGAAGAGGACAAAAAAATTAAGAAACACTTGTGAAGTTTATAGTTCAGAGCCATACGTTCACTAAAAGACTGACCCAATCATAGGATTACAGAATGCTTTCCCTTTCCCTGCACCTCACCACTACATTACTAAAGGCCTATTTACAGCAATTCTTTTTACCTGGTACATCATATCTGGCTATCAAACACACACACATGATGAAAACTTTCATCAAAAATGCATCAGAAAATGTGATAAATTTTGCTTTCAGTTATTGAACATATTTTAAAGAACTCAACAGGAGAAGATATTCTGTTTACCTAGGTATTTACCATTTTGTTGCTCTTCTTTCATTTCTAATGTTCCAAGTTTCTTTCTAAAGAAAGAACACACACACACCCCTTACAAGGCACACCAAAAGACTACAAGAAATTCAAAGAGACATAGCAAGATTCAGAACCAGACATGACAGAGATTTTGGAATTATCAGACTGAGAATTTAAAACAACTCTGATTAATATGCTAAGGGCCCTAGTGGATAAGGTAGATGGCATGTAAGAACAGATGAGCATTGTAAGTAGAGAAATGAAAATCCTAAAAAAGAACCAAGAAGAAATGCAAGAGATAAAAGATACTGTAACAGAAACGAAGAATGCCTTTGATGGGCCTATTAGTCGACTGGACCCAACTGAGGAAAAAAATCTGTGAGCCAGGTGATAGATCAATAGAATGCTTGAAGACTAAAAATCAAAGAGAAAAAGACTAAAAACAGAACAGAATATCCAGAGAATGTGGGACAACTACAAAAAAAAGTAACATACCAGTAATGGTAATGCCAGAAAAAGAAGAAAAAAGAGCAGATAAAATTATTTGAAACAATTTGATCTAGAACTTTTCCAAATTAATGTCAGACATCAAACCATAGATCTGGGAAGCTGAAAGAACATCAAGCAGGAAAAAAAAAACCACCCTACAACTTGGCATATCATTTTCAAATTGCAAAAAATATAAAAGATAAAGTCCTGGAGAAGCCGGAGGTACAAAACACCTCACCTAAAGAGGAACAAAGTTAAGAATTACATACAACTTCTCAGAAGGCGTGCAAGCAAGAAGAGAGTACAGTAAAATATTTAAAGTGTTGAGAGAAGAGAAAAACACTGATCCAGGGTTTTATACCATGTAAATTTATCTTTCAAACGTGAAGGAGAAAGAAAGCCTTTCTCAGACAAACAAAAATTGAAGGAATTTGTTGCCAGTAGACCTGCCTTGCAAGAAATGTTAAAGAAGTTCTTTGAAATAAGGAAAATATCATGGGAAAGAAACTCAGATCTATGTAAAGATAGGAAGAGCGTCAAAGAAGGAATAAGTGAAGGTAAAATAATTTGTTTTTAATTTTTCTTATTCTTAATTCATCTAACAGATAACAGTTTGTTCAATATAACAAATTCAGTGTATGTTTGTGTATGTTTAAGTACATGTATGCATATATACAACTCTTTCTCTCTATGTATATGCTTATGTATGCTTAAATGTAAGTGAAATTAATGACAGCAGTACTACAAGATATGGGAGGAAGGAATTAGGATTCTTTTGTTATTATAAGGTACTCACACTACCCGTGTATTGGTACAGTGTTATTTGAAAGAGGAATTGGATTAGATGTAAACTCTAGAACAACTACTAAAAAAAAGATTTTTTAAAAAAGAGGCATAACCTGTGCTAAGAAAGGAGAGAAAATGGAATCATATGAAATGCTCAGTTAAAACCATATACCACAGAAAAAGAGTGGAAAACAATCAGAGGAACAGTGGCAACAAATAGAAAACAGTAGTGCATGTAATTAACATTAATCCAACTATATTAATAATCATTTTAAATTCAGTGGTCTTAATGTACCAATTAACAGAGACTTAAGAGAGGATCAAAAAACATGATGACTTTATGTTTTCTACAATATACCCACTTTAAATATAAAGACTTATCTAGGTTAAAAAGTATAGAGAATCTTTTCTTAATTTTTTTGCTACTCCATTGTTAGTATATAGAAATGCAACAGATTTCTATATATAAATTTTGTATTCTGCAATTTTACCCAATTCATTTATTAGGTCTGATAAAACAATCCCATTTATAATTGTACCAAAAAGAATAAAATACCTAGAGATAAATTTAACCAAGGGAGTGAAATTTAACCAAGGGAGTGAAAGACCTGTGCTCTGGAAACTATAAAACATTAAAGAAATTGAAGATGATGCAACAAATGGAAAGATATTCCATCTATACCAATAGTATTTTTTACAGATATAGGACAGATAATCCTAAAATGTATATGGAACCACAAAAAAAAACCACAAACAAACCCTCAATAACCAAAGCTATAATAAGAAATAAGAACAAAGCTAGAGGCATCACAGTCTCAAATTTTGAGATACGTTACAAAGCTATAGTAAGAAAAATATGGTACTGGCACAAAATAGACACATAGATCAATGGAACAGAATAGAGAGGCCAGAAATAAACCCACACTTTTTTGGGCAATTAATCAATGATGAAGGATGCAAGAATATACAATGGGAAAAAGACATTCTCTTCAGAGAATGGTATTGATAAATGGTATTGATAAAACTGGACACCTACATGCAAAAGAATGAAATAGGGCCACTTTCTTACACCACACACAACTCAAAATGGATTAAAGACCTAAATGTGATGAACTGAATCCACAAAACTCCTAAAAGAAAATATAGGCAATAAAAAAAATAAAAATAAAAAAATTTTTAAAAAGAAAATATAGACAATAATCTCTTTGACACTGACCTTAACAACTTATTTATGGATATGTCTCCTCAGGCAAGGGAAACAAAAACAAAAACTATTGGGAATACACATGAAAATAAAAAGCTTCTGCACTTTGAAGAAAGCCATCAACATAACAAAAAGGAAAATTACTGAATGGGAGAAAATATTTGCAAATGACACATCTGTTAAGGAGTTAATATCCAAAATATACGAAGAACTTATACAACTCAACCTACACACAAAAAGAATAATCCAATTAAAACATGGGCAGAGGACCTAAATAGACATTATTCCAAAGAAGATATACAGATGGCCAACAAACTTATGAAAATGTGCTCAAAATCACTAATCATCATGGAAATGCACATGGAAATGCAAAGCAAGACCACAATGAGATACCACCTCACACTTGTTAGAATGTCTAGAATCAAAAAGACAAAAAATAACAAATGTTGGTGAGGATATGAAGTAAAGGGAAACTCCTACACTGTTGATGGGAATATAAATTGGTGCAGCTACTGTGGAAAACACTATGGAGGTTCCTCAGAAAATTAAAAATAGAATTACCATATGATCCAGTAATTCCACTACTGGGTATTTACCCAAATAAAATGAAAACACTAATTTGGAAAAGATATATGCACCCCTACTCTTACTGTAGCACTATGTACTATAGTCAAGTTATGGAAGCAGCCTAAGTGTCCATCAATAGATGAATGGATGTTTTATAAAACTTTTCATATATATAAATTTTATATATATATATATAAACATTTCAGATATATAAATGTGTGTGTACTTGTATGTATACACACAATGAAATACTACTTAGCTATAAAAAAAGATCTCGCCATTTGTGACAATGTGGATGGACTTCAGAGGTCTTGTGTTAAGTGAAACAAGTCAGATAAAGACAAACACCAGATGATTTCACTTATATATGGAATCTAAAAGGCAAAACAAACAAACCAGAAACAAAACTCATAAATACAGAGAGAACAAATTGTTGGTTGCCAGAAGAGAGATGGTTAGGGGGAATGGATGAAATAAGTGAAGGGGATTAAGAGGTACAAAGTTCTACTTATAAATAATTCACAGAGGTGACAAGTACAGCATAGGGAGTATAGTCAACAATATGCAACAGCATTATGGTGACAGATGGTAACTACATTTATTGTGGAGAGCATAAAATAATGTATAGAATTGTCAAATCACTATGTTATACATCTGAAACTAATGTAACACTGTATAACAAATATACTTCAATGAGAAAAAATGTAAATGGTGGAGAAAAATATACCATACTAACATTAATCAAAAGAAAGCAGGAGTAGTTATATTAATTTCAGACAGAGCAAACTACTAAGTAATGAAAATTGTCAGGAGTAAAGTAGACGTTATATAAATGATAAGGTGGTCAATTCTCCAAGAAGACATAGCAGTTCTTAACATGTATGTGCTTAACAATAGAGCATCAAACTATGCTGTGAAGTGCAGTTTTTTTTTACCATGAAGCAAAATCTGACAGAACTGCAATGAGAAATAGATGAATCCACTATCATGTTGTAGACTTCAACACCTCCCTAATCAGAAATGTACAGATCCAGCAGGCAGAAAAGCAGTAAGGACATAGTTGAACTTAACGACACAAGCAATAAACTGGATATTACTGGTATTTATAGATCACTTCATCCAACAATATTAGAATACACATTTTTGTCAAGCTCACATGGAACAGTCACCAAAATATACCACATTCTGGGCCATAAAACATACCTTAACAAATTATGAAGAATAGAAACCATACAGTGTCTGTTTTTAGACCACAATGGAATTAAACTAGAAATCAATAACAGATAATTAGAAAATCCCCAAATATATAGATATTAAACAACACACTTCGAAATAACACATGCACCATGGTAGAAATCTCAAAAGAAATGAACAAATATTTTAAACTAAATGAAATGAAAACACAATTTATCAAAGATTGTGAGCTGCATTGAGAGCAGTGCTTATAGGGAAATTTATAACATTGAATACATAAATTAGAAAAAAAGAAATATCTAGGGGCACCTGGGTGGCTCAGTTGGTTAAGGGGCTTCCTTTCGCTCAGGTCATGATCCCAGATTTCTGGGATCAAGCCCTGTATCGCTCAGTCTCTCTCTCCAATAAATAAATAAATATCTTTTTAAAAAAAGGATCTAAAATCAGTTTTCTATATTTCTACCTTAGGAAACTAGAAAGAGAAGAAAAATTAAATACAAAGTAAGCAGAATAAAATAAATATTAATAATTAAAGCAGAAATCAAGGAAATTGAAAATAGGAAATCAACAGAGAAAAATCAGCAAAAGCCAAAGCTGGATCTCTGACAAGATCAATAAAATCAATAAGCCCCTAGCCAGGCTGACTAAGGGAAAAAGGGAGAAGATACAAATGATTAATATCAGAAATGAAAACACAGACATTACTACATATCCCATTACACAATCTACCAAAACTCACACAAAAAAGAAATAGATGATCTGAATAGGCCTATATCTATTAAAGAAATTGTGTCAGTTATTAATAACCTTTCAAGACAGAAAACACCAGACCCAGATGGGATTACCAGTGAATTATACCAAACACTTAAAGAAGAAATTATACCAATGCTTTGTAATCTATTTCACAGGATAGAAGCAGAGGGAATATTTCCTAACTCATTCTATGAGGCCAGAACTACCCTGATATTCAAATTAGACAAAGAAGTTATAAGAAAACTACAATATCTCTCATTAATATAGATTCAGAGTCACTCAAAAAATATTAGTAAATCAAATCCCAAAAAGTATAAAAAGGTTATACACTAGGACTAAGTGAAATTTATTTCAGTTATACAAGGTTGGTTCAGCATACAAAAATCAATGTGACCGACTATATGACCAAACTAGTAAAAGGAAAATCACATGATTGTGTCAGTAGATATAGAAAAAAAATTTGACAAAGTCCAGTACCAATTTATGATAAAACTGTCAGTAAATTAAGAAGAGAGGGGAGCTTTCTCAACTTGATAAAGACTATATACAAAAAATTTACAGATAACATAATAGTGAGAAACTTGAATGTTTCTAAGATCAGGTACAAGGCAAGCATATCCCCCTCTTACCATCCCTTTTCAACATTGTGTCTGAAGTTCTAGCTAATGCAATAAGACAAGAAAGTGAAATAAAAAGTACACAGATTAAGAAGAAAAAATAATATTGTGTCTCTTTATAGATGACATGATCATCTATGTAGAAAATCCAAAAGAATCAACAAAAAACTCCTAGGAGTTATAATAAATTATAGGAAGGTTGCAGGACACAGGTAAATATAGAAAAGTTACTCACTTTTCTATATACCAGCAATGAACAAGTGGAATTTGAAATTAAAAACACAATACCATTTACATTAGCACACCTAAAATGAAATAGTCATGTATAAATGTATATAAGATCTTTCTGGGGAGAACTACAAAACTCTGATGAATGAAATTGAAGAATTAAATAAATGGAGATTTAGTCCATGTTCATGATAAGAAGACTCAATAATGTCATGATATCAGTTGTTTCCAAGTTGATCCATAGATTCAACACAGTAGCCATCAAAATTGCAGTAAGTTATTTCATGGATATTCACAAGCTGATTCTAAGTATTTATATGGAGAGGTAAAAGACCCAGAATAGCCAACATAAATACTGAAGGAGAACAAATTTGGAGGACTGATGCTGCCTGACTTAAAGACTTACTCTAAAGCTACAGTAATCAAGACAGTTTGGTTTTGTTGAAAAAGGAGACAGATCAATTGAACAGAATAAAGAGCTCAGAAATAGACCCCATGAATATAGACCACTAATCTTTGGTAAAAGAACAGAGGTGACACAATGGAGCAAAGATAGTCTATTTATCAAATGGTGCTAGAACAACTGGACATCTGCATGTGGGGGGAAAAAAAGACATAGATCTTATACTCATCACAAAAATCATTTCCTCAGGATGCTCTCCACACTTTTTCTTTGTATTTATTTTTTAGCAGTTTGATCATGATGTGTCTGGCCATGAATTTCTTTGGGTTTATACTATTTGAGATTCATTGAAACTCTTAAATCTGTAGGTTTATGTCTTTTGCCGCAGTTGGGAAGGTTTTAACCACTATTTCCTCAAGGAATTTTTCTATGGTATACTCTCTCATTTCCTTTTGGGATCCTAATGACACAACGTTAAACATTTAGTATTGTCCTACAGGTCCCTGAGGCTATGTTCATTTTTTTTTTTAGTACTTTTCTCCCTGTTGTTTAGGTTGGATTATTCCTGTTAATATACCAATAAATTCAGTTTTCTTTATTATCTTTATTTTCCTTTTTATTTTGGTTATTGCATTTTTCAATTCAAAGTCTTCATTTGATACCTCTTTATATATTCTGTTTTTCTGCTGAGACTCTCTACATTTCCATTTATTTCAAGAGTGTTCTCCTTAAATTCTTGGAATATGTTAATAATAGCATCTTTAAAGCTTTTGTCTGATATATCCAGCACATGTCATCTTGACATTGGTGTCTGTTGGTTGTGTTTTCCCATGTGAGTTGAGATTGTTCCTGGTTCCTTGTATGGTCAGTAATTTTAGATTTTATCCTGGATATTTTGGGAGACTCTGTGTTGTGAGTTTCTGGGTCTTATTTAAATCCTGTGGGGAATGTAGATATTATTAACAGGCAATTGGTTTGAGTTCAGACCACACATTCCAATGAGCATTCTATGGATTGTGTTTCCAGTGTCAGTTCAGTTAAAAGCCTTTGTAGCACTAGTCAACTCTATCTCATGTGTGTGCCACCCAGTGGCCAATCTGGGACCTGGGTAGTATTCTATCCCATAAATCAGTTCTCAAAATAATTGTTATATTGTTTAGCGTCAGATTCACCTATGCACAGCTAAAGATGGAGCTTATTCATTCATAAACAATTTTATGGGGTTGTTTTCCCAAGCTTTACCCTCTTTAACATTTCCCCATTCCTTTTCTTCCCTGGGGCTCACTTTTCAGTCTCTGACCCCAGAAAGATGGACTTTTGGCTACAATGTTGTGCTGTGTGCTTCCCACAATTGTACCTATGTCTGAAACCAAGCAGTAGGAGGGAAGAGAGAGAAAAACAGCAATGGGGATTCGCCACATCCTCTTGGGACCAAGCTCTTCTGATCAGACATAATGGTTCTCCTCCCTTAGAATTTTGGACACCTGTAGGCCCCCATTGCTGGTGCTGTCTTTGTTGTTGCTGCTGCTGCTGCTACTTCAGGATTTCCTGGAGTGCAAGAGAACAGAGAAAAGGAAAAAAAAAGTCTGGGAGATTTCTCCCACTCTCTATAAGCATCAAGAGATCTTTTTCCTCCCCTTCCAGACAAACAAGAATGCTTCTCCTGGAGCTCTCTTTATCCATGCCCTTGTTCCCACTTCCAGGTTTTGGGTTGCCTTGCATCTAAGCCAGGGATAGCAGAAGAAAAATAAATAACAAACTCATCACTAGTTAGTACTTTGGATTCTGGTCTGTTTTCTTTTTTTTCTTCTTTTCTCCCAATCTGCATGTTACTGTGTAATTTTCAGCGTCCTCAGACAGCTGCCTTATGCATTCTATCCAGGTTTTATAGCTGCATTGAGTTGGATAAACAGGGTGTAGTTAACCCATTTTACTTAGAACCAGAACCTCTTGTTTCTTTTATATCTTTCTACAAATAAGTGTATTTATTCACAGAATTTCTTTTGTTATTTTTATAACACTTTCTCACTTCGAAAAGCCTCCTCAACTTGTGAATAACAGTGTTACCTTAGGTGGCATAGCCTAAAAGCAAAGACTGATACAGGGATGCTACTGAGGGAGTGTTCTCAGGGGAAACCTCCAAAGAAGGACATGAAGAAAGCAGGAAAGGCAGGAGAAGGACCTAAGCGAATTGGTGGATTCAACAGAAGTTGAATTTATCAGCCTGATTTTATGGAGAGCTCTAGAGCAAAGATGGCACCACAGAGCTGTCTCTATTGAGGCAAAGGAGTTCTTTTGCTCCTTCATATTCGTGATTTGCTGTGTTGATGGGTATATAACCCCCACCTCATCTCTAGATGAGGTGGCTTCCGTGAGTTTAGAACATCTCTCCAGAGAAGGTGCACCTGTGAGTTGTTAGCAGCTAACACAGCTGCTAAAGAGCAAAAAAATAGAGCCAGTCTTGGTTCTGGGTAAGATGGAGGCAGTAGCTGAGGCTGGGTGCACTTGACTAGTAAAGGGCCTCTAGGTGGGGCATCAGTGTCATCATTTTGGTGATTAATTGCATATTTCGGTGGTGATCATCACTGAATGCTGCCATTTCCTGCCAAAACACAGAGAGTCACTAACTAGTGGCAGTGCAGGAAACGTGCTTAGGCTGAAATCCGTCTCTGGGGCAATGGTTCTTAACATTAAGTGTGCATGAGAATCACTTGGGGAACTTGTTAAAGACGCAGATATCAATGCCAATCCCCAGATTCTTATTCGGTAGCTCTGTGATAGGAGCTGCATGTTTAACAAGGACCCCCATGATTCACTTTCCGGTTGTGTGAGTAATCATTCAACTCAACCCATTTCAATGATGGCAAACATCACTCTGTTTTCATTTTGGCTCTCCCAAAGAATCTGAAGCTCCTATGGGAAGATGTTAAATTGTACATGGTTTTTAAAATACCAAATATTTTTTAAAAGATTATATTTGAGAGAAAGAGCAGAGAAAGAGAGAGAGAGACCATGCGCACAAGTCGGGGGCCAGGAGGAGGGGCAGAGGAAGAGGGAGAAGCAGGTTTCCTGATTGAGAAAGCAACCTGACCCCCCGGGGTGCAGACAGGACCCTGAGATCATGACCTGAACCGAAGGGCAGACAACGCTTAACTGAGGGAGCCCCCAGGTGCCCCAAAATACCAAATATTTTTAAAAAATCTTTATTAATTCACTGTTCCAGTGATCCAAGTAACTACTTTATGGGAGGCCTGAAATAAGGTGGTTGTAAGTATCTGGGGCAGAAAAGCAAAATCTCAGAGCATGACCCATAGGATTAGAAACCTAGGAAACAACAGAGGCAGCTAGCCCCACCAGCAGTGAGTCATAACTTTAAAAATAATCTTCAGATAGTCCAGGGGTATCAGAGTCTGACTTACACAAAATACCCATCTCTGCCAAGTGCCCAGAACTATGAATCAAAGCATATGGCTGGGATGGGCCTAGGAGAGTAGCATCTGTTTTTACAGCTGTAATTGTCCATATGGATTGAGGTCAGCATCAATCATATCATCGTTCACTATAAAGGACAGAATATTGATCAGTGTCCATGCCTAACAATACCAGCTCCATCTTGGATAGCTAGACATAGTAAGATCAAAAATGAAACCGTATTTCCAAAGGGACATAATAAAACAAAATCTAACATGAGAAACCAATGGACTCTCAAGTATTCTTTTAATTCCCTTTTAAGAATTAGGCTGCATGTTACAGGAGCAAAGGATTTACTGAGGAAAACCTGCTTAATGAGATGAATTATCTTCCCACAGAAAATCTTTAAAAAATGCATTTATCCTCTGCTGCATTTTTATACTTTATGAAACTTACCAAACACACAGTGCTGCACACTTAAATAGAGCAGTTATTTTATCTAGAAGATCAAATGCAACCTATGAGGGTCATCCAGTTGTGTAGGAAATCTGATGTAGGGAAGCATGTTAAGATTTTATGGGCCATTAAAAGTACAGATATTTTAATGATTACTCAGATCAAAATGTCATTTATAGTCATAACAAATAAGTGGTTTGGGATTTGTTACTCCCCAAGGGGCTATCATTGAGGCTGACCCTTGCCCAAGGGCATGTTTATAAATATATCAGCTTTACAGAATGGGTAAAGCACCTAGTTGTTTATATTCCCTTAATGACTGACTCTTTCTCTGCTTCTGACTTATAGTTAAATGAGCTTGTTTGCTGATAAATCCTCCTAAGACTCATGAGGTCAAAGTAAAGAATCAGTGTTGTGTGGCAACATACGATCATCTGTCTCATTTCCTTGAGGAAAGAGAGCCCTGAGCTGAGGCGATGAACAGTAGGCAAAAAATTGATTAATAGGCATCAGGCAAGATCATTTTTCTGGCTTCACTTATATGCTTGTGTAAGCAGGCAGGCTAGACTAGACATACCTCTGAGAAAAAGTAAAAAAATGGTTGGGGATGAGGTGGGGAATTGGCCAGCGAGCTGTAATCCTGGGAGGCCATTTTGCCTGCTGTTTTATAGTTTCTGGAAGAATGCAGAGACCATGACAATGAGTATGAGTGAATTGAACTAGTCTTGTGATACAGGCTGGGCTTTCTGGGAAGCCAACTCTGAGACAGAGCATCGGAGGCAGGATGCTTATTAGGGCATGCCCTCGAGATCAACACGTGGGCAAAGGAGGAGAAGGAAGCAGGAGTGGGCACAGGGTGAAGCTGAGCTGTGATGCAGGCCCAGCAGCAGCCTCGGCTGACCCACAAGTCGCTCTGGAGCTAGAAGGGCCCTTCAGAGTTGTCTTCAGAATGGTAGGAATTTCTCTTCCTGCATTGATTTGTTATTGGATATGGACAACCTCCAAAGGTCATCAAGGAAACTGCCTTTTGGTCCAGGTGGCTCTCTGGAGCTGAAGCCACCCTTGAGGGGGCTGAGAGCTGACAGTCGTCTGTCTACCACTAGGACTCCTAACAGCTGTGACAACAAGGACTTCACTGAAGGGGGATCCGGGCAGGGCATGAAAGTGACCACCACACCTAGTCGAATTTGGGCCATGGCTTATCTGAGTGATCATACTAGGTAGTGGGAACCCAAAAGAACTCTAAGGCTAGTTGTCAAAGGCAGGTTATTTTGAATTGAATTGAAATTGAATTGAATTGAATTGAATTTGAATTGAATTTTGCTGCTTCTGCCTCTAAGGATCGCTTTATTCTGAGATCCCACGAGGAAGGGTGTAAGCGAAGTGTTCTGGATGTGGCCCTACATCTGTCTGTGCGGGTGAGGCAAGCCAGGCTGGAGGCAAACCGCGGACCTGCAGGGAGGGTGCACTAGGCTGGGGCTATCCATGGAGCATCAGAATGGTGAGTGGCTGTATAACATCCAAGGCCTTCAGCAAGGGCCATGCAGTCAATATAGGGTGTCCAGAATGAAACACAAGTCAGATGGGGGTGAGACTTGGAAGTTCATGCAGTCTGTTGGGACGCAGGGGGAAAATAATGACAACTATCCTTTATTAAATACGTATGTGGATCAGGGACCTCGCTGTATACTCTACACACATCATCTCATTTCTGGCTTTTAATTCCTTGTGGCAGGCATTATTATCTCCATTTTCACGGGCAAACAAACCAATTCAGAGAGGAACTTACTCAAAATTATACAGTTGGTAAGTGGCAGACATTCTGAAGACAGGCTTTCTGGGCTCAAATTCTGACTGTTACTAGATGTGTGACCTGGGGCAAATCCTTAACCTCTTTATTGCTCAGGCTGTTCCTTTTTAAAAAGGCGATATTAAGAGGCACCTGGCTCAGTCAGCTGAGGATCCAATTCTTGTTTTTGGCTCAGGTCATGATCTCAGGGTCATGAGATCAAGCCCCGTGTCAGGCTTCATTATCAGCTGGAAGTCGGCTTGTGATTCTCTCTGTCCCTCTGCCCCTTGCACCCTTTTATACCTCTCTTTCAAATAAATAAATCTTTTTTTAAAAGGGAATAATAATAATAATGCCTACTCCTTATAGCTATTATGAGCATTAAGTGCATTTATACTAAAGTGTCAAGAGTTGGGTGCCTGGGTGGCTCAAAGGTTGGGCATCTGACTTTGGCTCTGCTCATGGTCCCAGGGTCCTGGGTTTGAGCACTGTGTCAGGCTCCCTGCTCAGCGGGGAGTCTGCTTCTCCTTCTATCTCTGCTCCTGCCCCCACTCATGTTCTCTCTCTCAAATAAATAAATAAATAAATATCCTAAAATAATAAAGTGCCAAGAGCAATGCCTGACACCGCTTAAGAGCTATGTAATTGTGCATAAACTAAGTGAGTCATTCAGCCTAACTCCAAAGCCTATGTTCTTGACTATTACGCTGCCCTGGCAGGACTCTGATTCTCAGGATGTGAAGGGTGAGAGCTAGGCAGTGTAAATACTAACAAGTAGTTAAGATATTAGGAGAGCAATCATTCATCCATTGATTCATAAATATTTACCAAACAAAAAAAAATACAAATATTTACCCTTTCTATAAGTGCTAGACATTTTTTCTAGGTAGTAGGGAATTTAAAAAAATGAACCAAACAGCCAAAGTCCCAGCCATCATTCTATTCTAGTGGGGAGACAGGTGATAAGCAAAATAATAAATAAATACCTAAATAATGTCAGGTAGTGGTAAGAGTTATGAAGAAAACAAAAGCATGACAAGGGCACAGGAAGCAATGAAGAAGGCTCTAGAGGGAAGGGGGGAGTGTGCACTACTTCAGGAAATATGGTCAGGAGAAGACTTTCTGATGAAGTGACATTTGAGCAGAGACCTGAATGAAGTGGGAGGAGTCAGGCAACTATCAGGAAGATGGGGGCACCTGGGGGGCTCAGTCGGTGTAGCGTCCAACTTTTGATTTCGGCTCAGGTCATGATCTCGGGGTCCTGGGATGGAGCCCCATGTTGGACTCCCTGGCTCAGTGAGGGTCTGCTTCTCCCTCTCCCTCTGCCCTCCCCCTGCTTGTGCGCGTGCCCTTTCTCTCAAATAAATAAAATCATTAATAAAAATATATATATAATCTGGAAAACAAGCCTGAACAGAGAAAAGAGAGGACAAAGCAGGCTTGTCAGAGTTGTCCTCCATCGGGATACGTGGGCTACCCTCAGAATGAGATGAGATCTTGGGTGAGGCAGTTTTCTTCAACAGAAGCCATCTCCAAAGTGGGCTGACAGCTGAGGACCACCGTCCGGCAGCCCTCCAGGCGACTGGGGGAATGAGTGTTTCATTCCTGAAGGGCCCTCTGGATGGTGGTACATGCTGGCTTCTACCACCTTGTATGTGCTTCATTTGCTTGTTCCGTTTGGCTTAAACATAGGGAAACAGATCCTTGCCACCAAAGAATGGATACTAAACAGCTTGAAAATGTCATTAAACTTCTTTTGCTGAAGGAGAAAGGTTGAAGTGAGACTTTAGGTGTCAGTAGGTAAAAAGACAATATAAATATTGGAACCTTGATTCCTGCATAACATGGGGCGGGGTGGGAGGAAGAGCAGAAGTTGAAATCTGAAAGTTCTTTGGAAGGGAGTACTTGGCAGATGGGGGATTTTAAAATGTGATACCATGGTTTCTTCTGCAACTGGATAACACATCAGCACTGCCCACATGCTCTAGAAACCACGTGAATGAAGAAGGCTGTCATTAGAGCTGGAAATTGCTTTGTGATTTTGGCAGTGGTTTGTGCTTAGGCCAGGCTCAGATGCCCCATTTCTGAATTCTAACCAGTAGTGGCCATTACAGTGTGTTTTGGGAGATGGTTGCTGGAGATTGTGGGGAGAAGATAGAATTCCCTGCCTTCTCAGGCATCTTAATCACGATTTTGGCAACCTAGGAGCCTTCAACTTAGTAAACTGAGCACCCATTTCCATAGCAGAGAAGTAAGCTACTGTTTGACCCAGAGAGGGAGTTTTCAGCTGTTGTTTGTTGACCGAAGCCAAGGGAAACAAGATGACAGATTGGACAACCAGCACACCATGCAATTTATGCCCTTCACGGACTGTCAAACATTAATTTAATTTCATTTTAATCATTACCATCTGGTGCTTATATAGAGAGTCAGGCCCAGATAGATATTTCGTTATCTCGAACTGGTGAGCAGTGCTGTGTTTTGGCCTGCAGCCATGGGCATCCACCCTGAGGAGGGGGCGGGGGGACCATGGGAGGGGAGGCTTGTACTGATGCCAAACATGCAGCCATCACGGGTTCCAGAAGCTGTAAATGGGACCTGTTGTTGGTGTGGCTCCCACCACGGGTCAGAGGCCCCTTCTCCTGTCGCACTCACGGAGGCATAAATGCCCAGTCGTGTCTCTGTATTCCTGGAACACTGGCAGAGGGGACTTGCCGGGGATGGTGTCTGAGTGAACAGGGACATCTGACTCTGTGGCTCAAATCTCTTGAACAACTAAAGTGACCAGTAGCCACATTTCATTTGTTCATCAGGTAATTATTAAGCACTATAAGGCTAAGGACTGGGATCAAATGACCTTTGTCATTTCATCATCCCTGAGAATCTGTGATTCTTTCTGTCAGTCGTATTGCCAGGCCCAGCAGGGAATAAGGAAGAAATAAAAGGCAGCATCCCTGCCCTATGTGCGAACTCAGTCCCAGGAGGGATTTTGCTTTCTTCCCAGTCCTCAGGCTGCACCTCGAATTATTGGTGGCCAGTAGGGGGTGGAAGGATTGCTCATGAAGTCCCAAGAAAGTAGTGGAGGGGGCATGGACAGAGAAGCCATTCATTCTCTTGAATTTTAGTTTCTCGCTTGTAAAATACCATGGTGCCCAGCAGGCTGGAGGTTGCTACTCATCAAGCCAGCTCTGGCTTCACAGACAACACTGAGTCCCGTTCATTGCTTTGTGGACCAAGATCATATGATATATACTTGAGACAGGAGAGCAAGTTTTTCCTTTTCTTTGAATATAGAAATGCCTTTTTTTTTTTAACTTTTCTGCAGTGATTTTAAGTATATGCTCAGTGCCCCCCAAATCAGATGATATAGAAAATTGCAAAGTAAATTGGTCACCCAAACATACAGACCACTGTTAACATGTTGGTATGTGTCTTTACACACACACGTACACATGCACACATATATTTACAAAAATGAGATCGTGTTATAGGTAATGAAAAGCAAAATCTCTTGCTGGGTGACTCCGTTCTCCAGCCAGATGTCAGCAGGACCAGAAGGAACATTGAGGGGCTTCAAGCAGGGAAAGGGAGGGTAGCATTGCAAAAGTTGCCACTTCAGATTTCAAGGCTGGATGTTCTTTCCAGCTCAAGCTGGGTCTGTCCAACCCACCTCTTGGCAACCACTAAGGGCAGATTTGCCAGCCCTCCTGAAATATGACACCACCTCCATTTGGAATGTGAATCTTGTTTCTTTCTATGAAACATTACAATTTCACTTTTAAAAAGTAACAAAAAGTACTTTTCTTTAGGGAGGGCTAAAGGACAAGTAAAGGTTAGAGGAAGTGTTCACAAGAGTTAAAATGGAGCATGATAAGTAAAGGCAAAATCATTTCCTGCCTCACTTTCCTGACTAGACATATTTTGTTCTTTATGTTAAAAGAGAACACTATTCCATAAAGAACTCATTTTGATCCACATGCATCAAAATTAAAAGGATGTGTTCTTCAAGTATATTTCATTCCAGGTAAGGATGTGGTTGAAGTTGTCTCCTGGGGGAACTCTACTTCCTTTTGGAAAGTGACCAGGGAGTAGAGCCCCATGGAGTCAGGCCATAAGGAGAAGTGGAAGAAGCCAGGCCCATTTTGGTGGAGAAGGGGAGTCTTAGGTTAGTGGAAAGGTGGAATGAACTAATCTTATATTCTTTCAGAAGTTATAACCTGAATGAAAGGATCAGACTTCTGGTGAGACAGAGAGCTGACATAAAAGATTTGAGAGGATGGAGAGGGAAAAGGAGTAAAGGCAGCTAATGTTTATTTAGCAGCTACCTATGTGTCAGAGGTGGTATTAAATTCCTTGTATTCTCTTATGTAATCTTTAGAGTAATCTTAAGAGGTAGATGATATTACTGTTATTTTATAGTTAAAGGGATTAAGACTCAGAGAGGTTAAATAATTTGCCCAAAGTTACACAGCCATTATTAAGTAGAAGAGGCTCCTCCCTCTACTTATGACAATCAAAATGTCTCCAGACATTGTCTTCAGACATGTCTTCTGGGGAACCAAAATCATCCCTCGTTGAGAATCAGTGCTTGTTTGAGGTTCCCATGGGAAG
Source organism: Mustela nivalis (assembly GCF_964662115.1). Taxonomy (NCBI): domain Eukaryota; kingdom Metazoa; phylum Chordata; class Mammalia; order Carnivora; family Mustelidae; genus Mustela; species Mustela nivalis. The sequence continues at coordinate 100,132,969 of NC_139040.1, forward strand.
CACAGGGAGGGTAGGTTTTGCACGGTGGACCTGCGGGACCAGGCTGTAGACAAGCTTCTCAGTGTGCTTCAGAGTTTCCTGGGGTTGCAAGTGGAATGAGAAGGAGGCTGTGTGTGTGTGTGTGTGTGTGTGTGTGTGTGTGTGTGTGTGTGTTGTGGAAGAGAAAAATGATGAACTCTTTCTGTTTTACTACTGTGCCTCGTGTCAAGCTGTCCCTTGTCTACAGTAGATGAACAGCCCAGAACTAAATTGTACCCCTTACTGGTCCTTTTTTAAAAAAAATGACAAGCACACAGAGACCATTTTGCTGTTTGTATAACATCAGTTTTCCGGTGAGTTCAGTTTGGATGACAGGTTCTTAAGCAGCCATTTCACAGCCTGTCAGTTTCTGGGTTGTTAGGGACATTTTCACTTGTAAGTACTTCTGTGCAGCTATTAAACAAATCAATATGTGGTTCCAATAGAAGGAGTGCTGTCAGTTACAGCAGAGGATCTGATAAAACATGCAAATACTTTCTTAGCTGGAGTTTTGGGTCTGCTTTGGCCTTGAATATGTGGGCCCTGGAGGGGAAATGAGACCCCTGAAAAGAGTTCCAGATTTTTAGTGATGGCAGAAGAGATTTCAGATGTAGACTCCAAAACCCCTGTATTCCCTATAAATAGAAGTAGCAAAGAGATATACGTATAGGTTAATACCTATGGTCATCTCTTCATTTCATTAGTTGGATTCATCATAAAAATTTATTAATTGAGATTTCTCATTTCCACTGTCCCTTCCAAAGTCAAGTAGGGGAGCTGGCTGGTGTGGATACTATACAGACCCTGCCAGAACCCTGTCTGATCGCTTTAACTAGTTTGGTGTGCTCAGCACCCAGTTCCGGTGTGCTTTTCTGTTAATGACTACCACCTGGACAGAGCTTTGACCATTGGCGTTCCCTTGGGCTACTGGAGTTTCCTCACCTGTATAAAGACCATGGGAATTTATATTTCCCTGGGGATACCCATAGCCAATGGACAGGACTATGGAAATCCAGTTCCCTTGAAATAAACACTGGTTGTAATTTACACTCCAAAGCTAAACCTGAAGATTATTAGGAAGCTCAGACTTTTCCTGAAATTGCAGCCTTGCTCCTTGGCTATCCTTTCTTTCTCTGTGCTACTCTTCCCACTCTCTTTTGGTTTCCCCCAGGAGCACTTTCCCAATAAACCACTTGCATAGAAATCTTCATTTCAAGGTCTGCTTCTGGGGAATCTGACCCAAGACATAAGCATTCCAAAGTCTACATTTAAGTGGGAGAGGAGATGAATTTATTATTCACATGGGATGTTCCATAATCTTACCGTCACCTATAAAGTAGGTGTTCACTAGATGTTTCTTGCTGTAGTGGATGGTAACCTTGGGCTGGAGAAATGAGAAAACAAACAGACCTCTGCTGCCTAGGCACTGCTCCCCTTGCCTCCACAGCCGAGAAAGCCACAGAGGACCTCAGGAGCTGTTGTCGAATCTAAGTCAGGCAAGGGAAAGAAGAGAAGCTTCTTTTCCTCAAGTTTTAAATGAATTAAATCGTTGGCACCCAAGGTTATGCCTCGGTGCTTTCATACTTGAAAGGACATTGCCGTTGAGAATAGTAATTCAACCAAACAAGTTGGTGGTGAGGAAACTTGGATCAAAAACCTATTAGGGTATGTTGGCTAATTGAATTTATTTAAAAAAAAAAACAAACCTGTTGGGATGAATCTGATACTGGGGTTTGAGACGATTCCCACAATTTTATTGCAAAATTCATTGACGATACAGCACTATTTTTGAATGCTTTCTACTTGTTTGACAGTGTTTTCTCCTGTGTATCATTTAATCCTTGTGGTATACTTATGAGATAGTAAGAGTCCCATTTTACAGGCAAGAAAGCTGAGGCTCGAAGAGCTTATGCTACCTACCTTAGGTAAGACTCACAGGAAGTGGCAAAGCTGGGATTTGAGCCCACATTGGTCTGATTCTGACAGTTACGTGCTTAACCACACATCAGAGTACATTGACTCTCTTCTCTCTAAAGCGATGAGGGAAGGGTTTGTTAACATTTTCACAAGGCAGAAAACTATCTCATCTGAGAAGGTGTATATAGACATTTTTCACTTCCTAGAAAAATAAATAAATATATAGGAAATTGAAATATATTCAATGACCCCGACATACTATAATACAGATAATATGTTATATGGTGAAGTTTTCTCTAAGCTTAGCATTTTCTTATTACAAGGTCAGTATGATGATTAATGGTTTATGCACAAGGTAGAAAATGAACATTCTCTTTGCAATCATTTGGAGGATATTCCTTCTTGTATAATGTATTTCCTATGTGAGTAGGTGCGAGGATTGTTCTTGGGTTTGAGTTTTTGTTTTTCCCCCTAATCTTCACTCCCAGCCTCTTTTTTGCCCTAGAACCAAGGCCAGAAAGGCTGCAGAACTACTGCTGCTTTACCCAGTTCCCTCCAGGATTGAAAAATGTGATATTCCAGAATTCTAACAGTTTTTGCAAACTTCAAATGCAACATGAGAACATTTTTGGACAACAACCCTCCATGAAGAAAATTTACAATGTATCCTGTATGTAGATACAGGATATGTGCTCATATTTTAGCTTAAGCAGTGAACAGGGACTGCAGAACTCTTTTTGAAATTTTAAAATCTTAGTTTCCGGCAACATAGAAAATAAAATTTGAAAGTAACTTCAAAAGAATGAATTTTTATTTTCATTTAGAAGTGGGTCCAAGATTTAGAGCAAAACTCTCCTCTCTGGGTTCAAATATTGTTTACTCTGAGCAGAATATGCCTTCCTGTTTGATAGAAAACACATGAAAGTGTTCTAATAGTGAAACAGCCTTAGGCAAGTGGTATTTAGGAAAATAAAATGCTAAGCATGAAATCACAAAACTGGAAGAGACCCTATGAGAACATCTAGTTCTGCCTTCATCTTCTGACTGAGAATAGCTAACTCTTTCTATATGGGTTATTTTCTATTCCGGTAGGATTCATAAGTCTACATTTTCACCTTTAGTGCTCTTTCACATGACATGTTTCAGTTAATGGTGGAATATCTGGGTAATCACAAGAAGCCCCAGTACCCAACAAGACACCCGGCACATAAATAGTATTCAGCTGAACTTCTATTCAAAGGAACAAATGCATCAACACATGAAAAATAATGAAGGCTGAATAGTAGAAAATTTAATGGGATTCTTAGTGTGTGATCAATTAATAGAATAGAAATGAATTATGTCCCAACTCAATGTCTTGCAAGCTCTCTCCATTTCTCATTCTACAGTGTGGATCTTGAACTTCTTAATAAGTAAGATGACCATGTAATGTATATTCCAAACAGGGACGCTTTTGAGTGTGAAAGGGGGCACTATTTATTTTTTTATTAGGTAACACTTCTAATTCCACAAGGACAAGACTGCTCAGGGCAAACTGGAACTAACAGTCACCCTCTCAATGAGGGATTAGTAACAGGAAACAATATATTCTTTTAGATTCTAAAATAAGAAAGGAGTTTCAAATCACAAATGAAGAAATGAATTTTGGAGGCGCTTCACTATCAATATTTAATGTTCTTACCATGGACCTTCTTACCTCATCTTGGAATTATGGGAAGAACTGGGACAAAATGAGAGATAAAGACTTGTTTCTCATAATTAGGAAAGAAATAAGAATTCAATTCTTATCAAAAGCTAAACTCAGAGTGCACACAGCGGCCCCCTAGAACTGTGTCTTAGATTGAACAGACTTGGGTGCTCCCGCCCCTTCTCCACCTCCTCGTATCCCTGCCGACTTCTCACCACCCTTAAGCCCCTCCCCTTCCATGAGCAACTTCTGGTGGAATCATCTTGTTGGCTATCCCAGACTTCGATTTCTGGGACCAGCAAACATCAGGTTCTGTGCTTAGCTCCTCACTGCACACCAACCATGAGCGACCGTATCTGCCAGAATTTTTCTGCCAAGGTGGAGGCCGCACTCCAGCACCTCATCAACCTGCATCTGCAGGCCTCCTCCACCTACTTCTATCTGCGCTTTTATTTTGAAGGTAACGATGTAGCTCTGAACGGCATGGGCCGCTTCTTCCAAGAGTTGGCTGAGGAGAAGCAGAAAGGTGCCCGGTGTTTCTTGAAGATGCAAAGCCAGTGGAGCGACTTCCCCGTTCTCCCGGATGAGCAGAAGCTGTCCGAAGATGAGTGGCTTAGCAGCGTGGATGCTATGGAAGCTGCGATGGTCTTGGAGAAGAGCCTGAACCAGGCCCTTCTGGATCTGCATGCCCTGGGTGCTGCCAAAGCAGATCCTCATCTCTGTGATTTTCTGGAGAGCCACTTCCTGGAAGAGGAGATGAAGATCATCAAGAGGATGGGTGACCACCTAACTAACCTCCGCAGGCTGGCCAACCCCCAAGGGGGGCTGAGTGAGTATCTCTTCAGAAAGCTCACCCTGAAGTCTGATGAGGAGACTCCTGCGCCCAGCAGTCTTTGAGCAACCCATCTGCCTGCCTTCCCTGGTGTGGAGATTTCTGCTGGAGCCTCTTTCTCCAGCCAGGAGGCAACTTTTTAACCATGATGAAACCCTTGTCCAAGTTGTGAGATCAAATAGAAACAAAAAAGGTTCTTTGGGCTGAGGGGGAAAAAAAGCTAGGCTGCAGGGGGTGGGAGGGATATGCAGAATAGGATGGAGGATTTGTAGTATGTTTAATTCTCTAGATTTTCAAAAGAAAATGTACCTAACTTTTGTGAATTTTCTGTATATGTTGAGGATCTATGTTTTCTGTGTCAAGAAAAATGAACTTACCTATTCATAAGATGCATACAATTTTAGAGGTTTTAGAATTTCTCTGAAACCATTCTCGGTACTAGACTAAGCTTCATTGTTTTAAAATTTACCTTTGATTCTGCCTAGCAGAGGAGATAGCTGAGTACCTTGACCATATCATCTTGTGCCCTCCCCCAACCTTCAAACTCATGATAAAATCAATTTTCCTGGTTTTTAAGTTGCTGTGATGCCATCTGGTATATTGAATATAATAAGAAAAAGCCCTGCGAAATTCATCTTTGTGTCTCCAATTAGGTTGCTACTAAGAACACTGATTACTACATCATGCACTGACCTCTTTAGGAAGCCTCTCAGGAGAAATTTCTTTCTGGTCTTAGTATTAGGAATAAGAGTTCTTCGCTTGGGTAATTGGTTTGTTTTTGTTTTATGGACACTGTAAATGATGTAACTAATTAAGTTTCCTTTTCTGACTGCCTGTGAGAAAGCTTAGAGCGAAATTTGTGGTCCACCCAGAATAAAAAAGTAGGATTGTATAAGCATTTTTACACAGGCTTCATTTCTGATTCTGCTGTTACTAATTTTTTGGTGTATGTTATGGATCCTTTTAAGCCATCTTAAGCCCTTTCTAGAACAAGGTTGTGTATAAATAGATAAATAAACTTTAAATATGCTGATTTAAAAATGGCTCTGCAGTTCATTTCAGAGAAAAGAGAAGATAACTTTCAGGAAGCACTAACAGAGCCCAAGTGATTAGAATGGAGGTGGGTCAGATGGAGGTTAAATTCCAGAAGCCAAGAGAAAGAGAAGCAATAAAATGTGGCATTCTTTTAAAAACGTTCTTCATTTTTCTGGTGAGTTCTTTTCTGTGAAATGCACACATTTGTGTCCCACAGATACCAATATAATAATTGTGTATTATTTTCTTTGCACTTTGCAAACCTGGAATTATAACTTGTTCTCAAACCACAGAAGTGAAAAAAAAAATCAATTCTTTTCCTACAGCACCTTTCCTTCCTGGAGCAGGAAGACCAAAGGCATACTATCATTTCTTTTATCTTACAAGGGTCAGAGGCATATGAAGAATATTTTACAGAGATTGGGACAATTTTTCTGCTCAGTTAAGGAGAAAACCTTAACTTCCTGTTTTCATGCAAAGTTTTTTGATAATAAAAAAGAATATACTGGAAAAGTTATTCCTGAAGAAAAGAATTTTGCCCATTTGCTTGTAGTTGGCAGTAAGAGATATAAGGAAGCAGTTAACAATTTTCAGATTTGAATTAAGCTTGGATCTCTGTATTTAAAATATGCACTTAAAATTATTTTCAAATTAGTGATCAAACTAAACACATTAATCAGAATGAAAAAAACCACCTAATATTGTGAAATCAATTGAAAGACTGTAATCTGAGGTAGATTATTTAGGTAGAAAGATACATTTATTTCCAAATAATCACATCATATTTGTCATTACTTATTAGTGTCCTTCAATGTCAAGAATGAGACCGTTAAGAGGAAGCTTTATGAAGTCTCCCAAATAGGCTGAAATTATCTTTGGTCATCACATAATTCTTGGAAAATAGCAACTTGCAGGGAAGACAATAAATGATTCAAAGACATATGGACAACATATTAGTTTTGCTTTTAAAAATGACAAGGTTCTTGGCAAGTTTATTTGTGGAAAAATGTGGAGTTGATAACATTAAAACTCTAGAGATTAATTTGGAAACAGGTCCCACAGTGATTTCCTTTATGGCTAACCACACAGTGTGTTTGTGTGTGTGTGTGTGTGTGTGTGTGTGTGTGCACATGCACACACATGCAGACTTGCACAGAGTTATAATAAATGATTCCTATAGGCTATGACAAAATTCCTTATATTAGGGGAGTGTGGGTGGCTCAGTTTGTTAAGCGTCTGCCTTTGGCTCAGGTCATGATTCCAGGGGAGAGTTTGCTTCTCCTTCTCCCTCTGCCTCTTCTCCCCCCCACCCCACTTATGCCCCCCCCCAAATAAATAAATAAAATCTTTAAGAAGAAGAAGAAGAAGTATGAGGCCTAGGAGATAAAGGTCTTCTGAGAATGGCTGCAGGCACACTCTGCCAGATCTAAAGTGTTCAGTTTCTTGTCTCAGTACTTATAGTTTTCATGTAGCTCCCCTTCCCTGGTAGGCCCTTCATAACCCTCTTCACCAAATCAAACTCAGTCTACCTTTCAGCCTTGTTTAAATTTGCCTTCTGTGAAATCTTTCCTGATGAACCTGATCCACTCCTTTGGCAAGGATTCATCTTCTCTTAGTTGTGTTATGATACCCACTAGATTATAGGCAAGTTGGCGTCTGAAATACAGGTAGCATGGTGGTTGACCAGTGGGCTCTGGGCCAGACTGCTGGTGTTCAGATCCTGCCTCTACTCTGACTCATCATAGTCTAGTCTCTTCACCTTTCTTGGTCCCAGCTTCCTCATCTGACAAACTGGACAGGATTATGATAAAGACAGTACTACCCAACTCATAGATTTTAGGGAAGATTAAGAAACAGAATAAAAACTCTATGATGTGGCCTAGCACATTCTAAATACACAATAATCATTAGCTATCCTTATCCGCTGACTTTGTAAACCAACAAGCTTCATAAAGAGCTGTGATAGCAACATCTCAAGTTTGCTTCTCAGTTTTAGAAAGATAGACAACTGTAGATTCTAGAATCTTCCTTAATGTCATTCCTCTCTCTAAGTAGGCCCTATGTGTAGAAGTAAAATGTAGGAACTTTCTCATTTCTTGGATGTGATGTTCAGTGAGTAGGAAGGGGGAAAAAATGAAGGATGACCATTCTCTCTTCAGCCCGATAAGCGAAGCCACCTTATTGAGGACCTGGGATTCATTGTTTTAATTACCATGCTGCTAAAAACAGGCATGACAGCATTTGAACCTTTCTCTCAGGAAGGACAAGCCACACAAAGGGGTCATTTCAGAGCTGAAGCTAATTAGCTGCTGGCTGCTACACTTTGCATAGTTTCCAATTCTTAGGAGTCTTCTCTGCCCACTCTTCACCCACACATCCTCCTCCTTCCACTTCTTGGTCGCCTTGGATATTCAGCATGAGGGAGCAGAGACTGAAAAGGCACAGTCAAAACCGCAGGCATCGCTGAGGCCTTGAACTTCTTTATTCTAGGGCCTGTTGAAAACTCTAATTTTGGGGGAAACTGTGCAGTTGACTGTTTCTCTCCACAGAGATGTATACTCTTAAAGGGTTGGGCTAAAAATGCTACTTCTTTTGAAGAGGAAAACATGTTTACTACATTCGTGTCATGTCATTTATCTCCCTAAGCCATTTATCCACCTTGATGAATAATTTAATCCTCACAGTAATAATGAAGCAGGCACTAATACATGGGGAATTTGATGGGGGCAGGGGGCAACACATTAGGAAAGAGTTTGAATTAATAAAAGGTTTCAGCTAAGTGTAAATTCTTTAGGAAGCAGACATCTTCCTCAGGATCTTAGCAATTCTGATGGTCAAATTAGGGATCATAAGAAGCAACAGAGATAAGTCTACATTTCACCAGGAGACCTCAGAGACTGCCACCTGCACAAGGTGTCCAGTTGAAGTGTGGGAGATGTGGGTAGAGGTGATTATGCTGGGATTTAGAATCAAGCACAGACACCTGCTAAAAATTCATACCTTGAGTCTAATAATGAGAGAACATCAGACAGATCCGAATGGAGGGGTGTTCTACAAAACAACTTATCTGTAATCTCAAAAGCGTGAAGGTCAAGAAAGGCAGAGAAAGACTGAGGAATTGTCCCCAGTTAAAGAACTACAAAGCATTAACAACGAAATGCATGAGCCTGGGCTGGATCTGTGTAGGCGAGAAAAAAAAAAAACAATGAATAATATTTTCACTTAATATGGTATTATACCAACATTAAATTTCCCAATTTGAGTAATTGCATGGTAGTTAAGAGGCAGAATGTTTTTCCTTGTAGAAAATGCACACTATAAAGTATTTAGGGGTGGCTGGGTCCACTTTATCCATGTTGCATATAGTTAAGAAAGAAATCTGGGACTCTGTATGAAGGGTAAACTGATGTTACAATGTTTCTATAAGTTTGAAATTGTATCTAATTAAATTGTCCCACAAAAGTCAATCACAGATAAATTAGTCCTTTAACTACTGCATATGGCATAGTACCTAACTTATACTAAGTGCTCAAAAGTAATTTGTTGAATAAATCTGTAATAGCTTTCAGATGACCCTGGTGAACTTAAATTTCTAGTCACAGGGCTTCATAAACAATTTAACTACCAGAACATTCCATTCATTTTTCTTCCTGAATATAAATTATATACTTACATATTTCTTATCTCTCATCCCCAAAAAGGATGTCAACAACTATTTTTTTTTTAAAGAGTGGCCAGAACAGAGAGACGAGGAAAAGGAAATCTTATCATTTTATCACTACACAAATGATAGTGCTGCTGGATTGAGTATTTTAATTTTTTCAGACCTTATAGTTTTTTTTTTTTTTATCTTCCAAGGAGAATCTGGGCTACTTGCTTTTCCAGTGAAAAAAATTCTTTCTTGCTGCTATTATATGCCTTTAGTACTACGCAGAACTTCAGGATTTAAAACTCCCATCAATCTGAAATATCATAGAACAGGATGGAAGATTCAGTTTGATTTTCTTTTTTATTCCCTTCTTTTCAATTCTCATTCCACACTTGTGAATATTAACAACACCTGTACTTAGAAACTTTCTTTTGGGCCTTCCTTTCCACTCATTACAAAGAGCATTCTCTGATGTTCTAAACTTACCAGAGGTTTATAACTAGTCCCCAGTATTATTATAAGCCTGTCAAATGATGTTCATAGCCAGGCCATTTTGTTCTGTGAAACATCAACAATCTCACAGAATACTGAACTCAGATACAATTACTCTGCAATCATGATAAAATGAAACAATACGAGGAGGTCATTTCATAATTTTGTCTAAGCACAGACAAAATCAGTGACCATACCTTCACAAAATACCCAGTCATAGCATTGCCCATGCTTTCTGACAGCATCTAATCTAGAGAAAATCTCTGCTTCCTTTGTCCCTCCCAAAATCATCTATCAAAAGCCCAAATCTTATCATAGTCTCTTTCAAACATACCCTTGTTGAGATACCCCAAAGTCCCTCATGATGTGTGTTCTCTTTCTGCAATGAGTAAAATTCTGCTTTGTTTAATTATGGGTGTGTTTTTTGATTTTTTAACATTTATTTTTAAATTATAGTTGATATACAATGTCGTATTTGATTCAGGTGCACTAGTGATTCAATAATTCTGTAAGTTATGAAGTGCTCACCACAATAGGTATAGTCACCATCCGTCATGATACAACACTGTTATTAAATTATTGACTATATCCCCTATGCTGTACTTTTCACTCCTGTGACTTACTTATTTTATAACTGGAAGTTTGTACCTCTTAATCCCCTTGACCTATTTTGCCCATCCCTCTCCTCCTTCTCCTTTGGCAACCCTCAGTTTCTTCTCTATTTATGGGTCTGTTTCTGTTTTTGTTTTGTTTTTTAAGTTCAACAGTGAAATCCTATGGTATTTGTCTTCTCTGTCTGACTTATTTCACTTAGGATAATGCCCTCTAGGTTCACCTATTGTTCTAAATGGCAAGATCTTGTTCTTTTTATGAATAAGATTTCAGTGTGTGGGGGAAGGTATACACCACATCTTTTTCCATCCATCTGTAGGTGGGCTCTTAGGTTGTTTCCATATCTTGGTAATTGTAAACAGTGCTGCAATGAACCTAACAGTGCATATAGCTTTTCAAACTAGTGTTTCCGTGGTCTTTCTATTCTTAATGTTTTGAGGAACTTCCATACTGTCTTCCCCAATGGTTGTACCAACTTGCATTGTGCATGGGGGTTCACAACAGTCAACAGGGGTTCCTATCTTTCCACATCCTTGCCAACACTTACATCCTGTCTTTTTGAGTTTCATCATTCTGACAGGTGTAAAGTGATATTTTATTGTATTTCTGATTTATAGTCGTTTCCCTGATGACTAGTGATGTGAGCAACTTTTCATGTGTCTGTTGGCCATCTGGATGTCTTCTCTGGAAAAATGTCCATTCAGGTCTTCTGCACATTTTTAAGCTCGATTATTTTCTTTTTTTGGTGTTGAATTGTTTAAGTTCTTTATATATTTTCAATTTTAACCCATTAGCAGATTTATCATTTGCAGTCACCTTCCCTCATTCAGTAGACTGACTTGTCGTTTTGCTGATAGTTTCCTTTGCTGTGCAAAAGCCTTTTATTTTGGTGTCGTCCCAGTAGTTTATTTTTGCTTTTGTTCTCTCTTGTCTCAGGAGACATATCCACGAATATGTTGCCAAGGCCAACATCAAAGAGACTACTGTTTATATTTTCTTTCAGGAGTTTTAAGTTTCAGGTCTCACATTTAGGTCTTCAGTTCATTTTGAATTTATTTTTGTGTATGGTTTAAAAAAGTGGCCCAGTTTCATTCTTTTACATGTAGCTATCCAGTTTTCCCAGCACCATTTACTGAAGAGACTGTCTTTTCCCTGTTGCATATTCTTGCCTCCTGTCATAGATTAATTGACCATGTAAGTGTCAGTTTATTTCTGGGTTCTCTATGCTGTTCCACTGACCTATGTGTCTATTTTTGTGCAAGCACTATAGATATGTTTTTGGTCATCTTTGCCTGAAGGACAATGACACCCTATTCTGGGGGAATATGCTCTACTCAAACTATAAGTATTTGAGCGGTATTATCAGAAGTGTCCAAAGCAGGTATGTCCAACCTCTTGTTTCACATAATCAGGAAGTATTTATTGGTCATGATCATTTACTCATTCAAAAAATATCTGTTAAGCATTTGCTCTATACCAGGCACTGAACTAAGTGCGGCAGATAAAGAAATGTATGATATGGTTTATTTTCTCAGTGAGCTCACATTCTGGTAGTCAAGACTAACACATAAAAATATAGCTTCAGTACAATGTGATAAATTGTGTAGTAGAGGTGAGAGTCAGGTAGTGGTTTGCAAAAGAGGACAAGATTACTCTACTTGGGTGGAACATGGAACACTTTTATGAAAGAAGAGTTACTTAGCTCATCTTGAAAGATGATAGGTGTTGACAAGGGAATAAAAGATATTCTAGGCACTTGAGGTAAATGGAATAACTGAAGTGCCTGAAATGAAAAAGTGGGCCACGAAGAGAAGTCTGGAGAGAACATCTGGGCAAGGCCTAGGTCATCATGGTGGACTTAGTGGATTTAATCTTGCAGTAGCAAGGAGCTGGCCAGAATTTATGGAGGAAGCAATACAAATATAAGCTTTGTCCCGTGCATTCAGAGTTTCTGTTCCTGTTAGTGAATGAAACTGACACATAAAAAACAATCACAAGCAATATAGAATAAGAGCACCCACGTCCTCTTCATGTACCCTGGAAATTGTTTGTAAATCGTTCCCATACAACCCCTTGCCAAAGGGCACTCTGGCCGTGGGAGTACACTTGGCCTGTATGTGGGAGAGTGGAGAAGTGTCCAGTGTTAACTCTCATCCCTTTCCTCACAGTGACCTTGAACTGATAAGGGATGGAAGTTAGCATATAAATATCTCAGTGTCCTCAGCTCTCAGTAGGACAATTCTGAAGCATGTTTTACAAAGTATCTCAGGAAGTACTCAGTGAGATGGAGACTGGGTTGCCCACAGCAGTGACCCCTTCCTTCCTTCCTTCCTTCCTTCCTTCCTTCCTTCCTTCCTTCCTTCCTTCCTTCACTTTGCTTCCAGAGATCACACTTCTTCTCCCAATAAACTACTTGTACCCAAACCTTTGCTCAGGGTCTGCATTTTCACAACCACAAACTAAGACAAAAATGAAGGAATAACTCATGTGTTATAGTCTCTATTGGCTCTAGGAAGTTCTGGAAAACCCCATTATTTTCTACTTTTACCCTCTAACCAGTATGCCTCCCTCTTCTGCCCATCCCCCACCTTGCCCCTAGATAACAGTCTACCCTTATGGTATTGATGGCTCTGGGGGAAAGCTCTGACTCCCATGCAAAACTGCTTCTTTTACTCTGCTCTCAGCCAGGCAAGTGAGTTGGCTGCCTTTCAACTTTCAAATAAATTGTCACATTTAGGGTGGCCACTGAGACCATTACCAGCCTCTGTAACTTCTAAATATTCATAAGTACAACAGCTGGGGCTTGGTAAACACATTTTTCCAGACGGTGGTCACTTGGAATTCTCTGAGTAATGACAGCCTTATATTGGAATCAACTACGGATTTATTCATCTAAACATCCAGGTCATGGATACACTGAGACTTGAGAAAAACATTTGCGCCTATTTCTCTGAAGCAAATATTAATGAACCGGATTTCTATTCTTGAGTCAGCTCACATTCTAATTATTATTAGCTGCTTACATCAGTAAACTTGTATTTAGCATGACACCTGTTGCAAAGAGGACCATGTTTCTTTATGCCTATAAAAACAATTTAAATCTCCATGAGCAGTCAAAATTTGACATTAAATCTGTTCCTATAACAGCATTGACTGGAAAATCTTTTGTGGCATGATGAGATAGAGTGTGAAGTAAAACCAAAAAAACAAATTGGAATATGATGCCTTTTGAAATGACTGGCCAAAAACTAGTAAGAACTTTTAAAGTATTTATTAAAAAAGCAATTTAGTAAATTAGCAGATTATAAAATCATATTAAAAATCAATATTTTGATTGGTGGTAAATGGGAACATACTCTTCTTTAAATGGGTATATATTTTATTAAAACTCATTGAACTATACACTTAAAATCTGTGCATTTTGTTGCATATAAGTTATACCTTAATAAAGTTGATTAAAATTAATAAACTTGAAATATACCAATGATAGTGTGTTAGAAAATATAATGGAAGTGGAGACCCATTTAAAACAGCAAAGAATAACTGGAAGCCTACATCACCTGAAATTAATGTAATGTGTATTAACTACTCAAATAGAAAAAGAGAAATAAATTAAAAGAGCAGAGAATAATCCAAAATAAATAAAATATAATTCCTAGGTGAAAACTTATTTTTAAAAGTCTAAAACCTATATGGAAAAAATTATAAGACACTTCTGAAATACACAAAAACACATATGAAAAAATAAAAAGACATACTATGTTCTGCATTAGGAAAACTTATTGTCACTAAGGTATCAATTCCTCTTAAGTTAACTTCTAAGTTAACTTGACTATACTGACTGAATATTTAATAGTATTCAAAAATTATTGTTAATTTTTAGTGATATTGCAATTATATTAAAAAGAATTCTTACTTTTTAGAGATCCATTTTGAGATATTTATGAATAAAATAATATGATTATCTGAGATTTGCTTAAAAAAAAAAAACTCGGGCGCCTGGGTGGCTCAGTGGGTTAAAGCCTCTGCCTTCAGCTCAGGTCATGATCTCAAGGTCCTGGGATCGAGCCCCACATTGGGCTCTCTGCTCAGCAGGGTGCCTGCTTCCTCCTCTCTCTCTGCCTGCCTCTCTGCCTACTTGTGATCTCTGTCTGTCAAATAAATAAATAAAATCTTAAAAAAAAAAAAAACTCTGGTGGTGGAGAGAGGGGAGAAGTGGTTTGGAATATACGTGAATCACGATGGCCATGTGTTGATAACTGTTGAAACGTTGTAATGGTGTAAGGAAGTTCATTATACTACTGTTCTTACTTTCCTGTATGTTTTTAAATTTTCATATTAAAGAGTTAAATAACATGTAATATAATCTGTTTTTAAATAAATCAATTTCTATTTACAGATATTATAATTTTCCATTTTCTCCTTTTAGAATAATTGATCAAACAAAACCTCAAAATATAAACTAGTGTTTCCCAAGACCAAAAGGAAAAGAAAGAGAGAAAGGAAAAAGAAAGGGAGGGAGGGGGAGAAGGAGGGACAGAAGGAGGCAGAGAGAGGTAAGAAAGAACATAGGTATATAACTGTGTGTGTGAGTGTGTGTGTGTGTGTGTGTGTGTGTGTGTGTGTGTGTGTGATTAAATAAAGGTGGAATATAGTGCAGATTTTGTTCTGTTTTTATTTATTGTCATTTTTATTTTCATTGAAGTATAGTTGACACACAGTGTTACATTAGTTTCAGGTGTACAATATAGTGGTTCAACAACTCTGTATGTTACGCTATGCTCTCCGTCAGTGTAGTTACATCTGTCACCATTACTGTCACTATTACTTATGCTGTACCCTTTATCCCCATGACTTTCTTATTCCGTAACTGGAAGCCTATTCCCCCCACTCCTCTTTACCTATTTTGTTTATCTCCCTACCCCCCACCCCTCTGGCAACCAGCAGTCTGTTCTCTATATTTAAGAGTCTATTTCTGCTTTTTTGTTTGTTCATTTGTTTTTTAGATTCCACATATAAGTGAAATCATATGAGATCTTTCTCTAACTTATTTCACTTAGCATAGTACTCTAGCTTCATCTGTGTTGTTCTAAATGGCAAGATCTCTTCCTTTTTTATGGCCAAGTAATATTTAATTATATGTTAATATATATGTATAATTTATATATATTATATATATAGATATATTATATATATGTGTGTATATATATATATCACATTTTCTGTATTCATTCATCTATCAATGGACATTTGCATTAATTCCATATCTTCTTAATTATGAACAGTACTATAATAAACAGAGGTTCATAAAGCTTTTCAAATTAGTGTTTTTGTTTTCTTTGGATACATGCCCAGTAGTAGAATTACTGCATCACATGGTATTTCTATTTTTAATTTTTAGAAGAACCTCCATACTGTTTTCTATGATGGCTGCACCAATTTACATTCCTACCAACAGTGCACGAGGGTTCCCTTTTCTCCACATCCTTGCCAGCACTTGATATTTCTTGTCTTTTTGATTCTAGCAATTCTGACAGGTGTAAGGTGAGATCTCATTATGGTTTTGATTTGCATTTCCCTGATAATGAGTGATATTGAGCAGTTTTCTTGTGTCTGTTAGCCATCTGTATGTCTTCTTTGGAAAAATGTCTATTCAGGTCCTCTCCCCATTTTTAATCAGATTATTTGTTTTTCTTGGTGTTGAACTATAAGTTCTTTATATATTTTTGATATTAATCTCTTATCATAAATATCATTTTCAAATATCTTCTTCCAGTCAGTAGATTTCCTTTTCCTTTTGTTGGTGGTTTCCTCTGCTGCGCAAAAGCTTTTTATTTTGGTATAGTGCCAATAGTCTATTTTTGCTTTTGTTTCCCTTGCCTGAGGAGATGTGGCTAGAAAACTGTTGTGACAGCCGATATTGCACATATTTTCTTACTCTTGTAGATGCACAGTATGCATTAGCCACTGATTCTTAATCAGGCGAACATCAGAACTATCCAGAGAGTGATTTTTTTTTATTCTCTACGTCTGGATGGGACCCAATCATCTGTGGTTTTTAAAAGTTCCCCAGGTGATTCTAATGTGTGTGTGTGTGTGTGTGTGTGTAGTGCCTAGAAAACTTCTGCCGTCAAGAAACTTGTTTGATATTGCTTACCTTGATATTTCCTTAAGTTACATGACCAAGGAACCCTTTGATCATATAACACCTGTTTAGATCTACCCAAACCAGTGTTAGTAACAGACTGTCCGATGCAAGTTGAGGCTTCCCTGAAGGCTATCTAAATGGTCGCATTTTGAATTGCACTATTTCTGAAACATCTTCTGACTGTAAAATTTGCCGTTTGTAAGGCACAGGTTTCTAGGGATGAAAAGTGATTGCCAACTTAATTAAGTTGTGCCTTTGTATCCATGCAAATGATTCCATCAATTAGTAATATACTGATAATTTAAATGTGTTCTTAGTCCATATTTTTGGCAGTTTTCTCTCTCCCAAACCCACTCCCCTATCTCACCCCCACCTTTCAGCTCCAATACTTCACCTGAGTGAGATCAGTAAAATCTTTCCATCATCTTTATCACTCTTTAGTGGAAGACATAGATTTTGTGGAACCACCTTAAAAAATAGGCCCTGCCAATAGAATATTTATAGGTTTTACAGAGAAAGTTGAAGAAAATTGCTTTATATTGACCCCCCTCCCAATTAAAAGGCAAATGTCAATGGGAACAGAGCCCTTTGGGAATTAATGGTTGTTGCTACGGGTGACCAGCCATTCTGGCTTGCCAGTAACTGAGCTGTTTCCTGGGACACAGGACATTCAGTGCTAAAATGAGAACAATCTCAGACAAATCAGGACAGTTGTTGTCAGCCACTTAAAGGATAAAGAAAAAGATGGAAAAGGTGCGTATTTTTCCCCGTGGGTCATTATGCAATTGCCTTTATGTTCTGGACTATTTCTACTGCTACTATCATTGTGGCTGGCTGTGTCTAAATGTTGTCCGTTCCATTGTATTACCTCTTCTTGCTGTGAAGGTTGGAGGGCTGCATTTTTTTAAAGATTCTGTTTATTTATTTGACAGAGAAATAGAGATCACAAGTAGGCAGAGAGACAGCGGGGGGGGGGGGAGAAGGCTCCCTGCTGAGCAGAGAGCCCGATGTGGGGCTCCATCCCAGGGCCCTAAGATCATGACCTGAGCTGAAAGCAGAGGCTTAACCCACTGAGCCATCCAGGCGCCCCGAGGGCTGCATATTTTTAAATTTTACTTCTATCTTTTCTGCATTTTAATCTGTCATCCCATGGCAACAAGAGGAATAACGAGTTGGAGAAAGCATCCTTGGCTAATATCCATTTCCATGACAGCTGTGCTATATGTGGGTGGAGATGCAGGGGCAGAGACAGGCACATGTTGGGAAACATGATGTTGACTGGGAGACGCTGAACATATCTTTGCTTATCATTGTGCAATAAGCCAGCTGGTGCCTGATTTGCATTGCCCCTTATTGATGGATTAGTTGATCGAAGCAAGCACCAAACCACTTATTGTGGATGCGTTAAAAAATTCTTTACCCAATCCTCAGTCATAATTTATTTGCTGTTCACTTGGTTCTAAGGATACCAAGTACCAATCACCCTGGAAATGTAATGCTTTTCAGGCAGTTTATTGCCACTGCCCTAAGCTTTGCCCCATAGCTAAGTTTATTGGACTATCAAATCACCTGACATGATAGATTATTGGTTAGCATTTCCTTCGGTGAGTTGCTGAGTGGGGAGTTGCAAATGTTACACAGAATAGTAAGACTGACTCCTTTTCTGCTTTCCGGGCATCAGGTTTTTAAAACATTTTTCCCAGTTTCTGGGAGTCACAAATCCAGGCACAGCTTAGCTGAGTCCTCTAGCTCAGGATCTCTCATCAACTGCAATCAAGATGTAGACTGCCGGGGCGCCTGGGTGGCTCAGTCCTTAAGTGTCTGCCTTTGGCTCAGGTCATGATCCCAGGGCCCTGGGATCGAGTCCTGCATCAGGCTCCCTGCTTGGCAGGAAGCCTGCTTCTCCCTCTCCCACTCCCTCTGCTTGTGTTCCCTCTCTCGCTGTGTCTCTCTCTGTCAAATAAATAAAATCTTTAAAAAAAAAAAAAAGATGTAGACTGTCGCTGTAGTCTCACTGGAAAACGATTCACTTCCAAGCTCACTCTTGTGCTTGTCAGCAAGATGCAGTTTCTTACAGGGGTTTGGACAGAAGGCCTCAGTTCTTGCTGGCTCTTGATGGAGGCCATCCTGAATTCCTTGCCACACGGGCCTCCCCAGCATGAAAGCATGCTTCATCAAAGCCAGGAAGAAGTTCTGTTAGCAAGTGGGAAGTCATAGTCTAAAATAACTAATCACGGAAGTATCATCTCATCACTTATGCCATATTGTATTTATTAAAGGTAAATCACTAGGTCCTGTGCACACTGAAGGAGAAGGGACTGATATGTGTGTGAATACTAGGAGGGAGGAATCATGGGGATCCACTTTAGATATATACCTTCTATTTAGCAGTTTTGGAAGGAGCATAGCAAAATGATTGAGCTGCTTCTGAATCCTTATTTGTATTTCTGATACTGTCACGGGCTAGCCATATAGCCTTGAAAAAGTAACTTCTTGAACTTTAGTTTCCTCACCTGTTAATTCAGAAGAATAATAGTACTTAAGTCTCGGAGTGGTTGTGAGGGTTAAATTGAAATGAAATTATTTACAGGCACATTTAGCATGGTTCCTGGCATGTGGTAGGTACTCGAAAATGTTACTTGTCTTAGCCAGGGCTTCCTGGAAGCACCCTAAAAGATGGGCCAATGGGTTAGGGAGCAGGGAAGGAAAAGAAGGCAGCAAGCAAGATAGGATCTCAGCAAAGATCACACAAGGACCACCTTCAGCCTGATCCTGCAGGGGATTCTTAGTGTGAGCTAGCTTTCTAAGTTGTATCATTTTGAGGTCTGGCAGCTGTAATTTCATGATCCTAGAATCTATATACACTGGTTAACAAGTACCCACCTCAGGGTAGAGGGGGAGGATGGCGACTCTCAGCACTAGCTGTCTGACCTGGTGGGCAAAGCAGCTCTAAGAGCCAGAAGGCAACTCTCTGACAAAGAGAGTTGGAATTGCCAGGTGCTGGCCTGGCAATTCCAAAAACACTGATGTTGGTGGAAGAAGGGCACATAATAGTAAAAAGGCCAAAAATGTTATCTGTGGAGCATAAATATATTGTCCAATATATTACCCAAGTTAAAAATGGAGGTTCCAAAAAAAAAAAAAGGAGGTTCCAGTCTGAGTAGGGAGATAAAACAAGTTCATAGAAAACTGTAATTAGATGCAAGATATAACAATTGACATAATTGAATTTTCAGATTGGGTCTTGGAAAAAGTTTCAAACCAAGTCTTTATAAGAGAAGCTAGAAGAGAAGGCATCCTAAATGATATTGAATATTGGTTAGGATTTTACAAGTAGAGGTGAGGGAAGTGGTATGAGCAAAGGCATAGAGAATCTAAGGACAAGTATAGGGAGCAACAAGTATTTCAGTTTTCTTGCTTATAGTAGGAGTAGAGGGGGGGGGAAGCCAAGCATAGATAGGTTAGGAATGTATCACAAAGATGCTTGAATGTAGGGATAATAAATTTGCATTTAATTGAGAAGGAACTAGGGAGCTATTGGAGGCTTATGAACAAGCAAATGACCATTGCTCTAGTTTTAGAAATTAACTTGACCTTGCTGAATATGATGGATTGGAATAAGAAAAGAAGGATAGGGGAAGAGAAATTAAAAGCATATTACAAAAGACAACATGAGTGATTGTGAGGATTGGGAGTAAGGACAGTAGTGTTAAGAATGGAGTCTAGGGTGTTAGAAAGTAGTCCAATTTCATTCTTTTATATATAACTGTCCAGTTTTCCTACCACCACTTACTGAAAAGGCTGTCTTTTCCCCCATTGTATATACTTTGTCCAGGTTAATTGACCTTATAAGTGTAAGTTTATTTTGAGGCTCTCTGTTCTCTTATGTTGATCTATGTGAGGTTTTGTTTTGTTTTGTTTTGTTTTTGTGCCTGGATTATACTGTTTTGAATACTACAGCTTTGGAACCTAAAAAATAAATAAATAAATAAAGGAAAAGCAGAATCAGAATCAGACCTATAAATACAGAGAACACACTGATGTTGCCAGAGGGGAGTGGGTGGGGAGTTGGGTGGAGGGGAGTGGGAGATACAGGCCTCCAGTTATGGAATGAATAAGTCATGGGAAAAAAGGCACAGCATGAGGAATACAGTCAATGATGTTGTAATAGCGATGTAATGGGACAGATGGTAGCTACACTTGTGAGCATAGCATAATATATAAACTTGTCAAATTACTAATATGTACACATGAAATTAATGTAACTTTGTGTGTCAGCTATACTCAAATTTTTAAAAAAGCAAATGGAGAAGAAGTAAAAAAAAAAAAAAAGGAATATTAGGGATGGATGCAAATGTGGCAAAACAGAAAGCCACAGATTTCCTGATTGATTGGATATGGTGAGGAACAAAGATCAGGCTTCCAGCCTTTGGGAAAGTAGATAATTCATGAGA
Source organism: Mustela nivalis (assembly GCF_964662115.1). Taxonomy (NCBI): domain Eukaryota; kingdom Metazoa; phylum Chordata; class Mammalia; order Carnivora; family Mustelidae; genus Mustela; species Mustela nivalis. The sequence continues at coordinate 100,153,813 of NC_139040.1, forward strand.
GAACATAATGAATTTACCTTTGGATCTGTTGAGTTTGAGATGTTGTTGAATTATCCCAGGAGTGAGGTCCATCCGGAAGTTGTGAACAGAGGAATAGAGCTTCAGGAAATAAATGAATTGAGGCTTAGGCTTGGTAAGATGAAACCACAGACATTGATGAACTGATCAAGGTGCAGGAGTGCGAATGACAAGTCTTAGAAAGTCTTTAAGAGCAAAAAGAGGAATAAAATCAGTGCAGAAGAGAGAGAAGGGGCATCCAGAAGTGGAACAAAGAGGCTCTGTATCATACAAGTCAGGGGAAGAGAGAGACCGAAAGAAAACAAGATGAAAATATAGAGAAAGAAGCAGGAGCATGGGGAAAGGAGACAGCAGTGAGATTGACAATTAGCAAGTCGTCTGTGACTTTGGTGAGTAGTTTGTGTGGGGCTGCAAAACGGGAATCCACCATGTGAAGGGGATAAACAATGAGCAGGTTATAAGAATAGCTTTTTTCAAGAAGTTTGATTGTAATGATTTTGGCAGCTTATGGGAGGTAGGATATAAATATTTTTAATACCGGGTAGAACTAAAAATGTAAGCAAAGGGAAGGAAGAGTAAAACGGAAGTAATTAAAAACTTAAACTGATGGGGCTAGATCTAAAGTGTCACCAGAAGAGATTGAGGTCAAGAGAACGTAAGTATTCTTCCTGTCTTCGCAGGCACTGATCAGGTAAATAAACTCATTCATTACAGCTTTCTGTGGTTGATGTAGAGATCATCCTCCCCCACTCTCTTTAAGCCTAGAATCTTTCAGTTTGTTACTTAAATAATGTCTCTAGTAAACTGTCTAATTGCAGATGAAGCTTGCCATTTGGAAGAGCAATTTGCAAAAGATGACTATATCAGGGTGAGGAATAGCGGTGCCTGACTAGCAGTGAGAGCTCACGGGTCCACCCACCACACTCATCATTCCGCAGGAGAGCAATCATCCTAAAACAAAATGCAATTTCCACATCTAATTTTTGGTTTCTGTGCTAACTAAAGGTTATACTCCACACAGATAAAATATCTTTCAACGAACTTTACGTGCTAGTCACTCCAGAAACTTTTTTTTTTTTAAAGATTTTATTTATTTGACAGAGATCACAAGCAGGTAGAGAGAGAGAGGAAGGGAAGCAGATTCCCCGCAGAGCAGAGAGCCTGATGCGGGGCTCGATCCCAGAACCCCAGGACCATGACCTGAGCCAAAGGCAGAGGCCTTAACCCACTGAGCCACCCAGGCACCCCACTCCAGAAATTTTTAAAGGTAAGGATTTGGAGAAAGTTTTTTAGTCAAAAGCTGTAAATAGAACAAGAAAGGAAAGACTCTTAAAACTAGTCACTATATGATTTTTTACCTTTACTATATTTTGGGTTTTATTGTTTGGATTTCTTTTCTCAGACCCCAGGAGAAGGGATTCGTGGTTCTAAAATGGGCTGGGAATGAGGAAAGTAAGACTATGTCTGTGACATTATGAGAATTTTCCCAGAGTGTCATCCTGGATTACAAACAAGAAATTCAGCTTCTTCGAAGCAGCAAGGCCCTATGCTGTGCAGATAGTGACAGTGGCACCTGTGTTTCCCTGTTAAGGGCTTAGCATTTGTGGTGGCGGTGGTGGTGACCTCAAAAGGTGTGCAAAGCCATGGTGCACTGTGTAGCCACTTTGCATATCCTGCTAGATTTACACATGCTATGCATAGCAAACTGGGAATTAATTTAGCCATACAGTATGTGCATGACGTGGTTTCTTTGCACCAATCTGTAGCCCACAAGAAGAAAACCTAAGGAACAAATAGTGGAATGGGAAAAAAAAGATCACAAATACAAATTAAGAAAACATTGCTGAAACAAAAGGAGCTTTGTATGTACAGAGGGGAATGGCATACTGTATCCCTGGAAAATTGACATGTAACGAGCATGCCGGTTATTAGTCCCTCCTCTCCAAACATTCCCTTCTCTATTCCACTTCGGTGATGCTGGGCCTGAGACTCTGCAAATTACATTTTTCATTTGCCAGCTTGTTCCTTCTTAGACTCTGTCAATAGGGGCCAGGACTAGGGAACATCTTTCCTTTTGTTTGCGTAATACTCCCCATTCGCACAGACCCAACAAAGGTACTTTGCTGGTTCGTGTTTCCAGATTCTTTTGGCATTCCCATAACTGATGGATCTAGCTCCTTCAAGATAACAGCAGCAGTCAGAAGTGCATAATCTTCAGAGGTCTGAGTTTCAGCTCTGCCTGATCTCTTCAAACTTTTTAAGTGACAGAACCAGCCAGGCAGCTGCCTTTCCTTGGGGATTGGAGTCCCCTTCTCTAAGCTTCTAGGTTCAGATCATCACTTCCCTTTGTTTTCCTAGTCTTCCAAAGGATAGCTATTTCCTGCAGATATTATCTCTGGGTCACCCCTCCTCGTGGTTCTCCTTTTGCTCTTCCAGTTCACTCACATCTGTGAAGATTTTCCTGTATTAAATTCCCTCTGTTGAAATACTTAGCATGAAGTCTCTTTTAATGACTGGACCTTAGCTGATAGAGTGAGCAAGAACAAAATCTATCTCAGCAAATATTTTTAGACCTCAGAAATAAAGAGGGTATCCTTTTGGCCTTAAAACAGTCGGTTGGGCCTCTGACTCTTGATTTCAGCTCAGGTCATGATCTTAGGGTCATGGGATCAAGTCCCACATTGTGCTCTGTGCTCTGCAGGGAGTCTGCATGAGATTCTTTCTCTCTCTCCGCCCCTTCCCCTGCTCACCTGTGTTACCTCTCTCTGTCCTAAATAAATCTTTTTTAAAAAAAAAGATAAACCCATCTACAAGGGGAAAATTCAGGTTGACTTCTGATTCTTACACAATAATATTCAACCCTAGAAAACAGTAAGTACAGTAATGCTTATAAACTTCTAAGGAAAAAAGAATCCTATGACTATTACAAACATCTAAAATGTTGTTCAAATATAGGACCAACAGATTAATATTTTCAGATACACACAAGAATTCAGGACATACATTCCTTTGAAATCTTCCTGATGAAACTAAAATCTATTTTCTCAAAAGTGAATGGAGACTCCATGGCAAGTGAACGTGTAGTAGGCAGTAACTTCACACTAAAGTAAACGGTAGACTGCAAATCTAAAATATGGAAATGAAGCAATAAAATTACTAATAAAACTCAAGCAGAGGAGATACGTTTTCTAACAGATTGCTGATTGTTTGTAAAAGTGCAATTGACTCATACTTTTTTATTAAATTCAGGAAACCTGCTAAATCTTCTTAACTCTAATAAGTTATAAATTCTGTCAGATTTTCTTTTTTTTTTTAATTTTTATTTTTTATAAACATATATTTTTATCCCCAGGGGTACAGGTCTGTGAATCACCAGGTTTACACACTTCACAGCACTCACCAAAGCACATACCCTCCCCAATGTCCATAATCCCACCCTCTTCTCCCAAACCCCCTCCCCCCAGCAACCCTCAGTTTGTTTTGTGAGATTAAGAGTCACTTATGGTTTGTCTCCCTCCCAATCCCATCTTGTTTCTTTTATTCTTCTCCTACCCACTTAAGCCTCCATGTTGCCAGATTTTCTATACAGATAATCACATCAGCTATCATAATAACAGCTTTTCCTTTTTACTTCTTATACATTAAATTTTTTTCTTGTTTTTCTTGCACTACGATGTCCCATACAATGTTGACTAGAAGTGGTAATAGAAGTCTTCCTTATCTTTTTTTCTGATCTTAATGGTAATCCTTTCATTTTGTCACCATTAAGTATAATGATTGCTATCAATATTCATAGATGTCCTTTATCAGGTTAGAGAAGGTCCCTTTTATCTTTAGTTTTCTGTTATGATCATGATCATGACTGTATGTTGACTACATCTGTGGCACCAAACGAACTCCTCTTTCTCAGTTTCCTTATGTGCTTAAGTATTAAATATTATTATCTGTATATTCACTTGTTATATTATTTCATATACTTAATTGGATTTTATTCATTATCTTTCCTTCTTGCATTTTAGATCTTACATTTGAGATTATTTTTTGCTCAAATGACAATCCTTTAGAATTTACTTTAATAAGGATTTATTGATAAAGACCTTGTAATTTTTTTCTAAAAAAAGTTTTCTACTTTATTTTCAACCTTGAAGTATAGTTTCTGTGGGCACAAAATTCTAAGTTGACAGTTATGTAATCTCAGAATATTAAATATATTGTTCTACCATCTTCTGGCTTCAGTTGCGGCTAATGATCTAATAGCCATTTTTTATTAGTTATTATTAGTCTTTTCTCTTTTCAGTAGTCTGATTTTGATATTTTCTTTTTGTTAATCCATAGTTTCATTAAGATATATGAAGATGTGAATTTTTTCTTGTTTATCCTGTTTGGAATTTATTAAGATTTCATAATGAGATTTAGTGTCTGTCAACAATTTCGGAAAAATCTCGTCTATGGGGTGACTGAGGGGCTCAATGGGTTAAAGCCTCTGCCTTTGGCTCAGGTCATGATCTCAGGGTCCTGGGATCGAGTCCCGCATTGGGCTCTCTGCTCAGCAGGGAGCCTGCTTCCTCCTCTCTCTCTCTCTCTCTCTGCCTGCCTCTCTGCCTACTTGTGATCTGTCTGTCAAATAAATAAATAAAATCTTAAAAAAAATCTCATCCATGATCTCTTTAAATGGTTATTTTCCCCCTTGTCTTTTAATCTTTCTTTTATAGATTTTATCTCTTGTCTCTGGGCTACATTCTAGATAGTTCTTAGATCTTCAAGTTGGTACTGCCACAACACATTCTTCTGATGGCTAAGCCTCTCTCCTCCCATGCTGTAGTTGTAGAGCAGGATTAGAATTCCCAGTTGCATCTTCTTTCCATCCATGAGGAATGCATCTTTTATACCTCTCAGGAAACATGAACATAAATGGGGTTTTCTCCTTCTTGATAGTCTCTATTTGGTAGTCCTCCCCCTTGCCATCTCCCGATTCTTGTTTCCCTCCCCCCATAGTACAGGGACAGTTTAACAAGTCTTCTGACTAGAGAGACATCCAAGGAGAGAGTGAAAACATCCATAACTTTATGAGTCTCTTAAAGCCTCCATCTTTGAAAAATGAATGCTGGAAGCATGCTCCCCCAACCCAGAGAAAGGGTGTATGGTAATGGTGAAGGGTCAAAACAGCTTACTTTACTAAAAGCCCATGGGCTCTTCCTCCAGTTTTCTTTTTATATTGCCTAGGAAAGGGATGAGATAGAGTGGGTAATATAGTGTCTGGTTTTTTTTTTTTAATCTCTGGTTTATATTTCTTGCAGGGGTGTGGCTAGCCCCAACCACAGATGGCTTAATGAACTTAGACTGAGGGTACTAAATAGTCTTCTGTCATCAAACTTGGGCCTTAGCTGTAATGCAAGTGTAGCAGGAAAATCCCACTCAACATCTGGTTACACATCAAAGCATTATTTTTGAGAAGGGTTGATCAAGCATTGGGTTACTCAACTATTACTTTCAATTGTATTCCCAACTGTTCTCAGTGTACTGGGCTTAACTCAAATAACTAAACAAACATGTGTTTAGAAGAGTCACAAAATATTTTCAATATCTTAGTTCTGATGTAGCAATTTATCTTTTAATTTCTAAAATTACACATGCTTTGAAAAATACTTTGTTAAACACTTTAGGATCTATAAAATTTACACAACTCAATATACCCTAGCCTCATACTGGGTAGTCCCCAACACAAGAGCAAACAAAGAAAAACATCAACTTCTGGTTAGCTTTCCAAATTAGAGTGAGTACAAGCACGATCTATTGATTGTCTGGGATGAACACACACTGGCATCATCCATTAACAACTCTAATTAGGGGACCCATCAATTAAAGTAAAGCAGGCCTTGGGCTGAGAATAAACATGACAGAAAACAGTCACGATCTTCTAATTATCTAATCACTAATGGACGTTAGTAAGTTAAGGGACATTACAACTCTCATAAAAATAGTGAAATTTTAGAATAAGAGGAAATATGGTTATTATAAAACAAGTTGAACAAGACAGAACATAAAAATCTCCACAGTTCCTTCCACCTCAACATAAATGCTATTCATATTTTGGTAAACATCCTTGTAGACATATAGGTAATGTTCTTCCAAAAGAATCACCTTTACCTACTTTTCCGCTATCTGTAATGTACATTACTATTTTAAATGTTTCTCAATATTCTCCATATTCCCTTCATATTATTTTATTTTATAGAAAATAAATAATTAGCTAGTGCCCGTTTATAGATGAGGGGTGGTGATAGCAGCAATCTTCAGAAAACTGGAAAGTGAAGGAGTTAATGAAGAATATTGAGAAGCATCCAGAAAACTCAAGAGTTGTCATAATTTTAGGGAAACTCTCCGACTTTGATAAGGAAGATTATATTTAAAGGCACAATATTAGCAAATTTGTTGTGCCCTCTTGATCCCATGCTGGTGTTACATCATAACTTCTTTTGAGTTTTCTTCTGTGTGGAGCTTTGTAATTGTCTTAATGGCGTCTCCTTTAATTGCCTAAGCAGGACTGCCACCTAGCTTCAGTCGCTAAACTTTCAGAATGTTAGAGCTTCCATCAAATAATGAGTGGCCAACTTGAAGGTCCCTTCAAATGATTTTGTGACTTATTATTTCAAGAGGCTTTATCTCAGGGCAAAACAGCTCTTCACTTGGGCTTATACAATTCAAGCTTTGTTGTATTGTCACTATGGGCATTGAAAATTTCAGAGGAAAAAGTGGAATGATTTATTCTTGTGTTCACAGAGAATAACAAGAATGAGCAGGACCTTTGGCTGCCCAGAATACGGAGCCAAGGGGAGTAAGCTATGGTCCTTGATTAAGGGTGGTAGGCAGGGTTATCCTTCTTCCCCAAGGAGACAGTAAGTTTCAAACATCACTCAGATTACGAGGTGCCTTATTGTATAACAATACAAATAATTGCTTGATATCTGTTAGGATTAGTGGTTCTCAACCCTGGTTGCACATTAGAATTATCCGGGAAGCTTTGAGATGGTATCAGTGACTAGGCCCAACCTCTAGCAACACTGATTTAGTTGTATTGAGATGTTTCTAAGGCATCAGTATTTTGAATAATTCTAACAAGCCCACAGGGCTGCAAATCAATGGCAGAAATGAATAAGAGGAGCGGAAGTCTCATTGTATCTGTAATTTAGGTCATGCAAGATGTTAGTTTGAGCATCTTTTGGGGAAGGAGAAATAGAAAACATGTAGGAAATGCCCCCACTTTTGGTCATTTGTGCTTAGCACCATTTTTTTAATGGATAGGATAACTACAGAATTTATTATCCAAATCAGGACACTTGTGAAAGTGAAAGAGGGTGCTAGAAACAGTTATGCCAGGGCAATGGTTGATGGTTGTTAACTGTAACTATCCAATCAAAGTGGAATCAATTGTTAGTCTGCTCTCCTATGGCCTGCCTCTTCTCTTGGTCGCAGTAATGGCCCAAAGTTAAGCCATGCTCTTGTTGATCTTTTCATATTTGCCCATTGAAAGACTTCAAAGTCACTTTTTAAAAATATGTCTTTATCATGTCAAGTTTTGGCAATTGGTTTTTGGAAAGTCATTTTTGAGGGTTTAAAAATTTCTGCTTTCCCAAGATTCTTATTTCATTTCTCCACCATCACACTCCTATGGGAGATACAGGAAATGAAACCCACACACATTGCCTTTTTTTTTTTGAGGAGGGGGTGGATACTGTGGATACTTTTTAGGACTTCCAGGCAAGTTTAATGAGAAAGAAGTTAGAAACTACTTGTTCTAATTAAGTTTTTAGTTTGTGTGTGGATTTTGCATGCACATACAGGGTTCATTTCTTATTAACAAGGATAATTAAATGTTAACTGGACTTAACACATTTGTGAATGTGTACTCTTAATTGATTGCCTTTATTGATTAACTTTGTTCTTCTAGCCAAATGCAATGTGTGTGAGAAGTCTTTAAAGAAGTAGAAGTATCATATAAGTGGAAGGCATTATTATATTACTGAAAGTTTGTATTTTAAAATAGAATACTCATTTTCTTAGGATGATTTGGTTTCAGTGGGTTTTTACTTTTTTTTAACCTGAGAATCATTTTAGCAAATGAAATCTTACATAGAAATTCAATAGATAAAACAAGTTAAAGGCCAGCTTGAAGTTAGAAGAGGTGGTTGGGTGGAGGATGAGGGGAAGGGAGCCATGCCTTACCTTTTCAGTCTGCTCCTCCATCCTTTTCAGGATAATGTACCAGGTGAAATAAAATGGAGTCACTTATGTCAACAGTGTTTTAAAATAAAGCCAGGAGGCCATTAAGGTGGTGGGCCTTCTGCTCATTCTCACTAGGTGGAACCATGAACTTCAGCACTGGGCCAAACTGCAGCTATTCCAAGGACTCTGCATAAACATCAGCAACTTGCTATAGTAACAGATATTTGCTTAGTGATAGCCTTAGCAACCAATTATGTTTAGCTGAGATTAGTTTAGTGCCACCAACACCATTCACAATTCTTTGTAAGCAGCATATACAAGCATTTCCTTTTGTCTTTAAAAACTGACTTTGGGGGCTCCTGGGTGGCTCAGTCAGTCAAGTGTCTGCCTTGGGCTCAGGTCATGATCCCGGGGTCCTGGGATTGAGCCTCGTATCGGGCTCCCTGCTTGGTGGGAAGCCTGCTCCACCCTCTCCCACTCCCCCTGCCTGTGATTCTTCTCTTGCTGTCTCTCTCTCCCTCTCTCTCTGTCAAATAAGCAAATAAAATCTTTAAAAACAACTGATTTTGTTCCCTAGTGGGACACAATTTAGGGTGCCATGCAAATCTGTGCTCCTGATTACAATTATGAGAACCCAAATAAATGTTTTTGTTTCATTTCCATCTGCCTCTTTTCTCAGCTGACATTTCAGGTGTGGGAAGAGAGTAGTAGAGTAATTTGGGGCTTGAGAACTTGGTATTTTGTTCCTGGTTTTGATCCCAAGTTTCTGCCACAGTCCCAAATATTTACTTCCAGAAGGCTCCTTTTCAATAGAGGGAGGATCATAGATTCTGCCATCTGCCTGCCATTCAGGGATGGTATGTGAGCCAAAGTTGATCAATATGGCATGCTTTGATTTCTACCAATGACAATTTACATAAGTCTAAAGTATTTTAGGTTTGTACAATAACATTATTACTAATTATTAGAAAAGCAACCAGCCCAGAGAAAGAAAAGGAGGCAGAAGTTTAGCTGTTGAGTTAAAGAATATTTTAGCAAGAATCCTACTTTCTTTGTATCTTCTGTTATTCATAAAGCCAAAGTGACAGGTCTATGGTCTTGTTTTGCTTGTTTATTTCATATTAGTCCATTAGTCCATCAACCAGTGAATTATTAAACAAATTGTATATCCACACAACAGAACATTACTCAGTAATAAAAAGAAATAGACTTTTGATAACACACAAGTCTGGCTGAATCTCAGTAATACTATGCTGAAGGAAAGAAGCCCAACATAAAAGAACATATATTCTATGATTTAGTTTATATGACATTTTAGAAAAGAAAAATCTAATCCATACTAACAGAAAGCAGATTAATAGTTGCCCAGGGCTGGAGGTGGGGAGGCTCTCTAGAAAGGGGTACATGGGAACATTGTTTAGGGGTTTTAGAAATGTTTGCATATTACTCGTGGTAGTATTTATACGTTTGTAAATTTGTCAAATCTCATCAAAATATACACTTAAAATAGGTACATTTTAGTGTATGTAAACAACATGTCAATTTAGTTGATTGAAAGTTTCATTTTCTTAGGACTGATGCCAGTAGCAAAAGATGAAATATTACATGGAACTAGTATCATGCAAGATATAGATCAGTTGGCTTGCTTTTATCTCTTGGACATTATTGTATCCGATTTTAGAAACTTAAACTCTAGATGTGAATATTAGTATGGTATCTACTTCTGCATTTATTCCCAGTTTCACTTTATCCTCTGATTTTTTTTTCACCTCATTTTTAAGGCCTGCTATTTTTTTATGTTGAGATGTGTGAAATAATTTCTAGTACAAGGTAGAGTATTAAAATTTTTCAAATTAAAAGTAAATTAAGTTAATTTATTTGGACTTTTTAAAATTATAGACAAGGTTAATACATACTTTTCACTTTACTATACTTACACACATATTAGTTCATATGCACACAAAATTACTAACCATTAATAGATTTAGAAGTCCAATAAAGTTGGTGGATTTGAGAGGATAACTTTTAGCTGTGATAAGACTAATAAATGAAATGTTTGCTGTTTTCTATGTATCCTCTTCTAAAATAGAAACTTTACCAAATGTGACTAATGTGGATAAATGTGGATACCCTGTAATTGAGAAAACTGGCAAAAAATAATACTAGACGGGGCGCCTGGGTGGCTTGGTGGGTTAAAGCCTCTGCCTTCGGCTCAGGTCATGATCCCAGGGTCCTGGGATTGAGCCCTGCATCGGGCTCTCTGCTCAGCAGGGAGCCTGCTTCCTCCTCTCTCTCTGCCTGCCTCTCTGCCAACTTGTGATCTCTGTCTGTCAAATAAATAAATAAAATCTTTAAAAAAATAATGCTAGACAACTCATTGGAGAAGTATGGTGTGGGTTTTGATATTGTTTATCATGTTAATGACAGCAATGGAGTTTAATAACAAGAAACCCTGCTGCTATGGTATTTAGGAATTCTCAAATTCAGCTTTTATTTCCTGGAATCAAAGCTGTTTCATGGCATTGATGAAGTGTATTGTACAAAGCTGATTTGCCATTGGGAAGTGTACCCAAAGAAAAGTAAATCAATGAAGTTTTTTAGGTAGAAAGTTGAAGAAATAAGTCTAGGAGTAATCCTAATTAAACACTTTCCTGTCTTATATGTGAAATATATAAGATTTATAAAGAAATATGTCCATGTAAAGTAAGAATAAGGAAATAAGTTTAAAAACACACAACTCCAGTAGAAGGTACATATGCTGCCTGAATGTGGTTGTGATGGGAATGGGCAATACAGAATTGTTAATGAAATTAAAATTATCTAAAAATACCATGTTCAAAATTTTTTTAAAATCCAAAAAAAGAACTAAATAGAAGGTGACTATTGTAATACAAAAAGTAGAGTAACAACCATCATCTATAATTTTCTTATCAATTAAAATTTGCTTAGTTATAAGTTGAATACCCTTCCTTTAAACTGTTTTTCATAAACCCACTGTACTATGGGCAAGTAAATTAATTTCTTTCTCTTTACTACAAATACTCATAAAGAAATAATATTATCACATGAAGACTTTTCTTTCATTTAGTTAAAAGCAGAGATGAACTAATATTAAATTTCAAATGTTGGAGATTTGTAGCAAGACCTTAGCATCAGTATTATGCTTGCCCTTGACCCTAGCCTCAGTGTGGTCCATGGGTAGACCAGTAGCATCAGCATCACCTGGGAACTAGAAATGCAGGCTTATAAACCCCACCCCAGACATCTTGAATCAGAATCAGTGTGTTAACAAGATCCAGAGAATTTGGATGCACTTTAGTTTGAGAAGCCCAGTCCTACACCATTAATGTAACCAAAATTATTCAAGAAATTGCTAGGATAACCAAGTATCCCAGTCTGCCCTGTACTAAGGGATTACTCTGGATTTAGAACTTTCAGTGCTAGAACAAGACAGTCCAGGAAAATTGAGACAAATTGGCTCACCCTAAAATTTGCTTATGTTCAACTTTAGAGCTGAGGAGGAAAAAATGTGAATATGGGGAAATTACGCTCTGGGTCAATGTCTATGTTTCCACTCACTAATTTTAAGCTTTAAGAAAATAGTTGAAATTAGGAACTGCTCTCTGCTCTCCAGCTCTTTAGATCCTCTTGTGAATCAAAACATGGAGTCCAGGGTCAAAGGCCTAACAGGTAAAATCTGTTGCTTTTCCAGTAAAATTCTTGCCACAGGTTAATACACTAGATAGTGTCAAGCAAGGCATTTTGTTTTATTCCTTTCCTGGTTGCTCATTCAGGATTGTTGAACCGTACCTCTGGCCTGCATGTGATTATCTTACAGTTGCAAAACCTCTAAGGAAGGCCACCTGGGATAGAGCTGTTTGTTCTCATTAGCTGGGAAAACAAGGTTCTGTTTATTTCTCATGCTAGTGTCAGGGGGACCCTGGTTTAATTCCAACACACGTCTAAGTGTTGATTTCACACAAAGGGATTAGCTTAGGTGTCTGTGGAAGTTCTAAGGCAGCCTCACAGGAGCCATCTGACTCAACATTGTGTGACTTGGGAAAACTGGATGTACAAAATACACCATATATTTCTTTTAACACATGTTATTAGCAAACATTATGGAATCAAATCAAGTACATAAAATGCCAATGGTGCTTTCTCATTTATCATAGACAGCAGTGTTGATTTTGAAATCATGTCTGATAAATGTCTTTTTTTTAATTTTTTATTTTTTATAAACATGTATTTTTATCCCCAGGGGTACAGGTCTGTGAATCACCAGGTTTACACACTTCACAGCACTCACCAAAGCACATACCCTCCCCAATGTCCATAACCCCACCCCCCTTCGCCCAACCCCCCTCCCCCCAGCAACCCTCAGTTTGCTTTGAGAGATTAAGAGTCACTTATGGTTTGTCTCCCTCCCAATCCCATCTTGTTTCATTGATTCTTCCTACCCACTTAAGGCCCCATGTTGCATCACCACTTCCTCATATCAGGGAGAACATATGATAGTTGTCTTTCTCTGCTTGACTTATTTCGCTAAGCATGATACGCTCTAGTTCCATCCATGTTGTTGCAAATGGCAAGATTTCATTTCTTTTGATGGCTGCATAGTATTCCATTGTGTATATATACCACATCTTCTTTATCCATTCATCTGTTGATGGACATCTAGGTTCTTTCCATAGTTTGGCTATTGTGGACATTGCTGCTATAAATATTCGGGTGCACGTGCCCCTTTGGATCACTACGTTTGTATCTTTAGGGTAAATACCCAATAGTGCAATTGCTGGGTCATAGGGCAGTTCTATTTTCAACATTTTGAGGAACCTCCATGCTGTTTTCCAGAGTGGTTGCACCAGCTTGCATTCCCACCAACAGTGTAGGAGGGTTCCCCTTTCTCCGCATCCTCGCCAGCATCTGTCATTTCCTGACTTGTTGATTTTAGCCATTCTGACTGGTGTGAGGTGATATCGCATTGTGGTTTTGATTTGTATTTCCCTGATGCCGAGTGATATGGAGAACTTTTTCATGTGTCTGTTGGCCATCTGGAGTCTTCTTTGCAGAAATGTCTGTTCATGTCCTCTGCCCATTTCTTGATTGGATTATTTGTTTTTTGGGTGTTGAGTTTGCTAAGTTCTTTATAGATTTTGGACACTAGTCCTTTATCTGATATGTCGTTTGCAAATATCTTCTCCCATTCTGTCAGTTGTCTTTTGATTTTGTTAACTGTTTCCTTTGCTGTGCAAAAGCTTTTGATCTTGATGAAATCCCAATAGTTCATTTTTGCCCTTGCTTCCCTTGCCTTTGGCGATGTTCCTAGAAAGATGTTGCTACGGCTGAGGTCGAAGAGGTTGCTGCCTGTGTTCTCCTCAAGGATTTTGATGGATTCCTTCGCACATTGAGGTCCTTCATCCATTTTGAGTCTATTTTTGTGTGTGGTGTAAGGAAATGGTCCAATTTCATTTTTCTGCATGTGGCTGTCCAGTTTTCCCAGAACCATTTATTGAAGAGGCTGTCTTTTTTCCATTGGACATTCTTTCCTGCTTTGTCGAAGATTAGTTGACCCTAGAGTTGAGGGTCTATTTCTGGGCTCTCTATTCTGTTCCATTGATCTATGTGTCTGTTTTTGTGCCAGTACCATGCTGTCTTGATGATGACAGCTTTGTAATAGAGCTTGAAGTCCGGAATTGTGATGCCACCAACTTTGGCTTTCTTTTTCAATATCCCTTTGGCTATTCGAGGTCTTTTCTGGTTCCATATAAATTTTAGCATTATTTGTTCCATTTCTTTGAAAAAGATGGATGGTACTTTGATAGGAATTGCATTAAATGTGTAGATTGCTTTAGGTAGCATAGACATTTTCACAATATTTATTCTTCCAATCCAGGAGCATGGAACATTTTTCCATTTCTTTGTGTCTTCCTCAATTTCTTTCATGAGTACTTTATAGTTTTCTGAGTATAGATTCTGTGCCTCTTTGGTTAGGTTTATTTCTAGGTATCTTATGGTTTGGGGTGCAATTGTAAATGGGATGGACTCCTTAATTTCTCTTTCTTCTGTCTTGTTGTTGGTGTAGAGAAATGCAACTGCTTTCTGTGCATTGATTTTATATCCTGACACTTTACTGAATTCCTGTACAAATTCTAGCAGTTTTGGAGTGGAGTCTTTTGGGTTTTCCACATATAGTATCATATCATCTGCGAAGAGTGATAATTTGACTTCTTCTTTGCCGATTTGGATGCCTTTAATTTCCTTTTGTTGTCTGATTGCTGAGGCTAGGACTTCTAGTACTTTGTTGAATAGCAGTGGTGATAATGGACATCCCTGCTGTGTTCCTGACCTTACCAGAAAAGCTTTCAGTTTTTCTCCATTGAGAATGATATTTGTGGTGAGTTTTTCATAGATGGCTTTGATGATATTGAGGTATGTGCCCTCTATCCCTACACTTTGAAGAGTTTTGATCAGGAAGGGATGCTGTACTTTGTCAAATGCTTTTTCAGCATCTATTGAGAGTACCATATGGTTCTTGTTCTTTCTTTTATTGATGTGTTGTATCACATTGACTGATTTGCGGATGTTGAACCAACCTTGTAGCCCTGGAATAAATCCCACTTGGTCGTGGTGAATAATCCTTTTAATGTACTGTTGAATCCTATTGGCTAGTATTTTGGTGAGAATTTTCGCATCTGTGTTCATCAAGGATATTGGTCTATAGCTCTCTTTTTTGATGGGATCCTTGTCTGGTTTTGGGATCAAGGTGATGCTGGCCTCATAAAATGAGTTTGGAAGTTTTCCTTCCATTTCTATTTTTTGGAACAGTTTCAGGAGAATAGGAATTAGTTCTTCTTTAAATGTTTGGTAGAATTCCCCCGGGAAGCCGTCTGGCCCTGGGCTTTTGTTTGTTTGGAGATTTTTAATGACTGTTTCAATCTCCTTACTGGTTATGGGTCTGTTCAGGCTTTCTATTTCTTCCTGGTTCAGTTGTGGTAGTTTATATGTTTCTAGAAATGCATCCATTTCTTCCAGATTTTCAAATTTGTTGGCGTAGGGTTGCTCATAGTATGTTCTTATAATAGTTTGTATTTCTTTGGTGTTAGTTGTGATCTCTCCTCTTTCATTCATGATTTTATTTATTTGGGTCCTTTCTCTTTTCTTTTTGATAAGTCTGGCCAGGGGCTTATCAATTTTATTATTTCTTTCAAAGAACCAGCTCCTAGTTTCGTTGATTTGCTCTATTGTTTTTTTGGTTTCTATTTCATTGATTTCTGCTCTGATCTTTGTGATTTCTCTTCTCCTTCTGGGCTTAGGATTTCTTTCTTGTTCTTTCTCTAGCTCCTTTAGGTGTAGGGTTAGGTTGTGTACCTGAGACCTTTCTTGTTTCTTGAGAAAGGCTTGTACCGCTATATATTTTCCTCTCAGGACTGCCTTTGTTGTGTCCCACAGATTTTGAACCATTGTATTTTCATTATCATTTGTTTCCATGATTTTTTTCAATTCTTCTTTAATTTCCCGGTTGACCCATTCATTCTTTAGAAGGATGCTGTTTAGTCTCCATGTATTTGGGTTCTTTCCAAACTTCCTCTTGTGGTTGAGTTCTAGCTTCAGAGCATTGTGGTCTGAAAATATGCAGGGAATGATCCTAATCTTTTGATACCGGTTGAGTCCTGATTTAGGACCGAGGATGTGATCTATTCTGGAGAATGTTCCATGTGCACTAGAGAAGATTGTGTATTCTGTTGCTTTGGAATGAAATGTTCTGAATATATCTGTGATGTCCATCTGGTCCAGTGTGTCGTTTAAGGTTTTTATTTCCTTGCTGATCTTTTGCTTGGATGATCTCTCCATTTCAGTGAGGGGAGTGTTAAAGTCCCCTACTATTATTGTGTTATTTTTGATGTGTTTCTTTGATTTTGTTATTAATTGGTTCATATAGTTGGCTGCCCCCATGTTGGGGGCATAGATATTTAAAATTGTTAGATCTTCTTGTTGGACAGACCCTTTGAGTGTGATATAGTGTCCTTCCTCATCTCTTATTATAGTCTTTGGCTTAAAATCTAATTGATCTGATATAAGGATTGCCACTCCTGCTTTCTTCTGATGTCCATTAGCATGGTAAATTCTTTTCCACCCCCTCACTTTAAATCTGGAGGTGTCTTCGGGCTTAAAATGAGTTTCTTGGAGGCAACATATAGATGGGTTTTGTTTTTTTATCCATTCTGATACCCTGTGTCTTTTGATTGGGGCATTTAGCCCATTAACATTCAGGGTAACTATTGGGAGATATGAATTTAGTGCCATTGTATTGCCTGTAAGATGACTGTTACTGTATATTGTCTCTGTTCCTTACTGATCTACCACTTCTAGGCTCTCTCTTTGCTTAGAGGACCCCTTTCAAGATTTCCTGTAGAGCTGGTTTGGTGTTTGCAAATTCTTTCAGTTTTTGTTTGTCCTGGAAGCTTTTAATCTCTCCTTCTATTTTCAGTGATAGCCTAGCTGGATATAGTATTCTTGGCTGCATATTTTTCTCATTTAGTGCTCTGAAAATATCATGCCAGCTCTTTCTGGCCTTCCAGGTCTCTGTGGATAAGTCAGCTGCCAATCTAATATTTTTACCATTGTATGTTACAGACTTCTTTTCCCAGGCTGCTTTCAGGATTTTCTCTTTGTCACTGAGACTTGTAAATTTTACTATTAGGTGACGGGATGTGGGCCTATTCTTATTGATTTTGAGGGACGTCCTCTGAACCTCCTGAATTTTGATGCTCGTTCCCTTTGCCATATTGGGGAAATTTTCCCCAATAATTCTCTCCAGTATACCTTCTGCTCCCCTCTCTCTTTCTTCTTCTTCTGGAATCCCAATTATTCTAATGGTGTTTCGTCTTATGGTGTCACTTATCTCTCGAATTCTCCCCTCGTGGTGCAGTAGCTGTTTGTCCCTCTTTTGCTCAGCTTCTTTATTCTCTGTCATTTGGTCTTCTATGTCACTAATTCTTTCTTCTGCCTCATTTATCCTAGCAGTGAGAGCCTCCATTTTTTATTGTACCTCATTAATAGCTTTTTTGATTTCAACTTGGTTAGATTTTATTTCTTTTATTTCTCCAGAAAGGGCTTTTATATCTCCTGAGAGGGTTTCTCTAATATCTTCCATGCCTTTTTCGAGCCTGGCTAGAACCTTGAGAATTGTCATTCTGAACTCAAGATCTGACATATTACCAAGGTCTGTATTGATTAGGTCCCTAGCCTTCGGTAGTGCCTCTTGTTCTTTTTTTTGTGGTGAATTTTTCTGCCTTGTAATTTTGTCCTGATAAGAGTATATGAAGGAGCAAGTAAAATACTAAAAGGGTGGGTGCCTGGGTGGCTCAGTGGGTTAAGCTGCTGCCTTCAACTCAGGTCATGATCTCAGGGTCCTGGGATCGAGTCCCGCATTGGGCTCTCTGCTCAGCAGGGAGCCTGCTTCCTCCTCTCTCTCTCTCTCTCTGCCTGCCTCTCTGCCTACTTGTGATCTCTCTCTGTCAAATAAATAAATTAAATCTTTTAAAAAAATAAAATACTAAAAGGGTGGCAACAACCCCAGGAAAATATGCTTTAACCAAATCAGAAGAGATCCCAAATCATGAGGGGGGAGAAAGGGGGTAAAAAGAGGTTCAAAAAGAAAGAAATAAAAAAAAAGAAAAAAGAAAAGAATTTTAAAAATAAGAAAACGAATAAAGAAAAATATAAAAAAGAAAAAAAATTAGATAAACTAGTTAAAAAACGTTAAAAAAGAAAAGGGTAAAAGTTAAAAAAATTTTAGCAGAAGAAGAGAAAAAAAATGAAAATGAAAAAAATTAAATTAACTGCAAGACTAAAAAAATCACAGGGAGAACGCCACGAGTTCTGTGCTTTGCGTTCTCCTCCTCTGGAATTCTGCTGCTCTCCTTGGTATTGAAACCACACTCCTTGGTAGGTGAACTTGGTCTTGGCTGGGTTTTTTGTTGATCTTCTGGGGGAGGGGCCTGATGTAGTGATGCTCAAGTGTCTTTGCCCCAGGCGGAATTGCACTGCCCTTACCAAGGGCTGAGTAATCCGCTTGGGTTTGCTTTAAGGAGCTTTTGTTCCCTGAGCGCTTTCCGTAGAGTTCTGGAGGCCGGGAATACAAATGGCGGCCTTCTTGTCTCCGGCCCGGAAGAGCCAAGAGCCCGGAGCCCCACTCCTTAGTGCGCCCTCAAATAACAGCACCCAGTTACTCTCCTCTGCCTGACCTCTGGCCATGCTCCGAGCTCACCGAGCCTGTGACCAGTTCAAGGTAACCCCGAGTTGTGAGCTTACTGTCGGCTCTGTCTCTGTAGCTGGCTTTCCTGTTCCAATACCCGCAAGCTCTGCAACACTCAGACACCCCCGATCCTTCTGTGACCCTGCGGGACCTGAGGCCACGCTGATCCCATGTGGGCTTCGCCCTGGTTTAGCCTCTGGAGCAATGTCCCTCAGTGGAACAGACTTTTAAAAGTCCTGATTTAGTGCTCCGTTGCTCCGCCGCTTGCCGGGAGCTGGCCCCTCCTCCCGGGGTCTATCTTCATGTCGCTTTGGATTCATGTCTCTGCCAGTCCTACCTTTCAGAAAGTGGTTGTTTTTTTGTTTCCAGAATTGCTGTTCTTCTTCTCTTCCATCTGCTGATCGATTTGCAGGTGTTTGCAATCTTTAGATAAGCTATCTAGCTGATCTCCTGCTAGCTGAAGTAGTCTCAGCCTGCTATTTCTCTGCCATCTTGACTCCTCCCCTCTGATAAATGTCTCTTGTACAGTGCTCACCTCTCATGATTATGGGATGGGTAGTTATTCATTGAAGCAGATGCTGCCATGCTCTACCCTGACTCCTCCAATCCCTTTATGTTCTCATGCTTTCTGTCCTGATTCAGGCTTTCACTCCCAGTAGTCAGCACCTAAATCTCTTAGCTGGCTGACTACCTTCAGGCAACTGAACCTTGATATGCCTGGAGACATGGAAGCCTGGAAGTACCTGGGAATTGATATTCCCTAAGAACAACACCTAAACAGTGATGGACAGTGAAGAGAATTAATATTATAGCCCCCTTTCCCTCTAATGAGGACAATTCTTAGATGTGTTTTACATTATCTCTGTAACACCCATATGACACTGACCCAAAGTAAGATTCCTTGAATTTTGCTTGCTATTCCACCCCAGCTTGGCCTCTTTTCCTTCCTTGTCCTATTTATCCATTTGCCTAATGGAAATACCTCCTAATAATTCACTGACATATGAATCCTTGTCTCAAGGTCTGCTTCTTAGCAACCTAACAGAACACATTCATATTACATAATTTGAAGAGTATCCAAATCTCTCCTCTCGCAAAAAGACAGAGGTACATACAAATAGATATGCAAATGCTCTCAAGTGTATACAAAGATAAATCAAATTATTAATTATTTTAACTTAATTAGGAGCAAAGAGTTTCACTGTCAGAGAAAAGGGATACAAAAATAAAAGCAAATAAGAATACTCTAACTTTAAATTTGACTTGGAAATATCAGTATAAACTCGTGATTTGTTTTTTACTTTCTAAAAATGCATATGTTTCCTAATTCTGATTTTATGATTTTTGAAAATAAATGAATTTGTTTGGGAGTTACTAGAGCATCAAGTCACTGTTTTAAAAATTGATTAATAAAGGGGTGTCTGGGTGGCTCAGATGATTAAGCATCTGCCTTCAGCTCAGGTCATGATCTCCAGGTCCTGGGATTGAGCCCTGTGTCAGGCCCCCCACTCAGCAGGGAATCTACTTCTCTCTCTGCCTCTCCTGCTGCTCACCATTGTGTGCTCTCTCTCTCAAATGAATAAATAAAAAGTTTTAAATAAAAATTGATTAATAAAGAGAAAGAATCAAATACTTATTCTGTTTCTTGTACAAGCTATATTTTAGACTAACTATATAGTTGAAGAATCCTAGCAGCAATCATCAAAAGTTGTAAAAATCATTAGATGGACATCAGTAGGGAACTTTATAATGGAAGGATCGGGCTGACAGCACTTGAACCCACTGTCATCAGTTGAGTCACAGAAGGAAACATTATGACCCTATTGTCATACAAGCCAAAAAAGATAATAAGGCAGTTTAGTGAAAAGACTATTTACCAAAGTGTAGGCATGGTTAAGGAAAATCAACACGGAAACATGAAGTACTCCAGAATTCATATGGGAAGGGACCATTAACCCTAGGCTTGGAGGGGTAGAGAGAGCACTCCTGGAATCTAAAAAGAGAGCTGTAGCTGCAAGAGAAGGCCACCCAATGGCAGCCATGTCGTATGGTAAAGAGATGTAACCACTACCCACTTGGGCAACCCAGCAGGAAAGCAATCAGAGGAATGAATACCTTGACTTTACTCTCTTACCATTCTATGATTTATGGATGTCTATCATTGGATAACTAGGATCCAGAGAACAAAGAAGTTTATTGATACAGTCTATAAAAGCTGGCTCCTAGGGCAGGTAGCAAGATGGAGAAAAATGGAGAGTAAAACCAGAGGCATAAATAGGGAATATCTAACGCACAAGTGATAAACACTTTCAGCACAAGTATAATTCTTTAATAGACCTGAACACAAGATCAGACTTCATAAGGATGCTCCCCAAATTCTGGATTTCTCAATTTGTCCCTCATTTTGAAAACCAATAAGAAGCAGACTGGTATTGCAATAAATTCCAATAAAGTCCTCAGGATGAAGGTAGTGACCCTGTTGTTCATCCCATTTGCCAACTAGCAAACTAAAACATCTATAGTAAGAGTCTAGATTTTATTAGAATTCTGATCTCCTGGGGCTCTCGAAAATGATAAAGCCTGTAACAAATCTAATTTGTCTGGCCTCTTGCAATTTCTTTAAGTTGATTTTTAAACAATCTTCTTCAACAACATCTTACCCAGATTCCAAATCTTTTCTCCTCTCCAAATAACACTTCCAGCACTCCTATTCTTTCTATCCGTGAAAAGACTTAATTATTTTTGTCACTTCATAATTAGGGTGACCATAATAGATAGTTGATCTTCATGATTCACAAATGGATTCATGATTCTTTATTTATGAATCTGCCTACTAACTAAAATTTATTTGTAACACCCAAATGAATGCTAGTGGTACTTTTGCTGTCATTCACAGACATGTGCAGAGCAGTGAAAATTTTGAGTTGCTTCCTCAGTGTGCATGTTCCTAGCCGAGATTGAACATGGCAGTGCTCTGCCTTCTTGCTTCAGATCTCATGCTATAAATAAGTGTCCTTATTGCAGCCTATGTAGTGCCATGTTTCCCCCATTTCCATGCTTCTGCTAGTGATTTTGCTGTTTAAAATGGCAGCCAAGCAAAGTGCTGAAGTTCTGGCCAGTGTTCCTAAGTGCAAGAAGGCTGTGATGTGCTTTATAAGGAAAATATGTGTGTTGGATGTTTCATTCAGACATAATATTTTGGCTACTAGTTCAGTGTTAATGAACTAACAATGTGTACGAAATCAGGTACCATTAAATAGAAACACAGATAAAACAAAGTTTTGTGCTGATCAGTTGATGAAAATGTTGTGACTAAAGACTTTCAGGAACCTAACCCTGTATTTTCCTTAGGAGCACTGGCTCAGTATTTGCTAATTCAATGTTTGCAGTGACTTTGTAGAACATTACTATGAATAACAAGAATAATAAAATATTTGGGGAAGTGAAAGATGGAATGCCTAGACAGTGAGTGAAAACTGGGACTAGGACCACTATACCTAGTGTGTTGTAGCCAGCTCCCACTAGCCTACAGACCTGATCATGTGCCTCTCTTCCCAACTCCACCATTTATTGATTCCACAATAAAATTGGCCATTGTGGCATAGTATTTACACCATGGAAATGGACACACCCTACAAATAAGACAGGCAGGTGTTAAACATTTGCCAGCATACCCCTGACTAATAACTCCTCCTTTGCATAATTTTCCCCTCAAATTCCTTTTGTTGAAGTACAGGGAGCACAGCAAAGCCGCCACCAATTATTTTAGCTGCCTGTAGCCCTGGAGAGAACAACTCTCAGGTGGATGACTCTCTCACAACTCTCAGTGTGGCAAAACACTACGCTTACTGCTTGCATCCATTGATCCCCCTGTACCTGCCAGTAGGGAATAATAGCTCTTTCTTCCTTCTGCCACAGCAAAATCTTACTGGAACCTTGATGACAAAGGAATCTGGAAAATACAGTTTCCAGGCTTTCAGTCCTTGTGGTACAAGGGAGAACATGAAAGATGCAAATAATACCCAATATCAGTAAGCCCTATATGACATGGAAGGAAAATAACTCGGTATGAGTAAACATCAGTGAACTGTTCAATAAATGTTTTCTATGTGCCATCTTTGTGCCAGGCACATGCTACAGGATTTCAAGCAGTGATTTTTTAAATTATGGCTAAAAATCTATGATAGGTTGTAATTTTGATTTATTATGTATGTCCAGTGTTTTTTAAATAAAATAGAGCAGAGTAGAATACAAATATGAGTGCATTGAATGTAGAGTGAGTAAATATTGTTTGTAAAACTTTTGTCTCAGACACATAGATATATCTGTGTCTACTTGTTTCTAGAGTAAAATGTACTTCTCACTATGGATTACAGTCAAATATAGTCCAAAAAAATCCACATAGCTTTAGAGCAAGGATCAGTAAAACTTTTCTTTAGAGGATCCTGTAGTAAATATGTTGAGCTTTGAGGGCCATGTGTCTGTGCTACAACTACTCAACTCTGTCTCTGTAGGGTGGAAGCAGCATAGATAATAAGAAAATGAATGGACAAGGCTTGTTCCACTAAAACTTATACAAAACCAGATAGCTGACCAGTAGCTTTAGTCTCACAGACTGTAGTTTGACAACTACATTTTTAGAGCAGTGCTTCTCAAAATCTCTATGGTAAAAACAAACAAACAAACAAACAAACAAAAAACCCCAGCTTTTGTTTTTATTACTGTCCAGCACAAGTACACAGCTCCTACTACATACAACTCATCTGAGCAAGCTTAACACTCAATCCAGTCTATGCCTTGCTTAGCAAGATGACCACAATGATCATTCACTTAAACAATATGGAAATCTTAAATTTCTAGAAAAGATTGTGAATACATACCCTCAGTTTGTGTACTTGTTGCAGACGGGTAACAAAGAGTTCATAGGCCAGGGACCAGTTCTCATCCATAAACCATATTTTGAGTAGCACTTCTCTCTCTCTCTCTCTCTATATATATATACACACACACACACACACACACACACACAATATTGGTATTTTTGATCCATGAACATGGGACATCTTTCCTTTTGTTTGTGTCATCTTCAATTTCTTTCATCAGTGCTTTTTAATTTTCAGAGTACAAGTCCTTCACCTCCTTGATTAAGTTTAATCCTACATATTTTACTCTTTTTGGTAAAATTGTAAATGAAATTGTTTTCCTAAATTCTCTTTCTGCTACTTTATTATTCATGCATAGAAATGAAAGAGATTTCTATATATTAATTTTGTATCCTGAAATTTTACTGAACTCATTTATCAGTTCTAGTAGTTTTTGGTGTGGTGTTTAAGATTTTCTAAATATAATATCATGTCATCTGCAAATAGTGAAAATTCTATTTCTTCCTTACCAATTTAGATGCCTTTTATTTCTTTTTTGTTGTCTGACTTCTGTGGCTAGGACTTCCAGTACTATGTTGAATAAAGGGGTGAGAGAGTGGACACACCTGTCTTGTTTCTGATCTTAGAAGAAAAGCTCTTCTTTTTCCATCATTGAGTATGATGTTAGCTGTGGGTTTTTCATATATGGCCTTTATTATGTTGAGGTATGTGTCCTCTGAACCTGACTTGTTCAGAGGTTTTTTTTTTTTTTATCATGAATGGATGTTTTACTTTGTCAAATGCTTTTTCAGCATCTATTGAAGTGATCATGTGGTTTTTATCCTTTTTCTTGTTGATGTGTTGGGTCATGGTGATTGATTTGTAAATACTGAAACTCGCTTGTATCCCAGAAATAAATCCCACTTGATCATGGTGAATGATTTTTTTAATGTATTATTTGATTTGGTTTGCTAATATTTTGTTAAGGATTTTCGCATCTATGTTCATCAGGAATATTGGCCTGTAGTTCTCTTTTTAGTGGTTTCTTTATCAGGTTTTGGTATCAGAGTAATCCTGCCCTCACTGAATTTGGAACTTTTTTTTCCTCTCTCTTATTTTTTGAAATATTTTGAGAAGAACATGTATTTACTCTTCTTTAAATGTTTGATAGGATTAACCTGTGACACCATCTGATTTTATTTGAGTCTCTATCTCTCTCTCTTTCTCTTATAGTCTGGCTAATGGATTATCAGTTGTGTTTGTTAAGAGTTTTTTTTTTAAAGTACTGATTCAATATCATTGCTTCTAATTGGTCTGTTCAGATTTTCTGTTTCTTCTTGATTCAGTTTTGGAAGGTTGTATGTCTCTAGGAATTTATCCATTTTCTAGGTTGTCCAATTTATTGGCATATAATTTTTTTATAATATTCTCTTTGTAGAGAGATTGCAGATCTCTCTCAGTGATTATAAATAATTATAGATTTTTATTTCACAATAATCCTTTGTATTTCTGTAGTGTTGTTTGTTATTTCTCCTCTTTAATTTCTGGTTTTATTTGAGTCTCTGTCTCTCTTTTTCTTTTCTTATGAGTCTGACTAGTGAATTACCAATTTTATTATTCTTTCAAAGAACCAGCTCTTGGTTTCATTGATCTATTCTATTTTTAAAGTCTTTATTTCATCTATTTCTGCTCTGATTTTTATTTTCCTCCTTCTATTGGCTTTGGGCTTTGAGTGTTCTTTTTCAAGCTTCTTTAGGTGTAAGGTTAGGCTTTGGGCTTTGAGTGTTCTTTTTCAAGCTTCTTTAGGTGTAAGGTTAGGCTGTTATTTCTTCTTCCTTCCTGAGGTAGGTCTGTATTGCTATAATCTTTCCTCTTAGAATAGCTTTTGTTGTATCACAAAGATTTAGGACATTTGTGTTTTCATTTTTATTTGTCTCCATGTATTTTTTGATTTTTCTCTTTGATTTCTTGGTTGGCCTATTCATTGTTTATTTAACCTCCATGCATTTATGTTCTTTTCAGATTCTTTTCTTATAATTGACTTCTAGTTTTATCCATTGTAGTTGAAAAAGATAAATGATAATGACTTCAGTCTTCTTTAATTTGTTGAGACTTGTTTTGTGGCTGAACATGTTATCTGTTCTGGACAATGTTCCATGTGTACTTTGGAAGACTGTGTATTCTACTGTTCTTGGATGTAATGTTCTGAATATACCTATTAGATCCATCTAGTCCAATGTATCATTAATTCCACTGGTTTCTTTTTTTTTTTTGTCAATTTTCTGTCTGGAATATCTACCCATTGATACAAGTGTTGTATTAAAGTCCCATAGTATTATTGAATTACTATCAATTTCTTCCTTTATTTCTGTTAGTAGTTGCTTAATGTATTTGAGTGTGCCCATGTTTGGTGCATATATATTTATAATTATTACATCTTTTTATTGGATTGTTCCCTTTATCATTTGTGTAACACTGTTCTAGAGAATACAAAGAAAAGGTTCTGCTCTTGTATTTATGAGATTTATGGGCAAATGGAGACACATCTGTTAACAACAATAATACAAGGTAGAATACAATACGTGCTCTAATATAAGATCTAGTTATTAGCACATGAACATATTTTCCCCAAACTTGACCTACCTATCTGAAATGGCCAATTATCATACACACACACACACACACACACACACACACGCCATATCCAAAGAAATTATTTAATTTATACCATCTATTATTAAATTTTTTTCTTTGATAATAATCACCTCTCTAGATAGATAGATAGATACAAAATTTCTCTCTCTCTCTCTCTCTCTCTTTGTTTTCAAAGGGGTTGTGAAATTTAGAAGAAATTCCTTTCCTGGACATCATTATGAACGATTCTTAGTGAATGAAGCCTTGGAAAACATTCAACTCAATTACTAGTGTAGCTGCAGCTGGCCAACTAGAGACAGAGGCTATTGTTATTTCCATGTCAAATGGCTCATTTCTCCCTCTAGTGAGAAGCATTACTCTTTATATGCTAGTAGCAAAAACCATTCAGGAAATATTTTAATATTTTTAAATATGTAATGTGGTAGGTGCAAGCCCGATTATAGTGCAATAGAATAAAAATTCCTGACATTTGAGAGTTTATGGCCATCACCCTCCCAGTGTCTTTTAAAATGAATTCTTTTCTTGTTCACTCCTTTTTCTGCCTTCCAACGAAGGACTTCTAATGACAAATAGGTTTGAGAGTTTCTGTGCTGCAGTAAGAAAGAAATGGTGAAGCAGAGTATATAGATAAGGGTTTTGTGGAATCATGAGTTGCTAGACTTGGACCATCATCCATGTAGACATTGGTTGCTAATGTCGAAATGTTGGTTGGAAAGAGAGAGATAAGGGAGCACCTGTGATGTGTGATGGGAGTGTATGGGAAAGGAATACAAAAAGGAATTTTAAGACATTGCTGAGAACTATGTGTTTCTCTTCATGGAGTTGCTGAAATATAAGCAAAAATATTTTAAGCCATTTAAAATTTACCTTCAGTTGCATGAAATATGCTCTTTTGAGAACAGCACCATGTGGGGAATAGTTTTATAACACTAACATTGTTGTCTTTAAACTAGTAATAATTAGAAGCACCTGGGTGGCTCAGTCGTTAAATGTCTACCTTCCGCTCAGGTCATGATCCCAGGGTCCTGGGATCCAGCCCGGTGAGCCCTGCATCTGGCTCACTGCTCAGCGGGAATCCTGCTTCTCCCTCTCCCACACCCCCTACTTGTATTCCATCTTCTGCTGTGTCTCTCTCTGTCAAATAAATAAATAAAATATTTTAAAAAAACTAGTAATAACTAAGTAGTAACATCTTATTTTGTCCCTTTCCCTGCTCAAGGTTCTCAAAGAACGTTTCAAGCTACATCTTTTAAGTCTGTCAGAGCTACCAATTCTTTTGATTATTTATTTTATAACTGGAAATTTGCACCTCTTAGTCCCCTTTACCTATTTCACCCATCCCCCTACCCTGTTCCCCTCTGGCAACCACCAGTTTGTTCTCTGTATTTATGAGTCTATTTCTGTTCGTGTTTTGTTTGTTTGTTTTCTTAGATTCCACATATAAGTAAAGTCATATGGTATTTGTCTCTATCTGTCTGACTTAATTCATTTAGCAGAATACCTTCTGGGTCCATTCATGTTGTCACAAATGGCAAGATTTCATTCTCTTTTATGACTGAGTGATATGTGTGTACAAATTTGCTTTATTAATTTATCTATCAGTAGACACTTAGCTTACTTCTGTATCTTGACTATTATAAATAGCGCTGCAGTGAACATAGGGGTACAGATATCTTTTTGAATTAGTGTGAATTAGTGGAATTACTGGATAATATGTCATTTCTATTTCTCAGTTTTGGGCGAACCTCTATACGGTTTTCCTTAGTGGCTGCACCAATTTACATTCCCACCAGCAGTGTACAAGGTTCCCTATTTTCCATATCCTTGCCAACAGTTGTTATTTTTTGTCTTTTGGTACTAGTCATTCTGACAGGTGTGAGGTCGTAGCTCATTGTGGTTCTGATTTGCGTTTCCCTGATGATTAGTGATGCTGAGCATCTTTTCATGTGTCTGTCGACCATCTGTATGTCTTTGGAAAAATATCTTTTCAGGTCCCCTGCCCATGTTGAAGTTAGATTATTAGGGTTTTTTGGTGTTGAGTTGCATTAGCTCTTTATATATTTTGGATGTTAATGCCTTATCAGATGTATCATTTGCAAATGTCTTCTCCCGTTCAGTAGGTTGCCTCTTTGTTTTGTTGAATGTTTCCTTTGCTGTGCCAAAGCTTTTTACTTTGGTGTAGTCCCAGTAGTTTATTTTTGCTTTTGTTCCCCTTGCTTGAAGAGACATAACAAAAAAACGGTTGCTAAGGCTGATATCAAAAAGACTACTGCCTACATTTTCTTTTAGGAGTCTTATGGTTTCAGGTTTCACGTTTAGATCTTTAATTCATTTTGAGTTTATTTTTGTGTATGTTGTAAGAGAATGGTCCAGTTTTCTTCTTTTGCAGGTAGCTGCCCAGTTTTCCCAACACTGTTTATTGAGGAGACTGTCTTTCCCCCTGTTGTACATTCTAACCTCCTCTGTCACAGATTAATTGACATTATAAGTGTGAGATTGTTTCTGGGTTCTCTATCCTGTTCCATTGATCTATGCACCTATTTTAGTGCCAATATCATGCTATTTTGATTACTGTAGCCTTGTAATCTAGTTTTAAATCTGAGATTGTATTACCTCCCGTTTTATTCCTCTTTCTTAAGATTGCTTTTGCTATTTGGGGTCTTTTGTGATTTCGTACAAATTTTAGGAGTATTCTAATTCTGTGACAAAAACTATTGGCATTTTGATGAGGGTACTAAGTTTTCTTTTGGTAAAAACAAAACCAACGTGGTTAACATTGAAAGATTCCTGTGAATCATATTTGATACTTTATTTTGGTCATTATAACGTGATTAAATTAAAATCAAGGTATCTTTCCCCGTCTTAAGAACCTATGGAGTAAGGAAGAGATAAGTAACGTTACCTCAGTTCCACAAATGGAGAAGTTTAGGTGCAAGAAATTAAATGCTCCCACTAGGGTCACTTGGTGAATTGGGTCTCCTGGTTAATTAAATTGCAGAGCTGGCATGTACCTCCAGCATTTGTGTGTGTGGGTCCCTAAGAGAATGCCCAGATGGTTTTGACAACTAGATCAGCTATGGATGTAAAAATGAGGAAAAGATCCAATCATCCAATCAATCTACAGTTTTGTCATTCTGATATCCTGCTGTTTACACCAGGATGCTCCCCCAGAGACATCACTTTGGAGGAAAGGTCATTTGGGACTTTTTGTGCTTTGAAAAAGTCTTCACTCCACCTATATCCTGGACCCCAACTTCAGCCTCTCCTCTCCCCTCACATTACCCTAGATGTGTCATACCCTCAGCTACTTTAAGTTGGGCTGACATCTTGAGGAGATTTCAGACACTAAAATTCTTAGAAAAAAAAAAAAGAAAAGTTTTTATTTTGCTCTTTTGAGGAGGAAAGACCCAGGAAATTTTACCAGAATAAGAGTAGGACAGAAAGCAGACAGAGTACGAATTTTACTTGAGTCCATTTGTTTTGCATTATGCTGTGAAAGAGAAAGCTTAAGATTATTCTTGATAACATACCCATGAATAAATGGGTCGAGGAAGAGTACTCTGAATCAGTCTTGTCATTAATAAGAGGAGGATGTTGCCAGCCTCTGAGACTCTCCCCTGTGGGTAATAGAGCTATTAGGTAGATATTGTCCCCCTCCCTGACAGCAAAACACAATGTCATAGAGAAAGCTCAAGTGTGGTTGGGGAGTGCACATTTTATAAAAAAGCTAACTGTCTAAAACCTAAAATGTATGTATTTAATTTTCTCCAGAAGTGGTTTGCAATCATCTTCCATTATCACTGCATTTTTCAGGATGGAGAAAGCCATTGTGTTTGTGGTATACTTCAAGTTCTTGGAGTGACAGATAGCATTGCAACTTGGATGATTTGGGAAGGATTTTTATTCTCTTTAATATATTATTTTAATAAAAATTTAAAACAGACAATTTCTCTAGCTTAATTGCTTTTGTGACATTCCACTGAATTCCCATAATTTATAAAATAAGGCTGACTCTATTGGAAGGGTGACCTGTCTGGCCAGAGAGAAGAGAAATCACTGTTGGCCTAAACTTATTCCCAGTGTTGACTCATCTTCCCAGATGCATCAGCACAATCTTATTCACCTTGACATAGCAAGAATGAGACCATTGATCTGAGTCAGGGACTCTTCAAATTTCTGTTCCTTGTTCTTCCAAGACAAGAATGCAAACTCAGCATCTGGCATCTGGGTCGTAACCTGTTTTAGGTCACAGAACTTTTGAGTATCTGATGAAAGCTGTGTTGAGTCAAGTCCTCTAAAATGGGATTAGTTGTGCAAGAGATTTGAGAGAAAGGCTTCTGAGGGAATATGAGGGAGGAGGGCAGAACAGGAAAGGCTAGGAGAGCTGTCAGACTGCGGATATCTGATCTGACCCCTGTAGAGGAGAAAGGAAGGGAAGGAAGGTTAGATGGAAGTGTCTTAGATTTCACTGAAGATTTCAGAGAGTTCAACAACGTCCTTCAGGAGTCCTTGAGCCAAAGTTGGCCTGGCTTAGGAATCCTTCATCTGCCAGGAGCCTGCCTTAGTGTTCCTACTATACTCACTCACTGTCTGGGAGCCAACGGGCGATGTATCACTTCTACTCCCTATAGTCAGAGATTTAAAAAGGGGATTCTTATTCTATTTCTTGTGCTGCACAGAACTACCTCACACAAATTCAGAGAACAGTCCTCCACCATGGGCCTCTTTTCCTGAGGGGGAATCTCAGAAAAGGAGGGCTAGTGGGGCAAATTGTAACCCCTGTTGCTACAGTTGGTCTTAGAGCTACAGTTAGAATTCATCATCTCTTTCCTCTACTATCCATTCTAAAGTTCTCTCACCTTCACGTATCATCTCTGTAGGTCTTACTGGTTTTACCTGATGGTATAACCAAAAATTTCACTCCTGAGATATCTAAGCCTTTGGGAATCATACTCTTCTGAAGCTAGAATTGCTACAGTTGCCCATTCATAGTCATAATTGGGTAAAAGCATGCCAAGAGGTACCCAGTTGTATCACCCAGTTAACACACATATTCCTCCCTACTGTCATTATGTAAAAGCAGCCCTACTTCCTCCTGATAATCGGTGTCACTTACTCTTGCCATGACTGTGACTCCTCTTCTTGCCTTCTGCTCTTTGGACACAAGAAGTCCAAAATGTCCTGGGAGTAGCCATAGCTTAGAGTTCAGTGGGACCCTTTCTGTATCCTCTGGCAAGACTGTACCCTTGCTAAAGACCATGACCACCAATCCTGTCATGCCCAAAGTCCATGGGACTGAAAGCAGAGTTCTTCAGTGGTAAGCAGAGCCCCTCATACTTCCACCCCTTAGTCCCTGGATCCATGTATTCTTTTTAAAAATTATTAATTTTTTTTTATTTTTAGAGAGTGGGGGAGGGGCAGAGGGAGAATAGAGGAACTCTAAGTAGATTCTGTGCGCTGAGGTTGGAACCTGACACAGGGCTTGATCTCACCATCCTGAGATCACAGACTGAGCCAAAACCAAGTCAGTTGCTTAACCAAATACACAGCTCAAATGCCATTGGATCCATGTATTCTTCCTACTGGGGACATAGTGCCAGATAGAGGTCTCTGATTTAATGTGCACAATATGATCTGAAGGTCTCCCTTCTTTTAGAGTGTTGCCTCAAAACTGGTACTTTAGTTACTCCTTTCCAAATCCATTTCAGTGTTCTTTGAGGCTGGCTGTTTTTGGATAACATGGTGCATGATATGAGCAGTGGATCCCATGGTCATGGTCTCACTTCAACCCCACCTTCACTGTAAAATGAGTCCCCTGGTCAGATGCTATGTTGCATGCTCGTGGATCAGGCCTTCCAAAATCCCCTGAATAGTGCTAGTGGCTGAGGCTCTATAGGCAGGAATGATGAACCCATACTGACCCTTCCAGGATGGGTTGACTTAACACCAAATGACCAAGAGAAGTGCCATATTTGGGAGTTCAGTATGGGTTTCTGTTGCCAACAGGTTGAACATTCAGAGGCAGCAGTAACTAGATCAACTTTGATAAGTTGGAATCCATGTTACTGGCCTATATCTTGGTCACGATGACCACTTCATGAATATGAATATGCCTATCATGCCATTTCTGAAGTGGCTGATGATAGAGGCTAGCTGATGTCAACTAGCTGAGTCATTTTGCCTCCTTGGTTGTTTGGTGTCTCTTTTGTGGTATATGCTTTCTGGTGGACATTTACATGTGATACAGATATCTTCACATTTTGTATCCACTCCTATGTTTTCATCCACATTGCTCTACCCCAGAACTTCTTGTATCTGATCTTTGAGTCTTTCTTCCCAGGCCATTGGTCACTGCCCTTGTATCTAAATATTCTCATCTCAGACCATCATTCCTTCCACACAAAGTGGATGACCAGATGCACCATTTATTTTCCACTCATTGGGAAGATTTTTCCTCTTATTTTTCTTCAGGGATACTCCTAAATGTAGTGTAATATAGCTAACATCCCTTTTCAGCTTTCACTCACACACTGAAACAAACTACAAACCAAGCAAGAGCTTTATTCTCTTTCTTCAGCAGGTCATATGAGAACTCTCCCTCATATAATTATAGGTTCAAGCCTTAGTGGGGCTTGAACTCCTTTGAGTGACATGGGCATCTGGGGTGTCTGCTCATGCAGTCTAGTTGTTTCCTCTCATCTTGCCCAGGTCCCATTCAGGATGCATCATTTCCATATTATTATGGATGAATACTAGGCCTTTATAATTTGTAAGTTATTTGGTTATAAGTTAGGTCTTTATAATATGTAACTTATTTTCTTATAAAGTCTATCTTTATAATTTGACAGCTCAGAAAAACTCAACTCAATGGGTAGCTCCAGCTGCATGGTCACTCAGTGCCTGTAATCAAACATTTTCTCTCTCCTGGGGCCCAGTAGCATATCAGAACTCATTTCTCAAAAGGCATATCATTTTCTGCTGTGGATGGCCCTTTCTTCTGATTCCCAGGGCCTGCATTGCTTTTCTCCTGCTGGAGTTTGCCATAATAAGTTCCATACCGTATCATTTTCCACTGCTGATATTTGTAATACCATAAAGTCTTTCCACTTGGGATGTACAATCCAGCAGACTATATGGTGTTACAAACCCTGGACCTGTTGCAGAACCTTTTCCTGCTCTGGAACCTACTGAAAGGTGGCATCTTTCTTTGTTGGAGGAATATTCCTAAAAGTGTAATGTGCTACCTCCAGAACCCAAAGAGGCCTCCCAGATGCTGTGCTTTTCTGTGATAGGAGATATAAGATACAGCACTATTTTATACTTTGAGAAAAGTATTCCAGCATGCCTGTGACCACTGGACTCCTCTGCTGGGATAACCACCTGTGAAATCTTTAACAATTAAGTCACAACTTTGTGCCATGGACAGTCTGTGCCCCACCTACCAAGCAGGACAATGTGATGTTCACCTGCAGGGCAGTGAATGACCATGTTTTAATTGTATATCTTAGTGCCTATATTCTCAGACCCCTGGTACTATTTATGTAGTCCAGGCCTCATGAGAAGAAGATGCCATTATGGAACTAGCCATATGAGACTTATTGGGGTCTGTGACTATGAGAGGAAATAGCAAGCAAACCCATAGGGGCTGGAGCCCTCAAAGTAGATCTGACTCTGGGTGAAAGAGATAGAAGGAGAAAGGAAAGTAGGAAGGTTGGGTCTAAGGCTGTAATGCAGTTCTGAAGGCATTCTGCAAAGCTGTCAGGGATTCCTTGAACTAGAGGTGCCACCAGAAAAGTCCCACATTATTGGCTTGGAGCAGGCTGTGGGAATCAGGGCCTTGGCATCAACACAGTGACGGATTTTGGAGTGCAGCAGGTGGGATCATTAGTCCCTTATGGTCCTTGCAGTGGATTTGAAACGTCCATTTTCATGGCTACCACAAAAGCTTTTTTACCTTCATAGAAAAATACTAATATACACATGGAAAAATGTGTGTAATTTCATGGGATTCATGGACCCCTTCAAGTCCATTCATGGGACCATATGGATGGTTAACAACACCAGTTAACAGAATTTATTGCTGATCTCATTTAACGAGAGACTTCTGTGGGCTTTTATCTGAAAGGTAAGCAACACATCTTCTAAAGACACTAACTTTCTTAAGGATGTATTATAGCCTCTTCATTAAAAAGGGAGGAGCCTATATCCTCTTAATATAAGATACAGTACCAAATACATTATAGATAGTACAAATATGTTGGATGGGTAACCAATAAGATCCCAACCAAAATAGTCCCATTCTGGGGATAGTTTCAGCACTAGGATTGGGAAACAGTAGTGGCTTTTCAATCTTGACGCCCTCTCTTGTTTCATAGTTTGGAAGAGCAGAAAGTTGGCCAATCTACCAATTGCAGAAGGTTCAGACTTTCATTCTAATAAAGAAGATGCCCAGTTTTGATAATCAAATGAAATGTTTTCAAAATGTAATTTCACTTTTGTAAGCAGTATAGTCAAAGCAATGCTGTGGAATACATATCCAAATCCAGACAAAGGATCATCTTGGGCAACTCATTTAACTCCTGTGCTTTGGATCCCCCTACCTTTTTTAATGTTCAACAATATAAATACATTTTTTATTAATTTATAATTATAATTGAGATAAAGTTTATATGCTTCAAAGTGCACAAATGTTAAAAGAATGGTTCAATGAAATTTTGCATACACCTATGGAACCACCAATCAGATTAAAATATAGATCACTTCAAAAAACCCCAAGACTCCCTCATGCTCCTTTCCAGTCAGTACCCATTCATGTAAAAGTAACCACTCTTCTGACTTCTATAACCATGTATTAACTTTGCCTGTCTTTTAGTTTCATGAGCTCCTTTGTGCCCGGGTTGACTCTGCATTATGTTCATGAGTTTCATTTATTTTCATTGCTGTTTAGTATTACATTGCATGAATATACTATCATTTACTGACCCATTTTATTATTGATGTGTATTAGGGTTGTTGCCAGTTTGGGGTTATTATGAAAAAAGCTGCTAAGGATTCTTGAACATGTCTTTTGATAGACATGAACACTCATTTCTCTTGAGTGCATATCCAGAAGTGAAATTCCTGGGTCATGGGATGTACATATGTTTGGCTTTGCTAGATATTGTCAAATAGTTCTGTAATGTGGTTGCATCAGTTCACCCTCCCATCAGCAAGAGGTGAGAGTTTCAGCTATTTCTTATTCCTTATGCTATTCTAGCCTTAAGGACAATAGGTATTGTAATTCCTTTAAATTTTAGCCATTCTGGTGGAAATTCTCCACTTTCAAGTAAGACTAACTGGGCTATTATCTGGCAAGAAGAAGCCATGTCCATGCTCTCAGAACTTCTTAGAGAGCTTGGCATGGTTTTGCCATGCTAGATAAACAGGGTTTTGATGTGGGCTTATTTTATTGACTACTTATTAGAGTATTCTTGGTTCTTTGGAAGCAGACCTCTAGAAGTAACAGATTTACAATTCCAAAGGCCCTTAGAAAAGCCACTGAAAAGTATTCCTGGAAACTGAAAGACAAGTCTCTGGCCCAAATTGTAGTGAGATGAAGGGGGAAATGGTCACCTTAGGGGTCAGAGAAGGAGTCATCTTCAGGGAATGGACTCTGTATTTTATTGCTGAGAATAACTGTCCACTTTTACTTAAATATGTATAACTTCTTCTCAATGGCAATTAAAGGATTAATAATTTAATTATGAAAGAGCTTGGACTTTGTTAGATCAGAGAAACAGATGTTTACATCTATGAGGTTCCACTGTTCCAAGCTTTTACTTATGAAAGACAAAGATGGGGAAACAATTAATAATTATAACTAAGTAGTTTCCCTGCTTTATTTTAATCCTAGGCCCATGAGCAGGAAATATGTTTGTTTAATCTATTAATGTGTAAATCAGGATTTGAAGTCAAGAAATATAGATCCAGAACCTCCTTTAATCCTTTCCCTGATCTAGTGTTTTTGATTTGAATGTGAGGCTCTATTTCCAAGGTATCAAAATAATTAAAAATTAACAAGTGTTTATTCATTGCTTTCCCCGTGCTTGGTAAGGGGCTAGGGGTCCTTGCATGTATTATCATAGTCATGCTTCACACTGAGTATCTTGTTTATGTTCTTTTCATCCCTGTGTAGCTGAGAGATTATATGTTATTAACACTGCTTTAAAGATAGAATTACAGAGGCAAAGAGGCAAAGTGACCTGCTTTTATATGTGTTGTAATGATTTCAAGTTCAAAGTGTTTATTCTTCTCCTTAACTTTTAGATTCAATTGTCAAATCCCATCCGATTTCTCCTGGATCAAATCTTCTGTTTCCCCCAACCGCTACCCCATTCCAGCAGTAATATAGTAATATATACTATATATATAGTAATATAAAAACCAAAATCCTCTTCTGTTTCCCCCAACTGCTACCCCATTCCAGCAGTAATATAGTAATATATATATATATAGTATATATAGTAATATAGATACAGTAATATAGTAATATATACTATATATATAGTATATATAGTAATATAGTTATATATACAGTAATATAGTAATATATACTATATATATATATTAATATAGTAATATAAAAACCAAAATCCTTGTGTTGGCCTCAAAGACCCACATAGGCTAACCCCTGTTGAACTTTCCAGACTTGTCTTGTGCTCCTCTCTCCCTTACTCATGACACTCTAGCTATAACCATCTTCTTCCAGTTCTTTGAAGAAGCCAAGCCCTTTTTCTCCTCAGGGCCGAACCTGTATACTATTCCCTCTAGCTGAAATACTCTTATCCTCCATTTTTCACTTAATTATATGAGAATCAGAAATTAAATACCTTAATTTCTTTTCCTGATTTTAGTTAAAGGAATGTAATTTTTACAATTATATTTAATGAAAAGCCTTGAGGGGAGCTAATCTTATTAGCATAAGCACTTTGAGAATTAATTCAAATTGTCGTGATGATTGTCCAAGTCTCAGGAAGATAACAAAGAGAAGTTAGAGGACATTTACATTCCAGTGACCATGTAAAAAGGCACTGTTGGAAAGTAGCCAGTAGGGACATAAATTTTTAAAAATAAAGGTATGTGCTATGTCCTTTGTTAATGGGATAAGATCTTCAGAGATATGTTCTATGACAAGGCTTATAAAATACAAAATGTCTACGGTAACCACTTATGCTCATAAAACTATGTTATAGAAACTTGTAGTTCACTAAAGAGACAAAATATTTTTGTAATAAGTTATGGAATGGGCTCACTTAAGCAATAAATGAACTTACCAGCCCTAAAGCTTGGCCTACAGCTGTAGAAGAATTAGCATCACCTCTGACAAATATGACCCAAATCCACTGAAAATGCACCATTTCCACCTCCCCAATTATTCTTATCAGTCAGGACTCAGTTTTACAATCATCTTCTCTGAGAGGCTTGCCCTGGGCACTGTATTTAAAGCAGCACTGCTCAAATTTTAGAAAATCACTTGGTAAAACTACAGAGGCCCAGGACCTCCCTACTTCAATAAGTCAGGGCCTCTGTATTTTGTATTAGCTCTACAGGTCATTCTCATACTCATCAAAGCTTGAGAACTACTGATTTGAATGTGTATGCATCCTTTCATACCTTTTTTTCTCTATTAGAGCATCCCATTTGTTTCCTTTAGCTCTCTTGCAATATCTAATTACACGTGGTTGGTTGTCTGTGTCTCCTGCTAGACTCTAAGCACCATGTGGTCAGGGACCATGGCCTTCTTGTCAGTTACTATATCTCCAGTACCCAAAACAGTACGTGATACAAAGCTGGCACTCAAAACAATAGATGGCTTGCTATGCACAGGATAAATAAAAAAATTTTTCAATGTGGATTTTATCCATAGTTAGTTCAGCCAAGACTTGCTTTATAGAAGTGAGTCATAAACTTTTTATTTTCCACCAGAATCTTTTTAGGGATGCTACTAATTACAGATAAAATCAGAGTACAGGCAGCTGCTGTGATTTAATCAGGAATAAGCGTTCCAGAGTTCTTCCCACATGACTCCCTTGGATCCCTGAGCGCAGTATAGGACCTTACTTCACAATGGTTGGTCTCTGGACCAGCAGTATCAATTGATGGTACAAAAGGAATGGTGGGTAAAACTGCTGACAGCTTAGCACAAATCAAAGCAGTAGAACCAAAAGTCATTTTCTTCTTCACTAGCACATTCAGGCAGTATTCTTGAAAGCCAGATTCATTTATGAATATCCTTGATGAAGCAGTAAATATCATTAATATTAAATTTCAACCCTTGAATACACATCTTTAATATTCTGTGTAATGACTGAGACATAAACATTGCAAAATCCTATAATTGTCTTGGAGAAAAGCACCTGTGCAATTCCTTGAGCTGTGTGTTGAACTAGCTGCCCTTTTGCATGGTACACCCATTTTAATTGGGGGGAAAAAAACCCAGCAACTGACAAACTATGGTCATTAGGTCTTGGGTATTTGGCAGATATCTTGAAAATGAATGAGGTAAACCTGTCACTTCAAGGAAACAAACTGACAATATTTATTGCCAAAGATAAAATTTGAGTTTCCAAGAGAAAATTAGATTTGTGTGTACATCTTGTGTCTGCTTTGCAATACTTAAACATTTTTCTAATGGGTGAGGGGGTTATCTTAGTCCATTTGGACTGCTGTAACAAACCACTACACACTGGGTAGCTTATAAACAGTAGGAATTTACTTCTAACAATTCTGGAGCTTGGGATGTACAGGATTAAGGTGCTGGCCAATTCAATGTGTGGTGAGGGCCCAATGCCCAATTCATAGATGGCTGACTTCTAGCTGTGCCCTAATGGTAGAAAAGGCGAGGGAGCTCTGTAGGGTCTCTTTATATATATAAAAAAAAGACACTAATTTCATTCATGAATGGAGAACCCTCATGACTGAAACACCTCCCAAAGTCCCCACCTCCTAATACCATAATCTTTGGGGGTTAGGATTTCAATATATGAAATTTGGGGGGACACATTCAGACCATAGCAATGGTGATATTAACAAATGTGATATTTAAAATTTTATGTAATATAATATGCCATCATTTGGGAAGATCTGCATAGTTCAGTGAACTAATATTTTCCAAATGACCAATGCAGAATCATGCATGGATAAAAATCTATTCAAAGTGCAATACAGGCATGAAGCTTAATGTAACAGTGTAGACAAGTTCATTAAAGTGGTTTCAGATTCCAAATTGCAATTAATCTTCATGGAGTTATCACTTGAGGAATTTCAGTGTAGCATCAAAGAATATCAATGATTATTTGAAAATGCTGTTAAAATAGCCCTCCCTTTTCAACTACTTATCTGTGTGGAGCTGGATGTTCCT
Source organism: Mustela nivalis (assembly GCF_964662115.1). Lineage (NCBI taxonomy): Eukaryota > Metazoa > Chordata > Mammalia > Carnivora > Mustelidae > Mustela > Mustela nivalis. The sequence goes on from NC_139040.1 coordinate 100,193,231, forward strand.
TCCTATACTTCAAACCAACATAGCACCACTAATGGAATGCAGAAGCAGATATGAGAATTCAGCTGTCTTCTAGTAAGGTGGGCATCAAAAACATGTGCAGAGGTATAACATAGAGTCAGCCAATCTATTCATTAACTTTTTTTGGGAAAACATAGTAATTTTTTAAATAAAAATATATTATTTATGTTAACCTATAATGGGTTTACTATTGTTATTTTTAAATGAATCAATAAATAATTATTTCTAAGCATTCTGTTTTAATTTCTACTGTGTATATGAGATACATATTATCCCACATAAAAGCTCTTTGAGATCTTCATAATTTATGAGAGTGTGAAGAGGTCTGAGACTAAAATGTTCAAGAACTGCTGCCTTAACAATTTGAAAACGTCTTTCTTTGAGGAGTTCTAGCCTCAGAGATAGATAAATCCTGAAGAGCTCTTCCCAATCCCTTTCTACTTTTATCAACAAGATCCCAAGTCCAACAATTGCCAGGGGCCTTTAGTTTATTTCACACAAACGTACATTCCCATCATGCTTTCCTAAGCAAAGAATTTAGTCACTTTGATTAGATTTCTGAACTTTTTGGCATCAATGATTTGACATGGTAAAGAGCCAGGTCACTCAGATGGACATCACAGATATATTCAGAATATTTCATCCCCAAGCAACAGAGTACACATTCTTCTCTAGTGCACATGGAACATTCTCCAGAATAGATCACATCCTCGGTCCTAAATCAGGACTCAACTGGTATCAAAAGATTGGGATCATTCCCTGCATATTTTCAGACCACAATGCTCTAAAGCTAGAACTCAACAACAAGAGGAAGTTTGGAAAGAACCCAAATACATGGAGACTAAACAGCATCCTTCTAAAGAATGAATGGGTCAACCGGGAAATTAAAGAAGAATTGAAAAAAATCATGGAAACAAATGATAATGAAAATACAACGGTTCAAAATCTCTGGGACACAACAAAGGCAGTCCTGAGAGGAAAATATATAGCGGTACAAGCCTTTCTCAAGAAACAAGAAAGGTCTCAGGTACACAACCTAACCCTACACCTAAAGGAGCTAGAGAAAGAACAAGAAAGAAACCCGAAGCCCAGCAGGAGAAGAGAAATCATAAAGATCAGAGCAGAAATCAATGAAATAGAAACCAAAAAAACAATAGAACAAATCAACGAAACTAGGAGCTGGTTCTTTGAAAGAATTAATAAAATTGATAAACCCCTGGCCTGACTTATCAAAAAGAAAAGAGAAAGGACCCAAATAAATAAAATCATGAATGAAAGAGGAGAGATCACAACTAACAACAAAGAAATACAAACTATTATAAGAACATACTATGAGCAACTCTACGCCAATAAATTTGACAATCTGGAAGAAATGGATGCATTCCTAGAAACATATAAACTACCACAACTGAACCAGGAAGAAATAGAAAGCCTGAACAGACCCATAACCAGTAAGGAGATTGAAACAGTCATTAAAAATCTCCAAACAAACAAAAGCCCAGGACCAGACGGCTTCCCGGGGGAATTCTACCAAACATTTAAAGAAGAACTAATTCCTATTCTCCTGAAACTGTTCCAAAAAATAGAAATGGAAGGAAAACTTCCAAACTCATTTTATGAGGCCAGCATCACCTTGATCCCAAAACCAGACAAGGATCCCACCAAAAAAGAGAGCTATAGACCAATATCCTTGATGAACACAGATGCGAAAATACTCAACAAAATACTAGCCAATAGGATTCAACAGTACATTAAAAGGATTATTCACCACGACCAAGTGGGATTTATTCCAGGGCTACAAGGTTGGTTCAACATCCGCAAATCAGTCAATGTGATACAACACATCAATAAAAGAAAGAACAAGAACCATATGATACTCTCAATAGATGCTGAAAAAGCATTTGACAAAGTACAGCATCCCTTCCTGATCAAAACTCTTCAAAGTGTAGGGATAGAGGGCACATACCTCAATATCATCAAAGCCATCTATGAAAAACCCACCGCAAATATCATTCTCAATGGAGAAAAACTGAAAGCCTTTCCGCTAAGGTCAGGAACACAGCAGGGATGTCCATTATCACCACTGCTATTCAACATAGTACTAGAGGTCCTAGCCTCAGCAATCAGACAACAAAAGGAAGTTAAAGGCATCCAAATCGGCAAAGAAGAAGTCAAATTATCACTCTTCGCAGATAATATGATACTATATGTGGAAAACCCAAAAGACTCCACTCCAAAACTGCTAGAACTTATACAGGAATTCAGTAAAGTGTCAGGATATAAAATCAATGCACAGAAATCAGTTGCATTTCTCTACACCAACAGCAAGACAGAAGAAAGAGAAATTAAGGAGTCCATCCCATTTACAATTGCACCCCAAACCATAAGATACCTAGAAATAAACCTAACCAAAGAGACACAGAATCTATACTCAGAAAACTATAAAGTACTCAAGAAAGAAATTGAGGAAGACACAAAGAAATGGAAAAATGTTCCATGCTCCTGGATTGGAAGAATAAATATTGTGAAAATGTCTATGCTACCTAAAGCAATCTACACATTTAATGCAATTCCTATCAAAGTACCATCCATCTTTTTCAAAGAAATGGAACAAATAATGCTAAAATTTATATGGAACCAGAAAAGACCTCGAATAGCCAAAGGGATATTGAAAAAGAAAGCCAAAGTTGGTGGCATCACAATTCCGGACTTCAAGCTCTATTACAAAGCTGTCATCATCTAGACAGCATGGTACTGGCACAAAAACAGACACATAGATCAATGGAACAAAATAGAGAGCCCAGAAATAGACCCTCAACTCTACAGTCAACTAATCTTCGACAAAGCAGGAAAGAATGTCCAATGGAAAAAAGATAGCCTCTTCAATAAATGGTGCTGGGAAAATTGGACAGCCACATGCAGAAAAATGAAATTGGACCATTTCCTTACACCACACACAAAAATAGACTCAAAATGGATGAAGGACCTCAATGTGCGAAGGAATCCATCAAAATCCTTGAGGAGAACACAGGCAGCAACCTCTTCGACCTCTGCCGCAGCAACATCTTCCTTGGAACAACGCAAAAGGCAAGGGAAGCAAGGGAAAAAATGAACTATTGGGACTTCAAGATCAAAAGCTTTTGCACAGCAAAGGAAACAGTTAACAAAATCAAAAGACAACTGACAGAATGGGAGAAGATATTTGCAAACGACATATCAGATAAAGGACTAGTGTCCAGAATCTATAAAGAAGAACTTAGCAAACTCAACACCCAGAGAACAAATAATCCAATCAAGAAATGGGCAGAGGACATGAGCAGACATTTCTGCAAAGAAGACATCCAGATGGCCAACAGACACATGAAAAAGTGCTCCATATCACTCGGCATCAGGGAAATACAAATCAAAACCACAATGCGATATCACCTCACACCAGTCAGAATGGCTAAAATCAACAAGTCAGGAAATGACAGATGCTGGCGAGGATGCGGAGAAAGGGGAACCGTCCTACACTGTTGGTGGGAATGCAAGCTGGTGCAGCCACTCTGGAAAACAACATGGAGGTTCCTCAAAATGTTGAAAATAGAACTGCCCTATGACCCAGCAATTGCACTATTGGGTATTTACCCTAAAGATACAAATGTAGTGATCCAAAGGGGCACATGCACCCGAATGTTTATAGCAGCAATGTCCACAATAGCCAAACTATGGAAAGAACCTAGATGTCCATCAACAGATGAATGGATCAAGAAGATGTGGTATATATACACAATGGAATACTATGCAGCCATCAAAAGAAATGAAATCTTGCCATTTGCGACAACATGGATGGAACTAGAGCGTATCATGCTTAGCGAAATAAGTCAAGCAGAGAAAGACAACTATCATATGATCTCCCTGATATGAGGAAGTGGTGATGCAACATGGGGGCTTAAGTGGGTAGGAGAAGAATCAATGAAACAAAATGGGATTGGGAGGGAGACAAACCATAAGTGACTCTTAATCTCACAAAAGAAACTGAGGGTTGCTGGGAGGAGGGGGTTTGGTAGAAGGGGTGGGATTATGGACATTGGGGACGGTATGTGCTTGGGTGAGTGCTGTGAAGTGTGTAAACCTGGTGATTCACAGACCTGTACCCCTGGGGATAAAAATATATGTTTATAAAAAATTAAAAATTAATTAAAAAAATAATAAAAAAAACAAAATAAAAAAAAATTTAAAAAAAGAGCCAGGTCACTCACCAGGGTTAACATATTCACAACCCACCTCCTAGAGAGACATAGCTCAACTGAAGCATCATCTGGGTTCTGCCAACTTCAGAAGGCAAGCTCATTCCTTGCATTTTGTTGATTTGTTTTGTTTTGTTTTTGGATACCAGCTATTCTACTCAATATATTTCTGATGGTGGAATATAATTTTGTGATGAAGGGACAAAGACAAATATAAAGCATTAGAAATAATAGACCAAGTAAAAAGGGGTTAATATTTATTTAACACTTGCTCTAAGTCAAATGCTCTTATATATGTTACTTCATTTAATCCTCCCAACATACAATGAGATGGGCATCATTATTCTCATTTTACAGATAAGAAGAGCAGGGAGATAGCTGTTACATAGCAGCTGAGATATGAAATCCAGGCTTCAGTAGCTCCAAAGACAGATTAATAGAGTATCTGGGCTGTGTCAAATGCTTTATGGTTCTATGGATAAAAATGGTTATGGTTACTTATGGATGTAGGGATAAAAATAGGGATAAAAATATTTCAACTAAGTCTTTAGAATCGTCTCAGACCAATGACTCTCAAAGTGTGGTCCTTGGACCAGCAGCATCAGCATTTCTTGGAACTCATTAAAAACATGGATTCTCAGGTCCCAATCCAGACCTGCTGAATAAGAAGCCTTGGGGGAAGTCAAGAAGGGCAGGCTAACTAAACTAAGTCTATAAAGATACTAAAATGTTACAGAAATATACCAGAAATATTGTACCAGTTAGCTCTACTCTACTGTGGGGAAAGCAAATTGGTCTCCTATTCCATATGGCTAATAAATTCCTTATTAGGAATTTGTACATGGGGCAGGAAAATATTATTTGCTATGTATAATGTTCTGCTTCCTTCTAAGAAAGCCTGATCCTGGTAACCAGAGAAGTTTTTGCTTGCTAAGCACAAGCTCTTCACCATTTTCTTTCCTTTTTTTTTTTTTTTTTAAGATTTTATATTTTGACAGACAGAGATCACAAGCAGGCAGAGACGCAGGCAGAGAGAGAGGGGGAAGCAGGCTCCCCACTGAGCAGGGAGTCCAATGTGGGCCTCAATCCCAGGACCCTGAGACCATGACCTGAGCTGAAGGCAGAGGCTCAACCTACTGAGCCACCCAGGCGCCTCTCTTTACCATTTTCTAATGGCTTCTTAACTCCCTGCTCCTCCCTTGATGTTTGAAGGATGATCAGTATAGTATAGACCTCTAAAAAAATCTTATTTAGGGATTATCTTAGATCAGACTCCCTACAAGCAGAGCCCAAGATGGGGATTCTTTTGCAAGTAATCTATTGACAAAGCATTCTCAGGAGAAAGGACGCAGGTTAAGCAGTAGGGGAACGCTAACCAAGGACTTCTTCTTCTTTTTTTTAAAGGACATGTTCTTTTTTTTTTTTTTTAAGATTTTTTATTTTATTTATTTGACAGAGAGACATCACAAGTAGGCAGAGAGGCAGACAGAGAGAGAGAGGAGGAAGCAGGCTCCCTGCTGAGCAGAGAGCCCGATGTGGGACTCGATCCCAGGACTCCGAGAGCATGACCTGAGTTGAAGGCAGCGGCTTAACCAACTGAGCCACCCAGGGGCCCCTTCAAGGACATATTCTTAAACAGATCCTAACTTCAACCTGATCCTATGCGGAGGTCTGGAGCATGAGTTTTACCACAGTTGATCCTACCTGGAGGGAAGGGAGCCTAGTCTTTATATATCCCTCTTCCAGTCTCTTATTGACTGTGGGCTACTGGTAGTGGGATGAGGGTGAGAGTCTAATCTCTTGGGCCAAGTGGTTCCTGATAGCTGAGGGTAGCACTTTAGGGCAGCTCTGAGCCATTAGCAGACAACCCCGACAGCAGATGGGGGATGGGCAAGCCTAGATAAAAGGGATCTGGATGGGGCACCAACAGTATCTACTACCTCAATATTTTTTGGATCTCTGTTCATATCATTGGGTATCTATATCCATGCTTGCCTCTGGTATGATTTCTCCTCTCTATCCCTTGGCCTCACAGAACAATAATCTTGGAATAGCCAGCTTTCTGTTCTCCACTCAGTCTATAAGATAAATCAGCTCAAGTGGATACATTTATAGGATTCCAAATAGTTTGCAGAGGGTATTGAACATAGGCATTATCCCTTCTTATAGAATATATTTCTATCCCAGGAACATTTTGTTCTTACTTCCTATTTCCTGTTTCTGCAAAATGAAAGGATAGTCTGGCTTATTTCTAAACTTCATTCCAATTTAAAAATTCATTTGGCTAATGATTTTGCTCCACAAGGCAGTTGTTATGCTTGTATTCTTCGGGAACAAGCTTTACAGAAGCATTGATTAGAAATTAAGTCTGGTGTCATTGATAGACCTCAGGCATTATTGAAACTGAAAAGATTTCAACCATATCAGGAATTCATTTCCATTTGATCTGATCAAGATTCATTTTTAAATTTTTTTTTATTTTTTATTAAGATATAATATATTATTAGCCCCAGGGGTACAGGTCTGTGAATCGTCAGGTTTATACACTTTATAGCACTCACCATAGCACATACCTGCCCCAGTGTCCTTAACCCCACCACCCTCTCCCTACCCCCCCTCCGCCCAGCAACCCTCAGTTTGTTTTGTGAGATTAAGAGTCTCTTATGGTTTGTCTCCCTCCTGATCCCATCTTGTTTCATTTATTCTTTTCCTACTCCCAAGCCCCCTATATTGCCTCTCACTTCCTCAAATCAGGGAGATCATATGATAATTGTCTTTCTCTGGTTGAGTTGTTTTACTAAGCATAATATCCCCTAGTTCCATCCACATCATCACAAATGGCAAGATTTCGTTTCTTTTGATGGCTGCATAGTATTTCATTATATATATATATATATATATATATATATATATATATATATATATATATATATATATATATATATCACATCTTCTTTATCCATTCATCTGTTGATGGACATCAAGATTCTTTTTTTAAAGAAGATTTTATTTACTTGATTTTATTTATTTGAGAAAGAGAGCATGAGTGGGGCAGGTGTCAGAGGGAAAGGGAGAAGCAGACTCCTTGTTAAGCAGGACCCTGGGATCATGACTTGAGCTGAAGGCAGATGCTTAAATGACTGAGCTACCCAGGTACCCTTCTTTTTTTTAAATTTGAGTTAACATACAGTGCAATATTGGTTCCTGGTGTAGAATTCACTTACATACACTACCCAGTGCTCCTCACAAGTGCCCTCTTTAATACCCATCACCCATCTAGCCCATCCCATACCCATCAACCCTCAGTTTGCGCTCTACCATTAAGAGTCTCTTATGGTTTGTTTCCCTCTCTCCTTTTTTTCTTTTCCCCTTCCCATATATTCACCTGTCTTCTTTCTTAAATTCCACAAATGTGTGAGATCATATGGTATTTGTCTTTCCCTGACTGACTTATTTCACCTAGCATAATACACTCTAGTTCCATCCATGTCATTGCAAATAACAAGATTTCATTCTTCCTTGATAGCTGAGTAATATGACATTATATATATATACATATTATATACATATTATATATACATATATATGCACACATACTATATCTACACATATTATACACACACAGACACACCCTCATTTTCTTTACCCATTCATCAGTCCATGGACATTTGGGCTCTCTCCATGGTTTAGCTATTGTTGATAATGTTGCATTAAACATCAGGATGCATGTATACACTTTGAATCTGTATTTTTGTCTCCTTTGGGTAAATACCTAGCAGTGAAATTGCTGGATCATAGGGTAGTTCTGTTTTTAACTTTTTGAGGAACTTCCAAACTTTTCTCCGAAGTGGCTGCAGCATTTTGCGCTCCTGCCAACAGTGCAAGAGTGTTTCCGTTTCTCTGCATCCTCACCAACACATGTTGTTGCTTGTGAAGTTAATTTTAGCCATTTTGACAGGTGTGAAGTAGTCTCTCATTGTGGCTTTGATTTGTATTTTCCTGATGATGAGTGATGTTGAGCATCTTTTCATCAGTCTGTTGGCCATCAGGATGTCTTCTTTGGAAAGTGTCTATTCATGTCTTTTACCCATTTCTTAACTGGGTTATTTGGTTTTTGGGTGATGTTTGATAAGTTCTTTAGAGATTTTAGATACTTTATCAGATATGTCATTTGCAAATATCTTCTCCCATTCTGCAGGCTGACTTTTAGTTTTGTTGATTGTTTCCTTCACTGTGCAGATTTTTATCTTGATGAAGTCCCAATAGTTCATTTTTGCTTTTGTTTCTCTTGTAAGAAGTTGTTATGGCTGAGGTCAAAGAGGTTACTACCTGCATTCTCCTCTAGGATTTTGATGGTTTCCTATCTCATGTGTAGCTCTTTCATCCATTTTGAATTTATTGTTGTGTTTGATGTAAGAAAGTGATCCAGTTTCATTCTTCATGTTGCTGTCCAGTTTTCCCAATATCATTTGTTGAAGAGACTGTCTTTTTTCCATTAGATACTCATTCCTTCCTTGTCAAAGATTAGTTGACCATATAGTTGTAGGTCCATTTCTGTGTTCTGTATTCTGTTGCATTGATCTGTGTGTCTGGTTTTGTGCTAGTACCATGCTGTCTTGATGACTACAGCTTTGTAATATAAACCATAATATAGCTTGAAATCTGGAATCACTGTGCCTCCAGTTTTGTTCTTCTCTTTCAGAATTGCTTTGGCTATTCAGGGTCTTTTGTGGTTCAGTTCTAAATTTCTAAATTTTATTTCTAAATTTCTAAATTTAGAAATTTTAGGATTGTTTGTTCTAGCTCTGTGAAAAATGCTGGTGGTATTTTCATTGGGATTGCATTAAATGTGTAGATTGTTTTGGGCAGAATAGACATTTCAACCGTGTTTGTTCTTCTAATCTATGGGCATGGAATGCTTTTCTGTTTCTTTTGTGTGTCCTTTTCAATTTCTTTCATAAGTGTTCTGTAGTATAGATATTTTACCTCTTTAGTTCATTCCTAGGTTTATTCCTAGATATCTTATTTTTTTAAAGATTTTATTTATTTATTTGACAGACAGAGATCACAAGTAGGCAGAGAGGCAGGCTGAAAGAGAGAGAGGAAGAAGCAGGCTCCCCGCTGAGCAGAGAGCCTGATGTGGGACTCGATCCCAGGATTCTGGGATCATGACCTGAGCTGAAGGCAGAGGCTTAACCCACTGAGCCACCCAGGTGCCCCCTTATTGTTTTTGGTGCAATTGCAAATAGGATTGATTCCTTGATTTCTTCTGCTGCTGCTCTGTTATTGGTGTATAGAAATGCAACAGATATCTGCACATTGATTTTATATCCTTCAACTTACCTGAATTTGTGTGAGTTCTAGCAATTTTTTGGTGGAGTCTTTTGGGTCTTCCACATAGGGTATCATGTCATCTGCAAATAGTGGATGTTTGACTTCTTCCTTGCCTATTTGGATGCCTTTTATTTATTTTTGCTGTCTGATTGCTGAGGCTAGGACTTCCAGTACTATGTTAAGTAGTAATGGTAAGAGTAGACATCCTTGTCTTGTTCCTGACAATGATGATCCTTGTCATTGTTTATGATGATCCTTGTTCCCTATCCTAGGTGAAAGGATCTGTTTCTCCCCATTGAGGATGATATTAGCTCTGGGTCATTTGTATATGGCCTTTATGATGTTGAGGTATGTTCCATCTATCCCTACTTTGTTGAGGATTTTATCAGGAAAGAACACTGTATTTTCTCAAATGCTTTTTCTGCATCTATTGACATGATCATATGGCTCTTAACCCTTTTTTTTTTAAACCAACATGGTGTATCACATTGATTGATTTGTAAATACTGCACCACCCCTGCAGCCCAGGAATAAATTCCACTTGACAGAGGTGAACAATTTTTTAATGTACTGTTGAATCTGATTTGCTAGTATTTTATTGAGAATTTTTGCATACATGTTCATCAGGGGTATTGGCTTGTAACTCTCCTTTTTAGTGGGGTGTTTGTCTGGTTTTGGAATCAAGGTAATGCTGGCTTTATAGAATGAGTTTGCAAGTTTTCCATCCATTGGTATTTTTGGGAACAGTTTTAGAAGAATAGGTATTAATTCTTCTTCAGTATTTGGTAGAATTCCCCTGGGAAGCTACCTGACCCAGGACTCTTGTTTTTTGGGAGATTTTTGATTACTGATTCAATTTCTTTACTGGTTATGGGCATGTTCAAGTTTTCTATTTCTTTCTGTTTTAGTTTTGATGGATTGTAAGTTTCTAAGAATTTGTCCATTTCTTTCTGATTGCCCAGTTTGTTGGCATATAATTTCTTCTTTTTTCCCTTGTTTTATAGTATTTATTTGATTCACTAAATAAACTGTCTTTTCATTTGATGGCGTTATGACTTCTTTCTTATTTATGGAAATTGACTTCTTGATTTTTACCTTTTTTTAACCAACATATAGTACATCATTAATTTTAATGATTCATTAGTTGTATATAATTTTTCATAATATTCCTTTATAATTGTATTTCTGTGGTGTTGGTTGTGATCTCTTGTCTTTCATTTGTGATTTTATTTACTTGAGTCCTTTCTCCTTTCTTTTTGGTAAGTCTGGCAAAGGGTTTATCAATTTTATTAATTCTTTCAAAGAACCAGCTCTTAATTTCATTAATCTGTTCTACTGGTTTTGTTGTTGTTGTTGTTTTATAACATTTTTTTCTGCTCTAATCTTATTTCCCTTCTGCTGTCTGTAGGCTTTATTTGCTGTCCGTTTTCTAGCTGCTTCAGGTATAAAGTCAGGTTGTGTATTTGAGACTTTTCTTACTTTTTGAGGAAGGCCTGTACTGCAATATATATCCCTCTTAGGATTGCCTTTGCTACATCCCAAAGTTTTGGACTGTTGTGTTTTCATTTTCATTTGCTTCCATGGATTTTTAAATTTCTTCTTTAATTTCCTGGTTAATCCATTTATTCTTTAGTAGGATGTTCTTTAACCTCCATGTATTTGAGGTCTTTCCCATTTTTGTTTTCATGTGGTTGACTTCAAGTTACTTCAAGTTTCATAGCATTGTGGTCTGAAAATAAGCATGGTATAGTCTCAGTCTTTTTGTACTTGTTGAGGGCTGATTTGTGACCCAGTATGTGATCTCTTCTGGAGAGTGTTCCATGAGCACTCGAAAAGAATGTGTATTCTGCTACTTTAGGATGAAATGTTCTGAATATATCTGTTAAGTCTGTCCAGTCCAGTGTGTCATTCAAACCCATTGTTTCCTTGTTGATCGGATTAGAGGATCTGTCCATTGCTCTAAGTGAGGTGTTAGAGTCCCCTACTATTATTATATTATTATCAATGAGTTTCTTTATGTTTATTATTAATTGATTTATGTATTTGGGTGCTCTGAAGTTGGGGTCATAAATATTTACAATTGTTAGATCTTCCCTTTTTTTAAGTGTTTTCTTTTTTAAGATTTTATTTATTTGACAGAGAGATCACAAGTAGGCAGAATGGCAGGCAGAGAGAGGGAAGCAGGTTCCCTGCTGAGCAGAGAGCCTGATGCGAGGCTTGGTCCCAAGACCCTGAGATCATGACCTGAGCGGAAGGGAGAAGCTTACCCACTGAGCCACCCAGGTGCCCCCAATTGTTAGATCGTCTTGATGGATAGACCCCTTAATTATGATATAATGCCCTTCTTCATCTCTTGTTACAATTCTTGTTTTAAAATCTAGTTTGGGGTTGCCTAAGTATCTTAGTCGGTTAAGCACCAACTCTTATATTTTGACTCAGTTCATGATCTCAGAGTTGTGGGATCAAGCCCCATGTTGGATTCTGCACTCAGCATGAAGTCTACCGATTACCTCCCTCTCCCTCTGCTCCTCCCCCTGCTTATACTCTTTCTTTCTCAAAGAAGATTTTTAAAAATTAAATAAATATATATAGTTTGTCTAATATAAGTATGGCTACTTTGGCTTTCTTTAGATGTCCATTAGCCTGATAGATGGTTCTCCATCCCCTTTCTTTCAATCTGCATGTTTTGTTGGGTCTAAAATGAGACTCTTATAGAAAGCATATAGATGGATCTTGTTTTTTTACCCATTCTGGTACCCTATGTCTTTTGATTGGAGCATTTGGTCCATTTACATTCAGAGAGTGATTTTTGAAAGATATGAATTTAATGTCATTGTGTTACCCATAGAGTTAGTGTTTCTGGTGATGTTCTCTGGCCCTTTCTAATCTTGGTTGCTTTTGGTCTTTTACTTCCCACTCGAAGAGTCCCCCTTTTAATTTCTTTCAGAGGTGGTTTAGTAGTCACAAACTCCCTTCATTTTTGTTTGTCTGGGAAATTCTTCATTTCTCCTATTCGAATGACAGCCTTGTTGGATACAGAATTCTTGGTTGCGGGAGTGCCTGAGTGGCACAATTGGCTAAGTGTCTGACTCTTGGTTTTGGCTCAGGCTGTAATCTCATGGTTGTGAGATTGAGCCCTGCATCAGGCTCTGTGATCAGCATGCAGTCTGCTTGGGATTCTTTCTCTTTTTGCCCCTCCTGCTTATGCTCTCTCTCTCTCTCTCAAATAAATAAATCAGTCTTAAAAAATTGAATTCTTTTTTTTTTGATATATCATCTTTTTATTGGTGTCAATGCACACATATGCATATTTCAGTGGATGGAGATAAAGTAGATTTCATTCACATTTGGCATATATATAAAATTGTGTATTTTAAACTTTTTTTAAGGATTTAATTTAATTCTTTCCCTTATTTACTTATTTATTTATTTTCAGTGTAACAGTATTCATTTTTTTTGGCTGCATATTTTTCCCATGCAGCCCCTTGAATATATCCTGCTACTTTTTTTCTGGCCTTCTGGATTTCTGTGAATAAATCTGCCATGAACCTGATCCGTCTTCTCTTATAGGTTAAGGGCTTTTTTCCCCTTGTAGCTTCAAGATTCTTTGTCTGTGTATTTTGTGAATTTGACTATGATATGCCTTGGCAATGATCAACCTTTGTTGAATTTAATGTGAGTTCTCTGTGCTCCTTGGATTTTGACATCTGTGTCCTTCAGGGAGGTTTTTATCTATAATTCGTTTGAATAAAACTTTTGCCCCCTTTTCTCCCTCTTCATCTTCTGGGGCTCCTATGATACAAATGTTACTACATTTTAATAAGCTGCTGAGTTCCCTAAGTCTACCTTTGTGATCCATTACCTTTCTTTTCCTCTTCTTTTCAGCTTCATTATTGACTAAGATTCTTTTACCTTTAATTGATATTAAATTTTCAGGACAAGGGATGAATTTCTTCAAAAGATCAAAGAATGGCAGAGTTGATCTCGAAGTTCTGCTTCAATGATCAGTCATGTATTTGCCATACAAAAATAAACGACACTTTCACTTCCATTGTGAAGTCTTAATGAAACTGTGGCAGAAACTGAGGCAAGACACTGAAGTGTCTCTATGTGTCTTATTTCAATCAAGTATAAGATGGTATTGAAAAAAATTCTAAATGTAAATAGTTGATGGTAGGGCCACCCCTGCCAGATACTGGCTCTTTGTGTGACTTAAAATAAAACACCTATTCAGGCTTATGAAATGCTGAAAAATGTGCCCCCTGGGTAGGTAGGGGTGACTATTAAAAAGTCACTCTTTTCTCCTGGCTGTAAGGCCTGAAGGAAGCACAAGAGTTGCTAACTGAAGTGCAATCCAGGTTTCAGTCCTACTCACACCTTTCACCTGAGACTTTGGCACAGAGCACAAGTTTCACATCAGTAATGTGATGTGGAACACCATCAATGATGTGTTCCCAGTTGTAAGAGTCTGATCATTGTGACTAAACTGGTTTTCCATTTTTTGATATAAACTTTTATATCTGTCAAAAGACATAAAGGCTACAAAATTGCTGAGTGGTGCCATGCCTCAAGATGTACTTCAACCACCTCCATAATATAGATGTTGAGGAGAGCTTCCAAAACAGAAAGTCCCCCCCAAATATATTCTGTATATACCTTCTCTGTATGTATTCTTTGTTCATTTTTATCACATGAGGAGACTTGCCTTGACACTTTGGCATTGGACTAAGGGGTACCCACCATTTTAACTGAGGTTCTAGGGTCACTTGCTTGTGTAGGAGGTCTAACATAGCATTGCCATGCTAATCTGTGTAGATTTGCCTTGGTATTTTACTATAGTTAAGTCATTAATGCAATATCAGTTAGAAATATTTGACAATGAATTACTTTTCTTAAGTTCCTAGAAACTTAAAATTGGGGGGAAAGAAACCTGTTGATTTTTCTCCAACACTGAAATCATCGCAGTGTAATTACTTGATGTTTTACTTCCAATATTGTGTGAAGAAAGCCTGGAAGAAAGGAAATCTTTGGCAAGTTATATTAAATGGTTAGGATCTATTATGTACACCAGAGACCCAAGGGTCATTGCTGGAGTTTTTGTTAATCTTTGCTGATGAAGTAGATATACAGAAAAGGTGATGAGGGAAGAAAACATAAAAAGTAAAAATAGGAGATTAAAAATAGCTTTGGAAAAATTAAGGCTATATCTTCCTCCCTTGTTTTCTTTATTCCTAATGTTATAAATAATGTCTTTGTAAGATGAAAAGTTAAGAAAGCAAATAAATTCCTATAGTTTTATGTTGAGAAAGATATTAAATTGGTGTATACATAAAAAGAAAACTTCGGGGCTTATTGAGATAAAGTGATTACATTATGACAAGAAAATGATTAGAAGTTATTTTTTTTTAAAGATTCTATTTATTTATTTGACAGAGAGAGATCACAAGTAGGCAGAGAGGCAGGCAGAGAGAGAGGAGGAAGCAGGCCCCCCGCCGAGCAGAGAGCCCAATGCGGGACTCGATCCCAGGACTCCGAGACCATGACCCGAGCCGAAGGCAGCGGCTCAACCCACTGAGCCACCCAGGTGCCCTAGAAGTTATTTTTGATTGAGTGAAGAATATACCTTCCATTTGGTTCAGAGAGTAACCCGTAAAGAAAGGTCATTACCATGGGCTACCATTTAGATAGTAGAAGTATACTTAGGATTATGTCCTTTATATATAGGTAGTTTGAGGGAGAGCTTCCACAGTGTATATGGCACCTTCTGGTTAAATCATTCTATACTCTCTACTGAAAGAAGATAGTCTGTTACACTCCATTCTTTCTTTCTTGAGTGGTCCTAAGAAATTACCATAGACAAGAAAGTCAACTTTGATATTTACTAGAAAAAATGGATTTTTCTCTTATAACATTATCTGCCTTTTCCTCCCTAAAAATATATTTTATTGCATGTTCATTGCAAATCTAATTTGTAATTCATCTCTTACTCACTTAAGTCATAGTTATCTGCTAAAGAATATCTGTCAACCAGCCTGGAAACATTCTTCTAATAGTAGAGGCAGAACATAAAGATGGTTATTTTTTTTTGTCCCCTGTGAAATACATTATTTTCTTAAAGTTCCACTTATGTTATTTAATATTTTGACTAAAAATGTTTAATTTGTACCATAATAATACAACAGTACAAATTTTGATCACCCACAAAAGCATGTAGCCTTAATTACAATAATCCAGTGATGCAAATTTTTGTTATCCTGGTTAGAAATTGTAGAGAAGAGAATGGGCTAAAATGTGGCAAGTAGTGCATTTATAGACACATCCGGTGTGGGGTGTGAGTAGATGCACAATAAGCACCAACATGAAAAAATTAAATTGCTTCTGCTAGAGAATTTGAACCTATGAAAATATCACTCTGCAACGGATCTTATGTTCCCACCTAGGTTTCCATGGTTTTGCCACTTGTTCACAAAGGCTTCTTTAGGCTTTTGACATTAAATGTTCATTACGGAGAAGAGGTGTGTGATTTTGAAAAATCCTTCCCACATATAACCAGAAAAAACTCGAATTTGGGCACTGTTATAGCTGTTTTCCGAGAATTTCATCATTTCCTCCATGCATAAGTAAATGTCTGTCCACCTCATTTGCCTGAAAACTACTACATCAGCAAGATGGATCATTTGGCTTCCTTGTTGGTCCTGGGGGATATGAACACAGCCCACAGATCTACCAGCAGCTGACTGCCTGGTAAATGTTTACTTACAAATTAGCACAAGTGATAATTTATTAAGGTAATAAGCATAGATTACATTTAATGGCTTAGACATTATGCATTATGAACACAGTATTTTATGTTTAGTTGAAGCAAGTGTACACGACTATTAATATAATACCCAAATGTAACTCGAAATTGTGCATTAGAGAGTTTAAACCAAGTCAAGCCATGTATTGTAGTGCATCGGCGCTTAAATTAAGGCCTTCAGGAAGGTTTCACAATGGTAAAGCAGTATCACATCATTCACCTATACTGTGTGTCAAGATTTGTTTATTTCTTAGATTCTCTTCTCCTTCCTCCATACGTTGACTTTTTCAGGTACTGAAGAACATTGTTTCTCTCTTGACAAACATCACTGCATCAAAACTTTGGTTTCTGAAGCTGAGGTGAATAATCTGTCAGCAGGGACACCATGACAGCCTGGGATGACACAACAAAGAGAAAGAAAGAAATGGGCAAATATTAGCAAGACTCTGCTTAGGGATCTAAGGAAGAGGAAATGGATTGCTGCTTTGAAGGCCTGTAGTTAAAATGTGTTTTCCAAAGGAAATGATAAGGGGACAGTTCTAAATTAATATCTATTTTTATTTGGATAGAGGAAGGTCTGGAAGGATCAGACCGACCCAAATAAATGCAGAAACGCCATGCTTACTTAGGCCTCATTCCAGAACTAGTGGATAAGAGAGTTAAAATGAGATACCATGGTGGTAGCCATTATTGGATTTTCCAGTCATAAGTGAAACCTAGGTATTGGTTGGTTTTAGAGAAATATAATCCCTCTCATCCTGATGTTTATGCTGTGGTTTGGTCACTTATAACCTAGAGAAGTTTAGAATCAATCAGATGTAGAATAAGAAAAGTAAATTATTTGGGCTAACAAATAGTGTCTGCCTGAATCTGGGTCCTCATGAAGGAATATTTATAATTTACCCACAAATGGTAATTTGCACTTTTACTCTTCCCAGCTTCCACAATAATGACAATAGTAATAATATCAGAAACAACCACAACAAATGCTTACTGAGTGCTTACTGTGTACTGAACTAAATGCCTTATCATATGTTGGTCACTTAAGAAATATTTGCCAGGCACTGTGCTAGGTGCTGCTAGGTAGAAATGTCTATCCATTATCTCATTTAATGCAATAAGCTTCTAAGGTAACTTCTGTTACTATCATTTATATATGGGAAGATCCTGGAAAAAGCAGATAGTACACAACTGGGTTTAGACTCAGGTTTCTCTGACTTCACCCTTAGGAGGTGGCTTTACTGCCTTACATGTTCTTACTGTCTCCTTTTGACCATACTGTACATGTGTCCCTAGCCTATACCAGAAATGCAAGTTTTCTATTCATAGGTATTCATTGAATGTATTTACTGAACAGTAACCATGTGTTCGGCCCTGTATTGAGTGCTTTATGTGCACCATACCACTTCATATTCTTACCTACTTGTGTGAAGTGGTAAGAGATAGGAAGGTGTAGGTATTTCCTGAGTGGTAGTAGTAGGGGATGGATTTGCATCTGCCTGTCCCTAAGATCTTAATCATTACGCTTAGATGACTCTTACCTCATTTAATCCTCATAAACTTATGAAGTTATTTCTATTTTTATCTCCATTATCATATGAATAAACTGGACTTGCTCAGGATCACATAGAGAGTCAGAATTTTAACTTAATTTCCAAAAAGTCTGTATTCTAGAAGCAATACCCTATATCACCAGTAGGCTACAAAAAATGTTTTGAGCACAAATATAAGGTGTCATGCTCCCTTCCAGGTATAACAAAGAGCATTATAGACAAGATTGATGCTCTTATGAAGGCGTTTTCATTATAGTAGGGGGACAGGAAAATACCAAGTCGGGATAAATGTCATTAATAAGTAAAATAAAAAATGGAGGGGCACCTGGGTGCCTCAGTGGACCAAGTGTCTGCTTTTGGCTCAGGTCATGATCCTGGGGTCCTGGGATTGAGCCCTATGTCTCTCTCAAATAAATAAATTTTTAAAATATTTAAATAAAATAAAACAAAAATAAAATAATGTGATAAAGGAGGATGAAGAACCTCTTTAAGAGTGGGTAGCAAAGGAAATAGTTAACAAAACAAAGAGGCAGCCCACGGAATGGGAGAAGATAGTCACAAAATTATACTACAGACAAAGGGCTGATATCCAAGATCTATGAAAAACTCCTCAAACTCAACACCCACAAAACAGGTAATCACATTAAAAAAAATGGGCAGAAGACATGAACAGACACTTCTCCGAAGAAGACATACAAATGGCTAACAGACACATGAAAAAATTTTCATCATCATTAGTATCAGGGAGAGCCAAATCTAAACCATATTGAGATAGCACCTCACACCAGTTAGAATGGTCAAAATCAACAGTACAGGAAACAACAAGTGTTGGAGAGGATGTGGAGAATGGGGAACCCTCTTACACTCTTGGTGGGAATGCAAGTTGTGCAGTCACTTTGGAAAACAGTGTGGAGATTCCTTAAGAAATTAAAAATAGAGCTACCCTATGATCCTGCAATTGCACTACTGGATATTTATCCCAAAGATACAGATGTAGTGAACAGAAGGGCCATCTGTACCCCAATATTCATAGCAGCAATGGCCACAGTCACCAAACTGTGGAAAGAGCCAAGATGCCCTTCAACAGATGAATGGATAAAGAAGATATGGTCCACCCAATCCCATCTTGTTTCATTTATTCTTCTCCTACCCCCTTCACCCCCATGAGAAGTGTGTAAACGTGGTGATTCACAGACCTGTACCCCTGGGGATAAAAATATATTATATGTTTTTAAAAAATAAAAAAATTAATTAAAAAAGAAGATATGGTCCATATATACAATGGAATATTATACCTGCATCAGAAAGGATGAATACCCAACTTTTGTATAAACATGGATGGGACTGGAGGAGATTAAGCTGAGTGAAATAAGTCAAGCAGAGAGAGTCAATTATCATATAGTTTCATTTACTTGTGGGGTATAAGGAATAACACGGAAGTCGTTGGGAGAAGGAAAAGAAAAATGAGTTGGGGGAAATTGTAGAGGGAGAAAAACCATGAGAGACTGTGGACTTTGAGAAACAAACTGAGGGTTTTGGAGGGGAAAGGGGGTAGGGGTTGGGTGAGCCTGTTGCTGGGGGATCAAGGAGGGCATGTATTACGTGGAGCACTAGGTGTGATTCATAAACAATGAATCTTGGAACACTGAAAAAATAAAATAAAATTTAAGAAAAAAGAGTGGGTGGCCAGTGAAGGCCTTGTTAAAGGAATAACATTTGAGATTTGAATGACAAGAAGAAACTAGGAAGGCCAAACTCTAGGATAAGAACACCTTCCAGGTAAAATATTTTAAGCTTCTTTATGGGTTTTTAGGATCACATTTCAGTTTTTTTTTATTGTTAATGGTCATTGCAAGTGTCAAATTTATTTTCAAATGTTAAGTCTTATAAAGTCAACTTGGAGTAGAGTTGCCAGATTTGGTTAAATGAATAAATAAATACAGACAGTTAAATTGGCATTTAAGAAAGCAACAGGGTTTTTTTTTTTTAAACTGTAAGTATGTTCCAAATATTGCATGGGACATACCTATACTAAACAATTATTTGTTGTTTAGCTAAAATTCCAATTTAACTGGGTATCCTGTATTTGATCTGTCACCCCTAATTTGGAGAGAAATAAAGTATGAAAACACTGTGCATTAGATTTGCAGTGGTGTTGCATATCTAAGGACCATTCTGATAGCAGTGCTTTGAAGTATCAGCTCTACTGCGCAGTCCCTTTAGGTTACTTCAGGTCCACAGTAAAAATTGTAGGCAGAGGAAGAAAGGTACCTGACATTTTATGAGTTCTACAGCCTTCCTAATTACTGAAAAATACAAAAGCAACCTTCGTGGGGAGGAGAGGGCATATTTAAAAAACAAAATAAATTGTTGTATGAGTTCTAGTAGTTTGGGGGTGGAGTCTTTTGGGTTTTCCATATAAAGAATCATGTCATCTGTGAAGAGAGAGAGTTTGACTTCTTCATTGCCAGTTTGGATACCTTTTATTTCTCTTTGTTGTCTGATTGCTGTTGCTAGGACTTCTAATACTATGTTGAATAAGAGTGATGAGAGTGGGCATCCTTGTCATGTTCCTGATCTCAACAGGAAGGCTGCAAGCTTTTTCCCATTGAGGATGATAATTGTTGTGGGTCTTTCATAGGTAGATTTTATGAAGTTCAGGAATGTTTCCTCTATCCCTATACTTTGAAGCGTTTTAATCAGGAACGGATGCTGGATTTTGTCAAATGCTTTTTCTGCATCAATTGAGAGGACCATGTGGTTCTTCTCTCTTCTCATATTAATTTGTTCTATCACATTGATTGATTTGCAAATGTTGAACCATCCTTGTAGCCCAGGAATGAATCCCACCATGGTGGATAATCTTTTTAATGTGCTATTGGATCCTGTTTGCTAGGATCTTGTTGAGAATCTTAGCATCCATATTCATCAGTGATATTGGTCTTAAATTCTTCTTTTTGGTAGGGTCTTTGCCTGGTTTGGGGATCAGGGTAATGCTGGTTTCATTGAAAGAGTCTGGAAGTTTTCCATCTGCTTCAATTTTTTGAAACAGCTTCAAGAGAATAGGTGTTATTTCTTCTTTGAAAGTTTGGTAAAATTCCCCAGGGAATCCATCAGGTCCTGGGCTCTTGTTTTTTGGGAGGTTTTTGATCCCTGCTTCAATCTCGTTACTAGATATTGGTCTATTCAGGTTGTCAATTTCTTCCTGGTTCAATTTTGGGAGTTTATAGTTTTCCAGGAATGCATCCATTTCATCTAGTTTGCTTAGCTTATTGGCATATAACTGTTGATAATAACTTCTGATGATGGTTTCTACTTCCTTGGTGTTAGTTGTGATCTTTCCCTTTTCATTCATAATTTTATGAATTTGGGCTTTCTCTCTTTTCTTTTGTATTAGTGTGGCCAATGGTTTATTGATCTTATTGATTCTTTCAAAAAACCAGCTTCTAGTTTCATTGATACATTCTACTGTATCTCTGGTTTCTACCTCATTGATCTCAGCTCTAATCTTGATAATTTCCCTTCTTATGTGTGGAGTTGATTGGTTTGTTGTTGATTCTCTAGTTCTTTAAGGTATGAACAGACACTTCTCCAGTGAAGAGGCTATCAGACACATGAAAAAATGCTCATCATCATTAGCCATCAGGGAGATTCAAATTAAAACCACATTGAGATACCACCTTAAACCAGTTAGAATGGCCAAAATTAGCAAGACGGGAAACAACATGTGTTGGAGGGGATGTGGAGAAAGGGGAACCCTCTTACACTGTTGTTGGGAATGCAATTTGGTGCAGCCACTTTGGAGAGCAGTGAGGAGATTCCTAAAAAACTAAAAATAGAGCTTCCCTATGACCCTACAATTGCACTACTAGGTATTTACCCCAAAGATATAGATGTGGTGAAAAGAAGGGCCATCTGTACTCCACTGTTTATAGCAGCAATGGCCACGATCGCCAAACTGTGGAAAGAACCAAGATGCCCTTCAACGGACAAATAGATAAGGAAGATGTGGTCCATATACACTATGGAGTATTATGCCTCCATCAGAAAGAATGATTATCCAACTTTTGTAGCAACATGGATGGGACTGGAAGAGATTATGCTGAGTGAAATAAGTCAAGCAGAGAACGTCAATTATCATATGGTTTCACTTATTTGTGGAGCATAACAAATAGCATGGAGGACAAGGGGAGATGGAGAGGAGAAGGCAGTTGAGGGAAATTGGAAGGGGAGGTGAACCATGAGAGACTATGGACTCTGAAAAACAATCTGAGGGTTTTGAAGGGGCAGGGGGTGGGAGATTGGGGGAACCAGGTGGTGGGTATTAGGGCACAGATTGCATGGAGCACTGGGTGTGGTGCAAAAAACAATGAATACTCTTATGCTGAAAATAAATTTTTAAAAAATGAAAAAAAAAATAAAAAAACAAAATAAAACAAAGTCATCCAAAGGCTTGTCCCTTATGCACTATGGAGAGAATGATATGATGACTAAAGTGTTCTAAAGAGCACGGCTAGAATTCACCCAACATGGAGGCCTTGAAAAGCTCCTCTAAGTACTGAAAGAATATGCATTTGCTGGGGAAGGCATGTGCTACGGTGAGCCCTGTGAATTGTGTAAGACTGATGAATCATAGACCTGTACCCCTGAAGCAAATAATACATTATATGTTAATAAAAATGTTATATGCTTTTGGAGCAAGCCACACCCTATTTAGTTATGTATTTGACATTAGTCATTATGGACATGTTAGAACTTGAGGCTAGATTGTATTTTTCTTTTCTTCTTCCATCCTGATTTTAAATGAAATTATGTGTGGAAATCGTTCTCTAGACAGTAGTCCTGTCCAGTAAAACATTCTGCAATTATCAAAATGTTCTATGTCTGTGCTGTCAGATACAAATAATGTAGCCACCAGCCATGTGTAGCTATTGAGCACTTAAAATGTGCTTAATATGTCTGAGGAATACACTCTTACATTTCATTATATTTTAATTAGTTTAAATAGAAATAGCCACAAGTGCCTAGTAGCTATTGCACTGGCTAGGGAATTTCTAGAGGAAAACAAGTATTGTGCCTTTAGAACATCCCAGAGAAATGTATCTCAGTAGTGTTGAGCCTAAATGCCATTCTAAATAAGTTACCTAAGAATCATTTCTTTCCATGTAAAATAGGAATTTAGACTAGACAATCTCTAGGGTCTCATCTCCCCTGAAAATATCATATTCCTATGAATTGTACAGGCTAAGTGGGGACTACATACTATTCTTTTTTTTTTAATCTCCAAATGCCTGGCAGAGGGACCAGCACCCAGTAGATGCATAGTATACGACTGCCAACATGAACTTCACTCAATGGGACCTCTAGTCTCTAACTCAGAGAATTGAAGAATGTAGCATGTGTGTCACCACCTCTCTTCCAGAATCCATGTCAGGTGTCACTAGTCAGTTATGCCACTTTATTTCTGAGACCACAGGCAGGCTTAGAACCTTCTGAACATAGATAACTTAAGTAGCCTGTTGCTGAGACTGAGGGCCCTATGATTAAAAATCATTTGCCATCTGTATAGTTTGATCTGTTGATCTTATCTGTGAGGAAACCAGGACCCAGGGAGGTAATACTTATCCAAGGTGGCAGAGTTGACAAGCATTAAAGACTATATAAAATATATAAAGTATATGCTGGCTAACTGAAGATAAAAAAAAAAGTATATAAACTATGCAATATATAAAGAATGCATCTAGGGTGCAAGTCTTCTCACTCCCAGGCAATATTCTTTCTATTTTAGATGCTCTACCTTCATTTTAACATGGCTATGCCTCTTGTTTGCTTTGAAATATATTTTCCCCTATTAATAGTGGGCACTTCAGGAAGGTAGGGTATGGAGAGATGGTGGTAGGGCACTGGGTGTTATATGCAAACAATGAATCATGTAACAATACATCATCAAAAACTAATGAAGTACTGTATGGTGACTAATGTAACATAATAAAAAAAATTTTAAAAAAAGCTTTGGAAGCACTGGTCTAGATAACATGGCAGTTGCCATTTTGGCCAAAGCTAGTGTCCTGAGGTGGCCAGCTGGAAGGTACAGTAAAAACAAAACCATCCCTCCTATTATATATAACAAATTTAGACCTGACATATAACTTTCCATTGGAAAGGAAACCATGATTGGCTTTCAAGCAGCCATAGTGGAGCTCAAAACCCCCCTGGTCACTGTATTAGGTCAACAATGAAGAAGATGTCAGTGATAATAATTATCATAATACTTTCAGTGTATTAGACACCATACTAAATGCTTACGTGTATTATTTTAATGCTCACAATAACCCTATCTATTTCCATTTAGATAAAATAACCCTATCTATTCCCATTTAGATAAAATGAATTCCCATTAGATTAAAAAAATTACCAGAGTCCTTTCCAGCTCATTTTTCTGTACTCCAGAATTTGAAAGTTATAAACTACTTTTCCCAAAAGCTACAGTGCAGACATGACACTCAACTGTAGGTACTCAAGTCTTAGAGTCATAAGCGAACAATGTGCATTGAAAGCCATCGTCTGAGAGATTAGATCTTCTGGTCTAAGAAGATGTGGGGTATCTGGTTCAGCTGGGGCAGCAATAATGGAGTATCTGGCATTTAGTTTCAGGGGTCTTAGGTACCAGGCTTTGCATAGCTGTGTAAGTGCTGTTTGGCTACTAAAAAACCACGATGTTGGGCGATTTTCCTGTGTGTGTTGTTTCTGAATATGTGGTATCCAGGAATGACTTGCTGCACCTTCTTTCCCCAGAGATTCTGGGCACTGCTAAATGTCTCTTAATAAATTCTTATATTATCCTTTTATCTTTCCTAGAGTGGCCTCTGTTTGCTAGTAAAACCCCAGCTGGTACAGTAATTGAAATCAGTTAAATCACTAAAAACTAAAAAACTAAAAACAAAAACAAAAAACCCACAGTGGTACTAAATTATGACACATGATTGTCAGTTTTTCAAAGAAGAAGGTGATGCTTGGACTATTGTAACACACAGATGTAAGGTTAATATTTCCTAGAATAGCAGTGATGAAGATGAAACTTATGTTAAGTGGAGAAGTATTTTGTTAAATTTGTTTTGTTGCAGTTCTGGAAATGTTTAGTACCTAAAGTAGATATATCTATAGAGCCAAAGTCAAGTAGAGAACCAAAACAATGATCTAGGTAAGTCATAAAAGGAAGAAAAGAGAAAGGAAATAAGATTTCTTTAAATACTCATTTTGTGCCAGGCACTGAATTTGGAATCTCTATAAATATTAACAAGGGGACTGTAAAATAAGAATTATACAATATAATGGTTGGCAGGCAATGGTGGCTGGTGTTCAGGCTGATTAAGAGCAGCCTCAATTTTTATTAAAATAGATATATTTGGGGGCACCTGGGTGGCTCATTCGGATGAGCACCCAAATCTTGATTTCAGCTCAGGTCATGATCTCAGGGTCATAAGACTGAGCCCAACCTGGGGCTCCACACTTGGCATGGGACCTGCTTGGGATTCTCTCTTCCTCTCCCTCTGCCCCACCCCCGACCCACTCTTTCTCACTCTCTCTCTTTCTTAAAAAATAAAAAAGGCAATAAAATAAAATAGATATATTTGGAAGGACATCAATTTTATGCCATTAAAAATACAATATAAATGCTAAGAAGCAATAATAATCTATTATGAACTTTCTGGGAAAAAATAGATGCCTTATGAGTAAGTCATATAGGTAGATAATCTCAGTTGCTTACTATTTACCAAAAGGCATGAATGACCAAGTTAGGACCACACAGAGAACCTCTTCTTAGCTTCCATTCCCCATTTCTTGCTTACCATGATTGTCCACTTCCTGTTTTCAGCCTCTGGGAATACTAGTGATCGTGGAGAATAAAACACTTCATCATCCACTTCTTCTGGCTTTCTGGGCAAGCAGTGTAAAAATGTCCAGTCAGAGGCAGCAACTTTAGCAGTCTAAAGAAGAAATAGGATGTGTCTGTGTTTTGACTAGTATATACGGCTATTACTTTTGTCTTCTTCAATATTAAAACACACATATGGTGTGGAGTCAGAGACCAAATGCAAATTGAGAGATGATGAGGGAGAGCAGTGGTTTAAAATCAAGGCACCAAAAGGAAACATAAATGGTACTTTCAACTTCTGGAATTTTATAGTCTTTTTTTTTAATTTGGGAGAATGTTACTCCAAATTAAACCACTAATTCAGTTTTCTGGTTCTCTGTCTAGAGGGATTGTGAATATTTCAGTAAAGAGTTCCATGGATGTAATGCGTGGCTGATAGCAAAAGTGACCCATTATGCCCCAATATATTTTAAAAGTTGCTTTTATGAGGTTATGTTACATTTTGAGCTTATCTACAAGTTACAGTTTTTAGCAGTTGAAGCATACCTCGTCACTAATTAAAACACTTTTGAAAGAGAGTGTGCTGAGATAGGAGTGCATTAAACAGGATTATGGGCACTATACACAAGAGGTTTCCCTCTTAATGCAAAAGTCCCTAACAGTTGTGATTTTCTCCAGCCATTAAGTTCTGAAAGCTACATTTTCCCATCCATTTCCATTGTTCGCTTACAGAGTCAAAACTGCAGTACCTCATAATTTCTTACCTCAAAATTACTGCCTTTTACTAAAATTTTTACTTCCCATACTTGTTCGAGGTTCAGAACCTTCTGAATTTCTAAAATAATGGCAAAGTTACATGGGAAAGGAATAACATTCAAGTCAGTCATACATCAGCGTGATGAATGTTCTTCAAGCCTGCAGTCCTAGCAACACAAAAATGCCTCAGGCTGGTCAAGGCAAGGACAAGGTAAGCCACAAGGAATTTAGAATTTCTCCATGAACGTATTTCCACATATATGCCAACAGATTAGCCATAATGTATAAATAACTTCTATAACCAATAGCGGCAAAAAAAAAAAAAAAAAAAGAAAATGGGCAAAGGATACGCTAGCATTTTAGAAAAAGACACATGGAAATGGCCAGTAAACATGAAACGATGTTTAGCTTCATTAGTAATCAAGGAAATGCAAAATTTAAAAAGCATGAGATACAGATTTTAAAAATTAAAAATGTAAATAACAACTAAGAGTAGAAAGAGTATGGAGAGAGTAGAAATTATCAATTCTTTTTGGATGGCTATTTAGCAGCATTTACCTATTTTAAAAAGTATATACCACTTTACACAGAACTTCTTTTTCCATGGATCTATTCTCCAGTAATACTTGCACAGAGAAATACGTATAAGGATATTCATCACGGCATTTTTTGTAATTGGGATCATTAAAAAAGCCCAATTTATCAACATAAATCATAGTTCCCCCAGACCTTGGAATTTTATGCAACCATTTAAAATAATGAAAAATATCTAAATAAATGGACAAGAAAATCTAAGATTTGTTAAGTGGGAAAAGTAAGTCAGAATAATATGTCCGATATGCCATTTACGAGACATTAATAGTTGTGTGTGTGTGTGTATATGAAGTCATATATAAATACACAGAAAAGGTCTGCAAAGAGATGCATCAAATTGTCGAAGCATGGCTCCCTCTGGGAATAGTCACTGTTGAAAGGATATAGGAAAGACACTTCCACTTTTTATTTTCCAAACTTCATTCTATTCACATGGATAAATAAGGAGCTAGTATTTACATATTGCTTTATCAATGAAATATCTGTTGTGTTTGCTCAGTCTCTTTCTCCACCAAAACAGACTAGCTGCTCTGCTGACAAAATCCCAACGTATACTTGCCTGGTAGAGTATTCTTCCAGAAGAGCAGTTCTCAAAGTGTGACCCTGGAGCAGCAGCATTGCATCACCTGGGAACTTGGTATAAATGCCAGTTCTTGGGTCCCACCTCTAATCTACTAATTCAGAACCCTGGGGGAGTGGGGTCCTGCCAGCTATGTATTAAGAGCTCCAGGCAATTCAGAGGCATGCTCAGCACTGAGAAGACTTGCTTCAGATCTTAATGAAAGGCATCAGAGTAGATGGGATTCCCCTGGGAATGCCCTGGAAGCCATAAGCAAAGCTAAACTGGACTCGAGTGTCCTGAACAACTAGAGGCAAGGACTAGCCTGAAGAACCTAATTATGCAGCTTTTCTTAGAGGAGAAATCAGAAGAAACTGCATGCAACAGAAGTAACAGTGTCTCTAGACACACACATAGATAGCAAAGCATTCTGATGCCTCCCTGCCTCCATCGCTGTGAGAGGGAAAAGCTTGCTTCTCTCTTCTGCCTGAGTGCAAATGCCTGTATCCAGGACAAAAGAGTCTTTCCAAAGAACATCCATAGCTAAGCTTCAGGAGGAGAGAAATCCCTGGAGGATGCAGTCAGCGAGTCCTTTATAGGGAAGGAGAGGACAGTCTACTGTCCCTAAAGTGAATGAGTGATCAGATGGTTCGGCCCTTTGTGAATGGAATTAATGAACCTTCAGAGAGGCATCACTTTGTACCTTCATTGTAACCTGGTAACCTTGGAAAGCCTGGAGCCGCTTTTTCTTCTCCTCTTCTTGTCCCATGCTTATCCACGTGTCTGTAATTAACACATTGCCTCCACGAGCCGCTTCCAATGGATCATTTGTCAGTGACAGCTTGGTGCCGTTCTAGCATACACAAGCATGGCTGTTAAACAAGTTCATGGGACAGAGAAAGGCCATTGTAAGTTTACATATAAGGAGCATACCTCCTTGGCATACTGCTCTGCCACCTTGGTCACACTGGGATCTGGCTCATAACCCTGCAGGGGGAAGAAGTCAACTGTTATTTAGGCAATTGTTTTGTATTAGGCTGTCTTATATATGCGTTATTTTCCTCTCAATAGCAAGCCCGCTATCCTTCCCTTTGCTGCTTCAAGTGGGATATGGTATTGACATCTAAATTCCAAACCTTCGTAGGGCTTTTGGGAATTTAACAAGGTAACCAGCTGCCCCATCTTTCTCTTATTATCCTTGACCTCTTTAATTATCAGATAAACAGGGCGTGGTGCTTTGCAGCTCTCAGTAGGGCCCCTTCTCCTTCCTCTAATAGTGTTAAGAGGATTACATACGTAATTCTACAAGCAGATGCCATTTTGTCTCCATCTTTCCTTGAGCTGTGTGGGTTTTTTTTTTTTTTTGCAATGTTTTGTTTGTGTTTTTGTTTTTGTTTTTGTCTGGGATGCTTTTCTCCGCTTGCTTCATGTGGCTAACGTTTTCAAGTCTCAGCTCAAATGTCTCCTCCGCAGAAGAACCTTCCCCAAGCACCCCAGCTAAATACGCACAGGCCACGTGCCAGTGTTCTGAGTGCAGGACTCGTGCTTTGAAATGCCATTTACACCACAAGCACCCTGCTTTTGCTCAAATATATTTGTTTGGGATCATTTGGTGAGAGCAGGGTCAGGGCTTGGGTGAAGTAAGCGAGGCGCTGAGACAGTTTAAGCAGAACTGTCGGAGTCTTTGTGAGCACAAATGGCACACCAGAGGGGCCTCGCTTGCTTGGCCGAGTCTCAGCTCTGGGTGAGGGGACATATGAGGGCACTAAAGCCTCCCCCACCCCAAGCTATTCCAGATGCCTCAGGTAGCCCTGCACCTCCCCTCTCCCTCTCCAATCTGTTCTGTCAACAGCAGCAAGGATTGTTTTCTCTGAAGCCTGCAATGTTTACCACTTGTTCCTTAAGTCCAAGCTGATTAAGAGTATCAAGGCTTCCCCCTACCCCCACATTCCCTGTTTCTGTCTCTCTTAATTCTTCTCAACATCTTGCTGTAGGAAAGGCAATCTTCTTGTTATCTCCGTACTATGTCTTGCCCCTTTCTGCCATCTCAGCCTTTTACCCTTGAACACCTCCTCCTGTCCCCTCCTGGGGGTCTTTGTTGGAACATGTCAGCTCTTCTTTTGTCAGACTTTAGCCCAGCCTCACCTCTGGACCCTCCATATGGAGGTCTTGTCAGTCCAAACAGCGCAGTTATTCTCACCTTCCTCCATCCTTCTCATTTTCCCGAATTCTTAGCATTTATTATAAGTTGGGTTTTAGAAATTCTCAGAGGAGCATTGTGATACACACTGTGATATGCCACTCACATCCCCCCTTCATGAATAAAGAACTTATTCCCCCAGCTGCTGGGCGTGCTGCCAGAAGATGGCTTTCAGCTGCCAGCCCTCTCTGGGCACTGCCTCAGCTGCAGAGAGCTGACTCATCCAAGGTCACATCCCCTTCTGGGGCGACCTACATTCAATGACTGATTGACAGAAGGGGTTGGAAACTTGACTCCTTCCTCCCAACTTGGAACAGCTCTAAATGGCCATCTCGGATCTAGAAGTCTCTGTAAGGTCAGACGAGGCTGTTGTTCGACCTGCAGTGCAGCTCGGCTTCTTCCTCTGCCCACTCCTGCTTTCCTCCCTTCCCTTCCACAGGTGTTGGTCTCAAGGGCGTGCCCTAATAAGCATCCTGCACACCAAACTCTGTCTCAGAGTCTACTCCTAGGAACCTCAGCCTGTCACAGGCATGTTCAGGTTCATTCCTTTGAAACTGTCTATTTGCACATGAGTGTCTACCGTAGTTCCTTCTCATAACAAAATTCTTGAAAGAAACTACACGTGACGCTGATGATGGTGACACAGACATTTTAGACCGCCCTCAAATAGCCGTAAGTTCTAGAGCTCTTTTATCGGGATGTGGAGAAGGTAATTAATAAAGCTTTGCTAATTTAGTAACTAATGTGACCATTCATACCAGTAAACATAAATGAAGAGGCTTCGCCATTACACCATGTGCCTCCTGCCCTGAAAATTTAGCCTTCCCTCTAGAGAGCAGGTTTTATACTCCCTATATATAATCATTCTTACAGAAGGAATCAATAAGTACTTAGAGAACCAACAGAGAGGTTTGGAAATTAGAAAATCACCCAACCTTGCATGCACTGGGCCATGACTGAGAATACAAAGAGGAATTCTTTACTCACAGCTCAGCTTTCAATACTAAATCACTCATTGGCTTTTACATAAATCTTAAAACCAGAGGAAGAAGGTGATTAACAAACCCAGTTCAGTCTAAATATTCACTTAGAACAATGTTAAAATCATTACCATCAATAGTTTATGGAGCAATTTTACAATCAAGGACAAAATTATGTTTTCTTGAACATGTAAGTTATTCCCAGTTGAAGAATGGGGAAATAGATTAATTATGGCCTTGGAGACTTCAGGGCTTCTTAAATTTACAATAAATCTCCTAGCTTTATCTTGAAAGGAAATAGGCCTACTTATAAATTAACTGAACAACTTCTGCACTATCACGCTTTCCCAAAGACTTTTTAAAATTCTCACTCCCACCAAGATTTGACAAAGTTTTAATGCTGTCTGTCATTTAAATGAGTTTTTGCCTAAGAACAATATTGAAATTACTTTGTAAGATTCAAATTTTTCCCTTTGGTGGTAATAAAACATCTCTGATACACCATAAAATGTTTAAATCCTATATTTTTTCCAGCAGAATAAAGCCTCTCCAGGAGCATCTTCTATCAGGGAACAGTTACTGTCAATAAACGTTGTCACTGTAAAAACTAAAAGCAATCACAGCTTGCATTAATACAGAGCTTTTCTTCCAACTAGATTTGGGTGACGGTGTGTTAACTCTTCCCATAAAGTGAAGGACAACCACCTTAAGCACAAGTCGGATCTGACCCTTCATTTCCATTTATGCTAAAAGAAAGAGAATTATCTGCTGTAAGAATTCTCTCTCTGAGGGGCACCTGGGTGGCTCAGTGGATTAAAGCCTCTGCCTTCGGCTCAGGTCATGATCCTAGGATCCAGGGATTGAGCCCCGCATCAGACTCTCTGCTCAGCGGGGAGCCTGCTTCCCCCTCTTTCTCTCTCTGCCTGCCTCTCTGCCTACCTGTGACCTCTTTCTCTCTGTCAAATAAATAAAATCTTTAAAAAAAAAAAAGAATTCTCTCTCTGAGTCCCCACAGTTTACTATAATAGGGTGGCTTCTAATACATGCTGTTGTCTGTGTCTGCCATTTCTTCTATGGCAAGTGTATTACGTAGAAGAGTATCCTCCCAAAATTCATTTTCAGCCAGAACCCCAGAATGTAACCTTATCTAGGAGGGTCTTGACAGATGTAAGGAGTTAAGATGAGGTCATACCTAATTAATATGGGCCTACTTTTTTTTTTTAAAGATTTTATTTATTTATTTGACAGACAGAGATCACAAGTAGGCAGAGAGGCAGGCAGAGAGAGAGGGGGAATGAGGCTCCCTGCTGAGCAGAGAGCCCGATGTGGGGCTTGATCCCAGGACCCTGAGATCATGACCTGAGCCAAAGGCAGAGGCTTTAAACCACTGAGCCACCCAAGCGCCCCAGTGCGGGCCTACTTTTAACATGACTGATGTTCTCCTACAGAGAAACAGAGACATAAAGGCAAGAATATGGAGGACGAGACTGGAAGGTTGCAGCCACAAGCCCAGGAAGCTTGGGGCTGTGGAGAGAGATGAGGATTCTTTCCTAGAGATTTCAGAGAGAGCATGGCCCTGCCGCCATCTTGATTTTGGAATTCTAGTCTCCAGAACTGTAAATAATAAATTTCTATCATTTGAAGCCACCCAGTGTGTGGTACTTTGTTATAACAGATGGCACATTGACTCAAACTGGTTCAGCAAGAGCACTAGCGAAAAGCATTTTGTTTTCTTTTTCTTTGGCAGGAGACAGTGGACAATGCCGGTGCTCTATGCAGATGCCATCGTAGGATTTCTTTTCACAGCTTTTGCTCCCTCTCCCCATTTCAATGGGCTTTTAACAGCACTTACAGCTCTTCCTGGGAAGACAGCCCTCTGGCTACCCAGCTGCTTTTCCTGCCAAAAGTGCCAGGGGATTTACTACCCCACCTCCCCTTGCTGCCTTTGACCAATGACTGTTCAAAGGATGAAAGCCCACCTACTGGGGTGTGTGGCTGACACAGTTGATTAAGCATCCAACTTTAGATTTTGGCCCAGTTCATGATCTTAGAGTCCTGGGACAGAGCCCCGCATTGGCTCCCAGTGCGGAGTCCTCTTGGGATTCTCTCTCTGCCCCTCCCCTCACTTGTGCACTTTCTCTCTCTCTCTCTCTCTCTTTAAAATAAATAAAATCTTAAAAAAAGAGGAAGCAAACCCACCTTCCTTGCCTCAGCTTGAGACAACTCTGGGGCATAAGTTACGCTTCTGAGCTCACCTGTGGGATCAGGCTGTAGCTTCCTTCTGTAGGATGATGCCTGACATGGCACTAGAGTGACCAAATCATGCCCTTTGACTGGGAGTATCCCACTTTTAGCACCGATAGTCCGATGTCCCTGGAAATCCCTCCGTCTGAGGCAAACCGGGATGGTTAGTGACTCTAACTGGCCCTCTTGCTTAGGTTCTTCCCTCTCTCTGTCCTTCTCCTACTCTCCTACAGGTCTTCCTTAGGAGTAATCCTTTAATACCTGTACACAAATCCTCACTAAATCCCTTGTGGGGAACTCAGCCCGAGACACTGGTGCAGGAAGGGATGAAGAGTGCATGAAAGCCTGGGGGACTGGGGAATTTCCTATTAGAGAAATTCAGTCATTAACCCATATTGTATAATTCATGTTCCTGGTGATTGGCAAATAAACATCTCAAACTCAAGAAGAAGAAGCAGGGAGTAATTTTAGGCCTTAGTAATTTTAAGATGCCTCTGGACGTCTTAGTTTGTTAGAGGGAACCCTCACACTCACTACTGAAATAGCAGCAAACAGATGCCTGGTCAGAAACACACTAGTCCACAGTAATTGTGAATAGTTGCTCTAATGACAGGGCCGATTTTATCTTTCACTTTGTTTCTGAAACAGTCTCTGTTTAGGGGAGTTTTCCCTTTAAAGACTCCTGATTGGAGGGGTGCCTGGGTGGCTCAGTGGGTTAAGCCTCTGCCTTCGGCTCAGATCATGGTCTCAGGGTCCTGGGATTGAGCCCTGCATCAGGCTCTCTGCTCAGCAGGGAGCCTGCTTCCCCCCCTCTCTCTGCCTGCCTCTCTACCTACTTGTGATCTCTCTCTCTCTGTCAAATAAATAAATAAATCTTTTAAAAAATCGATTAAAAAAAAGAGACTCCTGATTGGATATCATTAGCCAATCAGAAACATAATGGGGAAACAAATTCAGTAGTGATGGGATTTTTAAAAAGATTTTATTTATTTATTTGACAGACAGAGATCACAAGTAGGCAGAGAGGAAGGCAGAGAGTGAGGGGGAAGCAGGCTCCCTGCTGAGCAGAGACCTCCCCCACATGTGGGGCTTGATCCCAGGACCTTGAGATCATGACCTGAGCCAAAGGCAGAGGCTTAACCCACTGTGCCATCCAGGTGCCCCAGTGATAGAATATTTAAAAGGTTCTGTGGGGATTCTTCAGTACTGGTTTTTGTATGAGTCTCTTGTACATTAATTTTTGTCCTGTAAAAGGCCTATTTATTTTGTATGAGGCAGGGAGTGTCTTAACATAGGGCTTTTCTTGAAGGCATCTACACTTTTTTATTTGGGTGTGTTTATCTATGGATTTATGTCATTATGTAGGTAAAACATTAACATGTTGAGAAATTCAAACCACATAAAAGGATATACCATGAAAATAAAGTGTCCCTCCTATCTCTGTCCTTGAACCTCCCAGTTCCCCTTCTCAGAGGCAGCAACTATTACCAACTTCTTACATACTAAAAGTGTTACTTTTGAAAATAACCTATGAAAGAAGTCATGCCTCCTGTACATTCTGTGTGAGATTAGCAGCAGAGTAGGAAGTAAATTGGGGACATTTTCACAGACGCGTGGGACTCAGATTCGAAAAGCTGCAGGGCCCCTGGAGTTGAGTTTGAAATATTAAGCTGGTATAGAAGCCATCACTGTGACCTTCACGCTAGATTGGCATTTTTTCTACTAAACTGCAGTATTAGAAAAGCGATGACATTCTCTCTATGCCTTGGGAATTCTACACTGTCTGGATTTCATTGCTTTCTTCAGCCTCTGTTGTAGCGGTGCCCAAGGATGCCAGTCATCATAATGGCTGGCTTCAGAGCCATCAAAGGGATAATTCAGAGAGGCTTTTAAGAAAGACACACAGAAGAGAGACTTCATGGGAAATGGGCACTCAAGAGGCCACATAAATGTAATAGTAATGCTAGTTACATAGCCTTAAGTTTGTGGCCTCACCTGTACCTTCCTTGAATGGAAGACTGGTTTGTTTTCACTGGTAGTTGTATCTGGGATGATTTAAGAGGGGCTTAGTCTCAAGGCAGAAAGTTCCCCTACCTTTGGAGTAGCTGCCTGAAGGTGCATCCCGAATTTTGCAGCACTCATCATGATGGAATGCAGAATGTTGTTCCCATCCCCAATCCAGCTGAGGGTAAGGCCTTTCAGAGAGCCATAGTGTTCCTAAAAGCCAAGGGAGGAGGAGATTACATCCAGGAGGAAAGCCATTGTGTGAAACAATTATTAGAGCTAAAATAAAGGAAAGAGTCAGCCTTCACCTCATTTTTTATAGCTTTGTTGGAATGAATAAACTACTAGTTTTTTGTTTTTGCATTATATAGAGCAATTCAATAATATGAATGTACAATCACAATAAATAGCAAAATGACTTGATGTCTTAAACCATGACATCATATGAACTCATACAGAGACTCATAGTTTCATACATTTAAAATCTGAATCTTTGTTGGATTCATTCATTCGTTCGTTCATTCATTCATTCACTCAACAAATTGAGTGCCATCAATGTCCAGAGGCTTTCTTTGGTCCTGGAGATAGAACAACGAAGAAAGGAGAGAAAAAAATAATCACTACCTTTATGGAGCTTACATTCATTGGTATTAGAATGGGGAAACACAATGCATCTGGAACAGTGGAACATGGTGTCTATGTTTGCATTTATATAAAATTCAAAAACATGCTCATTAATATTTTGGTTGTTTACAGATATAGATGTGTAGTCAAAATATAAACACATGCCTGGGAATTATAAATACAAACATCAGGAAAATAATTTCTTTGTGGGGTGAAAGGAAATGGGATCAGGGAGAGTTACCCAGTAGGCTTCAACTCTTTCTATTATTTGAAAACAAAAAATTTCTAAAGTAAGATTTGACAAAACTATGTAATAGGCTTCAGGGCATTTGTTTTATTTTTCTTGAAGTGTCTGTAGGCTTCACAGATTTTATATATTCATAAAGATAATATTTTAAAGGGGTGCCTGGGTGGCTCAGAGGGTTAAGGCCTCTGCCTTCGGCTCAGGTCATGATCTCGGGGTCCTGAGATCGAGCCCCGCGTCGGGCTCTCTGCTCACAGGAAGCCTGCTTCCCTTCCTCTCTCTCTGCCTGCCTCTCTGCCTACTTGTGATCTCTCTCTGTCAAATAAATAAATAAAATATTAAAAAAAAAGATAATATTTTAAAAATAGAAAAGCTAAACAACTTTGAGATCGCAGAACTACTACATGGTGAATCTAGGATTTAAATCCAAGTCCATCTGATTTAAATGCCATGTTTTTAATAAGCTGCTATTTATTCACTCAACTCCTGCTTTGAGTATCTTCTATATGAAGGCATTGCACCAGGCCATGCAGCGGACAATATGATGAAGAGGAAATTTTATTGTCCTTCAATAAATCTGTAATCTAGTAATGATGAAGCCCCAGAGGGGGGGCATTAAATTATCTGGCATATATGTAAAGCCACACCTGCCAGCAGCCACTTGGTATCTAACATTGTTGTATCATCTTCTCTGCATGAATCCTATCCTCATCACCAAAGAGTTCTATTTCATTTTGAGTTTAACTTCACATTCATATGTGTGTGGCTTATTCAAATAAGGAGGAAAATGGACCCATCACTTCTCCCTGTCTTCCAGAACAGTCCATCCACAGAGAAACCATGATTGTCAGGATTCCCGATGGCAAGACCATGTAGATTGGCTGTGGCAAGCCAAATGAGATGAATCTTTTCAAAGTTATTCAAGTTTCTAATTTAAGGGGACATGGCTAATTTTGCCTCGGTTCTATAAATTCTATGTGTTCTTAACTCCAGTCTCAAGCAATCAGTTTATTAAAATGATAGAAAATGGCCTCCCTCTCAGAAAGTGATTTGGTAGTGGACCATTTTGAATATTCAAAGCATACTCAACCAGTCTTCATTCCCAAGCCACAGAGCCGGATGTATGTAGGATTACATAAAACATTTCCATTCTGTATGCTCCAACATTCTCTGTTCATCCTCTCTGTTAAATATGTCCTCAGAAAACAGTGATTGAAAGAACAGGGGATGGGGGGGTGGGAATAAAAGAGGTTGTAAATTGAGTTGAGAATAGAAGGATCTGATGATCTGTTTTTAACAATGCCCTGTTTCCTTTGGAGATCTAGCATTCACACATATGCTATAGTTCTTTGCCAAAGTGATATTTGAAAACAAAACACCAATACCATGATTTAAATGGTTCCATTTAGAGCTAGTTGGGAACAATTTATTTATTTTGCTTTTATGTAAGGCAAAGAAATAAGCCAACCTGGAGCGTGAGGTAATCAGCCAGGATCTGGATAGGATGGTACAAATCTGACAGCCCATTGATGATTGGGATGGATGCTTCTTTAGCCAGAATATCTAGATCTGATTGTTTGTACACTCGAGCCAGCACTGCATCTGTCATGCTAGACAACACACTGCAGGAGACCAAGAAAAGATAATCTAAGTTAATTATGCTTAATAATTCCTTCTTTAGACATGATCTTAAACAGGAATAAGAAATGCTAATAAATTAGAATTGTTACAAAGTTACAGCTACGTAACATGACAGATTTTAAAGCTAATATTATGGCACCTGGGGGGCTCCGTCAGTTAAGCATCTGCCTTTGGCTAAGATCATGATCCCAGGGTCCTGAGATCCAGCCCCACCTCAGGCTCCCCGCTCACTGGGGAGTCTGCACAGTGGGAACTGCTCATGTTCTCTCTCTCATACCACCCCTTTCTCTCTCAAATAAATAAATAAAATCTAAAAAAATAAAAGCTAACATTAAACATGTAGTCATTATAGGAGCCAGATGTTGTTCCACTGATCTCATCCAGTGACCACTGATTTTACTGTTTTTTTACAGGGATAAGAAATCAATTGTGGGCCTAGCAAGTTATGACAATGAATTATAACTGATAAGGGGCAGTTGGTAAAGTTAAAAGGAACAAGACCAAAACAAGGTATACAGAGTGACATTAATGGTCTGGCATGTGGCTCATTTTCTTTAATGTCATCCCACAGACATATATCCATTTTCAATGTAAAATTGAAAGTACGTGTGTGGCAGCCATGGTTGCACACCCAGGTTGCCACACAAGAAAGAACCTTCTGGTAGGAGTCTCATTAGCCGACAACCCCCAGCTGCTGCACTTTTGGGATACACTGTAGTGTTTCCACTAAGGCCACACTCCCCCCGTACTATATTCCCAGCCAATGGCTGAGCAGAGTGGGGGCACAAGAGCTGAGTTAGTCTGCCTGACATGGGACTGCTCCAATGGGCAGTCTTTGCTCTGAGGTTCCCCATTGTCCTGGCCAAGACTTTCTCAGACCTCTGCTGCAGTCTCAGGTTCTTTTTACCCTATTCCTTCCTCCCTCTTCTTCCTTCAATATGGTAGAACCTGCACTGTGGTCTGAAGGCTTTCCCTGCCTACTTCTGCTTCCTCCTTCCTTCATCCTTCACAGTTGTTTCCCCCATCAATTTCTTGCAAGTCTAATTTCATTATGGAGTCTGCTTCTGCATGAACTTGAATGACACAATCCACAATAAACTTCTGTAGGGGCTGAGCCTGAGAAGGCATTCAGCCCTTGTCCCTGTACCCTACATAGCTATCAGCATCTCTGAAAAAAAGACAGAAAGTATTCGACATCATAAACACAAAAATCCACCAAAAAGGCAAGGCAAACCAAATCATGGCCATGAATTCGAATAGCACAAAGAAAGGTGAATGTTATTATTTTCATTTCATAGCTGTAGGACCCAAGACACAAAGAGGTTAAGTAACTTGCCCCAGACCACACAGCTGAGTAAGCTGGAGGAGCTCCTATTCAAACCGAAGTCAATTTAAGTCAAAACTCCATGTTCACTATGGAGTATTATGCCTCCATCAGAAAGGATGAATACCCAACTTTTGTAGCAACATGGACGGGACTGGAAGAGATTGTGCTGAGTGAGATAAATCAAACAGAGAGTCAATTATCATATTGTTTTACTTATTTGCAGAGCTTAACAAATAACATGGAGGATGTGGAGAGATGGAGAGAAGGGAATTGAGGGAAATTGGAAGGGGAAACTATGGACTCTGAAAAACAACCTAAGGGTTTTGCAGGGGCGGGGTGTGGTGGGAGGTTAGGGGAGCCAGGTGGTGGGTATTAAGGAGGGTACATATTGCATGGAGCACTGGGTGTGGTGCAAAAACAATGAATACTGTTAAGCTGAAAAGAAAAAAACAAAAAACAAAAAACTCCATGTTCTTGGGGCCCCTAGGTGGCTCAGTTGATTGAGTGACTCTTGCTTTCCCCTCAGGTCATGATTTCAGGGTCATGAGATTGAGCCCTGTGTTAGGTTTTCTGCTCCACAGGGAGTCTGCTTGAAGATTTTCTCCCTCTGACTCTTCCCCACTTGTTTCTCTCCCTTTCTCTGTTTCTAATAAATAAATCAATCTACCAAGAGTATAAGAGTGTTCCCCTTTCTCCACATCCTCGCCAACATTTGTTGTTCCTAGGGAGGCAAAGCTGAATGGGAAGAAATCAGAGAGGGAGACAACCATGAAAGACTCTGAACTCAGGGAAACAAACAGTATTGCAGAAAGGAGGTGGGTGGGGGAATGGAGTAACCAGGTGATGGGTATTAAGGAGGGCTAGTGATGTGATGAACACTGGGTGTTATACCCAACTGATGAATCATTGAACACTATATCAAAAACTAATGATGTACTATACGTTGGCGAATTAAACTTCATAAAAATAAAAATAATTTTTAAAAAAATAAATCTTTTAAAAAGTCCATGTTCTTACTGTTAAAACACATTTCCTCAACTTTGCACGTGTAAATATCTGGAAGGAAAGTCTGGGATCCATATTTTAATTTTTTTCCATGAATCAGAGTGATGGTGTTTCCTCAGCTAAAGCTTCAGCCTTACAAAACTAGCAAGGATGGCCTTTGGTTTAAAATCTCATTTTCTTATTATTTAAAGGGAAACCTCTACAATAGAGGCTTCTATCATTTTGGTTTTAAAGAATCTTTTTTTTAATGACAAAAGAATTTGGAAAGCCACTCATAGTAGTAGTTAGAGTAAATATAATTGTGATTATAAAGTACCCATTGGGGTTCTTGTTCTGGTTCTGTAACTTACGAGCTGTGTGACCTTGGAAATGTTATATGATTTCTCTGTGACTTAGTTTCTTCATCTCTAAAACAACAACAGAAATATCTATCCTATTGAGTTGTAAGGATTACATGAGATTACCTATTTAAAGGGAATAGTATGATGTCTTATTCATAGTAAGAGATCAGTAAGTAGTAGATATTATTACCATGTCAAAAGAAATTGCAACTCAACAACAACAACAACAAAAACAAAAAACAAAGAATCCAATTAAAAAATGGGCAAAGGACCCGAATAGACATTTTTCTAAAGACATACAGATGGCCAAAAGACACATGAAAAGATTCTCAGCATCACTCATCATTAGGGAAATGCAAAAAATTAAAACCACAATGAGGTATCAATTTACGCCCATTCAAATGGCTAAAATCAAAACCAAACACACCAACTCAAGAAAGAGAAAGAGAGAGAGAGAAAGAAAGAAAGAGAAAAGGAAAAAAGAAAGGGAAAGAGAGGAAGGAAGAGAGGAAGGATGGATGAATTTCCGAATCACAGGCCCTACTCAAATTTACCGAATCAGAAGCTGCATTTTAATAAGGTTTCCAGGTTATTAATTTGCATATTAAAGTTTGAGATCACTAATAGAGACATAATTGAGGCCATTAAATTTTTAAAAGTACCATCCATTCATTTCTTAGAACCCTAACCTGGCAAAATAGGATTTTGTCCATAATCTCTGGCAGAGAGTGCTTTCTAGTTCAATTGAAGGAAAAAGGTATCTCAAATCCTAAGAAATGAATAATCCACTCCATTAAGGCCTCCCTTGTTAGAATAACCAGGTGCCCTGGGCCATCCGATGACCTATGGCAATGGTTCCCAAACTTTGGTGTGTATCAGAACTAAATAAAGAACTAATAAACTACGGAGCCCCAAGCTCCTGAAATAGGGGAGAAATCTGGGTCTTTGTACTATTACCAGGTTTCCCAGATAACTCAGATAACCTTACAAATGTTGAGAACCACTGTCCTAAGGCATAAGCTTTATGTTAAAAGAATTTTAAATCTTCTTCCTTTCTTCAAGATCTTAATAAAAATTCCCTCCCCAGTACAGATATACTGATGCTTCATGGTATGGAATGCAGGCTTTTAACTCTATCATGATGAAGTCATTTAGATGGAGGTAGATATCCCACTAAGGTTTGTAACTGTAACCACTTATCAGTTCCCTATTTCAGAAGAATTGGTTAATTTTATGATACCTAAAGTCCTGAGAGAGAGAGGTAGAGGAGTGTTTGACTGGAAAGGACTTCTTGAAATATGCATCACTTCCTAAAGTGTGTACAAATAGGATAAAAAAAACAATCTGGATTAACCATTGCCGTTGACCTTATTTTACTTATATTGTAGCTTCTCAAATAATTTTAGTGAGCTAGAACCATAGGTCTCCAGCCTCTTAAGGGTTTTTTTTTTTTTTTTTAGATCTTATTTATTTTTTTGACAGACAGAGATCACAAGTAGACAGAGAAGCAGGCAGATAGAGGGGGAAGCAGGCTTCCTGCTGAGCAGAGAGCCCAAAGGGATTGTGACCTGAGCTGAAGGCAGAGGCTTTAATCCACTGAGCCACCAAGGTACCCTTCCAACCTCTTAAGGTTTCAAGAATTTTACAATGTATTGTTGAGTTTTGCTAGATTTAATGTGTGTTATATATAAATGTTATCTTAACCTCATAGATGAGGAAACCAA
The DNA here is from genome assembly GCF_964662115.1 of Mustela nivalis. NCBI lineage: Eukaryota > Metazoa > Chordata > Mammalia > Carnivora > Mustelidae > Mustela > Mustela nivalis. The sequence goes on from NC_139040.1 coordinate 100,235,283, forward strand.
GTAATTAGAGCAAGGTTAGAAAGAATGAAGAATGATGAAGCTGAAAGAGGGAGACACGAGGGGAGCAGCTGGAGAAGTCAGTGCCCTATGGACATGAAGATTTCAAGATGATTGAAAAAGGGCAGTTGTGGTTCCCTCCCTTGAACAATTCCAAGAGCTCTCGAAGCAAAGCAGCCAAAAGACAAACATGCATTTACTTGACCTTTTTATAATGTGAAGTTGATGCCTCAGGAACCTATATGGTAGAATCTTAACGAGAGAGTACCTGGCCTGCTTTACTGAGATTGCACAACACCTCCTAGGACAGAGGTTCTTGACCTTGGCTGCCCATTAGGATCACCTATGGAGCTGTAAAAATCCTGATGCCATATTCTGCCCTTTGGAAAATGAAAGCAGAGATATGGTAGAAGATTCACATCGATATTTTTAAAGCTTACCAAGTTATTCCAATATGAAGACAACAAGACTGAGAACAGTTGTTCTCAAAAATAGAAAGAGGATGTGGGAAGAGAGTGGGATCTTCTGCTGTGGGATAGAACAATGGAGAGGCAGAAAGTCTCAGTAGTCTCAGAATCTTATAGTATAAGAAAAATAAGAGCTAAAAACATGATGTGCTATACTGGAAAGAACAAGATCTTATAGACTTATAAAAGAGGCATTTTGGGGGTGCATGGGTGGCTCAGTTGGTTGAGTGGCTGACTATTTTGGGTCAGGTCATGATCTTGGGGTTGTGAGATCAAGCCCTGCCTCAGGCTCCACACATAGTGTGGAATCTGCTTGAGATTCTCTCTCTTTCTACCCCCCCCCCCAACTTGCTCTCTTTCTCTCTAAACAAATAAATGGATAAAACCTTAAAAAAAAAGAAGACATATTTATTTTCCTTTCAGCTCAGTCACTACCAGGAACAGTTCAATGGCAGCTGCAATAACTAATCTTTTCCCTTTCAGCACTTATAAGTATCCCTAGTACCCAGAATTTGGTCTTAATATTGTTATATTAAAAAGAAGAAGAAGAAAAAGAGTGTCTGCCTTCAGCTCAGGTCATTATCCCAGGGTCCTGGGATCCAGCACCTAATCAGGCTCCTCACTCAGCAGGAAACCTGCTTCTCCCTCTCCCACTCCCCCTGCTTCTGTTCCCTCTCTCACTGTATCTCTGTGTTAAATAAATACATGAAATCTTCTTTTAAAAAGAAGGGGGAAAGAGAAACTATTACAGGATTGTTGATTCCATGTCCTTGGGCTGGACTAAATCAGTACAGGTCTATAACACCCTGTGGTTTCCAGGAAGCAAATGTGATTTTAAAATGGCAGAGGCAGTGCTAAAAGGAAAAAAAAAATCAACTTGAAGAGCTCCCATTTGTCAAGTTGTGGTCACTTATAGTACCAAAAATCATCAAATAAAATAATTTGTGCCTCTAAAAGTCCATCATGCTAATAAAGAAAGAGTTAATGCAAAGAAAATGTATAAAAACATAATTGTAGCATCAGTGAAGAATGGCTATTACCATGTACATTTGAATTTATTTACTAAGTAAGAAAGTATTTATATATATCTACATTTACAGATAGATCTTTTGTGGGTTTTTGTTAAGTATATTTCTCTTTTTTATTATGTTCAGTTAGCCACTGTATAGTACATCATGAGTTTTTTATATAGTGTTCAATGATTCATTAGTATATTTCTGTTTATAAAGCATAGATACATACCATTTATAATGTGTGTAAATCACAAAGTATTACATTAACTTAGAAGCCAAATTCCTAGAAATGGTAGAAACCGTAACACAAATGGGCAGATGCTGTCAGCATTTGTGGTTTTATAGAAAGTGAAGTAGAAAAGGAGTGTAGCAGTTAACTAGCACCAGTTGCCATATACAATTTCCAATTAGAAATATGACATGACCATTTATTCCAAAATAACTTAGTTAATGGTCCTGAAGAAGAATCTAAATTTTCAGCCTCACCTTCCTGCCTCCCTGGGAATAAAACTTCTTAATGACCTGACTAATTATAAAACAATATCATTAAGAAAGGCATATATTTTAAAATATCCAAACCAGGCCAGGTTAATATATCATGAAGACATTACAGTGGGTCTGCCAGATATGAAAAACAAAGAAAATAAAACTTAAAAGATTTCTGATCTTTTAATTTCTGTAAAAAGTCAGAATCTATATGAAAAAACTAAAATTAGGGTCCTATGGTACATACAGTAATGCTCCCCGCCCAAACATGCCCATGTCCCAGTACCCAGAACCTGTGATTAAGTTACCTTAGATAGCAAAAGGAATTTTGTAGATAGGATTAATTAAGGATCTTGAGACAGAGAGATTATCCTGGGATGGGCCCAATGTAATAACAAGGGTCCTCATAAGAGAGGCAAGAGATCAGGAAAAAGAGAAGATGCTAGCTTCTTGAAAAGGGAGGAAGGTTGGAAAGGGTGAGGACTTGGATTCTTTCTCCCCTGGAGCCTCCAAAAGGAACACAACTGTGGACTCATTTTAGACATCTGACCTCCGGAAGTGTAAGATAATAAATTTGTGTTGTTTGAAATCACAGTGTATGGTAATTTGTTAAGGCACCAATAGGAAACCAATATAGATCCATGATAAAAAGTGAAAGTGATGTTCTAAAAATATATTCAGCCTAGTGGCCAGCCATGTGAGTTTAGTTCATCTTGACCTTAGCAACCAGTTCCCACAACCCAACCAAAACTGAGTGTTCAGCAATCCACTTAACCTGCATTACTAGCCTCTTGAGGTTCTCTTCCCTCCGCCCCCCGGCTTTCCGATTTGGTAGAATTACAAAGGTAAGTTCTGAAAAGGTATCAAAGTAGTCTTTTGTAGAATTCCTTACAAACCAGCAATGTAGAGAAGTTTCAATTCCAGGGTCATAAAAGATAAGAATAAAAGTAGGGATAAAGATGTAGAGCAACATCTATGATATTAATAGCATGGTGCCCAGTTCTGTTGTTAAAATATTAATCAGCTCTATAAATCAATGGGCTATTTTTGTGTATCTTTTCCTTTTTCAAAATGTTTAGAGCATCCAAGGAAATCCAAAACACTAGGCTTGTGATTAAGTTAAATGTTTAAGAGCATTTGAATTAAGTTTGCAATCAGTGTTTAAATGGTTGAGGAGACTTGTTTTGTTCAGTTAATATGTATTTGACTTATTGGTTAAGTAGTATGTGACTGTTTAAAGCAGTTGTTCTGAAATTTGAACACACATCAGAATCACCAAGTGAGCTTGTTGAAATACAGTCAGTTGGGTTTCTGATTTAGTAAGTGTGGGTTGGGTCCCTAAAGAACTTGCATTTCCAACAAACTCCCAGGTACAGCTTATTCTGCTGGCTTGGGGACCACACTTTGAGAACCACCAAGGAATGTTAGCTATTTTATGTTTAAAGGAATGCTAAGTGCTTGATAAATTCATAAGATTAATATTTTGGGATGTCAACAAAGTACAAAAACTAGGGTTTATGGCTTTAGGCTCAGAAAGCCCCTTGGAGATTAAAGCATCTATGGGCAAAAGGGAGTATGATGAAGCTTGATAGAAAATGCCACTTTGATCCTTCTACCACAGAAGCTGAAGATGAAGTAGAATTAATGATAGAAGGGGGAAAGGAACAGTCTCCAGGCTGTTTTCACACTGGAATCACTTATGGAAACAAAGATATTAAAGACCTTTAGTTACTTATCTGTTTTTTTGTCAATAATGCTGCGTTCTACTTAATGTTTTAAAGTTGCCATAAATCATAAAGAAATTACCACTCTTATTTTTCTTCTTCCAGGTTACTAAAGATCTTTAAAGAACAAAACAAAACAAAATAACCTTTTCACTGGAAACAATGGCAAAGCTGTAACTGGAGCTGGACTTGCAGAGCCATTAACAGTAATTTGAGCTTTCTATGCCTCTCTATCAATTTTTACCCAGCTTTAAGTATTGTAAGAGCCGAGTTATATGTGCTACAAATGAAAGACTGACAAGTTAAAATACTCTCTCTAGCTCTATAATGACTTGATTTTTGTCAGTTTTCATTTCCATTGAATATATAGAATTCTGTTTGCCATCTGGTGGATTTCTGCAGCTTTGTAGACAATCTTGGGCCTCTGTCACTGATGGTAACAAAACAACTTTTACAAAATCCAAATTTCCCAAATTTAAAGTTTCTCACATGCATCAGTTTCTTCTGGATGTTTGATGGCCAATTAAGGTTTAGAAAAAATAATCCATAAGTTAAAACATTTATTCAACTTGATTTTACTTGAATGTTTAAAATGTGGTCTATTTCCCCTATAATTACCCCCATCACTTCTTCCCCTAGGAAAAGAGACATAGGACTTTAAGTGGAGAGATGGTTCAGAAGATAAAATATTAACATTGATTATTTTAGGATGATGGCAGTATTGGTGGTTCTGTCTATATTTTTATAACTCTTTTAGTATTCTCTACAAAAAAGATGATTACTGTAATAACCAGGAAAAAAACACCTCATACCATTCAAAAAAAGAAATTTCTTCCAAACATGATTTTGAAAGTAATTGAGAATAAATTAAGGCTTCTTAGAGCAATGGCTAATTCGTGGTCTTGGTAAGTAAAGAAATGTACAGGATGAGCCTGGAACATTTTGCCATATCAAAAAGCAAGGGAGTTATCAAAGCCTGAGAGAGTTAGGTCAAAACGACCCAGTAGCCAGCTGGAGGACAGATCACACTGTCCAAATATGGGTAATTTGAACAACAATAAGAATAATAACTGCAATGAATTGAAGCCTTTAAATATGTTAAAATACACGAGTTTATAGAGAGATGAAAGAACAGAAGAACCTTGACAAGAGTCATAACAAGACCAATTTCAAGTTAATGTAGAAGGGAACTCTCAGGCAGTTTGTATAAACTCTCATCAGAACAGTCAGACTGCATAAAAATGAAACAAGATTGCACGGTATGTAGCATGCCCTGATAGTGGATAATTTCATGCAAACTTCAGGCCAATTCTGAAGAAATGGTGTGGAGGAGGCATGAAAAGGATGGATGATCTAAAGAACCCATAAAGACCTTTCTAACCTTGAATTTTTATGATTCGTTGATATTTTATCCTTTGGTATAAGATCAAAACTTTTTTTTAGAAATTAATTAAAACTCTCAGAAGACCAAAACAAAACAAAACAAAAACAAAAAAATACCATAAGCAAAGTTCCCCATGGTCTCAGGAAAGCCCCTGCAGAGTCTTTGTGCTTGGGTGAACAGCCGCTAAAACAAAACAAAACAAAACAACCAACAAAACAGAAAAGAAAACACCAGGAGTGTCCTGGGCCAGATCTTATGAGCAAGCATGGATATTGGTGAGATGGACAATCATACAATAATCCTGATGCTGTTAGAAGTTGAGTTGTTCCTAAACTTACTGGAGCGTGGTGAATGTGTTGCAAAAGCCAAAGGCAAACAGAACTTGTATTCTCATGGGGTCCTGCCCCCACATTCTTCCTTTTGTCCTTATCCTGCCTTGAATCAGACTGTGTGCCCCCTAAATTCCAGTTTGTTATCAGTGACAGCCAGATTTTTTTAGTTATATCAATATAAGAATAATGAGGACACAAAATAATACCTTTAACAAAGCCAGATGGGCTCCTCTCAAATGGGCTGGTGTTGGAAGAAATCCAGGGATGCTGAATAATTGCTACATGCGATTTATTCATGAAAGCTTTTATAATGGCCAGATTACTTTGACTTAGGTATTAGTGCCTAGTTTTGAGGTCCTCGGGGATAAATGGGTAGGGCATAATGGCATTGAGAATGACCTCCTCAAAATGTGTCATAGGAATTTCAGCCTTGGGTCACTGTAAGCTGACTAGGAGACCACAGTGATGTCTCAAATTAAATCAGAACTTTCCTGAGATTGAATCAGGCCATAACTTGGTTCAATCAATATTACTTGAATTTATTCTGTGTACCTGTGCTTTATAAGCATTATCTCATTAATCCTCATGTAATTCATTGAGATAAGTATTTGTATCTCCACTCTACAGCTGAGGAACCTGACTCAGAAGCAACTAGTCCAGTGTGGTATGAGTTGTGACTTCAACTGAACCCCAACCCTGTTTCATAGCCCCTGCAATTTCCACTGTGGCAAACTGCCTCTATACTATGAAGAGTCATAGTTCATGGTGTGAAGGACTGAATTTTGTCACAATTTACCCAAGGACATACAACAGCCATGACTGCTAGCTTTTTGGTGACCTCTGTAAAGATTCATGGAAATATCATATTTTCAATTTATAGATACATCAATTTATTAGTACCTAATTTGGTGTAATATTTTAGAACATTTTAGTAAGAAACCTAAGAAAGATTGCCTTTTTCGGTCTTAATATCACTCATATAAATACCTTCAATATGAGCTTTCCAGCTTTTTAAAAACATTCCTTTCAACATGGTAGTGGTTCACTCCATTATTTGAGGACTGTGTCCCATCCACAAATCCCTCTGTCACTTCCATTATTTGAGCTGTCAGAATGACAAGGATTTGAAACCTTTCCATGCTGTTGCAGGGGCATGTGGATGTGTGTGTAGTGGGTTGAATGGTGTCCCCTAAATTCATATCCAATTGGAAACTCAAAATGGTTCCTTTTTTGGAAATAGGGTCTTCATAGAAGTAATGAGTTAAGATGAGGTCACACTGGAATAGGGTGAGCCTTACATCCAACAACCAATGTCCTCATAAGAAGGGGAGGGGTTACACAGACATATAGAGAAGATACCCAGTTGAACATGGAGGCAGAATTTGGAGGGATGTAGCTACAAGCCAAGGAACACCAAGGATTGCCAAAAGCCTTCAGAAGTTAGGCAAGGCAAGGAAGGATTCTACCCAGAGCCTTCAGACACAGCATGTCTTTGCTGACACCTTGATTTTGGACTTCTAGCCTCCAGAACTGTGAGCAAATAAAATAATCTCTATTGTTTTAAGCCACCAAGTTTGTGGTCATTTGTATGGCAGCTCTAAGAAACGAATATAGTGGTTTCTGCTGATTTTCTTTTCTACTAGTTTTACATTGGTGGAACACATTTTAGTAATCTCCACCATAAGTAAATTACACCTATAGGGAAAGTAGTTAGAGTAGAACAAGGTTACACTGGTTTTCTGGGGAGCCTTTCATACACACCGTTCCTGAAGCTGCATCACTAGGTGCTGTATAGCGAAAATGAGGGTAAAGCTATTATGCCCCTTAGAACTGTGGACTCAGAGTTTAGGCACCAACAAGTCATCATGATGGAAGACACAGAAAGCCTTGAACCTGGAGAGATAATGTCCTACTCTCGTGGTGAAGTTCCATCCAATTTTAAACTTCCAAGGAATCCATGATCTCAGTCATGCTAAGGTGTCACTTCTGGTGTTATATCTAAAAGGATAAGGCCAGAGTGAAGGCAAAAATAGACTGCCCAACTCTTAACCCCAGTAGAGTACCAGAGAATTGACAAAATCTGAAAACACCCTCAAGTCTGAAGCAAGTTTAGATGAAAGAATATGTATTTTGTGTGTCTTGTGATATGTTAGGGGATGGAAAAGAATTACTAAGAGAGATTTTTCAAAAGAGGGAAGTGAGCGATGATTGATTCTATTGGGAGCTTGGCCCTATAGGGATCCACACTGAACTGAGCAAACAGTTCGAATCTTGAGGCTATCCTTCCATGGGTACAATATATTCTCCCTTACCAGTTAGACTGTATCTAGGTAAAGGACATTTAGCAAAATCCATAAGAGATGAGAGCCCAGTGGTGCAAAACATGAGTTAATACAGCAGTCCTGAGATGGCTGTCTTTGAAATGCCCACTTACAGGGTTGGCCTTTGGCAGGCATCTGGGAACTTGGACTTTTGGAGGGTTTCCACCATTCATGGATATAGTAAGGATGGCTCACTGCCTAAATTGTATAAACACTATGGATTATACCGAACACTTCCCTTCCTTCTGGGATTCTAGAATTTGGGTTTATAATAGGCTGAGGGTGCCCAGGTCACCAGCTGTCAATAAAAGTCTTGGGAACTGTGTCTCTAACAAGCTTTCCTGATAGACAACATTTAGCATGTGTTGACACAACTCATTGCTGGGGGGGAATTAAACATGTCCTGTGTGGCTCTACAGGGAGAGGACCCTTGGAAGCTTGTGCCTGGTCTACCCTGGACTTGGCCCCAAGTACATTTCCCTTTGCTGGTTTTGTTTTATAGGTTTTTATTTGTTTGTTTTTGTTTTTGTTTTGTTTTGTTATGGATCTTAGCCATTCGTATGACCATTTGTTGTGTCCTATGAGTAAGTCCTCCTAATGAATTCTTGAAACTGCGGGTGATTTGGGTGACCCTGACACACCAGCTCTTCCATAATATCAGCCAACAGTTCCATCTCAGTGTGCCCCTATTCCCCATTAGCACCCCCAGATTACACAATACTGAACTCAGACTTAGCTAAGGAGAATTTACCCATGATATTTTGAAGAGTGGACAGGTTTTATTCTTGTAGTCAAGAAAGAGCAACACGTTTTATTTTGGATGTGTATTTGGGTACTTCTTGGTCTGGTTGATCTTTCCTTTGGTGGCTGAAACAGGACTAACTTGTAAGGGTACCTCTTAAATTATTTGAATATCTAAAATATGTTTGTTTGCAAATTTTAAAATACTGCTTGCTGTCCTTCTGTTCCTGAATACATTAAACTTGTTCTTGCCTTAAGCTTTTGTAGCAGCTTTTCCTATCTGTAGTGCTTTTTCCCACAGGTTTGCATACCTGCCTCTGCCTTTTCAGTCTGTTCTCAACTGTTATCTCCCTGGAGAGAGGCCTTTCCTGACCACACTATCTAAAGTCAGCCCCACCCGACCCACAGATCACCTTGCTTTTTGCTGCATCATAGGACATATCCCAACCTGCTGTTCTATTCATGCTTTGTTAAGTGAAAGCCTCCTCCCACTGAAATATAATTTCCAACAAGGATTTTGTTTGATTTGATCAGCATTTTATTCTGTGCTAAAACAATTCCTGGAAGAAAAGCTAGGCATTCAATAAATATTTTTGAATACACAAATAATTAAATCATTTGACTAAATAATTAACAATTTGGAAATTGCACTTAACAGCTTTTAGGAGACTAGCCCAGTTTTGCCTTTTTTTTTTTTTCTTGTTGCCATATTCACTGTATTCCCCCTTTCATCAATGGGCAGTCACTGTTTTCATTTCACCGGACCCCCAAAGTAGCCAGACAGGCAGATGGAGAAGCAACACCATCAATCAGTGTCAGGTGTGCACCATCTTCTTGATTTGAAAAGGCCAGCACTGTCATTTAAACATCATCCAATCTCTTTGCATCTTACAAAGTTGGATTTCCACAAAAAGCAAGGAGGCAATTGCTATGGATTGTATGCTGCATATTGGCAGGGTAGATGTCATTAAGATTCACTTCCTTGCTTCTCCAATTCAATTGCTTCTGTGAAAGGCAGTGGATTTCTCTTGCCTTCTTCAATTTAGATTTATTGAATTTCTGAATTTCAGCCATATCTTGTTTGTCAGATATTTTGGCAGATTAAGCAGTAATGGGGTACATAGAAGAAAGTCAGATTCCACAGAAGCTACTGTGCCCCTCTTTCTGACGTCTCCATTGCTCATTTCAGCCTCTTCTGTTAGTGCACTATGCTTATTCTCCTTGTACCCTAAGTATTTCCTTCTGCCTTCCCTAACTGCACCTGTCCTTAAGGTTCAGCCTTCTGCAATTCTCCCACAAGGAAATTCTGGAGCTCATTTTCTACCACCGAGTTTATGGTTCTATTTATCCAGCTCTCAGCTTCATCCAAGGTCTATCTCCAGTGGCTAGTGGACATTTGCATCGGAGGTTCAGCCTTTAATGCAATATGTCTAATACCTAATCTAGCACCTACTCTCCAAAGCAGAAACTCCTTTCAGTTTTCTGCTTCTGCTAATGTACCCACATATATTTTAAGAATAACAAATCTGGGAGTGCCTGGGTGGCTCAGAGGGTTAAAGCCTCTGCCTTTGGCTCAGGTCATGATCTCTGGGTCCTGGGATCAAGCTCTCTGCTCAGTGGGGAGCCTGCTTCCTCCTCCTCTCTCTCTCTCTCTCTCTCTTTCTGCCTGCCTCTCTGCCTACCTGTGATCTCTGTCAAATAAATAAATAAAATATTTTTAAAAAGAATAACAAATCTGAAATCATTCTTTCTCCACTATCAATGTACCCTTCACAATCAGTTATCTTGAAACCATATACATATTTTATTAGCTATCCCTTCTTTACCGTTCCCTTCACTCACACTCTAGCATAGATTGACAGCACAATACCCCAAGATTACTACAGAGCCTTCTAATTCAGGGTTTCGCAAATTATGGTCTGGCCACCCGGGCAACAGAATCATTTGAAGAGCTTGTTATAGATTCCTGAAAACGATCTGAGCTCTCGCTGCAGAATTAAAATTTCTGAGTGTGGGGCCTAGAGTTCTGCCTTGAGATACACCTCTGTGTAAGGACCACCACTTGATACCTAATCCATTCACATGCAATGGAGAGTATAAATTGCACCTTAAGGATCTCATTTTATAGAAGCCCTCATTTTATAGAAAAGGAAACTAAGATCCAGGGAAGTTTTCACTTATGAGTCACAGTGATAGGTAAGTGGCAAAGCTTCAACTAGATCTCAAGCCTTATAATTTTCAAGCCATGCCTGACTGATAGCCTTTTAAAAGTCTGCATGGGGGTACCTGAGTATCTCAGTCAGTTAAGCATACGATTCTTGATTTTGGTTCAGGTTATGATCTCAGGGTTGCGAGATCAATCCCCATGTCAGGCTTAGTACTTAGGGTGGAGCAGAGCCTGCTTGAGACCCTCTTGATATTCCCACCTTCTCACTCTCTTTCTCTCAAATAAATAAATAAAATAATATATATATATATATATATATATATATATATATATTTTTTTTTTTTTAAAGAAAGGCCTGCATATAATGTTGGCCTTTGGATGGCATCTGGGAACTTTGATTTGAAGAAGGTTTCCAGGACTGATAACAGTGGCTTACTGTGCCTAATTTTTTTTTTCTTAAAAAAATATGGTTTAGGGCACCTGGGTGGCTCAGTGGGTTAAGCCGCTGCCTTCAGCTCAGGTCATGATCTCAGGGTCCTGGGATCGAGTCCCGCATCGGGCTCTCTGCTCAGCAGGGAGCCTGCTCCTCTCTCTCTCTCTCTCTCTCTCTGCTTGCCTCTCCATCTACTTGTGATCTCTCTCTGTCAAATAAATAAAAAAAATCTTTAAAAAAATATGGTTTAAAGTGAACACCAGCTTTCCTTCTGAGAGTCTGCATTTAGGTACATGTCAAACAGAGGATGCTATGTGAACAGCCCCCAATAAAAACCCTGAGTACTGAGTCTCTAAAGAGCTTCCCTGGTTGGCAGCATTTCACAGGCATTGTCACAACTTGTTACTAAGGGAATTAAAGGTGTCCTGAGTGACTCTACCGGGAAAGGACTCTTGGAATCTTGCACCTGGTTTTCCTTGGCCTTTGCTACGTGTGCCTTTTTCCTTCATTGATTGTGCTTGGTATACTTTCACTGTAATAAATCACAGCTGTGAATATTATGACTGTATGCTAAGTCCATGAATCCATGAATCCTCCTAGTGAATCATCAAACATGGGGTGGTCTTGGGGACCTCATGACATGCAAGCCAATGCTTTCCATAATGTATTTCACTGCCACTCTTATGGGCTATCTATAAGAGGTAGTAGGAATAGTCAAAACAGCATCACCTTAAAGAAAAAAAGAGCATGATCTAAATGCTGACTTAGTTGCTAAGCTCCATTACTTTTCTGAGTCATGGTTTTGTTGTCTATAAAACTAGGCCAATAATATGTAATTTTTAAGGTTTTTACAAAGATTTTGATATAATAGTACAAGAAATCCACCTTCTAGGGAAGAGCAATTATTTTTATTCAGACTCTTGGATAAGATGGAATGATCAGAATTAATTCTATGGATCCACATTTATTTATCCATATATCCATGTAGCAGTGGAACTAATTATATAGACTAAAAGGTTCCAATTATGTTGGAACTTGTGAGCAGATTGTTTTTCTTAGTATCTGCGTAGAGCTCCTCTAACTAAGGACTTGCAGTGGGAATTGTGTGGAGAGCGAGCACAGAAAGAACACATTTATACTCATTCTCAGCTTTCAACCCATGCTTGATTATTTGTCTGTTGTTTTTAGGGTCCTGCCCACTCCACTGATTTCTGGGTCCTGACCTCTTTCTCACAGCCAGTCTGCACTCAGTAACCCTTTATTGGATGCTCAGCTATTCCTCTAGCTTTATTCTTTTCCAGCCACGACTTCACACGGGACTTATTCACCATCGTTCTCTTGGTTCTCTGTGGCGAATCCCCACTAAAACTTCTCTCCTGGATGTGCCCTGGGCTTCATCCCTTAACCTGCTTGTAATATTTGCTTTTGAGTAAAGTTTAGTTTACTTTCGTGGAACCAGAATTATTAGGCAAATGTAATCCCAGTCAGTGGCAGCATAGTTGGAAGAAAAACTCATTCATGTTTACTTATTCTTTTAGTTCCATGCATCCAGAAGATGAACACAGCACTTCTTAATACTAACATTGTCCCATCTGAAATAATGTCACTAAAAGGCTTAAAGATGAGTTATTTCAAATCTCTTTAGCAATTCAAATGGGGTAGATAAATTCTTTTGTCTTACCAATCAGGAATATCCACACTATGTTAGCCACCAACATTTCGAGATTTTATATTATAGTAGCTAGTACATTCCTAATTAAGTTGTTTCACCTCTTTATGTCAATCTATTTGGGCTGTTATAGGATTAAATGAGTTAGAACAATGCCTAACACATATTAAATGCTCAATAAATGTTAGCTATTAATAGTATTACTTGCTCTGATGCTAACTAGTTATGAGTCTTTGACCATGTCAGTTTCCCTGGACATCTATTTCTTCAACTGTAAAATATGAGTTACACTTGACACTTTCTAAGTGTCCCTGAGTTTGAAATTTTATAATCAGTAATCTCTTCAAATTGCTAAGAAGAAAATTATCTTAAACCACAGAAAGTGACCAGAGGATGAAGGGAGAAACATTCGGAACATCAGGTAAAGAGAGAAGGGAGGAAACAGAGAACAGTACAAAACAATGCTGAGCAGGGGGGGGGGGAAGTTATTTAAAGAGAAGTATATTTTCTTTTTGAAATTCACCACTTCTGAAATAAGCTTTGAAGAGAAGATTTACCAACCGGGCTGTGTCCGTGAGACTTTCATTCACACCCAGATGAATGTCTTGTGTGGTAAGAAAACAAGGGTGTCCTCCCAGAAGTGCAAAGCCTGTAATAAAATAAAAAGAAAAAAAATAGTCTTTAAAAAAAAAAAAACGAACCAAAGTAGAAAACAAAATTATGAGGAATTGGCACTATCTCAATTGAAAAGTCAAAATCATTAAAGCTCTCTATTGTCTCTGCTAGGGAATTCTGTACCCTCAACTCTCCTTCAGATATGTACCCACTTCTCCTCCCTATTGTTAAGAACCTGACAATAATGGGGCATCATTCTCTTTTGGAGGCCATGCCTGGTTTTGGTTCTTTAAAATATATGATGATATTCATCCCAGAAAATGGGAAAATAAACTATAGTGTGGGATATTGTGGCTTACAGTGGAATACTACTCAGTAATAAAAAGGAATGAGCTACTAATACATACAAGATGGATCAATCTCACAAACATTAGGCTAGATGAAAGAAGCTACATACAAAAGAGTAGATGATGTAAAATTCCATTTATTTTTTTAAATATTTTATTTATTTAACAGAGAGAGATCACAAGTAAGCAGAGAGGCAAGCAGAGAGAGAGGGGGAAGCAGGCTCCCCGCCAAACAGAGAGCCCGATGTGGAGCTCAATCCCAGGACCCTGAGATCACGACCTGAGCCGAAGGCAGAGGCTTTAACCCACTAAGCCACCCAGGCACCCCTATAATTCCATTTATATGAAGTTCTGGAACAGGCAAAACTGCCAGACAGTGACAGAAATTTAAAAATTCAGTTGCTTCTGGAGAGGGTGAGTAGCTGGGAAGGAGCATTGGTGAACTTTCTAGGGTAATGGGACTATTTTATACCTTGATAGAATTTGTAGGTCAAAAAAAGAGAGGAAGTAAGTAGTTCCTTCTGAAATGGAATGAAATAATTATATCCTACCTATCTTATACTGCTTAAGAGTGTTGGCTTAAATATGTCCAAACCAAATGGTTTTTAGCTAGAGGGTACGATGTTCTGACTCTAGCAATGACTATTAACAGAACACTACCATAAGCTGACACTTAATAAACATTCTTCCATTGAAATCTTCACTCTAACAAAAGTACAGAAGATATTCTATATAAGAATTTTAGAGACAAGGATTCTGAGAGTCAAGAGCTTAAAACCTTGTTCAAGATTGTTTTTAAGAACTTGTAGCCCCTAGGGTTTACCACAGGGGAGCCATGCCCTGAGCCGACTTACATTGGAATTTGCAAAGACAGGACAATATAGTGGAACTGGACTCAGTCTTCATCTGGAAAATCAGGCAACTGGCCTAGAGCCCTAAGATCCCTTGCAGATGTGCTGTGCTACATCCCAGGTAGAGTCAGACAACATGAAACACAGTAATGATCCTACTTGTAATGGGTTCTGTAGTAAAGAGTCTGTCCATTTATGATGTTTAACTACTACCAGTTGTAAAGCCAACCATCACACACTTCCTTCTCTTTCTACCCTGTATCTGGGCAAGCTAGTAAGAAAGTGCACATGCTCCTTCCTTTGGCACTAGCAGGAGGTTCAAACTAAACAAGGCCTGCTCTGAGCATGGGAATCTTCACCCCAACCTTACCTCCTATCCACATCCAGGCCAATATCATTTCTCCACTCTCTAATGCCACTCTAAGGCCAACATGGGACACAGTCCTACCCTACCCAGGAAGCCACATTATGTGAGTAACAAACCTGTTCATACCCTTCTGGTACATGTGTAGCATCCTCACCATCAACAATCAAACCAAATTTTGGTGGAAGGCACATTTCATCTCTGTAGCGTGATCATAATAGGCCTTGGCATCACAGCATGGTTCTGAAATTTATTCATTCATTCTAAAAGCATGTGTTTGGTGATACTCTATGCACTGGGGAAAGCATTATAAACAACAGGGTACAAGTCCCTGCTTACATAGAACTTACATTCCAATGGGGAGAGACATGACTTAATTAAATATGTTGTATGTTAGATGTTGATAGGTGCTGTAAGAAAAATAGAGTGGGGGGTGGGGATAGGGAATGTCAGGAATATGAGTTGTAATTTGAATGTGGTCAAGGAAGCCACACTTAAACATACCAGATGGTGGAAAGAGAATGTCCTGAGATCCTTAGAAAGGAACATGACTGGTGGGTTCAAGGCACAAGAAGATTGGTAGGGCAAAAGGTGCAGAGTATGTGAGGAGGACAGTACTAGGAGGTGAGGTTGCAGAAGGTAGGTAGAGAGGAAGCAACAACTTTGACTTTTGTCTGAGTAAGACAGAAAGCCCTTAGAGGGTTGGAGCAGAAGAGTCACATGGTAGACTTATGTTTTAATACAACATCTGTAGTGGGGCAAGGGAAGAAGCAGGGAGACCAGTTCCTAGACCTATTTGCAAAACTTTGTGTGAGAGTTGATAGCTTGGACCAGGATGGTAGCACCTGAAATGATGACAAAGTTATTGGAGTCTTGATGTGTTTTGGAAAGTAGAGCCAGCACTCAGCTGGTGACCTTGCTTCATGGGGCACTAAAAAAACAGTAGCCATCAGAGAACTTCCAGATTCCACCACCCATTTCCCCATTTGCCAGCATCAGTACCCATATAGTCTGCTTTCCTTCCTATTAAGAATAGATGATCTTTTTATGTCCCATGTGTGTACTAGAAACCATGCCTCCTTGCATACTCAAGAACATTGCTCTAGCAATTTTTTCCTTCCTCCCTTACATTACCTTCATCATAAAAATTCTCTTCTCATTTTTTCACTCATTAATAAAAAACAAATGCAAATTTTCTCTTGTCCCTATTTTCCCTGCTAAGTAACCCTTTAACTCTTTGCTCCCTCTGCAGCAAAACCTTGTTTTTTCTTTCTCTCTTGAGTTATTCTTTTCTCATTTCCCTCAAACCTATCCCCATAAGACTTTGCCCACCCCCAACATTGCACCAAAACTCCTTTCATCAGTTGCCAATGATACATCTAATGGCCATTTCAGTTCTCAGTTTTCTTGGATTAGCAGCATTTAACAAAGCTGTTCACCATCTTCTCCTTGTTAAACTTCCTCACACATTGCCCAGGACAATCTTTATAATTTTGATGTCCCCCAGGCCCAGTCCTTCATCTTCTTCTCTCCATCCATACTCATTCCCTTTCTAATCATATCCAGACTCATGGCCTAAAATGCCATCTATATGGTGATGACTCCCAAATATCTCTAGGATAAATCTCACTCCCATACCCCAAACTAATAGCCAACTGCCTTCTCAACATCTTTGCTGGTGTATCTAACAGACTTCTTAAACTCAATACTTCCCAAGCTGAACCCTTGATCTTCCTTTCCATCCTGCTCCACCTGGTCCATCCTGCTTACAGTTGCTCAGGTAGAAACCTTGAAGTCATCCTTAAGGTCTCTTCTCTTACCCAATACATCAGAAATCTTTTGGCTGTCCCTTTAAAACATATCCACAACCCCTTTCACTTCCCCCTCCCACTGCTACCACTCTGCCCTTGCCTCCATGTATTATGCTACCTACTGATGGATCTCACTGCTTCTATCTTGTCTCCACCCCCAATCCCTGCAGTTTATTTTCAACAGAGCTGTCCTAGAGAGCTTTTTAAAATGGAACTTAGATCATATCCCTCTGCTCAAAACCCTCCAAAGAGGGGTGCCTGAGTGGCTCAGTGGGTTAAGCCTCTGCCTTTGACTCAGGTCATGATCTCAGGGTCCTGGGATTGAGCCCTGCATCTAGCTCTCTGTCCCTCTGCATCCCCCCATCTCTGCCTGCCTCTCTGCCTACCTGTGATTTCTCCCCCTGCTTGTACTCTCCCTCTTGTCAAATATATAAATAAAGTCTTTAAAAAAAACCCTCCAAAGATTCTCCATTTCACTCAGAGCAAAAGCCAAGTTCAAATAATGGAGTAGATGTTTTGCCCTCAGTTCCAGGAACATTCTTCTCCTTGTTTCCAACATACTGTATCATCCACTTATTTATTATGTCTATTGTTTATTGTCTATGTACCCACTAGAACATAAGCTCAATGAAGGCAGGAAAGTTCCTCTGTTTTGTTCACTGATTTATCACTCTCAAGAACCTAGAATACATACTGTACATAGTAAGGACTCAACAAATCCTTATTGAATGAAAGCGGGAGGGTTTGACTCTAGGGATTCTAATCTTTTCACTTGCAAACGTCTCCTAGTGTTATTAGCAGAAAGAACAGAATTTTCTATTATGTGAGAAGTGGACTGATGGGAATTTAGTGATTATAGTCCATAATCACTCTTGAGTATTTAATCTGTTTCTAAACGGGGAACATCACCTACACAAATGTGAATACTGCACATTTACCAAGAAAGTATTTATTGTGCACCTACTGTATGCCTAGTACAGAACTGAATGTCATTGAGGGTTGGAAACTATGGAGGGAGGTTTGAAACAGTTTAAGATCTCTCGGCAGGTCTGCTCCAAGTCATACTCATTCTTTGACTAAAAGTTATTTTGCTATAACAATGCAGGATTAGGGTGCTGCCTTTTCACTTTCCTCTTTGAGCTACAAGGAAGATTCACATCAAGCCTGGACTTATGAGATAGGAGTAGGGAGAGCAGTTATAGAAATGTTAAGAAGTGGGAGTCCAAGACTTCAGCAGTTCTCGAAGGAGATAAGATAGGGGGACATTGCCTCTGAGAAGGAATTTCCTCTGCAATTGTGGTCACTGGTCAGAAAGGAGCCTCAGACCCCAGTTTAAAAGCACAGGTCAAGCATTTGCCAGCTTACCGGACCTGGCTGGTAATAAGTGCTTCTGGAGAGCATCAGGGATTTGGAGAAGCCTCCAGGAACCACCATGGCCGAGGAGAAGGGGGCAGAGGGATGGGGCTCGCCTCTCTCTTCACCCTTCTTCCATAGAGGTCTGCTTTTATCTGTCATCTGTTTATGCATTTGTGGCGGATATTTTTGAACAAAGATTTTCTTCTGTTAATATCTTGGTTTCTGCCTGGGAAGATAAGTGTACATCTGATTTTGCTCTTTCCCTCACAGATCTGTGCAAGCTTTGGAAGGAGAGGTATAAATAGAATTCATGCACTAGAAATGTGAGGGCTCTGAGGGCTCTTGGTGGTAGAACTAAGGCAGCCATGAGCCTCCCTGTGCTTCTTTTTCATACCTGCAGAATAGCATCACGATTTTTTATATTGTCACCTTCGTAAAGATGATACATTTGAAATAGCTTGGAAAGCATCAGCTTCCCTGTCTCCTTGAAAGTGAAATGCCAAAGTTAAATAATGAAAAGAACCCTCTCTTAGGATGCCTTGTGCGTTTTTTCTATCAGCTACTGCACTTACCAAGATTAATAAATGTATCCCTCTATCTGCTCAATTAATTTGCAATAAAAGAATATAATCATCGGTAGACACACAGGAGAATTGCACAGTTTGCCTGGCAGGCGTATACACAGAGTGGGGGAGGAATAAATGATCTACAGCTACACACAGCGATGTCGCCACACCTCACTAACATAGTGCCGAGCAAAAGATACCCCACACAAAAGATCATATGCTGAATGACTCCATCACAGGCAAAAGGAATCTGTGGTGTTAGAAACCAGGATCATGGTTACCCTTTGGTAGGGGGAGTAGCAACTAGAAGGAGATACAAGGGAGGGCTTCTGGGTGCTCTTAATGTCCTGTTTCTCTCTCTCTCTCTGGGTGTTAATTACAAGGATATGTTTACTGTAAGAATTCATGGAACTATATACTTCAGGATTTGTGCACTTTTCGGTAGGCATGTTGCACCTTAATGAAAATATTACATGAGCAATTTGTATGGCTTAAGTTGAGTGGCGAATTTTATTCTGTCCTCTGAGATAAGTAGAAATACGGTTGTATCTCTGCCACTCAGGCTGGGGATGGAATCCTCCAGGACTTTCCTATGAGGAGGCTGGCACAAATCCGAGGCAAGAATAGACAGTTTTAATTACATCCTACTTCCATTCTGAATACCAACATAACAGGTTGTGATGAAGAATTGTGCCGAAGGACAACGGATGAGGCACATGCGCTGTATAGAAATGCTCTGCTGTGGTTTGGGTTGAGGTTTACTGTTTCTGTAAACATTTAAAGCAACTCCTTACTCTGACAGATTCTCCTCCTGTTGAGTTTGACTGGGTGCCATGTACAATTAGACTCATGGATATTTATTGAAGATAATGGTGACTACTCTGTGAACCATAACTTTTTATGGTCAGATGGTGCTTTTCTCATGTATTTGTTGTTACAGTTTGCAATTTTGTGCCTGTTTCAGAGAGCTTCAATATAGAAAACCACCGTCTAACAAAATGTTTAATGCCATCTGTGGAAACAATTTTACTGGAATAAAACATGACTATGACCTGTTCAAATTAAATTAGATACTTAAAAAATACATTTAATCATAGCTTCCAGTCCCGGGTCTGCCATTTATTAGCTATGTGTCTGTGGGCCATTTGCTGAACCCGTTTCTGCCTGTTTTCCTCAATGGTCTTGTCCTCATGGAACTGTCATAAGGATTAAGTGAGATAATCCCCATAATTAATGTGGAACACTTGGCACAGGGTCTGCACCCGAAGGCTTATTAAGTCTTCCCTCTTGGTTTTATTAATAGCTTAACTACCACATTATATGTGAGTGGCAAAACTGATCAGTTATTCAGGGATATTTGACATCAAAAATAGCATAGCGTCTGTACAGAGAAAAGTTGTAGAAAACACCAACAACGAAGAAAAATTAATTTTAAAAACCTTAAAATTGAGGTATGTACTCATGTCTGTGTACTCATCCATCCTTTTGATGACTTCAGAACAACAACACCTCTCTTAAGTACTAATGATAAAAGAAAATTCTGCCCAACTCATAGAAGGTCAGTGTTATAAAGGAGCAGAATTTGTGAATTACTGACTGGTTTATGCAATATTTATTTTTCCTCAAATGTCAACATGATTTCTTAAAGGAGCCATCTTTAAAAAGCAGTATGTAGGGGCACCTGGGTGGCTCAGTGGGTTAAGCCTCTGCCTTCGGCTCAGGCCCTGATCTCAGGATCCTGGGATCGAGCCCTGCATCGGACTCTCTGCTCAGTAGGAAGCCTGCTTCTCTCTCTCTTTGCCTGCTGCTCTGCCTACTTGAGATCTCTCTCTCTCTGTGTCAAATAAATAAATAAAATCTTTTTTTAAAAAGGCAGTATGTTCTCACATGTTTTCTTCCTGGGACTAAAAGACAAGGTGACACATTATGGGTGTTTCCCCTCACCCTCCTTTCTTCTCTCCAGGGTCAAGGGGAGTGCATTAGTAAGAACAGTAAACTTGAGATCTGAATCCTGGTGCTATTTGTATTACCAAGTCACTTAATCCCTCTGAACTCTATTTTGCTATATATTTGATGAACCTCATTACTGATTATTACAAGGCAAGAACTGCATGAAGTAGTTGTTTGCTTCTAAACCCTAGAAAGTTCTTATGAGGCACCTGGGTGGCTCAGTTGGTTAAGCATCATCTGACTCTTGATTTCAGCTAAGGTCGTGATCTCAGAGTTGTGAGATCTAGCCCTGCATTGGGCTTTGCCCTGGATGTGGAGCCTGCTTAAGATTCACTCTCTGCCCCTCCTCTCTCTCTCTGTCTGTCTCTCTCTCTGAAATTAATTAATTAATTAATTAACCCTAGAAAGCTCTGATGCTTGTAGATAGGATGAGATATTTGAAGAATCAAGTAGTGTGTTTTTTTTTTTGTGGTGCCTCCTCCTTGATCCTCTCCATTTGTCCATTTGAGCAGTCATGTTATTAATTCCAGGGAGATTTGACAGAGCAGAAATGCAGAGAAAGAAAAGAGGTGATATGTGGCTTTTGAGTTTCAAAATGGACTTTTGGAAACATAACAGAGTTAATAGTTTGAAAAAAAAGAAATTCTGAGTTTCTGTAGCTTACAATTCCACGCACAAACAGTAGATTTGAAAGAAATCTTGGAAAGTCAGAGACAGTTTTTTCTTCCTGCTTTATCACCTAGCCCCTGATACTGGCACTTGAGAGCAGAAAATGAGGAGCAGGAGAGGAGCAGCAACAGAAACAGAAACTGATGGACCTTTGACACTGTATCCTGTGGTCTGTCCCACAGGCCTGCTACTGAAGTGTGGGAAGCATGCTGGAAATTTCAGATGAGTCTGGGGAATCCCAAAGCTAATAACACCCATGTCTCGCTTTTAAGACAGAGCTCTAGGAGGCAACACATGTTCTATAACTCCCTGGCACGCAGCCTAAAGAAAGAAGGAGAGAGAAAGCCTTGCAGTATCTCTGTACCCAATATGACATGGAGAGTTTTCAGGGGGTTGAGAGAGTCAAACCAAGAAACATTTCAGGTCTTGTGAACTGAGTGAAGCAAACTGCAGCCAAGGTCCAATGGGGATATAGAAGTCCCAGCAGAGGGGCGCCTGGTGGCTCAGTGGGTTAAAGCCTCTGCCTTAGGCTCAGGTCATGGTCCCAGGGTCCTGGGATCGAGCCCCGCATCAGGCTCTCTGCTTCATGGGGAGCCTGCTTCCTCCTCTCTCTCTGCCTGCCTCTCTGCCTACTTGTGATCTCTGTCAAATAAATAAATAAAATCTTAAAAAAAAAAAAAAGAAGTCCCAGCAGACCCCAGTACGGATATCTGTTGATGATACCCTGATTACCAATGCCCAGGATCTTCTTCACATACTCTCCAGGGCTTACCCATGACTGTGGGGAAAGAGAGAAGAGAGCCTACATTGATGAAGGAAACCCTGAAATGGTTGAGGATGCCTAACATTGAGGAGATTCAGTTTCCACCATCCTGCAAAATTAGAACAAGCAAGGGGCGCCTGGGTGGCTCAGTGGGTTGGGCCGCTGCCTTCGACTCAGGTCATGATCTCAGGGTCCTGGGATCGAGTCCCGCATCGGGCTCTCTGCTCAGCAGGGAGCCTGCTTCCTTCTCTCTCTCTCTGCCTGCCTCTCAGTGTGCTTGTAATTTCTCTCTGTCAGGTAGATAAATAAAATCTTTAAAAAAAAAATTAGAACAAGCAAGAAAAAACTCTTTACCTGTTAGGAAAAAACACATTTCTTGCGCACATGACTTTGAGGACTGAGATTTTGTGTCCACTCACATTTTGTACTGAACATGAAAAGCTCTTTGGGACTCATAATCAAGTCTTCATGGAATTCCTACAGATGACGCTAATCTTTCAGCTTACAGCTTCTTTGAGAATTGGAAAGAACACCCAGAGGCTCACACTGCTACTCCCAGTGACAGTGTTTTCCCTTTGTGCTTGCTAACAAGACAGACAAATTCCCCCACTGGGCGACTCCTCCTGATCCTCACCCTCTGGCCCCCTCCTCAGCACAAGCGCAAGTTTGGCTGTGGACTCACCTGTTTCTGTGGAAAGTCTTGTTCGAGTACTTCTTTTTTCAAAAATCATGCCTAAGGACTTCCCTTGTAATAAGGGCAAATACTGAAAATTAAGGACAAGAATACAATTAAAATGAAAAATATTTTATATCCAATATCAAAGATTACGTTTCAAAATCTATTCTTTACAGTATCAGGAGATGTAGAATAATTAATCACTGCCTCCAAATGAGCATTCAAAATATTACTTAAAAAGTGAATTTAAAGTGTTCCTCTTTTCATGTTCTTTACAAGTAGAGGAAGAGAACAGGAAAACTCCTACAGCTTGTTGACATGTAATTAGAAAATAGTAGTTGCTCTGGGTTCAAGCTGAATACTTGTTCCAAACTATGCTGATATTTCCGACTGGAACCATCTTTTTACCTAAATTCATGGAAACCCATATCCGTGTTCAAGGACCCTGACAACGATTGGTTCAGACGTGTTTTCTCAACTAGATGCAATGCTACTCTGTCACAACATGGGGCATTTAGACTCCTAAACATGAAGCCCCAGCTACGCTTTCATCATACATCCTCCTGGGAGTGCAAAGGCTTTGTTTCTGGAAGTCATTTGGAAACAATCTGCAGAGTTTAGGTGTAGGGTGGGGCTTTCCTCCTTCCTCTTCTCAGAGATGGAGTCTCAATAGGATGAGTTCTGGAACAAACAGATTCCTGCCAGCTAATTTTCTTTATACACAAAGTATGAAGACTAGGCCTGGGGTCTTGGGGACCTTTTCTCCAATTTCAGGTCTTATATGAGAATATCAACTCACAGCAGTTGGAAACTCTCCTGTTTTCTGAACTTGGAGAGCTAGTGAAATAGATAAGAGAACCAAGGTTGTATAAAACTTCCTCAACCTGAAACCAGTTCTTTAAAGTGCTTTTGAATCAGCTTGGAACACAAATATGCTTTCATAATTAAGCAACCTAAATGAAGCTGCTGCATTAATTAATTGAAATTGGTTGCCAGGAAAAAAAAAAAAAACAGTATCATCCTTATTTTTAACTTGATAGAAAATGCACAGAGAAAAGAGTGAAGGTAGAAAAATAAAATCTTTCCAGAGAAATGATTCCTTAGGTCCTGATCCAATTAATAATGAATTTCAACATTCCACATGAAAGAAGTACAATGACTTGTCACTGAATAACTGATTTTTATGCTTTTTATATGTCTGTACACTCCGTGATAATCAATTACCTTGACTGTGTAGTTTCATTACTTAGCTACTGTTTAGGAATTTTAATGTATTTTCTTTCCCCTCTTTCTTTGGAAAGGCTGTCTTTAAAAAGGCTGGATGGTAGTATCAGAAAGTAAGATGAAAATGCCCCATACCTCTCCTTTCTGCTTTATCCTAAATTTGAGATCTGCTGATAGCCATAACATATACTTAATTTCTTCTCCTGTAAAGTTCTTTAGAGTGAGGAGGTCACGACCCTTCAGCTGTACTTTATTGTGTAGTGGTTGTCCACATCTACAAAAAAAAAGAAGGAAAGAAAAATAAAGAGAAATATATATTTAAGGGGAAAAAACGCATGACCTATGGTGATTTGTTGTTTTATTCTTTTTTTTTTTAAGATTTTATTTATTTATTTGACAGAGAGAAATCACAAGTAGACGGAGAGGCAGGTAGAGAGAGAGGAAGGGAAGCAGGCTCCCTGCTGAGCAGAGAGCCCGATGCAGGACTCGATCCCAGGACCCTGAGATCATGACCTGAGCCGAAGGCAGCGGCTTAACCCACTGAGCCACCCAGGCGCCCTGTTGTTTTATTCTTGAAACAAAACAACAAATCGCCTGGAGCCTCATGTATCTCTGCAAAGTATTAAAGCATTAAAATTGATATGGCATTAATTTACATTTTAGATATCCAATATGTTGGATATTGAGAGAAAAGAAACATTTGAGGAAGGAATTGAATTCTTATTTGCTGGGAGTAGCCATATCAGTGGCTTCGCCACTTACTTAACTGGCAACTTTGGGCAAGTTACCTAATCTCTCTCTGCACCTGAATTTCTCGCTCACCTAGAAAATGAGTGTAATAATCTTATAGGGCTGTGAGGATGAAATGATTTAATACATGGAGATCATACAGGGTCTGCCATATAATAAGCATTTGATAAATTTTAGCTGTCGTTATTGATTGGTTATATATATGATTGATTATACAAACAGAATTTGCAATGTCCATACAATAGAAAACATTTGCATTCTTTTGCCCCTACCGCCTTTCAAAGCTGTTCTTGGAGATTTGTTCTTTACTTGTCCCTGGTCAAATACAGTGGGCCTTGTGGCTTTTCTAGTAACTTTCAGGAAATAAAGTTTAAAAAATCCTCTGTGCTTACTTTATTCCTCCACAACGAGTCTCATTAAAATAATATGTAATAATAATGATGATTTTTTTTTTAACTTTAAGAAATGTACTGCAAGTTAACACCCTCTTTCCTTCCAGTTCATGCCTAATTCAAGCTGGACCACTCTAGAGGGAGGAGGGGCCACGAGCTGTCTCCTTTATTTCCCCGCCTTTAGTCCCTCCAAGTAAAGCCTCGGGAAGGTGAGGAGTTAAGAGTCAGGTAAAGTCTGGTTCTGTTCTAGCAATCTAGCAATGGTATAGGTGCTTGAGGCTGTCTCCTTCTCTTCTAGGGTGCTTTTGAGGCTCCTTTGGAGAATTCTGCCATCACTGGGAATTTCTCACAGTAGTCTTTGGTGGTGGACAATTACATTTCTCATGCCATCCAAAGGAATGCGTCTTGACTCCTTTTGCAGAGATCTCCCCATCCTTCAGGAGGTCTCTTGGCCACCAGGTGAAACAATACCATGCTAGGTCTCTTTCTCAGTCTGTATTGGTTCATGGGAAACTCTTCATATTCTATGCTCTGACGAGAGTCCGTTTCATTCCAGTATAGACTCCTCTATTGTTCTGCCATCAAAACAGCTAGTCAACCCCTCCCTCTTACTCTAGATTTCCCAGGTAGAGGCCTGGATTTGGCCTATGGTGTCCTCAAGCTCTCCTATTAAAAATACCGATGCCATTAGAGTCACTTTCCCTAGGTTTAAGGTGAGGAGAGAGTACCTCTTCCTGTCGTACACAGTGGTAACACTTTAAAAATCCTCTTCTAATCAACAACCCATCTCTTGGTTTCTGTAGTCCATTTTAGAAACTGGAAGTGGTCACCAGTGGGTGCAAAACTAATTCTTGTGTATCTCCTTTGCTCCTGTTTTAGTGGCATAGCATTTTATGTTGGAATGAGGGAAGAGTCAACACCTATTGGGCCTGAGCAGAAACTGAGATGGAAAGAGTCCCATTTTAACATTTGGTTACATTGTGATGACAATAGTTATTATTTGGGATAATAAGGATCTAAAAGTGAAAACATTTATTCTTTCATTTTCCCAGTGTTACCTCTATTTAACAATAATTATATTGTATACAATTAGAAATTATGAATAATGAAGGGCAAATTGTGGTTCACCACAGGTACTAAACATTAATCTTATTAGAAGTAAAACAACATCACAAAATGGTCATGCTTCATTTCAGCCTAACAAAAGAGCTTGGGCTACCTGAGATGAAGAATAAATCCTTTGGTGGGATTTATGTATGTTTTGCAATGATGACAAGAGGATAGGTAGGAAAATCACAAATTCACTCAATTTGTTGTTTCCACTGCATGATGTCAAATAACTTAGACCAAGGAATATTTTACTAAACATCCAACTTTCTGGCAGAGTTGATTGGTTCATTTAGTCTTTGATAGATGAGTAGATCGTTTTCAGTTAACATTTTGTAATGTTAGGTCCTTCAGAGATTCTAGTTAGTAAGGAAAGGAACTTCCATAAAGATCAAGGGTTTGTGAGTTAGTTGGCTGATGGTTGATTGATTGATTTAATATAAGACTAATGACAGGGGCGCCAGGGTGGCTCAGTCACTTAAGCATTTGTCTTCAGCTCAGGTCATGATCGTGGGGTCCTGGGATCAAGCCCTGTGTCAGGCTTTCTGCTTAGTGGGGAGTCTGCTTCTCCCTCTCCCACTGACCCTCCCCTTGCTCACACTCTTGCTTCCCCTCTCTCTCTCAAATAAATAAATAATCTTTTAAAAAAAGATACTTAATGACATTTAATTCTTTTTTAAAAGATTTTATTTATTTATTTGACAGAGAGAGATCACAAGTAGGCAGAGAGGCAGGCTGAGAGAGAGAGAGGAGGAAGCAGGCTCCCCACCGAGCAGAGAGCCCGATGCAGGGCTCGATCCCAGGACCCTGGGGTCATGACCTGAGCTGAAGGCAGAGGCTTTAACCCACTGAGCCACCCAGGCACCCCATGACATTCAATTCTAATAGAAATTAGTGTTTTCAGTTTGCATGTAGATCAAAGTTTTGGTTAACATACCTATTTCAAAGATGTACCATAGCCTTCAACTTTTATTTTATTTATTATTATTTTTTAAATTTTTCTTTAAAATTTTCTTTAAATTTTAGTTGACATACAGAGCAATATTGGTTTTAGAAATAGAAGTCAGTGATTTATCACTTATAACTTTTAAAAATATGTCCTTCATCTACTCTCTAAATGGAATTTTCTTTAAAGCAGTGGTCCACAATTTATTTTTTATTACAGACCTCTAACATTAAAAAATTTTGGGGGGCGCCTGGGTGGCTCAGTGGATTATAAGCCTCTGCCTTCGGACCAGGTCATGATCTTAGGGTCCTGGGATCAAGCCCCGCATTGGGCTCTCTGCTCAGCGGGGAGCCTGCTTCCCCCTCTCTCTCTGCCTGTCTTTCTGCCTACTTGTGATCTCTGTCAAATAAATAAAATATTTTAAAAAAAATTTTTGGATATGGATCTACAATGTATGTTTACTTATTTATATATGTGTTACTACCCTAATAGACTGTGTATAAAACAAAACATTAAAAAATGCAGAAGTTTAGACTGAAAAGAATCAAATATTTAAAAGACAAATTTGTAAATATACAAAAATATACTGGATAACCAAGTTTCTAGAATAGACCTTTATTTTCTTCCTTCCAATGGAACCCTAGTAAATATCACAAAACTGTGTCCAAGATTTGGATAATACTATTCAGAAATTTGAAAATTTAAAGACATGGCAGTTAGGCAGAAAATGTACTTTTACATATGTATTTTGGTTATGTGTTTGGTTCTGATAATGTTAATTAGTGATAATATTAAGCAACACTTGGAATATACAAGTACTTATACTGTTGAGAAGTAAACCCTTAGACTGATATTGTATTTTTTAGAGTCAGTTGGATTTGGGGATTTGTAAACAGGTTTATCATGTCTGACGTGAAGTGGAGGCATTGCAACTTATACTTTCCCAATTCACAGGGCATGTTTACAAACATTTTTTTTCCTGGAACAAGGTCCAAGTAAGATAAAATCACAGGGGATAAACTCTCTTGACTCTGTATCTCAAATAAAACATTAATATTCCACAGCTTAAGACTTCCTCCAGTATTATTTTTAAAAGGGGAAAAATCTTTGCTGGAAACCCTGCTCCCCAGGATTTAAGAAAATTTTTTATAATGTTCAGTTAGCCAACATATAATATTTGTGAAACATCGCTATGGTTGTTAAACTCCCATTGACAACAGGAGAAACCACTCATATGCTAATTTTGAGGACTTATTTTTTTGCCCAGAGCTCAAGATCATTCTCCTGGTAATTTTGGAGCCCACAAAAGCTGAGTCATCAGGGCACCTTTTAAGGAATTAAGAACCTTCCCACACTCTCAGCCCTTGCAGGATTGTGTTGTATCTACTTCCTTCTAAATACTCACAGGACTACAAGTTTCATTCAAGAAAATAGCATGGGGGCGCCTGGATGGCTCAGTGGGTTAAAGCCTCTGCCTTCGGCTCAGGTCATGATCCCAGGGTCCTGGGATAGAGCCCCACGTCGGGCTCTCTGCTCAGCAGGGAGCCTGCTTCTCTCTATCTCTCTCTTTGCCTGCCTCTCTGCCTACTTGTGATCTCTGTCTGTCAAATAAATAAATAAAATCTTTAAAAAAGAGAGAGAGAATAGCATGGATCTTGCAATTGTGCTGCTGATGGTTTTGGTGTTGAAAAAGAAAGGAAAGGATGCGTGGAACTTAATTTTTCTCCCCCCTTCACATGAGAGAAAGCAAGAAAATAATGGTGAAAAAGGAGACCCAACACCACCTTCAGCTACTTCACAAAAGCTCCAACTTCCAGCTCTTATAAGCAGGGGACAGAATGGGAGAAGTAAAATGTCTCTGGGTGTTTCTCAGATTTGTTCTTATGCTCTAAGACATTGAGATTAGGGTTAGGTTTAGGGTTAGGTTAATGTCGTGCTATTGGGATTGCCTTGTGAGGCTCTTGCTATTTCTCCATTGACAGATTCAAGTTTAAAGATAAAAGAAGATACAAACATCCTGCTTGAATCTTCCCATTTTGCCCAGACCTTTCATTTTAAAGTTTATGTAGCAACAGAAACCTTATTTCAAAGTATTTTTATTAGACCATAATTAGTCAGAAGAATACCTCTTTGTGACTCCAGTCTCCACAGGGCAGTTACTGATAATATCACCTTCCCTTTTGCCCTGGGATAGCACCTTCAATAGGTATTAGCAGATAAGCTTTTTCTTTTCTTTTCTTTTTTTAAAAAATACAGTTCGTTCTGGTTTACATGGTAGTGTGGCACTGTAAATGACCATTAAGCCTGCAACCATGCATAGCAACCATAATAATAAGTTGGAAAATTCACAATCTTTCCATGACTTTTAATTTTTTGTCAAGACATTAAACACTCTCATATTGTCAGTTATAAATGTGTAGGGAAATGAAAAAATAGTAAAACATATATTTATTACACTGTAATTTAGAACATTAGAAATATTGAGAATTAAAGTGTTTTATTTTTTGTAAAAACTGTCAAGAGTAGTTTGAACCATGCATGCTCTCTTATTACATATGTTACAGAGCAAACATCTTGTCTATGCTTTGGTGAATTGCCAGGCTTTCTAAGTTTGAATCAACTTCCAACATTTTATCCTTTGCACTTTCAATATGTAAAATATCTCTGATAATTTCTTGAATGTATAAGTGTTTTGCTGGTGTCAGTTCCTACATCTTTACACTTTGTGTCACAACCACTTTGCTCATTTATGTCGGTAAGTTTGTGTTTGCTCAAGACCTCTGACTGCATAGCTAGAGCCTCTCAAACAGTAGCAGCGTCAACAATCCCACCATCAGTTATTTCTTCTATAAATGCATTCCCATTTGATTCAAATGTAACTGCCAATGTTATTTTTTTATTTCTCTGCTGCATTTTGGTCTCTGTCAGGCAGTCCCTCCTTTCAGTTATTCATTTTTATCAAATGGCACATCATTTTGTCGCTGGGAGAAAAAGCAGCACAACTCTACACTTCGTTGTTCATATGTAAACTGAATAACAGATACACAGTGAACAATCACCAAAACTTGGTGCGATTGGTCACTGACCATGATGTGCAGCTATTATTTACATAGCAATTTATGTACAATAACACCAGTAATGAGGTTTTTACTTTATGCAACTATTCACAATTAAAATACTATGGCAGCTGTAACTTGAACTGTGTACTTGAAAGACTGGCATTTGACTCAACTGCACTAATTGAAATTCCTGCATATTGGGACCTTGCAAAGGTAGGACTGCCTGTGCTCCAAATGCTTTCTCATTGTAGGACTCTCACATACCATTCTTTCTATCCAGAACACTATTATCTCAGTAATCCTGGCTCCTTCTCATCGTTAAGCATAAATACCACCTCTCGGGAGATTCCTTCCCTGACTGTACTAAGTAGTCTCTATTTTGCATTCATTTTGTTCATGATATTTATCAAAATATTTAAATATATATTCATGTGTCTGTTTATATTACTTACTTTTTACCTTCCCATTGAACTATATGATTGATGGCAGGGATCCTGCCTGTTTATTTATTAATATATAGGCAGTACTTATTGCAATGCCTGGGATAGAGTAGGTATTCAATAAATATTTCTCAGGTAAAAGGATGAATGAATGAAATTATGTCTCTGGGTAGAAGTAGAATAATTTGTATAAGAATGAATTCAGCATATTTCTGAGAATGAAGGTAGAGAAATTTTCCATGATCAATTTTCAATATTCTGATCAAAGTCTGATGACAAAAAATAAAGATACCAAGAGCCCCCAAAACAGAATTAAGGTTGAGGGAAAGCAAGGGCCCAGGTTGAAGACAAGGATTGAGTGTCAGGGAGGAAAACTAATTGTGGACTAGTGTTTTGCTAATGCTGAAATTCCCCATGGCTCAACTACTCTCACATAGTATTTACACTCCTGGGAAAAATAGTTGGACACATGCATGTGAAACAAGAGCATTATAACCTTGGGGCTCAGGCACACCAGTCTGATTCAAGTCCATAACCCTGGAAAACTGATGAGAGGATCTGGTGGGACAAACTTTTGCTCAGGCACACCAGTCTGATTCAAGTCCATAACCCTGGAAAACTGATGAGAGGATCTGGTGGGACAAACTTTTGCCCATAGCACCATGAGAGCCAAATCCAAAGTGCAGGAACAGTGAACTGTACCAATACTTTGGTTCCCTCTCTCCATAAGCCCCTCTTGTACAGAATAAGTCCCTAGGGTTCTTGGGGACAAAACGGGTAGAGAGGTAGATCCTGGAAATTTTTTAAATTGCATCTCAATCAGTGAAGGGGAGTCGTACTGTTCACCACTGGAAAATCATTAAAGTAGTCACCACCTTTCTTGATTCTATTCAAGAGGTGGGGCAGGAAATGTTTGCATAGGAAAAATAGCTGTTTTTCATAGATATCGAGAACTAACCAGGAAAATTTATCACTGGAAGGAAAGCAAACACAATAGTTCAAGTTTAAGTTCCTATCCTGTTTACTGTCTCCTCATAGACCTACTCTTGGCTCTGAAATGGAGCTGCCACACCTCTTTCCTAAGCTATTTAAAAATTCGAGGAAAGTAGAAGAGTTCCACAACTGTACCATGTTGAAATGCCTCTGCCACAGAGCCCCTTTTTTTCTGTATCAGACATTTCTTGCTTTCTCGTGATAAATCCATACTTGAATTAGCCAGCTAAAACCACTGGCAAAAATGGCTTCTAAGTTCTTATAGAGACCCTGAGCCTCAGTTGGAGGCAGGCTTCTCTGGTTCTGGAGCACCTGAACCAGGGCCAGAATACTATTTTAGTGTTCCCATAAAATACTTGGTTTTCTTATATTTCAGTGTGTCTCCTTGGTAAACCAGACCTAAACCACATTATCATTCTTCAGCCAACACATAATAAGGAGGATATAATATTAGAGAAAACAATGGGAACCATGTACAGATTTTCTGTCAAACTGTCATTACAGTCTGGTTAAAGCCTGAACTTTTGAAAAAAGCAGACTAGTTCCTTGCATTAATTTTATCCCTTAAAAAATAATTACAGAGATTTCTCAGCCCCAGATCACTGAATGCTAAGAAGTTAAGCCAAGGTAATAGTAGACCTTTGTGTTAGTTTTACCCAAATATCTTCCTAGCTAGAAAATGGAAGCATATTCTGTATTGGCAGAATAAAACCTTTCATTGCAAGAGTCTGCGTTTTCCAACTCTGGTAAATTGTTTGGAGCACGGGAGGAGATCTGGATGTGTTCCCTTGTATAATTGTATTTTGTTGGAAGAAAAAGTGCTTGATCTGAGTAAAATGTGGTCAGTCAGAAATAGACTTCACCAGAATAGGAAAAAATTCAGTGTTAAATGGTATCTTGATCCCCATGGAAAATTTTAGATGAAGACTTTATCTTCTGGAGGCCTAAGAGGGAGTCAGTGGGCCTTATGGCTGAGATTTTTGTGTTTCTTTAATGTTCCAGATTGGCGCAACCATTAAGGCATATTTTTTCTTATTTTTTTTTTCTTTACTGAGATATTTTGGCTGTATTTTTAAAAAGGAGATTGTGCAAGGGTAGAATGGCCAATTTGATCAGTTTGGAAGGATCAAAGTAATCAAAGCAGTGGAAGAAAAAGGGCAGTGGTTTTAATTATTCCAATTCTAGTCCTAGTTCAACTATGACCTTGGGAATATCATTTTCCATCCTTGGCCTCAATTCCTGATCTGAAAAATTAAGAAAATCAACTCAAAATCAGTGATCCTTCTTGTCTTTGTCTTCCACAACACTCGTGAAGTTTATAAACACAAGATTTTCCATGGGCCATACTGGAGCTATCTGAATTCTCAGTGACCTGCCTTTAATTTCATCCCTTTATTGACATCTCAAGAAGTCACACTGCAGTGCATGCAAGGGACAGTGACTTTATTTTCACAAAACTCTTGAATCTCATCCTACTGATCTGAAAAAAAAAGCACCGACTAAAATTCCTTTACTTCTTTAACAATAATAATAATAGTCTCTTACTAAAAATTGACCTGCAGCCTTTCTCACTGTTGCTGCATGATCATATGTGGTATAAGTCACTGTTGTAACTGGGTGACTAGTGGTTTCTAAGAAACCTGATATTGTCAACCCAAAATGGCGTGACTTCCCATCATCTGAAAATTGAAGAGGGTTAGCTTTGTGCAGATGTTATTAAAAGGGCTAGAACCCCAAAACTGTTGAAAATATGTATCTGCCTCTACTTATTTTTCTTTCTTTCTTTTTTTTTTTTTTTTGCTGCTCCAAGGAACATACTTTATTTTTTTATTAATTTATTTATTTTCAGCATAACAGTATTCATTATTTTTTTTTACCACACCCAGTGCTCCATGCAATCCGTGCCCTCTATAATACCCACCACCTGGTACCCCAACCTCCCACCCCCCCGCCACTTCAAACCCCTCAGATAGTTTTTCAGACTCTGAAAAACTATCTACTTCTATTTCAGTTAAATCACTAAATTACTAAAAATAACAAACCGGAAATAGACCGAAATTTTACTGTTGGCCTAGGGAAATATCATGACAAGTTTCTCAGAAACTGACTTCAGTTTTCTGAAGTCAGGAAATATGTTTTTAAAAAGGCGTTCATTTTAACTTATGACAGAAGGTGTGAAGAATCAAAAAGGACTGTTTTCTCTCCTCTAGGCAAGAGCATGGATGGCCTATAATTGCTTCATCTGTGTGTCCATGCTTGTAGAGATAATATGAGTGTGGGATGACGGGAGCCTAATGAGTTATGTAAGCCCTTAAGAGAGGTCTGGAATGAAATACCTGAAAACCAGTCACCTCCACCCCAGTCCATAACCTCCACAGAATTGGGTGGCTTAGCTCAATATTCTCTGAAGAAATTTCTATTTGTGAGATGAAATTGAACTGCACTTACAAATTGGTCTTCTCTGATAAAGAAAGAGATTTTTTTAGTGGTTTCTTTAAAAGCTATAAGTGGTTTCCCTAATAGGCAACAAATCATGGGACACTGTCTATTATCCAAACACCGCCAGGCTCTAGAGCCTTGTTTGTGAGATGAAAAGCATATGGATTGGGTGTTTTCGGCAGTCTTGGTGTCTGATCCTATCGATTTTGGAGGAAAAAAGAAATAATAATTGACTAAAAATGATTGATTTGGGAACCTGCATGAATGGCTTCAGCCTCACTTAAGCTGTTATTTTTATCCTGTCCATGGCGATATGGCTGCTCACTTCAAATCTCTGCAGTCCCTATTTTGTGGCATTGCCACACCCTAACCACACATTTCTTATTATTCGATGGTGTTAAGATCACGTGATATGTTCTGTAGCAAGGTCTCTTGACCTTTCTCAAGAGATATGGGGGAAATAAAGAGCTCAAATCTCTGTGGAAGGCTGAAAATCAAAGTAAAAGTACAATACAGGCAGAGTTGATAGGGAGTTTTCTCTGTTGTTGAGAGGTCATCAAAAGCCAGAGGTCTTACTGAAGATCAGCAATTCTGAGTTCATCTCGCTGACAGGTAGCATAGCTAAATAAAAGAACTGGAAAAAAAATATCCATGCCACAGGAGAGCAACACCATTTCAACATTATCCCATTTTCACGAAAGGCTTATGCTCTTAAGTCTCTAATGACATGGGTGATTCAAGGCTTTCATATTTTCAAATAACAAGTATCGATTTGGGCTAATTTAGACATGTTTTTGCCTCAGCCCCCATTCACTGTGAGAGATGGCTTGCCAAAATTCTGTGAATTACAGCCTGGCTACTGGATATAGAAGATAGATTATTAGTAAATACCAAAGAAGCCCAATTATTTGGAAGGGGTTTTACTTTAAAAACTTGAACTTGTTATCATTATTTTAAAAATCAGTCATCACTGTAATTTTCAAAGAAGAGTATAAGTTTAAGCTCCAAGCTCTGGTTATTCATTCAGTTGATTATTTTCAGCTCAGTGATGATTCTTTATTAGAAACTATGGAAAAAATTTCATCATACTTTTATCTGATATAACTCAGTGGGATGGAATAATAAAATAATAAACATTCGTCTGTCACTTTACAGTTTTCACACTCATTATCTCACTGATTATCAGTAGACTGTGACTTCATGTGTCTGGTATGAGAGACTTTCCTTACCTTCTTTGCCACTCTATCCCCAACACCTTACAGATAGTGTGGCACAAAGTAGGCGCTCAACAAGTATTTAATGATTTATTGATTTTTATTGTGTTATGTTAGTTACCACACAGTACATCATTAGCTTTTGCTGTAGTATTCCATGATTCATTGTGTATAACACCCAATGCTCCATGCAGTCCATGCCTTCCTTAATACCCATCACCGGGCCAGCCCATTCTCTGCCCCTTCCCCTCTAAAACCCTCAGTTTGTTTCTCGAAGCCCATAGTGTCTCATGGTTCATCTTCCCCTCTGATTACCCCCCCCCTTCCTTTTTCCTTTCCCTCTCCTAATGTCTTCCATGCTATTCCTTATGTTCCACAAATAAGTGAAACCATATGATAATTGACTTTCTCTGCTTGACTTTCAGTATTTATTAAATGAATCATTGAACCACCTTGTGATGTAAGCAGAGCAGATATTACTCTTTTTCCATTTTATAGGTGAAGCAACATTACGGAAACTTTATTGACTAGCTCAAGGCCGATATATCCAGCAAGTGGTGGTACCAGGCCTTGAACCTCGTTTAGACTCCAAAACCTGAGCTTTCCTCCACATTCTTGGGTTGTGTGCTCTAACTCTAGTACTAATCAGTAAACGCCATCATCTGCCTAGGCCTCGTTGACCTTATCTGTAAAATAAGAGAAGGCTAATATTATTCTATGGCTCTGTGGTCCCATCTAGGTCTAATACTACTGGTTTAATTTACAGTATCATCTATAATGTCATCTGGCTTCCGAGAGTCTTTTCTTCACCAAAGAAATGGTGCTTATGGCAGAGTCCAGAAAGCACAGAGCTTCCAGGTGGCCCAGAGGAGGGACTCAAGGCCACTGTCACAGGTCTGCTTCCTAACAGTGGGAGAGAACTTCAAACTAGAAGCTTCTCCCTTTAGGAAGTCAGTGAGGTTGTTTTGAGGTACCTTGTAAAGAGCCTCTGAAAAAATTCTATGGGATTGTTAACACACAATTATTCTAGAAGCCTTCTGGCAATGATGTGCACATTTCATGGCCTTCCTTCCTTGGTTAACCTATTATCCTTGTCCCCTTCCCCACAGACACACACCATGCCTCCTTCCATTGCATGTTCACTAGCTGTAAGCAAGATGTCGCTTTTATAATGAATTCACTGGAAATGGCCTCCTTTCACATGCTACCAAGAATCTCAAGGATGGATTTCAAATGTGAATTTTAGTTAAAAAAATATATTATTAAAAAAAAAAAAATATATATTATTATCCTCAGCACACTTAACTTCCCTTTGCAGCAGCTTCGTAAATATTTATCCAGTTGTTATTTGGGGTCTTTTTTTTTTTTTTAAAAAAAAGAACTAATTAATCCCCACTCCCTAGAATGATAGATTATTTTCAAGCAAACCCAAATACAAGCTGAAGGCCCTGTATAAATTAATTCTAATTTTCTTCAGGAAGTAGTCCATTTAAAATGTACACAAACAGAAGATGCAAGAACATTTAGTCCATTTTACCTGCCGGGGTTAGCACACACACCTCCCCCACCCCGCCACACCAGCCTGCTATGAAATTTGATTATACAGGACTGAGAAATGAAAGCTCAGCTGGAATTAGAGACAGCAGGCTCAAATAAGGGTAGAACCCAGCATTACACCCTGCAGAAAGAGGACTTTTCAGGCTGCACTCCTTTGCAGACTAGAACTTCAGTTATCACTATGGTTCCTAAGTCAGACCCCAACCTCTGGCCATCACTTACCGAAAACTTCGAACCATGAAACTGTGACCATTTCTAAGAACTGCATTGTTCAACAGGATCCTCAAATTAAGCAGCATCTTCTTTTGATAATGAAAAAGATGAGTCTCTGCTCTTGAAAACGCCTCACCAAGGTAGACAGTGGGGTCCACCTAAAAGCTAAGAACGATTTCAATTGCAGTGAGAGAGCAAAGGTACTATCACCCTTCAACTACCTTATCAAATTCTCCTAGTTAGAGATACGCAGGGCAGGGTACAGGAACACTTGAACTTTAAGCCAAGCTCCACCACTCTGTGTGTGTGTGTGTGTGTGTGTGTGTGTCTGTGTGTCTGTGTGTGTGTCTGTGTGTCTGTGTGTGTGTCTGTGTGTAGCAGGAATCTTGATTCTTTTGGAGTACAGACTCCTCATTTTTCATAATATATTTGCACTGTCACATACTCGTATGAAGTCAATTGACAACTCATTGAGCACATGATATATGCAGGGCATTGCAGTACTGGCTGCTGCGAGCATACATAGAAATAACACTTTCAGAAAATGTGAGTCATTGGTGCGAAACCCCAGAGGTAGACATGACAGCCCTGAGTATTTCCAGGGATATTACTTTTGTAACTCAAAGTCTCATCTTTCCCACAAAAACAAATAGAAAGAAGAGCCCTAGAGCTATTTTTTGGTGGCAAGAAGCTGGAGTGGGGATAGAGGTCTAATAAAAAGATCTCAGGGGCGCCTGGGTGGCTTAGTGGGTTAAGCTGCTGCCTTCGGCTCAGGTCGTGATCTCAGGGTCCTGGGATCGAGTCCCGCATCGGGCTCTCTGCTCAGCAGGGAGCCTGCTTCCTTCTCTCTCTCTCTGCCTGCCTCTCAGTGTACTTGTAATTTCTCTCTGTCAAATAAATAAATAAAATCTTTAAAAAAAAAAATCTCAGTCCTGTACCTCCCATTGTTCCTCGCACATAGTAGGTCTTCAATAAACACGTAGTTGCCTATTCTAGCAGGAACCCACAATCAGTAGAAGTGGGGATGGAGTAGCATATGCTCCTCCTCCCCTGATCGCCTCTCCAGATCACTAAGTGGTCCTCCAATACTTTACATTCATTCGTTCATCCACAATTATAAATCAGATATTTTCAAGATCAGTTTTGTGTTGGATTTTGGACTAGGCTGGAATTTCAGTGAAGGAAGATGCTCTCACTCTCACAGAGTTTACCGTTCAGTAAGGGTACATAATCTGTAAATAGATACCACAATACAGACCCATAGGAGAGGGCCAGATAAAGTGCTGCCATATCACAGGGAAGAGAAAGTACTCTACGCTGGGAAGGGTGGGAGGCAGGAAAAGAGCGAAAGGGGTAGGGGCTGCCTCTTCTGGTCAATTGATACAACTTTAGCAAACCCAGGTGAGCACTTGCTAGAAGGGCATGCTAATAATGTAAAGCCTGTATCTTAGTCAAGTGTGCTACCTCCACAAACAACTCCTATTAGCAATGCTGGGGGAGAAATCAAGAAGTGTCTTCCATGTTGTGGTACAGAAAGGGGGCAGCACTTCTGAGATGCCAAAGCAACTCAGAAACCCTTGTAATTCTGTGGAGGTAGGAGCTCAGACCCCCAGAGGGGACTCAGAAAACTGAAACAACCCATAACCCTTAGGGAGGTTGGAATAGAGAAGCTGCACTGCAAGTGGGATGAGGTTGGGGCAATTTCACTGAATCTCAAGAGGTAAGATATCCAGGTAACATGTGGGAAAGCACCTTACAGGATTTGACATTAGCCCTCAGAATTCATCCAGAGGCTTTTCTTGACCCACACCATGACTCCTCTAATTCTACGTCAACTGCCTGGTTTGGCTCCCGACCTCCTTCCCTTTGTTCCCCCAGTCCTCCAGTCACTCATTTTTCTCTTCCACCAACAATAGCTGTTGCCGCTTTCGCAGGCTGGGTCTCTGTACCAGGTGGGCTCTGGAGGACAACTTTTGTCTCTGTTCCCTGACCCCAGGCATCCTAACCAGGGGAGAGGGGTTTGTTCTCTGCTTCTTTATATCAGACCCCATGGGACCTCCAGCTTGGCTTGCTCTTCTTCCAGCTTCCAACATCAGGGGGTAGGGTAGGGAATAGATGGGGTTCCTGGAGGAGGTGGCAACGATTCTTGATGAGTTGAGAAGAGTTATGGAATTGTCAAAACTGGAAGGAGGTACAAAGGATATTACAGCAAAGGAAGAAACCGGAGAGTAGACCCAAAGGAAGGAATAAATAGGGTGTGTGGGGTAACAACAACTTTTGCAGTGATGAATCCGCCTCATCATTAGCCATTCATTTTTATTTTTTTAAAGATTTTATTTATTTATTTGAGTGAGAGTGAGCACAAGTTTGGTAGGGGAGAGGCTTAGGGAGAAGCAGGCTCCCTGCTGAGCAGGGGGCCTGATGTGGGACTCGATCCCAGAGCCCTGAGATCATGACCTGAGTGAAGGCAGATGCTTAACCACTTGAGCCACCCAGGTGCCCTATCACTGACCATTTAAATGACACCCCACTACCACTCAGGAATTTATGTAAAACATAAAACCATGAGTATTCATCTCTTGTTTGTATCCTCTTTGCATTCAGTCTCCCCCTACGTACCTGCCACTTGTTAATGAGAACACCCACAGCTGTCTGCCTAAGGACACTCCTCACCCCTGTGTGCAACCATGAGGCATATTTTACACAATCCCCTAAAGGGCCCTGGTAGTACTGAGCATTGATTACCCGTAGTTGTAACCTGTTCATCAGTGTATCCCATATTAGCTGCTGTCCCTTCATTGTCACTCTTCCCTTATTCCCCTAACCAGTGCTTCCTGGGATCATCTTCCAGACAAATCACTTGACCTCAAATTCCTTTCTCAAAATCTGCTTCTCTGGGAACTCACTATTTGCCCAGATCTACCTTCTCAGTAATTTTCCATGCTGTCTCGTGTTCTCTTCCCACAGACCCTCTTATCTCTTATTTGGTACCTGGGCTTTCAGTGTCATCATTCTTCCCCTGCCATATGGAACACTCACTCTCAGATTGAGCCCTGGTTACCTTGAAACTGGCAGTGTGCTAGTAAATGTTTAACAACCAGCTCTTAAAAAAAGAGAAGAATAGGAAAAAACCTTGTGATCCGTGGCATTGACTGATCTGTGTGGTGTAAATGCTCCCATTGTGGCCAGATTCAGGCTACCAAAGTGACATCACTGAACATGGAGTCGGGAAGAGAGGGTAAGACTGGGTCTTGCAAGCCATTGTGAGCACACCACTGTCAGCAGCTCCCACCCTGAAAGGAGAACCCTATCTAGGTCTGGAAAGGAATATTGGAGCCAGATTGTTGAGGGCCTTGAAAGCCAGATTATGGGGTTAAGAATTTAATCTGTAGTCAAAGGAAGATTACTACAGTTTTAGAGCTGGGGCAGACAGGTGGGCATATGTTATTATCTGCATTGTATTTTGAAAATATCAACCCAGCAGTATTGTGTAAGAAGTATGGTGGACAGAAAATTGAGGCAAAGAGACAAAGGTTATTGTGCTCTAACAAGGACATGAGCACATACTGGGGATGTGGAACTAGAAAACAGGATGGATGCAAGAGGGATTTGGCGATTAGATTCCACCTATCAGAAGGATTCCACCTATCTGATAGGATTCCATCCTATCAGAACAACTGATAGTATGATGACAGAAGGGAGATGATAAAATTAATGAGACTCCCGGATTTCAAGTTTATCCTGTCATTTGACATTTGAGTCTAAAATTCCAAATGGCCAAATGTTACCATTGGGGGGGATATCAAGAATGTTAGTTTCTTGACATTTAAAACTTATAAGCATCATGTATGAACTTGCAATATTCCTTTGAAATTGCTACTGTTTCCCTAGTGAAGTCCAAGCACTGAAGGGGGAATCAATGTGATATAAGGAATTGTGGGAAGGATGCTTGAAGATCACATGTGACCTCTGGCTGGGTTCCTAACAGATACTGAATTTGGCCAAATCACTTGGTTGCCTTAAGACCCTCAGAGTCCTCACCTGTATAAATAGAGGTTTTATAAAGTGAGCTATTACACTATTTGGGAAACTTCAACATGCTAACCAAACATGAAGTACAGTGTCTAAGTGCCTTGGCATGGCTATTGCCAAAGATCTATTGCAAATTTCAGCTCTGTACAAATAAGACATATGGCTGTTACTGCAGTGAGAAACTCTGTTTATTTCAGTGTTACTAATTACATGAATACTTTTTATAGCTGGTTGTCTGGAATCTTTAGGATCCTAAGAAACACAAAGCATTTGCATGCAGCACATGCTTCAGTTACAAGGTCTATGGGATTGTTGCTGCCGCTCTATCTTAGGCTAGATAAGGACCCAAAAAGCACATATTCCTATCTGAGACCAGAAGCCATCCCATACCCATGAAGAGAAGCAATCCTGTGGCCGTGAGGAGAAGCAGCCTTAGAATGAAGCTGTGCTTTGCCAGAAAGTAAGAAGGAAGGAATTTTGGACATTTATGACATCATTGAGTTGCAGAATCAACCGACCTCATGACCCTCCCTACCACTAGACACCTTGTTATATAAAGTAATAAATGTCTTTTCATTTAAGTCACTTTGGGTTGAGGTTTTTGTCACTTACAACCAAATTCATGTTAACTAATACATAATTTGGCTTAGGTTTTTGAAGGTTTATTTCTCATATAACAGCAGGGAAAGAATAATGTCCTTCAAAGACACGGGTTCTAATTCAGAATCTATCATTTATTTATTGAATGATCTCAAGCAAGTCAGTTTCCTTATCTGCAAGCAAAAGCAATACTCTTTTTCTTTTTTTGAAAAATATTTATTTATTTTAGAGAGAGAGTTGTGTGAGAGAGCATGAGTGGAAAGGGCAGAACGAAATAGAATCTCAAGCAAACTCACCTCTGAGCGGGGAGCCCCATATAGGGCTCAATTTTATGACCCTAAGATCACAAACTGAGCAGAAGCCAGAAGTCCAGTGCTTAACCAACTGTGTCACCCAGGTGTCCCACCTTCGTTCTTTTTATTTTGATTAAATGAACATACTTATTATGGTGTGTAATTTAAAATTATTAAATTAGCCTGCAGTAAACTTAACCTTTTTTTGTTTTGGTGCACAGAGCTGTGAGTTGTAGTGTAGTAACAACTACCACAATCAGACATGGAACAGTTCCATCTGCCCCCCAAATACCCCTTTAAATTCGTTTGTAGTCATGCCCTCCTCTCACCCCCAATCCCTGGCACACTGATTTTTCTC
The DNA here is from genome assembly GCF_964662115.1 of Mustela nivalis. Lineage (NCBI taxonomy): Eukaryota > Metazoa > Chordata > Mammalia > Carnivora > Mustelidae > Mustela > Mustela nivalis. Next base: position 100,277,602 of record NC_139040.1, read on the forward strand.
TCTCTCTTCTGTGCTTTTCCCATTTACAGAATGTAACATAAATGGAATCATGTAGTATGTAATCTTCTGATATTAGCTTCTTTTACTCAGTGTAGTACCTTTAAGATTCATGGTATACTGTGTTTATCACTAGTTTGTTCCTTTTTATTGCTGAGAAGTATTCCATTGTGTGTGTGTGTGTGTGTGTGTGTGTGTGTGTGTGTGCCATAGTTTGTTTATTCATTAAAACATATTTGGATTGTTTCCTAGTTTTAAAACTTATAAATAGAGTTGTTGCAGCATTTGTATATAGGTTTTTGTATGAATATAGGTTTTATTTCTCTAGGGTAAATATTTAGGAATAGAGTGGCTAGATTATGTGGTAGGCATACATTTAACTTTTAAAGAAACTGCCCAGGTATTTTTCAGAGTGGCTATACCATTTTTCAGTTTCCCTAGTAATGCATGAGAGCTCCAGTTGCTCTGTGTCCTTGTCAGCACTTGGTACTATCAGATTTTTCACTGTTACCATTTAGATAGGTGTGTAGTAGTTTCTAACTGTGGTTTAAGTTTGCATTTTCCTAAAGGCTAATGATGTTAAGCATCTTTTCCATGTGTTTATTTACCATCCATATATCTTCTTTGATGAAGTATCTGTCAAATCTTTTGCCTACTTTATTTTTTGTCTATTCTTATTGAGAAATAATTAACATACATCACTGCACATGTTTAAGGCATACAGCATGATGGTTTGATTTGTATGTGTTGGGAAATGATCACCACAATAGGTGTAGCTAACATCCATCTTCTCATATACATACATTAAAAATAATAAAAAGGGAAAATTTTTTCTCTTTGTGATGAGAACTATTACTTTCGTACATTTCATACAGCAAGCCTATTTAATTTTTTAATTGAGTCATTTGTTTTCTTACCGCTTAGTTTTGAGTTGTTCTTTATATATTCTTGATACAAGATCTTTATTGGATATGCAGTTTGCAAATATTTTCTTTCAGTCTGCAGCTTATCTTCTCATTTTCATGATAATGTTTTTTGCAGAGCAAAAGTTTTAAATTTTGATCAAGTTGCACTCTTTTTTTTTTCTTTTTATGGACTATGCTGTCAATGCTATATCCATGAGCTCTTTGCCTAAGCCAAGGTCACAATGATTTTCTCCTGTCTTCTAAAAGTTTTATAACTTTCCAAATTACATTTCGATCTATGATCCATTCTGAGTTAAATTTTTTCTGAGGTATGAAATTTAGGTTGAGGGTTTTGGGGGGTGGACATACAGGAATTCGTTTTCCCTTTCTGTAAAAGCCCTCTATGTCCTGGGTCACATTCAATTTGCTGAAGAATCCAAAAAATCCTTGTATGTTAGTGTCCCTGGGATGCTTTTCAAACTGTAAATCTGTGTTCTATTGTATTGAATGTATTTTAATGTGGCTTGGATATGCATTGGAATTGACAATAGAAAATAAATTAGAATTATGATTGTAAAATAAATCACCCATCCACTGGCTACTGTTTTTCTCTCTCGTATATATATATCACCCACAGAGCTCCTGCTTTACAGAGAATTTGAAAATTACCTTTTAATTAACAGATAGTAATAGGACTTTTTCAAAATATTGATTCAGGGGTGTTTTCTTGCTGCATCACTGCTAAGTATTTGTTCAAACATGCAGGCCCTAGGGGAAATTGTGAAATCAGTGAAGATTATCTCTCATCCCCTCTCCACTTCTTTTCCCACCATATCCTTTCAATTGAGGCATGTGAAGAAGGTAGACAGAGTCCTACATGAAAACCCAAATTCTGAACCAGAGCGTGAAATGCTGATTATCAAATTCAAGTGTAATCTCTTTTCTCTCTTGTCATAAAATCACATTTCCACTGAAGTCACTCATCTGTTAATCATTTACTCTGGCAGTTGGTGATTTTAAGCAGGACCTCGAATTTTTCAGAGCTTAGATAGGGACAGAAATCTCAAGTTTTCCTACCTGGTGTTCTTTGTTTTGTGATCTGGTAAATTCTGGCTTTAGAAGGCAATATTAGGAAATGCACACACAATTTATGAGGTAGGAAAAGGGCAAATAAATATGGTTAATGATCCAACCTTAGTGCCAGAGACAGATGAGATGTAAAAGGTGAGGTTATCTATTATGGGTGCCCTTTTATTTGCGTAAGCTCCCACCCAGAATCCTAGAGCCATCTCTTTCCCAATAGGCTGATTCCAATTCCTCCCCTCCAAAGCACAGAGGTCAATTTGTGCATAAAGGAGATTTATTAGCAGACCAAAGGCTATCAGGCATTAAGCAAACAGGGACATCACAGAGATTCAAAGTCCACCAAAGGCCTCAACAATCATACCTGATGCTCCCCAGGATGGCCAGATACTTGTAGAGTCTGAGTGCTGTGGGGGCCCTGCGAGGCTATGGGCAGTTCTTCCTGCTGCCCAGCACTTGGTCTAGAAGCACTGTCCCAAAAGTAATTACCATAGCAATATTCTCACCTTGAGCCCAAGACACAATTTCTGGATGTCCTCAAAATTCACCATTTGATTGGTGAATGCCTTCCCCACCCCTTTGTGGGTCTTGATGAAATTCTCTCTGTGGTTGCTGCCTCTCTCCAGACACTACCTGTGAAGTCCTGTTCATCTCCTCACAACTGTTTTATTTGACCACATCTTCTAAGCTCTGCCCTCACCTTAAGTGACTATTAAACACAGCCTTCATCTTTTAAGCCTGCTCTACTGGTAACGATTTTGTGACCTATAAAGATGGGACCTAACCAGGGCCCAGATGATAAACTATGAGTATCTTGTCCCTAAAGTGACAGAGAACAAGCCCTTTCCCTGGAGCTTTGTTGACTGTTTGGAGTCTGGGACAGGGGATTAGGCACCCACCATGATCAATTCCATCTTCCAGAATTCTTCAACTGGAATTCAACATCATTTCTTCCAAAGAACCAAGGAGTTCATGAATTCCCAGGTCAACCTCTATAGTTCCCCAGTGTATTACCATTAAGAAATGAGCAAATCATCTGGGAAGTCATATAAAGAGATTTAATCCAGAGATTTCAGAGTCAGTTACAGTTGAGCTTTTTATTGTGAGCAAATTACTCAGCCTCACTAAACATGTTTCATCCTCTGTTAACTGGTGGTATTATATCATGACTTTGTTGTGAAGATGAAACATGATTGATGGATATAGTGACTGATGGATATACTCCATATGCTACTTTATGCATACTATATTGCAGTAGTCTACTTTGCTTGGTGTTCAATAAATGTTAGCTTTTAGTAGTTACGGGCATCAGACCATGCAGTGAGAGCCCACACCCCCTCCCAGTTGTTGGTTTATTATAGTCATTCTCCTAGAAATAAAAGAGAGGCGCGTCCTGCTTTTTTTCCCCACCATTGTCCTCTAAACTAATGAAAATCAAGAAGAAATAAAACCAGTGTTTCTCAGTGAGGACCTATGATATGTTTTCTTCTCTCTTGTTTCTCTTCCCCCTAAATGATGGGAAAACCAGGGACTTTGTTCTCCCTCAGAACTTCACTAACTTTCCATATTCAGAGTCTTTTATTACCTCATAGTATTTTCCTTCTGGAACCCTGCCATGCTAACCAACCTATCCCATTTGAGATGGAAATAAGATAAAATAATTAATGATTAAGTGCTTTGAAAATACAAAGGGCTCTGAAAACGCCAGCAGCCAGTGTTGCTTTCCAGTTTAATGAAACAGTGTAATAAAAACAGATCATAAAGTCTTTTTGATACCACAGCCACTACTCTTTTTGCCAGTTAAAATTTATAGTTGTTGCCTGTTTGTTCAAAGCAGTGAGGGACATGAAAACAGTCCAGTAAATTTTCCAAAATAGGTGTCCCTAATCAGCTGAATGCAAAAAGTCTGGAGACATCAGCAATACATTTTGTGAAATTCATATGAGAATAACACTTCATAATCACCTTCAGTTTCAGATGATATGACTGACTCTTCCCCCACCCACAAGCCCTTTTTTGGCAATGAATGTTCCATTCACATCTCATGTCTTGTGTGAGTTAGTTTATATCACTACCAGGTGTTTCATGTTATTTTATTTTATTTTATTTTATTTGAGAGAGAGAGAGAAAGAATGAGCAGGGGGGAGGGGCAGGTTGAAAGGGAGAAGCTGACTCCTCATGGAGCAGGGAGCCTGATGTGGGGCTCAATCCCAGGATTGAGAGAGAGCCCGATGCGGGGCTCCATCCCAGGACCCTGAGATCATGACCTGAGCCGAAGGCAGAGGCTCTAACCCACTAAGCCACCCAGGCGTCCCTGTCTGCTGGATTGATTATGTGTCCATGACCTGGCTTTGCAGGGGGTGGAGGGAGGGAGGGAAGACTTTTACGCTAAGACTCCACTAAAATTCACACAATGAGAATTAGAGGGCATTTCAAATGCTGGGCAGAGAAAACCCCTCCTTTATTGTCAATCAGTAATGGAAAGAGCTTTCCTTAACAGTTGAGAAGCCACTTTGTATTTCTCGCTCTCTCACTTGCTTTTTCTCATTCTCCCTCCATTACCCAACTTTGAGAAAGTCGCTGTATTTCCCTGGTCCTCTGGAGAAAAGAATTGGATTAAGATATTCAGGGTCCATCTATGTCTAACTCTCCATGATCTCAGACCTCTCAAGGATCTAGTAAGGAAGATATTATGCTTACATTAAATGTTTAATAACTGCATAGCCTAAAACCTTTCCTTTTTTCTAATGAGTAGTCCTAAACGGCCAGTTTGACCCAGTTTCTCATGGTCTTTGAAGCTTCTACATATATCAGCAAATCATAATATTTGTGGAATTCCTCCTATGACATTAGATATTGAAGCATTCTAACTGTACTTGCCTTTTGATATTTCATGTTGATTTTATTAGATTCCCCAGCAACTGCCATCCAAGTTAAGAGGTGTATAAAAATCAAGGTGAACCTTAGGGAGAACAGTGATAAAGCAAGTTAATATTCCAGGAGGCCTTAGGGTCTTATCAAGGTTGATACATCAGTTTTACTTTAAATCTCTTATCTATCTAATTATTTCACCACTTTGATTAAATGAAGCTAAAATTGGTATTGATGAAAAGAGAAAGCACAATCAAAGAAGCAGATAAGCAAATAATTGAACGTAAATAACTTTTAATTATACTACTTAGTAGAGTTAAGGAAGAGTGTCAGGTGCCAATATTACTTTGTTAAATGAAAGGGTAGTGTTGGGATGAAAAAGAAAAAACAGCACAAAATGTTCTGAAAATTGTGATCAATTTCAAAATGGTTAAACACTTTTATATGTGTTGGGTTCCAAAACAACCCTGAATCCTGGGTGGTGAATATGTCCAGAGCCTCTAATGGAAACCCAATTCTTTGGATTCTTCACTATGTCTTAGTCATTTGTAGAATCATACTAAAATTTCCAGGCTTCCCCAAACACCAAGAAGTAGGTGGCCTTCTAGGTGTGGCAGTTACACCTAGCGACTTCAAAATAGTGTCCCATTTGGAATTACAATAGGAAAACTAGCAAATAGCTTTCACTTTAAGTTGATCAAACAGTTACTTCTAAACTCAATAGTGCATTTACTCTTTGCCCCCTACCTAATCTAAGGTTACCTGGATTATTTATCCTCTGTATCCAGTGTCCTGCTCTTATGACGCATTGTGCACAAAAACACCTGGTAGTTTTTACCTGGGTGGCTCAGTCGTTTAAGCATCTGCCTTCAGCTCAGGTCATGATCTCAGGGTCCTGGGATGGAGCCCCGCATCGGGCTCTCTGCTTAGCAGGGAGCCTGCTTCCTCCTCTCTCTCTGCCTGCCTCTCTGCCTACTTGTGATCTCTGTCAAATAAATAAAAAAAATCCAGTAGACATTCTCACCTGCGGCTTTGAGTCTTGAAAGAGTAAAGAAAAAGAGCCAGGGAGATAAGATTTACGATGCTATGATCTACCAGCATTTCTGGCTGTGTCCAGTGGCTAACACCCTCTTGCCATGGTGACTAGGCCCAGGGATGGCTGTGGACTACAGCGAAGTCAGCAGCAACATCCTTCCCCAGTCTCTGGCTGCCTTGTCTCCCTCATCTTCCCCTTTTCTCAGGATATTCCTCTCCAGACCATCTGTTAATTCTCTGGGTTCCCTGATGATTTCCTACTAACCCTCTTCTCTACTCCCCTACAAGAACTCTGGCTGATTCAGAAAATGGTTCCACAAAGTGAGTCACAGACAACTGACCCTCAGGGAAAAGTGATAAAATCAGTATTGGTTGACTGACTTTAAAACCTCCCCTTAGAGGGCACCTGGGTGGCTCAGTGGGTTAGAGCCTCTGCCTGCAGCTCAGGTCATGATCCCAGGGTCCTGGGATCGAGTCCCGCGTCGGGCTCTCTGCTCAGCGGGGAGCCTGCTTCTTCCCTCTCTCTCTGCCTGCCTCTCTGCCTACTTGTGATCTCTCTCTGTCAAATAAATAAATAAAATCTTAAAAACAAAACAAAACAAAACAAAAAAAACAAACCTCCCCTTAGAAATACAGTGGCAGGGACGCCTGGGTGGCTCAGTGGGTTAAAGCCTCTGCCTTCGGCTCAGGTCATGATCCCAGGGTCCTGGGATCGAGTCCCGCATCGGGCTCTCTGCTTAGCAGGGAGCCTGCTTCCTCCTCTTTCTCTGCCTGCCTCTCTGCCTACTTGTGATCTCTGTCAAATAAATAAATAAAAATCTTAAAAAAAAAAGAAATAAATACAGTGGCAATACAGCCGATTAAAAAATTGTTTATGGTCACTTGGAATGCTGGCTGAGAGTACAATTTAAGGAGAAGCATGTGAAGGGTATTGAGGAGTTCAGTGACAGCCAATGAGATGGCAGCTTCTTATAGTGAATACCGTAAAGGTGAAAAAAGTCATCTGCCTCAGCAGATCTGAGAAGGTCAAAGATAAACTCAGACTTTGCTTTGATCCTGTGTGCTGATGAATTACAATATCAGTGGTATTCACAGCCCTGGTTTCAAAGGTGCATATTGTGGCGTTATCTGGGTTAGACTGAAAGCTGGAAAATTCACATGGAAATATATGAGAGGATTTAGAGAACCCTAAGCATGCCGAACCCTTCATTCTCATTGATGCTCCCTTGCCAGCTCAAGAAATCTCTCCTACCTTGTCTAATGACCCTGTTCTTCCCTTGGTTGAAGATTTTTTTTTTAACCAAAGGGAGTTACCTTGTAAGATGAAGACAGTTCTCTTCATCCTCCCCCACCAATTCCCAAGATTGTCAGATCTCATCATAATTCTGGGAAGGGGATCGCAATGATAAAGTCAGAAGCCAAGGAAGCCCAAAGAAGTGCTGGATTTAGAGTTTATAGTGAAGGAAGTACTCTGTAAAGTGTGTATGAGAATAGAGTAAAAGGATGCTTGATCAAGGATCACAGATGTAATCTGGGGTTGGTCTGGATCCAACAGTTCAAAATTCACTGTAGATTGGGTAACTATATTGAGTCCAAGGAGTAAAGAAGGGAAATGCTTCTAGTGGGCAAAACTTCAAGTAGAGTACCTTGACAGACATTCAGCCTGGAGGGAGAGAAGCCCTGAGGCATAGATCTATAGGAATTCACAAGCATTTGTTAATGGTTTGGCCAGATGATTAGGGACATGGAAGGGACAAGATTAAACATAGAGACGTGTTTCCTGTATGAATTGCTGCTAAAAAAACAAAACAAAACAAAACAAAACAAAACAAAACAAAACAAAACAAAACACCAGCATTGTATTGAGAGAAATATATGTTCAATGAAGTTTAGGTATCAACAGCCCAAGCGATTTAGGTGTTCTATCAGGAAAACACTGATTAGGACATTTTATTGGGTGGGCTAATACATATATACTTTTGATTGCCCAGAATTTGAACCCCCAATTAGACTTAAAAATCTTATTGCTTGGGGTGCCTGGGTGGCTCAGTGGGTTAAAGCCTCTGCCTTCGGCTCAGGTCATGATCCCAGGGTCCTGGGATCAAGTCCCGCATCGGGCTCTCTGCTCAGCAGGGAGCCTGCTTCCTCTCTCTCTGCCTGCCTCTCTGCCTACTTGAGATCTCTGTCTGTCAAATAAATAAATAAATAAAATCTTTTAAAAAAATCTAATCGCCACTCTCTTAATTAAAGATCTAGAGACATAAAAGGAACTTCCCAAGATGGGGAAATGTGGGAAGGAAGAAAATGAGAGAGAGAAAGAGACCAAGCAGCAAACTAGAAATCAAAACCAAATCTGTGTACTCTTGCTGATAGCTTTACTGTTGCGGATTAATGAAGGATATCTAGGATGTCATTTGGTAATGGGGATTTGTCTTTTTTTTTTAAAGATTTTATTTATTTATTTATTTATTTATTTGACAGAAATCACAAATAGACAGAGAGAGGGAGAAGCAGACTCCATGCTGAGCAGAGAGCCCGATACGGGGCTCAATCCCAGGACCCTGAGATCATGACCTGAGCCGAAGGCAGAGGCTTAACCCTCTGAGCCACCCAGGCACCCCGAGATTTGTCTTTTTTAAAGAGGAGACAGAACTGTCTTGGTTTTGAGCTCTTGCCAAATTTCTAGAAATCCCAAAATGTGTGAGTTTTAGAAGAAAGCAGCAGCCCATCAAGGAAGCCAAAGGAAGCAATATTGCCTTTTATTCTCTCCCCTTGACAAAGAGGGTGAACTAGTAGGTGAACTAGCCCCAGCCAACTGGATGCTTCCACTCAAGTCTTCGCTCTTGAGAATGTGACCAAAAGACAAATGGACAATGAGAGTAGAAGCATGGTGAAAGCAGTGGCTTTGTCTAGCAGTGATGTCCTACCTAGCCAGATTGCTCCCGCTGTGTAGCTTTCCTTGATCTATGCCTTTTTATTTTTAAACAAGCCCCATTCCCCAACCTTCTCACTGATTCTCTGCTTTAGTTGATAGCCTCAAGTGCTAGATGTCAACAAAGAAAGTTGGTTTGCATGGGCTATATCAAAGAGCTCTCTTGTCTTCTAGCTTCTGGTTGGATTTGGCCATTAAAACCTCAGCTGGATGATACAGGAAGGGAGGGATGTGAAGCCAAAAGATTTATCCTTCTGGTTTCTCAGGAGGTCACCTTGGGTTGGCAGTTCCTCAGGAGAAATTCACTATTCCTCCCAAGGTGGCCCACTCTACACAACTCTCTCTCTCCTTCCAAGTTCTGATAAGCTCACCATCTCTTCGTCTTTTGGGGCCAAAGCTGTCTGCCCTGGGTCCTTGCCCTATGCCTTGCGGTTGCCCCAACCCCCTCCCAACACTTTTAAATTAGGTCCTTTGTAAATAAACCCTTCTCCAATTATTCTAATAAGAGGGTGTCTTCTGTTTGTCAGAAACCTGACTGATATGCCTTCATTTTCTGGTTAACTTTGTGCCAAAGAAACCCAACAGACTTAGCATTCTGACAGGAGGATGAAGAAGGAGCAAAAGCCCAGAGTTGGGATCAAGGGTGAAATTTTCAGTGAAGAGTGATAAATGAGTCTGAATGTAGCCAAGGGAGTCTGTTAGGAAAAAGTCGCCCATGGAAAGGCATAAATAAATATAGCTCAAAATCCACTTAAAGTCTTCAAACCTGACCCCTAATCATAATGGGCAATGGCTAACAGTTGATGTAAAATGAAGCTTCTGTTCACAGACATACAATTGCTGAAGAGCTGGGCCATTCATTTTTAAGTGTCTGGACAGCCATTAATTCCTCCCTCCCTCTCTCTCAAGTCCTGTGGTGTTTTACACAAAGGAAAACGCACATGGGTTCTTCCACACGTCTCTACGGTTTTCTTCGCTGTCAGAGAGACACAGCTGCACCCTGTTTGGAGCGATGCAGCATGAAAAAGCTATTAATCTAGCTCCATCTAGATGCACCAAGCCTAACTGCAGGGCTGCCTTCAGCTTCATTAGAAGGATATGTACAAAGTAATGAAATTCTAAAAACATGGACCGTGAAACAAAAACTAGGAATTACAGCTATGGGAAAAAGTAAACAATATGTGAAGAACCTACTGAAAAGCCAGGCACCACAGATTTTGTACACATAATCTCATTTAAACTGTACAGTCTTATCAATTTGTAGTTATTCTCCTGATTTAACAGGTGAAAAATCAGGGGCAGAGTAAGCAACTCTCCCAGATTACTCACATAACAAGTGGTAAATCCACAGTTCAGGGCCATGCTGTCAAACCTGTTCTCAAAATTGAGGCAAGGCCCCCCCCAGGAGGTACTCAGGACAATCCATTTTGGTGGAGCAAAGCCAACGTTAGAACTTTTAGTTATTTTTTTTTAAAGAAGAACTTTTCGTTATTTTAATTTTTGTCAGATTATCTGAAATCTTTGTGTGCATGTTTCATAATATACGTAATATATTCGTACAGTAGTACGTGCAGGTAAATATGTAAATGCACATGTATGGTTTCTACTGGGTAGTTTTCGTCGATATTTGTCTTTATTTTTTCTGAGCCTCATCCCTCAAACTACTCGCTGATCCTCTACACCAGCTGATAATCTAGGTATAGACCCAGGAGAACTGATTTGCCTGGGTCCCATCAATGAGCTCTTGTCCCTTCTGCCTTCTTGTTGGTTGTAAATGATGGGTGAGCCAAAAAATCCGAAGACCACTGCTCTCTGCTCTTTCAAAAGGTACTATAGTGTAGTTGTTGGGAGCGTGGATTCTGGAACCAGGTTGCATGTGTTCAAACCTCAGTTACCCCATTTTAGCTGAGAGATGTTGGATAATTTAACCTTTCTGTGCCTCAGTTTTCTCTCCTACAATATGCAGATTTAAATAATTAATACATAGAGTGTTTAGACCAATATCTGGCAAAAATAAGAATATAATAATATAAACCATTGTCATCACGTTACATGATCCTTCAAAGTCATCAACTAGGAAAGCACCTTGCCATACAACTACTGTCCTATATGCCTTATAGTTCTTTAGGAACCGGCTCCTGAGTTAGTCTGTGAGCCACCTGAGATCATCATGCCCATTTCTTAATACTCACACTCTTTTTGTCGCCCCAAAGGATATTTTTCTTCCTGAAAATTTTTTATACTTTACATCAACTTAAGTTTCAGATTATATATCAAGACAAATCTGCTTTCTAAACCCCAATACAAATGCAAAGATTAAGGATTTACATTTCTGTAACTTTTTACAGAAGCATACCTCAAGCTCCGGAGTTTCTTCCAAGATGGTCAAAGCACATTCTCAACAATTTCAGTGATGTTAGACTTAAGCAGAAGACATTTCTCCAAAGAAGGGAATATGTCTCATCTGGCTGTCTAGCAAAAATAATGGTTATTTTACTGCAAAAAATATATAATTTTATTAGAGCATGGTGTAATACAGGAGTTCAATTGTCAGTGTCAAATAAAACTAAGTTTGATTTCTGGTTCAGTATTTGCTAATAGAATCACTTACAGATCATTAACATCTGTAACGTGATTTAAAAATTAAAAATAGAGCTACCTTATGACCCTGCAAATGCACTACTGGGTATTTACCCCAAAGATACAGGTGTAGTGAAAAGAAGGGCCATCTGTACCCCAATGTTCATAGCAGCAATGGTCACAGTCACCAACTTGTGGAAAGAGCCAAGATGCCCTTCAACAGATGAGTGGATAAAGAGGTTATGGTCTAGGGGTGCCTGGGTGGCTCAATGGTTTAAGCCTCTGCCTTCAGCTCAGTTCATGATCTTAGGGTCCTGGGATCGAGCCCCGCATCAGACACTCTGCTCAGCGGGGAGCCTGATTCCCCCTCTTTCTCTGCCTGCCTTTCTGCCTACTTGTGATCTCTCTCTCTGTTGAATAAATGAATTCTAAAAATCTTTAAAAAAAAAAAAGAGGTTATGGTCCACATATGCAATAGAATATTATGCCTCCATCAGAAAGGATGAATACCCAACTTTTGTATTAACATGGACGGGACTGGAGGAGATTATGCTGAGTGAAATCAGTCAAGCAGAGAGAGTCAATTATCATATGGTTTCACTTACTTGTGGAGCATAAGGAATAACACGGAGAACATTAGGAGAAAGAAAGGATAAGTGAATTGGGGGAAATCGGAGGGGGGAGATAAACCATGAAAAACTGTGCACTCTGAGAAACAAACTGAGGGTTTTGGAGGGGAAGGGGGTGGGGGGATGGGTGAGCCTGGTGGTGGGTATTAAGGAGGGCACAGATTGCATGGAGCACTGGGTGTGGTGCATAAACAATGAATCTTGGAACACTGAAAAAATAAAAGTAAAATTAAAAATAAATAAATAAATAAAAATTCCTTGCTGCAGGTTTGGGGTGAGAGATGAGGTCAGTGAGGTGAAGAGTCAGATATTTTGGAATACTGTTATGGCTTTTATTTTCAGTGAGCAAGGAAGCCATAAGAGCGTCTTGAGGAAGAGGAAGGTATGTCATGCTCTTAAAAGAATCCATCTGACTCCTGGGTTGTGAGGACTATTAGGATGGAGACAGGGACACCCCGGGGCACCTGGGTGGCTCAGTGGGTTAAAGCCTCTGCTTTTGGCTCAGTTCATGATCCCAGAGTCCTGGGATCATGCCCCACATTGGGCTCTCTGCTCAGCAGGGAGCCTGCTTCCCTTCCTCTCTCTCTGACTGCCTCTCTGACTACTTGTGATCTCTGTCTGTCAAATAAACAAATAAAATCTTAAAAAAAAAAAAAGAATGAATACCCAGCTTTTGTATCAACATGGGCGGGACTGGAAGTGATTATGCTGAGTGAAATCAGTCAAGCAGAGAAAGTCAATTATCATATGGTTTCGCTTATTTGTGGAGCATAAGGAATAGCACGGAGGACATGGGGAGATGGAGAAGAGAAGGGAGTTGGGGGAAATTGGAAGGGGAGATGAACCATGAGAGACTGTGGACTCTGAGAAACAATCTGAGGGTTTTGGAGGGGTTTTGGGGGTGGGAGTTTGGGTGAGCCTGGTGTTGGATATTGTGGAGGGCACATATTGCATGGAGCACTGGGTGTGGTGCATACACAATGAATTCTGGAACACTGAAAAGAAATTTTAAAAAATAAATTAAAATTAAAAAAAGAAAAAGAAGTGATGGCAATGGTCCAGGTGTTTTGGGACAGGGAGGTGATGAAGTGATAGTGGAGGTGATTAGACATAATGAGCTTGCATATATACATACATACATATATATATTCTTTTATTTGAGCATAGTTGACACACATGTTACATTAGTTTCAGGTATTTGAAATTTTGACAAGTTCATACTTTATTCTATGCTCATCAGTTTCAGGTATTTGAAATTTTGACAAGTTCATACTTTATTCTATGCTCATCACAAGTGTAGCTACTATCTGTCACATACAACGTTATTACAATGTCATTGACTATACTCCCTCTGCTCCTATGCTGTACCTTTCATGTCCATGACTTACTCATTCCATGACTGGAAGGTTGTACCTCCCACTTCCCTTCACCTATTTTGCCCATCCCCCATCCCTCGTCGCTCTGGCAACCATCAGTCTGTTCGCTGTATTTATAGGTCTGATTCTGCTTTTTAGTTTGTTTATTCATTTGTTGTTGTTGTTTTTTAAATTTTGTTTATTTGACAGACAGCGATCACAAGTAGGCAGAGAGGCAGGCAGAGAAGAGGAAGCAGGCTCCCTGCTGAGCAGAGAGCCCGATATGGGGCTCCATCCCAGGACCCTGGGATCATGACCCAAGCCAAAGGCAGAGGCTTTAACCCACGGAGCCACCCAGGCGCCCCTGTTTTGTTTTTTAGATCTCAAATATCACTGAAATCATTGATATTTATCCTTCTTAGTCTGAAAATTAAAAATAGAAATAGAAATACCTAAAAAATGTTAAAATTTGGATTTTAGGAAGATTTTGAAATCACTTGATGCTTTGATAAATAAATATATTGATAGAAAATCTGAAAAATAATAGAAATATCATATGATCCAATAATTTCATTACTGGGTATTTACCCAAAGAACATGAAAACACTGATTCAAAAAGATATATATACCCCTATGATTATTGCAACATTATTTACAGTAGCCAAGATTTAGAAGCAACCTAAGTGTTCATAGATAGATAAATGGATAAAGAAATCTCTCTCTCTCTCTCTCTCTCTCTCTCTCACACACACACACACACACGAATATTATGCAGCCATAGAAAGGATGGGATCTTGCCATTTGTGACAACGTGGATGGACCTAGAGAGTATTATGCTAGGCTTGCAGATATATTTTGAAGCCACATCTTTCTGAACATATATTTAAAGGGATAATGTAGGTTAAAAGGCCTCCCATGCAATAAAACCAATAAAAGGACATAATCATTACTACTTCATGCCAAAATTTGTACAATAATCAGTGAATGGCCAGTTTGTTCAGAATTGGTATGAACTAAGATCTTGTAACTTATTTTTTCATTCCTAACATATTTTAATTTTTCCTCAATAGGCAGATAATATGGTCCTGAGAGCTAGGGTTCTGTAGCCAGACAGATATGGGTTCAAATCTTGGCTCCACCTCTTACTGTTTGACCTAGAGCTAGTTACTTAACCTCTCTGTTCAGTGTCTTTACCTGTAAAATGAGGAGATTCAGTAAAATATACCCAAGAGAGTTTTGTGAGGATTCACTCAGTTAATGTATGTAAAGAATTTAGAACTGCGCCTGCTACACAGTAAATGCTCATGAAATGTGAACTATTTTTGTTGACTAACTTCTGTTAGTTGTTTGATTTCTTATTTTTCGTTTTGAACACTTTTGATTGAAAAAGCAAATGGTGTTAATTGTAAAAAGAAAATTAAACCCATACAGATATGTATGACTTAGAAATTCGAAGTCCTCTCTAATTCCACACCCGAGAGGGATGTACTATTAAACAGTATAGTAAATGTTCCTCCAGATTTTACCTATGTGTTTATCACACCTATTCATGTATGCACATATGGTAATTTACTTTTTATGAAATGGGATAATACTCTGCATATTATTTTGCAATGCGTTTTTATCACTTAAAATTCTATCTTAAGTATTTTTCCATTTAAGTTCACATAAAACTATTATACGTGATTGCATGGTAACCCATTGTATGGAGGCCCAATAGTGTATTCATTCAGTTGCTTATTGAAGTCATTTAGATTCTTTATTTTTCCTTTTTTACTGTAACAAACAATGCTACAGTCACATCCTTGCCCATGGTCTTGGTGCAAATTTCTATATTTCTGCAAGAAAAATTTCTGAAAGAACTCATCTACAGAAATGGTTAGAATGAGTAAGAATGATATGCCTTTCTTAAACTATTGTAATTTATATTGCCAAATGACCTTTTGAAAAGATCATATATATTTTTAAAATTCCCACAAACTGAAGGAATGTGCTTATTTGCCTACTAACTATATCCTGGCAATCTTTTTAATCTTTTCCAGTTCAGTAGAGAAGATAAATAAGTTTTATGATTTAATTTGCACTTTTAATACTAGAGTTCATTGTTCAAATGTTTAAAGTTTAATTCTTTTTGTACATACTCCCCATTTTTGTGCATTGAAATTTTTTTTGGTTAGGTTCTTTTTATTTATTTTTTCCTTTTTCTCCTCTTCAAGATTTGGAAAAAGCAAGCCATAGGCTGAGAAAAAATATTTGCAAAACATAAAACTGGCAGCAAATACTAAGTATCTACCCAAAGAAGAAGTTTGAGATTTGTACACACACACACACACACACCCATGAATAGCCATAGCTGCTTTATTTATGACTATACTAAACTGGAAAGGACCTAATGGTCCATCAACAGGTAAATGGATAAATAAATTAAGGTAGATCCGTAAAAAGGAACAAATTACTGATAAACCCAGCAACATGAAATCATTTTTAAAAACACTATGCTCGGGGCGCCTGGGTGGCTCAGTTGGTTAAGCCTCTGCCTTCGGCTCAGGTCTCAGGGTCCTGGAATCGAACTCCACCTCAGGCTCTCTGCTCAGAGATTTTTAAAAATCTTTTAAAAAAAAACACTATGCTGAGTGAAAGAAACTAGACATGAAAGAAATTATACAAAAGACAGTACTAATCTATGACTGATGAAAAATCAGAATGAGTTTTTTTTCCCAGGAGATGGGAATGGAAGGGGGAAATATTTACCTGGCTTAGGGTGGTAGTCACACGGTATACTGGTATAAACCTCTGTCAAAGCTCACCAAAGTATACACTTCAACGGGTGCATTTATTTTATTTTGGTTGTCCAATCAAGTTGACTTAAAAAGAAAAAATAGTTTTGTTTCTTATTTTTTTAAAAGATTTTATTTATTTGTGAGAAAGAGCACATGCAGGGGGAGCAGCAGAGGGAGAGGGGGAAGCAGGCTCCCCACTGAGCAGGGAGCCCAACATTGGGCTTGATCCTGGGACCCAGGGATCATGACCTGAGCCAAAGGCAGACACTTAACTGACTGAGCCACCCAGGTGCCCCTACAAATATTCTGTTTTTCATGTTTCAATTATTTTCAATAAAATAGCATCGTATAGTGCATATCACTTTGTAATTTTATTTTTCTCAACATTACATTTTTAAAACTCCTTCATGTTTATACATGTAGAACTGTTTCATTTGTTACAACTGCTAAACAATATTCATCCCTATGTGAATAAACAGTCTTTTCACTCCTCTAGTGATGGACATGTAGGTTATTTCCACTTTTTTCGAGGATAAACAATGCTGCTGTGAACAACTTCATGAACGCCTCTTTGGGCACAGTTACCTGTTCACTTTTATTTCATTTTAGCAAATTATTTAAATAATGGGATTGTAATAATTTGCATTCTCACTAGCAAGCTTCCTGTATCCCTAAATACTCAAGCACACTTAAAGTCAACAATATTATTTTTGCCAATAATGTGTTTCTCATGATTACTTATTTTGCATTTTTGTTATTTCCATTAAGGTTAATGATCTTTTTACATGTTTATTGGCCATTTGGATTTTTATCTCTGTGAATGCAATATCCTTTGATTATTTTGTATGTCTTTCATTTTTGTCTTTTTCTTCTTGACTCATTAGTATTCTATACGTATTCTGAATACGAGATCCTTTATCCGACAATTATCTATAGTCACATTTGCCAGCCTGTTCGTTTATTGTTTCTCTAAAGTACTTCTTAGGCTTTTCTGGGAGTTAAACTCCTGCTACATGAAGTATGATCCATGGACCAGGAGGATCAGCATCAGCTGGGAGTTTGTTAAAAATGCAAATTCATAGGGCCCACCCGAGATCTGCTAAATCAGATCTGAATTTTAACAAGACCACTATATGATCTGTATGTGTGTTCAAGATTTTTAAATACTGGATTAAATGATTAAGAAAAGTGAAAATTTTCTTCCTTAGGGTAATGGCGTAGTAGTCCCCACCTAATTTCTGCTACTTTCTTATAAATGAAACTCCCCAGCTTTGGACCTGTATGTCCTCAGTTCATATATCCTGGCACTGTACCACAAAAGTTCAGAAATCAAAGAAGCTACTAGAATTGGATTTATTGATCTTCGGGTTGTGAGATAGAGCCCCGCATCTGGCTCTGTGCTCAGCACAGAGTCTGCTAAGATTCTCTCTCATTCCGCCAACCCCCGGCCCCCCAGTGTGCACGTGCGCTCTCTCTCAGATAAATAAATCCTAAATCTATTTTTTTTAAAAAAGAATCTCATTTGTGAGTCTGGATGTCTACAAGATTTGGTAGTAGGGCTTTCCAAGTGGAGATACACCTGTTTTTCTGATTGCCAAGAAAGAAATGGTGTTGGCAATTGCATTGTAATGTAATTCAAAATGCAAGCCTTGGAAGTTTTGTTGACTGCTGCCAAGAAAGGAACTAGTTCAGTGAGGAAGCATAATCCACCAAATGTCTTCCTTGTTTGTACATGCTTCTATTTTTAAGTTGACACAGAATGCTCCAGAATTGAATAACAACTAGAATTAATGGGGGAAATTGCCCAGAATTGTGCAGGTTGTCAGACATGTGATGACTTCTCTATATCAACATGATTTCCTGAGCTTGGCCAGCTAGGAAGGGGAGCACTCACGGTGAGAGCACAGCACTGCAGCCAAGAGTCATGAAATTATCCCTTAGCACTCTCTGCCTTCTCCAACACGAGGAACGTGACTCTGCAGGTTGAGACCATCTGGCTACGGGGATGTGGTGGAGACATGTACTTCTTACGGACTGTCAGGAATGCTCCCACCTTTCCCCGCCTGCCTGCAGTGCACGGGGGCCCAGAGCACTGGATCTGGCCACGGGGTGGTAAGAAGCAGAAACATGTTACCTCTAGCCGGAAATATTTCATTCCCCACCCCCCCCCCCCCCCGACCTGCTGCAGCCACCAAAGAGGTCAGGAGTCACAAACAGTACAGTTACAAGATCGTCAGACCTCCATCAGTGGTCCTGGCCCCGGAGTGATCAGGTAAAGCAGATCCCCCCGCTGACCCACATTGGACATGTAGCATGAGTGAGGGAAAGAATGCTTCGGTTTGTGTTAAGCCACTGAGATTTGAGTGTCGCTTGCAATGAAGCATAGCCTGGGTTACATGGATACAGTGAGCAGAGCTGACTCTGCCTTATTCGTGAGCACCTTATTCGTCACCGTTGAGTGACACCCTCTAGCCCAGGTACCATGCTGTAAGCTCCACGGGCATGATCTAGTCCCTCAGCTTCTGGGATAGACAATAGTATTATCATATGTTATATGACATATGCAATATGCATCTGTATCATATATATCAGTTTTATGTATATATGATATATAGATATATATGACCTGTATGTGTGTGTGTGTGTGTGTGTGTGTGTGTGTGTATATATATATATATATATATATATATATATATATCATGGGTATAATGTGCAAGGAGGTTTTCTTACTTTCTTCTTGTTATGCTAAAAGTAGTGTCTCCGCTTCTAGCTAAGACTAATCTCTCCACAGATCTGGATGCCATCTCTTCCACCCTTAGAGGATTGGTTATTCCTTCATTCTCCTAAATCTGTTTTCTCTCCTACATGTTTTGCCCCTCACCATTCTCAAGTCTCCCCAAACCTTTTTTAAAAGATTTTATTTATTTATTTATTTATTTATTTATTTGACAGACAGAGATCACAAGTAGGCAGAGAGGCAGGCAGAGGTGGGGGGGAAGCAGGCTCCCTACTGAGCAGAGACCCCGAAGTGGGGCTGGATCCCAGGATCCTGAGATCATGACCTGAGCTGAAGGCAGAGGCTTAACCCACTGAGCCACCCAGGTGCCCCTCAAGTCTCTCCAAACTTAGCAGAAGCCCTCCGTCCATGTCCCTTCCCCTTCCAAATACTATCTCCTGTCCCCTCCTATCCCATTTCAGTCTCCGAAGTCTGAAGGGTTCACCCTCACTTGTTGCTCTCAGTTTCTCCCACTTTCTACTCAAGTAATGTTTCTTCTTCCATCACTCTACCGAACACCTCTTTTCAGCACTATAAATGATCTTTTCATCGTGAAATTCAAGGGGCAGTTTCCATCTTACATTTCTCAGCATCACGTGACACAAATGACCACACCCTTCCATTGAACCCCTAATCTGGGAACTCTCCCTCTGTGGCTACTCTCTGCTTTTCAGCTTCATCATCTCTTGCTGGGCCATTAAGTGTTGACCTTTAGCACGACCCATCCCAGTCTCTCTTCCCTTTTCATTCTATAGTCACTTTCCAGTCTTTCACCTAGAAGGGTTACCTGAGGGCACCTAGACCCAGGCACCCCCAAATATGTCCCTCCACCTGCGGCTCCTACTTGCCAATTGGCTGCTCCACTCAGCACTTCCACTTTGATGCCTTAGTGGGCTTGAGGCTGAACTGTAATGTTTTCTTCCCCCTGCCTACCTAACTCCACCCTTCCTTCCCTTTCCATGGTGTTCCTGATCTTAGTGAGTGGCACCAGCCGTCCCCCATTTGCTTACGTTGGAAACCCTGGAGTAGAGCTGCATAAGTACCTTCTGGAGCGCTCAGCAGCAAAATATGCTTTCTCTTTTTGAAATAAAACAAACAAACTAACTTGGGGCACCCAGGTGGCTCAGTGGGTTAAGCATCTGCCTTCAGCTAAGGTCATGATCCTGGGATCCTGGGAACGAGCCCCACATGGGGCTCCCTGCTCAGGAAGGAGCCTACTTCTCTCTCTCTCTCCCTCTCCTCTCCTGTTCCTGCTCTCTAGCTCTCTCTATCTTAAATAAATAAATACATAAAATCTCAAAAAAGAAACCCTAAAGCATACCATAACTAAAGGAAGTCTTTAAAAATTCTTCTTTTCCCACAGTGTCCTGCACTGCCCAAGAGTCCGTAGTCGGTTACCAATTCCTGGTGATTCTGCTTCCTAAGACATTTTTAGGTTGGCCTCCTCCAGATCGGCCAATACACTATATTCTTTTTTTTTTTTTAAAGATTTTTATTAATTAATTTATTTATTTGACAGACAGAGACCACAAGTAGGCTGAGAGGCAGGCAGAGAGAGAGGAGGAAGCAGGCTCCCCACTGAGTTGAGAGCCCAACGTGGGGCTCGATCCCAGGACCCTGAGATCATGACCTGAGCTGAAGGCAGAGGCTTTAACCCATTGAGCCACCCAGGCGCCCCCAATACACTATGTTCTAAGCCATACTGACTGGTTGTCGTTATATCTGCAGTAGCCTCTGAACCCTCCTCCTTCCTCCAAATTATTCTCCACACATCAGCCAGGCAGGATGATTCCAGGAATACACGTAGCTGATCCTGTCACTCCACTACCTGAAACCTCTCAATGGCTCCCCACTGTCCTTAGGGTGGAATCTCAGTCCTTCACAGGTCCACAACTCCGCCACTTTGCCATGAGCTAGTGTCACCTCTTTGAGCTCCTGCAAAGAGCTCTGTTCTTTATGAGCCTTTGCCCACGATTTACTTTCTGCCCAGAGCTCTCACCTCTCCCAGCTTCTCCTTCCAGTTCTTAGATTTAATGATGTTTCTTCAGATAAGCATTTCTTAACCTCTCACATCAGGCCAGTGCTCCCCATTAAACACTTTCTTACTACCTCCGACTTTGCTTTGTAAGTAAATGATTATTTGTGTATTGCCTCATTTAATCTCTCCTTCTGGTTTTAACCAAACTCCCTTAGAAAGTCAATAATACACTCTTCTCCACACAAGGTCCCTGAATCCGGCTTCTAGCTGGTGCCCACAACTACCACATGTACATACATTTCCTCATCCTGGAAGATGGCTTTTTGCCTCTGTGTTTTATGGTGTATGGGAGACTAAAGTTTGTAGAAAAATATCTCTGGACGAATTCTAAAGCAATGGTGGTCTGCTGTTTGTGAATCTCTTTGTGCATTTCCTGTCAGTAGTGGGTGGCACACCTCAGCCTTCTCAGGGAGGACAGAGGGAGAGGTCCAAAGGACAGGCTGGGCTAGCTAAGCTAGACCCTAGCTCTCCTCCTTTGTATAATCAACACATCCACGAGGGAGTAACATGAACCACCTTACAGGATCGCGGTAGGATTCATTCATTCGAGAAAGATTTAATGAGCATCTACTATACGGAAGGTCTCCGGTTACATGCTGGGAATACAAATGCGTTTTGGATATTTAGCAGAGTCCCTATTTCATTTATAGTTAGAGATGGTCACTTATTACTAGTATTGTTACGGTTATGTGTCGAAGTTTGCCTATGTCACATAGTCTGAGTGACAGAGTATGTGATATTTGTGACGTTTGTCATTACGCTTACGAGGTCCCTGCCAGGCCTAGATAAACCACCACGATCAGCGTGCAGCCTCAGAAGCATCCCTGCGCGCGGCGTGGCCGCCCCTCTCCTCCCGGCCACCAGAGGGCGCGCGGCCTCTACCGCCCCGCCCGCTGCGTCTGCGCTTGCGCCCGCGCCGTGCCGGCCGCCCGGCCCACTGCTCCTCTCCCCCGTCGTCGGCCCCGCCTCGCGCCCCAACGTTCCGCCTCCGTTGCCCCTAGCGGCTGTTTGTTGACTTCCGGGGACGCGGTAGTAGCCGATGTCCGGGGTGTCGCTATGGGGGCCCGGGGGGCTTCCGCGGCCCGCGTCGGGACTGAGGCCCTGCCATAGGCCCCACCGAGTCGCCCCCGCCACCTTTCCGGGTCAGGCGCAGGCTCCCCGCATCCCCCTTGGCATGGGGGAACCCGAGGAGGTGGTGCCCGGTGAGTCGCGTCCGCGGGGTTGGTGGCGGGCCGGGAGGGAGGGTCCGCGGGCGGGCAGGCGGCCAGGTCCCGCCTCCGGGCCGCCCCATCTAGGGAAAGGCCCAAGCAACGGCCGCCGGAGGGGGTCTGGAGATCGGGCCGCGTCTGGGCGATAGTCTGAGAGGAGCAGAAAGGAAGGGCAGGGGGAGCACGGGGAAGGGGTGCTTGTGTTTTTTTTTTTTTTTCTCTTTCTTTTGAAATAAGCTTTCGATGAGTTTCTCGAACGCAGGGGCAGTTTTTACCTCCCTATAAACTTTCCCAAAGTACCCCCTTCGAGGTCCCCAAGACCCAGTTATGTATTGATTGCAGTAAAGAGTGGGTGACTAGGGGGCGTGGGGTAACAGACGAGAGGGGAAATCGACTTAGAGAGAAGGGGCGGTGGGAGCCATTAACGAGCGCTCTTGTAAAACTTTAACCCTGAGCTGCAGAAATACGTTTGACATTGTGACGCTGTACCACACGTATAGTGTAACAAGTTTCATGAACTGGTGCTTACTCTAACCACTTGATTGCTCTCAGGTCTGTCGTATAGTACATTCCTTTGAAAATGATAGTCGTGACTTACTAAATTGATTTTCTCACCCACTAATGGGTCAAGACCAAAAATTTAAAAAAAAAAAAGTACTGGATTACAGCAGTATCAAGTGTGTGTGTGTAGTGTTTTCTGCCATGTTCTTGTCTCTAACATGATTAGATTCCTGACCTCCTGGAGTTCACAATCTAGTGAGAAATACTAGAAAGTAAGCATAATGATAGTACCATTTCACAATAGATAATAACTACTAGGGGACAGAGCAAGCCACCAAACCTTGGCTTGGGGTGAGGGTATCAGGGCAGGCTAACTGGGAAGCCAGAATAGAACAAAACGAAATTATTCATTCTAGAAATACCCAAAGTGTGTTCTAGAACCTGGCCTATCCAATCTAAGTAATTGGTTTCAATTGACACACCTCACAATTGTTCTCAAAGGGTTTTTCATAGTGGCTAGTCCCTTGTACATTATCATTTATTATTAATACTTATGTTCCCTATATTTGCTTTATGGCACCCATTAGTTTCTTTCTGTGTGATTATTCTCCTTGAGATTATCTCAAAAGTTGGATCTGGCCTCGTGTGCGTGCGTGCGTGCATGCGTGCGTGCGTGTGTGTGTGTGTGTGTGTGTGTGTTTAAAATGTTATTGAGAACTGGTAGGGATTTTTGATCTTTCTCTAAAATGGTACTGGACCAAAATAGTTTGTGACTACTACTCATATCAGGTAGTGTTTAATGACTTAAGAGTGTTAAATCTCAACATACTCTATGGACATGATGCTAAAAATGAAACTCAATACTGTCCTAGTCCCATGTGTGGAGAAAAGCCTTCAGTCAGGCTAGACCATGAGGTGTTGTAAACCAGTGTTAATAGGGCAGGATTGTTATCAATCAGCTCATTCCAGGGAGCAGATGGTCCATCGGGGGAAACAGACTTTCAGTAACGGAGGACTGCCTTACCTTTTTTTTTTTTTTTCCCTACTTTCCTCCAGTAAATGAATAATACTTATTTAGTAGATTTCATAAATAAAACCAGAATAAAGTCTGAGCAGTAAGACTGAATTAAGGTAGAAGGAGGATGTAAACAGTGCTGGAGTGGAGCAGAGCTGCCATGAGACAAGGAATCTGTACAGATAAATTACTGAAAAAAAATTTTGGTAACAGACAACATAGTAAAAGTTGTAAAATAGAAACTGTCATATATTTGCAGGTTCGGGTGCTGTGTTTACATTTGGAAAAACTAAATTTGCTGAAAATATTCCCAGCAAATTTTGGTTTAAAAATGACATACCTACATTTCTTTCATGTGGAGATGAACATACTGCTATTGTTACAGGTTAGTACTGAAATCCTAAGTGAGGATGGTAATCCTGAAAGAATCCTAGATATTATAGATGTGCTGTGTTTCAAACATGTTGAATATACTTTCCTTTACCAGAATAATGTTTTTTCTTTCTTTCATCAGAGGTTTCTTGACAATGTGATGCATCAAGGGAGTGTTTTAAATTTTAAATCCCCTTAGCATATTTAAATAGGATTTTGTATAAATGCTACTTTCTTGGAATAAATTTAATATATCTATATAATCAAACTGATTACTGCATAATCTTAGAAACTTTTTATACCTAACAGAATCTGGTAACCTGTAATGGACAGTTAAAATAATTCATTTTAACCTGGGCAAGGTAACCTGTTTGAACACGGGAAAGCAATACAACTTTTAAGTGTAGCCTTTTTTATTGCTTTGTGATGACTTGATCTCACATCACTTTATGTTGAAAATGCTTCGATTTCTTATGTCTTTTTCCTTCCCACCAGGAAATAATAAACTTTACATGTTTGGCAGTAACAACTGGGGCCAGTTAGGATTAGGATCAAAGTCAACTATTAACAAGCCAACGTGTGTCAAAGGTTTGGGGGTCTTTTCTTCTTTATTGCTTTAAATACTTAAACCTCATAAAGTACTTTGTATTGATTGTGATGTTCTTTAATATATTAGGAATAATAAAGCCCTTAGTTCTTTATTTTCCATTATTTACTTGGCTATTATTGGTGTCTGACTTTATTTTTTATATGATAATCAGAACTACTTTTATGTGTTAGGGTCTAAAAATCACATTGCTTTTAAACCCAAAGAACACAAAGGAAGTGATGATTCTTCAGTATTACATTTGAATATCCTTTTATTTTGCCTGTTTGTTAACCTGCTTAAATATTACTGTTATTGTATATACAAAGAATAACCAATACAATATATAAGAATTTTGAGCTTTGTCTTACTTGTTAGAGTTGTTGGCATCATGGTTCTAGGTAGCTGTTGGCTTTATGAATTATACTTGACCCTGCTGTATATAGTGAGTAGATGTACTGACTGAGACATTTGGACTAGGGGTTGATTAGTAGTGTCCTTAAAAGTACAGGACAAAATATTTTAAATCAGGACTCTCCCAGAAAATATGGGATATATAATACCTTTACAAAGCTTTCCTGGCATTATGTGTAAAGCTTCTATTTTGCTGTAACCTGTGAACAGGTGATGGAGATTCCTTGGGATGTGACAAGAGCAATATTCTTAATCTTCCTAGCCAAATTTGTAATTTCAGCTCAAAATGTCAGTGTAGTTTAGCATATCCATGCTATTTATAGATAATGTTATGGAATTTTCAAAGTATTCCACTTGGTCAAAAAGTATTTATTGAGCACAATCTACTAAACCCTGGGTTTTTTTTTTTTTTTAAACCCTGGGTTTATTCACATGATCTTTACTCTCAAATATCTAATAGATGAAGTAACAGGATTGTCTAGACTGTGAGATCTTTGACACCAGAGACTGTGTCTTAGTGATTTTTGCAGCCTCTATGGTAAGCACTTAGGCAGTGTTCTTTAAATCTCTTTTGAACATGTAAATGAATGAGTGAAGAGCTTTACCATAGGTTATACCTGTGACTCTTGGACTTGTAGTGTTTCGCTGTGTGAGATAGAAGGTGAGCTTGACAACGGCGATAGCAGATTAGGGACTAGGTGATTAGTTTGGTGAGGAGGCAGTGTAACAGTGCCATGAATCTCAGTACATAATCATTACCGGTGGACATTTTAAAAACACTTTTAAAAACATTTTAAAAACACCTCAGACCTGCTGACTCAGATTCTCCAGGGGTAGGGCTGAGCTATCTGTACTTTTCTCAAAGCTCCACTGGTCATTATGATGCACAGCTAGTTCTAAAAACTTCTGGCTTATTAATTAAGAACTTTGGAGTCAGACAGGCTTGGGTTTAAAATCTCATTTCTACTGGTTAGTTACCATTTGACCTGTGTTATTTATCACTGTTGTAAACATAAAATCTTTTGTCATTTTTAAAATATTTTTAGCTTTAAAACCTGAAAAAGTGAAATTTGCTGCCTGTGGACGGAACCACACCCTAGTTTCAACAGGTATAGTATTCAATCTGTGTGACTTCCTTCCCAACTTGAGAACAGATCTCCAGTATGGTTTTGTAAAATTAATAGAAATGGTACCTTGGCAATAATAAGATTAGGATTTTTTAAAATATAAATGGTTAGCACACTTGTTTGCCTTTGAAAATACATAGATAGGGGCGTCTGGGTGGCTCAGTAGGTTAAGCGACTGCCTTCGGCTCAGGTCATGATCCTGGAGTCCTGGAATCGAGTCCCACATCAGACTCCCTGCTGAGCCCTCCCGCTGATCTCTCTCCTCTCATGCTGGCGCATGCTCTCTCTCTCTCTCAAATAAATAAATAAAATCATTAAAAATTTTTAAAAGAAAATACATAGATAAATGTTACATGCCTGCAGAAAATCTTGGATTATGTCAAGGGGCAGCCCATCCTTACCTATGTGTACACCTCAGGGGCCGCCCGCTCCTGGTCTTGCGCTTTCCTCTTTTCTGAGGGTGAGTGGGACCTACCCCCAAAAGGCTATTGATGTGAACATAGTTCCAATTAAAATCCAAATGGGCTGTATACGTCTGTGTGTAGAAACTCAAAAGGTGTTTTTAAAGTTTGTATGGAAAAGGACAAGACCCAGAATAGCCAAAACAGTTTTTATAAAAAACAAAAGCAGAGGACCACCACTACTGATTTCAAGACCTCTAAAGCCACAGTAATCAAGACATTGGGCTACTGGCAAAAAGAGAGACAGAGATTATCAGAACAAAAGAGAGTCCAGAAGTAGACCCACACATATATGCCCAACTAATGTTTGGTAAAAGTGCCAAGGCAATTCAATGGAGAAAAAGTAGTCTTTTCAACAAATGCTCCTGGAACAAGTGGCCATCCAGGCGCTGATCACTGAGCTACCTTTCCTACCTCCTTCCCCCCACCTCCTGCCGCCCACCCCCATAGCCTCTTCTGTGTTCAGGTTATTCTCATCGTCTCTGGCTCCTCCTTGGCCCTTTCCCCTCATTCATACGTTTGCCTTGCTAAAATGTCTTTCTCTTATTCAGATTCTTGTCTTTTAAGATCCAGTATTAAGTCTTCTTCCACGGAGCTTTCTGTGGCTCTTCAACTTTGACTCATGTCATCCTCTGAACTGCTTTAGCATTCCACCAACTCTGGTTCACCCAATATGTGTTAAATTCCATGGCCTTGTCGTATGTTCCATTGGAAAGCTGGTCTTGGTTCCTCAATTAGATTTCATCTTTTCTAAAATAATATCTTAAATTTTTACTGACTCAGGCTGGTTTTGCTCACAGTTTCCCCTATAATTTAGTGAGGCTTTACCTTTGTGTGCATCTGTATGACAGATAAAACTAAGTTTTTTTTTTAAGATTTTATTTATTTATTTGAGAGAGAGAAAGTGAGAGAGAGCATGAGCAAGGAGAAGGTCAGAGAGCGAAGCCGACTCCCCATGGAGCTGGGAGCCTGATGCGGGACTCGATCTCGGGACTCCGGGATCATGACCTGAGCCGAAGGCAGTCGTCCAACCAACTGAGCCACCCAGGCGTCCCTAAAACTAAGTTTTAATATGTGTATGTTTTTAAAAATCTTCATTACTTTTGAGCTTACTGACAATTTTTATTATCTAGGCATGATATACTTCATATTTAATTAATAAAGTAATTAGCACACATTTATATAGTGTGTACAACAAACATATGCCGTTCTAAGAATTTTATAAATGTCAGCTAATGTGATCTTCATACGAGATCAGGCGCATTCAGGGTGGTATGGCTGTAGACTAATGTGATCTTCATAAACAACTCTGTGAAGTAGGCACTATTCTTATCCCCATTTTGCAGATGAGGAATATGAGAGCCACTGTGACGCACAGCTTGCCTAGGTCACACACCTCACGAATGGCAGGCCAGCATTTGCACCCAGGAAATCTGGCTCTTCAGTCCTTTCTCCTAAAACACAATACTATATTGCCTTCTTGTTTAGCTAGAAAATTAAAATACATATAGAATTTTCATGTTTCTAATTATATTCTTTCTGGATTTGCCTCATTTTACTCATTACATATTATATCTCAACTTTAATGGGTATGGAAGTTAAAATTAATGAACCACATCTCTTTTAAAATAGTTTGATTTGGATTATAAACTAATTTGGAAACTACTTTTCTCTTTTTGCTCTGATTTAATAAACGCTGCATTAGCGAGGAAATACATTCTGCACGTTCTGTGCATTTTAGTTGCTACTTAAGCTCTAGACCAATTTAGAAAATCTCACAAAAATGTATAACCTTGCTTGTTTTGCTTGATTTTTGACAACGAATTGGAGTTGTTCACCAAATGGTGGGATAATGTCAGCTTTCGGCTTCCTTCACTGTTAATAGAGGAAATATCTGGAAACTGGCCTGTCTCGTAAAGATGGTGACTGTAGTATATGGATGTTTCTTTCCTTTTCCATGTGCAGAAGGAGGCAAAGTATATGCAGCTGGAGGAAATAATGAAGGACAGCTGGGACTTGGTGACACTGACGAGAGAAACTCTTTTCATCTAATTAGTTTTTTTACTTCCCAGCATAAGATTAAACAGCTCTCTGCTGGATCCAACACTTCAGCTGCACTAACTGGTGAGAATTTGTTCCACATCAGGCTGGGAATCGTCCCTTTCCGTTAGACCAGGATAAGTCAACTGAGTCACCTGACCCCAGCGGTCTGTTTCGTTTTCTTTCCTTAACCATGTGTTTTCAGAAGACATAAAAATTGAACTTTGAATCATGACATATAGTCCAGTTTTGTGCTTACCTAGGTTTAGACATAAACACACGTAGCTGCCATGCTTCCATCTACTCCTGTAGATACTAAATATTCATCCTGTGTTCTGGACATTATATTTGCAGCTCTAATAAGTTGCTATCAGAAACAGAGAAATCGGTTGGATATGTGTTATCAGAATATGGTCTGGGGGGGTGCCTGGCTGGCTCAATTGGAAGAGCACGTGGCTGATCTTGGGTTGTGAGTTTGAGCCCCACCTTGGGCATAGAGTTTACTTAAATAAATACACTTTAAAAAACAAAATAAATTACACAGTCTGTATTGGTCATTGCATCTCTCTGCTCTCCCTCTCTAAGCCCATATGAGAAATGTCTTTAACATGGGAGCCAAGGTACCCACGGTGTCTGTGAAGGAGCTACAGTGGGCTTCTCCGCTCCAGTAGGGGAGCTGAGTGGCCCCTGGTGCCACTCCAGGTGCCAGGAGGGCTGGAGTCGCATGGCAGCACGGTGCCCGCAGTACCGTCCACTGTCCACTTAGCCTCTCGATGTCCTTATGGTTCTGATTTTCCATTTTCCTTTAATTTGGCTTATTATTAAACCACTTCAAAGTTTTAAAAAATTTAAATGAATTAAAAGACCTAAGTCTTGATAATTTCCTTCCTAAAATATTTTGCCTAGTTTCATTTCTCCTTCCCTTGAAACCCTAATCAGAAAGAGCACAAGCTGCTGCATTCTGGAGATGCTCTGTGTGCTCAGGTGGCTCCCTAATCTCTGAAGCTGCAGTGTGTGTTTTCAAGGATAAATTGTAAAACAAAACAAAACAAAACAAAAAACAAAACCACCCTGAACTGCATTTCTTTTTCTTTTTTGTTTTTCTTCAAAACATTAAAACGTTTATATAGTGTTCTTAAGAGTAAGGTCCTCCAGGCCGTGTTGACCAGGGACTTGCCCAGGAAAGGTCCAGGGCTGCTTATGCTGTTGTTCAGTTCGTTTGCAGTCTGAGTGCTTGAGAGGAAGAAACATTTGCTGTTCGGAGATGGTAAACTAAGAAAAGGAAAGAAGATTCTGTCTTTGCTGTTGAGATAAAAATATGGACACGATTTACATCATGTTATCCTCTGTCCTTTATTATCCTAGAAGCCTTTCCTGTTAAAATTGAACTCTTATGCAGCTAGCTGGTATGAATGTCTTAGTAGCACTTTTCTATCAAGACACATAGTTTTTCTGAATTAAAGAATAAGTGCTGTGTTGGAAATATAATAACTCGATAGCCTTGCTACCTCCTAAAACCTTGTTTTCCTCCTTATGTTTTCTTTGTAGAGGATGGAGAGCTTTTTATGTGGGGTGACAATTCCGAAGGGCAAATTGGTTTAAAAAATATAACTAATGTGTGTGTCCCTCAACAAGTGACTGTTGGGAAACCTATCTCCTGGATCTCCTGTGGATATTATCACTCAGCTTTTGTAACAAGTAAGACAGAACATTTTGGATTCATCATGTTACCTCCT
This sequence comes from Mustela nivalis, assembly GCF_964662115.1. Lineage (NCBI taxonomy): Eukaryota > Metazoa > Chordata > Mammalia > Carnivora > Mustelidae > Mustela > Mustela nivalis. The sequence goes on from NC_139040.1 coordinate 100,308,043, forward strand.
ATTTCTAAGTGTTTACTCAATTGATAATAAAATCTAATTCTCTACCATACTGTGGAAATAATGCCATGGCAGTCTGTCATGAAATAATAGTGGTCCATTTTGGGTCACAGTGTTTTCTGCATTTTAATGAGAGTTTACTTTCTCTGAGACGTTAACTTTTTTTGTGAATATTAGAAAAGCAAAATGTGTGTGTTAGAAACTTCTAAACCTTGGTTCTCAACTTCTTGGATTGCTTGACATTGGAAATGAGATCTATGGGCCACTTTCCCTTGGGTGCACTTGCCTCTGTACTTAGACCTTGTCTACTTTTGTCCTGCTAATTTGCTTTTATCGGTTCAGTAAGGGAGTCATACACTTTCATGGTGAGAGCAGGGATGTAGAGTAGGTGGAAAGGGAAGATTGCTCAGTATGAGACAGGATTTCCTTTGCCAAACTTTGCTTAGCATCCCCAATCTCTCCCTTTCTGGGGCTCCCTGGCAACCTTTATCTGCCTTAGTTAAATATTTGAAATGTTTATTTGAGTCTGTGTCTACATAGAGAGTGGTAGAAGTGTGATCGTTCGATTGGTGGTTTTTTTTTAACAGCAAAAACACCTGAGGAAATAGTTTTCTGGCCCCTTTTAGATATCTCTAAGTCTTTGTTTTCCATTCTGTGCTTCTCAGATTCAGATTTAGAAAGTGCTGACTGACCCATTCCAGTGGCCCTCAGATTTACTGGTGAATTGGTAGCACCATGGTACCAAGAGAGGGCAAACTCTGACTCAGCTGCCATTGTTTGCTGCTCTATCAGCTTGTATCTTGGACAAACTAATAATAAATATCGTCAAATGAGGGAATAAGTGAATGAACAATTAACTGTGTTCCTTGGGGCAGTGCTACCTACCAACTAACTGGCAACTTTCTGGCTCCTGGGGTTGGTGTAGTGCTCACTTTGTTTATGAGACAAACAAAAAACACAAACGGAAAAACACAAAAATCCCAAGCAAGAGCATTGTCTTATTTAGATTTTAACAAAACTGACAAATTCAATTTTATGACTAAACTCTGCTTTCAGCCAGTAGGAAAACAAGGAATTGCTCATTGTAGCCAACAGGCATTACATGGGCCTTTTTTGTTTTGTTTATATTTATGCCTTTAAAAAAAACAGCTTTATGGGGTGGAATTTAAGAAAGAAGACAAACGAGCAAAGGGGGAAAAAGAGAAATTAAGAATCAGACTCTTTTTTTTAAAAGATTTTATTTATTTGACAGAGAGAAATCACAAGTAGTCGGAGAGGCAGGCAGAGAGAGAGAGAGGGAAGCAGGCTCCCTGCTGAGCAGAGAGCCCGATGCGGGACTCGATCCCAGGACCCTGAGACCATGACCTGAGCCGAAGGCAGCGGCTTAACCCACTGAGCCACCCAGGCGCCCAAGAATCAGACTCTTAACTGTAGAGAATAATCTGATGGTTGGGGGCAGGTAGGTGGGGTGGGTGAACTAGGTGAAGGGGATTAAGGAGGGCACTTGTCGTGACGAGTACCTGGTGGTGCATGGAAGTGTTGACTCACCATATAGTACACCTGAAACTAATATTAAAAATTAAAAAAAACATACACAAGACCAGCTTTATTGACATATATAGCTCACATACCATACAATTCACCCATGTTAAGGTGTGAGGAGCGGCAGGAATTTATATACAAAAGTGGAGAGAAACTCATCTGGCCTACTAACTCCTTTCATATCAGAGGCAAGAGGCATGGGAAAAAGAGGAAGGGAGCCAGAAGAGCATTTCTGTGCTGGTGCTAAATACTTTTTAGAAAGCTGTAGTTCAAAAAATTTCATTTTCTGTGCAGATCACTCCAGAAAATCAGTAGAGCTGGGTTTGTAGTATTTGACCAAGTTTTCAGTGGTGCATACTATGTGTGTTGAATGTCCCACAACTTCCCTAAGTTCTGTTTTGCTAGGAGAACTCTCAAGCTGCAATAGCTTGAGTTCTACTCACAGCTAAGATTTATCACAGCAAAGGATACAGAGCAAAAACGGCTGGAAGGAGATCTGTGTCCTCCAGGGTAGTCTCACATACACTTCCTAGTCCTTACTCTTTGCGGCACAAGACATGCTTTGAACTACAGGGATGTGTGCCCCATGTCCCTGCCCAGAGAAGCCCACTCTTTTCAGGGTCTTTGGCTTCTGTGTGGGAGTGCTGATTATGTAGGGACACCCTGCTAGCAACTACTCACCGTGACTGAAACTCTGATCCCTTAACATTGATACATCAAGTGTTCATCATCAGTGTTGATGGTTGTTCAAAGCAACCCTAAGAACGAACCCCAGTTGGCATAATTTGCTGTTTGGGTTACAAAACAAAATCATCAGTCACTAACATAACACTCCAAGGGCCACATTCCCAGGGGTTGGTCAGTGACCAATCATCGTTCTCTTAGAGACATGCAAATAACAAATACATAATAAACAACCAGATTTACTGTGTTACCTCTCTCCTGACATGAATGGCAACAGGTTCTGTGTCAGATTAGGTTATATGTCTACAAAGGTTTTTAAATTCTTGCTTATAGAACTCCATTCAGTTCATAGAAATGAATTCTAAGAAGTTCCTGCTTTCAAGAAGCTCAAGTCATAGTGTGATAAGTATAATAAGAGAGCAAGTTAGTAGTGTTGGTATGGACAAGACAGTGATTAAACGTCACGAGTTCCTTGATAAAAGAGAATCTGGAGGAAGTGCCATTAAATTGTACAAAATCTGCTATTTTAAGGCTCAGTCAACATATTCACACAGAAATGCATTTCCTTAAAACCAGTTTCATAAAAGCAATTTTTTATTTCACAAGCATTCATTGAATATTTCATATACCAGACATTGCTAGGTTCTTGGAATACCCAAGTGAACAAGACAAAATCCATGTCCTAATGGAGGCTTAATGTCTAGTCATTTTTGCTTTACTGTAAAAGGAAGTAGAAGTAAGATGGTTTCTATGTGAAACAGCTAAAATCATTTTCTACTTCATTAGTAGCGATGGTCGTGAATTCATAAAGAAATTGGATTAGCATAATCAAGGAGAAAAGAAAATCTTAGCTTGATTTCCTTACCATCCAGTAAAAATATCTTAAGTGTAAACTGATCAAGTTGTCATTTTCTAAATATTTTATTGAACATGAGAATGTGTACCCCAAACACTAGTATTTTGTCCATAATTATGCCGTCCTTGATCATTGTTCTTTTCCTTCAACAGCGGAGGGAGAACTGTACACATTTGGAGAACCAGAGTCTGGGAAGTTAGGTCTTCCCAATCAGCTGCTGGTCAATCACAGAATGCCCCAGCCGGTGCCTGGAATTCCTGAGAAGGTGGTCCAAGTAGCTTGTGGTGGAGGGCACACCGTGGTTCTCACAGGTATGTGTGGCTCCTGCTGCTCCATGCCCTGCTTTCTGGGGTGGCTAATAAAAAAAAATTACATTCATTTTCTTCTTTTGGGATAAAATACTTAACATCTGATCCAATCTCCTCACAGATTTTTAAGTCTTTAATACAGTATTGTTATCTATAGGCACAGTGTTGTACAGCAGACCTCTAGACCTTACCTTGCAAAGCTGAAACCTTATACTCATTGATTAGGGGCACCCCTTTCCCCCTCCCAGCCCCTGGCGCCACCATCCTAGTCTGTGCTTCTAGGAGCTTACAAACTGGCCTTGCATCTCTTTTCATTAAAATCTCTAGCTTTGATTTCCATAGTTTCTACACATCTTTGGCCTATTGAAGAAAACTGTAAGTAGAAAAAAATGAATCTTGTGGAATTGTTTTTGCCAACATAATGGACATTTTCATGATCTTCACATGTTTCTTGGCAGCTGATAATTGTTCTTAGCTTGTTTTCAAGGATAGACTGTTTTCCTCGTGTGTGTGTGTGTGTGTGTGTGTGTGTGTATTCTATATTTCTCTAAAATTGGTATAATTTTTCCTGAAATACCTTCTTTCCCCTGTTCATGCTATTTTCTATGTATCATTGATAATTCTTCTCTTTCTAATGTTCAGAATATAAAACTTGGTAATCTATTTTGCATTTTTATGTTCTATTATAGTAATTTAGCAAAAAGTGTTAAGATTTTAAATTACAAATAATAAAAGAAAGTTAGACACTTATTAGCAATGTCAATTTTGACTTCTGAATGTTATATTTGGTATGACATTTCATTTTTCAGGATTCTAGTCAATATGGTAAGATATACACACTACTTGATAACATGCTTACTGAATTGCTGCCTTTAGATTTGTTCGGCATTAATTTGAGTAGCATACATGGAATACAGCTAGTGAATTGTTATATTTTTTTTGGTCCAAAAGAAATTAACAAGTTTCTGAAGTCACCACTTAATCTTCAGTAACCAAAAGTTAGCAGTGTTGCAGGCAAATTTTGAATAATATCCAGTTCTCAGATGATATGCTTAATGTTGCTAGGTGATTGTGCGATATTTTATCTTTCGATTTTCCTCTCTTACATCGCTTTTCCTTGACTTTTTGTTCTAGTCCAAGTCATGCTTTTTAAGTGGTGATTTCCCAGAATTACAATTCCCAGATGAACTCTGTTTCCAAGTTAGAAATAATTTTTTTCCAAGGCCTCCATTCTATATTTGGAAATAATTCTGAGGTTTAAGATTTCTTTGAATTTCTGTTAACAAAATGGATTTTCATATATTTTTAAGAAGATTTATTTTAGGAATTAAACTTAGAAATTAATCTTTATAAATTATCTGAAAATGCATTCGGTAGGCAGAAGTTCAACTTATTCTTTATGTGTTCTATAATTTCTCTAGTTTAAACAAACATTTATTAGGTGACTGAAGGTTATTCTAAAGAACACAAATGTCGATTATATAAAAATAACATCTCAACTATATAGTTTAAAGTATTGTTACATAAAATGAGCACCCAGATAATCCATGTTACTTTTAATTATGCTTAGAAGTTTAAAATACACAGAAGTGTGGGGGTTTTTTGCAATATTATAGACGTTTAGCTTTCTGTGGACTTAATTTTGAGGTTAAAAACTATGTTGCCAGAAATTATTCTCTCTAGATTTTTGCAGACTTTGGGATCTCACAGACTAGTAAAGTTATTGTATTTTAAGATTTTTAATCTTGTGACACAAATATGAAGACCAGCAGATGGTTGTGATCTTCTGATTTGCATTTGACTAAATGAGGGTATTGCAGGCCAAACGCAACCTTTTCACCGTTATATCATAAATAAAGGGGCATTTCAAAATAAAAATTAAGGAGCTCTCAATTTTATTGTAAAAGACACCCTCTTAAATTATATTCACTTATCTCTATGGAAAGTTTACTGCTTTGCCTATTTTTCACATTTCCCCATGGACCTGTGAGAGCTTTATTATGAGCCAGCCCTGGTGAGAAAGCTGTGTTCTGGAGTACAGTATGGATATAATAGTTAGTCCTAACTGATGAAGAAGTGGACCTGAAGCACATACTGATTATTAGTTTGACTAAGTACTAAACGGAATACCTAAGAGTTATAGGATACTTTGAAGACCTTAAAGAAAGAATAGCTAACCATCTGTTCTAGAGATTTCTCTTCACCAAAGGAAAGGGTTTGAATTAGATGATTTTATGGGGTGGCCTTCCCTAGCATTGTTTTTCCTTTTGTCTATAACTCTGATCTTAAAATATTTCTGGGTACCATTCATTAAAATACTTCAAAGATAATTTAAATTAGTTCATTGCCAGTGAATTTATTTAAAATGTAATACTCCATGTGACCATAAGAGGTGAGAAAATTAAACTACTGGTTGTGGCGATGCTATGATTAGTTTCTCCTTTGAATCAGGGAAACAGTGGACTGCTGAGAAAGGGTAAGTGAGGCAGAGTGATAGATGTATGTCTTTGTCAGCGTTAGCAAAAGCCAAGAAAGTCCTGGTTGTAAGATAGGGTCCACAGTGAAATCTGGATCCCAAGGAAAAATAAGAACTTAGCTTTTCTAGATTATATATATTTTTAAAGATTTTATTTGACAGAGATCACAAGTAGGCAGAGAGAGGTGGGGGGAAAGCAGTCTCCCTGCTGAGCAGAGAGCCCGATGTGGGGCTCGATCTCAGGACCTTGGGATCATGACCTGAGCTAAAGGCAGAGGCTTTAACCCACTGAGCCACCCAGGCGCCCCTCTAGATTATATTTGGACAAACTCATGATCTCTACAGGGCAACAATTTACTGTTCATGAAATCAAATGTATTCTGAGAAACTAGAGTAGTATTCATATGAAGCCACCTACTAAAACCTGTTTTCCTAATAGGGTATCATTTGTTAGCATCGAATTACATTGTTAAATGTTACAAAGGTGATGAGACCAAAAATTATATTAGTTGTTACATGTTTAAAAAAAAAGAATGTTAGGTCATTAAAAAAAAAAAAAGAGGAGACAAACCATGAGACTCATAATCTGACAAACTGAGGGTTGCTGGGGGGAGGGGGGTATGGAGAGTGTGGTTGGGTTATGGACATTGGGGAGGGCATGTGATATGGTGAGTGCTGTGAAATGTGTAAGCCTGACGATTCACAGACCTGTATCCCTGGGGCAAATAATACATTATATGATAATAAAAATAATTTAAAAATTTTTTAGAAGTGTCAGCCCAGTACCTGAAAGCAAACCCAACAGGGTAAGGAACAAAGCTTTTATCACGTGATTCAGGCTGCCTATATGGCCTCATTTCACAGGCTCATCTCAGATAGCCCACGTAACCTAAAGTGGTTATTGGCCAGCTAGAGATGGACACTTGTTTTCATTTACCCAGCATTCTTTTTTTTTTTTTTTTTTTTTTTGTAAAACAAGAAAACATTTTTTTTTTTTTTGGCTGTTACTCTTTTTATTTATTTATTTATTTATTATAAACATATATTTTTATCCCCAGGGGTACAGGTCTGTGAAACACCAGGTTTACACACTTCACAGCACTCACCAAATCACATACCCTCCCCAATGTCCATAATCCCACCCCCTTCTCCCAAACCCCCTCCCCCCAGAAACCCTCATGCTAGGATAAATGAGGCAGAAGAAAGAATTAGTGATATAGAAGACCAAATGACAGAGAATAAAGAAGCTGAGCAAAAGAGGGACAAACAGCTACTGGACCACGAGGGGAGAATTCGAGAGATAAGCGACACCATAAGACGAAACAACATTTACCCAGCATTCTACTTTTAATCCGACATTCGGAACTGGTGACATGCCATACGGTTATTATACTAATTTTTACATTAAAATAAGGATGTTTTGCCATAGCCTCAGTGTGGCTTCATATCCTTGACACAGCCTATTTTCTTTAAGAGGTATGAGCTCTCTGGCTTATTTGTGAAGTGTTATTAGACAGGAAGAATGTAAAACCATATAACAGTAGATAGTTATGTTTTCCTCAGGATCCTCCACTGTCAGAAATGAGATGAGTTGATTAGTTAGTTTTTAGAAAAATGTTCTTAAAACAAAATGTCCTGGGGCACCTGGGTGGCTCAGTGGGTTAAGCTGCTGCCTTCGGCTCAGGTCATGATCTCAGGGTCTTGGGATCGAGTCCCGCATCAGGCTCTCTGCTCAGCGGGGAGCCTGCTTCCCCCCTCTCTCTCTGCCTGCCTCTCTGCCTACTTGTGATCTTTCTCTGTCAAATAAATAAATAAAATCTTATAAAAAAATTTCCTAGTGTGTGTTAAAATTTGCCTGAATGTTTTTTCATATAAGCCTCCCAGCAACCCTGTTAGGAATTATAACATCAGAGAGTTTAGGTAACTGGCCTGCTTTCCCCCTCTAGTAATAATGGAGGTGTGGACTCCTCCCTGAAACCAAAGCTCTTCCTCTTCCTTCTGTAGCATGGAAAGGTGATGTGTGGGGCTTTGGAGAAGAGATCATGCTTCCTGACTCAGGGCCAGCCAGAGTTCTGTAAAGGGATCCTTTCATCACCACTCACTTATCCTGTTTTTGTGCTTTTCCATCTCTCGAGAACATGTGAGCTAATGTTTAATAAGTTATTGGAGGTCCTTTGGAGTCACTTAAAAAACGTTAATATAAAGGAAAAGCTTTTGTCCCCCTTTCATTATTACTGCACTTCCTAGTAAAAGAGCTTTACCTGTGAGTTAATCAAGCATATCTATAGTAAGTTTCAATTCTCATGCAAATTCTCCTCTGAAATTGTTTTACAAAATAGATTGTTCTGTTAAACTATTTTTGAGAAGTAGGAGTTTTTCTGTAGGAAACACTACTCTGTTTGTTTGTTTTAGATTTTATTCATTTATTTGACACAGACAGCGAGAGAGGGAACACAAGCAGGGGAAGTAAGAGAAGGAGAAGCAGGCTTCCCACTGAACAGGGATCCTGGATCCTAAGACTCTGGGATCATGACCTGAGGGGCAGATGCTTAACGACTGAGCCACCCAGGTGCCCCACTGTCCCCTCCCCCCCCACTTTTTTAAGGTAATGAAAGGAATTAGCTTAATGACAACTGATGCTATTTTTAAAGAGCTAAGTGGTAATTTATAGGGACATGTTAGGTATTTCACTGACTGATGTGTCTTTAACAACTCTTTTTATGGTTATATGTAAAAGGTAAAATCAGGCCCATGCCATAGCTTTTTTCTTCTCCTCCATCATTGAGAATGTATACCTAAGTATTCAGTATTCTTACATGGGTATTTCAGAGGCACCTAACTTTCATTAAGAAAGTTTGAATGTCACAGTTTTCTAGATATGATGGTGACAGTTTCTGCTTCCCTGCAATCTTTTTCTTATATTTGCTCATTCCCTTTCAGAGAGAGCGGTGTATACCTTTGGGCTCGGACAGTTTGGTCAGCTGGGTCTTGGTACCTTTCTTTTTGAAACTTCAGTACCCAAAGTCATTGAGCATATTACGGATCAGAAAATAAGTTCTATTTCCTGTGGAGAAAATCACACAGCTCTGATAACAGGTATAGATGAGAATTTCTGTTACATATATCTAGAATGGGGTATGTTTTACTACAAAATACAAACTGTGTGGAATGAATGTATCTAGCGTAAGCAAAGGAATCAGTGACTGAGAAAATGGAAGTTCTTGTTTAATATGCCAAAGTGTAAAATTGTAAACTCTTTTTTAACATTTTAGTTCAATTTCAAATCAGTATAAATGATCTAAAGATTAGAACCTCAAAACAAGTCAGTGTTGTCAGAGGTAATATCATATTATACTTTGGCAGAAGGCTGGAATCTTTTTGAAACTGCAACAGTTTGAAGGCTCTTAACTCGGAGAAGAACTTTAAAATGTTGTCCATATTCAGTCTGACCCAGCTATGTACAGGCTGAGTTAATGCCTGTGAAGCTTTTGCCACTAGGAGGCGTTTTCAGGAGTGACTCTTCGCTACTTCCTCCGCAGGGATAGAAAGGCACCTCAAAGGGCACTAGGCAGATACCTGGCTCCCCTAGACCCTTTGCTCTGTACTTTCTCCTTTATCCAGGGAGACACTGCTTTGGGCCTACTTCTCAACCTACGGACTCAGTGAAGATTCTACTCTAGAAATAACTCTCTTCCCTGTAGGTAATTGTTAGACTCCACAGTTGTGATTGCTTTGGAACAAAAGCCCCTGTAATTCACTATTTCTATCTGCAAATGAAGTAAAGCATTAAAAAGGTAGAGATCATAGAGTATTTTGAAATAAACTATATACTTATATTTCTTCATTTGTTTCCTTCTTTCTAAAAAAGCTACTGCTAAATGGAACTCATCTAATGGTATCTAGTTGGGACAACGAGTAATCCACAAATACAATGTATACTACCATACACTGTTCCTCCTTCCCTAAAGAGCCTTTCAGAGAGAACTACCTGCCCATTTTCAAGTGTCAATGTCCATGTTAATATAGCATGAAATAGAACTATATAGAATGTAGAGAATTATTATTCATTCATAGTCCCAGAAGAATTGTTGATCTATATCCCTTACTGCAAAGTCCTAATGTCAATTCACTGTCCTTAAACTGCTATTTTTCATCAACTCTAAATTGCCTTTGATGGGAAATACATACTTTTTATGGCTCATCTAACACACAATTAGATTATTTGGTTAAACTTTCATACTACTATTTCCCCTGATGAAAGAACTTATAGTACAAACAATTGAACATTGCTTTTGCTTGCTTTTTGCTCATAAAGCTTTCTCAGGAGAAAGGTGTTATGAATTTTTTTTCCAGGACTAATGAGAGGTGTGTAGTGAGTTATCTGTAAGTTCTTACCAGTTCTGCATTATGTAGCCAGTGACTTGTGGTTTACAAAAGTTTTCAAGTTGGAAGTGCAATCAGGTAGCTTGGATCAGAGTTTATCTTTTCTGGTAAAGATAATCAAGTTAAAACACAAAGCCTACAAATTAGCACTTCGGGTAAAGAAATCAAGGGTCAAAAGAGGAAGAAGAAGAGAAAAGAATGATAAGGAATGTATATAAAGAAGGGAAATATGTAGTTGATGATAAGAATTATAAGAGTCTAAATTTGGGGTTTAAATATGGTTATTGTTTATTAATAGGGGATCTTTTTACCTATTAGTTTTTTTTAAAGATTTCTTTATTTGAAAAAGAGCAGTGAGTGAGAGGGGACAAGTGCATAAGCAGGAGGGGCAGAGGGAGAGAGAATCTAAAGCAGACTCCATGCCGAGCACAGAGCCCAACACAGGGATTAATCTCATCTAACTTTGAGTTCACAACCTGAGCTGAAACCAAGACTCAAACACTTATCCGACCACGTCACCCATTCACCCCTCTGTATTAATTTCTGAGCTTGACACTTACTGAATTATGTTATTATTTCTCAGCATTTTTCCTTTGGTTCTCTTGGATTTTATTAGTATGAGATTACTTTACCATCTTAAACTAGAAGTTCCCAGATGTGATCTTACCATTTCCTGGTTTAAAACCATTCATTCAATGTATTGCCATTAAGATAGAGTTCAGAAATTCTTAAATTCTTAATATGAACCAACAGGGTCCTCTGTGGTATGGTTCTTTCCTACCTCTTCAGACTCCTCTCATACCACTGTCCCCTTTGTGCTCCAAGCACACTGGTTGCCTTTCAGTTTCTTAACTGTGTTATGTTCTCTCTTGATTCAAAGCATTTGTATGTGTTTTCCTGCAGCTAAAACCTTAATCATCCTTCAGGTCTGTTTAAAAGCCTCCCCTAATCCCCAGACCAGAAGGAAACTCCGCCTCTTCGGCAACCATCCTGGCCCCCTTTCCTTCCTTCTGCTTCCATGGCACTTTCCGCCAATTGAGAGAGTGGGGGTGAAGGAGGGCCTGAGAAGAGTACTGAAGGTTTGGAATAGTTGCTCTGGCAGTGGGCAGAGGGGTGAACTGGGGAGCAGCAGGAAGACCCCTTACATTATTGTGGGCCGTAGAGGCCTTGCCATTACTATGGGGGCTAGTCACTGGGGTCGATTTATGGCACTTCCCTGAGCAGCTTCCACAGCCCCAGGGCTGACTTAGTGAAAAGACAGTTGGATTGATCTAAGCCACTAGTTTTCCACCAGTGGCCATCTTGTTGCCCCAAGATACACAACAGTGGAGACGTATTTTGATTGTCCCAACTGCAGAGGTAGGGTGTTTTATGGACATTTAGTAGGTAGGAGCCAAGGATGCTGCTGAACATCCTGCAGGGCACAGGACAGACCCACACAACCGAGAGTTACCTGGCATTAAATGTCCAGGGTGCCAAGGTTGAGAGATCTGAGTGTTTTTCCACTAGATTGTATTGGGACATAGGGGGTCAGACTCCAAAAATCTCCTTCCCCCGGAGAAGATGGTGCGTATCTAGAGATAGCTCATGCTGGGTTGCTGCTGTTCCACACAGTCCTCACACGACTGGGCTTCAAATTCACAAACCACCAACGGCTTAGTGATTTATTCTCAGAGTATCTATTGCCTAGTGTTTCGTGCAGGACCACAGAGACCATAGAGAGTGTGGAAATATCAATGGATCAGAGTAAACTTGGTGCAGCATTTGAGGGGGAAATTATAATTGCAACGTAAGAAATAAGTAGATATATTTATATACAAATAGGTCCATACAAGTAAGTCTTTATAATTCTCTCTTTTTTTTTTTTTTGCATTTTAGATTTAGGTCTCATGTATACTTTTGGGGATGGTCGACATGGAAAATTGGGACTTGGACTGGAGAATTTTACCAATCAGTTCATTCCCACTTTGTGCTCCAATTTTTTGAGATTTATAGTTCAATTGGTAAGGACATAACATTTCCCTGTTTACATTGTCATATTCCTATATTTGAGTCGTGCAGTATTTCATAGAAAATAGGTACTTTTATGTTTGTGTGAAAGAATATCATGCCTATATCTAATGAGTATACTCATTTCCTAAAAGCCAAATGTCAGACATCATGCCACTCAGAAAATCTGTCCCTTTCCTAATTCTCCTTTGAACATTGTCCTTTTCACCCTAATCTTGACTCTCCTGCTTTGCTCCCCTGTGTCTCTTGAGAACCAGAAATGTGCCATGCCTGAAAGCTTGTTGTCTCCTACAGCAGCCAGCAGAGTATCTGACAATCACCTATAAATATTTGTTGAATTAGATATTACTGAGGCTTATTTAAAATAGTAATAATAATTTCACAATGTTATGAAGGAAAGGTCCAGAGTATGCGTTCTTATAATCACTGTGAAGAACACTATAAGGTTGCTTTAAAAAATCTGTGTATTACAAATACTACACAATGGTTTTTTAGGCATTTTATTGAAAATCAGTTATTTCTCAAAATTCTTTGAATATTGGTTTAATTTTCATGTTCCACCATCATGCATGGTTACATTTTGCTCTAAGAACTTTAAAGCATTGAACTTCAAAAGTGTTCATGTAAAGAAAAAGGTTTGGAGATATAATTATCCCAAGAGGTTGATTTCCTCTTGGATCACTTTTTTTCCAAGTAGAACTTCTCTGGGTGATTTTTTCAAGGTGTTCATGTTACTCTCAGATTAAAATAGCATTTTCTCAACTTTTATGAGGAGAAACAGAATTGGAAGGAAAATGGTGTGTAAACTTGTTCTAATTTTCAATTGTAGTGTTTAAAGAAGACACATTAGTGTGTGTGTGTCTGTGTGTGTGTGTGTATGTATTTGGGAGGAGAGGAGATGGCTGACTACCTAGGAAGTTTACCACTAAGTAAATGTTTTGTAGCTGAAAACTGTTAAAAACCTATTTGTGTTTGAAACCAATGTTGATTAATCAATCTGTGGTTTAATGCTACAGGTGGCTTGTGGTGGATGCCACACACTTGTTTTTGCCACTCCGCGACCCGGCGGGACAGAAGAATTGGAGTTAGAAGAAAGCAACGATTCTTACTTTCCTGCAGCGCCTTCTCTGCTCCTCAGCGATCTGAGCCCAGGCAGTGTACTGCACAGAACTCTACCAGCACGTGTGCGGCGAAGAGAGAGGGTATAGGCTTGTGGCCAGTTCTATATCATGGCCCTGCAAACAGAATGGGAAAAAATTCATTTTCTTTTTAAACCAAAAAGGGTCTTTTAAGATAGATTGACTAAATAAAATGGTTAGAGTTGGAGGCTTACAAACTTAAAGCAAATTCAGAGTTAAGCTGTTCAACACACAAGTGAGAAAATTCAAATAATCATGGATAACCTTGAGTTAATAGAGAGTGGATACAAAGCAAAGATACAAAGCATCCTTTTAGAGGCCTATCTTCATACTTCAGGTTGAATGCTGAATTATTTTCTCAACTCTATATGGATTGACTTTTACTTTGCTTTTTATCTTTTAGTTACACCTCGTGAGCCGTGGAAGGTTCTACACTATAAACAATGAAATGTGGGAAACAGAAATAAGGACTGCAGTTCAAGATAGGGAATGTTCTTTCTCGCTTAAATTTAGAGGTTCTCATTCTGCTTTAGAATTATTGTTTCGATGGCACTTGTATTTAAAAAAACAAAAAGAAAATGCCAAATAATATTTAAAGGAGACATCCCTTTTTTAAAAAGTTACTTGAAGTTCCAAAACATATTCCCTTGGTAGTAAAAAGGTTAAGTTTGGCTTTTGGTTATGAAAAAGTACATATGGAAAGACTGAGAAATAGCAGTATTTTGTAGTTATTGTTTTTTAGGTCTTGTGACTAATTTTTTGTTTCCTAAGGAAAGCAGAGAGAATATACATACACTTTTATCCATCGTGTGAAAAACGGGCTTCTAAATTAACAATTTAGAGCAACTTAGATACAGAGATGACAGAACAAAACATTTTTGAGTCCTTGGTGATAATTTAAAGATGAATGTGGGACAGTGGGCAACTTTGAAGTCTCTTAAATATTTTTAGTAGCTGGGGGGTAGTTTCTGTCAATACTAAACATATAATATCATGTAACAGTTTATTTAACCTGTTTATTTTAAGGAGAGATCGCCTGATGCTTTTCAAATGACACGAACACTACCTCCAATTGAAGGAACTTCTGTGCCACCTGTTAGCTTTTCCCCCACCCCAGTTCCTTTCTATATGTCTGCAGGTAATTGGCCAGGGAAAATGATACTTGAAAAGGAGGACCCCGTGCAACTAGTGGAACCAGGTAACAGCTGATATCCTGTCTGCTCACAGGCAAAGGGTCCCTTTTATGCCTATTAGTGTCATATTTATGTTAGGATGCTCTTGCAAATTAAATTGTTTTCTTCCTAGTTGGAGGCTGACATCTCTCGTTCGAGTTCCAGTCCAGATTACTCTTACAAATATAAAGCATCACTAGTGACCCTAAAAACCCCATAATAATAATAGCGGCATATTTTTATAGAGCAATGCATAGAATATGTAATACCTTCTCTTACCTTATCTCCTTTAAACCTGAAGCAACTCTGTGAAATCCGTGGGAGTTCTAAACTCTTCATTTTGGTAGATGAGAGAAGCAAGGCTTGAAAAGACTGAGTGACTTGGCCAAGGTCACTCAGCCTATAAATGAAGAGAGTCAGATTTGAATGTGGATCTTCTGGACCTATGTGAAGTCTTGAATTTAAGCAGTATACCATAGTGGTCAAGAACATGGGACATGGGGGCACCTGGGTGGCTCAGTTGGTTAAGCTTCTAACTCTTGATTTCAGCTCAGCTCATGATCTTGGGGTTGTGGGATTGAGCTCTGCCCAGCATGGAGCCCTCTTAAGATTTTTTCCCTCTCCCTCTGATCCTAACCCTCTCCTGCCCTCACCTGTATGCATGCGTGCACACACGTGCTCTCTCTCTCAAGAAAAAGAAGACAAAAAAGAAAAAAAGAGCATGGGGCATGGAGTTAAGTAGAGCTGGGGTAAGATGCCATCCCTGACATTTATTAACTGTGTCAGTGACTTTGGGAAAGTTACTTAATTCCTCTAACCCTTAGTTTTCCTATCTTTAAAGTGGGTATAGTAATACTCCTTTAGAGTGATTGAGGTTAAATGAGATAAGGTATATAAAATACTTACCATTGAGCCTAGCACTTCTAGGAAGCTCTTTATAGTTGGTTATTATTAACACTTCTACCTCACTGCCTTATAGATACACATTGTATTTTAAATTGTAATCCCAGCTCTTCAATTATTATACACCTCTTGGAAAGAATTTTGTTTACAGGCATTTGTGTATCTTAGGAGTGTGTATGTATTATTGCAGGACACATGCTTGAATAGTAGGGGCAGGACAAGAAGCCAGGGTCAAGAGATTAGAATAAACAGTAGGTTTGGAATTAAGATGATCCGGGTACCTGTGATTAAGAACCATGGCACAGATAAATTTTAGTATTTTGGGATCAAAAGTTGAAGTAGTAAAAGCAAGAGTTGTGCACCGTGGGAATAGAATATTATCTACAACTAGAACCTTGATCATGAGCCAGTTTCTTACTGTATTTTTTCCAAACGTTTATTTTATTTATTTTGAGAGAGAGAGAGAGTGTGTGTGTGTGTGCGAGTGTGGGGAGGGGTAGGGGGAGAGGATCTCAAATATGATCCATGCTGATCCCAGGACCCTGAGGTCATGACCTGAGCCAAAACCAAGAGTCAGAGACTTAACCGACGGAGCCGCCCAGGCGCCCCTGATAATGAGCCAGTTCCTTGCATCTCACAGAGAACTTTTTTATGCTTTGCTTTGAGGTAAGCGTCACTGACACCTTTCAGGCCTGTACATGGAAAAAGTGGAGTCTGACAACAGTTTGTACAAGGAAAAGAGAAGTTTGTGGTTTGGAGGAAGTTGTTTCCCACTTCAAGAGATCTGAATATGAACATATACAGAGTTTTATAGCTAGAGCCAAAGGAAAAGCTATTTCTTATCTTTTTGTGACTGTTCGCTGAAACTGTCTTAAAAGTATGCTGCAAGTTATATCTAACATATAACAGGACCTCTTCTAAATTACTTGCAGACTTCAGTGTTTATCGTGGAGGGAGGAAGGTCAGGGAAGACCTTGCTGAGAAGGTGACATTTAAGCTAAAACATAAAGGATAAGAAAGCCACATGAAGAGAGAGGTTATGTGCATTCTAGGCAAAGAAAGTAATAGAGGCAAAGGTTTGGAGGCAGTTTATAAGAAAAGGAAAGAAGACTGTTGGAGCTAGAGAGTGCAGGAAAAGGCTAGACAAGATGTTGGAGAGAAGAGTGAAAAAAGTATTCATGATTTTATAGGCCGTGAGAAGCCTGTTTGAGTGTTTTTCTTAAGTGCAATACAAAGTCTTTAAAGGTTTTTAATCAGTGGAGTGATGTCCTCCAGTCCAGTTTACTTTTTAAGATGCTCACTTTTGCCTCTGTGTGGATTGTAGGGAGGAAGGACTAAAGGTAGGAAGCATACTCAAGAGCTGACCATTGCAAGAGAGGATGATGTGTGGTCCAGGTTGCTGTGAAGATGGAGAGAAGGGGGCAGATTGGAAGTGCATTTGAGACCTAGAACTAGCTGAATTTACACATGGAGGTGAAGGAAAGGGAAGAATCCAGAATGATTCCTAGGCAAAAGCATGGTTGACAAGCTTGAGGGAAAAAAAAAATCAAGCTTGCTGCGAAACATCGAAGCAGAAATATGGAGGAGGCAGTTGAAGATGCCAGCCTAAAGTTCAGAAGAGAGGTCTGAACCAGGGAGATACATTTGGAACCCGACAACACAGAATTGGTATTTACAGTCTGTGGGACTTGGTGAAAGCACCTGTTAGATAGCAGAGTAGCACGAGAAGAGAGCCCAGGGTTTGACCTGAAGAACATCTAACATTTTGAGGGTAGGGGAGGAAGAGCTGGTGGCAAAGAAACTTTCCTCGGCCCCACCAGCTAGAAGGGTAAGAGGAAGGGAACCAGGAGAGAGTAGGGTCCTGAATTCCAAGTACTGGTCAGAGGTCAAGGAGGAAGCTCAAAGAAGCATCCCATGGATTTGGCTTTGTGGAGAGTGTCCTTGATCTTGACAAGAGTAGCTTCAGGGGGAGATAAGAGATAAGAGCAGAAGCCAGAGGGCAAAGAGTTGAGGCATGAATGTAGAAAATTCCTTTGCCAATTTTGGTCATTAAGAGGAGCAGAGAAAAGGGCTGGCAGCTCGAGGGAGATGCAGGGTCAATGAGAAATAGTAGAGCATTTTTGTATGCTAATGGATGTGAGCCAGTAGTCCCAGACTGACCGATAGCCCGAGAGAGAGAGAGAGAGAGAGAGAGAGAGAGAGAGAGAATGAACATGAACATCATAGTGGTGCTGGCATACAGAGCAGTCTTTGGTAAGAGGAAAGACACATCCTGTATTTCAACAGGAAAATGGAAGTAAATGTGTACATTTCTTGGGGGGAAGTTAAGGCAGATCAGGTCTGATGACTTCTGTTTCCTTAGTCAAGTATAAGGCAAGGCCCGTGAGCTTCAATGATCTATCAGTTTTTCCAAACCTCCATTCTCTGCCCTCTCCAGTCTATCCCATTTAGAACTTTCTACATTAATCTTCCTCAGGCACAGTTTTAGTTCTCCTCTGCTCCAGTGGCTTCTGATATCCATAATATTTGTGAAGATAAATGTGAGTTTCCCCATGTAACTGCCACCTGCTTTTGTAGCTCCATCTCTCAGTAATCTTTTTCTTTTTTTTTTAATTTTTTATTTTTTATAAACATATTTTTATCCGCAGGGGTACAGGTCTGTGAATCACCAGGTTTACACACTTCACAGCACTCACCAAAGCACATACCCTCCCCAATGTCCATAATCCCACCCCCTTCTCCCAAACCCCCTCCCCCCAGCAACCATCAGTTTGTTTTGTGAGATTGAGTCACTTATGGTTTGTCTCTGTCCCAATCCCATCTTGTTTCATTGATTATTCTCCTACCCACTTAAGCCCCCATGTTGCATCACCACTTCCTCATATCAGGGAGATCATATGATAGTTGTCTTTGTCTGCTTGACTTATTTCGCTAAGCATTATACACTCTAGTTCCATCCATGTTGTCACAAATGGCAAGATTTCATTTCTTTTGATGGCTGCATAGTATTCCATTGTGTATATATACCACATCTTCTTGATCCATTCATCTGTTGATGGACATCTAGGTTCTTTCCATAGTTTGGCTATTGTGGACATTGCTGCTATAAACATTCGGGTGCATGTGCCCCTTTGGATCACTACATTTGTATCTTTAGGGTAAATACCCAATAGTGCAATTGCTGGGTCATAGGGCAGTTCTGTTTTCAACATTCTGAGGAACCTCCATGCTGTTTTCCAGAGTGGCTGCACCAGCTTGCATTCCCACCAACAGTGTAAGAGGGTTCCCCTTTCTCCGCATCCTCGCCAGCATCTGTCATTTCCTGACTTGTTGATTTTAGCCATTCTGACTGGTGTGAGGTGATATCTCATTGTGGTTTTGATAGTAATCTTTTTCTTATAACCTTAATGCAGGTCACCAGTCTGTAAAGTGAGCCACGTCTAGCCAGCCACTTGTTTTTGTATACAAAGTTTTATTGGAGCCCCATCAGGCCATTCCTTTATGTAGTGCCTTTGGCTGCTCTTACACGACAACAGCAGAGTTTGAGTCATTAGGACGGAGACTGTGTGGCCACAAAGCCTGAAATATTTACTAGATGGCCTCTTACAGGGAAAGTTTCCCAACTCTTAATTTTGATCAAACAGAGGTCTTCACAGTCAGACTTGGTAGAAAAGGCTGTAAAGTCAAGTCAAGTGTCGAGACCGACACTTGGCACTTCATTTATTCCTTTATGAAGTATGGGGACACTCTGCTTACCTCTCTTGTTGTCATGGAGGTCACGTGACATGTGCGAAAGCATGTATTCCCAGCACATGGCCAGCCTTTAGTACAAGCCATTGCTGCTGCTTCTGTTAGCATGGGGCTTCACTTTCTTCTCTGTCCACCTCCACCTCCCAGGATTTTACTCACTCTTCCACACACCTCTTTAGTGAAACATTTCCTGATTCGCAGCATTTGGATGTGATTTTTCATGCCAGTGTATCCTATATTTTATATTCCCTTTAGATGATAAGCTCATTCAGAGTGAGCCGTTAATTAAGTTGATTATCTTGCACATAGCGCCGCACACGAAATAAGCACAAATGGATTATTTGCTCCTTTGCACTGAATGAATTTACAACGGCAAGATCAGTGGGGACTGGCATTTTTAGCAAGGACTTCGTTTAGGAGCTCCTCTCAAATATATGGGTGCTAAACGGGGTTGTAGTAATTGAGAAAAATGTAAGATCAAGGAGAGCTCGTTAAGTTTTAGTTACCTGCTCGATGACATAATAACCTTGTAGTTTTCCATGAACATTTCTAGGTGCTTGTACTAGTTATCTGATTTTTCACGTAACAAGTGGCCTTAAAACTCATCTCACAGAGTTTGTGAGGGTCAAGAATTGAGGAGCAGCCTAGCTGAGGGGTTCTGGCCCAGAACATTTCATGCAGGTGCAATCATGCTGTCAGTTGGGGCTGGAGTCACCCGAAGGCTCCACTGGGGCTATAGGATGCTCTTCTGTGCTGCCCCGCATGGCCATTGGCAGGAGGTTTTACTTCCTCAGCACGTGGGCTTCTCCTTAGGAATGCTCCTAGCATGGCTTCCCCCCAGAGAAAGTGATGCAAGAAAGACAGACATACAAACTGTGGTAACATCACAATTATGGCTGCTTTGTTTTGTTGGCCATATAGAACTACCTGGTAAAATGTGGAAAGGAACGACATAAGGGGCCCCATTTCGGGAGGATGTGTGTCACCAGGGCCCTTTTTGGGGACTCACTGTTACAGTGGTTGATACCTGGGTAGTAGTTCTCCCAAAGGTTTGCCTGTTCATATGAACGAAGCAGTTCCTATCTCACCAGCACTGAAGTCTTTAAACTTTCAGAAAGAGACTTTAAAACCTCTTATCACTGTGAATGAATTCTGTTCAGTTCCCTTAACATGAGGTTAAAGGACTTCAGTAAAATTATGCCTTCACTTTATATTAGAGAATAACTTATTGTCCAGGTGTCTTTCAATTTTCCACTGAAAGCTGGTTTTCTCTTTTCCCTTTTAATCAGATTATTTTCATGATAAAATGGCCAAAGGGAAAGAAGCAGACAATTCTTCAGCCGGAGATTCAGAAAGCCTTGGAGAAACTACTGATGTCTTAAATATGGTATTGGTTTGTTCATTTATCGATATGGATATGTTTGGATTTTAGTTCATCGTGTATTCATGTTTGTGTGTTGAATACATGTGATGTTCCTTGCATTAAAAAGGGTTTGCTTCCATTTCGTTTATTTTTATATGCTATATGTTTATTATTTTATTGAAGTATAGATGACATACAGTACAATTAATTATGATCTTCGTATCATTAGTATGCAGTTGAGTGTAGATTATATTACTGTCTGAACTGTTACATAAGAATACGTAAATATATAATCTTGTATATACTCTTTATTCTTTTTAGAACATATTTTTTATTTCTTGCAGACACATATGATGAGCCTGAATTCCAATGAGAAGTCATTAAAATTATCACCAATTCAGAAACAAAAGGTATAATATAGAGAGTTCTTTTCACTGTGGTGGGTAAGAACAATTTATATTTTTTTCTTGAAAGCTTTCTGAAAAGAATACGTGAAAGATAAGTATTCGTTTACTTTAGATTTTGAAAGAGGAATACATTGTAGATGGCCTCAATTTGGGTTTGTTCTGTTGGTATGTATTTCAGATATATGGCAGGATTTCATTGCTGAAATTTGCTTTTTGTTGTCACTAACAAGTCGTAGTAGTCACATTTTCTTACCACCAAAGCAAAGGATTATTATGGCAGTTCAAAAGCGTTGGAAGAAGCTACTACTGTTTATCAGAATGGTTCTCAGACTTGGGCTAAGCATGACTTTGGTTGAGTTACTGTGTTGTTCTCAAAGATGATATTAACATCTTCTTGAGCTCTAAAATTTGGTGGTTTTAGTCAAAATATTTGATCATTGCTTTTCCAGTGTGCGGAATAGGCTTTAATCTGTCATGGAATTGATAGCATAAAAACAAAATTAAACATTTGGAAATCAATCAGAAACCATGCATGGGTGATAAAGAGAGGTTTTTAATGAATAACAAATGAGTAGCAGGAGAAAGGAATAGTTGGTGGTTTTCACAACCCTGGAGAGACAAAGGCCTGACCTGAAATCCTTTGCTTCTCCTGGCTTTAAGGACCAGTGGGGTGAAAGAAAGGAGGGGTTTGAAGATTAGAAAAGTAAATTGGAGAAATAGAAATTGAAGGAAGAAGGCTTATAGACAATATTTAATTTATATTTCCAGTGCCTTTGTCACATTATTAAACTAAAAAATCTTCAAAGTCAAAGTCACTGAAATGCAAGAGGATCTTGCTGACTTTTAAAAATTTGTGCCAGTCTTTTTTAAGTCTTACCTCTGTTTTACTGAGAGGCAGAGGCGTGGTGAGTAACTGCATTCATTTTGAATATGGGAGAACTCTTCTCCTAACCCAGGGGGGAAGCTCAGCGAAGGTTGACTGACTTTACTGACTGACTGCACTTCCAAGCAGACATCTGTTCCTCTGTCTCTCCTTCCTCTTCTCTTAGACTCAGGGCTCTGCCTCTTCTATGCTGTTTGATTATGCTAGGGAAGTGAAGGCACATATACTTAGAAATCATTTCTGGCAGCTGGGCCTCTGCCTCTCTTTAGGGCTCTTGAAAGAATTGTGACTTTTTAAAAAGTAGGACCTAGAACAAGCAGAAGGAAAGCACTTCCTTTTAAACTGATATTTTATACTTGACATAGTCCTTTTAAGTAGAGGCTCAACCAGACCTATTTTAGTGAATTAAAAAAATGATTTATTGTAGTATTTCCATATATTAATGTTTAACTTGTGCTGTTTTAATTTTGGGGGGAGCAAAAAATGACTTCTTCCTAAGCCTAGCACTCATGACAATTTGTAGCACTTGATTTAGTGAGATTTTACTCTCCAGAGACCCAAATTTATCAAATATTTCAGTTCATTAGCTTACAGAATTTAGGTCAATGATTTGATTTTTGCCTTATTTTGTCCAGCAGGAAATGAATTTCATATTCGTAATGTATCATTCAAATCGCAGTCTTTAATTTCGTAGTTTTTATAAAAGTCATACATTTTACCGTAGGTATTTTTTCCACATAGTGGTTAGTTTCATGTATGTAAGTTATTATAATTAAAGAATACAATAGATAAAAGGAAGAGGGTCAAAAATTTGAAAACTCAAAGATTTGTTTTGAAAAGAAACGTATTTTTTAGTATACTGATTAAAAGTTTTGTAGTTTTCATCTCAGATTTTCCTTCTAGGCATAAGAAGGCATATTTATTTTTTCCAATATTAAACAATTTCATATTTTCATTAATTTTCTTTAATTCTGTGAATTTCACGGAATTCAAAGAGCAATCAAAGTCTAACAATTAAAATAACAGGGAAGGTAGGAAAAAAAGAAACCGAACCTGATTTCATATGAGAAGTGTACATTTTTTTTTTTATCGATATTTTGCACAATCTGTATGGACATGTATTCTCTTTGAGACTTGATTCCAATTAAGGGGTGAAGACATCCTGACATGAGTTGACTTGTGTGAATAGAGACAACATGAGGGTAGGTAGTGAGTGCGTGCGAGTGAGATGCTTACCTGTGTGCCACGGCGGAGTCCCATGTGCCGCAGACTCAGAGAGTAGTGGCGGTCCTCGCCAACAAGAGGCCAGTCTGAGCAAAATGTCTGGGAAAATTGGACATTTTTATTCTGCTAGCGAAACTTAGAGTAATGCAAAATCTGGGCAGTGTTTTGAAGTAGATAAGTCCCCTTTGTCAACTAATAGTAGTATGACGATTACTTCAAAAATTTACAGAAACAAGAAACAATTGAGCAACTGAAGCAGCATACAGCTCACTCTGAAAACGATGATAGTAAAGGATTTGCAAGTGAAGAGATGTCCAAAACAGTGAATGAAGGGAGAGTCTATAAACAACTTTTGGCAAAAGGAATGTACGTGATGCAAGCAGCTATGACTACGGAAGCATTTTCAGATGAGGACATAGGTAGTGACCCAGGCCAGCCTGGGCCTCGAGCTGACACCCGTGCAGAGGGTGTGCAAAGAGGGCTGTTCAGATGTGAGAGTAAGCATGGTCTTTATCCACCTGACAGTAAGGCCATAGCAAAGGCAAGCGATGCAGGCCAGTGGCAGAAGGATCCAGATGCAGAAGAAATAGTCTCTGAGAAGGAAACTGAGCTGGCCGAAATGGCAGGTCTGAAGGCTAGGAGACAAATCGAAGAGAATTTAAGAGATATTAATATGTTCTTTGACAACTTACCAAATAGAGACATAAATATTGATGATGAAGACAGTAAAGATTTTGTTGAGGATGCTAAGAGGAACAAGCGAGATATGATTTTTGACAGCGAGAGAGACTCTCTAGACGAGCCAGACAGTTTCTTGGAAGGCGAAAGTGCAAGTCAGCAAGGCACCACGGACGGCTTCGAGCAGCCTGAGTCAGTAGAATTTAGTAGTGGAGAGAAAGAGGATGACGAAGTGGAAGTGGACCCAAACTTGTGGTATAGTCGCAAATTTATCGAACAAGGACAGGAGGAGGAGACTGAACACAAACTGTCCAAATTCCTGGCAAAATACGATTTTAAATGTGACCACTTGTCAGAGATCCCTGAAGAGCAGGAAGGAGCAGAGGATTCAGAAGGAAGTGGAGTAGAGGAGCCAGAGGTAGAGGCGAGTGGGAAACATGTGCAAGTGCCCGCACGAAAGCAGGAGGAGATAGAGATCCTGTCCGATGACCTGACAGACAGAGCGGAGGTGAGTGGAGGCAAGGGCAAGGCAGGAGGTGGAGGTGAGCGAGTCCGGAGGGAGGGAAGTTCAGGAGCGGAACAGAGGCAGAGTGAGGGGGGCGGGGAGGGGAAAGACAAGGGAGGAGGAGAGATGGAGGTCTTGGGTAAGGGAGAGAAAGACCCAGAAGAGGAGGAGGCCCAGGAGCGAAGGGAGGGGGAACAGGAACGAGGCCATCAGGAAGGAAGAAAGGAAAGGATGGAGGAAGGGGAAGGGGAGGAGCACAGAGGTGAGAAGGAAGGGGAGGGAGAGGGCAGAGGGGAGGAAGATGAGGAAGAGGAGGAAGAGGGCAAGGAAGAGGGGGAAAGGAAAGAGGCGGAAGGACAAGGAGAGGGGGAAGAAGGAGAGGAAGAGGAGGGAGAGGGGGAAGTGGAGGAAGGAGAGGAAGAAGAAGAGGGTGCAGGAGAGGAAGGAGAGGGGGAAACGGAGGAGGGAGGAGAGGGGGAAGCAGAGAAAGGGGAGGAGGGAGCAGAAGAGGAAGGAGAGGGGGAAGTGGGGGAGGGAGGAGAGGGGGAAGGGACAAAGAGAGGTGAGGGCGAGGAGGAAGGAGAGGGAGAAGCAGAGAAAGGAGAGGAGGAAGCAGAGGAGGAAGGGAAAGAAGGAGAAAGTGAAGGAGAGGGGGAAGAAGAAGCAGGGGAGGAGGAAGAAGGGGAAGCGGGGGAGGAGGAAGAAGAGGGGGGAGCAAGGGAGGGGGGAAAAGGAGAGGAAGAGGAAGAGGGGGGAGGAGGGGAGGAAGAAGAGGGGGGAGCAGGGGAGGAAGAGGAAGAGGGGGAAGCAGGGGGGGAAGAGGAAGAGGGGGGTGCAGGGGAGGAGGAAGAAGAGGGGGGAGGAGGGGAGGAAGAGGAAAAGGGGGAAGCAGGGGAGGAAGAGGAAGAGGGGAGTGCAGGGGAGGAAGAGGAAGAGGGGGGAGCAGGGGAGGAGGAAGAAGAGGGAGGAGGAGGGGAGGAAGACGGGGAAGCAGGGGAGGAAGAGGAAGAGGGGGGAGGAGGGGAGGAAGAGGAAGAGGGGGGTGCAGGGGAGGAAGAGGAAGAGGGGGAAGCAGGGGAGGAGGAAGAAGAGGGGGGAGGAGGGGAGGAAGAGGAAGAGGGGGAAGCAGGGGAGGAAGAGGAAGAGGGGAGTGCAGGGGAGGAAGAGGAAGAGGGGGGAGCAGGGGAAGAGGAAGAAGAGGGAGGAGGAGGGGAGGAAGACGGGGAAGCAGGAGAGGAAGAGGAAGAGGGGGGAGGAGGGGAGGAAGAGGAAGAGGGGGGTGCAGGGGAGGAAGAGGAAGAGGGGGAAGCAGGGGAGGAGGAAGAAGAGGGGGGAGGAGGGGAGGAAGAGGAAGAGGGGGAAGCAGGGGAGGAAGAGGAAGAGGGGGGAGGAGGGGAGGAAGAGGGGGGTGCAGGGGAGGAAGAGGGGGAAGCAGGGGAGGAGGAAGAAGAGGGGGGAGGAGGGGAGGAAGAGGAAGAGGGGGAAGCAGGGGAGGAAGAGGAAGAGGGGGGAGGAGGGGAGGAAGAGGAAGAGGGGGGAGCAGGGGAGGAGGAAGAAGAGGGGGGAGGAGGGGAGGAAGAGGAAGAGGGGGAAGCAGGGGAGGAAGAGGAAGAGGGGGGAGGAGGGGAGGAAGAGGGGGGAGGAGGGGAGGAAGAGGAAGAGGGGGGAGCAGGGGAGGAAGAGGAAGAGGGGGAAGAAGGAGAGGGGGAGGGAGAAGAGGAAGGAGAGGGAGAAGAGGAGGTAGGGGAGGAAGAGGAGGAATGGGAAGGAGAGGGGGAAGAGGAGGAAGAAGAGGAGGAGAAGAAAGAAGGGGAGGGGGACCAGGAAGGAGAGGAGGAAGGGGAGGGGGAAGAAGCAGAGTGGGGAATGAGGGAGAGGGAAGAGGAGGATACTGAGGAAGAAGAGGGGAAATACAAGGAGACAGGAGATGCCCAGAGTGGAAAGCAGGGACGGCTGGGGGGAGGAGAAGAGTGCAACAAAGCAGGCAAAGTCAGAGGATCTGTGAAATCCGGTAGAGATAAGGCGCACCCCCCAAAGTTTCTCACTAACACAGAGGGGGAAGGGAAAGAACAGGAGGTACAGAGGTTCAAAATGCCAGTGCGGTCCAAACAACTTTTAGAAAATGGGCCACCGGGTTCCAAAAAATTCTGGAATAATGTATTACCACATTATTTAGAATTGAAGTAATAAGCTTGAAGTTTGAAAGTTTGTTAAACTTTTTAGATTTTTAAAAATTTGAATTTTAAATTTAACAAACTTTAAATTTAAAACTGTTGGTCAGCCAACAGTTTGAGCATCTTACACATAATAGGCATTTAATACGTTTTATTAAATTGCTTTTTTGTCATGGTTCCTGTATGTGTGGTGCAGTAACGATCGATAAAGACAACACGCAGCACTGGCAAATTTGGCTCCTCTTTAATATTTGGTTATGTTTTCCCTCCAAATTATAAATCTGATACTAGGAAATATGAAAAGGTCATAGCAGATAATTAACATGATATATTCCCCAGTAAAGACAGATTTAGGAAATAGGAGTATAGTATAAGAATGTTGCATTTATGCATATAAACTGGTCCCTTAAAGATGACACGGATCCTAAAGGGCTAGAAAAGCATTTCTTATGAGTTCTTTTTGGTCTCTGATTACAATTTGCCTACTATATGGAATAATTTTATAAGGTGGATGGTATTGTAAAGCTGAAGTGAAGAATTCACATTTTTTTTAAAAAGTGCTTTAAAAAAAAAAAAAACCTTTTATGTGCCCTTTTTGCAACAATCTACAAGTGTCAGCTGGATTCAGAGCTTAGATCTTAATGTGATGTCTTTTAGTTCCTGCCTGGGCCAATGGCAGTGTATCCCATGAAATAGAGGTGAACTTGAATATATATTCAGGAAGCATGTAAAACTTCTAAGTGCTTATTGGCCAGGCAGAATGCCTCACTGGGGTTCAGTTTCCTCATGTGTAAAATGAGGCGGATTAGATGATAGAACTATAGTCCCTCCTAACTCCGATTCCTTCATTCTAATGGGCTGATGTACTCCCATCGTGTTTGTCATTTGCACAAAAGCTTTTTAAGGAAGAAAAATTGCACTTTAAAATTAAAGGAGTTTTCTATAAATTATATATTGTTCTTTCCTCTTAAAAAGTTACGAAGCGCTCTAATGTCTCTTGTCTTCTGTCATTCTGTATTTCTGAACTATAACTTCTGAGCTTTAACTGTACTATCGGAATCCTCATTCCCAGTGTCTATTACGTACCCTCAGTGTGTCCTTTGACTACTCTGTAATTCTGTTTATTGCTTCTCAGAATGTTTCAAGTAAAATAAAATGTAAATGTATACTGTCAGTAGTTGTTTGTGGAAAGAGAAACTAACAACAGGTATTGAATTTTAGAGACGCTAGATTTCTATTCGCATATATTCCATCTAACCTTGCAATTTTCAGTATTTATCATACAGCTAGATCGTCTGATTGTTCTTTATTTGTAGCTCCCTTTTCAACCGATTTCCCGCCCCAGTCCCTTCCATATCTTGAGCATGAGGGATTTCTTATACTTGGAGCAAGGAGGATCTCAATGGCAAACTTCCTGTGAATTTTGTGTTGCCGGATCCTTTGCACACTTGATTCTCTGTGAGAAAGAATATGGGGGGAGAGACTAGAATACAAAGAGAAGAAACTCTTAGGAGCAACTGTAGATTTTGTTTCAGCTGCAGGGATCTCTGGTCATTCCCCTAACTAACCAAACACGCTAATTTGGCATTGCAGGGTTCTACCAAATTCTGCCACATTCAGTGAGTGTCAGTGGAATGTAATTGGTACTTTGATCTAGTGTGTACAGCTCTGTGTTGTTAATGCTGGGGCCCAACATGGTTATTTAAAAAGCTGACTTAAAGTGATTAACTGAGATGAGTGACAGAATTAAGTTCATAAAGGAAAAGCCTTCAGGGAGAAAAGAAACTCTTACCCTCAGGTTACTTATGTCAGAGGGGAGACCTCAACTAGCCAGCAGTACTGAAATGGCGTTCCAAACGTGTGCCCATCTCAGTATTAGAATTGGTGTAGAGAACCACTTTTAAACAGCATTCCCTTCCCATTTCTTCCCATTTCCCTGGCCAACAAAAGTGCCCTGTGCTCTTTTGGAAGCAGTAGCTCCGGCAGGCACCCTGTTCCTCCTTTTGAGATGCAAATTAGCACTTGATTAAACAGAACTGAGTAACTGGCTCCTTCTTTATTGTCCCCATCTGCTGGTTGATT
Organism: Mustela nivalis; assembly: GCF_964662115.1. Lineage (NCBI taxonomy): Eukaryota > Metazoa > Chordata > Mammalia > Carnivora > Mustelidae > Mustela > Mustela nivalis. The sequence goes on from NC_139040.1 coordinate 100,336,579, forward strand.
GGGCTTTGATGGTAGTTTCTCACTGGCTATTACTGAGGCCAGTGTGCAGTGTGTGTGTAGAATCTATTGAGTTCTAGTTTCAAATGAGGACTCTGGCAGAAAACTATTTTCAGGTAAGCGACAAAGGAGTACCACAGAAACAGCTCTTGAGGTGAGTGCAATGAAATGTTTTCTGTTACTTCATTATAGAGGTAAACTTGCTATACACGTGTGTATTCAAGATGAATTGCTACCATAGCGGAAGGCGCCGTACTTCCTTCTTCCTTCGTTCTTTCCATTGCACCTGACCTGTAAGTTAATATTTGGTACATACTCTTCATTCAACAAATAAGCATGTACCAAGCACCCAGCGAGAGCTCAGGAAATGAGCGCTGCTTACACGCAACCTCCTGTGGCCCTTTTACCTGTCAGGGACATCAGGTAGGTACAGATGACTTGAACACCAGGTCAAAAGAGTTCCTGTGACCCTGTCTTTAACTGTGGCTTAACAGTGCCCTTCTGTTACCTGATTTCCCCTCGCCTCCCAGGTTCTTTTTAGCCAGGGCTACCCAAAGATAAAAATAGGATCTGAAAACAAATCCATGGCGTTCCTTCATGAAGTCCCTTAATTAAGAAGATGGTGGTTTTATGCCCTGAGTACGGCGAGAGTGAGATACAGCTCCTGATCTCAGGGAACTCACGGCTGTTTCTATAGGCTGACCAGAAGCTTCACACATACCAGAGAGCGTTTCAGGAGTGGCACTCGGAGAAGGGCCAAGGAAGGGCTTCCAGGGAGCCACAGGGAAATGTCAGCTGAGTTGTGAGAAGTCAAAGCTAGCCACAGAGGCAGCTGGGGCAGGGCCAGAAGGCTTTCCCGGTTGACGGCAGCCCTGAGACCGTTTCAGTGTGATTGCAACTTAGAGGATCTTTTGGTTCTGCATAGAGAGGCGGAGGGCCTTATGTGTTTCTGAAAGACATTGAACAGCAAGAGGAAGGTGATCACACTTGGGCTTTAGTAATGGTCTGGTGGGTTGTAGAGGAATGGGACCTGAGCCAGGGGTTAGGAGGCAGCTCGAGGAGAGCAGACAGAGACAGGAGAGGAGACTAGGACAGTGTGGACAGAGAGTCAGGGACCTCTGTTACCAAGAGAGCTTTGGGGATAGAATCGGAAGGCTTTGTAAAGAGATGCCACCTGGAGGGAGGGAAAAGGCCGAGCTTTTCTCGTTTCTGTGTGAAGAACAGGTGGAAGGGGCGCCACTGGAAGGGTGAGAATGGAGGAGTAGGGGCAGGTGTAGGAGGCTACTGGACGCTTGTTGATCCGGGACCCGTGCAGCAGACAGATCGTGTCTGGGCTGGAGCTCAGGGGAGATGGCTGGGAATCACCAGCTTTTACGGGTCGTTGAAACCATGGAGTGGAGCGAGAGGCAGCATTCATAGTACGAGAACAAGAGAACCGAAGACAAAGTTTGAGGAAACCTCAATAGGTAATGGGAGGTTGAGAAAGGGAAGTCAGAGAAGGAGGGCAGGGTTGGGACACTTTCTAGAAAAGAGGGGTGCTGCCCAAGCCCAGGAATGCATGGTGGCGGGCTGCAGAGAGGGCTGGAGCCCACGTTGCCAGCAAAGAGGGAGCTGCAGGAAGGCCGCCTTAGAGTCAGGGACTCCGGTGCCCTAGAGAAAAACACCTTAGACTTGCACTTGCTGCTACTATATGCAAGGGCACATAAGCACAGGATGAAGTGAGCTGCTCAACAGGAAGAGCCTGCAGTGCTCTTGGTCTCAGTGTGGGGGTGTGAGGGACAGCTCTGAGGGCAGCTCTTCCCGTCTGCACATATGTGAGCAGAGCCAGGAGTCAGACCCCAGCCCTTCATGGATTAGCTGTGTGGACACCTGGAAACACTTTTCCTTTTTTAACCTGAGTCTTACTGATTTCTTTTTATAAAGGGAGGGGTCTTTGGATAGTTAAATTAGTTCACACATGAAACATGTTAGGGGTCCTCATCAAATGGTAGCCCGTGTCCCTCTAATTATCTCCTCTGACCACATCAAGTCAGGTGCAGAACTACCCTCCATCATCTCCAGGTCACTGACAAATGTGCATGGGTTTAGTTTTGTCTACCTGACTTCTTTTTAAATCCAACATAGCTGCTAGCCCCCCACCCAACATTGGCTTATGGAGGTAGATCTGTGCAAACGAAGTAACAATAATGATAAACCCCTTAAATATGGGATAGAGTGAAAGTCTGCACACCATATGTGGGTCCAGTACTGCCCCTCGATGGTTGAAGTGTGATGAAAAGCTGATGGTATGAGACAACAGATTTCCCTGTGTCCTAACGTTTTTATCAAAATAGATTTAAAAATAACTCACATGTAAAGAGTAAAACTGCCTACCAGCAAGAAGTTCTGTATCCTCAGCATTACGGCCACTTTCACAGGCCTGTTTATCAGAGTCATACTGGAACAGATTTGGTGGCAAAAATACCAGATTAGGAATGAACTAAGGGATTGGCACACAGAAAGGAGAAGTTTAGAGATTATAAAGTAGTGACATTCGAAGGCAATAGTTTGGAGGTCACGCTGGGAGCCCTTAGGTACAATCTGGCTTGCAGACTCACTTTGTTTGGTTACAGAGTGATTTTGGTAATGTTTGAATCCAGCACTGAAATACCGAGGAACTTTACACTGTAACTGTTTTCCGGACATGACTTGGACCTGAGGCAGCACTTGCTCACAGTCCCACCAAGGCACCCCTCCCCCTCCACTTGCCTGTCGTCCTAGACTGCTCCCAACGGGTCCTGCCCTCTTCCCTTGCTTGGTCTAGCTGCGGGGCTCCTGGCAGAGAGTAAAGGGAGCTGCACAAGAGGGTAGAACAAATAAGCGAACACTTTTTTTTTTAAGATTTTATTTATTTATTTGACAGAGATCACAAGTAGGCAGAGAGGCAGGCAGAGAGAGAGAGGAGGAAGCAGGCTCCCTGCTGAGCAGAGAACCCGATGTGGGGCTTGATCCCAGGACCCTGGAATCAACCTGAGGCAGAGGCAGAGGCTTTAACCCACTGAGCCACCCAGGCGCCCCAAGCGAACACTTTTAAATCAACTATTTTGTAGTGGTAAGATCTGGGACATTATGGCAAAACGGTATCCAAGCATCTTGGTTTTTGTTTTGCTTTTGTTTTTGATGGTCCTCAGTGTACACTAGGGAGTCTTAAAATCACTTATATTTATATGCAGATGCTCATTGCTTGTGCTATTTTCTCTGTAAATAATCTTTTTAATTTTGATACAAACCCTCCAAGGTAGGTATTGCTGGTGTCACTTTCCCGTTTTATAGAAAGACTGTAAGGTGACGCTTCTTAGGCCGTGATTGATGGTCCAAAGCTTGGAAAGCAGTACTTAGGTCTTTGTACCGAATGCCTTCCTGCTCTCTCCTCCTGCCTTTGTGAGCTCTAGTGTAGTATAAAAGTAAGCTTCCATGTTAGCCCTTCTTGTCCTAAGAAACCTTGAAACTGAGATTTTAAATATATCTCTTCCCTACTTGGTGTTATGTAGCTGTAGTTTAATGTTTTATTAACCTATTTGGAAAACACCGTCTACCCTGTACGACATGGCGTACATATGGTTCTCATAAATCGAGAACCGTAGCACAAAATTTTACACTTTATAGCCCCTTTAAAAAACTTGTTTAAAACTCTTTACTGAGATTAGTAACATCTAGAAAAGAGCCTCTCTCATGCGTGTAGAGCTCAGTGCATTTTCCACAAAGTGAGCATGCCTGTACAGTCAACACCCAGATCAAGGGAAAGTGCTTCCCAGGGGCTCCCCTTCAAAGCATTTCCTGTCCCCCCAGGGTGACCACTCTGCCAACTGCTGGGACCTCCTTTAGTTTTTCAAGTATGCAGTGTAGTCGTGGTTTTAAGCAACCTGAAACATCGTGAGGAACTTCGGGGTTTCTTGGTATTTCCCCATAAGAAATGTGGCCCTGGGGCAGACCCAAGACTGCAGCAACCTGTCCTGTGCCTGACCGGTGAGACAGTGGTCCCTTTGTGAGAACCAGGCCCGTTCACTTCGTTACTGTGGCCCCAACACGAGATGGGTTTCCGCTGACTATTCTAGACTACTTAATGTCTTATGTAGTTCTGGTGACAAGATTGTATTTAAACTTTGCCCTTTCTCTTTGTAAAATAACAGTATTTTGCCAATGTCTCCTAAATTGTTTCGGTTTGAAGGTAAGTACTGTGATTTAAAGTCGTAGTCCAGATGTGAGTAGATTAATTCTCAATGTGCTTAAGTGCAAAGTTCTACAGTTGATGTGATTTCTAGTGAAAATGTTTTCTAAGAGCTTTCTCAAATTTAGAAAATGATACCATTCCAGCAGTTATTCTTTGTTACAGATTTTCATAAAGTTGTGAGTAAATTTACAGTTCATTATAAAAAGAGATGAGTGTTTTGCTTATTTCTAAAATAAGATAAAACCTCATGTTCCTTTTTATAATAGCATGATATTGTTCTATGGTTACATTAATATCTTCGTTAACTAGCATGATTGGAGTTGACTCAGGTGCTAAACTAGCAGAATTCTTCAAGAGAGGAGGACTTTGCTGGAACATAGCTCACCGATCCCTCCCTGTGGGAGAGAGATGCACGGAGTCTGAAATTCTCCGTCTCGGGAACACTGTTCTTTCCCACTGGCCTTTGTTTTATATACATGAATACATCTGTCTATCAGCCATAAATCTTAAATCTAGTAATCTTGCTTCCCATTTCCCTCCAAAGTAGTCTCTGATCGTTTTACCTTCTCGAATGTGCTTCTGGCCAGGCATAATATACAATGTAAGTCACTTAGAGGGGAAGTTACACAGGAAAAAAAAAGAAAGCTTTAGAAATTACTGGTGAATGGTAGCTACCTCGTAGTTAACCCTATCCAACCTGAAAGTGCAGCATGTCCTTCAATACAGCTATCTACCCTGGTCCCCTGTCTTCCTCTCTTGCCTTCCCCTCCCACGTGTACCCCTTGTGACCTTTGCTTAACCTAAGTCAACCCCTCCCAGCATAGCTGCCTAACTGCCGAAACTCTTAAATTTCCAGGCTTCCATGCTTCCCTTCCGGATTGCTTGTCCTTAGTGACAATGCTGTAAGGGCCACACCCTTAGCGCTGTTGGCCTGAGGATGCCACTTATGTCTGTTACTGAGGTGTGAAATATAAACATTTATATTTATCCTCTCCCTAGCCTGAACTCTCACATTTGGCATTTTTGCCAGAAGAAAGGTGAGTTAAATATGAGAGGTGTTACTTTCAAAGCACCCACTAAAGATTCTTTCCGGTGTCCAGCTCATCCTTAACCAAACAGCAACTAGGAAGGTGACCACGAGAAGCTAGTTACTGTGTTGAAGGAATATAAAGTGTGTATATCGTCTGAGGTAAACATGGCCGAGGTGAATTTTGTAAAAACATTCTTCAGGGGCGTAAGGGGCACTAATTACTTATTGCCTTGCCTATTTTGGGGGCCATTAGTGAAGTGCATAAATGAAAAGCATAAGAAAAAAGTCCAATAAGGAGCCTGATCTCTTAATGACAAAAAATAAGCAATATTCCACCCAAAATATGAAACTGCAAAAAAAAATCTCAGTATAGAATAAAGAATATAACTAATATTTTCCACCTAGACTTAGTATTACATGATTTACTCTATCAAATCCAGAGAGAGACAGACTTTGGATTAGTTGGACAGGAGCCAGGTAGACTAAGTTCTGCCTCTGTTTCTCCCTCTGCTTTAAATAACCAAGAGCAAACCATTTAAAATGCCTATGCCCCTTTATCTTCTTTCTGGAATGTAAGTAATTATACCTAACTCTCTGTTGTGAATATCAGTGAATTGTACTTCTGAAGTGATTTTAAATCCCTGTGTTTTGGAAAATGAATGTAATATATAGATATGATTATATTATAATGCTACAGTAGAAAGCTTTTTAACTTCTCTAAAGTTTAAAAGCATTCTTTTGAGACAGCTCAGAAAGCATATTTAGGTTTTATTTTTTCCCATTTTAACCTTGTAGTAGACGCTAATAGAATTTTGGGAATCCTAGTCATTGAAAATGGTGAAATAGATCAACATGCCGAAAAACCTTGTTTAATATAGTAACTGGATATGCATGATAGGTTATGCAGCATTTTCTTTGCTTTCAGTATTTGAATTCTTATTCTCTGTGTTCTTTGAGATGGTATAAATTATTTATGACCACAATATCAAATCTGTTTTTCTTTTTAAAAAAAGAAAATCTTACTTCTCTGATTATCAATTTTGACACAGGATCACGAATTTTCAGAAGATGAATTCGAGGACGTGGATGAGGAAATTAATGACTATCCGGAAGGCAAGAAGAACATACCAACGGATGAAGCCAAGGACAACTCAGTTGAAAAGGTATTGATTGACACCATTGAAAAGGTATGATGATATGCACTTAAATCCTGAGACCCTGCCTAAGAGCAAGCATATGGGTTCCGTGGTTTCTGCAGAGAGCAGACTGGAGTTTCCTTTGGGAGCAGAAATACTTCTCTGAAAAACTTGGTTCTTGTGCTGTAGGAAAAGCTTTAGCAGATCTTTGAATCAGGCACACTTTGTTTCTCACACCCTTTCCACACTTCTTGGTAGCATTTTGTTTTCCGCTTGGGTGGAAATGAACTGATATGGGTCAGTACAATATACTGTTGAGAAATTAACCGAGAAGTTCAGCACTGGGTCCTTAAAATGATGAAATTACAAAGTTAGGAGCCCTCTACTGGTGGCAGAAATGGGCCGTGTGTGCGCACACATACATGCGTATATTTACATGTATGTAGACAACTGAAAGCTGTTCACAGCAGTGTTTGAGGCTGTGCTCAGTGCTGCGTAAATGCAGTGCAGAAGAAAGGAATTGTAGGAGGGAAAGGAGGAGCTGTAACTGAAGGAAGTCATCCTAAAAGTGGCGCTAGGAATGGCCGAAACATCTCTTCCATCTGGCAGTTTTGTCCAAGAGGGACACTGCTAGGAGACAGTTGGTAGGTTTGAAATCATTCATTTGCTAATGCTGCTCTGGGTTAATTTCACAGGTAGGGAATTCGGAAACCCAAACTGAATGACGCCATGTCAATTTGTTTCCATTTTCACTTTTTGTACCTCTTGCACAGAGTACTGAGTTAATCATACCTTCTTGTTGATGAATTACTCGCATCTTTGGTCTGTGCAGGTCCTCCTTATTTAAATTGATTCCCTTTTAGTTCTCCTTTTCCATAACACAGACAACCGCTGAAACATGCTCGTCCTTTTATTTGAATGTGTACTTGTAAACCTGTGTTGTTTCATGTGCATGTATTTTTCATTTACAAAATGGGGCTGTGCTGTCGAGGTCATTTTCTTCCTTAATTCCTTTCTCAAGACTCCTTCCTCACACTGAAGGGGGGAAAAAAGCTTCTAGCAGTTACTGTTTTCTTTCAGAGGGAGGGAAAGATATATAAGGAATATTTATGAGTTCCAGTTTTGGGTGGTCCCTGAAATTCTTTAACATAGAATAACCGAATCTCCAGTTCGCGAGCCAATTCATATACCAGCTAATGTTCCTGAATCTTCTTTGAGTAGAATTCTTGAATCATTCAACTTTTTGGAATCAAAAAACTTGAAACTAGAAGGGACGTTAGCAATCAGTTAGCATCTGAGGCAAAAGCCCAGCAAAATGAGGCAGTTGTCTCATGTTTATGTTGTTAGCTAGAAGCTAACTCGAGAGCCCTTGCCTAAAACCTAGATGATGTTTTCCAGCCCATCACAATTATGTTTTTTATTATATTGCTTCTTTATCATTTATAGGACAAGAAAACCAACCATGAAGAACGGGCTATTTGTGAATACAATGAAAATCCAAAAGGTGTGAACACATTTGACTTCAAAAGGCCAGCTACCTTAACATACACACATGCATGCATGCATATGTATACATACATGTGCACACATGTGCAGTGGTTGAGGCATTAGAGCTTACACATGTGTATTTTATTTCTTGCTTTTTACACATGAGCCTCATAGCAAGCAATGAAATACGTGACCCAGGTGTACTTGTTCTCATTAATCGTCACTCACGGCGACTCACATATCAGTGTTAAGTGGTTCAGGACAGCCTTTTCACTACCTTTTTTTTTTTTTTTTTTTACACTTTTCAACCAGTAGTATTAAGTTGGGCTGTTGTTCCACATCTTAATTTATATCTCTGGTAGGCACTGCCAGACCCCGTTGCTAAAGACCAGGCTGGCCTGGAGCCACGGCTGGCCAGCCCATTATTTCCCCCAGGGCTCAGACTTGGGTCTTTCATCTTGTCATGGACATTTAAGGCAGGTCCTTTCCCAGGCCTTCCTGTTGGTGTCAGAGAACAGCTGCCACAGAATTGAGGGGACAGTGATTACCCTTGAGACCTACATTTTCTACAGCCAAATCATCTGGGTTTTATTGTGCAACCCTTATATTATGTTTCCACACCATCACATCAAAGTGTGCTTTTTGCTGTGTCATTAAAAATGACCATTCATAGTAGTGGATATCTGATCTGAACTTGGGCAGGAGGAAGAGTAGTTCCTTCAAACTTTTTTCCTTCTAACTTCAGCAGAGTAGTACGTTTTAGAATATTTGAAGCAAAATGTTAAAATATTGTATGTATTATTAGCAACTAATTAAAAGTAAGATTTAAGTAGTTGATAATATAAAATTATAAGAATGCATATGCTTCATGAGTATACTTTAAAGGTGATTATTCAGCTATATAACTGGGTCGATTTGAAACACCATGTCCATATGAGTACAAAGAATTTAATTATAACTAGGTTAACTAAAAAGAGTAATTTCTATTTTATGGAAGTCTTTCCTAACTCTCACTGTTAGCTTTGTAGCTATAAATTTGGGTACTGGTCATGCAAACATCTCCAACTTTGGTCAGGTCATTCTGGGCTTTTTGCCTTAACTCAACCTTCTAGGAAGTAGGCCATATAGACCTTGTCTACTGCTCCAGTGGTAGTGGTACACTCTCTTTAGTAATCCCCCTAAGTCAGGCTTGATAGAGTTGCACTGAAGGCATCAGGACTTTTCTTTTTCTCATTACTTAGGAAAACATAATTCTAAATATATTCTATTGTAGGAAACATGCATGATCGTGCAAAGAGCAGATCTTCTGAAGTCCTGGAAGACAGTGAATCAACAACACCAAGTAAAGACATCAAAAAATCAAAGAAGGTGAGTGAAATTTATTTTTCATTTGGTGTTAAGTATTGAATTGCTCCTTTTACCTTTTATATAGTGATCCACATAATTTAACTCCTTAATATGAGCTTTTATGGCTCCAGAACATGTGACGAACTTCAAGTGTTGTTTCGTGTTTTAACGTAGCTGTTTATTTGCTGGGTTTTAGATGGAGTCAGGTGACCCTGCCAAAGTTTAATAACACGTTTCTTTCAATGATCCCATTCATAGAGAGTCAGCTTACAGGAAAAGATACACAAAAGAACTTTCTTGCTTAAATTATGAGTGTAATCATTATGAGAGTCTAGAAGAAAGTAAGGCAAAACCAAGAAATAGGATAAATGCAAAAAATAAGGATGTTCATGCTTAGGAAATGTGACCACAGGCTACGTCAGCCTCTCCTGCCGAATACCTGTTTTGGAGTTAATAGTCTGAGAGATATGGTTCTTCTTCTTGAAAGTTACTCTTTCCACTGGCCAGAGAACTTTCTGTAATCATGAGAGCACATTTGCAGGTAGAAGCGTTCGGAGGAAATGTGGAAGAAAAGATCCATGAAAGGCCTTATTAATTCCTGTTTGGCCTTTGGGTTTGGGCTTCAAGTAGTTATTTCTACATAGAGGACGTCTGTGACCAGCCGCATTTCGATAAATTATGTCCCATTACTGTTCTCTCACGTAATCCCCTTTTCTCATCATTCTTTGTATTTATCGTAATTGGCAATTTCACAGTGAAGTGTACATTTATTTGCTTTATGACTCGCTCTCTCTCCACTGGCCTTCCGCTCTGTGGGCCAGAAACCATTTTCTGTTTTGCTTTCCAATGGATCCTTAGCATGTAGCACAGTCCCTGGTACACGGGACATGGTAAATGCCTAGGAAATACTTTTGGTTGATAACGAACTATAAAACGTAAGGAGGTAAGAAAGAGGTGAGGAGGAGGGTAAAACCAGGAGCAGCCCTTAGAGTAGTAAACAGCCTGTCTCTTGCCACAGACGTTTTCAAGCTAAAATTTTGGTACAGGTCCCGGGTTATTGTTTATCTTTTACTAAAAATTACTTTGTGAGTATTCTTACTGTATAAAAATTGCCTTATATTTAGAGATAGCTGTGACCTGGCTCAAAGGATACTCTCAGAATTACTCTCCTTAGAATTTTAATGTGTGTCGTGAAGTGTTAGGAACATTCTCTGTCTAGTAGAAAGGAACATTTAACAGATACTCTACTACATAGTGATCCTGTGAAGACTTTTTTCCAATTATAAGAGCTTAGGGAAAGACTCTGGAAAAGAAAGTCAGATTTGAGGGAGAGAGATGAAAAGTAAAGGAGTCAGGAGAGAGAAGAACCTAGGAGGAAAAGTGAAGTGAAGCATCAGAAGAAAATATTCGAAACACATCTCAGACCAAATGAAAACCTGTGTTCTAGAATATACGATTGAGTTTCGGGACTTTTTCAGGCTGTCCAGTCTTCAGCATGGCATTGCCCACCAGTGGGAAGATTTGGATACACAAGACTAGGAGAGGGGGCGGAGCCAGGGGAGAAATGCCATGTGGGAGGCGGAGTGGCCTGCTCCTGAGCAGGCCAGGCAGCGGGCCTGAGCACTGGCACAAGTGGGCGGGACAGATGGGAGGTCAGGCCAGCGGACAGTGGGCTGCAGGCGCCAGGCTCAAGGATGTAATCTTTAACTGGGATTCTGCTCAAATTCTCATTGATACATAATGGAAGAATATACTTCAGTAAATGTACATGTCCTTGGTTAAAAGAAATAAAAAGTAATGAAAATCATATTTAAAAAGTCAAGTAACAACAAATGTATTTCTACTTAAAGAATATACTGTTATTCTACATATTTTAAAAAGGACATAGATGGTTTAGGTGAGATTTTCTTTTAGTCAATTCCACATGACCTTTTTAAATCTAGAGTGTCTCTAACCTTTTTATACCATCTAAGCCAAACAAATCAAAACCTTTTAAAGCTTGGAAAGTAAAAGATGCATTGACTCATATCAAAAGAATATTTAGACAGACATTGCAAAGATAATCCAAAAAAGGAAAAGAAGGAACTGTACTCTTGGCAGCTACAGAACAGAATTCACCTCTGAGTTTTGTTTTGGTGATTTTAGATGTTTCAGATCGGCAGGTTAGGACCTATGATCTTAACTGATGGCAGAGATCTTTTAGTAGGTGAATGTTGTATCTAAAAATTCCCAGATACTACTTTTCTCCACTGTAGCCACTGCCGGTTATTTGGATCCACAGTTAGCCACTAAGAAAATTGTGTTAATGTGTTATTGGCTTCATTTCCACCTAAGGTAGCTAATAAAAAGGGTAGTAAACTTTTCAGCTATTAAAAATAATTTCTTTATGTTATAGAGGTAGTTTATTTGTGTATTTATTTAGCATATACTAATTGGTTATCTCTTAATGTGCCAGGCACAAGGCCAGAGACTGCAGATACAGAGGTTAAAGTTCGAGAGCCTTCCCTCAGAAACTAGCTGCAACATGGCAGATCCCCTGGGTAGTTCCAATGCCAGTTCAGTCAATAGATTTCCTGTTCACTGTCACTACCACAAATAAAAGACGCGGAGATGAGAGTATCTCCACCAAAAAAGTATGCTTGTGAATTCTTGCCTTTCCTAGTTACTGCCTTTTCTCTGATGGTATGCTTTGTTCCCCATTGCAAGTTACAAATGAGCATGCTCACTTCAAGTACACAGTTAGCCAGACTCTATGTTGTGAGGAAAATTGGAGGTAGATTATACCTGTGGTCTCCTGTCATTGTCTGTTTTTTCCAAAGCTTAAAAACTGAGACAGTCTCTCTCAGGTCACCCAATAATGACTCCCCTGCTTTTAAAAAAGAGCTGTATTGAGGTATAATTGACATATGCTAGATGACACATACTTAAAGTATATAATTGGATTACTTTTGACATGTGCATACACCTATGAAATCAGAAAACTGGTGCTGTTATTGGCAGAGGGTTCTTTGTGCCTCTTTGTGATCCCTGTCTATCCAAACCACTGATCTTCCTTCTATCATTGTACATTGTTTTGTAAGTTCTAGATTTTTATAGAAATGAAATTCTAGGGGCGCCTGGGTGGCTCAGTGGGTTGAGCTGCTGCCTTCGGCTCAGGTCATGATCCCAGGGTCCTGGGATCGAGTCCCACATCGGGCTCTCTGCTCAGCGGGGAGCCTACTTCCCCCTCTCTGCCTGCCTACTTGTGATCTCTGTCTATCAAATAAATAAATTTTTTAAAAAAAGAAATGAAATCCTATACTATGTACTTGTTTGGCTTCCTTAGTTCAGCTTTATTGTTTTGAAATCCATCCACACATGTATCAATAGTTCATTCCTTTCTCTTGCTGAGTACTATTCTGAGTCAATTTTTTATATGGTGATGGTATGAATTAAAGTTCTGTTTTTTTCCAACTTATGGGCATCTGATCATTCTAGCACTATGTGTTGAAAAAAGATTATCTTTTTTCTACTGAATTGTCCTCACAGATATCAATTAACTTTTCCATGTGTGGGCACATTTCTGGAGTCTGAATTCTGTTTCTTTGATCTGTTTATCTTGTGCCAGTCCCATACTGTCTTGATTACTGTAGCTTCATAATAAGTCTTGAAATCAGGAAGTGTTACTCCTTCACCTTTGTTTTTTTTCAAACTCATTTTGGCTCTTCTAGGCCCTTTGCATTTCCATATGAAATTTTAGGATCAGTTTGTCAATTACCGGAGAAAAAATGCCTGCTGGGATGTTGATTGGGATGGCTTGGAACCTACAGATGGATTTGAGAAGAGTTAAGATCTTAACAATATTAAGTCTCCTAACTCATGAAAATACTTCCCCATCTATGGATGTTTTATATCCATCTATGGATGTTTTATATTTTTCTTCACAGTGTTTTATAGTTTTTAGTGTACAAGTCTTACACAGATTTTGTCAGATTTTTTTATGTCTTCTGTTTTTTTATTCTGTAATTAGAAGTTTGTCAATTTTATTGATCTTTCCAAAGAACTAGTTTTTGGTTTCATTTACTTTTCTGTATTGTTTTATGTTTTATGTACACTCTAATCTTTATATTTTCTTTTCTTCTACTTTCTTTGGGTTGATTTGCTCTTCTTTTTCTGGTTTCTTAATATGGAAGTTGAGGTCACTGATTTGAGACTTTTCTTATTTCTTAAGGAGGCTTTTTGTGCTATAAATTTTCTCTGAAGTACTTGAATATATTGTTTTCATTTTCATTCGGTTCAAAATATTTTTTCACTACTTCTTTGAGTCATGGGTTACTTAATTTCAACATATTTGGTTATTTTCCATTGAGGTTTCTGATACTAATTTCTAATTTAATTACATTGTGATTAGAGAACATACTTAGTATGACTTGAGTCCTTTTAAATTTTTTGAGATCAGTTTTATGACCCAGAATCAGGCTGTCTTGGTTAGTATTACATGTGCACTTGAGTAGGTTGAGAAGCATGCTGTTGTTGGGTGGATTGTCTTATCAATGTAGTTACTTCAAGTTGGTGGATAGTGTTAAGTATTTCCTATCCTTCCTGATTTTCTGTCTACTTGTAATATCTATTATTGAGGAAGGGGCATTTAAATCCCTAAATACCACTGTGGATTTATCTATTTCTTCTTGCACTTCTATTAGTTTTTGCTTCATGTATTTTAAAGCTCTTATTATTAGGTTCTAGAACATTTAGGATTGTTATATTCTCTTAATTAATTGACCCCTTTATCATGAAAGGACTTCTTTATCCCTGATAATATTTGCTCTGAAATCTGGTTGGTCTGATATTACATAGCCACTCTAGCTTTCTTTTGATTAGAGTTATCATGTTGTATCTTTATTAATCCTTTTACTTTTAACTCATTTGTGATTTTATATTTGAAATGCATTTGATTTCCTGAAAATCTCTGCCTTTTAATTGGAGCATTTAGCCCATTTACATTTAATCTGATTATTAATGCAGTTATATTTAAGTCTGTCATCTTTACTATTTGTATTCTTCCTTATCTTTAAAAAAATGCCAAAGTTTATCTGTTATTAATAGAGCTGTACTAGCATTCCTTTGACTAGCACTTTGATACTCTTTTTCATTCTTTTACTTGTGTTTTAGATGAGTCTCTTGTAAATGGCCTATAAGCTAGATTTTGTCTTTAAATATTTTTAATATATGTACCTTAAATCTAAAGCTAGTTAATGCTCCTGTCTTTTCCCCAAATAATACCAAGATCTTAGAAGAGTTTTCTCTCCTATCACTCCTTCCTTCCCATTTTACATGTTATTTTATCTAGTATTTTAATTTTTTAGCCTCACCAATCAAATGTTACTATTATTTGTTATACCACTTTCTTACTCACCATTCTGTTTTACATCTCAGGTATCCTTCTTGGGATCCTTTTTCTTCTCCCTGAAGAAATCCTTTGGAAGTTCCTGTCATAGATTTCTTCTTATAGTTAACTTTATAAGTTTCTGTTTACTTGCAAATGAATGATCATATGGCTGGTTGGCAAATACTTTCTTTTGATATATGCTCCCATTGTTCCTATTAAGAAATTTGCTTTAGTATAATTGCTGATAACTTTATATATAATCTATCCTTTCTCCCTCACTGGTTTTGTTTTTTTTTTTTTTTAGTTTATTTTGATGTACTTCGGTTCACTATGAGATGCCAAGGTGGGAATTTTTTGCTTTAACCTTCTTCTAATTCATTATGACTTTTGAATCTGAGGATTCATGTCATTTATCAGTTTAAGAAAATTCTCATCCATTATAATTTGAATATTTCCTCTCTTCTCTTTGGAATTCTGACACAAAACTTTTCATTCTTTTATCTGTGTCTTTTAATGTTACTTTCCTGGTGTCCTTGTCTAAGTAATTGGGGGATTTCAGAGCTCTCATACTTCAGAGCTCTTTGATTCCATAGTTTCTTTACAGCTGAGACTAATCTTTTCAACCTACCTATTGTGTTTATATTTTTCACATGTAATTTTATTTTGATTCTTTTTCAAATCAATCATTTAAAAACTATTTTTTTGTGCTCATGTTTTTTTATTCTGGTTCTTTAAATAGTTAAGCATACTTATTTTATATTGTATATTTAGTTACTTCAATGTCAGACATCCCTTAGGAATCAAAATCTGTTTGTTGCTCTGGTTGACTTGCTAGTACTCTCTTGTTTCCTTATGTGTTTTGAAATTTGGATTGTGAGTTCATGTTCAACTTGGATTTTTGTGGAACTCCTTTAAGGCTTACATTAAGGCAAATCCATCTGTAGAGAATTTGTATTAGCCTCTATTAGCTTCTCTGGGTGTTACCATTCCAGGACCACTTTCAGTTAATTTCTCAGTTAGGGCTTTCCCACCTACACCGGTAAAGTAAATGGGAACCCCAACCTTCCACTAGGAAAATGTGGTTATCCTTCACTCAAAGTCTAGACCAGGAGAGCATGTTATTTTATCATCTCCCAGTGTTTGTAGATGAACTTACATTAAGGGCATAGTTCTTCGAGGTCCCCACTTTGTGGAAGGGTCTCAGTTCCAAGCCTCTCTATTTTGTGAGATTAAATATGCATTAACAGGGCACCTGGGTGGCTCAGTGGGTTAAGCCCCTGCCTTCGGCTCAGGTCATGATCTCAGGGTCCTGGGATCGAGCCCCACATTATCTGCTCAGCCGGGAACCTGCTTCAACACCCCCCCCCCCCACCGCCCCTCTGCCTGCTTCTCTGCCTACTTGTGATCTCTCTCTATCAAATAAATAAAATCTTTTTTAAAAAAACAAATAAATATACATTAACAAAATGAGTCTAAGTTGTGAGATCAATAAATGTCATTCCATTGCTCCCTCACCTCTGAGGTTACCTGTTCCCTACTTTTTTTTTTGCCCACAGGGATTTATTTCCCTTCATTTTGTTTTTGTGAACTTACTTACACATTATAAAATAGTGTTTTTGTACTTACTGAGCATTTCTTGGTATTTTGTAGTAGCGGAATTTTTCAAGATATGGATTCCTCCACAACAGCAGAAACAAAGCAGGAGTTCCCCCATTTTAGCCCACAGACCCTTTCTCTAGCCTCCGATTTTTCAGGTCGCCACTTTTCACTTAAGTTCCTCCATTCTTTAAGACTAAAGGCTAGCTATTATTCACATCATTTTGGTTTCCAAAGGAGTCAAGTCCTCACCTGGTTTTTTGTTTGTTTGTTTGTTTTTGGCATCTTGTCAAAACTTGTATGTATGTTGTCACTCTTCAGGGATCTTATTTTCTCTGGCTACATCCTCAAAAGGCTTAAATCCCATGGGGCTCTTTTCCATCATCAGCTTCCCCAGTTTCTCCTCTATGTGCCGTATTTGGCACTCCCTTCTTGATACACTTTCCTCCTTCAGTTCTGAGGTACCTCTTTCCTGAGCTCGTTTCCACAAAGTTCTGTCTCCAGTACTTGGCTCCTCCTCTTCTGACTGCATCTCACACTTGGCTCTTTAGTTTCTCTCCTTCTGTTCTCCTTTCTGCCTGCCTGCACTCTGTGGGTTATGACGTCTGCTTTCCTCTGTCTGGCTGCTGTCTGCCCATTTATAGCCCTGGCCTCTCCTGAGCAACAGATCCATATATTCACCTGCCTCCAGACCCTTGGGGGCTCCCAAAGCCATCATTTGGCAGCGCTAACATTTTGCCGAAAGTTCTGATCTATGGGAATGGAGGGTCTCTCCCCCTCCAGAACATCCTAGTTTTCGTCTTTGTCCTCTTTAACAACACAACAAAGTGAAATACTGAATTTTCTCTTTGAAGAAAAATGATAATGTATTACCAAGGCACAGATGATGAACGTTAAACCCTGAAAGGTCTTAATTCAGGGAGGAGTCATGATTGCCGTTGGTAAAAGAAGAGGCCGATGGACACTGAGAATGTACCTTTGTACACATGGTGCCCCATAAAGATGTGATGAAATAATGTTAATACTAGTCGAAAATTATACCCCCTAAAATACTATTAAGTGACTATTCACTTACTGAAATGAATTCTTTGTGTGTGTGGGTTTTTTTCTAGATTTTCCTCTTTAAAAGGATGTCATTGACGAGTCAAAAAAGTATGCAGAGTAATAATGAGCCACTCCCAGAGATAAAACCAATAGGAGATCAAATAGCTTTTAAAAGCAGTAAGAAAGATGCCAACCAGAACCACATGGGGCAAAATCATCAGGATACTTCACCCCCAAATATGGAGAGAAGGTCAAAATCTTGTACAATACTATAAATATATATCTGTTTCCGTGGTCACCAAGCACATTGTAATTTATACTTGAAAAACATTATGACTTCTGAAGGAAAGTTTCTGATAACAAACTTTTAAAGATGTTAGTTTAATAATATGTTTTATTTGGTTTGACTGTTACGACCAGTTTTGATATTTATTTATGCTAATATTTTTGACAAGCAATTTCAAAATATGTGTATCTGAAACTCTCCTTCAAGTGTTGTGGCCTTAACTGTTCAGTGTTGCAAAAGAACATATATTTTTATATGTGAAGTTTAAATTAAAATATCTCATAGTTTTTGCTAAACAAATTCTTTATAATTTCATAAGGCAATATTTACAATCTTATGACACTGTAACAGTTTTTAATGTATTTGCAATTTTTAAAAACCGAGTCAAAATTGTTTCAATGAACATATTTTAATAAACTATATCTGGTCGTTTCCACTGTTTAAATGTATGAGTATGAATAAAATGTAGAGGTACTTGGAATCCTCCCATCAGTTGACAAAATGGGGGCCGAAAAAATCTGTTTATGGTTAAAATATTGTGAGACACAAACTTCATTTGCCTCTGAGTAAAGAAGATATCAGGGCCACTGTGTAAACAGTACAGCTTCACAGAGAAAGTGTCAAAATTTCTTTGCCTCCCACTCTTCTTTAGGGAGGCGGCATGGCACAGAAACGGCAGATTCTGTGCTGTGATCTGGAGTGTTTCACCTGCCGTAGCTCGCCACCGTAGTACCACCACACACAGCCAGGCTGACTGGCTCCAGCTGTCTGTAGCAAGGTGGGCTCCAGCACGCAGTGCTCTGCCACAGGGAAGGAGAAGGGTAAAGCGGTTATGTCTCCTCGGACAGAAACATTGCTGTCCTGTGCTCACTGATACTACTCAATCCGGTGGAGCAAACCACCTTCGCTTTCACCATTCTGGCTCCTGACGAACACATTTTATCCTTTAATCGTAGTGACCATTGCCCCACTGGAAGACAGGAAAAGAAGCTCCATTCTTGTGTTTCACGCAAAAGGGTGTTAGTCTAGAGTAGACATGATCTTGAGATCTTACAGAATAGTTTTCTGTGTAAATATTACATATAGGGGAATTCAATTTTGCTATTGCCACTATAGCACTCACTAGTACAGTATCGCCAAAAAAATACTTCACAAAAATGTAAACTAGAAGAGCCAAGTGGCAATAAAGCTCACATATAGCACTAAGACATGCCAGTTGTGGTAGGTAAAATTCTAAGATGGCCCCCACGGTTTCCGTCAGCGGGTGCGCTGGCCCGGAATCCTCCGTTCCCCTTGAGTGTGGGCAGGAACAGTGAAGACGATGAAATACCTTTCCATTGCTTAGGTTCCATTATATGGGAAAGCTGAGGTGTTTTGCAGATGTAATTAAAATTCCTAATCAGTTAACTTCAAGCAAAAGGGAAATAATCCTAGATGGGTCTGACCTAATCAAGTGAGCCCTTTCAGAAACTCTCTAGAGGTCAGACATGGAAGAAGTCAGAGCAATTCAAAGTAGCCGCGATGCTTTCCTGTCGGCTTTGAAGACGCAAACTGCTCTATTACCGAGAGGGCTGTGTACCAGGGAAGGGTGGGAAGCCTCTAGGCCGTGAGAGCCTCTGTCCTCTAACTGCAGGGCACTGAATTCTGCAAATAACCCATGAGGCTGGAAGAGGAGCCCAAGCTTCAGAATAAACCAGAACCCTGGCTGACATCTGGACTGCAGCCTTGTGGGGTGGGGTCCTGAGCAGAGGACATAGCTCAGCACTGCCCAGGCTCCTGACCCATGAAAATTACGAAATAATAAATATATGTAGTTTTAATCCACTAAGTTTACGGTAATTTGTTATGTAGTGATAGGAACTAACAACACTCTTACTCTGACAAAAGGCCTTTCGGTATGGCGGCTTCCTCCATCAGAGCCAGGAAGAGAGTTAATAGAGGTTGCTAGCAAGACAGGGGTCACAGTCTTAGGTAACATAATCATTGAAGTGGTGTCTTGTCCCCTTTGACACGTTCTGTTGGTTAGAAGCAAGTCATAGGGTCTACTCATACTCAGAATGGCGGAATGAAGACCAGGAGGCAGAGGTCGTGGGCACCATCTTAGAGCCTACCCACCATACCAGATGTTTGGCTGATGACTGAAAAGAATGGGACAGGTTACAGACCAAAGAAAGGGTTGAGTCAGAGCACTTGGAAGAGGTGGGCGTGAGACCAGCATAACCAGCAGACAGGGTACCCCTGCTTTCTCAGAGGCCTCAAAACAGTTCAGATTTGTAAAAAGGAGTTGGTAGAGATTATCAACACCAAGAGTCAGTTTCAGTGGTACGAGTAAATGCTTTTTGAAAAACTGCATGAAAACACTCTACCAGTTGTCTGCCCGTGGACTGTAAATGTTTGTGTTATATTTGTTGCTTAAACATGGCTTCATATCTGGCTTTTACTTTTAAGAAATACTAACCGAGCAGTTCCTATGTGCCAGATATCATGCCAGAAACCAAGACCAGAGTCCTGGTTCCAGGGGAGTACAAGGAAGCAAATGGAAAAATGACTGCATTGTCAGTGGAGCTCTTAGGGCAACTTACGAGCCCAGGTTTCCTAACTGGATGGAAAGGAGATTAGTGGGCACTAAACTTAAACAGAAAGCAAAGCTCACATATTTGAGAACTCTTAGAAAGAAGCCAGGAAAGATCACTGATAGAATGGAATAGAATGATCAATTTAGGCTAGCTTCAAAAATAAAAGGAATCATATTTACCAATAACCTTAGCTTTATTAGAAAATGAAATGATATGTCTTAATCCCCAAACTATTCAACTTCATGATCTTTTCCATGAAATCCCCTCTCCTTTATATAAATTTCCTCTGGCCATTTTTACTGACCTTTTGGGGGACCTGAAAATAGAATCTGTTGACTTGAACATTAGGGGGTCATTGACAATGTTCAGATTACTATGGACCAAGCGTTAAATGAATATTAATTTAGAAAAAGTTCGTAGAGGTAGAATTTTTAAGGTATCCTAAAACAGCATGCAAATCCATGTCAAAACATTAAAGAAAAAGGAAAAAATTGGTAGGCACTAAGGCCCTCCAGTTCTGAAAAGGTGCTTGTGTTATTTTCCTAGGGCTTCTGTAACAAAGTACCATAAACTGGGGAGCTTAAAACCATGGAAATATATTGTCTCGGAGCTCTGGAGGCCAGATATCTGAAATTAAGGTGTTTGCGGGACACGTTCCCTTTCTCCTAACTTCTGGTCACCTCAGACGTTCTATGTCTTGTAGATACGTCACTCCAGTCCTTGGTCCTCACATGGCCTTCTTCAGTGTCTTCACATTGTCTTCTGCGCATGTCTATCTCTGTTTCCAGATTTCGCTTTTTTACAAGGAGAGTAGTGTAGAACTCACTGTAATGACCTTATTTTAATTTGATTACTTCCTTGGAGACTCTGTTTCCAAATAATATCACATTCTGAGGTCCTGGGACTTAGGTCTTCAGTGTCTTTTCCAGGAGACCTTTCAACCCACAGTAGCATGTTAGTTTCAGAGCTACTGATCCCACAAAAAATCCTCAACTGTTTATGGTCTCTCCTCTCTTGTATTCTTACTATGGAAGAATACAGTTCCTAAACTGGAACGGCTCTTGCTAAATCCTGGCTCTTCAATGACAAAGTATCTTCAGTGGAGATATTTTGTGATGTTGAAATTTCTTTCATCAAAGCGGGAATTGTAGCGGGGTTATTTTTCCCAGGGTCCCAGACCCAGTGGGCACATGGTCAATGTCAAATGATTATCAAATAAGTGATCACATGTGCAATTGTAGAGTTTGGATAAGGATTTGTTTCTTAGAAATTTGTACACATTTACTGTAAGCCTGAACTCAGTTTTTTAACGTATTTCCCATATGGTGTATTGCAGTATAATTCTACCCATAGGCTATTATAAATCTGTAGAGGGAAAAGAAAGTCTTTCCATGAGCAGAAGAGAATCTCTTCCAGCAGGAGTAGCGAACACCACCCGGAGCATCCAAAAGGGGAAAATTAGGCCAAACAGTTTTAAAATCATCAGGGCTGGCAACAACAATGAAGCCCAAGCCACTGTCACAGGCTTCTACTGTCAGGGACCCAAGTGGCAGTGGAATCAGAGATGAAACTCGGAGTAATTATTTGGGGAGAGAGCTAGACTGATTTCTTTATCATGCTTCTGACTTTCAGTTAAGCATTTTTCTGCCTGCTCTGATTTTGTGAGGCTATTGAAACTGAAAACATTTCCATACTCAAAATTTCCTTTTGCCAGGACACATGGTTTAAAGATTTTTAATCTGATAGTAGTTCTTTAAAAATCTTTGAGTATCTTTTTTACACAGAACTTTAAAACGTGGTTTACTTTTTTACCTTATAAGAATAAGAAGAAGTCAAAAGAGGAGACAAATCAGAAGGTTAGGAAGTCTTCGTCTCAGGAGCGAAGGGGATATTTTATCGAATTAAACAAACAATGCACTTAAACCAGGGATTGTGTTACTGAGGTATTTTCAAAGGCTAACCCGGAATGCGTATTGGGGCTTCTGCCACTCTGTTCCAGCGGCTAACCACTGTCTCTCAAGGCTGGGCCCAGCACTCCCAGATCCTCAGCATCTTAAAAAGAAGGTGGCAATCTGGGTTTTTAATCTGGACAACTCAGTGTGCATGTATGTCCATGCATGAGCGTGTATAAGTTAGGGGTAGCCAAGCCAGAGCTGTAGGCCGAATTTGGCCCACAAGAAGCAATTTGCAGCCTCTCTTCTAAACAGAGGACAGTGTTTTGGCAAGAGAAATTTGTCCACATGGAAAATATGTTAAAAGAATTAATTAGGCCCTGGATTTATCTGAACTGTAATCTTCCCTAGTTTGATATCAGATTTTAAGCAGCAAATGAGAGCTAAAGCATTAACTGGAAGAGTGACCTGATCATTCTACTAACATCATTTTTTTGTTGCACACCTATGTACTTTAGGCCTTCTCGAGTATGGGGAGTTGGGGGCATGAGGGAGTGGAACCATATTGAATGCAGTGAAGTGAGATGTCTTTGCTGGAAGAAGCTACATTAAAGTTAAGAGACAAGGGACTGATGGGCTTTTTGATCAACAGTTCCTCCAACAATTGTGACAGATGATACTTTGGCATCTTGTCACTACACAATCCTAACTACTGAAGATATCAGGAAATGTCATCGTAACCCTCAAATTACTTAAACTACAGCAGGGAAACGTACCTGCCCAGGCCAGGCTGCATTCCCAGATAGTTCCTCTCGATTCTACATTCATCTAGCATGTATCATACATGTATATTATGATAGGTGGGGTATCTTAAGTAAGCTTAGCAGTAGACTAGAGAGCTGTACCTAACTAGGAAATACAGAGATGGGGGTGCCTGGCTGGCTCACTCGGAAGAATAGACGACTCTTGATCTCAGGGTTGTGAGTTCAAGCCCATCATGTGTAGAAATTACTTTTAAAAAATGTACAAATGACAGTGATACCTTTTTATTTTTACTTAAGAAAAGTATTATCTGGCTCAGTTGCTGGTAAACATCTGACCCCAGGTGAAAATGATTTTTTTTTTATGTTCTAGAAAACCTGTCAAACTTCCTCACAGTCTTAATGAGTAATTTGTTTAGAACTGTCAAAATAGTAGCACACTTACTAAGATTTTACAGAACTTTCCTTGTAGGCATGAAGGTTATTATAACAGAAGGGTTTTCTATGAAAAGTCTTAGTCTGTCAATTGTTTAAAAATCATTAAAATTCTGTCCATAGGAATGTTTGTTTTCATATGTTCAGATGTTTATTTCCCAACTTGGCATCAGATTTACATTAACTTCTTAATTATTATAATTACTTAATTTACTGCTTTGGGGATTTAAAAGTTGATTTTCCTCATTATTAGGTACTAGAAATTAAATCTAGAGAGTTTAATTATGAGATCTTGTTATTAACATTAATCTCTCTTTTTTTTAATTTACTGGGAGACATTTCAAATACGTAGGAAAGTAGGAAAATCAATATAATAAAAACCTATGAACCTGTCACATAGATTTAAGTCAATTACACTTTGCTGTGTTTGCTCCGTGTTCTACTCAGACATTCTGACATTCCAACCCTAAATACATCAGTATGCATTTCTAAAACTGACATTTTTGTAACTGCAAGGTAAGCGTTTTTGTTTAACAAAGTTATCAATAATTTTCTAATATCAGCTACTTTCCACTCAGTCTCTTATTCAAATTTCCCGTGTTCTTTCCCAAATACCTTGGATAAGCCAGTTCACTTAAATCGAGAATCACTCAAGCTCCCTCTGTTGTATTAGGTTGTCCTTTAAGTCTCTCTTAATCTTGAGGAGTTCTTTCATCGTGTTTTTTTCATGACACTAAGTTTTTACAAACTGGGACACATGTCTTGTAAAATAATCACAGGATTTAAAGCAAGTCTCTAGTCCTCTGGCAATTCCTAGTAAGTGGCTCAAACCATCCTAGCACTGGGAATAAAGAGAAAAGTTGGACATAGATATGTATTTGAAGCACTTGAAAGTATCAGAGTGCTATCAAAATATTACAGGGCCAAAATTTGGGAGGAAGGAAGCCTGAATAGATGGACTTTGCATATGGGGCTGCTTTTCAGCAAGAGGTCTTAACATTTTCCTAGTTTAACATTTTCCGAGGAAATAATGCAGAAGATTGGGGATTTGGGTAGAAAAGGGAACTATTTTGAAAAGGATTACATGGGGGTATCTGGGTGGCTCAGTCGGTTAGGTGGGCTGCCTCTTGATTTTTGCTCAGGTCCTGATCTCAGGGTGGTGAGACTGAGTCCCACATTGGGCTCTGTGCTGGGCATGGAGTCGGCTTGAGAGTTTCTCTCTCTCCCTCTCTCTCTCTCTCTGTCCCTCCTTCTGCTTGTAGTCTCTCTTTCTCTAAAATAAATAAATCTTTAAAAAAAGACTAAATGTGAATTTGAGAGCTAAATACAAGCAGTGAAATCAAGTCATAATTATATGGGCTTAATAGATTGGCAGAAAAAACTGGTGAACTGAAAGCTCGGCCTGAGGGAAATATTCAGACTGAAGCACAAAGAGACTAAAGGAAGCAAAGTGTAGAAGAGAGTCTGTGAGATATTTATGGTCCTATGAAAAGGTTGAAGGTATGTGTATTTGGAATCCCCAAAGGAGAAGAGAGAATAGGACAGAAGTACTATTTAACGAAAGAATTTCTGAGAACTTACCAAGGCAGAAAGATATTAGCTCTAAAATTCAAGAGGCACTACAGACTTCAAGCCGGAAAAATATAAACCCACACCAGTGCAGTTCATTAAAACAAACAAACAAAAAAACAAAACCCTTTAACACTTGTAATAGACCATGACTCCTATTTTTTTTTCTAATGTGCACCCAAGAATAAGAGAAGGAATGAATGCATCTTTAGTCTTATACTCAGAGGTAGAGCCCGCTGTGAACATGTGTGTGTGGTTGCTGGTGTGAATTACCCAGACCTCTTTGTGAGCATTGTGGGCTTGGAGCCTGAAGCACAGAGGGAGTAAATTGCTTCCTGGACCCAATTCCATTGCGTTTGGGGGCGGGTTTTCTGGCACCAGCCAGTTCTCCTGGCCTCCACTCCTTTCTGTCCCTGTGTACCCAGAGATAGGGTCAGAGTCCACAGGGTAAGGGTTCACTCCCACAAGACTGCCCCCTCCCCTGCTTTGGACAGTTTTTAAGCCCACCTCTCCCTCTTCCATTCTGTCCCACATTTGGGCAAGCTGGTAAGAAAGCCCAGGTACTGGGGCACCTGGCTGGCTCAGTCAGTATAGTTGCGACTCTTGATCAGGATCATGGGTTAGAGCCCCATGGTGGGTGTAGAGATTACTTAGAAACACAGTCTTAAAAAGAAGAAAAACCCAGGTGCTCTTGTCTTTGGCAGCAGATGAAAGTTCGAACCTTGGCCTGTAAGCTGGAACACTTACTCCAGCCCCACTCCCCGACGACCACAAAAATTTCAAGCCAGTCTTCTTTCCCTGCTTTCGCAAACCATTCTCAGACCAGCTTAGGAAGCCAGCCCTGCTCTACCCCATAAGCCTCGTGATATGTGTAATAAACCTTCCATACCTCCTGGGTGTGTGTGTGTCCTCATCACTTTCATCATCAGAAGTCAATCTTAAGGGTTCATTTCACCCACAATACCACTACAGATAAGAATAGTGAAAGTGATCAGAAAGAGATTACCTCAAAAAGAACACTTACGACTCGTAACTGACTTCTCAACAGAAACGACAAAATCTAGAGTATACTGATTTTTTTTTTTAAAGCACTGAAAGAAAACAACTGTCAAATGAGAATTCTATGTCCAGAGAAAATTTGTTGCAGAAATGAAGGCGAACAAAGGCATTTTCAGACAAAAACTGATCGTCGTCACTAGCAATCCCACACTAAAGTAATCATGGAGGGTTTTGTTCCCTAAGATAGTTGTTCTCCACCAGGTGGGGGGTGAGGGGGCGATATTTGGAGACATGTTGTATTTGTCACAATGAGGGTGGGGGTGAGAAGTAGAGGTGCTACAGACATCTAGGTAGAAGTCTGGGGATGCTGCCAAGCTTCCTACTGTGCACAGGGAAGCCCCCCAAACAAATGAATTCCTGGCCCCAAAATGTCAGCAGTACTGCAGTTGAGAAACCTTGCCCTAGAGGAAGGGAAATTTAGGATGACATAGACACTGGTACACGCTTTGTAACAGCTCTCTTCACGCTTTCCGAAGCCTGGAAACTACACGCAGATCCCTTCTGTGGTGAATGGAAAGCAAACTGTAGTAGGTCCCTATGATGGGCTACTACTTCGCATTAAAAAGTTATAGATAGGGGCACCTGGGTGGCTCAGTGGGCTAAGCCCCTGCCTTCAGCTCAGGTGCTGACCCCAGGTTTCTGGGATCAAGCCCTGCATCCTGCTCTCTGCTCAGCAGGGAGCCTGCTTCCCTTCCCCTCTCTCTCTGCCTGCCTCTCTGCCTACTTGTGATCTCTCTCTGTCAAATAAATAAAATCTTTAAAAAAAAGTTCTGGATACACACCAAAGACAAGTGAATCGCAAAAGCATTATGCCGAGTGAAAGACACCAGTCTCAACTGGTTACTGATGTAGGATTTCATTGCTAGGACATTCTTGAAAAGACAAAACTAATGTTGAACAGATCAGTGGTTACAAGGCTTTGGGGTGAGAGGAAGAGCGGGTGACTACAAAAAGGTAGTATGAGGGTATTTTTTGCTTCTGTGTCCTGATTTGAGTGGTGTTACCTGAAAATAAAATTTATAGAACTGTACACCCGAAAAAGGTCTTTTCTGTTACATGTTAATTTTTTAGATACAACGGAAATATGCTTTAAAAAATTTTTATTCAAAAAAAAAAACTTTATTCAGCCAAATTGTATGTACCAAGGCAATGAGGCCTGACAGTTTAGCCTAATCTAAAGGTAAAATTTGGCTTATCACAGATGCATGGTTCTTAGCCAAGGGCCTGTGTAAAAGAGAAGTTTTTTAAAATAATAACTGCCTATGCCTTCCCTGGTTCTCATTCACTGGGTCAAGACTAGGGCCCAGATATGTCTTTTAACATGGCTCTGTAAGCATTTGTCCTGCATCAAGTGGAAAATAACTGATTTCAACTCACAAATTACTACAAAACTTCAGAATGTTATTTCTCATAAGCCAGCTGCTATAATAATGGCATCAGAAATGTCCACATTATTTTCTGTGAAAGGTACTGGTTGTATCAGTCTAGGTAGTTTAACTGCTTTAACAAACACTCCCTAAGTCTGAACCATTTCATGCAGTAAGTGTCTATATCTTGGTCGTGTCAAAATACACCAATGGTAATACAAGGGTAAGCAGATGGCCTTGCTTCACCCAGTAATTCAGGGACCTTAGCTCTTATCATTTGGTGGCTTTGGTCTGACCTTTATGCCTTAGTGTCCTCCAGGCCTGGAAGCTGTACATCTCCCCTCTGCCTACATTCCATTGGCATTCAAGGGTATGGCTCCACCTTCAAGGGAAATTGAAAATGGAGGCCAATTATGATTCCAAGAACACAGAGAAACTGCCACAGTTGGATGTACTTCCTCTACAGGCCAATGGAGGGCATGTGCATGTGCATGTGCATCCATCTAAGTGAAGGACGATGGATAATGTTCTACTTTCTGTAGTTTAGAACTCATTTTAAGACCGTCCAATCAGCATAGAACAGTCAAGTTTCCAAAGCGTTAAGTGTGTGTTCTGAAAAAGACTAGAAAACACATAAAGGAGTTGAACTGAATTCCAAATTCCCCTTTGCCAATGTAAGTACATGCTAGCTTCAGCAGCAATGACACATCTTGGCACGACTCTCGGACCTTTTTCTTTTCCTTCTCTCTCCCAGTAGGTCTTTTGCATGTGACCTTCAAGAACCCAGGAGCTGGTCTTGCTGTAACACTCTAGGTGTCTAGGTGTCGTATCTAGAAGTCACTTTTTTCCCACCCCATTCTTGCTTTTGATCACAAAGGCCTGCTGACGTCACCCATGATCGTTTCCCGTGTACTCCAGGGAATGAACTTGTCCTGTAGGTTTGGTCATCTCTGTTCTTCAGACTGTTTTCTTCCCTCCCTACCACGTGCACTTGAAAGAACCCATTCTCTACACATTTCTTACGACCGTATGTGAAAGTATGATCCATAACTCTAGCGTGTACTGTCTATCTTCGCACAAGTGATAGATTGGGTGGGGTCCATGTGATGGCATTCTAGAAGGGCTCCAAGAAGAAATCACACACGGAATGTCCCATACCTTCCACCCTCTCCACTTCGCCACTAGAGAAATGATTTTTTGGCTCGTGTGACAGGGATGCCTGCAACATTTGTATGCGTATGAAGACGTGGAAAGGGGAGGAAATGGAAGAATAGAGATTGTCTGTGATCTCCTGAGAGAGGACTTGATCCGCTTTTTTCTGAGAAAAGCCTACATATCAAACAAAAAGAATAATGGGCACCTCTTGCACACACACGGAACAGACAGCATTTGTATTGATTTGAAAGCAAATTTTGTTTCCAGGACCTGATGACTCGCAAAGGATTCTATGCTACCTCCTTCCTGAAAAGCTGAATGGAGGGACATAACTGGACAGTGTTTTTCCTTTCTCTCATAATCATTAGTAAAGGGATGGCTCCTGCAATCAGTCCTTCCATGTAAGTGTTTTCAGGAGTCAGGAGAGCGAGTCCCCCAAGAGGCCCCAGCCCAGGCTTCAGCATGAGGTCAGTGTCAGAACAACCTTGTAGGGTTATGACTTCGTAGGGGTAGGATTTCACCTTTAAAAAACCAGCAAAATTTGCTTTCATTGGGGATTGAAATGTGAGACCTCAGGCTCAGCGTGTGGGTGAAGGAAGAAGAAAAGGGAAAGAAGATACATGTGTAGACGGACAAAATTGATGTCCACTAGGCAGCGGCTGTGTGGTTTGCAAGTGTCTGTGTCCCTTGTTCCCTCCGATTCCCCATGCTTTCCCTCTTACACTCTCATAGGGAGCCCAGCAGAGCACTTGTCTCAGGGTTGGTGTCCAATCCTGAGGGCAGTCCTCATGAGAGAGAAAATTGGGGGGGGGGGGGGGTTGAAGGAAATGCGACATTTCATAAACCCTGGCAGACATTAAAGAGTTGCCTTGAGGGGCGCCTAGGTGGCTCAGTGGATTAAGCCGCTGCCTTCGGCTCGGGTCATGATCCCAGGGTCCTGGGATCGAGTCCCACATCGGGCTCTCTGCTCAGCAGGGAGCCTGCTTCCTCCTCTCTCTCTGCCTGTCTCTCTGCCTACTTGTGATCTCTCTCTGTCGAATAAATAAATAAAATCTTTAAAAAAAAAAGATATTTTCAATCCCTTGAAGGGATTGAAATGGCAAAGCTTGAAAGAGAAATGAAACCCAAATAACACAGAGAAGCATGTTATGTTTGAATTTGAGCTTGAACTATCTGAGCATCGCTGAAGAGGCAGAAGCAATCTGGTTTCGTAACACAAGGGCACTTTCCTTTAAGCAACTACCTGCCATGTCCAAGTTTCTTGAAACAATATAAATGACTTTACTGATGACCACAGAGTGTGCCAAACCCTCTAAATCTTAGGGTAAAAATCTGACCTCTCACGATCTCCTACAGGGAATGTTCTTTTGTTGGTGCGAGGCTCAGTGGAGTTGGAAAATTGTTTCTGTGTTTATTTCCGAACAAAGAGAAACTGTTTGCAGCTCTCTGTAGCAAGAGGGTCAGCCACTGTCACTTGCGTTTGGCAGACACTCCCAGGTAGGTAAGCAATGGGAAAGCTTAGTGGTGGAAACAGATGGAAGGCTTCAGGTATGCTCCAGTTAGAGAAGTCCTTGGCCTGGGGAAGCTGGAGGCAGGCTAACAAGAAAGAGGGACATCCTAGTGGTTGTACTGAAGAGCGAATTTGCCTTTCTCTGGTGAGCCCTGAGTTGGAAACAGGGGCAAACGTTAGAGAAGTTGGCACGTCCTGACCATTCTTTTTTTTTTTTTTTTAATTTTTTTTAATTAAAATTTTTTTTAATTTTTTAAATGACATACAGTGTTACATTAGTTTCGGGTGTACAAGATACAGATCCGAGTTCTCTATATCCTATGCTATGCTCACTACAGGTGACGTCTGTCACCATACAGTGCTATTACCATATCATTGGCTATATTCCCTATACTGTGCCTTTTATGGTTGTGACCTACTCATTTCGCAATGGGAAGCCTGCATCTCCCACTCCCCTTCACCCATTTTATGCGTCCCCCGGCCCCCTCCCCTCTAGCAACCGTCTGTTGGCTCTCTGTATTTATAGGTCGGTTTCTGCGTTTTGTTCATTTATTCATTTGTTTTGTTTTGTTTAGATTCCATCTATGAGTGAAATGATACAGTATTTGTCTTTCTCTACCTGAATTATTCCACTTAGCATAATGCGCAATAGGTCCATCCATGTTGTTGCAAATGGCACACTCTTGTCCTTTCTATGGCTGAATAATATTCCATTGTGCGTACATGCCACATTTCATTATCTATTTGTCTATCGGTAGATACTTGGGTTGCTTCCATGGCTTGGCTATTGTAAATAATGCTGCTGTAAACATAGGGGTGGATGTGTCTTTTCAAATTAGTGTTTTTGTTTTCTGTGGGTAAACACCAAGCAGTGGAATGATTGGGTCATATGATACTTCTACTGTTAATTTCTTGAGGAACTTCCATACTGTTTTCCAGAGAGGCTGCACCAGTTTGCATTCCTACCAGCAGTGGAAGAGGGTCCCCCTTTCTCTGCATCCTGGCTAACACGTGTTGTTTCTTACATCATTAATTTTAGCCATTCTGACAAGTGTAAGGAGGTATCTCATTGTGGTTTTGATTTGTATTTCCCTAGTGATGAGTAATGTTGAGTGTCTTCTCATGTGTCTGTTGGCCATCTGGATGTCTTCTTTGGAGAAATGTCTATTCAGGTCCTCTGCCCATTTTTAACTCAGATTATTTGTTTTTGTTTTTGCTTTTTTGGTGTTGAGTTGTAGGAGTTCTTTATATATTTTGGATATTAACCCCTTAGCAGCTATATAATTTGCAAATATCTTCTCCCATTCAGTAGGTCAACTTTTCATTTTATTGATGATTTCCTCGACTGTGTAAAAGTGTTTTATTTTGATGTGGTCCCCGTAGTTTATTTTTGCTTTTGTTTCCCTTGCCTTAGAAGAATCCAGAAAAACATTGCTACGACCGATGCCACAGAAATTACTGCTTGTGCTCTTGTCTAGGATTTTTATGGTTTTAGGTTTCACATTTAGGTCTTTAATCCATTTTGAGTTTATTTTTGTTTATGGTGTTAGAAAATGGTCCAGTTTCATACTTTTCCATGTAGCTGCCCAGTTTCTCACACCGTTTATTGAAGAGACTGTCTTTTCCCTATTGTATATTCTTGCCTCCTTTGTCACAGATTAATTGACCATGTAAGAAAATTGTGTTTATATTTCTATAATTAGTTATTTACCACCTCAGAAATTTTTAGAAAAAAAACCAGTGAAATATAACAACATTTGAAAACAATTTTCTCTGCTTTTAGAAATACTCCATATTTGAATAGGAAGGCTAAAAATTTATCCTCTACAGCTGCCAAAAAAAAAATAGAGCTCAAAGAAATTGACCAAACCAATATTTTGAATGGCTTTATTATATTTCTCATTTCAGTTCTCATACTTTTCAACTCTAGAATTTTCATTTGGTTCTTTTTTTTATCATTTTTTCTCTATTGAGACTCCCTCTTTGTTAACTCTTTATTGACATATTTTCTTTTAATTTATCAAATAGAGTTTCTGTCACTTCTTGAACAAATTTATAATATCCCCCCCCCCTTCAAAGACATTCTCTGGTAAATCCAACATCTGTGTCCCTTCACAGTTTCTAACTGGCTACTCGTTTCCTGAGTTTAAGTTACACTTTCTAGTTTCTTTGTATGTCTGGTAAATTTTGGTTTAAAAGTAGACATTTTAGACAATATTTTATATAATATGTTATAATAACCCTGACTTGTTTTATTTTCCTGAGAGTTTCTTTGTCTGGTTGCTTTGTCTGGTGTTTAGTAACTTGTCTGAATGTAAGCTGTAGAATCTGTTTTAACCCAACCCCAACCCACATCATCCCCCTCTAACTCCCAGTATGCAGCTGGTGACATCTCTTCAGATGTTTAGGTCTTATTTTTATACTTTAGCCCCACTTTCTAAAGGTTCACTCTGGGTCTGAATAGCTTGGCAGTTGGCCAATTAATTCGGCTGCAGTTGTGTTCTAACAACTGAGTCCACAATGCTTCCACCCTCTGCTGGATGAACTATGTGTGGTTAAGGAATGCATAGCCAGTTCTCATGTTTCCCTGGGCTTTCACTTTTCTCCAGGATCTTTTGGGCCTCCCCAGTGTTTTTATTTGGCCGTCCACTGAGGAGGTATGGAGAATTTATCTCAGTATTTCTGTGTTTCTCCGATTTCCAGGGAAATCTCTGATTTCCTCTGATTTCTGATTACATATCTGGCTATAAATCAACATTCACTTCAAAGCAGAACTTCAGCCTTTGACTATCAAAGCTGGGATTTACCCCCCCCGCCCCAAAACCAAGTCTGTCACTTATTACTGGCAAATCTGTGGGTTTCCAACCTTTACCCTTTATTCTTCACAGGTGTTACCCCCAGTAAATCTCTTGCACATTTAATTCCATACTGGCATCTGCTTTTCAGAGTACCTAAATGGACACAGTGGATGGCATAGCTAAATGGATCAGCTTTCCAGTTTTCACTGATGAGGTATCCAAACGTTAGTTGGATGATCTGGAATCATCCTCATTCATGAAACCAGGACTGCTCTAGAACCAGCAACTCATCTCTGTCCGGGTCTACTGGCTTAAATCAAAGATATTGCTCAATGCCTGAAGGAACCCAGAGGGAAAAGTCTTCCTGTGGGAAGGGATGAGGCAATCATATTGGGGGGCATTCAGTGGCCATTTGAATTTAGTCAGTTTTCACCAGTCTGTTGTCGGAAAACTAGATTAGGACCCAAGGGAGGATCCACAGGGAATATCCGGGTGAAAGCCTGAGCCAAGAGGTAAAAAGGGGGCATATTCCCAACAGCCTTCTAAGATTTCCTAATTGTATTCAAGAACTGCATTTAACAGCTAGAAGTAGAAACCTGAATACGTTGGCTAAAAACACAATGGTTTGTTTTCTTGCATAAAACAAGCTCACAGATGGTCAGACTACTATTCGTGTGACAACTGCACAAAGTCATCAGGGATCTAGGATCATCTTTTGTGCTCAGCCATTCTCACCATGTGGCTTCTGTTTTTCTGTTGCAAGGTAGCTGCCGACACTCCAGCCATTATGTATGCAGTCTAGGAAAGCGATTGGAAGGAAAGCAAAAGGGCTGTCTCCCAAAACTGAGTCAGCTCCTTTAAAGAAATTTCCCCAAAGTCGCATACACCACTTCCACCAAATCCTATTGGTTAAAACTTGATCACAACAAAAGAGAGCATAAAATATAGTCCTTTATTCTGTACCCAGGTTTCTGTTATTAAACAGAAGCCTGCCACAATGATCTTTCAGTTTAAAAGATCTACATTGATCTAGTTGAAGTTGAACAGCATGACCAGAAAGAGAGAGGATCTTGGGGTAACATTTTTCCTTACGGCTCCCACAAGAGAGACAAGAGGGCAGATTGAACCCCTTTTGTGAACCATGCGATAGAATCTTCCATGACCAACAGTTGCCATACAAGAGTCAACTCACTACTCTAGAGACCCTGGAAAGAACTCAGACATGAGACTCCATAGGATACAACTTCGTGATTTTTCTACATGTCATTGAAGACTTCTTTTTTGTTTTGAATAACAGAAATTGGAAGGGCTCAGCCATATCTCATTTTAAAAAGGGGAGATGGTTCTGTTATAAACTTCCTTAACCAGTGTAGTCTTGCATGATCATGGCTCCCCAGGCTTACCCCCAAGAATGTATCCAGTGTTTTAAAATAGCATTTTAACAAAATACAATCAACCAAATTGGCTATGAAAATCTACTAAATACAAACTCAGATTTGGTAACAGCCTCTCTTACACACACACACAGACACACATTCTAGTGATGATCTAGATATCATCCCAGATCTAGAACTGACTCTGATAAACCACAGTTGCAACTTACTTGAATATCTTTATTTACCAGAGAAATCTTCATTGAACACACAGCACGGACTTTAGAAGAGTTTCCTAAGAAGTGGACAGTTTTTTGCTTTCTCTTTGATTATTCATAGAACATGAATGAGTCATTTTTCTAGGCCTGAAGCCCTGTGTTGATGAGACATATAAGTATAGAGAAATGAGAATAACTCATGTCAAGGAGGTATATATTGTATCAGAAACTTTCTTGAATGGGAAGTGTTCAGCAAGAGAGACCCACACTTGGTTTTCCCCATTCTGGACACCAGACCCTTTCCTACAACTATAAGGCAGAAATACATAACCCTTGGAAGAAACATTTCACCCAGAACTCCATGAGGACAACCTGGAAATTTACTAAGAATCATAAATGTATAAATTTTATCGTAAAGGCAAAGCATGATGTTCTACAATAATTATAACATTAATATTTGAAAAGCGCCTACACACCACACACTGTTCTAAGTGCTTTCTCTTTATTTAACTCATTTAATCTTACCAACAAGCCCATAAAAAACGTTTTATTATCCCCATTTTCAGATGTACACATGAGTCACAGAGAAGATAATTAACATAAGAACACACAACTTGTAAATGGGTTCCTGACTTTACAAAACTTGTGCTTTTAACCACTGTGGATTATGTAGAATATAGCATTCATTTCATTTCCTACAGTAATTTTTATTTCCTGCCTTTCATTTCCTACAGTAATTTTTATTATTTTCTCTCTGAAGAATTGATGAATATCCTTTGCCAGGTGTGACTAAGAAAATGGTCTTTGTTTTGGTCCCGTTTTGGTTTATGTTGTTCTGTTGTTACGTTGTTAGTCAAGTTCTGGTGACAAGTCCTATTCTGGGTGTCACATTGCCACCTCCACTGGGGTCTGTATTAAGTGAGGCCACATGTGTTGGCTTTGTAGCATGTCAACTTAGCTAAACTGGAACTGTGTTTTCCAGAATTTTGTCCCTGATGTAGTTTTGGTTTCTGATGGACCACAACAGATTTGAGAAGGTAAAGACGAAGCAATGGTCATTATTCCCTGAAGGTCAGTGTAAGGCACTGGGCAACACCGGGAGCACGTGCGTTGCCACTGTTAGGGTGGCTTGGGACAGGAGATTCCGGGCCTGCAGACTCTTCAGCTCCTGCCTGCTCTCCTTCAGCTTCAAATTCTGGGCCACATGCAGCTCCATGAGAAAAGATGCTGGCTTCTGCAGGTTACCCACATCGTCAAAACTAAAAATGGTAAGAGATGCTTTCTACTTTGTTCTGTGGCTTCCAGCAGTCCTTGGTCTCTTCCACTTCAGGTTCAGTGTCTCTTTCTTCTAGCCCTAATACCCATAGTGACCTCAGGCTCATCACCCTGTGCAGAGACAACAGCTTCCCATGCAGCACCTCGCCAGCTCCCACATTATCTAAGGTCTCGTCCTTGTTGTAAATTCCTAATTCCATATCACATAGGGTGGTTCTGCTTTCCCAATTGAACTCTAGTGGACAAACTCATTTCTACTGTGATAAGCAACTAACAGAACCAGCGGCTTAACATAACAAAGGATTATTTGGAGCTCAGATTGTAAGTCCAAGGTGAGTCAGCAAGGTGGGTGATTGGGGTGGCTCTGCTCCGTGTAATCACTCACAGCTCACACTTCCCTTTATTACCCAGATGCTTTCCTCTTGCCTGCAGTGGACCCTAATGGTGCCCCACCCTGATCTCTTCCTTTAGGCAGATGCACACATCCCCAGCAGCTGAAGGTGTTGGCCAATGGCTCACAGCTTCTCCTCTTTTAGAAAGTTGCCCTTGGCCAAAAGCAAGCCTCTTCAGAGAGAAGGTGATACCTCTATCTCTGGGGAGTGGACCTCAGCCAATGATTGAATGACAAAGGGTTCCAAAGGCCATCTCTCTGGTCTCAGTGTGGGACTAATTGTAGTGCTCCAGAAGTATCCCCTAGTATTGGACCGAATCGATTCTATACCTAACACTACTCATTTGCTTGGATTTCCTCATGCTCTATCTTCTTTCCCTAAATTTCTTTATCCTAAGAACATACCCCCAACAAATCACTTGAACAAGAATCTTACACTCCTACGAAACCTGATCTAAAACATTCCCACACACAGAACATATTCCATCATTCTCCCAGGGAGCCACTAAAGTCCCATCTAATCAACGAATCTAGCTCATAGTCCTGCATCTCTGGGTGATGCATGGTATCTACATCTGGACCAGCCTTGGTTCTACTTGGTCTGAAAGACTAACAAAAACGAAAAATTATCCAGCTTACCTTCCAACATACACCTAATGTGTAATGGCAAAAATCAACACTCCTATTTGGAAAGGGGCAAAAGGGAGACACACAGAAGTTGCTGAAATGTGGCAATTTAAAAACTCTGCTTTGCAGATGATTGGAGGCCCTATGCTGAGAGTGAAGAACATTCTGGATCAGGACCTGGTTTTCTCTCTTGCAGTAATGCCACTGTCCACTGTTCTTTATGGTTTCTGGACCTGCTCTTTGGAGGTTTTTCCTTGCCGTATCTTTAAGATATACATATGCCCTCTTTAAGTCTGTATAGCTCTTTCAGTTGCCCTTAGAATATCGCGGATTAAAATTAAAATTAGAAGATTGGTTTTAAGTCTTAACTACTCAAAGGCTTGTTTTGTTTGGTATTGCCCAGGCTTGTGGCTTCCTGAGCAGAATAAGACTCTCACAAACTGAATGACTTGTTGCTTCTGGGTGGCTCAGTCGGTTGAGCCTCTGACTCTCAGTTTTGGCTCAGATCATGATTTCAGAGTCATGAGATCGAGCCCCATGTCGGGCTCCGTGCTCAGTGGGGAGTCTGCTTGAGAGTTTCTGTCTCTCTCTCTCTACCTCTGCCCCTCCCCCCATTCTCCCTTTCTCTCAAATAAACAAATAAAATCTTTGAAAAAACCTTAATAGACTTAACAATAGGTAAATAGAAAAATAAAATGTGGTATAGCCATATAACCAGATATTATTTAAAAGAATGAAGGGGTCACACATGCTACAGTGCAGATGAACCTTTAAAACATTATGCTAGGTGATAGAAGTCAGATACAAAACATCACAGATTCATGGTTCCTAAGGGCTGGGAGGAGGCAGAGTGGGGAGTAACTGCTAATTGGCGTGATGTTTCTTTTTGGAGTGATGAAAAGGTTATGGAATTAGATCATTGTGATAGTTATACAACTTTGTGAATATACTAAACATTATTGAATTATATACTTAAAAAGTAAACTTAGTAAAAACTTATTAGATTTCTTAACATATGATTGTAATTACTTCTGTCTTGCAGTCACACCCACAGTTCTTCTGGGGACATAATTAACAGATCTGGCACATTTTTTTGCTGTTTTCTAACTTCCCTATCTTTATCTTTCTCTTGATTGGATGTTAAGGGATTAGAGGACAGAGAAGACCAAACTCTTAATCAGATCTTTTCCCTAAGTAATTTTACATAAGGGAGAGATTTTATTGAGGGCCACACCCTTAATCATAGCACTTTTCAAAACATTGCTTTACTGCAGTATAATTGAACTAAACTGCATATATTTAAAATGTACAATGTGACAAGTTTTGACATATGTGGGTGTACGTGTATTTACATCCATACTCAATGTAATGAACCCATTCTTTCCTAAAGCTTCCTTATGCCCGTTTGTGACCTTTCCTTGCCACCCTTCTCCATCTATGCCCCCCATCACTAATAGGTTTTCTGTTCCTATAGATTAGTTTGCATCTTCTAATATTTGTGTAAATGGAATAACGCATTAGGTACTCTTTTTTTGTCCAGCTGAATTCACTCAGCGTGATTATTCTGAGTGAATTGGCTGGGTCTTATGGCAGGTGTATTGTTAACTTTTTAAGAAACCGCTAAACTATTTTCCGAAGTGGTTATAACATTTTACATTTCCACCAGCAATGAATGAGTTTCAGTCTCTCCACATCTGTGCCAACACTTGGTATATATGGCAGTGTTTTAAATTTGAGTCTTTCTGAAAAGTAGTGATCTCATTTTGGTTTAATGTTTTTAAAGATTTCATTTATTTATATGAGTACAGTGAGTGAGCGTACTTGAGTCGATGGGGGGTGGGGGGGACAGGCAGAGGGAGAGAGAGAATACCAAGCAGACTCTGTGCTGGGCGTGGGCCCTGACACAGGGCTTGATTTCACGACCCCAAGATCACAACCTGAGCTGAAAGCAAAAGTCGGGTGCTTAATCAACTGACCCACCCAGGCGCCCCTCATTTTCATTTTAATTTGAAACCATATATCTACTTTGATGAACTCTCTTTTATGAATTCAGGGGATTGTTTATTTTCTTAATATTGAGTTTTGAGAGCTCCTTTTATATGTTGAATATGTGATGTTTTCTCTCCATCTGTGGTTTTTCTAATGCTGTCTTTTAAAGAGCAAAAGCTTTCAATATTGATGAAATTCTATTTAACAACATTTTTCTTTTTTTATGAGTTGTGCTTTGGGTGTTATATCTAAGAAATGTTTGCCCACCTCAAGCTCACAAAGATTTTCCTCCTGTTTTCTTCTAGATATTTTGTAATTTTATGTTTTACATTCAGGACTACAATTCTTTTTGAATTAATGTTTGTCTTTGGTATGAGGTGTGGGTTAAAGTTCTTTTTTATTGACATATGAATGTTTCATTGTCCCAGCACCATTTGTCAAGAAGACTATCCTTTCTCCACTGCATTGCCTTTGCACCTCTGTCAGAAATCAATTGACCTTATATGTGCAGGCCTATTTCTAGACTTTCTATTCCATTGATCTGTCTGTCTACCTTTATGTCAATACCACATTATCTTCATTAATGTAGATGTTTAAAACATCTTGAAGTCAAGGAGTGTTAGTTCTTTAAATTTGTTCTTTTTCAAAGTTGTTTTTGCTTGTCTAGTTTCTTTGCCTTCCATATTCATTTTAGAATCAGACTGTTAATTTTTATTTTAAAAGTCTACTGAGATTAGGATTTAGACTGAGTTTAATGTATAGATCAGTTTGGCTTCTGATCCATGAACTTTAATTTCTCTCTCTCAGTAATATTGTTGTCTTGGTATTTAGACCTTACACAGCTTTTGTGAGACTTATCCCCAAATCTTTCATATTTTTAATGCTATGGCAAATGGTACTATATTTAAAATTTCAGTTGTTTATCTAGTATATAGTACAGAGAACTTACTTATTAGTTCTAATAGCTTTTTATGAATTCCATTTGATTTTCTATGTTGACAATCATTTAATCTTTGAGTACAAAATTTTGCTTTTTTCTTCCTGGTCTGAATATTTTATTACCTTTTCTTGCCTGATTGCACTGGCTAGCTCTTTGAATGCGATATTGAATATTCAGTTAAATGGCAAGAGTGGACACCATGATCTTAGGGGGAAAACATTCAGTCATGTACCACCAAGTATGATATTAGCTACAGTTCCTTTGTAAATGCTCTTTATTAGTTTGAAGAAGTTTCCTTCTAGTCTCAGTTTGCTGAATTTTTTAAAACTGGGAATGGATGTTGAATTTTGTCAAATGCTTTTACTGCTGTGTTGAGATTATCATATAGTTTTTCTTTTATGGTCTCTTAATGTGGTGAAAATAGTCATTGAATTGTGAATGTTAAAACTAATTTCTATTCCTAGGATAAATTCCATTTGGTCATGATATATTGTACTTTTTATATTATACAGTGTTCAATTTGCTAAATTTTAAAGAAATTTTACATCTGTGTTTATAAGGGAAATTATTTCATAGTTTTTTTCTTTTCTTTTTTTTTCTTTTTCTTTTTATCTTTCTTTTTTTTTTTTTTTGGTGATATCTTTGGTTTCACTGTCAGAGTAGTGTTGGCCTCATAGAATGAATTGGGGCGTATCTTTTCCTCTTGTTTCTTGTACCTATGCCTTCAATTTTCTCTGCGTTTATGGGAATTGGTATTATTTCTTCCTTAAATGTTAGTTATAGTTTAGCAATAATGTCAGCTGGGCCTGGAATTTTCTTTGTGGGAAGATTTTTAACTATACTTGGTGGCTCTTAAATGCTAAAGCCTAGGATTGATGGATCACATTTCTCATAGCCAGAATCAGTCCCATGGTTCCACCTAATTGCAAGAAGGCTAGGAAATATAGGGGAGAACATAGCTATTTGGTAGTTAATAAATGTCTGTGTCATAAACTTTCAGAAAGTTTACAGAAAATTATGTCTACATTGAGTAATTGCCCAAAGTTTACCTAAAGTCCTGAGATACCGTCCATCCCTTCCAATACTCTGCAAAGAAGCCCATTGCTTTTACCATACAACTCTGGAAAGAAGATCACATTCTCTGTGCTGTGGCTCCATTCTGTGTTCAGTGGAAACTCAAGTTTTCTCTTCCTATGGCTTCTGCTCCACATTGGTGAAAGAGAGAATTTTATCCAAGTTCAGCTTTGGCAGGAAAAGTAATGTCTAGATTGGATCCAAGATGAAAATGGTTCCTTAGTCTTACGGAAACACAAATACCATGATTCTTCCTGTCTTATGCTATAAATACTCCAGTGTCTGCAGCAGCGTCTCTTGGCTGCAGAAATGTTTAAATATTTCATGTCCATCAATATGTGGGCTGGGAAGCCCCATGAAAGCATGAGTCTTACTAATATTTCCATATTATGAACACATATTATTAATTTCCTAGGCATATCAGAGAAGGTTGTTTGATCACAAATTACAAGCTTACTGTAAGTTGGATCACTCAGGGCACATACGATGCTGCAACAGAAAACTCTTTAGTAGCTTATTCAAGGTGTTTATTTCCCTCCCAGATCACAGTTCTGAAACGTGCAGTCCAAGCTCGAGAAAAAGGCTATACAGTCCTCAGTGTGGGGCTTCCATTTACTTCATAGGAGCTAGCTGCCTACTTCTCATTTCCCAGCCAAG
Source organism: Mustela nivalis (assembly GCF_964662115.1). NCBI lineage: Eukaryota > Metazoa > Chordata > Mammalia > Carnivora > Mustelidae > Mustela > Mustela nivalis. The sequence continues at coordinate 100,377,747 of NC_139040.1, forward strand.
ATTAAAGGGAAAGGCTTAAGGGAGCACATGAACTTATTGGTGGAAGACAAGTTGGAAGTCACATACATTACTTCCACTTACCTCTAAGGGACAAAACTTAGTCTCATGACCACACCAAATGGCAAGGGAGGAAATATCATACTGAATTGGGAATCCAAGTGCCTAACTAAAGCTTGGGGCACTAGTGTGTAAGAGAGACTGGATATTGGTGGGAAATGAGTAGGGTTTCAGGAGTGCACAATATTTACAGGAACGAAGAAGAAAAGGATTTGGAAAGACGCCAAAGGAGGGTGGCTTTGGATGGGGGTGGGTTGTACAGGGAAATGGGCACTATGAGAATAGTCAATGTGCTGCTGTTGCGTTAAAAAAATAAAAACCCAACCATTTTGTCATTTTTCTGTCACCTGTTCTAGATTCGGGGTCCAAATAACCAAGACATGGTGCCTGCCTTACACTGCATGGGGGAAATAAGGAAGAATCAGCTGGATGTTTCCTCCTGAAACCCCTTGGGTGTCCATAGCTGGAAAGGGAGCCATTTGGATTTCTCATCCCACTAGGTTTTTGACAAAAGGGAAATACAGTTTCCTAGAAAGAAAGAGGTGTTGGTCTATCACAAAACATAGCTATCACAGATGGAATATTGGTCCCATCTAATTTATTTGGCCATTCCAAAAACAAGATTGTGGCTACTATAAAAAAGAAGCCACCCTACTACCCCATATGCTGCCAGGATTTAGGTTTTGCTGATGCTTTCTTTGTAATGTTTCTTGTACCTATGCCTTCTTCCCCATTCTTTATATGCTTCCCAAGTCTTATCATCTGTTGCCTGAACTACCTGTCCTTGGCTAGGATGCTTGAGATGCAGGTAAGAGAAAGCCCTAGAGCTCAACCGATGCCAATGATAAGGACATTTATTACCACCTGTATCAAGCAGGTCAGAAGTACAAGTAGGCCCCGAGCCCCATGGATCGGGGCTCTGGTTCTGTTTTGCCTGCAGTTCTCTTCATTCATATGTTGGCTCTCGTGAAATGGCTGAGACATTCCAGGCATCGCATCCATACATGCCATCAGCAGAAAGAAAAAAACTTCTCTTGTCTGTATGATTCTTGTAGGAATATAGTGGATGCTGTGATGTGCTGCCTGTAACCCTCTTCAGGAGCCGAGGACTTCTCCCAGCTGCTGGGAGTGTTTCCGGCAGAGCCTGCAGCTGGCAGCCCTTTTCGGAAATGGTTTCTGCAGATGAGAACTGCCTTATCCAAGTTCACCTTCCCTTCCTGGGGGTAGCCAATATTCAATAACCATTTGTCACACGTGTTTAAAAATGACAGCCTCCTCACCCCAACTCAGAAAACTCTATGGGACCATCTTCAGGTCTTTGTTGTGTTGGCTGAGGTCTTCGCTGAGACCGTATCACAGCTGCACATCTCCCTCTGCCCCCTCTTGTTGTCGCCTCTTTCATTGCACAGGTGCGGACCCTAAGTACACGCCTTTATGAACCTCCTACACATTCACTGTTATCTCAGAGCCTGCTTCTTGGGGAACATGATTTATAAGAAGAAGTAAAGAAATCCTTCTGGTGTCCCCTCCCAACTTAATGTCCTGCTGTGTCACACACATCCCCCTAAATGGGTCCCTGGGAGGCTGGCATGACTGGCTTAGAGCAAGGAGGATTTGCCTCTCGAGCAGGTGAAATACAGGTCAGAGTCATTTTGAAGGCTTCCTCACTCCTCTGTCCAGCAGTTGGCACTAGCTGTTGGCTGAGGTCTCATCTGAGCTGTCAGGGGGTATGCCTGTATGTGAACTCTTCATGTGGCTTCTGCACAGCGCAGTTGCCGGCTTCTAAGAATGAGTATCTCCAAAAATAAATAAATAAATAAAATGGAAAAACAGACAATGCTGTATCCCTTCATATGACCTAGGCTTGCTCATTTCTGGCATAGCCACAGACCCACAGACCCTTGATAAAAGACAGCACATATAGAGCTTCCTTGGTGGGAGGAGTGTTCAATGTCCCATTGTGAAGAACACGAGGGATGGAGGTGGTATTATCACAGCCATCTTGATAAAAACACAGCACATAAAACAAGCAGACTTCCATTTATCCACTGGGGAGCCTGGGAAAGCTTCCTGAAGTTCTGCTTAAGATATGACCTGAGAATAAGGGAATGTTACCTAGAATAAGGAGTAGGAAAAGCAAGCAGAAGGAAAAAAGTATGTGCAAAGGCCCTGAGATAGAAAGGGGCAGAGCACAGACTGTGAAAGGTCAGTGTGACTTCAGTCCTGAGAGTGACGGCAAGGGCGGTGAGCATTAAGACGGACTCCAGATCAGCAGAGCCTTGTATGCTGTGTGCAGAACGCTTGTTCATCTACATGGACCAGTGGTCCTTCAGGGTTTAAGCTGTTGATTGACCATTTGTTCTGACTATGGCAAGTGGAGAGCGTATTGAGGTTGTAGGAAAGACAGGAGTGGATTCAGGAGACCTCGTAGGAAGTCACTGATGGGAGTTCAGTTGAGAAGTGATGGAATGTAGCATAGGTCAGGTGGATGGCATGAAGATGAACCAGCGTGGCTGGATTCAAGTGCCATGATGGGGAGGAAATCAACAGGACTTATGGGTAGGGTGGAGTGGAAGGAAGGAGTCAAGGATGAATAGTGGTGCCTGTCACAGAGACAGAAAATACTAGAGACAAGCAGCTTTGCAGGTTAGAGGTCTCGATTCTGTTCAGTACGTGTAGTGTTGGAGATGTCTTTGAACAATCAAGAGGAGTCATGTAGCGGGGTCAGGAACACATAGAGGAGCCTAAAGTTATAGATTTATGAGTTCTTGGTATTTAGCTGGCAATTAAAGTTCTAAGTGTGGATGAGATCCCTTAGGGAAAGAGTATAGAGATTCTCATAGAACATTACATTCAGTGGTTGCCCAGAGGTTGATGGGTAGCGAGAAGCTAAGGAGCATCCAGACTTGGTGGAAGTATGATGGTGTGGTGTCCTTAAAGCTGAATAGTAGTAGTGTTACTGGGGCGGGCAAGGAGTCATTAGTACTGAATGCCTTTGAGACGTGTATGAAGATGACTAAAACAGGTCTATTGAGACAAACAACATGGTGGTAATGACAGCAGGAGTTAATTTGGAGGAACAATGTGGGACCCCAATTGACACAGGTTGACAGAGGCAGAGTTTAGACAACTTTTTTGAAAGAGAAAGAATTGAAGGAAAATGTTATAATAGGACCATCGTGCAACAGCACACATTTGAGAATAAGGTGTGTGAAGCATTCAATTTCCTTGTACCAGATCAGAGGCTCAAGAGACCCATCACGGATGCATTCTCCTTTTAAAGAGAAGGAGCATGAGGCACGTGAGAGAAGTTCCCACCTGTATCATATATGTTCCAAACCAACAGAAATAGGACCCACTCCAGCAAAGAGAGGGAAGGACCCAAGCAATGTGGGAAAGCTGCAAATAGCCACCTAAAAAATATTCATGTAGAATCCCAATGTGGATAGCTCAGAATCTCTTTTTAGCTTGGGCGTGTTCAACTCTTGTGGGCCTTTGAGCAAATCTTGTAACTTTTCCATGCATCAACTTTTCTTTGGCTATTCACCAGGGTCAGAGGGAGGCTCATCCTTGAAAAGCGCTCAGAACAAAAAGTCCAACAGGATTTGACTAAATGAAGCATTTGATTAGTTATCACTAATAGTATGATGCAACCCAGGAAGGACTATTAACTCATTGTTTCTAAACTTGGCTTGCTTTTCTACTTGGCTGGAGCCCTCAGAGCTCTGGCCAAGCAGCAGGGTTTCTGCATGTGCTCTGGCTTCCCTGAGGACCTCACAACGAGCCAGAAACCCTCAGGATCCACGAGAGGTCTTGAGGAAAACAAGGAGAAAGGGCATGGGTACAAGCACAGGGAGAGGCAGCCAGTCCCGTCCATACAGAGACAGGGGCGTGTGTCAGCTCTTCTTGTGGCTGGCAGCTCTTCTGGAGTCTCAAAGACTAATTTTCCAGTCTATGTCCTATGCTGACCTTTGGGTTGATTATAAGAGAGAAAATGAAAACTTTCCCTCTCCTCCAACGCATCCTTCTTGGACTGGAAACATATGTCAAGGCCATTACCTCCGCAGATGCTTTGGGATGAATCAGCATTCTAAAAGACGGAGGCCCCAGGAGGTGCCAGCGTCCACAGGATGTTCAGGGATTGAGGAGAGAGGGGAAGCAGTGGAGTGCTACAGCCTTCCGCCAGGGGTCCGTTGTACCCCCGTCAAGGTTGGCAGCCTGAGAATCTTGGTGAGAATAAAGGGTGAAGGGGTCCGAACTACTTCTACGGAATCCTGCACAGACCCCACTGGGCCAAGGGCTGGGGTCCTCTTTGGGAAATCGGTATCATCATGGTTGGAAGCCTGTCCTCGAGGATGGTCTTTATGCAAAACACATTAACTCTCCTTTTCAGGTGCAAAGCCTCTGGGACAGAAGTTGATTGTTTCCTCATTACTACCTGCGAGTCTTCCAGCCTCAGAAGTGTGCTGGCCCCCTGCTTCTCTGCTCCGAAGGGAAAGCAATGCCACAAACCACATTCCGACCCAGGGAGAGGGCTTTGAGGTCATGGGGCTCAATGCCATATAGGAAAGAGGTGATGCCACGAGACCTAACTGATGTTTCCTCACTTGCTTGCATTTTCTGTCAGCTTCTAGTCCTGGGGCGGGTTCCTTTGGGTATATTTCCACAGGTCCTATCTAGCAAGAGGGCGAGAACAAAGGCCTTCCCCTCTGAGACTCAGATGACCCCTGTCAGGACCTGTGAGCTGATGTTTGCTATGGCTTTCTTCCCTTGCCCCTGTTCCGCTTGTATATCCTCATTTTCCTGTTCTTGCTTTTTTATCTCCAGTGTTCTCAAGGTATGTATCTTCAGCTTCTACCTCCAGGCAAGCACATCCTCATGTCTCCTACTGAATCTCTGGTGGTCTTAGCAGTAGCCATCTCCACGTGGGCCTTCCCCCCGGGCTTAGCATGGTCAAAACCCACCGTATTTACCCTCTGCACTGGCTCCGTACCTGTGGCAGGGTGAGTCCAGGCAGAGAAGCAGAGTCAGTAGGGGAGCTGTGTTGCATACGACCGGTATGGATGGGGTACAGGAACTGCTCTTCTGCAATCGCAGGCGCTTGCTAAGCAGTGTCTGTATGGCTGTTGTCTCTGAGTCTGATGCTGGAGCTTGAGGTTCACAGGGGAGGTGGTAGAGAAGGCAAGCTGTGAAGTAGAGTGGGGAGACTATGGTAGATTGGACCCCACAAGCTTGAGCTGGAACCCCATAGGGAAGGGCCATGACCTATGTCAGCTCCTGTTGCCTCTGACCTTGGTGATGAGGGTATCCAGCAGAAGCGGTGCTCTCTGTCAAGAGCTAAGCACGTAACACGTGGCCTAGAACTCGGCTCCGTCTGAGGGAGGATGGGGGAGGGGCAGGGCGCTCGCAGGCCCAGCTGCTTCACGCCAGTGAGGTAAGTCAGCAAACCGGCAAGGTGGGAACCATGAAATGGCCACTGCTCCCCTTCCGGCCTCCAGATTCCCCAAGAATGTCCCCTGTGACAGACCCTAACTGGAAACAAACAAGAGAGTGAATTCTGGGAACTGTAGCTCAGCCTGGCCAAGTTGACTCATGACAAAGCCAATAAAATCCACCCCCAGTCAACTTAGCGTCCGTACACATCTCCTCAAGGTAACTTAATCTCTGCAGAAGGACCGTATCGAAGTCCTACTTCTGCGTAGCATTATACAACTAAAAAAAAAAAAAAAATGGTAACTTTTTCCCCCGGAAGAGAATGCATTTTTTGTCCATTTTTTTCCTTGGGTGATGTGGATCCTTCTCCAACCTGGTTCACATTCTTCCACTGATACCGTATAACTTAAATCCTGAGCTCCTGAGTTCAAGTTTAGTACTAATACAGCTTACATGAGATGAGAAGGGGATGGAAAAGAAAAAACAAAAATATCCAGTTAACGTATGTAGAGACATCAATATTCAAGTAAGGGAGAAATATTCATCACTCTTATGGTCCTTGTCTCTGCCATGGTCACAGGGTCCTCGCTGACCTTCATAGCTGTCTTCTTCCTACCTGCTAGCCTTGTGTATTCTTTTTGCTGTCAGCAGTTTACCTCAGTGGCTGGTCGTGGCTCTTTGCTTGGTGGATGGAGTGACACAAGCTTTCATTCGAGAAGATTCTGGGATACTAGCAGCCCGGCCTGCATTGAGTTGTTGTAGTTCTCTGTAGGCTTTAATCATAGGACACGGGCATAGCCAAAGCACCTGGAGGATTCCCTGCTTTCTAAATGTTCTCCTCATGCCCACTGTGTGGTCGTAGCAACCCGGCTTCTCCGTGGCGGTCAGGATCGATCACTGAGCCAGGTAGTCAGCCCCTTCTCTGCTCTTCATTCAGTGGCACAAGGCACCCAGAGTGCCCAGGCAGCGGTCTCTACTTCTTCTTCAGTGGGGTCATGGTTGGACCCCCTGGTGGGAGCATTCCTCTCTCTGGAACTGAGACCTCGAGACCCGCAGAGCCTACACACCATCACAAGGATGAGAAGTAACGTGTTGCTAATGGATCACCAGAGGTAGCGCAGAGTAGTGGCCTTCCTGTTTTCACCCCTGGACTCACGGATGGTGAGTATTGGTAATGGGAGTCACAGCATGGTAGACTGGAGGCCAACTCGAAGCATGTACGCATCCAGAAGGACTTCAGCCAACCCTGCAGCGCACTTAGCTGGTGTCTTCGAAAGGGTGCTGTCCCTCTAGCAAGCTGCTACAGGCTCATGGGGACCTGGTAAGACCAGTGAATTCCATGCACGCACGCCCATGGCCTCACTCCCTTCGCCATGAAGGCAGTATCCCGACGGGAGGCTATAACTGCGAAATACCAGGATGGCACAGAAGGGATTCTGTGGGGCTGTAGGCTGGTGATCTGGGCAGAAACCTGTGGCCAGGGGAGGAAAATCCATATCCCTTGTGACTGTCTATCCACACAATCAGGTAAACTAGTCAAAGTCCCGCCTTCTAAGTCTCCCCTCCACGAGGCCTCTCAAAGCTGTCAGAGAGTAGGGCTGCGGTGCGTGACGCGCTGCTCTGCCATCTCAGGTGGCCCTGAGGCACCACTCTCTGAGGCTTTTCTTCCTCAGTCACCCAGTCCTAGGGAATGTTCCATCAGGCCCAAGATGGAGACCAGAAGAGAGAAGGTCATGTAGTGCAAGTAGGAGCCATGGAACTTTGGGCCTCTACCTGATGCATCTCATGGGCCTTCTGTTTGGTGAGGGAGTGCTGCTCCGCACACCCAACTGCATGGCTTGGCCAGCTGGACAACACTCCGTTTGTGACAGGCAGCTCAGATTCCATGGGAACTTGGTGACCTGTGGTCAAGCCTTCAGTCTCCAGTAGTGCCAGTAGCAGGCCAAAGTTTCTGGAAAGCGGAGTGAGAATCCCGAAGAGGCGGTAGAGACTTACTACAGAATTTTAAGGGTCAGGTTTTGCTTCACCCAGAGGAGGTTGCCGAGACTTCAAGATGCTTCCTCATCTGCCGCTGCCACCTTGAGTATTGCTATATGTCCCGGGGCCTATGGCCCCAGTGGCAGGGTGTCCTGCATAGTGGGGTCTTTCAGCTTTCCGAGCCCCACTCAGAGCTAGCATTTCCTAGGTCCAGTTCATATGGTGCCTAACCAAAGATGGATTCTTTCCATCCGGCTTTGTTTGAACATTTTTTTGCGCAAGCTTGGTTGGCCTGCCTGCACCTGTGCTTGCCCCTCTAATCACGGAGGCTGGGGATAAAGTTCTACTCCTGACCCGATCTGACTCCTGTACCCACACCTATGACCCAGATTTGGAGTGGCCGTGGCTGGCAGAACCCCCACCCCCAACTCCAGACCACGGAAGCAGTTCCCCAAATGAGGTTCTTCTGGGAATTCCCTTCCCCGAAGTGAGATAAGGCTCTGGTGAAGCCCCTCCCCTCGGGGAGAGGCCCATTCGTGTGGAGAAGTCTCTGGGCCTATTTCAGAAGGATTGCTCTCCTGGTCCGCGTGCCAGAGCAGGCGGGGTCTGTCTTGGATCTTCATCATGAAAACCTGGTAGGCTTCGTGGAGGTAAAGGCCATAGCACCATGGGAGTCTGTGCTGTGCCTCAGCCCCAGGAGTTTCTCACGCTCCTGACAGGCCGCACTCAACTTACAGCAATTTTTCTAAATTGCCATTTATGTGTTCCTACCAATTTATGGCTCCCGAGTGTCTCCTGCTCCAGGTAAGCCCATCTCCGCCAGCACTGTATGGCTATGCCGGTCTTTCTGCATAGCAAAAGGTGACGATTTGCCCTGAAAATCCAGTGCTTCGTTGGGTCCGAGAAAAGGGACTGATTTTTCCACTTGGCCAGCTTTTTCTGGTTCGCAGGGCAGGAATGATCACTTCCTAGCATGTGGCAAGTGAACCCAAAAGCCGTTAATTACCTTTGTAAATCTCTGCCTTCTTTTATTTCTCAATTCGCGGTATGACCTCCTGTTTCTACTTTCTAAAAGCATTTCCCTCGAATCTGTTACTGAATACGCCAAATAAATATATTCTAAAGTTGCTTTTCCCTTTCTTGGTAGCTTATTATTTTTATAAAAGAAATTATTTCCTTTGAATCTTTCGAACAGACATATTCCATTTCCCTTATGCTGCAGACATTTTTCATACTCTAGAGCCTGCGTTGTTTCGTTCTGGATATTTATCTTAGAAAGAGAAGAAATCTCTTGAAGCCAGGGTATTGTAAACAGATACTATTCTTGGACGGGCCTTTGCTTTTTGATCTTGATCTGGAACATTCTTACTTTAACCCTCTCCCCTCCAGATATTTAATAGTTAGTGGTCAGTAAAAGCCCAACGCGCCTTCTTTTTCTGGCATTCCTTTAGCAGGATTTTCAAGAGATTGAGATCAAATCTCCTTGTCCTTGTCTCGAGTTCCCACAAACCTGGAGTGTCTACTGTAGTCTGTAGTTCGTACAGGAGCATGAAAGCTAAATCCACTGTCCCTGTGCTACTCGAAGTGTGCTTCCCAGAGCCATGCTGCTCTCTGGCTTTTTTTTTTTTTTTCCATTTTGTTTTTCTAGTGAGCCCTGTTTAGTGATTTTACAAAAGCATTGATCAATGATGGATTCTAAATTTTTTAAAAAGATTTTATTTATTTATTTGACAGACAGAGATCACAAGTAGGCAGAAAAGTAGGCAGGCAGAGAGAGAGAGGAAGGGAAGCAGTCTCCCCGCTGAGCAGAGAGCCCAGTTCGGGGCTCGATCCCATGACCCTGAGATCATGACCTGAGCCGAGGGCAGAGGCTTTAACCCACTGAGCCACCCAGGTGCCCCTTGAAATCTTTTTAAAGATTTTTTTTATCCACTTATTTGAGAGAAAGAGTGCGCAGAGCTTATGGGAGGGGGCAGAGGGAGAGGGAGAAGCAGGCTCCCCACTGAGCAGGGGGCCTGATGCGGGACTAGATCCCAGGACCCTGGGACCATCACCTGAGCTAAATACAGACACTTAACCAACTGAGCCATCTAGGTGCCCCTGGACATTTTGTTTTATTTTATTTTGTTATTGTTTTGGTTTTTGGATTGGACATCTTAAAATAATGGTCCTTTACTACAGATGGTCTGGGAAGCATCGACGCAGGCTGCTTCACTTCAGAGTGGCTCCTCGACGTTGGGAAACGTCAGTCCATTTCCTGAGGTGCAGTGGGCCACCAGCTTTCCCCTCAAACTGCAGGCCCTTTACTTGGAAAAGAGGTGGAAAGAGAAGAGAAGAACTGGTTGGAAAGCCTAGGAGGACAAGGAGGTGTGGGGGAAATGGCAGGGGCACAGGCAGGGAAGGACCTTGAGTGACGTCCGTCCACAGGGAATCTGTCCTTCAGTAGGGAGGGAGGTGGCCGGAAGGTTCTCCTTCACTGGTCTCAGCTGACAAACGCAAGGCAGAAAGTGGGGGTGAGTTCTGGAATCCTCTTCTTTCTCCGCTGTGGGTCATCCTGCGTTGACTCAGGAGAATGTGGTGGTTAAGCCAAGCTCCTCGCCACTGCACAGAGTGGAAAGACACCTCCACACCCCCCACCAGGCTTTGATGTTTGTGTTCTCTTCTCCTCTCCTCTGGCACTTTGCCCAGCCTTCAGGAATGCTTCGGTGGACAGAAGAGGTGCTGTCAGCATGGCCCTGAGGGGCCCGGGAAATCTTTCTTTCTTCCTTTGGAAGCAGCTAGATTGTGCTCTCACGGGTTTTCCCTTGAAGCCATTTTCACCTCCTCTGTATCTGTGTGCTTGGTTTTTGAGGTCTAATGCAGCATGTCGTACTGATCCTTCTTTGCCGTTCAGCGTCTATACAGCATTCCTGCCCATAGAGATGTTTGGAACCTGCTTCTTGCCTGCCTGTCTTGGTGTCTTACACCAACCGTGTCCTTTTGTTCAGTTCCTCAGTTGTTATGTCCAGTGGGACAGGAATGAGATCAGAGCTCTGTGGCACCCCTTGAGTGACTCCTCTTCCTGTTTCCATGGACTCAGTACCCCATCTTCTGGGTTCAGTTGTTTGCCAGATTTATTCTACAAAACTGTCCTATTGTCTAGCAAGATATTGTGGGAGGAACTGATAACCTCTTTCCCTTCCCTTCCTCTGCCCCCATCTCGTCTGTCAGAGAGAGAGAAACCTGGAATAATAGTAGCAGTGTTGGGGTGCCTGGCTTAGTCAGTAGAGCGTGCAAATCTTGATCTCCGGTTCATGGGTTCAAGCCCCACATTGGGTGTGGAGCCTTCTTTAAAAAATAATAATAGTAGTAATAGTAAGAATAATAAAATCTGATTGGAGTTTGCTTTAGGGCAGCAAAGAGAAAAATTTTTTTTTACCATAAAACTTGGTATAATCTTTTATTAATTTTAATTTCAGCATACTTAACATACAGTGTTGTATTAGTTTCAGGTGTACGATGTAGTGATTCAACACTTTTCTACATTAGTGCTCATCATGGCAAGCGTGCTCTTGGGTCCCTGTCACCTATTTCTCCTGTCCCCCTACCCTTGTCCCCTCTGGTGACCATCTGTTTGTTCTCTATAGTTCAGAGTCTGTTTTTTGGTTTGTCTCTTTTTTTTTCCTTTGTTCATTTGTTTTGTTTCTTAAATTCCACATGTGAGTAAAATCATATGGTATTTGTTTTTCTCTGACAGCTCATTTTGCTTAGCCTTATACACGCAGAGAGGAAAACTCTTCAACACAGAGTGGTGTTTGCTGTAATTCAGCCAGACTCCGGTGCTAGGAGAGAGCCAGGGGTTCCTTCTCAGCCCTGTAATAGAACTTAGGCTGGTTTCTGTGAGGAGAGCTCGCTTCAGAAGTGGTGTGGTGAAGGAAGGCCACCGGGCAGGCTAACCTGGACCTGGAATTTGGGGTACATATTCACCTCTGTTCATGAGCCCGGAACAGTTGTTCTCCCCTGGGGGCAAACTTTCCCCTGGGGCACACGTGACGTCTGGCAGTTTTTCATTGTCATGACTTGGAAGAGGAGGTGTTTCCCTGGCATCTGGTGCGCAGGCAGCCGCTCTCCCCCGCAAAATGGTGTCAGGCCCCAAATGTCAGTGGTGCCTAGGTTGAAATGCTGGTCCAGAATTTAGCCCATTTTAAAAACCTGCCCCACTGAACTTGGGGGAAGAAAAATATGCATCTGGCCAAACTCCAGGCCACCTCCCTAAAGATTCTAGTTTCATTGGTCTGGGGTCCAGCCCTGATGTGATGTTTTCATGAAGTGCCCACCCCTCCCCCTGGCCCTTTGTGGCTGGCCAGGGTTGAGAACCACTCGGAGGCCCAGGTGAGTCTGGTCTGACAGAGTCCACAGGTGAGGTGGCTCTCCCTCATTTTCTTGTGACTCAGGGTGTTATTGAAGGGTTGTTGGCTTCCTGAGCAGGGAGCAGCTGTGGAGAATCTCATTGGAGATGGAGAAAAGCACCTACCCCCACTAAGATGGAAGCTCAAGTCCAGGGGCTTTTGTGAGAACTGGGATAAAAGAATTTGAAACCCTTCTGGATGGATGTTCCCAGGGCTTTTAGCCTAGCTAGTGGATGAGACTAGTCGCCAAGGAGAAAGTTGCCCCTCCTCAATGTATGTGACCTTGCCTAGGTGCAGGGCTCCTTGACCCAGAGGTGGCTGGATTTCCGCTCCACATCCTTCTTCCTCCAGGCACCTTTGCACAGTGCACAACCTGATGCAGCAGCCCTGATTGCAATTTGCCTTAGCTAAGACCCCCTTGGGGCAGGAAACAAGCCAGGTGCTGCCTTGTGGGTTCACAACGCAACAAAAACAAAACAAAAACATTTGGGAAAGACTCAAAGAAGAAACCAGATCCCTCCTGCAGGCAGCCTTGAAACCCTATCCTGATGGCAGGCCACAGGTTGGAGGCTTTGGGCTTGTCCTGATGTCCTTGGAGGTGGTGGAGAACAACCCAGGAAATGGTGAAACTGGGCTGCAGAAAACTGCAACAGCTGCATTCCCAAGACTTGGGGTGAGACATGGGGAATTTTCTGTGCCTTGTGCCTGTCCATCAGCCGACCTGGAAAGAGAACCTCAAGCCCCATTCCAAACCCCATTCCAAACCACAGTTCAGCAGGCTCCCCTTCCAGCCCTTGATTCATTCCCTTACAAGAGAGAAACAAAAAAGCTGTAGTATGGACGTTGGTGTCCTCAGAGCCGCACACCTAACTTCAAATCCCCTCTGTGCCCATAACGGTGAACTGGGCAAGTTTCCAAGCACCGGTGTCTTCTTGGGTAAAATGGGCATAATAGTACCGAACCCGAGACGGGGTCGTGAGGGTCAGGTCGGTGAACGTGGCCGTTAATAGCCAGGCCGCAGGGGCCATTGTGGACCCGATCGGTTGTCCCTTCACACAGAATGGCTCACGCGGCTCTCAGCACAGATGACAGCGTGGGGGATCCGGGATCTGGGAGAAGGTTGAGCACCCGTGTGTGTATTCGGGGTGCGCGGAATCAGAGAGCAGGAAAGTGTTTGGGGTCATCCGACGTGCTAGGGCACGTTCCTGGAGCTCTCCGGCCCTGGGGGGCCAGCCCCGCTTCCAGAAGAAGGGCTGGCAGCAAAGGAGGGGCTAGGTCGGAGCCCCAGACCGCGCCAGCGTCCGGGGGAGGCGGCGGAAGGAGGGCAGGCCCCAGGCGAGCCGGAGGGAGGGCGAGAGGGAGGAGTTTTCCAGCTGGGCTTCACCCGCTCGCCGCGCAGCCCCTCGGCCCCGTCTGTCTCCTCCGCCCCCTGAAGGCGCGCGGCGCAGCCGAGCCGGAGCCGAGCCCAGCCGAGCGAGCGCCGTGCGCGCCATGGGGAGCCCCGCACTCCGGGCCGCGCTGCTGCTGCTGCTGCTGCTGCGGGTCCCACCGAGCCGCGCCTTCCCAGGTAGGACCGGAGGCGGGGCAGTGTCCCCGGCCGGGAGCCCTTTGTCTGCCCGGGACTTGGCTTTGGCGGCCTCAGGGAGGGGACGGCGCGTAGCGGGCTCGCGTCTGGGCACCGGGAGGGGAGAGCCGGCTGTCGGCCCCACGCCGGGCGCCACGAGCCGCGGACCCTGTGGTCTGCGCTGCCGGGTGCCTGAGCGGACCCACGTTAGCGCCCGAGACCACGAAGGGAAGTTTGGCGGCGGGCTAGTTTCTCCCCACCTGGAGTTGTGCCTGACACGGTGTCCCGCCGACACCTCGGCGCACCGCCGAGGCCCGGAGGGCGGGGGGCGGGCCCGCAGCTTGTCCTGGAAGAAGCCCCTACCCGCTCCCCTTGGAGGGGCCGGGCCACCCCTGGGGGCTGCAGGGCAAGCGCTGCGGGCGAGCAGCTCCCTGGGACGGCACAGGCTGGGGCCTCTCCCGCATCCCCCAAACCCCCCCTGCTGGGGATTCCGAGAAAGTCTGCGCCTCTGGGAGAGAGGTGCCGGCAGAGAGTGGTCACTTGTGGCAGGCGCTCGGTTAGCCCCCAGGAACCGGGACTACACGCCCGCGGCTCGGCGAGGCAGGGGGTGTGGCTTCTTGTTGCTCGGGGGCGTGGTCTCTAGCATCTAAGGGGCCCCAGGTAGTTATTCGGGACTCTCTTGGTGTTGACAAAATCTTCCGATTTGGTGTTCACAAAATCTCTAGATTTGCCCTTTAAAAAAGCTTCAGCTGACTCCCTCATCTGGGAGTCTTTGGTCAGCAGGGGCTTCAGGAGAGCAGGACAACATGGATGCACCCCTGTCCCCCAGCAATGGAAAAGAAATCCGGGGGTGCAGTTTAATTTAGTGCTAATGGGAAGGTGGGTGGTGTGGACTTGAGGGCGTGCAGACATTTGACTTTGCGCTCAACACTATGGGCAGTTTAAATCGGGAGTCCAAGGAATGAACCTACCAAGTTCTGGGTGACCGGTGGCGGTGGAGGGTTCCCAGGTAGTGGGGTACGAAGAGGTAGAGAAGGCTGCTGGAAATACTCCGCACAGCCCTAAATGAATGAATGACTCAAACAAGTGTGTAAAGTGATATATACAGCAACTGGGTTTTGAGCTGTTTGGTGGGAACTGATTCCAGGCAAAGTAGAAAGGAGACTTCATCCTCTGCCCCAGGCAAGTACCATTCCCATGCTGCCCACTGCTGTTTAGGAGTTGGGTTACCGTGAACCAAGAGGGGAAGGGGAGGTCAGTACTGGACAGGGAGCAAGAGAGAAGTTGAGAAGCTGGAGACAGCCTTTCATGCTGAAGTCCCAGGCATCTCTGAGCTGCCTGTAAGTCTGCTGGAGCCTTTCTCAGCCAAGGGGCCTCTTCTCTTTTTCCATCTGAAATCCCTCTGCTCTCCTTTCTCCCAGCTTCTACCCTAATATAGTGTAGCTTGCTGCCAGGGCCCAGGCATCCACAGGAAAATGGGTGTGCCAGTTTGGGCACGCCTCTCTGTCTCTGGGGAACTGCCCCTGGCTAATTCAGCCAGCCAGCAGGCTGCCTCCTCTTTGGCCCCTCTCAGTGAGGTCTCTCAGGAAATGTGCTCTGCTGGGGCTTGGGAAGCCTGGGGAGGGGAGACTCTAGGCCAGTGGGTCCCAGGGCAAATCCCATCAGCAGAATTCACCCTAAGTGCTGGGTGACAGAGAGGGTTTGCAGATCATTTCAGAGGAACTACCTTAGCAACTGGACATTATGTCTCCAGTAAGAGGGAAGGTAAGAGGCCTGGAATCAGGAACCTCTAAAAGAGGGAGGCGGGGACGAAGGGCCCCATCACAACCACCACCATTATATAACTATCAACTATCTGAGATTTAATAGCAAATCTGTCAGAGTGAGAATAAATCATTCCCACTCCTAGAAGGTCTCTGGAGTTCTTCCATCTTTGAATTTGATGCAGCTTTTCTGGCATCGGATTCATTCTTTGCAGCCCAGCAAAGACACGGTGTCTACAAAAATCCACATGAAATGTATAGAAAGTTTGTAGCAAAGTTGTCTGTGTTTGATTGTGTTTGTATGGCTATAAGAGATAAAAGTTTTTATTCTGGTCTTTTTGGAGCTTTTTTTTTTTTTTTTAAGGTATAGTTGACATTACATGTTAGTTTCAGGTGTATAACACAGTGACTTGCTATTTGTATACTTTGTGAAATGAGCACCACCAGAAGTCTAGTTACCATCAGTCACCATATGTAGTTACAATTTTTTTTTCTTGTGTTGAAGACTTGGAAGATTTACTCTGAGTAACTTTCAAATATCTAATACAGTATTAATTAACTGTAATCACCATGGTGTACATTAGTACATCCGCATGGCTTATTTATTTTGTAACTGGAAGTTTGTACGTTTTGACCCCCTTTGCCCATTTTTCCCATTCCCGTACCCGCAGCTCTGTAACCACCAGTCTGTTCTCTGTATCTACGAGCTTGGGGTTTTTTGTTTTGTATTTCAAATTGTACATACAAGGGAAGTCAGATGGTGATTTATCTTTCTATCTGACTTACTTCACTTAGCATAATGTCCTCAAAGTTCCATGTTGTCCATTGCTAATGGCAAGATTCCTTTTTTTATGCCTGAATAGTATTGTTGTGTGTGTGTGTGTGTGTGTGTGTATCTACACCACATCTTCTTTAACCATTCATCTATCAGTGGACACGGGTTGCTTCCATATCTTGGCTATTATAAATAATGCTGCAAAGAACATGGGGGTGCAGATATCTTTTTGAGTTAATGTTTTCATTTTCTTCGGATAAACACCCAGAAGTGGAATGAATGCTGGATCATATGGTAGCTCTGTTTTTAACTTTTGGGGGCACCTCCATACTGTTTTCCACAGTGGTGCCCCAGTCTGCATTCCCACCAACACAGCGCAGAGGGTTCCCTGGTCCCCACCTCCTGGCCCACGCTTGTTACTTCTTGTCTTTTTGATGATAGCTATTCTAACAGGTGTGAGGTGACAGCTCATTGTGGTTTTGATCTGCATTTCCATTTTTCTTCTGTGCTTAAATCAACTCTTAAAACCTCATTTACACCTGAGAGTTCGGAGGTTCACGCTACCTCATCCTGGAAGCAAAGCTGAAGATGAAGAATGAGCAAAGTGGGCCCCAAGAAAGGCTCCGTGAATCTTATCCTGGGAGAAAACCGGTGAGCAGGGGTGGTTTCACCAGTCAGGAAAACCCAGTGAGGTTTGTTCAAAGCCCAGCCAGACCACATGAGCCAGAGCCGTCCTCCGAAGTGCCACCTTCATAGATAAGTATTAGGAAGTGAACACCTGCCCCACAATCTACAATTAAAGTCTCTCTGGGGGCAGGCTAAGCTAGAAATTTCTCTTTGGAGTTAAAAGGTGTAAGGATCTGACAAAGTTCCTCTTCATTAAAAAGGGGGAATTAAAAAGCAGGGAGTCTGGGGAGAGCAGGACATTTTCATCGAGCATTTTCTTCACCGAGAAACTTGCAGTCCAGTCACAGCTTTGTGAGCTCAAAGACTCACTAGAAACTGTCCTTCAAGCACTGTCTTCAGACCTTCCGATCTCATCAGTTTTTACACCATAACTGAAATATAGGCCCTCTCTTTTCCATGGTTACCGTACCATTCTCGCTTACAGTCTCCCTCATTCTAATTCATTCTACTTTCTCTGGCCAGATACTGGTCTTTTTTTTTTTTAGAAGATTTTATTTATTTATCTGACAGAGATCACAAGCAGGCAGAGAGGCAGGTGGGGGGGGGCGCGGGGGGGGGGAAGCAGGCTCCCTGCTGAGCAGAGAGCCCGATGTGGGGCTCGATCCCAGGACTCTGGGATCATAACTGATACTGGTCTTTAAGTACAACTACTTTTACACCTACTCAAACACTGAGAGTGGCAGCTGCCTGTACTCTGTCACGTTAACTAGAAAGTTCTCAGTTGTTTTCAGCGGACTATACAATTGCTTCCAGCCTAAATTTTCGGTCTTTCTCTCCTGGTTTCCTAAAATGTGGCCAAACAGACTACCTGTTTTCACAGAGCTTGAACCACATTTTCCCTCTTCTTGGCGATTGCTGCTTCCTGCACCTGGAATTCCTCCCTCCCTCCATCCCCCTGAACCCCAGCCACCTGCCGGCCCAAATTCCTCCCATCCTCCAGTGTCACCCTCTTTTGGATGAAACGTTTCCTTGATCCCTTAAATGGGAAGCTTCTGCCTTCTGTTAAACACCCACGGCACTCCATGTTTCTCTTGCAGTGTTTATGACATGTGTCGTACGGTACAATAATTTACACACTCCTGTATACTTCTAGATTCTGACTTCTGGAAGGTGGGTGCTACCACGTCTTCCCTTTCTTTGTATTCTGGGGCCTAGCCGAGCACCTGGAGCCAAGAGGGTGTTTGTGCTGGTGAAGTTACTGGCCCTGTAATGTGGCTGATGGGCCACTGGAAAGAAAGGAGCTGAGAGAATCATGCACGGGTCAACAGGGCTCTGTGCCACCATGAATCTCCATGCAGAGCGACTGTGGCTCGCTGGCCATAGAGGTTGCTTTTTCAGTCCCTGAACACCCTCTGCTTAAGCAATAACCTTCTCTGTTGGGGGCTGTAAGGCAAGAGACTTACTGCAGCCACAAGCTGGAGCGTACATTTATTCTTTTTCTTGGCTGCTTTGCTATAGTGGTTGAACGCTTTCCTTAGTGAACGCAAATGTGTGCGCTCCATCAATTCCCCTTTCAGAGAACACGGCTAAAATGGGTAATTGAAAGTGAAGATTGAGTTTAAACAGAAGAAAGATTCCTTTTGCCAGGCTATCCCATAGTATGAACTTGTGGCAGCCAAGTTATGATGAATACCCAGGTTACAGACTCACTTCCAGCCGAGCGGTGTGAACGAGTTCCAGGTCCTGGGGAGTCGCTCACGCCGGCCCCTTCCTTAGGTTGGCCCTTGCGTGAGTTCTCGACTGTCAGCTTTTATGGGCCATTGTTTATGGGAGCCTTTTAAGCCCCAGTTCTTTTCTCTTGGATATTTGAAAGTAGTTCTGTAATGGAAACTTTTTCTGCCTTTTTTAATGAAAACGGGGCTCTACCCAGAGACTTTTTCAAGCGGACACAGAATGATGGTGTGCTTGGGACAGTGGGGTGAAGAAAGTGGGGAATTCCTTCTCTTGGTGTTTTCTCTCTTATGGGAAAGAGACAGGGGCTTATCTATGGGGGGAAATGATGTAGCACCGGCGGGTCGACAGGCTCTGGGAGCCCAGAGACCTGACATTGCAGGAGCACTGGGCCTGGACGTTGGAGAATGATGTTCGTGGATGGCTGAGGCCCGTGACAGTGGCCCCCAGGCCCAAGAAAGGTTAGCAGAGGTCCGGGCACTTCCCTATGAACATCTGGAAATTGGAAAGAAAAATCCGCGTGGGTGTTCTTTTTCTGGGGAGAAGGCCCTTCTCCCAATTCAGAACCACTACTCAACTAGAAGCTCTTCATGAATTGCATGAGCAAGCTGCCCTTAATGGACACAACATTGCACGTGCCTAGTAAGATGAAATTGTCAGAGTAGGAAAACTGCGATGGAACCGCTGAGCCGGGGGTCCCTCAGGTCGCGACCAGGGGTACATCTTCTCCTCCTCGCCTAAAAATCAACACCCAACAAAGCAGGCATAATCATAGATGGTAATTGCCTTCGGGCCTGGGTTGGCAACTCGTTGTACCCCTCGCTTAGCCCAGAGTCTGCGACCTGGAGGAGGATCTTTAGTCCGTATTCGTGGCTTAAAGAACCGGCTAAAATAATTTATCGTGGCGGAGAACAAGGGTTCTGTTTCAAATATCCCTGTAGGATTTCACTGGAATTTCCAAGATGCTAATTCCCAGAGAAAAAGGAATGCACGACAGCAAAACATCAGAGGAAATTTGCACTGTCCTGAACAGGAGACCCCCTCTGGACGGGCGACGAGCCAAGGCATAGTTAATGGCTGGGGCTGTTGGATGTCACATCCCCCTGGGACACTATTCTGGGAGACTCAGAAACTCCTGGGAGACCCAGAGGCAGGATTTGCAGATCAAGGTTTAAGGCTAAAGCTTGTGCAAGAGAGAAGCCATTGGTAGCATTGCTGAGCTCCCAAGTTTTCCAGATGATAATTGGTTTCACCTGGACCTTACGATCCGCATGGCGCGCTCGACCCAGAAACCTCTGGAGTTTTCATTCCGGAGATGCATGATTCACTCGCCCGTAATCCTTAGCTCATACTGGATGTCTCTTTCTGCATTGTTCTCCAGGGAGAGGATAAATGGGCTTGGACCTAATGGCTTGGATTATCCCAGAGGTTTGGGGTTGTAAATTGAGTATCATGGTTTTAGAACTTTTTTATGAGTAATAGTCAGACAAATCCGAACACAGACTTGGGGGCAGATTTTCTGCCTTGGCCTGGAAATAGCATTGTGAGCTTTCTCCTGCCCCGCTTGTTCTTGCAGTGACCTGTCACGTGTTGGGTTCCAGGGGACCGGCCGCTGATTTCTCATGTCCCATTGCTGGCTGTCGGCAGCATCTTCCCAGTTGTGCCTTGTGAGCATCTGTCTGTCCAACACCGACTGCATCCCGGGACCCTCTGACTGATGACTCTGGCCGGCCACTTACTGTGTGGGTGGCTGAGCTGAGTGACCGTGCCAGATCCAGGGATCCAGGAATGTTCAAAAATACTGGCTAATTTAGGGCCACAGGGCAAAGACTGAGCCAGGGTTTGGCAGGCCCACTGTGGAGTGGTGAGGAAGTGGTGGCGTGGCCACGTCCCCCACCTTCTGTGACTCTGCCCCCAGATTGGCCGTTCCATATAGGAACTCTGACAGACTTGTTGCCACTGACTCAGCATTCGTCAGACAAAAGCTCCGAGTCCTTTAAATACCCAGTGTTGAAATCCTGTTTCCACTTAGATTCCCATCTAGCTTTCCAAGGGGTGGAAACATACTCTTTCTCCATTAGTTACTCATGGATCTGAAGCCTCCGGCTATGTGAGCAGGTCCTGGGGTCTCTTGTCCCCTTCGTGTCCTCATGGTGGCTCTCAGCGTGTTCGTGGCTCGAGAGCTGCCGGGAAGAATGCCTCCGGCCAGAGCTGAGCTTTCAGGCTCTGTGGAGATTCTCAGAGGAGTTTCTCATCCACATCCAGGCTCCCCTGCGTGGGCCACCTGGTCTCTGGAACCATGGGATATCCGACTGGGAGGGCCTGAGACGTAGCTCCTTGTGTCTTAGGGATGAGCCTCTGAGGCCCAGCGAGCTGGAGGGCGTTTGTCTAGGGTGACCTAGGGCATGAGAAGCACAGCTGGGTTTAGAGCTAAGTGGTGGCTCCAGAGCTCCCATCACTGTGCCCCGCTGCTGCTCTGGCCTTGCCCTGAATTCAGTCTTCGAGTGGCCACCCTGTGTGAGGCACCTGCCGGGCCCCGGGGGAGAGGGGCAGGCCGGAGCCAGTCACACGGCCTGCGCTTGCTGGGCCGGTCCCCGTGTATTTCGGCACTTGGCTGCCACGGCAGGCTCTCACGCCTGGGGCTGCTTGCGTGTTCCTCGAGGGCTGGGAGTCCCAGATGCTCCCTCTCTCCACCACTTGCTTTGAGCTCCCCAACTGATAGGTCACCATATTCTTTTTTTTTTTTTTAAAGATTTTATTATTTATTTATTTATTTGACAGAGAGAAATCACAAGTAAGCAGAGAGGCAGGCAGAGAGAGGAGGAAGCAGGCTCCCTGCAGAGCAGAGTGCCCGATGCAGGGCTCGATCCCGGGACCCTGGGATCATGACCTGAGCTGAAGGCAGAGGCTTTAACCCACCGAGCCACCCAGGCTCCCCAGGTCACCATATTCTTAATGAGATCGAATTCATATCCCAGACCATTCGCCCATGGAAACGAATGCGGTGATTTTCAGTGTGTTCACAGAGTTGTGTATCCATCAGCACAATTTTAGAATGTTTTCATTCTCCCCAAAAGAAACCCTGTGCCCCTTAGCCATCATTCCCCACCCCTGACACCCGATCTCTAGGCAACCGTTGGCCTGTTCTCTGTCACTACACATTTACCCACTTGTTACATTCTGTAGAAGGGGAATCGTGCAATATTTGTCCTTTTGTGCCTGGCAACTTTCACGGAGAGTCATGTTTTCAAAGCCCATCCGTGTTGAGGCAGGTATCACTCACTACTTGATTCCTTTGTACGGTTGAAGTCTATTCTACTGCGTGGGTATACCACATTTTATCCATTCAGCAGCTGATAGACATTTGTGTTTCCACGTTTTATGAGTAATGCAGTAAACAGTCCCGTAAGTTTGTGGGCATATGGTTTCATTTCTCTTGGCTAGATACCTAGATGATTTTCCAAAGCAACTGTACCCTTGTCCATTCGTACCAGCGGCATGTGGTGGTTCCAGCTCCTGCACACCTCAACGACTCTTGATATTATCTGTCATTTTGATTAAGTGCTATCATTTTAGCTCAGGTCATTAATGGCTTCTACTCAAGGACAGAGTGAGAAAGCAGCGTCTGTTCTGCCAGCTACGAAAGGAGACTGGTGAGAGTCACCTACGGCTGCCTACCACCCTTTCACTGCTGGCTGCAGGTCCACTGCTGGTTATCAGGCACCCTTGGGTGCGTTAGAAGGAAAAATGAGAAGGAAACGCCTTGTGCGGGTATGGGGTACTGGGCTTGGTCAGGAGACAAGACTCTGGGCTCATTAGGAAAAGGATGGAGGCCGACCCAGGACTCAGGGCTGAAGACTGGCGGGCAGGATGATTGGAGACCCTGCTCCCTCTTTTGGGGGGTGTGATGATGTAGGCCAGTCCCTGAACAACCTTACCCGTGTGTTGGTCCTTGCTCTCAGTGGCTCAGCCCATGTGGAATCCACCATAGTATTTCACGGCTTGTGACTGCTTAAAAGAACAAAGCAAGAAAGGGTACTGGCATATGGACAGCATCCTGGCGTGCAGGAATCCTGGGATTCCCTGGGAGCAAGTGAGACTAGTGGAGGCTTGGGCCCCATGGAGCAGCATGTGCTTTCGAATAAGACCCCTCCCCTGATCATTATTCACGGTGAAATTTCAGAAGTACCGGTGTGATGAATGAGTTTAGCCGTTTGGCAGACCAGGGCGGCTGGCCTGTTTCTATGCGCCACACAACAGCTCTCCATCCCTCCTTCCCCCTTTCCTGTGGGCTTTGCTTTCATCTTGTCACTAGACTTCCTTTCCGAAGTTCCCGACATTCCTGAGATAAGCCAGCCCAGCCTTTAGGTCTCTACTCCCTCTTCCAACTCCAAAACAAACCCAGCCCCGAGAGGGACCTCGACTCTGTGTCCTTTTAAGCCCTCTCTCCTGGCTGAACCTCCAGCGGCATCGGCAGCAAAGCCGTCTTTCGGTGATGGGTGACAGGGACTGCGTGTGGCTGTGCTCTGCAGTGAATTTGTCCTTTAGAAATAATTTCAGCTCCTTAAGAAAGCCAGAGGAGGACGGTCTGGGCCTCCCCTGTCCCACCAGCGAGACATCATCCTGTGACTGAGAACTGGCACCTCGGGGACTACACATCCTTGTCCTAGAAACTGATGCCCTGGGGTGAGGGAGGAGGCAGCCCTGTTGGCGGGAGGACAACACCAGTGGGAAGTCAGAAGAGTACACGCTGCTCCTCGCCCTCAGCACACCCCCCCCCCCGTCCTCCCTGTAGCCCCACGAATTGGGCAAGTCAGGAAGACTGAACTGGTAACAGCAATAAAAAGGGAGCCTCCCACTTTTCCAGGGCGGGGGGGGGCAGGGGACGTTAGGGTTGATATTCTGCTTTGGCAGATCTGGGCTGGGGACTAGGAATCTAGGGCAGGGATCTCCAAAGTCAGTCCGGGCAGGCCAGATGGGGCCGGCTGCCTGGTTTTGTATGACCAGTGAGGTAAGAATGGTTTTTCAGTTTTAAAATGGTTGAAGTCAGAAGGAGAATATTTTCTAACACGGGAGATTCTATGAGATTCAGATATCTGTGTCACTGGGTCCCAGCCTGGCTCACCCGTTTGGGTACTTGTCTGTGGCCACTTGGTGATACCACGGCAGGGTTGAGCAGTCATGACCCAGACCATGTGGCCTGCAAAGCCGAAAGTATTTATTGTCTGGCCCTTTACAGAAAAAATCTGCCACTCCTGAACTAGGGTATGGACCGTGAACCAAGCATCGTCCGGGAGCTTTGGAGAACTCTACAATCTCAAAACCCACCTCAGACCTAAGAAATCAGAATTTACCTTTTAACATACTCCTAGGTATTTCGGGCTGCTGCTCATTCCCAGTGAGGCTCAACTTCGCCTTTGGTCGAGGGTCTTTTAAGAGATATAGGCTGTAACTAGCACCATACACTGTTGCTGTGAATTCATGTGACAGAGAACAGGGTGTCTCGTTATCTGTTTGAGGCTTGTTTGAGGCGTGTTTGAGGCTTGGTCACCTTCCAGGCCCTCTAGAAACGAGGGTCTATTCTTGCCAATTCTCGGCCAAGGTCTGGTATCCTAATTCAAAGCTGGAGGCCTTTGCTAGCTGCTGGCAGACTTCCTTGAGGCTGCGTGCATTTCTCAGCATCTTTCTGGATCTGCTGCCCTGCCAGGACCTTGCTATGTGGCATGGCCTGCAACTCTCCCCAGGCCCCTAACCTGGGTGCTGGGGGCTTGACTTGGACAATGTATCTTTTACAAGGTGCTGTTCTCTTAGGAGCGGTTAGTCTTTCTGCTGGTCAGGACCATCCGTAGTAGAACATTTCTATAAGTGGCTTCCTTGAAGCACTGCTTCCCGGGGAAGTTCATAGATATATTCTAGGGGCAGCAGAAAGCAGTGTAGCTGGGAAACTGCTGGGTTAAGGAGGCTTCTTTCTTGCAGGACTGCTCAGGGTCATTGATATGCTAATGACCTCATTAAGTCTTTTTTTTTTAAATTTATTTATTTGACAGACAGAGATCACAAGCAGGCAGAGAGGGGGAAGCAGGCTCCCCACTGAGCAGAGAGCCCCATGTTGAGCTCAATTCCATGACCCTGAGATCATGACCTAAGCCGAAGGCATAGGCTTAACCCACTGAGCACCCCCAGGTGCTCATTAAGTCTTCAGGGAAAGGACCAGGGAGGCTAGGGGAAGACCACCGACCAGCAGGGGCAGCACCACCTGGGAACTTCTTTGATCTGTAAATTCTCAGGCCACCGCATCCCAAAGCTACTGAACCTGGCTGTGAGGGAAGGGGGACCCAGCAGTCTGTGTTTTAACAAAACTTCTTGGTGATGCTGATGCTTTGTGCAAGTGTCAGATCCACCCGTGCGGTTCATTTCCAAATTGTTTTCTCATGGCATCTCACTAGACTAGGGTTTCACATTTGGTTTTATGATTTTTATTTATTTTTTATTAAAGTACAATTAGCATACAGTGTTATATTAGTTACACGTGTACAACATAATGATTCAACAATTCTAAATGTGACTTAGTGCCCACCACGGTAAGTGTAGTCACCATCTGTCACCAATGTTAATACAGTATTATTGTCTGTATTCCCTGTACCTTACTTTTCATCTCTGTGATGTAATTCTTTTTTTTTTTTGTAATTCTTTTATAATTGGAAGTTTCTCCCTTTCACCCAGCTCCCCACCCCCTCCCCTCTGGCAGCCACCCAGTTCTCTATAGTTAAGGATCCATTTAGGTTGTTTTTGTTTGTTCATTTGTTTTTTGTTGTTTTTGTTTTTAGATTTGACATATGAGTGAGATCTTATGGTATTTGTCTTTCTCTGTCTGACTTGTTTTATTTAGCATAGTATCCTGTAGGTCCATCCCTGTTGTCACAAATGGCAAGAGCTCATTCTTTTTTATGGCTGAGTAGTATGCCACTGTGTGTGTGTGTGTGTGTGTGTGTGATTGTCTTTATCCATTTGTGTATCCATGGGCATGTGGGTTTCTTCCATATCTTGGCTACTGTAGATAATGCTGGTACAATGGTGGGCATGCAGATACCTTTTCCAGTTGGTATTTTTGTTTTCTTTGGGTAAATACCCAGTGGTGGGATTACTAGATCATATGGTAATTCGATTTTTAATTTTTTTTAAAGACCCTCCATAGTATTTTCCACAGTGGCTACACCACTTTCTTTCCCACCAACAGTGCCTTTTTCTCTACATCCTCACCAGCACCTGTTATCTCTTGTCTTTTTGATTCTAGCCCTCTGACAGCTGCAAAGTAAGATCTCACTGCGGTTTTGATTTGTATTTTCCCGATGATGAGTGATGGTGAGCATCTTTTCATGGGTCTGCTGGCCATCTTGTGTCTTTGGAAAATTATCTGTTTAGGTCCTCTACCCATTTTAATCAGATTCTTATTTTTTTGTATGCGTGTGTTGAGTTGTATAAGTGGTTTTTTTTACATATTTTTGGATATTAATACCTTATATAGGTCATTTGCAAATATCTTCTCCTAATCAGTTGGCTAATTTTTCGTTTCATTGATTGTTTTTTTCCACTGGGCAGAAGCATTTTATTTTGATATAGTCTCAATGGTTTATTTTTGCTTTTGTCTCCCTTGCCTCAGGATACATAGCTAGAAAGAAGTTGCTACAGCCAATGTCAAAGAAGTTACTGCTTGTGTTCTTGTCTAGGATTTTTATGGTTTCAGGTCTCCCATTTAGGGCTTTCCTCCATTTTGGGTTTATTTTTGTGTGTGGTGTTAGAAAGTTGTCCTGTTTCATTCTTTTGCATGTGTGGGCCTATATTTCTTAAATACCATTTATTGAAGAGACTGTCTTTTCCCTGTTGTATACTGTTGCCTCCTTTGTCATAGATTAATTGACCATAGAAGTGTGGGTTTGTTTCTGGGTTCTCTATTCTGTTCCTTTGATCTATGTGTCTGATTTTGTGCCGGTACTATAGTGTTTTGATGATTACAGCTTTGTAGTATAGCTTGGAATCTGGGATTGTGATACCTCCAGCTTTGTTCTTCTTTTTCAAGAGTGCTTTAGCTATTCGGGGTCTTTTGCGGTCCCATAGCGATTTCAGGATTGTTTGTTCTAGTTCTATGAAAAATGCTATTGATGTTTTGATAGGGATTACATTAAATCTGTAGATTGCTTTGGGTAGTGTGGATAGTTTCACAATATTAATGATTCGAGTTCATAGTTGCCATATCTTTCCATTGGTTTGTGTCATCACATTTTTTTTTAATTTTTAATTTTTTATAAACATATATTTTTATCCCCAGGGGTACAGGTCTGTGAATCACCAGGTTTACACACTTCACAGCACTCACCAAAGCACATACCCTCCCCAATGTCCACAATCCCACCCCCTTCTCCCAAACCCCCTCCCCCCAGCAACCCTCAGTTTGTTTTGTGAGATTAAGAGTCACTTATGGTTGGTCTCCCTCCCAATCCCATCTTGTTTCATTTATTCTTCTCCTACCCACTTAAGCCCCCATGTTGCATCACCACTTCCTCATTTTTAAAAAAAATTTATTTATCTGACAGACAGAGATCACAAGTAGGCAGAGAAGCAGGCAGAGAGAGAGGAGGAAGCAGGCTCCCTGCCGAGCAGAGAACCCAACTCAGGGCTCCATCCCAGGACCTTGGGATCATGACCTGAGCCGAAGGCAGAGGCTTTAACCCACTGAGCCACCCAGGCGTGCCACACTTGTTGTTTTTAAAGGAAACTGTGTTTTTGGTTCCATGATAGGACGTTTGAGAAGATGACATTGAATTTCTTTTTTTTTTTTAAAGATTTTATTTATTTATTTGACTGACAGAGATCACAAGTAGGCAGAGAGGCAGGCAGAGAGAGAGAGGAGGAAGCAGGCTTCCTGCTGAGCAGAGAGCCCGATGTGGGGGGATCCCAGGACCCTGGGACCATGACCTGAGCCGAAGGCAGAGGCTTTAACCCACTGAGCCACCCAGGCACCCCGACATTGAATTTCTTGGAGCTGGTGGAAGTGCCCACTGCAAACTCAGGGGGAAAAGAAGGAAGAAAAACCCACAAACTTTTGGGTAGCAACATCTGTCCCACATCTGTCCCACTAAGCAGTTGTATGCATACTTACTTAATAGAAGTTTCTTTCAGTTGAAGCCACCAACTTTTGGCTGGTGCGAACATGTGTTCTTTAAAATGTGTTTTTGTGTATTAAAATGTGAAGAAAGCTGGGAACAGCCCTTGAGATCTATTTCTCTCCTCTCTGCACAACTGCCCCTTCTAGGATACTCTTTTTTTCCCCCTCCTGAAAAATTTCCTCAGGCAAATCCCACCCCACCTTTCTAGACCAGTCAAGTCCAGTTGGCTTTTGCTGGTGCCTTTGACTCAGGTCATAGCGAGTGACTCTTCTCTCCACAGGAATGCCCCGGGAAGCCTTCAGATCTGAGGGGATGGCCTCTCCCCAGGCAGCACCTCTCAGTGCAGGGCAGCTGGCTATTCCTTCTCAGTGCTCAGCCCACCACCTCACCTTCCAGAGCTTTCTTCTTTGCATATTGTCAGGGCAGGTGGTTGGGTGGATGCTTTTCATTCTTTGCTGTCGAAGAGTTTATAAATGCTGTGTTGTCTCTGAGTTTGAAAATGCCAGTGACACTGAGGCAGGAACCAGGCCAGGGGATGGGGACGCAAAGTTCTCTTGCCCAGACCTTTCCTCTTCTTGTTTATACAGAGGTGAG
This sequence comes from Mustela nivalis, assembly GCF_964662115.1. Taxonomy (NCBI): domain Eukaryota; kingdom Metazoa; phylum Chordata; class Mammalia; order Carnivora; family Mustelidae; genus Mustela; species Mustela nivalis. The sequence goes on from NC_139040.1 coordinate 100,405,820, forward strand.
GCCGCAAGAGCTGACGTGGTGGGCGGGTTCTTGGCTTGGTTTACCTTCTGCCCAGAATTGTAAAGAAACACAGTCACCTCACTGTCAGGCCATATGACCTCGGCCAGCACCACATTCTGGGGCCTTCTGCTGAAGGCCTTGCCACAGCCTGCCTCCCTTCTTGGATTTTGTGTGTGTTTCAGTTGACCTCTGAGGAGGCCCGCTGAGCCTTTGCAGGACCTTCTGCCATTGCTTTCACGCCGCTGTCTGGTTTCATGTTAAAGGCTGACATCTTATTGTATGTCAGCCTCAAATGTGTGCCATCAGCCTCCAGGGCCTTGGGGATCCCCCTTGGTGGGGACAGGAGTTGCGGTTTGTTGAGGGCCCCTGCTTTGGGCTGACCTCAGAATCAGGCGCCTGTCGTCTCCCTGTTTCTCCTGTCTTCCAGCTTTAGGTGGAAGGGGGGCACGGCCACGCTGTGGTTCTTCATAATATGAAAAAATAGAAGGAGAAAAAAACCTGACAAAAATATATTCTTTTTCCCTCGAACGAGAGTAATGCCGTCCTTTATAAAGTCCTCCTTTCAAGCTGCTTTTTGTTAGCTGTGTAAAATATGCCCGCCCTGAAAATTTCCCACACCACATGCTGTCTTGTCTTTGCTGATGAAAGGCGGAGTGCCTGGAGACTGTGGGCGCCATCCACTCTGCCCAGTGTCTCCCCTTTGAGGTTTTGTGTGGAAGAGTTTCAACACAGGAAGGAATAGTCTCTCAGGAGAGGCAGCTGTAGAAGCAAGACTGTCTCTGTGAGCTGCTCTGTGGTGGGATCGCTCTCTCACCAGCTCCCTGCCTTTCCACTTGTATTTCTTTTTTCTAGAGGAAATAAAGTTAGAATAGATAGTTAAGAGGAGGCTGAATGGGGAGAGAAGGTGTTTGGGTGCAAGACAGGGAGGAAGAGTCCCCAGTAAAATGGAGCTCTGGTTGCCCACAGCAGTGGCCCAGCCGGTGGTACCCTTACTGCCTTCCCTCCCTTCCCCAGCCCATCATGGTGCTTCCTGGGATCTCCTCCCATGAGCTACTCGTACCTTCTCTTAGAGTCTTCTTTTGGGGAAACTCACATGAACAATGTCGAAGCTGGAACTTAACCCAAGATTTTAGGTTCTGACTCAAAGTTCTCTCTACTGTTGAATTCATTCCTGTCAAGCGAAACTGTCTAGGTCAGTCATTGAACCATAAGTCAGACTTCATGAAGAAGCCTGGGGAGTGTTTCAGTCATCGTTGGCTGTGTAAGAAACCATCCTGAACCTTAGTGGCTTAAAACAACCCCCGACCACTTACTTGCTTGTGATTCTGCAATTTGGGCAGGGCTTAGTGGGGATGGCCCCTCTCTGCTCAACCACCCAAGATATCTCCACTCATGTGCCTGGCACTTCCTCTCGGATGACTGGGATGGCCGAGATGGCTGGGCCTCCCTTTCTACCTTTTTGCAGTCTCCTGTGCTCTACATCTTCTCTGTCTCTTCGTGTTGCCTTCCTCTTTTCTTTCCATGCAGATAGCTTCTTTTTTTTTAAATCACATTTTTATTTAAATTAAATGAGCCAAGATACTACATCATTAAGTACAGATGTAGTGTTCAGTGATTCATTAGCTGCATATAATACCCATTGCTCATCACATCACAAGCCCTGCTTAATGCCCATCACCACGTCCCACATCAGGCTCTGTGCTCAGTCAGAATCTACTGGAGATTGTCTTCCTCTCTGTCTCCCTCTGCTCCTTCCTTGTTCTCTCTCTTTATCTCTCTCTCTCTGAAATAAATAAATAAAATCTTTTAAAAATAGAAAAATTTCTCTTTGCCTGCTTGGTTTAGGTTTTATTTGCTGTTCTTTCTCCTGCTCCTTTAGATGTAAGTTTACCTTTGGCCCTCGGGATTTTTCTACTTTTTAAAAAAATTTATTTTTTTTTTAAATTTCTTTTCAGCGTTCCAGAATTCATTGTTTATGCACCACACCCAGTGCTCCATGCAATACATGCCCTCCATAATACCCACCACCAGGCTCACCCAACCTCCCACCCCCACTCCCCTCTTCTTGAGGAGTGAAATCCAGAGCCACTGTGACTCTTAAGGCCCCAGTACAGAACTGTCATGGTGTCGCTCTTGTCACATTCTACTTGTTAAAGCAAACCACAAGGCAGGCCCAGGTGGTGGTGAGAGTGGGTAGACTTTGCTTACTGAAATGGAAAAGGGGGTATCGTCATGTGCAGGGTGGGCAGAATCGGTCAGTTTGGTTTGGAAGAACATGCTGGAGATGTGAGTTTAATTTCCCAGGGTGTTTTCCAGGTGCCTTCTGGTGAAATGCTGGGATCTTAGGTGAGCTCTCTGCATGTCAGCCTGTTCAGTTACAGAATGTGGCCTGCCCCGATCCACTGCAAGGACATGGAATTGAATACATCTGTGTCTGAGGAGTATCCAAGGTTCACTTGCCAGTATTTCCTGATACTAGCCCCACCTCCATCCTTTGCTCCTCCAGGCTTCTCTCATTTTCTCTCATTTTCATCAATGGCAAAGACTCGAAGAAAAGGTAACTCAAAATAGATCATAGACATAATTATAAAACCTCTAAAACTTGTTGGTGATAATATGGGAGAAAAATCTTTGTGAGTTTGAGTTAGATTTTCTTAGATATGACACCAAAAGCGTGATCTATAAAAGATTTAAAAAAATCACTTCATCCAAACTTAAAATTTAAAAACAGTTAAGATAATGAAGAGGGGGCACCTGGGTGGCTCAGTCGGTGAAGCGTCTGCCTTTGACTCAGGTCATGATCCCAGGGTCCTGGGATCAAGCCCCACATCGGGCTCATTGCTCAGTGGGGAGTCTGCTTCTCTCTCTCCCTGTGCTGCTCTCCCTCTCTGTCAAATAAATAAATAAAATCTTAACTAGCGTACTTTATTTTTTATCATATTCAATGAGTGAAAGAGCATATGGTACATCATTAATTTTTGATGTAGTGTTCAATGATTCATTAATTGCATTATAAAATCTTAAAAAAAAAGTCGTAAAAAAGAGAAGGAAGAGGAGATAAACCACAGACTGGAAAAAAGTTATTTACAAATGCCATATAGTCCTGACAAAGCACTTTTATCCAAAATATATGAAGAGATCTCTAAACCCCAAAGGATAAGAAAACAAGTAATCCACTGTAAAGGGTAGGCAAAAATATTTTTTAAAGATTTATTTATTTATTTATTTGAGAGAGAGCATGAGCAGGAAGAGCAGAGGGAGAAGGCAAGGGAGAGAGAATCTGAAGCAGACTCTACACCGAGCACAGAGCCCAACATGGGGCTCAATCCCACCACCCGAGCCAAAACCAAAATCTAACGCTTAACTGACTGTACTACCCAGGTGCCCCATGAGTAGGCAAAATATTTTAACAGACACTTCACCAGAGAAGGTATATGAAAATATAGCCAACATCATTACCCACCTACTAGCTGGATGAAGTTGGCCAGCTGAACTTCCGCTTTCTTTTGCCAAATGTAAACTGCCACCTGCTCCCCTAGGGAAGTGATTTGTAATGTACAGTGCAAATATAGGGCATGGTCATAATTCCCCAAAAAATAACTTGCACACATTTTTGTTCCTTGGAGAGGGCTGACTAGCCAGTTCTCAATCTCCCTCATTGGACCTTATGTGACAGACACCCGCAAATTGTTGGCTATGACTGCTCGGTAACCACTGGCCACTAGCAATTTGAGGCTGATCATTTACTGTAAGCTCGAGTGGACGAGGGTGCCTCCCATCATGCTTTTCCAAACCAGTATGGTTTGTAGGGCTCCCTAAAAAAACCTCCCACTGTCTGCTTCTTCTACCCTCAAGTGTCCTAATGTCCTTTCATTTCAAGGAACTTGCATCATGTATGCTCTACAGCAAAGGGCTTTAGTGTTTCTCAGTACCATCAATACCTAAGAGATTTACTTTGACCTTGATTTTTTTTTTCTTTGATTGCATTTGTAAACAGTGGTCAAGCTTGAGATGTATTAGTTTGAATTCTCATATTTTATCATTTTCTCTAGGACCTAATGTTAAATTCAACGCTGAATGCTTAGTAAGGACACTGATTATGTGAGGAGGAAGTCACAGAACATTTTTCATTTAGTGTCTAAATTTGGAAAAAGAGGCTTGGATGAACAGCTGCAGTATCCCAACTGATTTTCCATTTCTGTGAATCCCAAAGGCCCCTCTCCATGCATTTAAAATTCCTGGAATTCCTAACATTAAAAAAAAATATTGTGAGAGGAACACACAGGGTTGTTGTTGTTTTTTAACAGCTTTATTGATGTATGCTTGACACAGTAAACTCCCCGAACTGCCTTTGTGCCTTTTCAAAAATTTATTGGCGGGTTTGCTTATTGCTGGTCTGTTTCTGGGTTCTTTGTTTTGATCCATCGATCTCGATGTCTTGCATTTGCCAGTGTCACATTATTTTGATTTACTGTAGCTTTGTAAATAGTCTTAAAATTGGAGAGTGTGCTTCCTCTAACTTTATTCTTTTCCAAAATTGTCCTGGCTATAAACTCCATATAAATTTTGGAATCATCTTCTCTATATCTACCAAAAGAGCCTGCTGGGATTCTGATTGGAATGATGTTAAATTTACCAATCAGTGTGAGGAGAACTGATATCTTTCTTATTTTGAAACCTCCAGTCCACAAATACAGTATATCTCTCCATTTATGTAGGTCATTTTTTTTATTTCTTTCATTAGCATTGTGGAGTTTTCAGAATACAGATTGGGTATATGTTAGATTTATACTTCAGTATTTCATTTCCTGGAGCTATTGGAAATGGTATTTTTAAAAATCACTTTCTAAAGATTCTTTGCTAGCAGATAAAAATACTATCAATTTTTGTGTGTTTTTTTTAAGTTGTGGTATAATTAACATACAATGTTATATTAGTCTCAGGTGTGTGATATGATCCAACAATTTCATACATTAGTAATGTTTTTTTTTTTAAGATTTTATTTATTTATCTGACAGACAGAGATCACAGGTAGGCAGAGAGGCAGGCAGAAAGAGAAGAAGGGAAGCAGGCTCCATGCTGAACAGAGTAGCCTGATGTGGGGCTCAATCCCAGGACCCTGGGATCACGACCTGAGCCAAAGCAGAGGCTTTAACCCACTGAGACACCCAGGTGCCCCAGTAAGTGTTCTTTTTAAAAACATTTATTTATTTGACAGACAGAGATCATAAATAAACAGAGAGGCAGGTCAGATGGGGGAAGCAGGCTCCCTGCTGAGTGGAGATCCCAATAAGGGGCTCGATCCCAGTATCCTGGGACCAGGACCTGAGCCAAAGGCAGAGGCTTAACTGACTGAGCCACCCAGGTGCCGCTAGTAAGTGCTTTTGATCCCTTTTACCTATTTCATCTATCCCCCCACTCACCTCCCCTCTGATAACCACTACTTTGTTCTCTGTAGTCAAGAGTTTTTTTTTGTCTTTTTTTCCATTTGTTTTGTTTCTTAAATTCCATGTACAAGTGAAATTGAATTTTCTATTTTGACTGTGTATCTTGAAACCTTGCTAACCTCAGGAGATAGTTCATTCATTATTTAGGACTTTCTAAGTAGATAATAATGCCATCTGCAAAGGGGGCAGGTGTACCTCTTCCTTTCCAATCTGCATGCCTTTCTTTCTTCTTGTCATATTGCATTGGCTAGGACTATCAGCATAATGTTGAATAAGACTGAAGAGGGTAGATGTCTTCACATTATTCCCAATCATTGGGAGAAAACACTCCATCTTTCCCATGGAGCATAATGCTAACTAAGCTTTTTATACATCCTCTTGACAAAGTTTCTTTCTGTGAACTTTGGACATGAATGGATGTTACATTTTATCAAATGCTTTTTAAAAATAATCATTTGATATGCTCATGTGAACTTTATTTTTTAGTCTGTTAATGCAGTAGATTACATTGATTTTTTTTATTGATTGAGTGTTTAAATACTAAGCCAGACTTATATTCCCAGGATATATATCACTTGATGTTGGTAAATTTTTTTTATATGTTGCTAACTTTTATCTAGTAATTATTTAACTGGTGACTTTTACATCTATGTTCGTGACAGGTATTGTCCTGTATTTTTATTTTCCTGTAGTTTCTTTGTCTGGTTTTGGCATCAGAGTTAGGCTGGCCTCATAAAATGAACTGAGACATATTTTCTCCACTTCTTTCTGGAAGAGATTCTGTACAATATGATGTTATATCTTCTTTAAATATTTGGTAGAATTCACCAGTGAAGTCATCTGGGCCAGCAGATTTTAACTACAAGTCCACTCTCTTCAGTATTTATGGCATTATTTGGATTATTAATTTCATCCTGTGTGAGTTTTGGTAGTTTGTGTTTTGAGGAATTGGTCCACTTCGTCTAAGCTGTCAAAGTTATATGTAGAGTTGTATGTAGTGTCTAAAGTGATACCCTTTCTCTGCTCCTGAGATTGGTAACTTGTTTCTTCTCTTTGTTTTTCTTTGCCAGTCTTGCTAGAGTTTTATCAATTATATAAATATTTTCAAAGAGCCAGCTTTTGGGTTGACTTTTTTTTTTCTATTATGTTCTCTATTGTGTTGTTTCATTGATTTCTGCTTTTATGTTTATTATTTCCTTCTTGCTTTGGTTTTATTATCTTCTCTTTATCTAATTTGTTAGGTGGAAGCTTAGGTTATTGTTTTGATAACTTTCCTCTTTTCTTTCCCCCTTTTTTTTTAAAGACCTCTCTTTTCAAAGATTTATTTATTTATTTGGTAGGGGGCACAAAAGAGAGACTCTCAAGTAGACTCACTGAGCACAGAGCTTGATGAGGGACTTGATCCCATGACCCCGAGATCATGACCTGAGCTGAAACCAAGAGTCAGACACTAAACCGACTGAGCCACCCTGGTGCCCTGTTCCCTCTTCTCCAACAGAAGCATCTGATGCTATGAATTTACCTCTAAGTACCACTTTAACTGCATCCCACTGCACTCTTTCTCTTCTCCTTCTTGAACTCTGTTGCCTTCAATGCTGGGCCTTTTGATTTTGTCCTGTAAGTCCCCAAACAACAGGAAGAGGGATTGAAAAAAGCTGACCAGGCAAGGGGGAAGACTCAGAGTTTTACGTGCCTGCAGACCCGCTGCTATGTGCTATCATTCCTGCCCATTACCACCGCAAGGTTACCTGGGGTCTGGGACACAAGAGAACAAAGAAAACCAGCAAAAGAAAACTGGGAGATTTTCCACTCCCTGTGAATACCAGGAGTGTCCTTTCCCCCTCCATGAGCCACAGCTACAGGGCTTCTTCTGGAACTCTGTCTGCAGCCAGTGTCCACTTCTGTGCCTGGGCTAACCTGAGTTTAGCCCAGGGGAACATCACTACTGATTTGGTAGTACTTCGGATTCTGTCTTCTCCAGTCTGCCTGTTAATGTTTACTTTTCAGAGTCCTCAAATCACTGTTCAGTGTACTCTGTTCGGGTTTTTTAGTTGCATTCTGTAGGAAGGTCAAGGTGGGGTGTACTTAACCCCATCTTACCCAGACCTAGAATCTTGTGAGCTGTTTTTCTAATGTTACATGATCTTCTTCGCGGTGGCCAAGTAGGTGATTTCCTTCCTCCTGTTTTTGTTTCTTTTGTTTCTTCTTTTCTCTCTTTCTTACATTTCCTTGACTGTGATACCAAGTATACTGTTAGACCTTGATAAATAATTTCTGACTTGACTTTGTTCCAGTGCAAACATGCTTTTTGCATTTGCATGGTATTTTATAAATATCACAATTTTGAGAAATGCTGGGAATGCTTTCTGTTGGAAAACATTTTTTTTTTTGCTTTCCAAAGATATATCTACTAGGATGAGACTAGGAAACAATCACAATTTTAAAAATAGGAATGCTTATGGGGTCACCCCAAGAGTTCGAAAGGATAACATACCTATCTGTGACACAGGTATCATTTATTTTTGTTCCTTGAGTGAACCCAGTTCCATATAAAGTTTTTTTTTTTTTTCATGACATAATGCCAATAAATATCTGTTAATGATTAAAGGAACTGAACCATGCAGAACAGTTACGCATCAAATGCTATTTATCCTTCTTTTGCTTTATTAGAGAACTCATATTAGTAGCAAATGACCAATCCTATCATCAGTCCAAAATTGGACTGGAAATTATGAAATTAATAGATTCAGTAAAACATGACCTTTTAAGCAAATGAGGCGTCTGATAAACTTTTCAATTTCTTACTTTAAGACTGTTTTCATATCAAATGAAACAGCTTTCATACATAACTGAAATTATATCCATTTATGTAGCGAAGACTGAACCTGTGAGGAAGTGTGTGCCACATACTGTCCGCTGACTGCTTTCTGCCACAGACCTAGGAGCCGTGCAGGTCATGCGCAGGGCCACTGTGGCTCAGGGGGTTGGCTCTGCTCCCCACTCTATACAAGCTATTTCATATCCCAGGGAAAGCAACCATGCATCGTGATTTTGAGCAGATATCTGAACTTGACTGCAGCTGAATTCCAGTGAGAGCCGGGGCTCAGGAAACAACAGTTTGCATTAACATCCAAGTTCTGCTCAAAATATCAACAAAAGCCAAATCCCCCCATTGAATAGGCTCTTTTGAAGTCTTCTCTTGTGAAACAACACTGTTGACGTGTAATTCATCATTAGCTCATAAAAACACTTTGGGAATATAAATCAGGATGGGCTGTAAAATGGAGTCTTGTTGCTTTCAACTAGAACACCCAACCTGGATATCTGAGACCTCCTCTCATTCTCTCTAGCCACTCTGTCGTCTTTCAAGCTCATCTTCCTCCTCATCTGTGCCCTTCTGCTCATGCTCTTGAACTCAGCCTTTCCCTCTGATGCAATGGCTGTGTTTAACAATCTTCAAAAGAATACACCAACTCCATGTTTAAACGGGAAGACACCCAGGCTCCCAGATGGTGAGGCCAGCCTCGGTCGCACGGCCAGTTGGCAGCAGAGCTGGATGAGGTTTCCTAGCATCCCACTCTGTTTTTTTTTTTTTTTTTATTCCCAGGCTTCTAGAAAGGCACTGTGCTATTTGTAGAACCTCACCTCTGAAAAGACCATGCTGAATGGTTCAACCATTTTCACCTTTTTTTCTGTACCTTTCAAGAATGTGCAAAAAGGATGCAGAGAAAGGGGAACCCTCCTACACTGTTGGTGGGAATCAAGCTGGTAAAGCCACTCTGGAAAACAGCATGGAGGTTCCTCAAAAAGTTGAAAATAGAGCTACCCTATGACCCAGCAATTGCACTACTGGGTATTTACCCTAAAGATAAAAATGTAGTGATCCGAAGGGGCACCTGCACCCCAATGTTTATAGCAGAAATGTCCACAGTAGCCAAACTATGGAAAGAGACTAGATGTCCATCAACAGATGAATGGATAAAGAAGATGTGGTATATACATACAATGGAATACTATGCAGCCATCAAAACCCCGAAATCTTGCCATTTGCAATGCCGTGGATGGAACTAGAGGATATTATGCTAAGCAAAATAAATCAATCATAGAAAGACAATTATCATATGATCTCACTGATAGAAGGAATTTGAGAAACAAGACAAAGGATCATAGGGGAAGGGAGGGAAAAATGAAACAAGATGAAACCAGAGAGGGAGACAAACCATAAGAGACTTAATCCCACAAAATAAACTTAGGGTTGCTGGGGTTTGGGGTGGTAGGGATAGTGTGGCTGGGTGATGGACATCGGGGAGGGTATATGCTATGGGGAACGCTGCGAATTGTGGAAGACTGATGAATCACAGACCTGTACCCTTGAAACAAATAATACATTATATTTTAATAATAAAAAAAAAAAGAATGTGCAAGGAAATCAACTCGAGATGAGGTTAGAAGTCAGGACAGATGTGCGAGTCTGGTTGCAGTTCATTTCTTGAGCTGAGTGCTTTTACTGCTCAGTTCGTGACAGCTCATAGGTCTATGCATGTTTCTGGAAACAAAACACTGATAAAAAGTATATGGAAGAGCAATGACTCTCACGGTGGACTGGCTGGGGAAAATGTGGAAGACGAAACAAGTGGCACCTGGAGTGGCCCCTGATTTTTTTTCTTAGGCCTCAGAACCTAATATTCTATGAATGCCCTTTATGATGCCACAAGTCATCTCTCTCATCCATCTTAAAAATTCATTTTCCTCTTCAAGATCTTTGATTCTGCTCTCCAGGTATGCTGGCTTCCCAGCACCTGCCTAATCTTTGTACCATCAGTGTTGCAGGATCCTGCTTCAAAGCAGGCATTTGCCGAAAATCAGTGATAATCATGCCATGAGCTTGGCCTCCACCCCGGGGCACTTACTTATTTAGTATTTGCTGTGTGCGCTTTCGAACAAGCCAGGGCCCATCTGGATTTAGAATTTCCCTGCATGTCAGTGCTCCAGGGTTCCAACAGTATGTGTGAGGAGGTTTGTAGCTTCTTTTCTAAATGATGGCACGAAACCTCTTTTCTCTCTCTATCTTTTTAAAAGATTTTTATTTATTTATTTGACAGAGGTCACAAATAGGCAGAGAGGCAGGTAGAGAGAGAGGAAGGGAAGCAGGCTCCCTGCTGAGCAGAGAGCCCAATGCGGGGCTCCATCCCAGAACCCTGAGATCATGATCTGACCCGAAGGCAGAGGCTCAACCCACTGAGCCACCCAGGGACCCCCTCTTTTCTCTTTTTGCATTGAATCTGAGTCAGAGGAAGTGATTCTTCTTTAAGGCCTCTCTCTCTCTCTGTCCCCCACCTTTCCTTTTATAGCAGAGGAAGGGGCAGGAGCCCAAGTTTGTACCCAACAGTAGATTGAAAGCCATAGATCCTTCCCCCCTCCCCAGGGCTGACAAAGTGATCTTTTGGAGGTGTTCAACACTCCGCCTTTTTATTATTTCTCTCTCATGTTTAGAGTTGTCTTTTGTCCCTTCCTTCACTGTTCTGCCCACCCCCTCTCCCCAGTTTGCTTTGCAACCGCGTACAAGTCAACCCAGGGTCTGTGTGCGAGACGTTATTTGGTATTACAATTTTATTGAACCACAGAATCTTAACCTTGGAAAGGACCTTAGGTCTCCACCCTTGTTCCCGGGGCAGGGTTCCCCAGCTCACTTCCCCTGCTCTGTGAGCTTTGATGGTGTCTCAAGATAGATCTCAAAGCCTTAGAAAAATTTCCCCCAAATTGAGTTGAAATCAGCCTCTGGGCAAACTTCCAGACATTGTCCCTATTTTTCACTTTGGGGAGTATAGAGACCACGTCTCTCTATAGTTTCAGCCACGAGAAATTGGAACACAGGGATTCTGTTTACCTGTAGTCTAATGTTCTTCAGACTATAAATCAGAAGTTTCCCGACAATTCAACAGACTATTTGTTTCCTTATTTACTTGTTACTGAAGCTAGAGCCCATTGGCCGCTTTTTGGTTTTTCTTTCTAACATCTGCCAGCATATCTGTGTCATTCACAAAGTGTGGCCCCAGGAATTGGCCTGAACGGTCTGGTACTCCTGGTGGAGTTGGTTCAGTCTAGAATAAACTAGTCTTCTGGAGTGTAGCCTCTGCCCTCTTGCTGGTCACTTTTGCTTTCTCCTTTTTAGGACGTGCTTCCCCTGTGAGTTCACAGTGTGGACAACTAGACCCAGTTTGCCAGGGCAGATCCCACCACACTGAGTTTGTACGGCTTAGTCTGGGAAGAGAAGTATAAGACTTCAGGCTTATAATCTCTAGTCAGTTTCTCCTTGTAGGTTTCCAAACAGCTACTGCCTCTGATGATTTCTTCATCTGTCATTTTTGCCTGCCATAGCCAATGCTGCTGATGTCCTGCCCCCATCTCCCCTTGGCCCGCCTCTGCTTTCTCCCGCCGCCCAGGTAGACCGTTACCACTCAAGATGACAGCTTCTTACCTCACATGTCACTGTGCCTCAGAGGTTTTGTCTACAGGCTTTCAACTGCTGTGGGAGCTTGCTTGGCAGAAAGTTCTGGAAGGGTAGAAGATAGAACACCCATGAGGCCCCTCCTCAGCCAAGGAGGGGCAGGAGTCAGTGGATAAATGCCCTAGCTTCCAACTTCGGTCCCCAGAGCTTCCCCAGTGGGAATGAGTCTGGTTTTCCTCAGAAGCAGCCTGATCATTAGCACAACTTTGTGGACTTTTCTCTCCCTTTCTTTCTTTCTCACCTCCCAAGTGACTGACCTGCACCCAAGTCCTTGTCTCAGGGTCTGCTTTGGGAGGAACAAAATCAAGAACCTGTCCTATCCAGCTTTGTGTCTTCTGAAAACTATTCTTCTTAATTCTTCTTCCACTCCTAGAACTCCACAAAGCCCTACAGCGTGTCTCCCAGAAGAGCATCACCCATTAGTGGGTTATGAACTCCAGTGAGTGAGTCAAGACCAACACCATTTTGAAACGAAAATGAAATAGAAACTATGAGAGGGCATGACACCTTAAGTATTGGTGTGTGACATTTATTTTTTGATCATATAAATGTATGTGTTTACTGAGTCACAAGATACAATTTATTTCTTACTGTGGGTTGTGATAAAAAAGAAGTTGAAAAGTCACTGCTTTCGCAATCATGGTATATAAATCAGTATATTTTTAGGGTATTCCTATCAGCTTAAGGTATTACCATCTAGTCACAGGGATAGCAAATGAGGGAGTGTGGCTCTTCCTGTGCATGCTGTGTGCTGGGTCAGAGGGGCATTCTCTGGAGTAAACCAAGGAAGTGAGGTTAATTTGGCCTGATTTATTCTTTGTGAACCAATGCGGATTCCAAATTATCACTGTTTAAAAACAATATCCTGGTTTTTCTGTTTAATAAGATGTTCTTAAACGCAACAGAGGCTAGAATTGAAAGTTTTCATGTCTGTCTTTTTCCACACCCCATAGTTTGACTGGTTTGAAAATTGCCCGTCCTTAGTCTTTGACGCTTCTTTGCTTCCCTGTCATTGTTCAGTGACTGTGAGGAATCGGTCCACAGTCTGCCCTCCATGTTCTTTTAGGTCCCCAGGGGCAGGCTGCCTGGATCTGGGAAGTTGAGCTTGGTGAGGCAGCCCGCAGGGGGCTCCCTACTCCTGTTTCAAGCCCTCTTTCTGTCTTGTGCTTTTTCCCTAGTCTGATGGCGGTCCATCTCCTCAGTGGTGCCCAAAGCACAGCAGGAGTTGAGAAAATCTCCTTTTCGTCAGTTAACCCATTAATGTTTCCTCAGCTTCTCAAGTAGTGCAAAATTCATCTTTATCTTTTTGTCACCTTAAAATTCCTCCTTTACACTAAAATATATGGAATCTGGGCATTTTGTATCATAATAGGATGGACAAGAGGTGGCCCTTCCTGGTCACTAATTAGCAACTCTTCCACCTAACTCTGGGAGTAGCAGGCCACGGTGGAAGCTTCCAGATTCCTGAGAGGGCAAGACTGCATTTAGAGGCGGGTCCTGAAACCTCCCAAACTCTCCCTTCCTGCTTTCCATCCTTGAGACATGACATTTATGTTTTTTTTTCTATTTGCTTTTTTGCAAATAGCTATTGAATAATTGTGAAAGTCACAGAAGGCCTTTGAAAAAATCCCAAAAGACTGAAAAGCATAAAATATAAAAATTAAACCACCTGTGATCTACTACCCAGAGATAAATAACCACTTTTACTATTGGTGTTTGTCTTTCTAGACTCTATTCTATACATACATTCAGGCAATGAAAGCAATGTTATTTATCCATCCATGTTTGGGTAATCTGCTCTTTGTAAACTTGAAATTTGTGGTGGTCCCCTCTCCATTCTAATTAATATTCTTGCCAATGGAGTGTTGGCAACAATTTCAAACATGCTGAAGAGTTGAAAGCATTTTTATGGTGAATAACCATGTGGTACTGATTGGATCCTACAACAATGAATATTTATTATATATGCTTCATTCCAAATCTATCCATGTCTCTATCTATCTAGTGTTTTAAAGTTTAGAAATCTGATTTCCCCACATTAGACATATAGATCTTAGCACCCCTGTGGTTTAGTCTGCATACCATTATCATTTCAATTATTATTTGTATCATTATTTTAATAGCCATATCACAATTTATTTAACTAGTCCCCTCTTTTTTTTTTTTTTTTTTTGAGAAGAAGAGAGAGAGCCAGAAAGAGAATCTCAAGCAGGCCCCACACCCAGTTCAGAGCCCGACACGGGGCTCAATGTCATGACCCTGAGATCATGACCTGAGCCGAAACCAAGAGTCAGACGCATAACTGACTGTGCCACCCAGGCGCCCCTAACTAGTGTCCTCTTGATGGACATTAGAGTATGTTCAACTTTTTGTTAGTATAAACACCATCACAATGGACATCCTTGTTTGTGCACACTTGTCTGATTGCTTCCTTAGGATGAATTTGGAAGTGGCTGGCTCAAGGTTCTTGTGTAGTTTTTCCTTTTTGATATATATATTTTTTAGTTGAGGTGTAATCGATGTAACATTATATTAATTTCCAGTATATAGCATAATGGTTCGATACTTGTATGGTTCATGTGTATTTTTTAAAGATTTTAATTATTTATTTGACAGAGAGAGAGAGATCACAAGTAGCCAGAGAGACAGGCAGAGAGAGTGGGAAGCAGGCTCCCTGCTGAGCAGAGAGCCCGATGCAGGGCTCTATCCCAGGACCCTGAGATCATGACCTGAGCCAAAGGCAGAGGCTTAACCCACTGAGCCACCCAAGAGCCCCATTTCGTGTGTATTTCTAAGGATCTTCATGTGTATTGTCACTTTGCCTTCCTGAAAGACTCTTCCGCATTGTACATCTATAAGCAACGTTTCTATTTCCCCACACTCTGAGCAATACCAGATATTACTGATCTTTTAAAGTTTTTCCAATCTCTTCAGGAAAATATATTTTATAGATTTAATTTATAAGCCTTGCCTCGTTTGTTCTTTCCCAGACTTCAAATCCCTTCTCATCTTGCCATGGCGAGCAGCACTTCCAAAGTCCTTCTCCCCTGGGCAGTCCCCAACTTCTTGCTGCAGAGATGGGAAGTTCCATTGTCTGCTTAAGTGACTTCATGGACATGACCTTGCTTCCAGTTGGCCCAGTTTTGTAGCCTGAGCCCCAAGAGGCCTTTTCTGTCCACTCTGATAACACTCTTCTCAGCCCTTTTCCAGATGTACTGGCCACACAGAAAGTTTCTCCTGAGCATTGGTAGTGGCAATGGTAGGATACTGGCATACATGTTAAGATAAGAAAGTGGGGCTCCTGGGGGGGCTCAGTTGGTTAAGTGACTGCCTTTGGCTCAGGTCATGATCCCCAAGGTCCTGGGATCAAATCCCGCATCGGGCACCCTCTTCTCTGTGGAGATCCTGCCTCTCCCACACCCTCTCCCTCTGCCTGCTACTCCCCCTGCTTATGCTCGCTCACCCTCTGTCACATAAATAAGTAAATAAAATCTTTTAAAAAAATAAAGCAAAAAAGTATTTAGGTAGACATTAAGGAAGGACTGCAGACCATCTGAGAGGTAACATGTTGAAAGCTGCTCGAGAGTAGGTTGGGGATGGCACGGTCTCCAAATCTGAGTCTTCATTGGGACACTCTGTCCTGGAAGCCAACGTCTGCATCAGATTATCTTCCGAGAGCATTTCCAGATTTAAGACTCTCTAATTTCATTGGCAAAGCATGCCTTTTACTTGAAGCCCAAATGGTCATTCTTAAGAACTTTGAGGATAAACAAGTTCTTCTAATTGCAAACAAATGAAAAACCAACCTAACAAACTTTTTGCATCAAAGACATTATAATTTCTCTGGTTAAAAAAAAAGTTTAATTAAACATTGAGTAGAACAAAAGAATATATAATAGGGGCTCATAACAACAACAACAACAGCAATAGATAGCTCTGTACTTACCAGCCAGTTTAATAAAAAGAATATTACCCAAAAAGAACATAGGGTTACCTTGAAGTCCTCGCTTGCTCGCCCCCCCAAATTTATCCCTTCTATCACCTCAGAGGTAACTGATACCCAAACTTCAGGTTAGTCGTTAGTTATTCCTCTGGGTTTCTTTATGCTATTACTGAATATGTGTGTTTGTTTGTTTATTTATTTTTAAAGATTCTATTTACTTATTTATTTATTTGTCAGAGAGAGAGAGAGAGCGAGCACAGGCAAGCAGAGTGGCAGGCAGAGGCAGAGGGAGAAGCAGGCTCCCTGCCAAGAAAGGAGTCCAATGTCGGACTCCATCCTAGGACGCTGGGATCATGACCTGAGCCGAAGGCAGCTGCTTAACCAACTAGGCCACCCAGACGTCCCTATTTATTTATTTTTAAAGATTTTATTTATTTATTTGACAGAGTGAGAGACGGCAAGAGAGGGAACACAAGCAGGGGAAGGGGAGAGGGAGAAGCATTCTCCCTGCCGAGAAGGGAGCCTGACGCAGGGCTCCATCCCCGGTCCCTGAGATCATGACCTGAGCCAAAGGCAGACACTTAATGACTGAGCCACCCAGGCACCCGTGAATATGTATCTATCTCTAACAATATATTATTCACTTTTGCACACTTTTTTGGACTTTTGTATGAATGAGCTCATCCTCCATGTGTTCTTCTGCAACGTGCTTTTCTCACTCAACATTAGATTCTTGAGATTTGTTTATATTACTGCATGTTGTTTCAGTTTGTTCCTCCTGATTACGATATAGAATCTCATTGCATCAATGTGCCATAATTAATTTGTGGTATCTTGGCATGAGTTTGGGTTCTTGATAGTTTTATGTTGCCACCAACAGTGCTGTGCGGAAGGTTCTTGTGCATTTCCCTGGAAGAATGTGCAGGAATTTTTTTGGAATGAATACCTAGGAGCGGAATTGGTGGATCACCGTACACACATAACTTTGAGTTTGTGCAATAATGCCAAATCATTTCCTAAAGGCATAGTACCAATGAAAAATTCGACCACCAGAATGTTTCTACTGCTTCACATCCTTGTCAACACTTGATCTTCCTCGATGTTTAATCTTTTCCCAAACTGGTTGCATCACTGTGGTTTTAACTACTATTATTAATGAGACCTTAGTAATCCTATAATAGCAATAATAATATCATTATAAATACTTACAATAGTGTAGTTATATTCTCCTGGGAGGGTTTTTTCATCTTCCAGTCAGTGCCAGAGTATAAGACAAGAACTTTTCTTTCTAGGCCTGGTACATGGAATAGATTTCTTTCTAGCTTACTCTTTACACTGAGTGTGTAGACCTTTGGTATATCGGTTCTGTGTGTGTGATGAGGGGAGAAGGGAGGTCTCCTCTGAAACTGCCAATCTTGAGTGGGCCTCATCCACGGAAATCAAACCACAATTTTGATACTTGTCCTTGAGATGAGAGGTGATACTCAGCCTATGCTTGTCTGACCAGGTTCCTGCCCTTGCAAAGGTTTTGGCTTCTGACTGTTCCTTCTTTTTTGCAAACTCAAGATGGATTTCAAAAAGTAAACCAGAAAATTCAAAATTTTTAGTTGATTTTTATATGAGCATGGTCAGGCCCCAAGGCCTCCCAAAACTGCCTGAAATAAAGTCCTACTTGCTTGACTTTGAAATTGATTCCCTTTCCAACCTATAGTTACTTTAACTGTGTTTTATGGAATTAGACCAGCACAATCTAGTAGTTTGACGGGTCTAAGGACACTTACACCTTCTCAAGTTCACATACTAGGGAATTCTCAGGGGAGATGGCTACCCCATCACTTGTTCAGGATTTTACAATAAAACAAAGAGTTGCCTTTGCTGATGTGCTAAGATGTTTCCCATATCTTGCCTGCCTTTGGTTTTCATTTGCATTTCCTTGCTCAGCAACTCATTGAAGAGTG
This sequence comes from Mustela nivalis, assembly GCF_964662115.1. NCBI lineage: Eukaryota > Metazoa > Chordata > Mammalia > Carnivora > Mustelidae > Mustela > Mustela nivalis. The sequence goes on from NC_139040.1 coordinate 100,423,676, forward strand.
GCAGTTCTAGGAGACATCTGCCTCCGTGTTCTAAAAATGCCCACGCCTGGCTTCCCCAATGCATCCTTAATGAAGAAAAAGATTCCATACCCAATTTGATTATGCTGTATATAATTTGAATGGGACGTGACTACCATACATCTAGGAAAAACTTTCAAAGACCAATACCACTAAAACAGTTTACTGACAGGTTTTGTAAGGGATGCAAAATAGTGTGTTTCCATTTTCCATTCCCTTTGGATACGCTTCACGTGAATACACAGATTGAATAAAATACTTCCTGTATGTCATCCAGGGCAGTGCGTGGGGTAGAGTCTGTCCGCTGAAGAGTAGGTTCTTTTTTTTTTTTTTTAAAGATTTTATTTATTTATTTGACAGAGAGAGATCACAAGTAGGCAGAGAGGCAGGCAGAGAGAGAGAGAGAGGAGGAAGCAGACTCCCTGCTGAGCAGAGAGCCCAACGCGGGACTCGATCCCAGGACCTTGAGATCATGACCTGAGCCGAAGGCAGCGGCTCAACCCACTGAGCCACCCAGGCGCCCTGAAGAGTAGGTTCTTATTCCTCCTTACAAGTCATAAACACCTATGTTAGGACTCCCTGGTGTCTGCTTTGACCAATAGGCAGAATAAGGTGGTACTACACAGAGCTGCCCCGTGTGATAAAAGGTTAGAGAAATCACTGCTCCTTCATTTCATTTAACTTTCATTTGGCCATTTCCTTCTTACACTGGACTTGTATCTGTTCATCAGAGTGGTGGAAAATAGCTCAGAAAGATATGAGGGTGTGTACTTCCTTCACTGGCCCATGGTTTCTGAGCACTGGTCTTATTCCTGCAGATGGGGACTTGACCAGCTCTACCAGTGCCCTCCCTGCACACTGTCTTGCCTTGACCCTGGAGCTCACTGATGACTTAAGTTGCTGGAGGAAGGACAAAAGGAGCTTGTCACTGCAGGCCCTTCTCCAGCAAGGGGCTGGGAAGGGGCCAACTTGCCAGCAGCCTCCTGTATTGACAAGTTGCAGCATCCTTGATAACAGCCAAGACATAAAAATGGGAATTGGTGTTTGCATCTGGAATTTATGAACTTTGAATTCTTGGACCAGGGGATTCTCAGTAAGAGAAACCAGGACACACGGAGAAATATCCACATCAGTAGGAGTCTCTATGCTAGACCCTAGGTCAGCGGATCAAGACTGCCAACTAGCAGGATGATTGTACTGGAAATAGAACGAGCCTGAATGCCGTGTCCCAGGGTGGTAGGGAGCAGCAGATGTGGGATGTTGCAGGCGCTGGAGGGAGGAGAATGTCCTCTCTTTGTAGTGAGTACTGAGTCACCCCAGGAACATCTGAAGTTCCACTACATGATGATTCAAAATTTCTCTTGTGGACTCTTCGGGGGATCTGATAACCATTTATAATACGGTTTCCAAGGGGACACCAAGTACAAGTTACAAGCAACTGACTTACAATTGTGCTTTTGAGACACTGCCATCTGTCAGTGGGCAGCACTTTGGGTTCCCCTCTCACCAGTGCCTGAAATCTTGGTGGGGTTGGAAGCCACCCTGTGCATCTCTTTGAGCAGGAAGCTACATGTGGTATTTGTTAAATGATGCCAGAAGTCCATTGATCCAAAATATTGCCCCCACTTGCCTGTTCTGCTACCAGAAATTTCTCTCTGAAGATCACAGGGTTTCTACAACGAGAAGGAAGCCATTTTGGGAACCCTTTCTGTAACTGGTTGTGTTAAGGCATTAGGTAAGTATGAGAGTGGACAAATGCCTTAGTTGATCTGTTTAGCAAAGCTTACTCTGTCATCAGTTTGGGATCCCTAGATAAGTTCTGTAATATGGTTATTTTCAAATTCTTTGCTACCTACCGAAGAAAATATATTTTACATCACAATCTAGAACACACACATACATGCACACTGTAAGTCATCCAATCTAAGACTCTTTCAGCTGCCAGAGGCACCATTATTTTGGGTACCATGAAAAAAAAGTGATGCTGATTCAGTGATGCCCTCCCATAGATTATAAAGGTCATCACCATGAGTTTACAGAAATTAATTTTAAAAAATGTGCTTCCTAGAATCCATGAAATGTTATATATATAATATATGCATATATATATATAACAGAAACAAAAGCTTCATAATCCTTTTCTGTGTAGAGTGTGTTATTAGTATTTACTTTTTTAAAACCTATCCTGATCTAAGGTTTTTTAAAAAAATATTTTGTTTATTTATTTGACAGACAGAGATCACAAGTAGGCAGAGAGAGCGGGGGAAGCAGGCTCCCTGCCAAGCAGAGAGCCTGATGATGGGGCTGGATCCCAGGGCCCCAGGATCATGACCTGAGCTGAAGACAGAGGCTTTAACCCAATGAGCCACCCAGGTGCCCTGTGATCTAAGGTATTTTATTCAAAATAAGCTGGTCCCAGTAAATTTGTTCAACAGCACTCATGTGTTTTGTTTTGGGGCATGGAGCCCAACATGGGGCTTGAACTCATGACCCTGAGATCAAGACCTGAGCAAAGATCAAGAATTGGATGCTCCACTGACTGAGTCTCCCAGGCGCCCTGCACATATGTGTTTTATTATATATATATAGAGAGAGAGAGAGAGAAAGAGAGAGAGAGAGAGCACGTGCACACAAGCGAGAGAGAGTGCACGCGCACAAGTGCAGCAGAGGGAGAGGGAGAAACAGACTCTCCACTGAGCAGAGAGCCTGATGCGGGACCCATGACCTGAGCTGAAGGCAGACAGTTAACCGACTGAGCCCCCCAGGCGCCCACACACGTGTTTTAAAACTGAGCTATGGTATTGTTTTGAAATAAGGAATTGGAGGTGATATGCCGAGACCGATTTCTTATTCCAGACCAGATGTCATGCCATAGGTTGGCCATTCATTTCACTCAGATATGAATAGATGGCCTACTGTTTAAGTCAGAACTTTTGCTGGCAAGTAACAGAAACCCGTCTTGAACTAGCCATGGCAAAAAGGAGATTTTATCGTTTCATGTAAAGGCAGGGGTGTGCTGGTGGGCTCAAGAATACCGGAGCTAAGGACTCAAATACTCAAACACCGTGGACTCTCTCTTTATCTCCCTCTTTCCCCTTTGTCTCTGCTTTTCTCTGGTCTTTTCATTCTCACGGACTGGCATTTTCTTTGAGACTTAACATTTGTCATTGACAACTACAGGGCTCATATCTTCCTTCTTTTTTCTTTTTTTTTTTTTTCCTCCAGAGGAGGATCCTCTGGAGGATCTGATTGTCCCTGTGGTCAGGGGCTAGGATAAAGCCATCTGCATGAGAACCACGTGGGTGGCATGGACAATGATGTAATTCTTCAAAGGGAGGAGGCTCATTTCACCCAGAAGGATGCCATAGATGCCCCTCACACCTAGACAGGGGGTAGCACCGGGCTTCGTGTCCTTGGGCTTAGCCTCCCCCAATGAGTATTATGCAAAGCCTGAAGATGATAATTCTGAAAACCAAAATGGCTGTTGGCTCAGCTCCGCCTTCCTTTTTTCCCTAGAGCGCGGGTCTCCCAGTGAAGATAATAGTAACTGACAACAGCCAGTGTGTGACTGTCAGTTCAAGGGCACTGGACAAAAAATGGATGCTTGCACAATCAAGGAGAGAAGCTACCCCAAAGGAAGCCATTCTACCTCCTGTCACGGGCAGAGCTGGTTAAATAAATCATGCATGAAGGCTTCAGACTTAGTCCAGGTTTTCATCCTGGGGTGCTTGAGCTCCATCCTCTGCCAGGGAACCAGAGAATGTTGCCGAAGGACAAAGCCTCAGGTTTTAGCTGAGCAGGCTGTGGCATGTCCCTTGTAGACATTCTCCCGCTGTTCATGTCAGGGCTGTTTGCCGAAAGTGTCTTTCTTCAACCTCCTCCCTCCTTCTGTCTTTCTCTATCTGCCATTTAATCTATATTAAAATATCACTAACTGTGCATTTATCTTTTTTAAAGGTTTTACTTGTTTATTTGAGAGACGGAGCAGGGAGGGGAGGGGTGGAAGGAGAGGGAGAGAGGGGGTCTGAAGCAGACTCTGCACTGAGCACTGGGTTTGATGCCAGGACCCTGAGATCATGACCTGAGCAGAAACCAAGAGTTGGATGCCCAAATGACTGTGCCCCCCACCAGGCGCCCCATCTAGCATGCTCAGTACACATTGCTACACTTTTATTTTATTTTTGTAGTATCTTCCCTGAAGCCTGCTATTCTCAGTTTTGCCATGATGTGCCAGAATTTTGTAAACTATACCACTGGTTTAGTGCCAAGAATGATGTACCAGTTGCCACTGTATTTGGGCAGCTTTCTTGAATCTTAAATACAGTATCTGTTTCTGTAAGTACAGCCTTCACTAAGGGGAGGTGGGTGTCTCATTTGACACTGGTGGGACAGCTCGAACAGATCAGTAGTCTATAAAGGCTTGAGGGGAAGAACCCTTTCTAGGGCCTCTTGGTGGAGGGGTACTTTGTTAATTTCACTGGGGCAGAAAGAGGAAATGAAACCCCACCATATTCCTTGAGGAGTCTGATATTTAGCTGGGAAGACAGACGAACCACATGGGTGGTGTGGGGACACACATCTGAAATGACTTCAGAAAATCCAAAGCAATATAAGATCAGCCCTAACTGAAAAATGTAAACAGAACATATCAGTGTGAAGAGGATTTAAAGTAAAGATTAGAGGGGCGCCTGGGTGGCTCAGTTGGTTAACCATCTGCCTTTGGCTTAGGGCACGATCCTGGGGTCCTGGGATCGAGTCCCACATCAGACTCCCTGCTCAGCGGGGAACCTGCTTCTCCCTCTGTACCGCTCCCCTCCCCCCACCCCTCCCCGCTGCTGCTCACACTCTCTCTTTCTCACGTTTTCTCTCTTTCTCAAATAAATAAAATCTTAAAAAAATAGTAGTAGCTCAGTGGGTTAAAGCCTCTGCCTTCAGCTCAGATCATGATCTCAGGTTCCTGGGATTGAGCCCTGCATCGGGCTCTCTGCTCAGCAGGGAGCCTGCTTCCCTCCCTCTCTTAGCCTGCTTCTCTGCCTATTTGTGACCCGCCCCCCGTGTCAAATAAATAAATAAAATATTTTTAAAAAATAGTAAAGATTAGAAAAGACAAACTAGAGGAACCAGGCTTTGAAATAGCTTTGAAAACAGGCAAGGGACTAAGGAGAGGAAGGGCTTTTCAGGCTGGCTGTGTGAAGGAGGCATGAACACCAGAGACCAGTGGTTGTGAAATTGCACAAGACTTAAGGTCAGAAGAGTTCAGTCCTTTTTCCTCTTAAAATCGACACTCACTTCATTCCCGGAGCGCAGACTACAGTCAAGAGCAAGGTGGCAAAGAGCTGCTGCCCTGCCAGCTTTACGTCCTAGTCCCTGGGTCGTCACTCCTTCTTGGGGTGGCGCCGAGGATCTGAAGAGGCAATGCCAGTGAGAGAGAGAGGCTGGTGAAGTTTACTGCTGTGCCAGACTGATTGGTTATGACTAGTTGGAGGGGAAGGAGAAGGGCAAGCTGATTTGCTGGACTACAGCGAGCCCAAGTCCAGGTTGAAGGTGAACCTAATTCGAAAGCACGTAGTGTACTGTACAGTCGCTCCCTTTTACAGATGAGCAAACTGAGGCTCAGGGAAGGAAAGTGGCTTCCCCAGTCGAGAACATACAGGTAGTAGAGGAGCTAGAACTTGATCCCAGGGCTCTTCCAATTGCATGCGGCCAGCCAGGATGGCGACGGGAGGTTGAAGAAACTCAGGACCTGCTTGACTTCTCATGGCATGGGACATTTGTGTCCCGAACAAATCAGGGGGAAAGCAGCGGCTTCTGTCACTGTTAGAAGCCTTTCTTAGATGGCTGCCTTCATTTGGAGGGAAGACACACAGAATGAACAGGACAAGGCCATTCTTTATGCGTTTTCAAAATATTCAGAATCACTGTTTTTCCAAAAGGCATATGTTCTATGCATAGGAAGACATATATTCTACAGTGGCCTATCATTAGGGTGAATGTGTTATTAATTGTCCACTTCTGAGTGTGAAAAGCAGTGCTGTTGATAATGCTGGGACAACAGACGCGAAATGGGACTATCTCTTGCAAACCAGGGACACCCTACCACATACACACCCATGTAACTGAAACAAAGTTGCACAAAGTAGTATTCATCTTTAATATATGTAACAAGGTGTGATATTTTCTTTTTTAAAATTGAAGTATTGTTAACACGCAACATTACATTAGTCTCAAGGCCAGGATGTAGTCATTAGACGAGTCCATACGCGTCTATACGTGAATCTGTGCTCAGCACAGAGGTAACTGCCACCTGTCACCAATGTTAATTACAACACCATTGACTGTATTCCCTATGCTCTCTATGCTGGCCTGTCATCCGTATGACATATTGATTTAACTAGAAGCCTGCAAGCCTGTACCTCCCACTCCCCTTCACGCATTTTGCTCATCCCCCCTTCTGGCAACAATCAGTTTAGTCTCTGCATTTATGGGTCTATTTCTGCTTTTTGTTTGTTTTAATTTTTTGATTGTGCATATAAATGAGATCTGTGGTATTTGTCTCTATCTGACTTACTCCATTTAACATAATGTTGTCTAGGTCTATGCATGTTGTTGCAAACGGCAAGACCTCATCCTTTATGGCAAGGTGCGATATTAGTCTGTAATATAGAATTACATATATAATATAATATATAATGTGTACATATATATGTACCACATTTTCTTTTTTTTAAGATTTTATTTATTTATTTGACAGAGATCACATGTAGGCAGAGAGGCAAGCAGAGAGAGAGGAGGAAGCAGGCTCCCTGCTGAGCAGAGAGCCTGACGCGGGGCTTGATCCCAGGACCCTGGGATCATGACCTGAGCGGAAGGCAGAGGCTTTAACCCACTGAGCCACCCAGGTGCCCCCACATTTTCTTTATATGCCATATACATACATATATACCATATCTTCTCTTCCTCTCTCTCTCTCTCTCTATCTATCTATATATATATATAAACACACCCACAGCCACACCACACCTTCTTTTAACCATTATCTATCCATGGACACTTGAAAATCTTGACATTTTCAATTCTATTTCCCTACAAAAGTACCATATGACCCATTAAATTGGGTTGAAAGTTTGCAACACGCAACTCTAGTTGATTGTTGGTACATGTGAGGGGCTTGGGATGATGATGGAGAAAGAAAAAGAGGGGGCATATGGTGAAGTGAATGTCTGAGATGTACTATAAACTTGTCACTTCTGAACATTTTGATAAATGTGCTCCCCCAAGAAAGACACTGGTAACAAACATTTCCTTCCATCTATTCCTCATGATTCGCAAAAGGTTTAGATCGATCTTTCTGGAATCCATGTGTTCCACTTGGAGCACGTCTCCTCCTGGTGTACTTGCTCCCTCCCACCCCTACCCGCACCCTTTTTCTTAGCTTTGGGCTTTCATCTGTTAGCCTGCCATTGATTTAGAGCAGTAAGGCTTCCAAGGACAAGTGGCTCATTTATAGTTTCTGGCCCTTTGTGTACTTTTTCTGGGCCTGCATCTTGAAGTTGAAGCCGATGGTCTTGTAGAGCTAAAGTGTTGTCTCTGCTGTGCTCCTTTAAACACACACATTTATACACAGCGTCTGGACATTGCTCGTCTGTCTCAGAACTTTGCCAAGACCTAACAGAGCAGATCTTGCCTGCCGGTCAGGCACGTGGGACTCACTCCTGCCCCTCCTCAGTGTTAAGAAACATTTGTAAAGTTACCCATGGAGGAGAAAAGGGTTACCACTTTCCCTTCTGTCTCACCTCCTTCGGGGTCCCCCAAAATGTTTGAACACTCATACATGTGCTACCAAGAGCCACAAAATGAGAGACTTGGGAATAATACTTCACAGCAATAAAATAACTTTCTGTAGGTTCCCACTTTGTAAAGATCTTGAGATTATGAAGGCATATAGGGGAACACAGAGATTTTCCAGCCTCAAAGGATATGCTATGGTAACATATTGAACCTGAAAGTCACCTTTTCCTAAATAAATTTTATCATCTGATCATCTGAATCCATTGACTAAATTTGACAATAGTTTATTTTACTACAGAGGGTTGAGTACATGACCTTTCCTGGTATTTACACACACACACACACACACACACACACCCATACAAGATGGTTTAGATGGAGGAATTTGAAAACACACAGAGAAAACTTTGGTAGCACTAACGCTCCTGACAATGCTTAATGCATTAAAAAAAAAAAGGTACTTGTAAAAATCATGTAAAAATAAATAGTACTCTGAAATACCAAAAAAATATATATATAAATAAAAAAAAATTCTTGAAAAACTTATCAGGCCAGATAAAAGTTTGTCACATTTTAATAGTTTTACCAGAAGCTCATTGACATGCACAGTGTCTCAGGGCACTAGAAGCCTAATTAAATAGAAGATGTGATTATGAACCATCAAATAAGAAGCCTCTAAAACAAACCAAGGATGGTAGAAACTATTTTAATTTAGTATGGTATTTTGAAAACATATACATATGACATTTAGCCTTTCCAGCAACCCTATGAGGCATGGCCAATTGGGGTGTTTGAGTTTTAGGGAGATTCAATGGCTGTCTTAACTTGGTTCCCGGGAAGCTGAGCCTGTGGCTTGTTGACAGACTGTTCTCAGGGAAAACCTATAAGTGATGGAGAGGAGCAAACGAGAGCCAAGTGAGACCGGTCTCAGGTCAAGTCTAGCCAGAAGATACTCAAAAACTTGTATTCTGCAGGATTGCCCTCCTGCCCCCATCATTTTAAAAAATGAGGTTAAATTGGGGGCACACAGTAGTCACTATTCTATAGAAATTCTGAAATCTGCCCAAATTTTGGTAGTTACTTGGTCATGCCTCACAGTCTAGAAAGAATTCTTTTCTTTCTTTCTTTTTTTTTTTTTTAGGATTTTATTTATTTATTTGAGAGAGAGCGAGCAAGAGCAAGAGAGAGCACACAAGCAGGGGGAGCAGCAAGCAGAGGGAGAAGCAGGCTCCCCGCTGAGCAGGGAGCCCCACTTGGGCTTGATCCCAGGAGCCTGGGATCATGACCTGAGCCACAGGCAGACGCTCAACCGATTGAGCCACCCAGGCATAAAGAAGATTCTTTACGATTTTTCCTACCCTCTTGGCTTTTGATTCCACCCTCTGAGCATGCTCTCTTTTCTCATGAAAGGTCACACCTGTTGACAGCTAAGCAGTCTTGTGAGCCTGCTTCTTGACTGTAATGTTTTTACAGTCATGCCAGGGGTATTTCTGCATGTGTAACTTATTAAGAACGCTGTGGGTCTCCTGTGAATCTTCTTGGAGTTCCTTCAACTAGACAAAAGCCATACCCATACATTTTAGAGATATAGATTCTTTTCTGTTTGATTGAGAGGATCTATGAGACACATCCTTAATCTCTTTCAGGGGCCTATTGTATCACTGAAGGGATTCTGAGTCGCCATCTTGATTTAACCAAGAATTTGACAGTCATATCTTTGGCTTCATCTTTAGACTGTGTTTTCCTGGCAGTGCCCCGGATTTGATCTTTGTTCATAAGCCATCCAAATGTCCTTTATACTTTATTATGACTGCAGTGTAAACCCTTTGGCAAATCATTTGCTAGCACTAAATTATCTGGTTCCCACAAATACCCTATGGCTTCCAATAGTCACAATACATTTTTCTGGGGTGCCTGGGTGGCACAGTCAGTTAAACATCCAGCTCTTGGTTTTGGCTCAGGTCTTGATCCAGGGTCATGAGATTGAGCCCTGCATTGGGTTCTATGCCCAGTGTGGAGATTCAGATTCTCTTTCCCTCTCCCTCTGCCCCTCCCCCGCCTGAAAAATAAAATAAAATAAATAAATTTTTAAAAAAGATTTTATTTATTTATTTGTTGACAGAGACAGAGATCACAAGTAGAGCAGGCAGAGAGAGAGGAAGGGAAGCAGGCTCCCTGCTGAGCAGAGAGCCCGACGCGGGACTTGATCCCCAGGACCCTGTGATCATGACCTGAGCTGAAGGCAGAGGCTTTAACCCAGTGAGGCACCCAGGTGCCCAATCATGGAGACTTTTTTTTTAAGATTTTGTTTATTTATCTTACAGACAGAAATCACAAGTAGGCAGGGAGGCAGGCGGAGAGAGAGGGGGAAGTAAGGTTCCCCACTAAGCAGAGAGCCCAATGCGGGGCTCGATCCCTGGACCCTAAGATCATGACCTGAGCCGAAGACAGAGGCTTTAACTCACTGAGCCACCCAGGCACCCCAAAATAAATACAATCTTAAAATACGTTTTTCTAAACATCCAGATCTCGCCAGGATTGTCACATTTCATCTTCATGTACTGAAGCTGCACCAAGCAGGATAAACCATTGCAGACACAGGAGCATAAGGACACATGATTTATGTGTCATAAGAAACTTAAGGGAATTTTTCTCTTTCCTTCCAACATTTGTTGACTACCAATCCTGAATCCTATGTTAGATATACAAGACATATTAGATGTGGTTCTCACCACTGTGCTATTTAGAGACATAATTTATCTTCATAGTTTTCTTCTTGAATTAAGTCTAGACTACTATGCTGTCTAGTATGGTAGCTACTAGCCACATGTGGCTATTCAAATTTAAATGAAATGACATAAACCCACTCTGTTTTCCTGTTGTACTAGCCATATATTTCAAGCGCTTAATTGACCACATATGGCTAGGGGCTACCCTGTTGGCCAGCACAAATAGAAAACATTTCCATCATTGCAGAAACCTTCTATCGACATCAAAATCTAGGGAAAAAACAATAAGATCTAGTAAAGGCAAACATTTATCTCTGCTTTAAATATATTTTTCTCTCCTCTTCTGTACCGAAATGAGTCAGATATCAAGGAGATACTGCATGTGTCCTCAGTAAACATTCAAACATCCTTTAAAATAAAGAATGTTGGCTAATTGAACATAATAATTTAAAAAATTTTAAAAAAAGAATGATATAAAACTGTGGTTCTTAATACTTTCTGGATCACAGACCCTTATTAAAAATCTAATGAAGGGCTTTAAAAAAAAATCTACTGAAGGGGGGGCACCTGGGTGGCTCAGTGGGTTAAAGCCTCTGCCTTCAGCTCGGGTCATGATCCCAGAGTCCTGGGATCGAGCCCCGAGTTGGGTTCTCTGCTCAGCGGGGAGCCTGCTTCCCCCTCTCTCTCTGCCAGCCTCTCTGCCTACTTGGGATCTCTGCCTGTCAAATAAATAAAATAAAATCTTATAAAAGAAAATAAACTTTAAAAAAATCTACTGAAGGTTAGCAGCTTTTTCCCCTGGAAAGTGTATTTATGTAGCAAAAGGCATACCCGATTACAGGGGTTCATGCACTTTGCGCACAGAGCCTTTCCGCTGATCCTCTAGGATGCTGGGGACTCAGATTAAGAATCTCTACTGTAAAGGGAATTTTATTTTTCTATTGGCTTTTGGGATAAAATTGATGATGCAGTTTGCTATTTAACACAATGACTTTTGATAATAATAAGAGTATATTTAGAATAATGAGGATGAAGGGAAAAATAGAAATTTCCTACCAAAAACTAAGAATGCAGAGCTCTCTTCAAAATAACTAAAAAATAAGCCCAGCCCTTTGAGTTAAAAATATAACATAGAACCGGCAGATCTGTCCATTTGGATCATGTGTCACAATCAATAAAGAAATATAGAGTTTTAGGAAATTGGCTGTATTTTCATTAGTCTCCAATGCTTCCCCCCACCCACCTTGAGAACACGTTTGGGTGACGGAAGAAGTATTCTCCTAGCCTTCTAAAACTGAAGTTCCTGATGTAATTCTAATACATATAATAGATATTTCTTAAGAGCGATTTGGTGCCCCAATGATACGTGGACGTTCAGAATGATAAGGTGGGTTTCAGTTGACCAGAAAGACCCATATTTGAACTTTGGAGGAGAGGAGTGGCTGTTTCTTTGGAAATCTGTTGACGTAGATGAAGTTTCTGCAAGGAGAGCAGAATTATAAATGGAACTGGCTCCAGGTAGGGCTGAGGGACAGAAGCCTTCATGGCACCGAGTTTCTGATTTCTGAGCCAATGTTGAATTTGTGTTTGTGTGGAAGAAGCACTGAAGCATTCTTTCCAAAGAGTGGTAATCCGAACCATATGAGGACTGATTAATGGTTGTCATAATGAGACCTTAGTTAACCAGAATTCTAGAGGGATAGACTTTTCATAAATCAAGAAGAACATGTTAAGGACCCTTCCTCTGTCCTCCCCACCACCCTCTCTTTTTCTTCCTTCCTTTCTTTTCACTGCAAACCTGTGGAACATCCCCGATATGTATGAATCTCTTTTAGTACTTATTAAACTTTAGTAAGTAAAATCTGCTACACGTAAGTTAGTCTTTAGTCTGATGGCATCCTTCCCTATGTCCATTTTGTAGACTGGTTATTATTTTTTATAGAAGTCAGTGCGTGAGTTTAGGCTGAATATAAACTGGACACTTTCAGAGAGGGATGGCTAGTATTCATTTATTTTCTTTTTCCCTCTTTTATCCCCTGTCAGTAATAGGCAGTTAATTTCCCATTCATTTGTGTATCGGTTTGGATACAATCAGTTACAAGTAATAAGCAACATTCTTTACAAAAGCCTAAATCAAAAGGACATTTCTTGTTGACCTAACAAGAAGTCTGGAGGTAAGATGTCTGAGCCTGATTTAGTAGCCCAATAAGGTATATCACAGACCCCAAGTTCTTGTTATCCTTCCACGGTGTGGTCCACAGCTGAAAATCTTTAGAAGTCCCAACGTCTTATCTCATGGTTGCAAAAGGGCTGCCATAGCTTCTGGCATTTACCTTTACACAGTAGCTTCAAAGCAGGAATCGAGGAAAGAGGGAAGAAGAGTTTTCTCCCTGGGCAGTTTTCTCTTTTCATCAGAGAGAAAATCTTTCCCATATTCCCCCCAAATTGGACTTCTTTCTTGTCACTGGCCAATCCTGAGCTTCATGCCTACCCTGGCAACGGTCATTGGCGATTTGTGGTTTAAAGTCATGGTCACTCATCTCCTAGGGAAGGGCACATTGCTGCCGAATAGGACATTGCTGGTCTTTTAGCAAGAGAAAAGAGAATGGCTGCCAGGCCGCCAATCCACAGCTTTTGGTACACCCAGATTGGTCTTGCTTTGGGGGTCCCACCTTCCTTGGCATGCCTGCCGTTGGACCACGAGAAGGCCATTTGCTGTTGGGCTGTCAGTGCTAGGGAAAGCCATGCTAGTGGGTTGGGATCTAAGCGGAGGTGGGTGGACCCGTGTCTGTGAGCTGCGGCTAATCAATTTGCTCATCAGGGTAACCTCTGCCAAGATTCTGAATTGAGGTGATCTGCATTGTCTGCCTCGCAGTCTCTAAGTTTAGTAAAAGCAACAGTGAGAATGCTTGTCTCCCCTTCTGGCTCATTATAAAGACCCTCGTCACAGTGTAACCTAGAGGTTTCCTCTCTTGGCCAAACATCTCCCACTTTCCCCATGACACTTGAGTGGAGCTCGTGCTTTTGACTTGAGCTCGTGGTGTGACCACACACGGAGCGTACTCCTAACGGCCCTGGAGGCAAGGAGCAGGGTTGGAGCTCACAGTGGGAGTTACGCGGGCGCAGGTGAAGGGGATCTACCCAGAGTGTAGAAGTTCAGCTTCTGGCAACTGGTCCTACACTTGCTTGTGTGGCAGTCCTTTTAGACGCGCATCAAGGCTTTGGGATGTGAAGACTTGGCGGTGGGGAATGAACCAGAAATATTAAATACCACAGTCCGCCAGGTGCAGTCTTTCACAATTGTTCAGTACGTTTTTAGAAATTTCAAAGTAATGATAGGCTCAATGGAGAAAACCTGAAAAGCAGAGAATAAAGGGGGAAATTTTCACCCATGAGTTCTGCTCGAGCATGGAGGCTTCTGGTATGTTGTTCCAGCCATCTTCCCCATTTCTTTCCTTTTCTCCCTCCTTTCCTCTCTTGCTTTTTTTAAATAAGGAAGTAATTCAAGTATAAGTAAATGATTCACCCTGTAGACTCAACTGATATTCATATTTTCTTCAGGTTTGTTTTTTTTTTTTTTGCTAAGATATAAGATGTCAGTGGCCCCCATGTATAGCATGTATAGCATCCTCTCTGCCCAGAGGAAACCACTAATCTGAAGTTGGTGTATATTTTTCCAACCCATTGTCAGTTTCCTGCATATCTATGGGAAACATATATTAGTGATTTTTGCATTTTAAGATGTGACATAATTGACGTCACACTATTTATTATGCAACTTGCTTTTATTCTCTGTCCATGATTGTGTATGTGATTCCACCTTGTTTCATGTAGATGGAATTCAGCCATTTGAGCGGTGACAGCTGTCTATCATTTGAACACCCACCCCCTCACCTCCCCGTTTCCTTCTAGAAATGGGTTTATATAGTTGTTGTTACTAGAGGCAGTGCTGCCCTGAGCATTCTAGCGCATGACTGTCTTTGCATTATGTGGGAGTTCCTGAGGCCATCGTCTAACAGTGGGAGGGCTGGGACGCCTGGGTGGCTCTTCCTTTGGCTCAGGTCATTGTCCCAGTGTCCTGGGATCGAGCCTGCATCGGGCTCTCTGCTCAGTGGAGAGCCTGCTTCTCCCTCTTCCCTTGCCTGCCATTCTGCCTACTTGTGTTCTCTCTCTCTCTCTCTCTGTGTCAAATAAATAAATAAAATATTTTTTAAAATAAAATAAAATAAAAGTGGGAGGGCTGATTTGAAGGGTAGTTTCACGTGCAGTACCCAGGATATCTTCAACCTCACTGTACCAGCTCTACTCCACTGGCTGATCTTGAGAATTCCACTGTCACAAAATCCTTGCCGGTGAGGTTTGTGCCGATCTGATGAGTGTGAATTGGAATCTTGTTCTATTGCGCCCTGATGACCAGCGAGGTTGAGGATTCTTTGATATTAACATGTTGTGGCTCCAAATCCAGGAGCTTTGTGCGTATGTATCCTTCCCCCCCGCCCAGGGGACTCTTTCCTTTATTTATCCTGGTTAGTATTTCTGTCATCTGCATGGCAAATATTTTCTCCCAGCCTGGCACGTGTCTTTAAACGTTGCTTATGTGTTTCTTATTGCACCAAAGTTTTACATTTTAGTGTGAAGTGTAGCAGTATTTTCCTTTATAAGTGACGGTTTGTATGTTTGATTTAATAGTCTTTCCCTAACTCGTGACCATGCAGATGGTCTGAATTTCCCCCCAAATGTTTGGCTTTCAAACGTGGGCCTATAAACTCTCTGGAAATTATTTTTTTGGTATGGTGCGAAATAGGACTTATTTTTTTTTTGTATGTGCATATCCATTTAATCCTAGCATATTTATGGACCATTCCCCCTGCTGATAACAATCCTGCCTTATTGTATTCCAGTTTGACATATGTGTGTCAGTGTTATATTATGTGTGTGTGCGCGTGCACGTGTGTGTAGCTTTATACTTCATTCTGTATGTAGTTTACAATATTTGCTTTTCTGCTTAGTTGTATTTCATGTACATTTCCCTATTCCAAACTTGATTAGTGAATATATAATAGCTTGTTGATAGAGGATAATTTGTTTGCTCATTCCCCTATTAAATTTTCCCTATAGTAAATAATATATGAAGAAGGTGTCTTAGAATGCTGATGGACCAGCAGGATGGGGCTGTACACCCGCCTCTCCAATAGGTCCCTTCCCTTCTCTATGGAAGGTACCCCCGCCCCCTTGCAATTACACATCTCGAGCTGTTTATCCATGAGTGAGTGTCATGGTGGTCCCAGAGATGCCTGGATCAGACGTTCCTTCAAGGAAGGACCAGTGGTCTCAGCTGGAGGCAGTGCTGGTCTTGGCCAGTCATCAGCTTTCAGCCCCTTCAGAGACAGCCTCCGTTGTTGGAAATGCTTGACCCATGTTCACATCCTTCCAACACAGGCCCTACCATTTCCGCCCAGCTTGAAAGGCTGTCATTGGGCTGCCATCAAAACTTGACCTCTTCTCTCCAAACTTGCTTCCTTCATATCCCTTTCACAGGTGTTGATGATCCCTAATAAATTTCCTGTGCCCCAAACTCCATCCCCAAAGCTACTTTCCAAAGAATCCAACCTGTGACAGTTGTCCTCTTTGCTTTGAATCAGGAATAAGTCCAGAGTCTCTTACTGCCTAGATAGATTGTCTGGAGGCCAGGATGACAGGGGGGAAAAGGGAAGTGCTCTTAATGAGCTAGATCCCTTGACCCTTACTGGGAGATAGGCCATACGGAGATGAAGAATGCAACAGTTCTTAGAGAATTCCAGTCCAGCTCTGAATGTGGAGAGAAATGGAGACAGGGTGGGAGGGGTGGGACAGCAGATTCTGAAACACTTTTAATATATTCAGAATGTATTTTAGAAACTAAATTTCTTTGAGTTACATGCATAATAAAGTTTATTTTCCATTGTGAAAGTAATACATGTTTATAGTAGAAAATTTAAATGAGAAGGAAGAAAAACATCCAATTATCATAGGCTCTTTGATACATTATTTTGAATTTGATTGTTTTACATTGTTATAAATCACACCATTCGTATAATTTTGCTGTGACACATTGTTCACTTAATGTGATAACATAAGTTTTTTCCACACTATTGTATCTTTTTATAAACATTATTTTTAATGGCTACATGACATTACAATCCAATGAATCCAATGAATGTACTATGGTTTATTTAACCATGTGATTGACTACTTGGTCTGTGTGTAATCTTCTGCTATTATAAGTGATATCGCAAGAAAGTCTTGGTGTGTAAATTTTTTTCCAATATTTAATATTCTTTCCTTGGGATAGATTCCCAAGAGTGGAATGACTGGATAATGGGGTTTGAACATGGGCTTTTGATTTATTTTGTTAGATTGCTTTCCTGAAGGGTAATACTGGTTTTCATGTTCACTTTTTGATATTGAGAAAGGAACAGTTTGTGTAACTTTGTACCTGTCTTGATGGCCAGAGAGCTAGTGAAGAACCCTGGAGCAAAGGAGACCATGGAACTGGGCTTGTCTGGTTGGGGAGTTGGGGCCTTTTTCAAATGGACATGGTCCAGGCTTCCTCAAGTTCCGACTTTGAATTTCCACTCTATCTCTCATCCGGAATACATGTGGAGCAAGGACCATTACTCCTTTCCTTCTCCTGTATGGGGATTTGAAAAAATCTCATAGTAGAGAATGCCCTCCTTGCGCTTGTCTGTTATGCTTGCAGGCCCCTGTAGGTAAACATGGGACCAAGATGGTGCCAACTCCGTGGTCAGTTATCAGACCAGGAAGTCTACAGGGAAAGATATGATATGTAAATTTAAGACTCCAGTTTTGAAGTTTGGGCCCTGGTACTACTTTAAAGACGAAGAACCTACCACTTACTGGAATCCAATATTTAATATTCTAAACATGATTCAGTTCCAACTTCCAAATGAGTTTAAATCTTAAAATTAAATACAGATTTTCTCTTGGAGGCTGTGGTTTTCAAGGACAGCAAGATTCATTAAGAAACTTTACTTCAGCGATGCTGTGGTGAGAGGCTCTAAATAAACATCCAGATTGTTGATTTCGGCCTTCATTTCCTACAAGTATACCAAAGTAGCCTTGTAGTTCTTCTGCCATTAAGATAAGAGATTTGATTTTCCTCCTTATCCTCCACCTAAATTCATTTCACAAGACAGATGGACTTTCAGATACCACAAACACTCAGTTCGACTGAGTTTTCTCTGACTGCTGGAGAAAATGTAGGCCATGTCTGAGTCACACACATTTTACTGCGTGTCCCCTGGCGTGAGAGTCATATACGTTGGCGTCTTCTCAGAGTGAAGCTGACTTTCTATTCTGAGTCCAGAATTTCAGTTGGCACACGGTGATTCCAAAAACAGTTGGAGACTCATTTTGATTGGCTCTGGCAATCTCCACCCAGCCAGGTTCACTCTGAGAGGTCCCCTGTCCCTTCATGAATGGCCATGGAAGCTTTCACTCTCGGCTCTGCGTTCTAATTGCCCCTCTCGCATGACTGTGCCAAAGCAATGCTTCAAAATAGTCGTCCATATCAGGTGGCTTTTCTTGCTGCAGTTTCTGTTCTTTTTTATTGTAGGATCTGGAGACTCACCGCTAGAAGATGATGAAGTCGGGTATTCACACGCTAGATATAAAGGTGAATGCTTTGCTTGTGTGCTAATGAGGGACTTGCTGGTGCCAGGAGAACTTTCCTTTTTGCCTTGCAGAGCAAACTATAATAAAGTGACCAGACAACCAACACATTTAAGTGCGAAATATATTGAAAAATAAATAAGCTTATGCTCCCATTTAAAAAAAATAAAAAGGAAAAAAGAAAAAGCATTTAGAATTTTCTGAAGTGCTGTCCTTCAGCACCCGGTGGTCATTTTATTCTCCTAAGTTTCTTTACTGTCTTCACCTCTGCAAAGCCAAGCTCTAGCTGATGAAAGTGAAAATCAAGCCATGAATTCTGCCTGATTCATACATTACAGCTAGAATGGTCCAGAGTAGACCACCCAAGGTCAGATCTGGACCCCATGCTGCTAATGTACTGAGATGAATGGGGAATGAGAAAACTTGATTTTCATAAGCTCATTTCACGGTGCTCTGAGTCCAGCTTGACTCCTGAAATGATTAAGTAAAGTGTGTTGTCCAGTGAAGCTTTAAACTCATGATAAAGAACTCCATCTCTACACACATCCGGCCATCCACCCCCCCACCAGGTATAAAAAGCCTAATCAAGAAGCTTCTGTACAGGCTCAGGTAAGTATGTCCACAAGTGTTTCTACTGGTGAGTCGTTTCTTTGAAGCTTAAGGAGCCCTTGGTAAAGGGAAGGTAAATTCAGATTGAAACTGAGGAAGAATTGGTTAATAAAGTTCTGTTGTGGCGTCTCGCCCAGGAAACTTGCCCACAGTCTAGCAAGAGGACACTGCCCTGTTCTGTGGCGACATGTCTAAGCTGTGGGAGAGTCGGGATAGTACTGGTCAGCCTTTGGTCATAGAGAGTCCATTAGCTGTTTTCCATTAGGAAATAGCATTAGAGTCCATTGGATTGATGTAAACAATCTAATATAATGACTGGTGCCTATGTCCAGGTGTATTTCCCACCATATTCCACATTTTCGTATACTCTGTGAATGCAGACAGACCCTCATTCTTACACACAACCTCTACATTAATTGCCTCAGGAATTAACCAATCAAGTAAAGGACAAGCTTATTAATTAGATGTTTGGAGGAAGGAGATATTGTGATTCCGCATGCTTCTTAATTAACTGGGAATTTTTTAAAAAAATTTTTTATTTACTTACTTGAGAGAGAGCTAGCAAGAGAGAGCACGAGCAGGGAGGAGGGGCAGAGGGAGAGGGAGAAGAAGACTCCCCACTGAGCCGGGAGCCCAGTGCGGGGCTCCATCCTGGGATCCCGTTATGACCTGAGCCGAAGGCAGACGCTTAACCGACTGAGCCACCCAGGTGCCCTAACTGAGGGCTTAAAAATTTTTTTTCTGTGAGTTCCTTGTTGAAAAATCTTCCTAAAACACATGCATGCACATATGGACATTCACTTGTACAGTAGAAGTTGTCTAGTGCCCTCAGCTCATTGTTCCTAATGTTAGCCCTCACCTCACAGCAGTGTGAGTGTGGGAGGTAGACCAGATAGCTAGTGCCTGTCCTAGAGTTTTAGGAATAAAACTGTCTTAGGAAATTGTTTTTATTGTCAGTTTTTTTCAATTGTTTGTTTTTGTTGTTGTTGTTGCTGTTGTTTAGTAACCTCTGTACCCAACCAGGGGCTCACACTCACAACCCCGAGATCAGGAATTATACCGTCTTCTGACTGAGCCAGCTAGGCACCCCAGTTTTCTTTTTTTAAGTTTTAATACTTTGATGCAAACCATTGTAAGCAGAGGGTTTAATTTAGCTCTAGCTCCTCGGGTCCCTGCATGGTGTCTGGCACAGGGCACTTACTCAATAAGTGTTCTTGAGTTAAAGAGAAGAAGAAAGTGAGAGGGAATCAGTGTTTCCGGTGGCCCCAGAATGTGGCAGGCATTGCTTTTTCGATTCTCTTGCATGGAATGCCATCATATGATCACACCAACTGAGGGAAGGGGGAAGGCATGTGGAATATATATCATTATTTCTTATGCAGATGAAGGAACCACTGATCAGAGAGGGTAGGTGACTTGCCCAGAGTCACACAGCTAGCCATATTGCATTGAGGTCTGAAATCCAGCTGTTTTAACTCAATGGCCAGAGTTTGCTAGTGGCTCCTCACTTGTCTGCTGTAAGACACTGTCTATCCCAGGAGCTCCAGTTAACTGGGGTGCTTACCACTTCAGCCTAGGGGGCCGAAAAAACTTTCCCGAATAATCAGTTTAGATTTCTTCCAAAATAAACCCTGTCTTAACGGAAGCAGTGTAAGAGCTTTCTTTCGCTGAACCTCTGTGGTAAATGTTTTGCTCCTGCACTTCAACTCATGGTGCTTTGGTGCACTTCCGATTCAAGTCACTCACTACCATTTTAATTATTATTACTGCAGGGCTGTTAAACTGTCAAAATATCTTCTAGAGATTTCTCTTGGAAAGCAATCCAAAAGGAATTCCTTTTGCGAGTAAATGAGAACAAGATTTTTTTCCCACATGTTGACAATGGCGCACCCTTTGGAGGTACAGTCAACACTTCCGGGAGGATTTGAGGACTCAGAATATGGGACATATTCCTGCAATTTTCAATTGCATTGAAAATATCTCGAACTAGATGAACTCGTGATACATGTATACCCAGGTCATCCTCTCCCGGAAATGCCAGCCTTCAATATTTGTCCTGGGTACATGTGTGGAAAAGCCAACCGTAACATGTGTGCTCAAGGGAAGGTATGCTGCTTCCTGGTAGCTTCTTCGAGAATCGTGTCCCTCCTGAAAAAGTCCAGGAGCTGGAGAATGTGAGCATTTTCAACATGCGAGTGAAGGACAGGCTGAAAATTGGACACGCTTCCCGGGTTTCCATCGGTGGAGTTGTGATCAGGACACAGAATGCACAAAGGATTTGCCCTGGGCTGGAAGGGTTACCAGAGTCTACTCCGTTATCAGCCAGAAGAGGGAGGAAGGAGACAGGCAAGCGTAGGGGTTGGCAAGGGGTAAGGCAGAGTTTGAATCCTACAGCTTTCAAGCCGGATGATGGCACTTTGAACGAAAAGAACTTAATCCACTCCTGTCACTTCTAGATGAGGAATCTGATTCCCTGAAAGATTGAGTGACTTGTTCAGGGCTGCTAGGAGATGACAGAGTTGGAACGGATGCCCCCCGGGGCTTTTGCCTCTGCCTGGTCTTGCATGCACCATACCCTGCCAGCTCAGTACGTTTTCCTCCTCCCTCTCTCTTTGTCCCCGGTATTCACCCCTCCCTCGCCACCCTTCCCCCACCCCCAGCAGGGGCTTAACTTTCTCTGGAGAGAGAGGCAGGAAGGGGGACCCAGCCAGCAAAAGGAGGAGGCACAGAAGCCTTGCTTGTTCTAGAAGAACAAGACACGCAGGGAAAGTAAGAGGAAACGAGGCAGTGGGGAGGTTAAGGAGGAGGGGTGGGGAAGATACAGGTGATTTTAAAGATTTTTTTAATACCACGGAAGTCCTCTGCCGAACTATAAAAAAATGCTTCTCTGAGACCCCAAACAACTGGTGTATAATGGAGTTTCCTTGTAGGTGATCTTGCCTATTACAGTTGGAAAAGAAAGGCAGAGAGAAGGAGAGAGGGAGAGAGAAATATACCTCACTTCCAGTAGTCACAGAAGTCAGTAGGGTCCAGATCTCACTTCTGTTTGAGTAGTAGGCATCTGTGGATTTTTCCAAACTTTATCTTAAGATCTTTTGGTGACAGAAGAAATATCCACAGCTTGGCATGCTAAGCAAACACACCCCAAGGGCTTCTCATTTACCTGTGATCTTGAAATCTACTTTCATGGCTTACCTGGAGCCATCACCAAAGAAGGAACCAGGGTATTTAAAACTGGTTCAAGATTCTTTTATACTTAAAGAAAATAATGGAGACATGTATGCTGTTTTGTACTTGACTTTGGGGTCCAGATGGTTCTCATGTAAAACTGTTAGCACAGACTGTGTGTGTAAAATCCAGAGGAATGAAACTTGGTTCAAGGAAGGTCTGCAGGCCTGGGGCAAACTCCTCTAAGTCTGCTCCCACAGGGTCGAGCCCACAGGACACGCCTTCTGTGCTTGAGTCCTGACTGTAGGCCCCGTGTGGCCACAGTCTCCACAAATATTATAGGATGAAAGTATTAGCCAAAGGAGTTGTGAAGGCGCAAAAGTGAAAAAGCCGTCTGTGCACAAGCCCTGGGCATGGGTCCTGGTCTTCAGGACTGAGAAGCAGTCAGAAACACACCGTCAGAAAATTCCCTGGACAGTCAGACAAGGTGTCCTCCTTTTCGGCCACATGATGGCGCACGCACCCTGCTCGCGGACAGCTCAGGGGCCCGAGAGGCGGGGAGAGCCAGGCAGCTGGAGGGAGGGGGGCTCCTACACCTGGCATCCGTGAGACCGCCACCGGCTGGCTTGAGGGAGCCTGGCCCTGGTCCCCATCGATTGTGCGGTGGGCACTGTGGAAACTTGCCCACCGGGGAGCTAGCCTTGCCCTAACAATGTTACAGCTTTCAGCGAGCACCTTCCAAAGGCACCAGAGAGAGGTTCTGATTTATCAGTGTGATCCTATCTGTGCTCTGGGCAACTCCTAGCCCCAAATCAAGTCACCCCGGTATTCTGCCATTTGGGAACTTTGCCATGTTCCTAAAGAGGGGGCATCACTGGGGACATCTGAAAAGGGGGTTGCTTCCCTCTGAGGAGCAAGTGTTCTGTGATTTTAAGCCAAAATGCTATCCCACGGCAAAACCCTAGAAATCGCAGCTTCATTCACAGGAAGTAAAATAGTATTTCAAATTTTTACAGAGAATATGCATGCAGATTTGGGAAAACTCTACCCAATTATTGACTCCCCTGCCACTATGCACAGATGTTTGGGGTTAGGATTCACAATGATACCAGTTGCCCTCCAAAGAATTCTGTTACCTCCTTCAGGGGTAAAGGAAAAGGAGCAAGCATTTATTGAGTAAGTGCTATGTGCTGGGTGCTGTGCTAGGTGCTTAATATGCATTAATGGGTTCTGTTTGTTCTTCTTAGTGCCCCTGTGACAGAAGTATAGGTATTGACCCAGAAAGGTTAAGTAACTTGTCCAAGACCACACAGTTAGTAATGGAAGAACCTGGGTCTGTAGTCAGATATGTCTGATACCTAGTCGTATAATCATAACCTCCCCACCCAGAGACACCTTAAAGACTCCTTTTTAAAAGATTTTATTTATTTATTTGAGAGAGATAGAGAGAGAGGGAACATGAGCAGAGGGGCAGAGGGAGAGGGAGAAGCAGGCTCCCTGCTGAGCCGGGAGCCCAGTGTAGGGCTTGATCCCAGGACTCTGGGGTCATGACCTGAGCCCAAGGCAGACCCTTCACCAACTGAGCCACCCAGGTGTCCCCACCTTAAACACTCCTTAAAAGATTCCAAAACCTGGGGCAAAGCCAGCCAGGGACTTGGAGAAAGAGGAGACCCATTTTCTAAAGTTGTGCTGTCCTATCTCTCCCCACCTTTGTTTCTGCCACCTGCAGATACCCCATGGTGCTCCCCCATCAAG
Source organism: Mustela nivalis (assembly GCF_964662115.1). Taxonomy (NCBI): domain Eukaryota; kingdom Metazoa; phylum Chordata; class Mammalia; order Carnivora; family Mustelidae; genus Mustela; species Mustela nivalis. The sequence continues at coordinate 100,447,414 of NC_139040.1, forward strand.
GTGAAGTATGGGGATGTGTACTGCAGGGCCCCTCAAGGAGGATACTACAAAACAGCCCTGGGGACTAGGTGCGACATTCGCTGCCGGAAGGGCTACGAGCTGCACGGCTCTCCCCAGCTGGTGTGCCAGTCAAACAAGCGGTGGTCCGACAAGGTCATCTGCAAGCGTGAGTAGCCCGGCCCAATCAGGACCGAAGTTCTTGTGCTCTGAGATTAGGCTTTTTTTGTTGTTGTTAAAAAGCTGAAGGTTGCATGGTCTCTGATGAGAACACCCCCCCCACACACACACAGTGGGCAGATGCCAGTGGGTTTGGAAGATGTGGTTGGAAGAGTGATGACACCTTTCAGACCAGAAAGTGTGATGGACTGTTTGGGCAACGGGGCGAGTACAAAGGTTGTGTTTGTTCAGGACATGCTAGCCAGCCCCTGGAAGTGTACTGGGGATCTAGAAACAAAACACACACATGCTCTGCTGTCAAAGGTCTCCGAGTAGCAGCAGAGAGCAGGGGAGAGACACACATCGCACCAGAAGCACCAGGAAGGGAGAAGTCACCAACTTGTGTCCCTAGGGACAGTCTGGTAGTGTTCTCCCGAGGGATGGAGCTTCAGGAGGCAGGGCGAGTGACTGCAGAACACTAACCTGGGAAAGCAACTGTGCCTCGGAGGACAAAGAAGACTAGGAGAGCATTTCAGGGGTGGACATCCAGCTTGAGGAAAAATCACCTCTCATTCAGGCCACTCCAAGAGGCCCAGCATTGTTGAAGCACCTATGAGATGCCATTGTGATTCAAAACAGACACCATTTATTGAGCACGTATTGTATGCCAAGCATCTGCCCTGTGTCCAGTTTTTGCAACAAGTCTACTGACGGGGGGCCGATACGGCAGCCATGTGTCTCAGCCCATGTGTACTATGCACAGTAACTGTGAATATATAGTAGACTCTGAGGCCCTGCTCCTACAGGACTGGGCCTTTTTTGAGGCAGAGAGAGAGCATCCCCACTGGGCCCGTAGCTGCCCAGGATTGACTGGTAAAGGGTTAGGGAAGCCTAGTTTCCTTGCCTGGAGGCAGGCCAAACTCTGGGACTTCCCCTGCCGGGGCACCTTCCCTCCCCTGTCCTATCTTCTTCATCCCTCACTGGTCTCCCTTGGGAGCCCTTTCTAACTAAATCACTTGCACACAAATCCACATCTCAGGGTCTGCTTCTGAGGGACCCAACCTAAAACAGTGGCTCAGCTGGGATGCCAAACCAAGCAGGTCCCATAGGAAACAGTGGGCCCCTTCTGTGTGGCACGCAGCCACCCCTTTGTATCTCGGATTCTGTCCATTGTCTTTCAGTTGACTTGGCACTCACTGTGTTTTCAGCATTTCTGGACTCTGAAAGACTACGGACAAAAACTAAGAAGCTCTGAGTATCCGGTTTTCTCTTTTTCAGAAAAGCGGTGTCCCACCCTGGCCATGCCGGCGAATGGAGGGTTTAAGTGCGTAGATGGCGCCTACTTTAACTCCCGGTGTGAGTACTACTGCTCGCCAGGGTACACGTTGAAAGGGGAGCGGACGGTCACGTGTATGGACAACAAGGCCTGGAGTGGCCGCCCAGCCTCCTGTGTTGGTAAGAAAATACCATTCATTAGGGGGCACATACTTTGGGAGGAGCAAGGTGTGTGTGCGTGTGTAGTGGATTTTAAAGGAAGCATCAACACCCCGGATGACCCAGCTTTGATTTCTTTTTTTTTTTTTAAAGATTTTATTTATTCATTTGACAGAGAAATCACAAGTAGGCAGAGAGGCAGAGAGAGAGAAGGGGGGAAGCAGGCTCCCCGCTGAGCAGAGAGCCCGATATGGGACTCGATCCCAGGACCCTGAGATCATGACCCGAGCCGAAGGCAGAGGCTTAACCCACTGAGCCACCCAGGTGCCCCCCCCAGATTTGATTTCTGAAGCTCTCTTCCTTCCTACTTCTCAGGCCTTTAGCCCAGACCTAACATCAGTCTGTAACTTGGAGCAGACCTGATAGCCCGTGGCTTCGTCTGACTTTTGTTTCTTTCTCGGTTTGCTAATGAGGCCTCTGCAGACTGGCAGAGGGCTGCCTCCGTCCAGGGATCTGCCTGTGGCACTGAGCAGAGTCATTGACATTTGCCAGACCGCCCCGCAGAGAACACCTATGTGCCTTTCAGCTGACAGCTGGAGTTTATTTGTTGTCGATGATTGTGGTCAGCAAGCACTCTGTGCGCTAAGCTGGGATTTGGAAATGTTACCTGACTCAGGGTTTGTTGAGAAATGGTTCTTACGGTGTGGTCCTGGGAGCGTGCAGCAGCCTTGAGAACCCTTTAGAAATACAAATTCTTAGCCTCATTACAGATCTGCTGAATCAGAGGCTCTGGGGAAGGGGCCCAGGGCTGTGTGCTTCAAGGAGCACCCCACCCCCACGCATTCTGGGCATTCTGAGAGGGCTTCAAGAGAGCCACTGATAGAAGACAGTACTTCTCAAACTTTAAAGTGCATCAAATCACCTGGAAACGCTGGTGAAAATGCAGATTCAGCAGGTCCAAAGTGGGGTCTAGCAACTGGCATTTTCTCAGGCCCTCCAGGGGATTCTGATGCTCTGCAGTTTGAGAGCCTGCCTTAGAATATCAAATTTGGGCAGAACTTTAATACCTTCGTTCTCCAAATTGTGCCCTTGGACCAGCAGCATTAGCACCAGCAGGAGGCTTATTAGAAATATCGCATGGTGTGACCCATCCCAAACCTGGCAGATCAAAATCCACATTTTAATAAGCTCCCTGGGGGATTCCTGTGCCCTTTAAACACTGAGGGAGACTGCTCTAGGACAGTGGTTTTCAACTCTGGCTTCTATTTAAATCTGAATCACTGGGGCTCTGGTATTTTTCCAAACCTCCCTCCACGTGGTTGAGAACTACCATGCCAGAGGATAGTTTACTCATAAATTTTTAGAGCTGCCAGGACCCAGCCTTCCAGAACATTCTACTCCCTTCCTCTAGTCTACAGATGAGGGATAAGAGGTCACCTGTCTTACTCAAGGTTGCATAGAACCAAGCCTGTGGCTCCAGGCTCTCGGGCCCAAAGTCCCTGAATCCAGAGACAGCTCTGGCACTAAGCTAAGGCCACAGGCCCTATGAGGCTGGCTCCTGTGCTGCTGGGATCTGACCATCCTCCTGAGAACCGTTCAGCTCAGTCTGCCGATGTGCTTTACCCCAAGGACTCCTTTCTGAGTGCTCATTGTTTGGGGGCATATGCTTTGGGGTGGGGGACGGAGATTGATGCCTCCTGGGGGCAGAACTCCTCTAGGGCAACAGCAACTCCTCTAGGTCAGTCCCAGCGGTGTCGTTGTGAGAACGCTGCTGTCTGCGGTCCTCCCTGGCAGCCTTTTTCTCTCTGCAGTTACATGGGGACAGAGCTGTAGCCAAGGGACCTTGCCCAGGGTGTGACAGAAAACCCCGTTCTGTCCGAGCTACAGCCTGGACCTCACCTAGTATCCGTTTGACGCAAGCAACCCGTTCAAAGAAACTCCGATTGCTGACTCAGGTTTACTCAAGGCTTCTCTCTCTCTAGGATGTAGGTAGGAGTTTGTCTTGGTGGGTAATTGGGAAAACAGATACCACACTAGGTACTCCGAACAGAGGAGAATTTCCTATAGAGAATGGGTTAAAAAAAAAATCTAAAAAGAGCCAGAGGAACAAAAGAGGAAAAACACTATTACCCGAGATGAGTTACAGCAGAAAGCCGTGCCGACTGAGGGCTGGAGAAGCAAACATTGGCCGATGGCTCGGGAGCCCAGGAAGCCCTCTCAGAAGCTCGCACCAGAAGCATAATGGCCTTCCGTTCCCAGGATGGTGCCTCCTGTGGGCAAACCTGCCTGGCACCCAGCTGGCAGGAGGAGTCTGGGAAATAGAATTTTGAGACTTTCAGTGCGGGCAGGAACGGGTTGATTATCGAAAACCTAAACACCAAGGGATTGTTGGCCTCAGTAACTTTTTCTCTGAGGCTTTGGCCCCTGGCCTGGACTCACCATAGTTCTCAGTGGGCAGAGGGCCACGCAGTCCTACTCATGCGGCGCAGGGAGAATGGGGCCCAAGGCCAGAGGTTCGGGTCAAGGGCCCCTCCCAGATGTCACTTTCAGTGTCTCCCCCGTGACTTGGTGCGTGTGCAAGCTAGCGCCTCAGAACCACCACTCAGATTTTCTCAGCTCTCCTCTCTCGCGTGGGAAAGGGCAGAGGTGGACAGGAGGAGAAGGGATGCTTGGGAATCTTTCTGGAGGCAAGCATTGGTAACGACTCCTCTTGGGATCACACTGTTCAGGTGTCCAGATCGTGTGCAGTCGTGGAAAGAACGTGCTGATTGTTCTCAAAAAGCAACAGGCATGGCTTAAGCTGGACCAGATGGGGCTGGAACCTTCCCAGAGGGAGAAAGAACGAAGCAACGAACCCCAATTTCCGGGGATTTATCTTAGAGTTTGCCAGAGCAAGTCTCAGGCATGCTGCAGAGGTGGGAGAGGATCTTGTGCCTACAGTGGGGGTCGGGGAGGGAGAAAAGGGGGGACCCGTGAGCCACAGGAGCGCATAGAGTTCCCAGGAAAAGGAGACAAAGGGACAGTGCAAGCAGGCAGTTCTTTCCCAGTAAGACAACAATAAGCTGGAGGCCATCCCCAGTGAACGTGACACCAGGGATGTCCTCGACTCTTTTGGCTTTAAATGCATGACATTAGTTTAATCACTTTGTGGGTGTGTTGGCAAGGCTAGGGGGTCCTTGAGCATAAACCAGAGCCTCAGCCTATTTTAGATGCTGACACATGGTGGCTGAGTAGTTCCCAAATTTCCACACAACTTCTAGCACTGCATCTTGGCCAGAGCTTTGCTGAGTGCTGAGAAAATCATCCCAACTCTCCTCCAGACCCAGAGGGAAGAGCGAACCCTCAGCTCTCTTTTGATGCTGAGGCGGTCAGTCCTGTGGTCTGGCTAATTCAAAAGTGCCAGCAGTTAAAATTAATTCTCTCCTGCAGACCACACGCTGGCACTGGATTCAAACCCATGGTTATTTCCGAAACAGATATAGAAAGAAGTCAGGGCAGGGGAAGAGTTGTATTGCAGTCGCAGGAGGGTAAAGTATTTGAAGAGCCACAACCGCCATTGATATATATAAAAAGAAAGCCTTGGAATGAAACAGCTATTGTTTTAGGGGATGTTTTTTCTTTCTTTCCATTTGTAGTTATTTTGGGTTGCACTGGCAGTTAGATAGAACAATGGACAGTGAGAATTATAAGTCCTCATCTAGAAACCAGATTTTGAGTTGACACGTGATTTCTCCTGTAGACCAACCCTAGTTCCTGGGCCAAAAGAGGAAAACATTAAAGAAAGTCTAAAAACCACAGATAATGAGAACCCAGCGGGTGTCTTTTGACATGCAAAGAGCCCCAGTTAGCTGTATTAACAAAGGACCGCATACAAACTGAGTAGGTTTCTGGAACTGCTCCCTGCTTGTTTTGTGCTGCCTCCAGAGTAGAATAGATCAAGAGAGTTAGCACAGATGAGATTCTGGAATAAAAAATTCTCTGAGATTGCAGATACGCATGCACAGTGATGGAATGTTCTACTGGCTTCTCAACTGTCTGACAGCTGGGCTCACCCGCTGACGCACAGGGAAGTTTGCTGGGCTGCCCTGCCTTATTTCCAGAGATTCCTTGAAGATACAAACATTATGGGGCTAAGAATGAACCTATCAGTGTGTCGTTGTGGATCTTAAATTATGCCAAATATCTCCTGGGTCAACAAATACACATCCTTCTGCAAACTTTCAGGAAGCTAATGTCAGCTTCGAAACAGCTGGGCTGATGGAGATAGTGGTGCACTTTTTCCCTGGCCTGATTTCTTAGTACAAAGTGAACATGTAACCTTCTGGTGGCCATCTCTAATAGAAACACACCACCAGCCACTCTTCGGTTGGGCGTCTCTCTGGTGAGGATGGTGACTTTTCACTGTGGAAGTCATTGCTTGCCTCTTGCGTCCATTGGGGAAAATCTTCTGATACTTTCCACGATACCAAAGAATCGGAACCACTTCCCAGAGACATCCACAAAGATTATACTCTGGCTGGGGGAAGCAAACAGTTGGGCAAGTTCTCAGCGTCCAGGTTTGTTTTGCCTTTGGCAGTCAGTGTCTTCCTGTGTCCCATGAAGTGGCTTCCTCTGTCACCAACCTCAAACTATTTTGTATCTGTATCAGTAAGCTATTGCTGTATAACGGACAGCCCAAAATCCAGTGGCTCCAAATGACCATGTTCTTTTGCTCCTGGTTTTTGGGTCAGAAATTTGGGCAGAGCTCAGTGGAGACAGCTCAACTCTGTTCCACATGCTAATGGCTGAGATGATGGTTGGGGTCAGAGGATCCAAGATGGCTTCATTCACAAGTCTGGAACCTCAGTTGGCTCTGCTGGCTGGGGTTTGGCTGAGTCTATCTCTCCTTTCATAATTTCTTATTCTCCTCACATGGCCTCTCCAATAAGATAATTGGATTTCCATAGATGTCAGCTGTCTTCCTTAGAAGACAGCAAAAGTGGAAGGTGCCAGACTCTTGAAGGGCCCAGACTGGGGACGGGCGTAGCGTTACTTCATGTTCTGTTAGTCAAAGTGAGTCACGAGGCTGGCACAGATTCAAAGGGATGAAAATTCGACTCAACCTCTTGTTAGGAGGTGCTGCATGTATATAAGGGGATTATGAGCCACCTTTGCACGAAATTCACCACAATATCCTTTGTTCAAAATCAGTGCTTGGAAGTCATTAATGAAATACATCTTGAAGATGCCATACAAGATGCTCTACAGAGTAGTTTGAAAAAAACTGGCGTGATTGTTCATATACCAGTTCAGGTACTATTAACAAGGCCAAAATCATAATGCTTCAAATGAGCCAGCAGTTCTATTCTTATATAAATATTTGTGCTTAAGCAGCCCTGGGCCATGTCATAGGCCCAATCCCTCACTTGCTGTTCAGGCTAAGATGACTGCTCTCGCTCTCCCACACATCCACTTTCAAACCAGGGTAGAGGACTAGAGGACGCAGGAAAAAAGGAAAGGGTATGCTCCGCCCACCCCTTTTAACAGCACAGCCCAGAAACTGCCCATGTCACTTTTCCTCACAGCCCATTGGTGGAACGCATCACATGGCCACGCCTAACTTCAAGGGCGGCTGGGAAATGTAGTCTTTATATTCCGGAAGATGAAAGGTCCAGGCAGTTCTTTTGCTATTAAAGAAGAGGGATCAGAGACTGGGGGATCCACCACCAAGTCCCTGCCCCATTGACTGTAGAGGGTGAGACCAAGTTGGCGTGACAGGTCAAGGGATAGAAGAAATGAGAGTAGCAGCAGGTAGAAAGCCAGTTTGCTTGGGGTATGTAGGAAGTCAGGAAATGGACACTGAATGGAGTCTGCGCCTTGTGAGGAGTGGGGCAGCCCTTGACTTGGGGTAAGAATAGCATCCTGCCTTAGAATGAGGCAGAAAGAAGACACCCCCCCACCCCCAGGTCATGCAGTCTCAGATACCAGTAACTGGCCTATTGTGAAGCACCTGTTAATCACACATCTAGCAGTCATCTCCAAACACAGATCTCCAGTGGAAATCTTCCACTCTTTGAGGAAACGTTTTACCACGCAGTTAATTTATAGCCTTAGTTTAAAAGGCTATTTTTTTTCTTGTTACCTGTTGGCCAGGACATTACCCTTTTGAACTTCTTTCTTATTTCTACTGCCCACCTGGTGAGATGTTTTGAGGATTCCCAAGCTTGCCAGATAAACAGTAGTTGATAGAGTGAAATATATTTGTTTCTGATATCTGTATCTATATTTATATATAAAGAATTGGAGAGAAAGCAGGAGTGGGGGGATGAGGGGCAGAGGGAGAGGGAGAAGCGGACTCCCCACTGAGCAGGGAGGCCCACAAGGGGCTAGATCCCAGGACTCGGGGACCATGACCAGAGCTGAAGGCAGATGCTTAACAGACTGAGCCACACAAGCGCCCCTTGTTTCCAGTATTGCATATGCAGAGAGGTGACTAGAGCACAGGGGAGGGACACAGTTGGTGAGATGTCTCCCCTGAATGCAGAGGCCAGGGTTTCTACACAATAACTGGCTCTGTGGGCATCCTGACTCAGCAGGGAATTATAATTATGTTTCTATAGTAACTTTATTCAATTCATTGATGGAAATTTATGATCACTTATAAAAAGCAATGATGGCCATGGCTGGGTAAAAATAGGCTTAGGTTTCTGGAACATCTGCTGAAGAAGGGCAGGCCAGCTGGTCTCGTCGGCTGAAAGTGAGGGTGCAACTGAACCTGCTTTTCTTGGATTCAGGGCACAGCTGTAGCAGGTGACCTGAAAAGAATGTCCGTGTTGGAGGACACTATGAGGTCATTGGCAGGCAGACACACAGAAGTGTTCGGCTTAGTACGAAAATTAAAAAAAAACATGTGATCATATCTTAAAATCCCAGACCACGAGAAATTCCACAAGAGGAAACACTTCCCAGGGTACAAATGAGGATGGTCCTAACAACACTCCATCAATGGGCAGACGGGAGAACGAAATAGTGCAGGCCGAGTACTCAGCCTGGGGCAGGCAGGCGGGATGGTGCAGCATATATTAGTTGTTCTTTCTTTCTTTTTTTTTTTTAAAGATTTTATTTATTTAACAGACAGAGGTCACAAGTAGGCAGAGAGGCAGGCAGAGAGAGAGGAGGAAGCAGGCTCCCTGCTGAGCAGAGAGCCCGATGCGGGGCTTGATCCCAGGACCCTGGTATCATGACCTGAGCCGAAGGCAGAGGCTTTAACCCACTGAGCCACCCAGGCGCCCCTTAGCTGTTATTTCTAATGATTGGGTTTTTTTTCTCCTTGTTTCTACTTTGGAAGAGCATGGATTCTGAAAAACTAGGCCAGTTTCGGCTGATCATTGTTAGGCGGACCCAAGCTGGCTTTGGGAAGCTCTGAGAGCCTTCACCCAGATAACCTGATTTGGAGCATGTTAGCTCACAATGTCCGCACGCGTGGTTGGATAGAGAAAACCCAGTACATGATTCAGATGTTTAGCTGCATGACGCAGAGAGTAGGAGTATCTCTTCGCTTGGACGATGTCACCCCAAGAAAATATGGGAAGACTGTAATTTTGCATTGAAATCTGTCTCCTGCCCTCAACCTCTCCCCTTTTATTTTAAATAAAATAAAATATATATATATATATATATATATATATATATATATATATGCTTTCCATGATGAGCGAGCCAGCTAGAATTGACCAGCAGGGGGCAGGTGTCGTATACTCATCTTTGTGATTCACACACAGCTGTGAAACAGTCATCTCAATTATATGTGTATGTCTAATGTCCCCTCTTGTCACAAAAACAAAAGGATTATTTTGTATTTTTTTTAAAGATTTTGTTTATTTGACAGAGAGAGGTCACAAGTAGGCAGAGAGGCAGGCGGGGGCGGGGGGAAGCAAGCTCCCAGGGGAGCAAAGAGCCTGATGTGGGGCTCGATCCCAGGACTCTGGGATCCTGACCTGAGCCAAAGGCAGAGGCTTTGACCCACTGAGCCACCCAGATGCCCCGGATTTTTTTTTTAAACTTAGCAAATGAAAATAGACACGTTGAATGCATTTAAAGCGTGTTCCATTTCATCAGAACATGTGTGTACTTTATCAATTTTGAGAGGCATATCATGGTATGTTTTAATACCCCTGAAATTGGGACACATCTCACAATGGATTTTAACTTAGATGCCATAGTATATGGTAGTGAATCGATTGGGGATTAGTGTATCAAGGTTTGTAAATTCACACTCTCTCGATGCATGGCATAGAATGCATCTGAATTTGGATAGCTGAAGACAAAACCATTTAGCAAATTATTCAAAATTTCAGACCCTAAATAAAATGAGAAGTTTTTCAACAAGATGTAGGAGAAAGTATGAAGATTACGTGGTGTTTTCATCTCTCAAAGTTGTTTGTGATTCAGAACCAAATGATCTTTTATTTTCATTCAGATTGTAGCATAACGGCATTTAAATAATTACCAGTTTACATGGAAAGCAATGTGTATCTAAATGTTGACTTGCTAGGCCATCTTTTTTTTTTAAGATTTATTTATTTATTTGAGAGAGAGGGAGAGAGTACACATGAGTTGGAGGGAGGGGTAGAGGGAGAGGCAGACTCCCCGCTGAGCAGGGAGACTGACAGGGGGCTCGATCCCAGGACTCTGAGATCGTGATCTGAGCTGAAGGCAGGTGTTGAACAAACTGGGCCACCTGGGCGCCTCCTAGGCCATCTTTAAATACATTCTCTACCTGTTCGGAATCAAGTGGAATTTACAAAAGTCTGAAGCTCCCTCGCCTTCTTGTGACTTCACTTTAGCTATAACAAAATGAAATCCAACCCAGTGAGGATTGACATCTCATTTACTTCTAGCCCTCATTATCAACCCATCCCTGATAATGAGGAAGCAGAAGATCTTTTACCAGGTAGAGCCACTACTCGAGAAGCTACTCGGGGGCCCTTTGGAGGGCCAGAGCCAAGGCAAAACTGCTATCCCCAGAAACAAAACCATAGGTGTGGTCCTGTGGCAGGTGGAGGGCACAGTGGATCCAGACAGACCACTGTTTGTTGTAAGATACCAAGCAGTTGGGAATGGACATCGCCAGAGGAGAGAGAGAGAGAGCTTGTTCCAGGAGTAAAGGCTTGGGCTTGGGTTATAATCCACACTATCACTGTCTACATACCTGGCCTTAAATAAATCACTTAAACTTTCTGAGCCTCAGTTTCCACATCTGTAAAACAGAGCATTGGGTTTTTCCTTGAAACTTCCATCCCATTTACTTTTACCTCACCTGGGGCCATGCTGTTCATTTGCCTCATGTTATATTTTGTGTATGGTGACAATAGTCCACCCCAATAGACCGTAAACGCTTGAGCAGTCCATGACACAGCAGTTGGAATGATGCCTTGGATAGGCAGCCTTCAGTAGAGTTGTGTTGCCTTGAGCTGAATCAAAGTAGAAGACAGCTAAGGTTCCCTTTTCTGATCATCTCTGATGCTGCCTTTAAAGGAAGAGGGATTCCCTGTGCCTGAATGACTTCTAACTCGGAGGGCTGAAGTGCTGTGAAGTCAGTAAGCGAAGTCTAGAAGTCCAGGGAGAAGTTGCCAGAGCTAATGAATTACCCCGAAAGCTGCCTTGCACGGCCAGGTTTAGCCGTGCATGTAGGAGTTCTCCAGCCATCTTCTGAACTCAGGATGAGAGAAGGGGCAGGATGAATGGCGGGAAGAAAAATACAGTGGGGTGAACTAAACCCTTCAAAAATGGGGAGCGCCTAGAGCTGTGGGCATGTCAGATGCTGGGTGTTGTACCCCCCGTGGACAAGATATTTCTTGATGATGGTGAGAATCTTCTGGTTATATTTTCAGATATGGAACCTCCTAGAATCAAGTGCCCGAGTGTGAAGGAACGCATCGCTGAACCCAATAAGCTGACGGTCCGGGTGTCCTGGGACACCCCGGAAGGAAGAGACACAGCGGATGGCATCCTAACTGAGTAAGTACAACTTGGCAGTGAGGAGGCTGTTGCTTCTTTTCTGAGAGACATTTAATGAGCCAGAGTGGGAAAGTGTATCCGTGCAGGTCCATTGATGCGCACAGAGTCACTGTGGCGCTCCTCCAGCAGGTCCCTCATTCGGGCTGCTTTTTTCTCCCTCGTCATATTCAGCACCTGACCTCCTGTATATTTCACTTCTGTCCTCGTGTCTTGCCTGTCTCCACCATAGCACGTTTACTGCCAGACCCTGAATGCCCAGAACCATGCTGAGCACAGAGCTGGGACTCGGTCAGTATTTGTCAAGGGAGAGAAGGGAAGAAGGGGTGGTGGGAAGAAGAGGGACGGGAGGAGGAAGAGGAAACCAACTGGTTCACTCTGGGATAGAACCACCCCCACTGCCTGCCCAGGGTGCTCCTACTGTAGCCCCCAGTCCTTACTAAGCCATCACCTACCTCCCTGGTGTTCTGTGAATATGGTTTAAGGCAGACCTTTCTAGCCCTTGTTTTTTGCAACTGCTTTTTAAAAAACTTGATTTTTAGTCTATTTTTTAAACTTGGGACTACAATAGGGGTTCCTGGGTGGCACAGTCAGCTGAGCATTCAACTCTTGGTTTTGGCTCAGGTCACGGGATCGAGCCCACATGCTCCGTGCTCAGTGGGGAGACTGCCTGAGACCCTCTCTCCCTCCTCACCTCCCCCTGCCCACTCTCTCTAAAGTAAATAAATAAATCTTTAAACTTGTGACTACATTAAACACTTACAGAGAAAGCTTATAAGAAAAAAGAGAAGCTTGCTTCTACCTTCTTCTCTACCCCAACGCCATGCCCCACGAATAGCTGGGTGAATAGTTTGACATACCTCCAGAATGCTTTTAAAAATGCATGATTCCCTTTGTGAAAGTTTGGCTAAATATTGTTCTAATCTAGCACCTGGGCCTGTACCCCTGCAGCGATCTGCTTGGCCTTCATTGTCCCTAGAGGCCACTATTTCATGTCGGCATGTTCACATCCCTGCCTTCAAGTTCATGGCCCTGTCAGACCAACCCACTGAGTGTGCACCTGCAGACAAGATACCTCTGATTCTCCACCCCTCTGAACTACACAGCAAGGCAGCCCTTGTTAGAATCCAACCCAGGCAATTATGGGCAATAAGAAAACATCTTTTACAGGGAAGATGTTGAATCTTTCACCCCGAGCAAGACATTTTGTTCCTACATCCTGATCATTTCTCCCAGTACACCATTTAGCTTAAATAATCTTACTGACTGTGTGCCTCCTTGTAACTGCTTAAAGGAGTTACAAGCTACAAGTTACTCCTTGAGTATTAAGAAAATTATATACTTGCTGTCATATCTACATGTCACAAACCTCTAAGGAGAAATTTTAGGCAATTGGGATTAAAGAGTAAGTCACAGTTGATATAAACAGGGGTTGGTTTTTATTGATCTTGGAACTTTGGGGTCTAGAACAATGCCTGGTCTATGCCCTAGCCCATAATAGGTTCTGAGATCTTGACAACTACAGTTGCTCTTGAAATCCTGCATAATAAACACCAAGTAATGGGTCACCAGATGACTGTGTTTGTCTAGCACGGATATAGACCTTGGCATCTTTATGGGTTGCCTGTGTGTTATGGTTAGAAACGTGACTGTTTCAAAGACTATCTTAGTAGCCCCCAGCCTTCCGTTCCAAGCAGCTGTCTGCTTCTAGACTTCTATAGCCCGAACCAGCAGAGGCTTGGAGCAGGAGGCTGCGGGGAACACACTCCAGACAGAACGAGGAATTCTGAGAAGGCTGTCTCGTCACCTTTTCAGCTCTCACTTGGGCTCCTTGCTTCTCCGGCCTGTCTCTCGTACAAGCTACTGTTCTATGATCCCCTTCTGAGAGGGAAGGTTCTGGAGAGCAAGTGCGTCTCCAAAGCAGGTGCTTCCTGTGAGTTCCCTTAGTTACTCCTCATGGCTGTTATGTGCAGGCCACTGATGAAAACAGAGTCTCCGAGAAGTCAGCAACCACCCATATTTGAAGCCTGATTCCTCTCAGGGTTATCTGCATTTTAACCATGCTTCAGTTCATACCTTACAAGCACACACCCTACCACCTCTGTGGAAGGCTCTGGCACACTTGCGTTCTTAGCAAATATTCTCATCGTTGCTAAGAACTGTAGTGAGAAGGCAAATTAAGTATCTGTTGGGAAACCAACCCATCAGCCTGGTATTCGATCATGCTGTCTGAAACTACTGGTGCTCTCATCAGACAGCCAAGAAGAAAGATGCTAGTCACCCTAGCCGTGTGATCTTGGGCAAGTTTCCTAAGCTTTTGGTGCCTCAATTTCTCTGTGAAATGGAAATAATAATTCCTATCTCATGGGATTGTGTGGAGGATTAAAGAAACCAGTATGTGTAAAATACCTAGAACCATGCCTAAAATGTGTATATAGTGTTTATGTACATGCAAAGAACTATTACTAATACTACTACTACTACATTAGGATAATCAAGGAATCACAATAAACTTGCCTTTTGCTCAGGAAAGATCTCCACACTGGGCCAGAGAGAAAAAAAAACTAGAGCTAATTCTAGCACCCTCCTGTAAACCCAAATCGCCAATGGCTGCTTGGACTATACCCTCAAATGGTTTTCCTCACAGAGAATTTGTTCATCCTTCCCAAAGTGAGGCAGTTTACGGTTCTCCTTGGAACAAAGTTGGGACGGGAAGAAGACTTGGGGCCCTGGCTTCTCAGTCTCTGCCATCTTCTCTTCTATCCTCCAGTGAGAAAAATGGATCCATACTTTCCAGGAATTGGGGACTTCCATATTCTGGTCTTAGACTGCTCTTCCAAAGCAGAATAAAGCTCAGGAAAAGCTGTGTTCTTCAAGAAATCTTTGTTCTAGGGGCGCCTGGGTGGCTCAGTGGGTTAAAGCCTCTGCCTTCGGCTCAGGTCATGGTCTCAGGGTCCTGGGATCGAGCCCCGCGTCGGGCTCTCTGCTCAGTGGGGAGCCTTTTTCCTCCTCTCTCTCTCTGCTTGCTTGTGCTCTCTCTCTCTCAAATAAATGAATAAATAAAATATTAAAAAAAAAAAAAGAAATCTTTGTTCTAGTCAAACCTGACCTAAAGGCTGCCCCTCAGTATCTCCACATCCAGTTAGTGCCTATGATGACCCAATTGTTGTTAGGCCTTTAATGACCATCTTTGGTGTTCCTGTTTTTTCTCCCCTTTTAAGTGTTATTCTAAAAGGCCTCCCCCCAGGCTCGAATTTTCCAGAAGGAGACCACAAGATCCAGTACACAGTCTATGACAGAGCTGAGAACAAGGGCACTTGCAAATTTCGAGTTAAAGTACGAGGTAAGATTACTGCTTCTTGGCTTTTTCCTCTCTTTACAAGAGCAAAACGAAATCGGCCCTCCAGCAGGAAACCTTTGTGAGTGCCCACTTCCACGGGGATACTTGCCAGCTTCGGATTAGCCTCTGATGATGAGGCGAGGAGAAGGGTGCCATCTTAAAGCCGGAATTTCACAATACAAATCCGAATGAGGTTCAGTGCTGGCCGATTATTTGAGGCCCGAGAGAGCAGTAAGCTAGTCTCGCATGAGCCCACAGCTGGCTATCCCAGAAGAATATTATTTTGATAACATTTTCCTCCATGGGCTTGGGTGATCTAAAGCCTGAAAGTCCTTCTGTAAAGGAAGTTGAGAGCCCCCTAATTTGGGCCACCAGGAGTCCATGTTCTTGGTGTTCCAGAACATTTATTCTCCCTGAAAAAAATACTTTGAAGATTTATTTTATGCCTCATGGTTTGGGCAGCTAATGACGAACCCTCTTTACTCTTCTGGGCTCAGCCTCCTCTGTAACACAGGAGGCTAGTGCGCTTGATTTTAGTGGTCTCGTTGCCATGAACGGTGACCATTCCAAGGCCCACCCACTGGCCAGAGAGTCCTATGCCCCCTCACTCATTCACAGGCTGGTATGGGCTGGGCCTCTGTGGAGGGGAGCTCGGCACTGAGCGCCCCCTGGCCTTGTGTCCCTACAGTCCGACGCTGTGGCAAACTCAACGCCCCGGAGAATGGTTACATGAAGTGCTCCAGTGATGGCGACAATTACGGGGCGACCTGTGAGTTCTCCTGCATCGGTGGCTATGAGCTGCAGGGCAGCCCTGCCCGAGTCTGTCAGTCCAACCTGGCCTGGTCTGGCACAGAGCCCACGTGTGCAGGTACGCGTGCAGCCCTCTCTCCCGCCAGCAGCTGAACCTAAAGACCCTTGGGTTCTGGATTCCAGTAGAGGGAGGGAGGATTTCACTCCATACACATCGAGAGGTTCAGTGCCACCCCTCTTCATCGGACGGGTGAACACGGTCCTCAGATTTCGAGGGCAGCTGTCTCACCCACCCTCCTCCTTGGCTTCTGTCCATCTTTGAGTTTCTCTTTCACGTCCTCTAAGGAAGAAGCTGGAGGTGGGAGCCCAGGGCCCACTGTTCGCGACTGTGTGAATCAGGAGAGTCTGCTTTAGGTACCTGTGTTCTTCCCTTCTACAAATGGAAGGGTCTTTTTTTTATTATTATTTTACGCAAAGCCAGGACACTACTACGTATGGACAATATAATTCCCACTTTGCAGCACTGGTTTGAAAGTCACGCAGACCTTGGGCATTCGGGACTTTTCCTCCTAATGCCAAATGAGCAAGATAATACCTACTACTTGAGTTGTTGTAAGGGTTAAATGAGGTTATATCCACTGAACAGTGGGATAGAGCAGTGCCTGGCCTGGGGCAGGCACTCAGTGCACGTCCACTCTTATTATCAAGGAAACATAAATTGGGCTGCGTAGTGATCATGGTGTGAAATTGGGACTAGTCAGAAAATTGTGGACATATCTTTTATTTATATACTCTGCTTTCCTCCTTATTTCGGGGTACTTTCTCATCTTTATGCTTTCCTTTAAACCCAGCCATGCAGGATTGAGCAAGAGAGAGAGAGACACACACACGTGTAGACCATCAGCTAAATGCCCAAGGTTCTTCAGTTTCATATCTTAAAGTAGAAAGAACATACCTCTTTCTTTCCCTGTCTCACTTCCTGAGGCAGGGAAAGTAATGCCCATCCCCCCACCACCTCACCCCCCAGCCAAGATGTACACATCCTAATCCCTGGAACCCATGAATATATTACCTGACATGGCAAAAGGGACTTTGCAGAGGAAATTAAGAAAGAATCTTGAGATGCGGAGGCCATCTTGGATTCTCCAGGTGGGCCCAGTGTTTGCACAAGTGTCCTTATAAAAGGGAGGCAGAGGGGGAGAGAGAGAGGGAGGCAAAGATGCCAGACTACTGACTTCGAAGATGCCAAGAAAGGCCTCACCCCGGGAGATGGAGGTGACCTGTGAATGTTGCAAACTGCAAGGAAACAGATTCTTCCCTAGAGCCTCAGGGGGTGGGGAGCAACATTTTGACTTCGGCCCAGTGAAACCCATTTGAAACTTCTGACTGCCGGGGCTGTAGGAGAATTTGTGCCTGTTAAGCCCCTAAATTTATCGTGATCTGGGAGAGCAGCAAGAGTAAACCAGTATAGCTCCCCATTCCCCAACCCAGTGCTACTTGGGACCATCTCCCAAATAAACCACTTACAACTGGGGTGCCTGGGTGGCTCGTCGGTTCCATGGCCTACTCTTGATTTCACCACCGGTCATTATCTCATGGTCGTGGGATCGAGCCCCGCCTCGGACTCTGTGCTCAGTGAGAAGTCCTCCTGAGAGTCTCTCTGTCACCGCCCCCCACCTCTCCTTTTGCCTCTTCGCCCCACTGGCATGAGCACAGGCTCTCTCTCAAATTCTTTAAAAAAAAAAAAACAACTGGAACTTTGTATTGGGGTTTACTTGCGCGTTTGTGTATGGTCTGGGTGTCATCCAGGCCATGCTGAGCCAGAATAAGTAGGGGGTTTCTCATCCATCTGGCCCTTTCTAATCCCAGCCATGAATGTCAACGTGGGCGTCAGAACAGCAGCGGCACTTCTGGATCAGTTTTACGAGAAAAGGAGACTCCTCATTGTGTCCGCCCCCACAGCCCGGAACCTTCTCTACAGGCTGCAGTTGGGAATGCTGCAGGTGAGTCCTTACGGCCAGCCGGGCCCAGGTGCGGAGGGGCGGGGGGGGGGGGTAGAGCTCTCCCAGGAAGGGCCTGGTGATTTCATTAAAGGCCAAGGTCAGATTCAGGGCCTTGGCTATTTTCCAGGACCTCCGGGAACTGGCGCTTTAGGCCTGCCGCCGTTCATTTCTGGCTCTGGGGCATAACCTGATGAACATTGAGTCCCCAGAGCTAACCTAGTTGTTGTGCAACTAATAGGGTTTCTTTGTCTTGACCGGTAAGCCCAATCGACAAAGAAGAGTCTTCTTTGGTGGACCTGTCCGGGAAATGCCTATGCTGGAGGCCGTCATTCTGTTGTTTGCCCAAGAGGCTGGCTCAAGGGATGAGGGGAGTCCAGGGGCCTTCAGGCCCCAGATCCTGCCCCAGGGAGCTTCCCTCACCACAACCCCCCTCCTCCGCCCCGCCAGGTCCTCTCAGAGTGACAGCTGTCTGTAAGAACAGTGGTTCTCAGAGTGTGGTCATCATCATCACCTGGGAGCTTGTTAGAAATGCAAAGTCTCCCCCATCTCAGACCGATGGGGTCTAATTTACTTTTTAACAAGACCTCCGGGTGATTCCTGAGCAACTGAACGTTTGAAGCACACTTTTCTAGGAAATGTGCCCTTCTGAGCTGTGTACATTTTATAACTACAAAACGAGGCAACCAGAGTCTTTTGGGGGAGAAATTAGAAACAGAAAGGATCAAACTAGAGCTTGTTAGATTTTGTCCAGAAGCTGGTTTGGGATAACAGCAGCTGACCATGACTGAATGCGTAAGAGTCAGGATGTTCTGCCGGGTCGTGGGCACTGTGATGCACCTTTTTTTTTTTTTTTTTTTGCTATTTTTCCCCCTTTATTAACCTTTTTTTTTTCTTTTCAGCATGATAGTATTCATTGTTTTTGCACCACACCCAGTGCTCCATGCAATCCGTGCCCTCTCTAATACCCACCACCTGGTACCCCAACCTCCCACACCCCCCCCCGCCCCTTCAAAACCCTCAGATTGTTTTTCAGAGTCCATAGTCTCTCATGGTTCACGTCCCCTCCAATTTCCCTCAACTCCCTTCTCCTCTCCTTACTACAGTGAACAAAAATAAGACTAAGTGTTCAGACAGTCTTGGTTGATGGGCACCTGGGTGGCTCAGTCCGTTGAGTGTCTGATGCTTTCAGCTCGTGTCATGATCTCAGGGCTGTGAGATCCAGCCCCACTTTGAACCCTGAGTTGGGCTCCATGCAGGGTCTGCTGGGGATTCTCCTCCTCGTCCCCTTCCCCTGTTCATGTGCTCTCACTAGCTTGCTCGCTCGCTCTCAATAAAATCTAAAAAAAAAAAAAACCAAACCCAATTTTGGTTTAATAGTTTACAGTTTTACTTCTCATCTCAGCATTTATACGATGAATAAGGATTAGTCTTTCTTCCTTCTCCCCATGTACTCGAAAGGTGCCCATAAACTCAGAAGAACCATGTAAAGTTTTTATTTTTTTCCCTTCGACAGAAACTCAGTTTATTACATTTTTACTCCCAATCCCTGCCACCTTCCCTGCCTCCCTCCATCTCTGTATCGCCCTGTCCCAGCTGGGACTTCTCTTCGGGTGTCCCAGGGCTGTACGACTCCACTGTGGGGGAGATTGGCCTCGAAGGCTACACAAGCATATGTTTCCTCATTTCTTCTTCATTTTGTAGAAAAATGAATAACCCAGGCAACTTGCTTTTCCTCTGTTGGCAAGCTTTTCCTCTGTGTTGCTTATCCTCTGTGCTTTTGGAAGTGAAATTTGATGGGAACACGGCCCTACACATTCATTTGCGTGTGGTCTGTGGCTGGTCTTGCGCTCCAGCAGTACAGCTGACTAGGTAGGAAGGAGACTATCCAACCCCGGGAAGCCTAAAATAGTCACTCCCTGGCTCCTTACCAAAAAATGTGTGCTGTCCCCTGCCCTAGTCTATCCCATCTTTTCGGGTACTTGCTAAGTTACAAATTAAATCATGCTGATGTTGGTAGGCAGAGTCCAAAGGCTCAGAATGGGGTCCCTGAGGACTAGCCACGAGGGTCCCTGTGTGCACCAGGATAGAAATCAGATGCAAGCCAGCAGTGAAAGTGGAGTTGATGGAAGGTGTGGAGAGAATTCAGGTAGAGAGCGCCCGGGGAAACTCCGAAAGGGAAGGAGAGAGTGCCTTTGTTCAAGGTCTGCGATGTTATTGAGGATCGTGGTCTGGGGTACATGTCCTCTCAGGCATCTGGGAACCAGTTAGAATGAAGACGAGGACCCGCATGTCAGTCCTTAGAGCTGGCGGGGGCCGAGGGAGGTGTTTGGTTTTGAAGAGGCCTAGTGTCCTCGGTCTGGAATGTGCATCTGATGACTTCCTCGGGTCATTCTCACCTGGTCCTTAGATGTCATCTGTTTGAAAGAAGTCATTAACACCTTGTCCTTTACAAGGAGGACCTACGCTGCTTGCATTATAAGGCACGTGTAAAGCAGGGATGCAAGAGTAGGAGTAGGAAAAGGAGCAAAAAGCAGATTTTCATGGAGTCCTTCAGTTTGCCTAGCTCAGTCGGAGAAGCTACCTGCTATCCAGGTGTTTATATGTGACCCCCTGCCCACCCAGCATATTTACACTGGTGTTCTAACCAGAGCCTTCAAGGGACGGTTTGATTGACGTAGGACATTCAGTTAGAATAATAAAAATACGTATTTCTATCCTTACCAATTCCATCGCCTTCTGGAGGGCTGCTTCAGTGGAACGGTAGTAAAATACTTGGTGTTACAGTAACTCAGGAGTTTAAATTTTCTTTCCTCAATAGGCCAGATTCATCTTATATTACTTTGCTGTTACCAACTGCCATTGCTCTTCCCAATGTGACCTCCTGGCATGTGGCTGAGGAGACCACATTCCCAAGCCTCTTGCCAAGGGCTGATTCACAGGGCTGGAACTTTCTTTTTTCTCTTTTTAAATTGAGGTATCACTGGGGCGCCTGGGTGGCTGAGTCCGTTAGGCGTCTGACTCTTGGTTTCAGCTCAGGTCATGATCTCCGGGTTCTGAGATCGAGCCCTGCACTGAGCTCCACAGTCAGCACAGGGTCCGAGATTCTCTCCTTCTCTGCTCCCACTCACTGGCTCATGCTCTCTCTCTCTCTCTAAGATAAAATCTTTAAAATAAAAAAATAAGGGGCACCTGGGTGGCTCAGAGGGTTAAGCCTCTGCCTTGTGCTCAGGTCATGATCTCAGGGTCTTGGGATCGAGCCCCGCATTGGGCTCTCTGCTCAGCAGAGAACCTGCTTCCTCCTCTCTCTCTCTCTGCCTGCCTCTCTGCCTATTTGTGATCTCTGTCTGTCAAATAAATAAATAAAATCTTAAAATAAGGGGCGCCCGGGTGGCTCAGTGGGTTAAGCCGCTGCCTTCGGCTCAGGTCATGATCTCAGGGTCCTGGGATCGAGCCCCGCATCGGGCTCTCTGCTCGGCAGGGAGCCCGCTTCCCTCTCTCTCTCTGCCTGCCTCTCCATCTACTTGTGATTTCTCTCTGTCAAATAAATAAATAAAATCTTTAAAAAAAAATCTTAAAATAAATAAATTGAAGTATCATTGACCTGTAACTAGTTATATGGCACCACGAGTCAATATTGATATAGATTACAAAATGATCGTCACAATATCCCAGTTAACATCTGTCACCAAACCTCGATATAAATTTTTTTATGAGAACTTTCAAGATCTACTTTCCTACTTTCTAATAGATGATAAAGTATCATTAACGACAGTCTCTCTGCTGTACATTATGTGCTCGGGACTTTTTATTTTATAATTTGAAGCTTGTACCTTTCGGCCCTCTTTACCCACTTCACCCATCTTCCCACCCCCGCCTCATGAAAACACCAGTCTGTTTGCTATACACAGGAGATCGCTTTTTATTTTTTTATCGTCTTTTTCAGTTCTTGGAGATTCCACATAGAAGTAAGATCATACGGTATTTATGTTTTTCTGTCTGATTTATTTCACTAAATGTAATGACCTCAATGACTATCCATGCCGTTGGAAATGGGAAGATCTCATTCTTTTCTATGACTCTGCAATATTCCATTGTGTGCATATACCACATTTTCTTTATCCACTCATCCATTGATGGAAAATTACGTTGTTTCCAGGTCTTGGATATTGTAAATAATGCTACGGTGAACATGGAGGTGCAGATATCTTTTGATAGGGTTTCGTTTTCTTCAGACAAATATCCAGAATTGGAATTGATAGATCAGGTGGCAATTCTATTTTTAGCTTTTTGAGGAACCTCCTTACTGTTTTCCACAGTACCTGCACCACATTCCCACCAACAGTGCACAAGGGTTCCCCTTCCTCCACATCCTTGCCAACACTTGTTTCTTGCATTTTTGATTTTGGCCATTCTGACAGGTGTGAGGTGTTATCTCATTGTGGTTTTGATTTGCATTTCCCTGATGATCAGTGATGTTGAGCATCTTCATGTACCTTCATGTACCTGTTGGCCATCCGATGACTTCCTTGGGAAAACATCTGTTCATGTCTTCTGCTCATTTTTCAGTTGGATTTTTGTTGTTTTGTTATTGAGTTGTATGAGCTCTTTATATATTTTGGATATTAACCCCAATCAGATAAATGATTTGTAAGTATTTTCTCTCATTCAGTAAGTTCCATGTTCATTTTGTGGATGGACTCCTTTGCTGTGCAGAGCTTTTTGGTTTGACATATTCTTACTAGTTTTTGTTTTTGTTTCCTTTTTAAAATTTTTAATTATAGTATAATTAGCATATGGTGTCATGTTTTAGGTGTACAAAATAGTGATTTAACAATTATATACATTACTCAGTGCTCATCTAGATAAGGGTCTCCTTTAATCCCCATCAACTATTTTACCTGTCCCCCTACTCACCTACCTCCCCCGGCCTCCCACCAAGCCCTATAACCATCACTTCTCTGTAGTTAAGCATCTGTTTCTTGGTTTGTCTCTTTTTTCTTTGTTTTTGTTCTTAAATTCACATATAAGTGAAATCACATGGTATTTGTCACTCTCTGACTTATTTCACCTCAAGGATTATACCCTTTAGGTTCATCCATGTTGTCACAAATGGCAAGATTTCATTCTTTTTTATGGCTGAGTAATATCCCATTGTGTGTGTGTGTGTGTGTGTGTGTGTGTGTGCGCGCACGCACGCGCGTGTGTGTGTGTACCACATCTTTACTTTGCATTCATGTATTGATGGACACCTGGTGTGCTTCCAGAGTTTGGCCATTGTATATAATGCTGCAGTAGACATGGGAGTGCATATATCCTTTTGAATTAGCATTTTCATATTCCTTAGGTAAATACCTGGTAGTGGAATTACTGGATTGTATGGTAGTTCTGTTTTTAACTTTTCGAGAAAACACTGTTTTCCACAGTGGCTGTACCAGTGTGCGTCACTACCAACAGTGCACAAGGGTTCCTTCTTCTCTACATCCTCACCAATACTTTTTCCTTTTTGTGTTTTTGATTTTAGCCATTCTGACAAGTATAAAGTGGTATCGCATTGTGGTTTTAATTTGTATTTCCCAGATGAGTGATGTTGAGCATCTTTTCATGTGTCTCTTGGCCATCTGTATTTCTTCTTTGGAAAAATTTCTGTTCATCTCTTCCACCCATTTTAATTGGACTATTTGGTTTTTTGAGAGTCGAGTTCTATAAGTTCTTTACATATTTTGACTACTGAGCCTGTATTGGCTATGTCATTTGCCAATGACGTTCTGTAGGTTGCCTTTTTGTTTTGGTGATGGTTTCCTTTGCTGTCCAGTAGAAGCTTTTTTATTTTGGTGTAGTCCCAATAGTTTATTTTCACTTTTGTTTCCCTTGCCTTGGGAGACCTATCTAGAAAGATGGTGTTATGGCCAGTGTTAGAGAAATTACTGCCTGTGTTCTCTTCCAGGATTTTTATGGTTTCAGGTCTCCCATTTAGGTCTTTCATCCATTTTGAATGTATTTTCCTATATGGTTTAAGAAAGAGGTCCAATTTCATTCTTTTGCATGTGGCTGTCCAGTTTTCCCAACACCACTTGTTGAAGAGACTATTTTCCCATTGCATAGTCTTGCCTCCTTTGTCAAGGATTAATTGACCATATAATTGTGGGTTTATTTCTGGGCTCTCTATTCTGTTTCATTTATTTATGTGTCTGTTTTTGTGCTTGTACCATACTGTTTAGATTACTACAGCTTTTTTAAAAAAGATTTTATTTATTTGACAGAGAGAGAGCACAAGCAGGGGGAGAAGCAGAGGGAGAGGGAGAAGGAGACTGCTCTCTGAGCAGAGAGCCCGATGCGGGGTTCAATCCCAGGACCCAGAGAACATTACCTGAGCCAAAGACGAGACACTTAGCCAACTGAGCCGCCCAGGTGCCCATCTACAGCTTTTTAGTTTATCTTGAAATCTGGAATTGTGATACCACTAATTTTGTTCTTTTTCAAGTTTGCTTTGGCTATTTGCATTCTTTTGTGGTTCCATATAAATTTTAGGATTGTCTCTTTTAGTTTTTTGAAAAATGGTGTTGGTGTTTTGATAGAAATTGCACTAAATCTGTAGATTGCTTTGGGTAGTGTAGACAAATTAATAATAATTGTTCTCCCAATCCATAAGCATGGAATATTTTTGCATTTCTTTGTGTCGTCTTTAATTTCTTTCATCAGTGTTCTATAATTTTCGGAATACACATCTTTGACCTCCTTGGTTGAGTTGATTCCTAGGTATTTCACTGTTTTGATTAAATTTATAAATGCGACTGTTTTCTTAAGTTCCCTTTCTGCCACTTGATTATTAGTGTATAGAAATACAAAGGGTTTCTGTACTGATTTTGTATCTTCTGCTCTTACTGACTTCATTTATTAGTTCTACTAGGCCTTTGTTGGGGTCCTTATGGTTTTCTATATGTAATGTCATGTCATCTGTAAATAGTGAAAATTTTAGCTTTTCCATACCAATTTGGATGACTTTGTTGTTGTTGTCTGATTGCTGTGGCTAGGACTTCTAATACTATGTCTCATAAAAGTGGTGATTATTAGACCTACTTCTTTTGTTCCTGAGCTTAGGGGAAATGCTCTATTTTTCACCATTGAGTATGATGTTAGCTGTGGGGTGTTCATATATGGCCTTTATTATGTTGAGGTGGGTTCCCACTAAACTCACTTTGTTGAGAGTTTTTTTTTTTATCATGAGTGGCTGTTGTACTTTGTCAAATGTTTTTTCTCCATCTGTGGAGATAATCATATGGTTTTAGTCCTTTCTCTTATTGACGTAATGCATAACATTGACTTGTGAGTACTGAACCATCCTTGCATCCCATGAATAAATCTCACTTGCTCATGGTGAATGATTTTTTTTAATGTATCCTTGGATTTGATTCGCTAATATTTTGTTGAGAATTGTTACATCCATGTTCATTAGAAATACTGGCCCGTAGTTCTCTTTTTTTTGTGGTATCTTTATCTGGTTTAGGCATCATGGTAATGCTGGCCTCATAGAATGCATTTGAAAGCTTTCCCACCATTTATAATTTTTGGAATATTTTGAGAAGAACACGTATTAACTCTTTATCTGTTTTAAGATTTTATTTTTACCTGAGACCAAGAGAGAGACAGAGCACAGCAGAGGGAGTGGCAGGCAGAGGGAGAAGCAGCAGGCTTCTTGCTGAACAAGGATCATGATGCAGGACTCCATCCCAGGACCCTGGGATTATGATCTGAGCCAAAGGCAGGTGCTTAACCGACTGAGCCACCCGTATTAACTCTTCTTCAAATGCTTGGTAGGATTCACCTCTGAACCCATCTGGTCCTGGACTTTGGTTTCTTAGGAATTCTTTTATTACCGATTCAGTTTTATTGCTGATCTGTCTGTTTTAATGTTACATTTCTTCTTTTTTTGCTGCTTTATTTTTTAATTAACATATAGTGTAGTGTTTGTTTCAGGGGTACAGGTTTGTGATTCATCAATCTTAAACAATACACAGTGCTCACCATAGCACATACCCCCCACCAATGTCCATCACCCAGCCACCCCATCCCCCCCAACCCCCTGTCTACTCTAGAAGCCCTCGGTTTCTTTTAGATTCACTTTTGGGAGGTTACATGTTTCTAGGAATTTCTCCTTCTAGGTTGTCTAATTTGTTGGCATTTAGTTTTTCATAATATTCTCTTCATGATTGTTTTTCTGTGGTGTTGGTTCTTATTTCTCCTCCATGATTTTGTTTTAGAGTCTCTCACCTTTGTATTTTTGTTTTTGTTTTTGATTAGTCTGGCTAAAGATTTATAAATTTTATTGATCTTTTTAAAGAATCAGCTCCTGGTTTCACCGATCTGTTCTATTTTTGCTGTTGTTGTTGTATTTCATTTGTTTTTGCTCTAATCTTCATTACTTCCTTCCTTCTACTGTTTTTTTTTTTTTTTTTTATTTCTTCTTTCTGGTTCTTTAGTGGTAAGTGAAATTGTTTGAGATTTTTCTTGCTTCTTGAGGTAGGCCTGTACTGCTATATACTTCCCTCTTAGAACAGCTTTTGCTGCATCCCAAAGACATTGGACCATTGTGTTTTCCTTTTCATATGTCACCCATTATTTTGTAATTTCTTCTTTTATTTCTTCCTTGACCCATATATTGTTTAGTAACATGTCATTTAACCTCCATGTATTTGTTTCTTTCCAGATTTTTTTCTTTTAGTTAATTTTAAGTTTCAAAATGTTATAGTCAAAACCGATATACGGTACAATCTCTGTAAGACTTTGTTTTGTGGTCTAACATGTGATCTACTCTGGAGGAATGTACCATGTGCATTTTAAAAGAATGGGTGTTCTGCTGGTTTGGGATGGAATGTTCTGAATATATCTGTTGGTATATATGGCCCCCAGTGTGTCACTGGAAGCTGCTTTTACCTTGTTGATTTTTCTCATTGAATTAGCCATTGATGTAATGGAGTGTGAAAGCCCCCTACCATTACTGTATTCCTATCGATTACTTCCTTTATGTTTATTAGCTGCTTTATGTATTTGGGTGCTCCCACCTTGGATGCATAAATATTTACAGTTATTAAATCTTCTTGATTATCCCCTTTATAATTATACAGTGTCCTTTTTTGTCTCTCATTACATTCTTTGTTTTAATGTCTGTTTTATCTGACCTAAGTATTGCTACCATGGCTTGTTTTTTCTACTTCCATTTGCATGACAAAAATTTTTCCATCCCTTCAGTTTCAATCTGCATGTGTCTTTAGGTCTGACATGAGTCTCTGGTAGGGGGGACATAGGTGGATTTTTATTTTTTTTTATCCATTCTTACATCCTATGTCTTGATTGGAATGGTTAGTCCATTCACAATTCAAAGTTCATACTGATAGGGATGTACTTATTGCCACCTTGTTACTGGTTTTATGGCTGTTTTTGTCATTCTTCTCTGTTCCTTTCTTCTTTGCTTTCTTCTCTTATGATATGTTGGCTTTCTTTAGTGATGTCCTTGGATTCCTTTCTCTTTATTTTTTGCATATATATTACTGTTTTGTTATTTGTGGTTGCCACTGGGTTTAATATATAACATCTCTGCATATTAAGTTAAAGTTTGCTTTAACTTAAGTTTGAATCCATTCTAAAAGCCCTAAAGGTTTACTCTGCTCCATCCCCAACCCCAGTTTTAGGTATGGGGTGTCAAACTTTACATCCTTTTATTTTGTGAGTCCCTTGACTGATTTTTATAGATATATTTAATACTTTTGTGCTTCCTACTTTTCTTATTCCTGCTTATGGTCTTTCCTTTTCACTCCAACACTCCTCTGTAACATTTCTTACAAAAGACTGATGTAGTGGTGATGAATTCCTTTAACCTCTGCTTGTCCAGGAACTTTATCTCTCCTTCTATTCTGAATGATAGCCTCACTGGACAGAAATCCTTGGTTGTAGGTTTTTCTCCTTCAGCACTTTGAATATGTCCTGCCACTTCCTTCTGGCCTGCAAGTTATCTGCTGAAAAAGCAGCTGCCAGCCTTGTAGGGTTTTCCTGGTATGTAATGGTTTTCTTTTCTCTTGCTGCTTTTAAAATTCTTTATCAGTGCTTTTTGCCATTTTAATTCCTGTGTTTCTTGGTGTGGACTTCCTTGGGCTGAATTTGTTGGGGTGCTCTCTGTGCCTCCTGGATTTGGATTTCTGTTTCCTTCTGCAGATTCAGAGAGTTTTCAGCTATTACTTCTTCAAATAAATTTTCTGTCCCCCTTTCTTCTTCTGGAATCCCTATAATGCAAATATTATTATGCTTGATGGTGTCACTGAGTTTCCTTAGTATATTTTAATTTTTTATTCTTTTTACTCTACCATTCAGCTTGATTGCTTTCCATTACCCTGTCCTCCAGGTTGCTGATCTGTTTTTCTGCTTCCTCTAGTCTATTTATTCCATCAAGCATGTTGTTAATTTCAGTTGAGTTCCTCATCTCTGATTCTTTTTTTTTTTATGTTTTCCTTCTCTTTGTTGAGAGTCTTACTGAGGTCCTCCACTCTTTTCTCAAGTCCAGTGAGTACCTTTATGACCATTACTTAAAATTCTCTATCAGATATATTACTTATCTCCATTTATTTTAGTGCTCTTGCTGTGATCCCCCCCCCAATTCTTTAATTTGGGACATATTCTGTCTCCTCATTTTGCCTAACTTTCTGTGTCTGTTTATGTGTTAAGAATGTCAGATACATCTCCTTCTCTTTCTGTAGTGCCCTGAAGAGCAATGTATCCTGTTCATCAGAACCTGTTTGCCTGTTCTGAGCAGGGTTTGGTCCCTGTGTTGTCGCTGGGCCAGAAGTATAGTAGCACCAAACTGAAGGGTCCTTTCCATGCGTTGGACCCCAGAAGCTTTCATTGGTGGGTGGCTCTTGCACTCAGACCAGGAGTTTGCTCCCGGTTCACTGCTGGGGCCAAAGTCGAATTGATATGTGTGGGTTTTTTCCCCTTTCCCCAGGGCAGGAGACACTTTGGGAAAGGTGCTAGCCCCTGTTGGGGTTGCTTACACACTGCTGCACTTGGAGCGCAACCTTGGATGGATTCCTGCCAAGGGTGTATTGGAGGAGAATGGAGGGAGGTAGTGTAGAGTGCCAGCAAGGTGCCAGGGCCCACTGTTAGCCAGATAGGTGAAGAGTGCTGGTGCTGCACTGGTCCTGTTGGTGTCCATGTATCTACATTGGAGGGGTCGAGTAAGAGGCCCTATAGCTCTTCTGTTCTTAGAGAAATCTCTCCCAAGATCACTGCCTCTCCAGTATACACTCTGAGATGAATAAACAGATCTTTTCTCCATATGGCCCAAACATTTTTCAAACTGCTGCATCTGTGCTGTATCTCAGCAGGGCTTTCTGTTATGCTGCCCCTTTAAGGGCAGGGACTCAGTTTCCTGTAGCCTTCAGGCTCTCCTGCATCTGAGACCACTGATTATTTATTTATTTATTTATTTATCTTATTTTTCGGTATTTCAAGATTCATTGTTTATGTACCATACCCAGTGCTCCATGAAAGACATGCCCTCCTTAATACCCACCAGGCTCACCCATCCCCCCCTCCTGTCTAAAACCTTCAGTTTGTTTCTCAAAGTTTACAGTTTCTTATGGTTCATCTCCCCCTCCGATTTCCCCCAATTCACTTTTCCTTCTCCTAATGTCCTCCATGCTATTCCTTATGCCCCAGAAGTAAGTGAAACCAGATGATAATTGACTCTCTCTGCTTGACTTATTTCACTCAGCATAATCTCCTCCAGTCCCATCCATGTTGAAAGAAAAGTTGGGTATTCATCCTTTCTGATGGAGGCATAAAACTCCATTATATATTATGGACCGCATCTTCTTTATCCATTTGTCTGTTGAAGGGCATCTTAGCTCTTTCCACAGTTTGGCAACTATGGTCATTGCTATGAACTTTGGGGTACAGATGGCCCTTCCTTTCACTACCTCTGTATCTTTGTGGTAAATACCCAGTAGTGCAATTGCAGAGTCATAGGGTAGCTCTATATTTAATTTCTTAAGGAATCTCGACACTGTTTTCCAAAGTGGCTTCACCAACTTGCATTCCCACCAACAGTGTAAGAGGGATCCCCTTTTTCCACATCCTCTCCAACACATATTGTTTACTGTCTTGTTGATTTTGGCCATTCTAACTGGTGTAAGGTGGTATCTCAATGTGGTTTTGAGTTGAATCTCCCTGATGGCTAATGATGATGAACAATTTTTCATGTGTCTGTTAGCCATTTGTATGTCTTCTTTGGAGAAGTGTCTGTTCATGTCTTCTGCCCATTTTTTGACATGATTATCTGTTTTGTGTGTGTTGAGTTTGAGGAGTTCTTTATAGATCTTGGATATCCGCCCTTTGTCTGTAGTGTCATTTGCAAATATCTTCTCCCATTCCGTGGGTTGCCTCTTTGTTTTATTGACTGTTTCCTTTGCTGTGCAGAAGCTCTTGATCTTGATAAAATCCCAAAAGTTTATTTTCACTTCTTTTTCCTTTGCCTTTGGAGACATGTCTTGAAAGAAGTTGCTGTGGCTGATGTCAAAGAGGTTACTGCCTATGTTCTCCTCTAGGACTTTGATAGATTCAGGCCTCATGTTGAGGTCTTTTATTCATTTTGAGTGTATCTTTGTGAATGGTGTAAGAGAATGGTCAAGTTTCATTCTTCTATACATAGCTGTCCAATTTTCCCGGCACCATTTATTGAAGAAACTGTCTTTTTCCCACTGGATATTTTTTCCTGCTTGGTCGAAGATTAGTTGACCATAGAATTGTGGGTCCATATCTGGGCTCTCTACTCTGTTCCACTGGTCTATGTGTCTTTGTACCGGTACCATGCTGTCTTGGTGATCACAGCTTTGTAGTAAAGCTTGAAACCAGGCAATGTGATGCCCCCAGTTTTGTTTTTCTTTTTCAACATTCCCTTAGCAATCCAGGGTCTCCTGGTTCCATACAAAGTTTAGCATTGTTTGTCCCAGCACTTTGAAAAACTCTTGTGGAATTTTGATTGGGATGACATTGAAAGCATAGACTGCTATAGGCAGTATAGATATTTTAGCAGTGTTTATTCTTCCAATCCATGAGCATGGAATGCTTTTCCATCTTTTTGTATCTTCAATTTCTTTCATGAGTGTTCTGTAGTTCCTCAAATAGAGATCCTTTACCTTTTTGGTTAGGTTTATTCCCAGGAATCTTATGGTTTTTGGTGCTATATAATAAATGGAATTGATTTCTCTAATTTCCATTTATTTATTTTCATTGTTAGTGTATAAGAAATCAACTGATTTCTCTACATTGATTTTGTGTCCTGCCACATTACTGAATTGTTGTATGAGTTCTAGTAGTTTGGGGGTGAAGTCTTTGGGTTTTCCATATAAAGTATCATGTCATCTGCGAAGAAAGAGTTTGACTTCTTCTTTGCCAATTTAAATACCTTATATTTCTTTTTGTTGTCTGATTGCTGTTGCTAGGACTTCTAGTACTATGTTGAACAATGGTGGTAAGAGTGACTATCCTTGTGTTCCTGATCCCAAAGGGAAGACTGTCAGCTTTTCCCCATTGAGGATATTTGCTGCGGGTTTTTCATAGATAGATTTTATGAAGCTGAGGAATGTTCCCTCTATCCCTATACTTTGAAGCATTTTAATCAGGAATGGATGCTGTATCTTGTCAAATGCTTTTTATGCATCAATTGTGAGGACCATGTGGTTCTTCACTCATCTCTTATAGATTTCTTCTATCACATTGATTGATTTGTGAATGTTGAACCACCTTGCATCCCAGGAATAAATCCCCTTGGTCCTGGTGGATAATCTTTTTAATGTACTGTGAGATAATATTTTTAATGTAATGTTGGATCCTATTAGCTAGGATCATGTTGAGAATCTTAGCATCCATATTTATCAGGGATATTGCTCTGAAATTTTCCTTTTTCTTGGGCCTTTGCCTGGTTTGGGGATCAGGGTAATGCTGGCTTCATAGAAAGAGTCTGGAAGTTTTCCTTCTGCTTCAATTCTTTGAAACATCTTCGGAAGAATAAATCTTATTTCTTTGAATGTTTGGTAGAATTCCCCAGGGAATCCATCAGGTCCCAGGTGCTTTTTTTTTTTTTTTTTTTTGGAGGTTTTTGATCACTGCTTCAATCTCATTACTAGATATTGGTCTATTCAGGTTGTCAATTTCTTCCTAATTCAGTTTATAGGTTTCCAGGAATGCATACCTTTCTTCTAGGTTGCTTAACTTATTGGCATTTAACTGTTTATAATAATTTCTGATGATTTTTTCTATTTCCTTGGTGTTAGTCTTGACCTCTCCCCCTTTCATTCATTATTTTATTAATTTGGGCCCTCTCTCTCTTCTTTTGGATTAGTTTTATCAATCTTAATGATTCTTTCAAGAACCAGCTTCTCGTTTTGTTGATGTGTTCTACTGTATCTCTAGTTTCTATCTCATTGATCTCTGCTCTAATCTTGATTATTTTCCTTCTTGTGCATGGGATTGGCGTAATTTGTTGTTGCTTTTCCAGTTCTTTAAGGTGTAAAGAGAGCTGATTTATTCTGGATTTTTCAGTTTTTTTGAGGGAAGCTTGGATGGCTATGTATTTCTCCCTTAGGTCTGCCTTTGCTGTATCTCAAAGGTTTTGGACTGATGTATCTTCATTCTCATTGGTTTCCATGAATTGTTTAAGTTCTTCCTTGATTTCCTGGTTGATCCAAACATTTTTAAGCAGGGTGGTCTTTAGCTTCCAAGTGTTTGAATTCCTTCCAAACCTCTTGTGGTTGAGTTCCAGTTTCAAAGCATTGTGGTCTGAGCATATGCAGGGAATAATGTCGATCTTTTGGTATCGGTTGAACCCTTATTTTTGACCCAGTATATGGTCTATTCTGGAGAAAGTTGCATGTGCCCTTGAGGAGAATGAGTTTTCTGTTTTAGGGTATAATGTTCTGTATATATCTGTGAGGTCCATCTGGTCCAACGTGTCATTCAAAGTTCTTGTTTCTTTACTGGTTTCCTGCTGGGATGATTTGTCTCTTACTGAGAGTGGCATGTTAAGTTCCCCTACTATTAAAGTATTCATATCAATAGGACTCTATTTTTATTAACAGTTGGCTTATGTAGTTGGCTGCTCCCATATTGGGGGCATAAATATTTAAAATTATTAGATCTTCTTGGTGGATAGACCCTTTAAGAATGAGGTAGTATATTTCTTTATCTGACTACAGTCTTTAGTTTAAAATCTAATTTATTTGATATGAGAATCACTACCCCAGCTTTCTTTTGAGGCCCATTGGCATAAAAGATGCTTCTCCATCCCTTCACTTTCTGTCTGGATGTATCTTTAGGTTCCAAATGGGTCTCTTGTAGACAGCATATGGATGGGTCCTGTTGTTTTATCCGGTATGTAGCTCTATGCCATTTTATGGGAGCGTTTAGGCCATTCACGTTGACAGTGATTATAGAAAGATACGTTTTTATTGACATCATGTTGCCTGTGAAGTCCTTGTTTCTATAGATTGTCTGTCAATTTCTGTTCTATGTCACTCTTGGGTTCTTTTTTCTTCTATACCCCCCCCCCTTAATATATGTTGTAGTGCCAGCTTGGTAGTCACATACTCTTAAACCTTGCCAGTCTTAGAAGCTCTTTATCTCTCCATCCATTTTGAATGTCAGCCTTGCTGAGTAAAGTATTCTTGGCTGCATGTTCTTCCCATTTAGTGCCTGAAATATGTCTTGCCAGCCCTTTCTGGCTTGCCAGGTTTCTGTGGACAAATCTGGCATTATTCTAATGGACCTTCTTCTGTACATAAGGACTCTTACCCCTAGCTGCCCTCAGCAGCTCCTGTCTAAAACTATGATTTGTGAGCCTCACAATTAAGTCCCTTGAGGTCTTTCTAGATTTGTGGATTTTGATGGCTGTTCTTTTTGCCCCTAGGACCCGAAGGCTTGTTCCTTTCCCCAGACTGGGAAAATGTTCATCCAGAATTTGTTCAACTATATCTTCTAGTCTTCTCTCTTTCTCCACCCCATCAGGGATCCCAATAATTCTGACATTGGAACATTTCATAGCATCATTTATTTCATAGCCATGTTTTCATGGCTTCTAAGATGTTTGTTCCATGCCTCCTTCTGATCCTTTTTCTCTACCATTTTGTCCTGTAGATCACTAGTTCTATCTTCTGTCTTGGTTACCCTAGCTGTTAGAGTATTTAGATTAGAATTGATCTCATTGGTAGCATTTTTAACTTCTGCCAAGTCGGGTCTCCCTTTTGCCCTTAAAGATTCTATGTTGTCACTAATGGTTTTCTCCATCCTAGCCATTGCCTGGATAATTGTTAACCCTGACTCCCTTTCTGACATACTGTTTATGTCCATATCCTGTAGTTCTGATGGAGAGGGCACAGTCTCTGAATTTTTCCTCTGTTGGGTGTTCCTTCTCCTAGTCATTTTGGTGAGAGGTGGTTGAGGGAATGTATAGTTGAATGTATCAACCACGATCCTGCAAGGTGCACCCTGGAATGCTTCTAAGCAATCAGAAGTTGCCACCAAAAAGAAAGAAAAAAGATAGGGGAAAAAGAAAACCCAGCCAGAATGAACCCCGAAAGTAAGATTTATAAGGTATATAAACAAAAACAGACAAACAAAAAGACTGACAAAAGTAAATGACAAGGAAAAAAAAAGAACTCGCCAAAATGAACCCCAAGAATAAGATTTATATAATACCAGAAGAAAAACAAATACACAAAACACTGACAGAAGAAGATGGGAGGGTGGTTATAAATCCTGGATGTGGGCGAGGAAGGTTATTTTGGTTCTTCCTGGGTGTATCTTGATATCTTTGTTGAAGGACTCAACTTTCTAGAGATAAAGGGAAATTAAAACTGGTTTATATATAGGGGTAGTATTGGTTAGGGAAAGAGGATTACCTTGAAGCTTATATCTGTACGTATATTTTAAAAAGTAGAAAAGAAAAAGAAAATACAAGTATACATATGAAAAAAGTTCACGTTAAAAGGTTATTATGGAATATGTTGTATTAAACTTCTAGTTGTAATGGTAGGTAAGTTAAAGAAAGAATAAGAATCGTGAGAATGAATTTTTTAAAAAGCTGTATCTATGAAATAGGTTTTAGGGAAATACTGGGAGCTTAATATATTGTTTTCTTCTGATATTGGGGCTTTACAGTTTTATGGGGACCCTATGGTGGTGTCCTCTCCTTCTATCTGCTGGCTTTCTGGGGGAGGGGCCTGCCATGTTGTTTTTCAGTCATTCTCGCTTGGGTTGAGTCCTCCTGCCCCATATCAGGGGGCTGGGCTCGGTGGAAATCAGTTTTTCAGGCTTTTGTTCTCTGGAGGTTCTTGTTCTTTGGTGCTTTTTGCAGCTTTTCAGAGATTTAGAGGAAAGCAAACTGCACCCAGACCTCTGTCTCAGAGAAGCCTCAGTCAGCTCCCTTCTGGTTGGTCCAGAGCACACAGAATCCCTCTCTGCAGTCTCCACTGAACCATGCAACTCCCATAGGCAGTGCACATCCCCAGCCACCGTCTCAGGGGTTGCCCAAGTGCCTGCCTGTCCCTGCACCCCCGTACCAAAACCATGAGCGATAATGGTCCAGGGAGCCCACTTCTGGGGGCTGCCCTTTCCGGGACTGCTGTCTGAGGACCAGGCCAGGTGTGCTCATTCACTTGGCTACCCCACATCTGCTTCTGCCTCCAAGGGATCCCTTCCAGAGATCGAGCTGAGTTCCTTCAGGCCCGGGCTGGGAGCATCCTGACCCTTGGCCGGTCCTAGAGACTGCCAGCTAGCACCTGCATGGAGCTCTCTCAGGTGCAGGTGGGGAGTGTGGTTCAGATTCCAATTGCACAGTGTGTGCAGAGCACAAAAGGCTGTGGTTCTAGAGAGCGTCCACCAGACTACCTCAAGCTGTGCAACCCTGGGGGCTCCAGGACCAGGAACTGGAGGCTGTGCTGCCACACTCTCTCTGGCATGGGTGGTCATCAGTTGTGGCTGTCCTGGGTCCATGGGCTTAGGCCCAGGCCCGTGACCACCAAATTCCATCAGTTGCCCCTGAAGATCTTTTGCTCTTTGTGAGTGCTTTTAACCAGACTCCAAGTCAATGCTGGTCTCCAATCACAGGGCACTTGCGTATTGGGGTATTACTTTCCCATGGGTCACTTCTGGTGGCTCTCTCCCCCTTCTGTTTATCCTCTGATATTAGTCTGTGCGTTCCCAGTACGCTTAACCTGTCCACTGTCGCCATCTGCCCCTGTAGAGATCCAGCAGTGTATAATCCTACATCTCAGCCTGATTTCATGGGTGTTCAGAGGGTTCTGGTAGCTATTTAGCTCACTTTAAGGGACCAGTTGAAACAGGGTCTCCTACTTCTCCACCATCTTGCCCCTCCTCCCATAGTGGACATCTTTTATCTTGTTTATCCTTTAATGTATTTTTAGTACTCTTGTCTTTAAACCTTCATACTAGCTTTATGTGATCAATCCACCAATTTTACTATATATTTACCTTTACCAGTGAGTCTTTCTGTTATGAATTACTGCCCTTTCATTTCAGCTTCAAGAATTGTCTTTAACAGTTTTTTGTAAGGTTGGTTTAGTGGTAATGAATTCCTTTAACTTTTATTTGTCTGTAAAAATCTTTATCTCTTTGTATTCTGCATGATAACTTTTACTGGTTAGTCTTCTTGGTTGGGAGTTTTTTTTTTCATTGTTTTCGTTTTTTGTGTTTTTTTCCCCAGCACTTTGAATGTATTGTGCCTCTCCCTCTGGCCTGAAAAGTTCCTGCTGAAAAATCTTAAGAGGGCTCATGGGGGTTCCCTTTGCACTTAAAAAGATAGTTCTCCTTTGCTGCTTTAAGATTCTCTTCTTGACTTTAACCTTTGAAATTTTAATTATGCTGTGTCTTGATATGTGCCTCTCCTTGGGTTTCTCTTATTTGAACTCTCTGTGTTTCCTGGATCTGGATGGATGTCTGTGTTCTTCTTCAGATTAGAGATGGGTTTAGCCATTACTTCATCAATTAAGTTTTCTTTTTTTTTTTTTTTTTTTAGATCCTACAGCAGTTTTATTTATTTATTTATTTATTTATTTATTTTTTTTTAAACTTTTTATTTTTTATAAACATATATTTTTATCCCCAGGGGTACAGGTCTGTGAATCACCAGGTTTACACACTTCACAGCACTCACCAAAACACATACCCTCCCCAATTAAGTTTTCTGCCCCTTTCTCTCTCTTCTCCTTCTGAGGTCCCTACAAGGTGAATGTTACTCCAGTTAATGTCCCATAAGTCTATTAAGCTATTTTTACTGTTTTCTTTTTTTTTCCTTTTTATTGTTGATTGGGTTCCACTGCCCTGTGTTCAAGTTCATTGATCCTTTCTTCTGCGTCATCTAGTCTGATCTTTAACTACTCTTACATTTTTTTAAATCTATGATTTGAAGTTCTTACTCTGCTCATTCTTTCTTCTCCCCAAGTTCAGTGAGCATCTTTATGACCATTACTTTGAACTGCTTATCAAGTAAGTCACATATCTCCATCATTTCATTGTATCTTTTTTATAGAACTGACTTCCCAGTTATTAAGAATCTACTATATGCCATTGCCACATTTGCTTCTCTCTGGGTCTTTTCTCTCCAAGTATTTTCAGATATAATCGACCTCCATCATTGTATGAGTTTAAGGTGTACAGCATAATGATTTGACCTACTGTGGTGATCACTTCACAATATATGTAAGTTAAGTTGGCATCCATCAGCTCATGTATATACAATAAAACTGGAAATCAAAAAGAAAAAATTTTTTCCTTGAGATGTAAACTCTCAGGTTGTTCTCTCCTAACAACTTCCATACATATCCTACAGCAGTGCTAGCTGTACTCATTGTGGTTCACATTATATCCTTAGGATATATTTATTTTGTAACGAAGTTTCTACCTTTTGACCACCTTTCTCCAATTCCCCCTCCCTCCCAACTCCCCAAAATCAAAAGATAGCTTTTTCCAAGAATTTGGTGTTTTGTTGTTGTTGGCATTTCACATATAAGTGAGATCAAATGTTATTTGCCTTTCTTTAACTTATTTCCCTTAAGATAGTGTCTTCATGGTCCATTCATGGTGTTGCTAACGACAAGGTTTTATTCTCTTTTGGCTGAGTAATATTTCATTGTGTGTATCTCCTATTTTCTTTTTTTTTAAGTATTCTTTAAAATACTTATTTAAAATACTTATTTATTTGACAGAGAGAGATCGCAAGTAGGCAGAGAGGCAGGCGGGCGGTGGGGAGAACAGGCTTTCCACCGAGCAGAGAACCCAATGTGGGACTGGATCTCAGGACCCTGAGATCATGACCTGAGCCAAAGGTAGAGGCTTAACCCACTGAGCCACCCAGGCGCCCCTCTCCTATTTCCTTAATCCATTCATTCATCAATGGACACTGAGGTTGTTTCTTTGTCTTGGCTCTTGTAAACAACTCTGCACTGAACACTCTTCTAGTGAGTGTTCTTGTTTCCTTTGGATAACTATCCAGAAATGAAATTGCTGTCATATGAAGGTTCTATTTTTAATCTGGGGGGTACCACCATATTATTTTCCATAATGACAGCACCAATTTACATTCCCACCAGCAGCGCACAAGGGTTCCCTTTTCTCCACATCCTTACCAGGACTTGTTATCTTTTGTCTTTTTGCTGATGGCATTCTAACAGGATGAGGCTATCTCATGATTTTGATTTGCATTTCCCCGATGAGTTGTGACGTTGAACATCTTTTCATTTGCCTGCTGACTTTTTGTGTATCTTCTTTGGAGAAATTTCTATTCTGATATTTCCCATTTTTAAATTAGATTATTTGTGGGAATTTTTGTGAGTTTTTTTAATTATTTAAATTCAATTAGCCAACATATAATATATAATAATTTTCAGATGTAGTCTTCAATGTTTTATCAGTTACATATAACACCCAATGCTCATCAGTCACATCACATGCCCTCATTAATGCCCATCACCCAGATACTCCATCCCCCCACCCACCTCCCCTCCAGCAACACTCAGTTTGTTTCCTAGAGTTAAGAGTCTCTCATGGTTTTTGTCCCTGATGACTTCCCATTCAGTTTTCTTTCCCTTCTCCTATGATCCTCTGTGTTCTTTCTATATTCCACGTATGAGTAAAACCACACAATAATTGTCTTCCTCTGTTTGACTTATTTTGCTCAGCATAATACCCTCCAGTTCTCTCCACAATGGTGTAAATGGTTAATATTCATCCTTTCTGATGCCTGAGTAATATTCCATTGTTCTGTTTTGCTATTGAGCTGTAAGAGTTCTTTATATATTTTGGACTATAAACCCTTACTAGATATATGGCTTACAAATATTTTTCCCATTCTGTAAGTTTTATTTTCACTATTTTTTGTTTCTATTGCTGTACAGAAGCTTTTTAGTTTGATTAGTCCCATTTTGTTTTATTATTTGTGCTTTAGGTGCATATCCAAATCAATGCCAAGACTCCTGTCAATGGGCTTTTTCCTTAATTTACCTTCTAAGAATTTCATGGTTTCAGGTCTGATGTTTAAGTCTCTTATCATGCCAAGTTAATTTTTGTGGGTATAAGATACAGGTCTAATTTCCTTTTTTTTACATGTGAATATTCAATTTCCCCAGCACCATTTATTGATGAGACTGTCTTTTCTCCATTGAGTATTCCTGCATCCCTTGTCAAATACTAGTTGTCTGCATATACTTGGGTTTACTTCTGAACTCTCAAGTCTGTTTCATCGATCTGTGTGTCTCTTTTTATGCCAGTAGAACAGTCTTTTGATTCTATAGCTGCTTTGTAGCATAGCTTGAAATCAGGAAGTGTAATGATTCCTATTTTGTTCTTTTCAGGATTGCTTTGGATATTTGTGTTCTTCTGTGGTTCCATAAAAATTTTAGGATTTCTTTTTTTTACTTCTGTAAAAAAAAAAATCCATTGCAATTTTGATAGTGATTGCATTGAATCTATAGATGGCTTTTGGTAGTATGCAGTTAAACAGTATTCTTTCAATTTATGAATACAGGATACCTTTTCATTTAATTGTGTTTTCTTTGACATCACTGCCTTGTAGTTCTGAGTAGAGATCTTTCACCTCCTTGGTTAGTTTATTCCTAAGCATTTTCTGCTTTATGTTTTAAACATTTTATTTATTTATTTGTCAGAGAGAGTGAGCACAGGCAGACAGAGAGGCAGGCAGAGGCAGAGGGAGAAGCAGGCTTCCTGCTGAGCAAGGAGCCCGACGTGGGACTCGATCCCAGGATGCTGGGATCATGACCTGAGCCGAAGGCAGCCTCTTAACCAACTGAGCCACCCAGGCGTCCCTGTTTTGTTTTGTTTTGTTTTTTAATTTTATTTATTTATTTGAGAGAAAGAGTAAGAATACAAGCCAGGGAGGAGCAAAGGAAGAGGACCAAGTGGACTCCGCACTGAGCACAGAGCCCGATGTGGGGCTCAATCCCAGGACCCTGAGGTCACAACCTGGGCTGAAATCAAAAGTCAGACACTACCGACTGAGCCAATATCAACATCAGGGATGTTGGTTTATCCTTTTCTGGCTGTGGTTTTGGGGTAATGGTGGCCTCATAAGATGAATTTGGAAGAATTCCCTCCTTTTCACCTTTTGGGAAGAATTTGAGAAGGATGAATTTGGTAAAACTCACCAGTGAAATCATCTTGTCCTGGGCATTTTTTTGTTGTGAGGTTTTAGATTACTGATTCAGTCTCCTTACTAGTATTTAGACGATTCACATTTTCTTAAAGATTTTATTTATTTATTTATTTGAGAGAAAGGGCATGAGTGGGGTGAGAGGCACAGGGAGAAGCAGACTTCCTGCTGAGCAGGAGCCCGACATGGGGCTCAATCCCAGGACTCTGGTTTCATGACCTGAGCCATAGGCAGATGCTTATCTAATTGAGCCTCCCAGGCACCCCAGATTATTCACATTTTTAACTTTTTCTTAATTTAGTATTGGTAGTTTCTATGTTTTTAAGAAGTTTTCTATTTCTTCTAGGTTGTCCAGTTTTGTGCATGTATGTGTTCATAGTAGCCTCTTGTGATTCTTTATATTTCTGTGATATCAGCTGTGACATCTCCTTTTTCATTCATAATTTTGTTGATTTGGAACCTTTTTTACTTTAGTCAGTCTAGTTATGTCAATTTTGCTTATCTTTCAAACAAACAACTCTTAGTTTCGTTAATTTTTTTCCCATTTTCCTGTTCTATGTTTAGTTTATTCCTACCCTAATCTTATTTCCTTCCTTCTACTAACTTCTGGCTCAGTTTGTTTTTCTTTTTCTAGTTACTTAAGGCATAAAATTAGGTTGTTTATTTGGGAAATTTCTTAATACAGGCTTTTAAAAAATTTTTTTTATTTAGTTGACAGAGAGAGAGAGAGAGTGAGAGGGAATACAGCAGAGGGAGTGGGAGAGGGACAAACAGGCTTCCCTCTGAGCAGAGAGCCCGATGTGGGCCTTGATCCCGGGACCCTGGGATCATGACCTGAGCTGAAGGCAGCCACTTAATGACTGAGCTACCAAGGCACCCCAATATAGGCTTTTATTGCTATGAACTTCCTTCTCAGAACTGCTTTTGCTGTATCCCTTACATTTTGATATGTTGTGTTTTCATTTTCATTTGTCTCAAGATACTTTTTTTATATCCCCTTTGATTTCTTCTCCAATACAGTGGCTGTTCAGGGAAGTGTTTGATTTCCGTATATCTGGGCATTTCTACTTTCCTCTTGTTACGGATTTCTAGTTTTATATCATTATATTCAAGGAAGATACTTGGTAGGATTTTATGCTTACTGAACTAAGACTTGGTTTGTGGCCTAATATATGGTCTATCCTAGGAGATGTTCCATGAGTATTTGAAGAATGTGTGCTCTGCTGTTCTCAAATAGAAAGTTCTTTGTATGTTATTTAGGTCCATTTGGTCTATAGTATTGTTCAAATCCACCGTTTCCTTATTGGCTATCTTTGGAGAGTGTATGATCTCTCCGTTGTTGATGGAGGGATATTAAAGTCCACAAGTGTTATTGCTGTTTATTTGTCCTTTTAGCTCTGCTTTTGCTTTATATATTTAGTTGCTCTGATGTTGGGTACATCAATGTTTTCAATTTTTATATCTTCCCGATGTATTGATCCCTTTATCATTACATAATGAACATCTTCATCTCTTTTAAGATTTTATTTATTTATTTGAGACAGAGTGCACATATGAGTACAGGGCGGGGCACAGGGAGAGAGGGAGAGAGAGAAGCAGACTCAGTGAGGATCAGGGGGCTGAACACGGGGCTCATTCCCAGGACCCTACCCTGAGATCATGACTTGAGCTGAAGGCAGACGCTTAAATAACTGAGCCATCCAGGTGCCCCTTGTTTCTTTTTATCATTTTTAGGTTAAAGTGTTTTGTATTGTACAAGTATAGCTACTTCTCCTTTTTGTGGTTCCCATTTACTCGAAATATTCTTTTTCATCCACACACTCTGAGCCTCTGTGTGTTAAAGGCTAATGTGAGTCTCTTGTAGGCAGCGTATAGTTAGATCTCTTTTAAAAAAAAAAATCCATTCACGTATTCTTTTGATTAAAGAATTTCATGTGTTTACATTTAAAATAATTATTGAGAAGAATGTACCTTCTATTTTGTTATTTGTTTTCTTTATGGTTTCGTAGATCTATTGTTTCTTATATCTTTACCTTCTGTCTTTTTGAGTGTGTGTTTGATGTCTTATGGTTTCAATATGCTTTGACTTCATCATGTTCTTATGTACAATTACTACAGGTTTTTCCCTTGTGGTTACCATGAGGCTTAAGTAAAATATCTTAAAATTGTAACACTCTATTTTAAACCAATATCAACTTAACTTCAATAGAATTCCTAAGCTTTATACTTCTACTTCTCCTCCCTTTCACATTTTAGGTTATTGATGTTTTCGTTCATATGTTTTTATATTGTGTAACTAATAACAGATGATTGTAGTTTGAGTCATTTTTACTCCATTTTTTAACTTTAAAACTAGAGTTGTAAGTGAATTAAGCATCATCCTTACCATCCAATTTTGATCATATACTTTACCATCAACAGTGACTTTTATA
The DNA here is from genome assembly GCF_964662115.1 of Mustela nivalis. Taxonomy (NCBI): domain Eukaryota; kingdom Metazoa; phylum Chordata; class Mammalia; order Carnivora; family Mustelidae; genus Mustela; species Mustela nivalis. The sequence goes on from NC_139040.1 coordinate 100,490,251, forward strand.
TTGCCTTCTTATGATGTCAGCTAAGTATTATTTTATTTCTACTTAATGAACTCTGTTTAGCACTTCTTGTAATGCAGGTCTAATGGAGATGAATTCCCTCAACTTTGGTTTGATCAGGAAAATCTTAATCTCCCCGTTTCTGAAGAACCCCTTCACCTGGTATATTTTGCTTAGCTGACAGTTTTCTTTTTCTTTCAACATTTTGAATATGCCAACCCATTATCTTATGGCCTGAAAAGTTTCTGTTGAAAAATGCACTAATTATTTTATGGGCTTCCCTTGTAAGTAACTTCTCTCTTCTTTTGCTATTTCTCAAATTCTTGTTCGATCTTTGACTTTTGACAATTTACTTGTGGTGTGTCTCAGTATAGCCCTATTTGAGATCATCTGGGCATCTTTGATCTGAATCTCTATTTCTCTCTCCAGGTTTGGGAAATTTTCAGTGATTATTGTTTTAAGTACACTTTCTGCCCCTTTTTCCCCTTTTTTCCTCCTTCTGGAATTCCCATAATGTGAATATTGTTTCTTTCCATTCTGTCCCATAAGTCCTTTAGGCTTTATTCCTTCTTTTTCATTCCTTATTCTTTTTTATCCTCTGAATAGTTTCAAATGCTGCATCTGCCAGGTCGCTGATTTTTTTTTTCCCTTCTGCATAGCCAAGACTGCTTTGGATGCTCTGTATGGAATTCTTCAGTTGAGTTACTATACGCTTTAACTCTAGGATTTTTTTTTCAATTTATTTTTTAAAAGATTTTATTTATTTGACAGAGCACAAAACAGGGGAAATGGCAGAGGGTGAGGGAGAAGCAGGCTCCACATTGAGCAGGGAGCCTGATGCAGCGCTTGATCCCAAGACCCTGAGATCATGACCTGAGCCAAAGGCAGATGCTTAATCAACTGAGCCACCCAGGTGTCCCTGTTTTTTTTTTTTTTAATTGTTGCTCTTTCTTTGTTGAACTTTTGAACTTCTTGTTTTGTTCATGCATTGCTTTCCTAATTTTGTTGTCTATGCATTCTTGTAGTTCACTAAACCTAGAATTATTCTGAATTCTCTGACCATTCATAGATTTCCATTTCTTTAGCATCAGTTATTAGAGCTTTATTAGTTCCCTTTGGAACTGCCATTGATGGGTTTCCTTTGCTGATTGTTTATGATCCTCGATTCCTTATGTTGGTCTGTACACATGTGAGTAAGTGTTCTCTTCCAGACTTTTCAGTTTCGCTCTGGGGAAGATAGTTCCTCTGCAACCAGCTCAGTTTTGGTGTTTTGGCTGTGTCTGCTGGTAGTGTCTTTGGGCATGTGGGTCCTCCTCTTAGGGTATATTTTAGACCTATTTAGACCTTAGAACTGTTCGAGTTCTAAGGCCGGTGGTTGGGGGATGGGGTGTGTGGACCACTACTGAGAAGAGCTGGATAGGACAGCTGGCTTGCTTTCTTACCTAAGTGAAGTTGTAGGATGGGCTGGATTCTCAGGTCAGGCTTATTAGTCAGGACTGGCTACTATCCTCAGCAGGAGTAGAGCTATGACAGCTTCCTGGCTCTGGCGAGGGCAGGGCGCAGGATGAAACACAGGGCCTGCACAGCTCACTGTTCATGGACCTGAATGAGGCAAAAGCAGGCACTGAATGTCACGGTCAGGTGACGCTGCCAGTTTTGCTCTGCAGACAGGAAGAGTCATGGACCCTACCCTCTGTTCAAGTGCCACTCTAAGCAGGGTTGTCACACAGGCCACCTAGCAGCCCTTGTGCTGTGGGAAGACACCCTGGTCGGGCAGTCGGGAAGCTGTCCTCAGCAGTCAGGTGACAAATGAGTGGGTGGTGCCTTGGTTTCCCTGTTGGGTTCAGTGGGAGCAGCAGCTCCAAGGTTGCTAATGCTCTTCATTTCTGGTCTTGACTCCAGTCAAGCCAAGCCTCAAGTTCATGTCCGAACAGGACTACTGTGTTTACTCTGGTGGTAATCAGCTCTGCCCACCTACCTCCCAACTTGGGAGTGGTCCGGTTAGGTAGTGCCCTGGTGTTCTTACCAATCCTCCCTGTCAGAGGGAGGTGGATAGAAGCCATATTCCACAGCCGGTAGGGCCATGACTCATGCTCCTCTCTTGGCAGGACTGGAAGGGTTCACTTATGGCAACTCGCAGATTTGCCCAAAGAGGCTCCCTGGTCAGGAGTGGCTGTGAGTCTCGACCCATCATGGGTGGGGCAGTGAGTGAATTGTGCTGCCTGGGCATAGCCCAGAAAACCTCGAGGGTGGGGGGGAGAGCAAGAGCAAACAAAGATGGTGTCCCCTGGCCAGTGTTCCCTGAGCATCTCTGCAGGCCTCTAGATGTGCGCCAAGCCTGAAGTCCGCCTGTTTGGCCAAAGATCCAGGACAAACAGGCTTCTTTCACAGCCATACCAGGGTTGTACCTCAGTTGGCTGTCCAGTTCCCTGGGGGTGGGAGCCTTCCAGGGACTCTGACTGTTCCCATCCCATAGGACCCAGGAATGCAGGCCCTTCTAGCCACCAGAGCCAGGCCATCACGGGGCATTTTGTGAGTGGCAGCCACAAAAATCCAGGCACCAGACATTAAAAACTGGGGCACCAGTTTTTACACAGCTCCCCTCTGGTAGATGCTGTCGCTCTGGAGTGTGAACAAGGGAGAGCATGAAGGGACAGGGTCTGCCGTCCAAGGGAAGGGTTGCAGGCTGTCCTTTGAGGTGTATTTAATGAGAGGCAGCTGTGCTGATAAGCTCACAGGCCTCTTTCACATATGACTGAGCTACTGGGTCTGGCACCCCTTGCTGTGCCCTAAGGTGGTAGCTAGTGAGGAACCCTCTCTCTTTTGGTTCTGGCCTGGAGGACCACTAGCCGAAGCCCCACGAGACACCACAGTCGGGTGATAGGGATGGGTTCCCGGGTGGCAGCCATAAAAATCAAGTTACCAGACAAAGAAATAAGCTCCTTTCTGGAAGATAACCGTGAAGTAGAATGAGGCAGAGCTAGATCCCGAAGATTGCATCCCCTGGTCGCCACTCCCTGAGGGCACCTCTGGAGGCCCCTAGATGCATGCCAATCTGGAAGCCTGCCTCTTAGGCCAAACCTCCTGGACAAGCAGGCAGGTCCCATTCTGGGGTGCCTGGGTGGGGGGCAGGGCTCAGTCAGTTCAGTGTCTGCCTAAAGGTTCAGGTCATGGTCCTGAGGTCCTGGGATCAAGTCCCATGTCGGGCTCCCTGCTCGGCAGAGGAGTCTGCTTCTCCTTCTCCCTCTGCTCCCCACCCCCACCGACTTGTGAGAGAGCTCACATGCTCTCTCTCAAAGAAAATCTCAAAAGAAAGACTGCTGGTGTATTTCAGTCTTCCTCTCTGCTGTGCTGTAGGAATTGTACTTCTCCAATAACTCTGTCTCCAATTTTTATGGTCCCTTGGGACCCAGAAATGCAAGCTCTCTCCTCCCTATGCCCAGCCTCTAGTGTCAGGCTCTCAAAGGGTGTCCTATGGGCAGCAGGCATAATAGGTCCCCAGATGTCAAAACTAGGGCACCAGACAAAGACTGAAGCCTTTGATTACTGTGTCTTTTCTTACTGTGTTTGGGTGTGAGGAGCTTGGGACGAGGGATTGGGGGAGAAGCAAGGGCAGATAAGGGACTCTGGCAATACTATTCTGTCCTTGAAAACAAATTTGAATTCTCTGGGGGGTAGTTTTGGATACCTTCTAGGATCTTCAGCTCATGCAAAGTCTCACCCCTTCTGGAAAAACACAGACTGCCAACTTGCTTAGGTTTTCAAAATCTGATTGCTAAGCCATCTCCAAGTGGTCTCTCTATGAGGGTATTTAGGTTTTATAACCACTGGTTGAACCCCAATTTCTCCACTGTTTTCAAGAATGTTTGGAGCAGGCAAATAAACTACCCAGAGCAAAACACTGTTGTTGCTGGCACTCTGCAGTTTGACCTGGAAGTCTTTCTTCATGCTCACACTTCTCCCTTTGTTGTTGCATTTTTGTTTTGTTTTGTTTTTTTCAGCAAGCGCAGTGTAGCCTGGATCTTCGACACATCACGGTGGTGGAGCTTGTAGGTGTGTTCCCGACTCTCATCGGCAGGATAGGAGCAAAGATCATGCCTCCAGCCCTAGCCCTGCAGCTCAGGTAGGTGGAAGTCCTGGCCTTAAATTGTACCCTTACAATGTACTTTTTTTGGGATCATGTTCCCTGATTTCTTGCTACTCAGTATTAATTCCATGTAACCTTCAATGTTGAGTTGCTTGTAGTCTGAGTGTTCTAGGACCATGCTAACTGGCATGGTGCTGCGCGTGCGTATTTATCAGGTGGTGGATAATTTCCCGTGTTGTCTTCTTCCCCCTTTAACCAAGGGGCTATGCTTTGTCTTTGCTTTGTCTTTCTTTCTGCTGGGTGGGGTTGGCGTGGGTAGGGAAAAGGCTATGAAAAGGACTTACGCAATCCTTCGTGCTATTAGGAGAGCAGGCATCCGGTTAGCTTTTCCAGGCTTGGCCTCTTTTACCTCCGTGCTTCCAGGGTACTTATCAATATCCCCATTTTAACAACTATATTTTCCTTTGGTAACACTTAACAAAGCTAGAATCATGGTGCTCAGGCTCGGAGTCATGGTGCCTTCAAAAAGCAGAACTCAACAGCCAAAAGGTAATTTCAGAACACTCCCAAATATTTACTTGCCTCTCTTGACTACTGTGAAAAGGATAATTAGGCTAAAGCAAAACTGCTCAAAATCTTCCTTTCTCACCCATCCTTTTTCTCCCACAGTGCAAGGAGGGCTACGTGTTCATAGTCCACAGTCACTACTCTTCAAAGTCCTTCGGGGCCAAGGCTGGTGATGGTCCCACCACCCTGTAGAGTCAACATTTAGAACACAGGAATTCCAGGTTTTTGCAAAGGGGTTGGGAGAGAGGACAACAAACCCTATCCCTCTTCCATGCTTCCTCATGGAAGCATAAGATTATTCTCTCCAAGTCCATTGGCTAGAATCCATCCCATGATTGCAACCAAACTTCAAGGCAGGCTGGACAATGCAGCCTTTCCATATTCCCAGAAGAAGAAAATGAAAGAGGACTTGAGTCCCAGCTTAGATGTTCCAAGAGATTCACAGAGTTCCCTTGGGAGAGTGTAGGAGAGAAATACATCCTTAGCCAGTGACACAACAGATTATTTAACATGTCTGTTTTCCATCTGATTTTTGGCAACCCCCCTCCATGTTTGATTTCTCTCTCTCCCCCCAGAAAGAGCACCCCATCCATACTAAGATCAAAAACTCAGAGGGCAAGGGAGGGAAAAAGAAATGAAGATATCTGAATTATCTTTAGTTGGCTGAAAGAGGGAGAAGGTGGGGTATACTCAGAACCTTTGGGATATACTTTTTTTTTTTTTGTCCTGCTGCATCAGCTAACACCTCTCCAAAGGTGACACTTACGAGGTCACCCCAAGATCCCCTCAACATTTGCTATCCAGTACCTAGCACAGTGCTTGGAACCCTGTTGGAGCTAAGTAACTGGAGCAAATGACTCAAAACTAAGACAAAGTTAAAGTTACTATTTCCAGGGGTGAGCAGAGCTTCTCAGAGTGTACTTGGAGTTCTCTTTCAAGTTGAAAACCATCAACCTAGGGAGAGGACTATGTTGACATCTGAAAATGTATAACAAAAAATCCCAAAGTATGTGTTGGAAGCTGTTGGTAATTTAGAACTACTGGCTCACACCCTGTGCTCATGATTTTTTTACAAACCTGTCACAGAATCTGCTAGATGTTACTCTGTGGATTGCAGATATACAGAGAGAGGGAATCTCGGTAAAATTCTGATGTGATTTTAAACGACTAGAATTTGAAGAACAGAAAAATCTGATTTAAGTCGTAGACGTTAGGATGACTCTAGAGCTCTGTGGGCTGGGGACGGCCAAAGCAACAAGAAAGTGCATACATGGATTATGTAGTGCTTCTCAAATTGAAGCAGCCTCTGAATCACTTGGAACTCTGCTAAAGCATAGAATGGGGCCGCATGCCCAGAGTCTTTGCTTCAGTAGGTCTAGGATAGGGCCGGAGGATTGGCACTTTGAGCATGTTCCCAAGCGTGGGCGAAGCCGCTGCTCTGGGGCTCACATCCTGAGAACCACGGGCCTCATGGCTTTACAACTTTGAAGTGGAAATTTTGCAAAGCAGCCTGTAAAAAGAGGGTTAATCATGACTGGGGAGCCGGAGATAGTCCAGGTAGATGTCACGCAGAGAGGATCTGTCACAGGTATTACCTAATGGAGTCAGTGTCAGGACACATGTTCCCGTTATCAGACCGATCAGGAATAAGGGACTTGGCAGGTAGATGCTTTATCTTTTTCCCTTTGAATTCCACCCTAGGGTCTAGTGCAGATGAAAAGAGCCAAATTTGGCTAAGAATAGAAAGCATGAGAGAAGAGGAGATGCAGAATGCCTGGAGAACCTAAAAATTCTCTTGTCTGGGTAGAATACTACTTTCCAATAGCACTGAAGCCATCATGAAGCAATTGACAGGCAGCAGCAATGCCTGGTGTTGCAAAGTTCCCACCTCCCTGTTTCTCACTCTCATGTGTTTTTCTTTAAAGATTTATTTTAGAGGGTGCATATGTGTGGGAGCATGCATGTAGAGGGGTGGAGGGGTAGAGGAAGAAGGACAGAATCTCAAGCAGACTCCTTACTGAGCATGGAGCCGGATGCAGGGCTTGATCCCAGGACCCTAAGATCATGACCTGAGCCGAAACCAAGAGTTGGATGCTTAATCTACTGAGTCACCCAGGTGCCCCCAGCGCCGATGTTTTGGAGACCTGAAGGTCTGGGCAAACTCATGTTCCCTAGAGTAACTTTCCAGCAATTGCAAGGGTGATAGGGAAAAAGGAGGCCATTATTTTTATATGCATATTATTTTTGAGATATAATTGACACTATATGAGTATACAACATAATGATTCAATATTTGTATATATTGCAAAATGATCATCAGACTAAGTCTAGTTAACAACCAGCACCATATGTAGTTACATTTTTTTCCTTGTGAAATTTTAAGATTTAGTCTTAGCTACTTTCAAACACGTAATATGGTATTATCAACTATAACTGCCATGCCTTACATTAATCCCCATGACTTATTTTAGATCTAGAAGTTTCTACCTTTTGACCCCCTTCACACCTTACCCACCCACTAGTCTGTCCTTTGTATCTATGAGGGTTTTTTTTTTGTTTGTTGCTTTAGATTCCACATAAAAGTGACGCCACATGGTATTTGTCCTCTGATTTATTTCACTTAGGATAATCTCCATAAGGTCCATCCATATGGTCACAAACGGCAACATTTTCTTGTGTGTGTGTGTGTGTGTACCATATTTCCTTTATCCATTTGCCCATCAATGGACACTTATGTTGTTTCCATATCTTGGCTCTTGTACATACTGCTGGAGTAAAGATGAGGGTGCATATACCTTTTCAAGTTAGTTTTTAAAGTTTTCTTCAGATAAACCCCTAAAGGTGGAATTGGGCCATTATATAGTTACTAATTTTTTGAAAAATATCCATACTGTTTTCCAAAGTGGCTGCATCATTATACATTGTCACCAACAATGCCCAAATGTTCCTTTTTCTCCAGAACCTCACTAATGCTTTTTCCTCCAAGATTTATTAATTTGAGATGGGGAGGGGAGGGGGACAGAGGGAAAAGAGGAGGGAAAGAGAGCATTAAGCAGATTCCCAGCTGAGTGCAGAACATAAGTCAGGGCTCAGTCTCATGACCCTGAGATCACGACCTGAGCTGAAACTGACTTGGATACTCAATGGACTGTACGACCCAGACACCCCACCAACACTTACTATTTGTCACTTACTATCTTTCCAATAGTATCTGTGCTAACAGGAGTGACGTAATACTTCCCTGTGGTTTTGGTTTCCACTTCCCTGCTGATTAATGATGTTGAGATTGTTTTCATGTATTTGATGGCCGTGGGTATGTCTTCTGTGGAAAAACATCTATGCCATTCCTCTGCCCATTTTTAATTTTGTGTTTGTTGTTTTGTTACTGAGTTGTATGTACTTTTTATATGTTTTGGGTATTAGTCTCTTCTCAGATATGAGTTGCAAGTATTTTCTCCATTTCAGTACGTTGCTTTTTCATTTTGTTGATAATGGCCTCTGCAGAAACTTTTTAATTTGATATATTCCCTCTTGTTTGTTTTTGCTTTTGTCGACTTTACTTTTGTGTCAAATCCAAAAAAAGCATCATGGTGAAGATGGATTTACTGACTATGTATTCTCCTGTATGTTAGGGTTTCAGGTCTTCCATTCAAGTCTTTAAGGCATTATGAGTTTATTTTTGTATACAGTGTATGACAGTGGCCCAGTTTTCCCAATAATATTTATTGAAGAAATTGTATTACCCCATTGGAAGCTATTGGCTCTTTCATCATAAATTAATTGGCCATGTGTGTATGGATTTATTTCTGGGCTCCCTATTGTATTCTACTGTCCTATGGGTCTGATTTTATGCCAGTACCATACTGTTTCAATTATTATGGCTTTGTAATATATTTGGAAACCAAGGAGCACACTGCCTCCAGCTTTGTTGTTCTTTCTCAAAACTTTTTAGCTATTCAGCATCTTTTGTGCTTCTATACAAATTTTAAGGATATTTTTGTTCTGTTTCTGTGAAAAAATACAATTAGAAGAATCTGTATATTCCTTTGGGTAGTATGGACATTCAATAATATCCCAATTCATGAGCATGGAATGTCTATTTTTTTCCTGTGTATTTTCTTCAATTTCATTCATCGGTGTCCTATAGATTTCAGTGTTCAGGTCTCATACCTCTTTGAATTTATTCCTAGGTATTTTATTCATTTTCATGCAATTGTGAAAGTGCTTATTTTCTTTCTGATATTTCATTATTATTGTATAGAAGTGCAAAAGATTTTTGCATCCTGTAATGTTACTGAATTCCGGTATTTACACTTTATTAGTGCAATCTTTAAGGGTTTTCTCTTTCTACATATAATATGTCCTCTGCAAATAGTGACACGTGTAGTATTTCCTTCCCAATTGGAGGCCTTTGATTTATTTTCCATTCCTAACTGCTGTGGGTAGGATTTCTAATACTCTGTTAAATAATAGTGGTGAGAGTGGGCATCTTTGTCTTCTTCCTGACCTTACTGGAAAACCTTTAGCTTTTCAATCGAAGTATGATATTAGGTGTGAGCTTGACGTATGTACCCTGTGTTATGTTGAGGTTTGTTTCCTCTGTACTTTGTTGAGAGTTTTCATCCTAAACAATATTGAGTTTTGCAAACAGTTTTTCTGCATCTATTGATGAGCTTATTCTTTTTATCCTTCATTTTGCAAATGTGTTGTAACATGTTAACAGATGTTGAACCATCCTTGCATCCCTGAAAGAAGCCCCATTTGATCATGGTGAATGAACCATTTAATGTATCGTTGAATTCAGCATGCTAGTGTTTTCTTGAGGATATGTGCAACTATGTTCATTAGGGATATTGGGCTTTCCTTCTAATGTCTTCATCTGGTTTTGGTATTAGGGAAATGCTGGCCTCATAAAATAAGTTTGGAAGTGTTCCCTCCTCTTCCATTTTTAGGAACCATCTGGAAAGGATTGTTACTATTGTTTGCTATAATTTACCATTGAAGATGTGTGGACCTGGTCTTCTGTCTGGTTGGAAGTTTTTTGATTACTTATTCAGTATCCTTACTAGAATTTGGTGTGTTCAGATATTTCCATTCATGATTCAGTTTGGGAAAGTTTTATGTTTTTAGAATTATATACATTTCTTCTGGGTTGTCTAATTTGTTAGCATATAATTGTTCATAAATAGTCTATGGTTTTCTGTATGATTTTCTGTATTCTTACGTTATCAGTGTTAGTAACATCTCTTTCATTTCTGATTTTACTTATTTAAGCCCTCAAATTTGAGCCCTTATTTGAGCTAGATTCTTGGTGAATCTAGCTAAAGATTTATCAATATTACTATCTTTTCAAAAAGCTAGCTCTTCTTTCATTGATCTTTTCCATTGTCTTTTTAATCTGTTTTATTTATTTTCACTCTGAACTTTATTTCCGTTCTTCTATTTTGGTCTTTACTTGTTCCTTTGCTGGTTGAGGTGTAAAGTTACATTATTTATTTGATTTATTCTCTTACTTGAGGTAGGCATTTATCACTATCAATTTTCCTCTTAGAACTGTTTTTATTACATTTTATGAGTATTAGTATATTTCATTTTTTTGGTCTCAAACTATTTTGTTGATAAATAGAATTTTATTGACTTTTTTCTAGAGAACAAACTAACACATAAAGTACTATATATTTTAAAAGGCCACTAGTCACACGAAACATTCTCCAGAATAGATCACCTATTAGGCCACAAAGCATGCCTTAACAAATTGAAAAAGTGATAGTCATACCATGCATGCATCTTTTCTGGCCACAATGCTATGAAGCTAGAAGTCAACCACAAGAAAAAAATCAGGAAAGACCACAAATACATGGAGGTTAAAGAACATGCTATTAAACAATGAATGGGTCAATCAGGAAATCAAAGAAGAAACAAATGAGAATGAAAACAATGGTTGAAGACCTTTGAAATGCAGTAAACCCAGTTCTATAAGGGAAGTTCATAGCAATACAGGCCTACCTCAAGAAGCATGAAAAGTCTCAAAAAAACCAAATGTTTTACCTAAAGGAGCTAGAAAAAGAACAAACAAAACCCCAAACCAGCAGAAGGAAGGAAATAATAAAGATTTAGATCAGAATAAATGGTATAGAAACTAAAAGACCAATAGAATAGATAAGTGAAACCAGGAACACAACCTAGAAGGTAGGGATGAATACTGAGAAACCTATAACCTACCAAAGCTGAAATAAGAAGAAAGAAAAAACTTGAATAGACTGGTTACCAGCAAAGAAATTGAGCCAGGAATCAAAAACCTGCCAACAAACAAAACTCCAGGGCGAGATATCTTCAAAGGCAAATTCTACTAAACATTTAATGAAGAGTTAGTACCTGTTCTTCTCAAAACACTCCAAAAAAAAAAATGAAAAGTAAGGAAAACTTCCAAATTCATTCTATGAGGCCAGCATTACCTTGACACCAAAACCAGAAAAAGACACCACAAAAAATACAAGTACATGCCAATTTCTCTGATGAACTTAGATACAAATGTCCTCAACAAAATACAAGTATACTGAATCCAATAATACCTTAAAAATTACTGCAGGGCACCTGGGTGGCTCAGTCGTTAGGTGTCTGCCTGAAGGTTCATGAACCCATAACAATCCTAGAGAACACAGACCATAACCTCTTTGACATCAGCCACAGCAACTTCCTTCTACATATGTTTCTTTTTTTTAAGATTATTTATTTATTTGACAGAGATCACAAGTAGGCAGAGAGGCAGGCAGAGAGAGAGGGGGAAGCAGGCTCCCTGCTGAGCAGAGAGCCCAATGCGGGGCTCTATCCCAGGGCCCTAAGATCATGACCTGAGCCGAAGGAAGAGGTTTTTAACCCACTGGGCCACCCAGGCGCCCCTACATATGTTTCTTGAAGCAAGGGAAACAAAAACAAAAATGAACTACTGGGACCTCGTCAAGATAAAAATCTTCTGCACAGTGAAGGAAACCATCAGCAAAACTGAAAGGCAGCCTACTGAATGGGAGAAGATATCTGCAAATGACATAGCTGACAAAGAGTTAGTATTCAAATACATATAGAACTTATGCAACTCAACACTCAACAAATTATCTAATTTTAAAATGGGCAGAAGACATCAACAGACATTTTCTGGAGAAAACTTACAGATGGCCAAGAGACACATGAGAAGATGTCCAACATCACTCATCATCAGAGAAATGCAAATCAAAACCACACTAAGCTATCACCTCACACCTGGCAGAATGGCTGATCTCAACATAAGAGACAACAGGTATGGATGAGGATGTGGAGAAAGGGGAACCTTTGTGCACTGTCGCTGGGAATCAAACTGGTGTAACCACTGTGGAAAACAGTATCAAAAAGTTAAAAATAGAGCTACCCTCTTTTTTTTTTTTAAAGATTTTATTTATTTATTTGACAGAGAGAAATCACAAGTAGATGGAGAGGCAGGCAGAGAGAGAGAGAGAGGGAAGCAGGCTCCCCGCTGAGCAGAGAGCCCGATGCGGGACTCGATCCCAGGACTCTGAGATCATGACCTGAGCCGAAGGCAGCGGCTCAACCTACTGAGCCACCCAGGCGCCCTAGAGCTACCCTCTTATCTAGCAATTGCCCTACTAGGTATTTACCCAATCAATACATTTTATGTTTTTGATGTCACAACTACATCTTTTTATCTTTTGTATCTCTTAACTTACTGTAGTTACAGTTCTTACTACTTACATGCTTTAACCTTTTATACTACCTTTATGTGATGAATCCACTAGCTTTTCTATATATTTACCCCTACCAATGAGATGTATACTTTCTTATGTTTTCTTGTTACTCATCAGTGCCCATCCTTTTCAGCATAAAGAAGTCCCTTTACCATTTCTTGTAAGGTTGTTTTAGTGCTGATGGACTCCTATAGCTTGTCTGCAAAACTATGTCTCCTTCAATTCTGAATAATTTTTTTGAATAGACTATTCTTGGTTGGAAGCTGTTTTCTTTGAACACTTGCAATGTATCATGCCACTCCCTTTGGCCTGCAAGGTTTCTGCTGAAAATACATGCTGATAGTCCTCTGGGGTTTTCCTGTAGGTAACAAACTGTTATTCTCTTGCTGCTTTTAAGGTTCTCTCCTTGTCTTAACTTTTGACATTTTAGTTATAATGTGTTTTGGTGTAGATCTCTGGTTTCTTCTTACTTAGAATTCTCTGGGCCTCCTTGATCTGGTTGTCTGTTGCTTTCCCATGTCAGGGAAGTTTTCAGTCTCTTTATCTCTCTCCTCCCTCTGGGACCTCTTGTGTACAAATAATGGAATCATATATGCAAATGTTAGTCTGCTTGGCATTGTTCCATATGTTCTGAAAGCTATTTTAATTGTTTATACATTCAGAGCAGCAAAAAGAAAAAAGAACTTTAAATTCTTCTGCCCTGCCTTTGAGTTCACTGATTATTTCTCCATCTAGTTTCTTGTTGAATTCCATACACACACACACACACACAAATTTTTTGCATAATGGTTCTAATTTTTTTAATTTAATTTCATTTTTTCAATGCTCCAAGATTCATATATTTTCACATTTTGTTGTTGAATTCTTCAGCTCTGTGACTTCTGTTTGATACTTTTGTATATTTTCTTTTTTGGAGTTCTCAGTGGACTAGACCATTCTTTTTCCAAGTTCTGAGAGCATTTTTATGATCATTACTTTGAATTCTTGATCAGGTAAATTACTTTTCTCCATTTTATTAAGGTTTATTTTCCAAGGTTTGATCTTGCTACATTGTTTGGAGCATCTTCTTCTGTTGTATTAGATGAAACAGCCGTTTCTCCCACTGTTGAAATGGTGGTCTTATATAGGAGATGATCCTTATTGGTCATCTGTTGCTGTAGCTTTTGATGGTCTCTCAAACCTTTCTGAGTCTCTAAGCAGACTATTTTATTGTCAGTAGCTTCCAATATCTGAGATTGTGCCAAAGGTAAGAATCTTAGCACTTCAATTCAGGCTCATTAGAAGCGAGCCCCCCAACCAGCAGCTGTTAAGGTTACAAACATATATACAGTGTTGTAGCTCCACTGGTAAGTGTTAGCTCCACTGGTCATCTGAGCTGCATGATTGGGAGGTGTCCCCTGGGTGGCAGTCAAAAACCTGGGACCTCAGACAAGTGCACAAGCTCCTTTCTGGGACATATGGGTGAGCTGTAGTGAGACAAAGGGACAGCACCAAGATGGCATCCCTGGGACTATGTTTCCTGAGAGCCCCTCCGTAGGTTCCTAGCTGTGTGCCGAAGCTGAAGGCTGCCCCTCAGGAGGAGGTTCCAGGATGAGCAAATGGGAATTTTTCACAGGAAGATGGGATCTGTTTTAATCTGTCCATGAGGTGCCCCAGGCCAGGGATAGCTTACCAAGAACTGTCTTCTTGATTGATACAGTCTGATGGCAGCCCGGAATGCAAGTCTTTTTGGCCTCTGGAACCTGTGATCAAGGGGTATGCTCTGGGTAGCATCCACAAAATCCATTTTACCAGATGAAAAACTGGGGCAGCAGACATCTGTGAGCTCTCCTCCAGTAGATGCTAGCTAGCACTCTGGAGAGCAGCAGAGGCACAGTACAAAGATAGCGTCTCCCCTCCAAGGTCTCGGAAGGGTTTATAGTCAGTCCCCAGAGGTCAATTTAAGAAGTCCGCCCCTCGTGCCGTAGCTATGGTGATAAACGAATAGGCCTCTTTCAGAGAAAGGCTGAACTCCTGGGTCTGAACGAATGGCAGTCTCCTGGGGGTGGTTCCTGTTTAAGGACTTTTTCCTGTTAGTTACTGGCTTGTAGGACCTGTAGGTGTCAGCAACACGGGCTCAAGAGCCAGATGATGTACAAGTGTCCTGGCAGCATCATCGGTAAGTATCAGGGAGCCAGGGAAGGTGTGCACTCCTTCCTGGAAAATACTACAGAGCTGTAGGGAGGCAGATGGAGTGTGTGAAGATAGGGCCCATCGGCTTGAGTGAAGCCAAGTGTGGTACTCACTGCAACGGGGATAAAGAGAGATGGGGGGGGGGCAGTGTTAAGGAGAGAGACACACACAGTGAGACAAAGACATGAAGAGTCATAAGGAGATGGTTAGAGGGAAGGGGGAGAGAGGAACAAGGGAGAGAGAGACACACACAAATGGAGGGGGGAGAGGGATATGAGGGGGAAGAATGAGAGAGAGACGTACAGAGTCGGGGGGATGGTCAGAGGGGCTGGGGGAAAGAGGAGGAAGAGGGGCGGAAGCTGGGGCACACAGACAAAGACTGGGACCTACATGGGAAGAGAGAGATACAGAGGTAGAAAGACACCAACACAGAGATACACATGCAGAGAAAGGGAGACAGAAACAGAGGGAGAGAGAAAGAGAAGGATAAAAAGGAGAGAAAAGGAGAGACACAGACAAAGCAGGAGATGGACAGGCATACAGAGAGGAGAGGGGAAAGGAGAGAGAAATGGGAAATAAGTGTGCAAAGGACAGGTGGAGAGAAGATGAGTGCGACAGAGACGGAGCGCTTGTGAGAGCTGGGGGGGAAGCGGGACGGACAGAGCTGGGGGGAAAGCGAGCCTGAGGGGCAGGTTAGGAACAAAAGAGCTGGAGTGTGAACTACAGGGAGCAAGGGATGGATGGAGAGGGATAGAGGGAGAGGGAGAGCTGCATGGAGAGAGACAGCGCCCACCAGCTTTAGAAGGCAGGATAGCACCAAGATGGCGCCTGCTGGCTGGAGTGTGAGGAAGGAGCCCAAAGGCCAAAAATAAAATAAGAAAGAGATGGCTGCCACTGGCTTTAGCAAGACGGAGTGTGAAAACGGCACCCACCAGCCTCTGTCCCTGAGGCTCAGTCACTCACTTAAAAATGATCAAAGGAGCTTCTTTCACCTGATGTCTGGGTGCTTTTCAAATGGCTCCTTCTGGGCTGCCCTTTGGGGGAGTTTGTAGGTTGAGCCCTGTAAGCACCATTTCTCCATATACCACAGACTTGCACGTCTCCTATGCTTCAGCCCTATTGGTTTTCAAAGCTAGACATTTGGGGGAACGCGCTCCCTACGTGGGGTGAAGAGACTCTGATCCTCAAAGAAAAGTTCCAGGTTTTCAGTTCCCTCATGATTGGTATCACTGTGCTGGGCATGTGGCTACTTTGCTGAGATTGTGTTTCGTCTTTTCATACCTGCTTTGATGTGGCTTTGTTCTCATTTCCTGATAATGCAGTAGACGCTCTGCCTGGTCTCAGGTTTTTTGGTTTTTTTCTTTTTCTTTTTTTTCAGAAGAAACTGTTCCAGATGTAGTTGTAAAGTTGTTGTGTCCAGGTGAGGAGGTGACTTCAGGATCTTCCATTGCCATCTTGAAACAGAATAGCCCGTATTATTATTATTATTATTATTTTGAGTCTACAGAGTTTTCTAGAAGACTCTCCAGAAAGAGCTCATTATGGGCATTTATGTAACTCCAACACACTGCTGGCAACACGCCTCAGCCTGTGGGGTGTCCCATCATCCGTCTCCAAGATTTCTGTGGTCTCTCGGGCATGGTGGGATACATTTCCAGTGACTGTTGATCGCTTGCTGACTTGAACACTCATTTCTTCCCATGGTCATTTTTCCTCTTTATATTCTGTCCATCAAGGCACAAGGCTCACATGAAAAGCATGTGTGGCAGCACATGGTGGCACCATGGGAGATTGCCACCATAGCCTCAGAAGCACTAGAGCATCAAATGCCACGTTTCCTCAGTGGTTGCCCTTTCCCCACAGACTCCAACCGCCACAACACGTGGCCTTTTTCGCTCTCCAGACCAGCTTTCTTTTTTACTCTTGTTCTCTGGGACCATTCTGCATTAAGACATCCCTCTCTCCTCTAGAAAAACCTAAATACTCCTCTTTTTAAAGATGCAGAGCAGTTTATCTGCATTTTGACCCACTTCAAACACTCAGTTCATGCATTTCTCAGTCAGCTCCTCCTGAGCTGCTCTCTCCTGTCTCAAGAGACCTGGTGGAGAGATTTAACTGTTGTCTTTCTTTCCTTCTAGTCACTAGCAGCAGATTAGCAATTTAGCTTCCCACTGAGGTAAAACAGAAATTATTCCCATCTTCCCCGAAACTCTTAAACGGCAGAAGCAAGTATCGTCAGTTTGGATTTTGAGTAGCAAATATTTTCCCCTTGATCTTTGGGTGGGAGGAAAAATATTTCACTTTAAATACAGATGGCAGTGTATAGTCTGCCTTACACAGAAGGGCTAGCTAAGTAAATTCAAAAGTAAAACCGAGAAGAGACTGAGTGGGCTCAGCTGATCAACTTGTTTGCTTTCCCTGGCAGATTTCATCTAAACATGCTTCTGGTTGCTACAAAAATCATTATTTTCCACAAGATAAATTCTAGCGTGATAGAGTAGGGGAAAAAAAATCAGACTTTTTTGGGGAGGGAATTATCTGAGGTACAAATTAGAATGAACCAAGTTACTGGACCTGGAGCATAGACCAAGCTTAATCTCCTCTAACTGCCGTCCTGAGCTGGCTACTGCAGGAGCCAGAATGGGCCACAATTACAATGTTTGGAAGCTTACTTCAATCACCTTTGCCTAGTTCACAGTTTTTCAACCTTAGTACTATTGACCTTGGGGGCTGGCTGATTCTTTTGAGGGGGAGGCTTTCCAGTGGGTCTGAAGACATTAAGCAGCATCCCTGTGTCGCTAGAGGCTAGAAGTACCCCTTCACTGTGCCCACAAAAAAATGTGTCCAGACATGGCCAGATATTCCCTAGAGGGCAAAGTCACCCCCCTGTTAACCATGGACTTAGTTCTAGTATGTACCTGGTTGTGCAGACCTAGTCTGTAAATTTGGGTTGACTCCAATTTAACGCAGAAACCCTATTAGGACTGTTGTACACACCCTGTAGTAACTGTTGGCACACAGCACACCAAGGGAGGCCCAGGATCTTGCTGATGGGTATAAAGCGGTACCACTTACCCTTGCAGGCGCATACCAGTCATTTGGGGGAATCATGTTAATAACTCAGATCTATTTCAGCACATTTGGGGTGGAGCCTGGGATTCTCCAGTGATGCTGTTAGTCCAAACACCATACTATGAGTAGCAAGGGTCTTTAGATGAGTAAGTGTGCAGTAGTAAGCCTTCCTCTGCCCACAGTGTCCCTACAGGGCTCTGGCTGGTCCAACAGAACGCTTGGGAGTCCGGTTTGACAGTCTTCTCTCTGTCTGCCCTAGGTTGTTGCTGCGCATCCCACTCTATTCCTTCAGTATGGTGCTCGTGGATAAGCATGGCATGGACAAGGAGCGCTATGTCTCCCTGGTGATGCCTGCGGCCCTCTTCAACCTGATCGACACTTTCCCCTTGCGAAAAGAGGAGATGGCGCTGCAAGCTGAAATGGGCCAGACCTGTAACACCTGATGTGACGGTTCCTCTCTTGGTGGTTCCTCCTTTCGTTCTCCACAGTACTAGGCACATGGAAAGGCCAGAAAAATATTCTTGATGTACAGATTTTTATTTGTAATTTTTAAAGTCTATTTTAATATGAGCTTTCTTTGCACTTAAAAATTACCATGGTGCTTTTTGTACTTTGAAGTGTACTCCCCAGAAATGGTGACTATGATAGGTACTCTTTCTCCTTCTTCCAATCATGGCTGGTCAACTTTCTAGAGAAATTAGAAACTACAACCTTCTACATGCTTTCAGTGTGTTATTCAGTGTAACACATACCTTACTTCTATTTTGTTTTTTATATAAAACATATCAATAAAATATTTTGGAGCAAATTTACTAAAACTTATTTTGTTTTAAGCACAAGCCCTACTTGGCTCAGTGGTTTTAGGAATGGAAAAATGTCCTTCCTTTCATCAGCTGAGCTGGGAGAGCGCCCTAACTCACCTTCCAGGTGGTAGAGTAGCTCATGACAGCAACAAGCCAAAAATCAAAGAGGTAAGCCTTTGATCACTAACTTTGACAGCATAAACAAGAAGCACCAATTGTCTCCTTTTGTTTTTCCCCAGTGACCGCTGTTATGAGTCAGAGGTCAGAAGGATCAGCAAAGACAGAGGGATCGTCACCCTGATGCGGGAATTCCATGTTCTGGGACCCTCCCCTTGAAGATAGTCCTACCAGGCCACGCCCAAAGCCACAAGTGCTAAACACACACTTACCTCCAGTCTGCTAACACATTTTTAATGTGTGCACTCAGAACCTTAGCAGCAAGTCAGTTCCCATAGGAGAAACCAAGAACTTGTGCTATGGCACTACTTTCTGGCAAAAAAAAAAAAAAAATCTCCCTAACTACTAACTGTTGAACTATTAGAATCAAAGCAAACAGACATTCGGAAGATGGAGAAGGATCTGCGCTCACCTTATCCCATGGGCACATCAAGTCATCAGCTACACGTATAAAACGAACTCTGACAATTGCCTGAAGACTGGCACAACAGATCTTCTACAGCTGGTCATAGAAAGAAGGCCATGTCACAAAAGGTAAGAGGAGTGGAGATATGGTTGGGAACCAGACCCCTGGCACAACTAACTGTGAAGAGGAGGGACATCACAAACATGGAGGAGACAACCAGACCCCACACCACATACTTCCCATAATGTCTGGCTATGGAAACTACTGGGGCTTCACTCTGGAAGAGCCCAAGGGTGATAGAAAACCAAGTTCCTGTCCTTAAAGAGCCAGCATACTAAATAATGGCCCAAGACCCAGCACGGAAGCAACAGCTTGATAAGCACCTAGGGCATCCATGATGGAGATTTATCAACCAATCTTAGAATGCATGTCAGAGATCTGCAAATTCCTCTGGGAACAAAAGTACTGGTGGGCACCATTTTTTCTTCCTCTTTTCCAGCCCAGACAGCCAGATGCTTATAGGAGCCACCTCTAACACTGTCCATCTCTCTTGTTAGCACAGCATGCTTCCACCTGGCCATCTCCTGTACAACCACCCAGTTCAACCTGCAACCCTGCCTCAGTTGGCAGGCAGCCCTGGCCAGGACCGGCCCCTGCAATGTGATGGCTGCTCCCACACCAGCACACTCACAGCTCCAGCAACCAGACCTTTCAGCTGTCTGTTCATGGGGCACACTCTGCCCTTTGGTGCACCTGCAGCTGTATCAGGCTAACTGCGGACAGCTAGGCTGACTACCGTCCTTGCCCATGAAGGAGCCTGGGGGGACTACAGCCAGACCTCTCAACAGCCCAGAGAGTAAAACTGCCCAATGCATTCAGAGCAGGCAAAGCAAAGCAAGTTATTGCAGACAGCCGGGCTGGAGACATTCATGGCTCCGTCACAAAAGGAGAGTGTACGTAGATGACACGGGGCGCCCTAGAGTCTAGCCTGAATCTGGTGACCAGGTGGGACTGTGTTATAGGGCACCACAGGACCTTTTACACAAGGCCATTACTTTGAAGAGCAGGAAACAAGGCTGACCTTCCAAATACACAGAGGCACAGAGTTGGAGAAAATGTGGAGACAGAGAAATGTGTCCCAAATGAAAGAACAAGACAAAATCACAGTAAAAGAACTAAATAAAACAGAGATAATATTGATAATAACTTCTAAATAATGGCCATAAAGATACTCATTGGACTGGAGAAAAGAGTGGATGGACTAAGAACCTTAATGAAGAGATAGGAAATTTAAAAAAGAACCAGTCAGAGCTGAAGAATTCAGTAAATGAAATGAAAAATTCATAGAAGGACCAATAGCAGATGAAAGAATGTAGGAAAAAAAAATGGATCAGCAATCCGGAAAATGGTAATAGATAGCAACCAAGCTGAAAAGGGAAAAGAATAAAAAAGTTAGAGTAGGCTAAGGGGATTCTGTGACATCATCAAATGTCCTAACATTCACATGAAAGGGGTCCCACAAGAAGAAGAGAGAGAGAGGAGTCAGAACATTTATTTGAAGAAATAATAGCTGGGGAAGGAAACAGACAGCCAGGTCCAGGAAGCCTAGAGAGTCCCTAGGAAGATAAACTCAAGTTTGTCTTTTAATAATAATTAAAATGGCAAAAGTAATGATAAAGATTTCAAAGCAGCAAGAGAAGACAATTATATACAAAAGAAATCCTGTAAGGCTGTCAGGTGATTTTTCAGCAAAACTTTGCAGGCCAGAAAGGAATGGCATGGCATCTTCAAAGTGATAAAAAAAAAAAAAAAAACCTACAACCAAGAACACTCTAGCCAGCATAGCTATCATTTAGAACAGGAGAGAGAGTTTCCCAGACAAGAAAAATTAAAGGAGTTCCTCAACCTAAACCAGCCTTACAAGAAATGAAGGGAGAATTCTTTAAGTGGAAAGAAAAGGCCATACCTCGAAGTATGAAAAATATAAAAGGAAAAAATTTCACAGGTAAAAGCAATCAGATGGAAAAGGCAGATTAATCACTTATAAATAGCCAGTGTGGAAGTTAAAACACAAAGTAGTAAAATAAATTTTATCTACAAAAATTAGTCAAGGGATATAAAAAATAAAAAGTTATAAAATATGTACATAAAACAGGGAGAGGGAATTAAAAATTAAGTGTTTTTAGATCATTTCAAACTTAAATAACCATCAGTTTATTATAGAGTACTATACACATAGGATGTTATGAGAATGTAATGATAACCACAAATAAAAAACCTATAGTAAACACACACAAAAAAATTAAATCCAAGCAAAAATGAAAGCAAGCTATCAAACCACAGGGGAAGACATCAAAAGAAGAAAGGAACAGAAGAGAACTACAAAAGCAACAAGAGAAAATTTTCCAAAATGGCAGTAAGTACTTAGCAATACTTACCAATAATTACATCAAATGTAGATGAACTCAATGCTCCAGTCAAAAGATAGAGGGTGACTGAATAAGTAGAAAAACCAGACCCATCTATATGCTGCCTCCAAGAGAGTCACAGACATACAGACTAAAAGCAAAGGGATGGAAGAAAATATACCAATGGAGAAAAAAAAAAAAGCTAAAGTAACTTATATCACACAAAAAAGACTTTAAATAGACTGTAGCAGGAAATTAAAAAGGCCATTACATAACAATAAAAGGATCAATTAAAAGGATATAACAATTGTAAACATCTATGCACCAAACATAGGAGCACCTAAATACATAAAGCAAATATTAATAGACATAAAGGGAGAAAGTGAAAGTAACAAAATAATAATAAGGACTTTTACACCCCATTAACATCAATGGATAGATTATCCAGACAGAAAATCAACAACCAAACTGTCTTTGAATGGCACATTAGACCGGGACCTAACAGCTACATATAGAACATTCCCTCTACAAAGAGCGGAATACACATTATTTTTTAAGCACATGGAACATTCTTCAGGATAAATTACATGTTGGGCCACAAAACAAGTCTAAAGAAATTTAAGAATACTGAAATACCTAAAGCATCTTTTCTAACCCCAATGATATAAAACCAGAAATCAATTACAATTTTAAAAACTAGAAAAAGTGGACCAAAAAATAGTCCAAAAAATAACAACTAAACAAGTTATGACATATAAAAAAATTTAAAAATACATAAAGACAAATAAAAATGAAAACAGTCCAAAATCTTTAGGACATAGAAAAAGCACTTCTAAGAGGAATGTTTATACTGATTCGGGCCTATATCAAGAAACAATATTCAAGCATGGAGGACATTAGGAGAAGGGAAAAATGAAGGGGGAGAAATTGGGAGTGGGAGACGAACCATGAGAGACTATGAAATAACTGGAGGGTTTTAGAAGGGAGGGGGGGATGGGTGATGGGTGAGCCTGGTGATGGGTATTAAGGAGGGCACATATTGCATGGAGCACTGGCTGTTACATGCAAACAATGGATCATGGAACAACACCACATCAAAAACTAATGATGTATTGTATGGTGACTAACAACACAATTAAAAAAAAAAAAACGTATTTTAGGGGCACCTGGGTGGCTCAGTGGGTTAAGCCTCTGCCTTTGGCTCAGGTCATGGTCTCAGAGTCCTGGGATCGAGCCCCGCATCGGGCTCTCTGCTTAGCAGGGAGCCTGCTTTCTCCCCTCTCTCTCTCTGCCTGACTCTCTGCCTACCTGTGATCTCTCTCTCTGTCAAATAAATAAATAAAATCTTTTTAAAAAAAAAAAACCAAAAAAGGTATTTAAAAAAAACAAACCTTATACACCAAAAGGAACTAGAAAAAAAACACGCAAAGCTCAAAGCTAGTAAAAGGAAGGAAATAATAAAGATTAGAGGAGAAATAAATAAAACAGACACACAGACACACACACACAAAACAAGAATAGAAATGTTCAATGAAACCAAGAGCTAGTTCCTTGAAAAGATAAACAAAATTGATAAATTTATAGCTAAACTCATCAAAAAGACAGGACTCCAATAAAATGGGAAATGGAGGATGAGAAATAAAAACACCACAGAAATATAAAGAATTATAAGAGAATATTACAAAAACTTATGTGCTTACAAATTGGACAACCTAGGAAAAAATGGATAAATTTCTAGAGACATAATTTTCCAGAACATGAACCAACAAGAAACAGAGGAGTGAGGAGTTAAGATGGTGGAGGGGTAGGGGAACCCTAAATTGGTCTCTTCCCTTGAATACAACTAGATAGTTATCAAATCATTCTGAACACCTGAGAAATCAGAGATATGAGAAAGAAAATGTTGCAAGTCTACAAGTAGAAAAGTGATTACCATTTGAAGGTTGGAGATAAGGAGATTAAATCTAGTGTGATATAGCTGAAGATATGGCAGAGAGATGGGGCCTGCTTAAGAAGGCTACCATGAAGTATTGTAAACAGAGGAGTGCAAAATGGGAACTTTTAGAAGTCTGCTACAATGGAGGATGCGCCTGGCTTAGAGGTGTTCAGGTGGAAAAGCAGGGCAGAATCCTAGGTGGGACAGCCTGGTCTCAGGATCCCCGGGGTGGGGGGAGGCACAAGAAGAACAGGGATGCCTGAATGCAGCAGAATTTCCAGGCATCAGAGCAGGGAAGCTGGCTGAAAACAGCGAGTCCAGGCCCAGCTTTCTGCTCTGTGTTGCCATAAACTAAACAGCTGCATGGTCTGGGGACCACTCTTCTAGTGGGGGCCCAGCAAAATGCAGAAGTGTAGCAAGACTCCTTCCCTCTTCCGAGAGGAAGAGTGCAGAAGAGTCCATAAAATTTAGAGTTTTAAAACAGTTGTGTGCTTGAGATAAAAATGCTTGGTCACAAGCTGGGTGAACAGAGTTCTGACCAAAACTTGGGAGGCAAGAGTGACTGCTTTTCTGTGAGGGCTCACTAAAGGATGGGGGAAAGGACTTTCAGTTCCAGGGCTAGAGAGTAGGGCACAGCCATATTGATACCTCCCACCCCACCCCAAATCAGGGCTGAAAGCCTTCTGGGACAAAACAGTGCCACCTAGTGGAGTCCGGAGCCACTTACACCAAGCCCTGCCTCTGCGCACTGGAGGCCCATTTCCACTAGGGCAAGTGCACCAGAGAATCAGCACAGCAAGCCCCTCTCCTAGAAGACCAGCACAAACAACTGGCTCTCACCAAGTTTACTGATCATAGAGGGCTGAAAATCAGACAAAGACCACATCATAAAAGAGAATTACCAATATCCGTGACAAACATGAATGCCAGAATTCTCACCAAGATAGTAGCCAGTAGGATCCAACAGTACATTAAAAGGATTATTCACCATGACCAAGTGGAATTTCTTCCTGGGCTGCAAGGGTGGTTCACTGGATCCACGAATCAATCAATGTGATACATGATGTTAATAAATGAAAGGATAAG
This sequence comes from Mustela nivalis, assembly GCF_964662115.1. Taxonomy (NCBI): domain Eukaryota; kingdom Metazoa; phylum Chordata; class Mammalia; order Carnivora; family Mustelidae; genus Mustela; species Mustela nivalis. The sequence goes on from NC_139040.1 coordinate 100,514,698, forward strand.
AACCATATGATCCTCTCAACTGATGCAGAAAAAGCATTTAACAAAATACAGCATCCTTTCTGGGTTGAAACTCTCCACACTATAGAGATAGAGGGAACACTCACCAAAATCATAAAAGCCATCTATGTAAAGTCCACAATGAATATCATTCTCATTGAGGGAAACAGAAATTTCCCCCAAGGTCATGAACATGGCAGGGATGCCCACTCTCACCACTTGTTTGACATAGTACTAGAAGTCCTAGCCTCGGCAATCAAACAACAACAAACGCATTCAAATTGGCAAAGAAGAAGTCAAACTCACTCTTCACAGATGACATGATATTTATTTGGAAAACAAAGAAGCCCCCACTCCAAAATTGATAGTACTCATACAGGAATTCAGTAATGTGACAGGATATAAAATCAATGCACAGAAATCAGTGGCACTTTTAAACTTAATAATGAGACTGAAGAAAGGGAAATGAAGGAATTGGTCCCATTTATAATTGCACCAAAAGCCATAAGATACTTAGGAATAAATCTAACCAAAGAGGTAAGGAATCTGTACTCTAAAAACTATAGAACATTTATGAAAGAAATTGAGAAAGACACAAAGACATTGAAAAATATTCCATGATCATGGATTGGAAGAATAAATATTGCTAAAATGTCTATGTACCCAGAACAATCTACATATTCAATGCAACGCCTATAAAAATACCATAGACATTATTTACAGAGCTGGAACAAATAATCCTAAAATTTGTATGGAACCAGAGAAGACCCTGAATAGCCAGAGAAACACCGAAAAAGAAAACCAAAGCTGGTGACGTCACAATGCCAGCCTTCAAGCTATATTACAGTGGTGTAATCATCAAAAGAGTATGGTACTGGCACAAAAACAGACACATTGATCAGAACAGAACAGAGAACCCAGAAATGGACCCTTCACTCTGTGGTCAACTAATCTTCGACAAAGCAGGACAGAGTATGCAATGGAAAGAGGACAGTCTCTTCAATAAATGGTGTTGGGAAAACTGGACAGCCACATGTAGGAGAATGGTACTGGACCATTTTCTTTCACCATGCACAAAAATAAACTCAAAGTGGATGAAAGACCTCAATGTGAGAAAGGAATCCATCAAAATACTAGAGGGTAACACAGGCAGTAATCTCTTCAACCTTGGATGCACCAACTTCTTGCTAAGCACTTCTGCAAAGGCAAGGGAAACAAAAGCAAAAATGAACTATTGGAACTTCATCAAGATAAAAACCTTCTGAACAGCAAAGGAAACAGTCAACAAACCAAAAGGCAACCTACAGAGTGATAGAAGATATTTGCAAATGACACATCAGATGAAGGACTAGTATCCAAGATCTATAAAGAACTTTTTGTTCCAACTTCATCAACTTGTTGTATTTCCTTCCAGTGTTTCAAAAATGCATATATTCACACTTTTTCTTTCACAAAATGGACACTGGGCTGCAGTTTTGAGTCCCACTTTTCCTCATAGCATATTCCATGTCATTTAACGATATTAATAAGAACCTTTGTTCTGGAAACACAGATTCTGAGCTAAATATTTTACATATACATAATTTCATTTTTAGACAACTTTTGTCATTTTACAGATGGGGAAATGATCTCCAGATCTTACATAACTTGCTGCGGGTCCGAGTTATAAATGGGGAACCAGGACTTGAACCCCAGTTTCTCTTACTCTAAAACCTGAATGATCGCTAGAAAATTCTGTCCCTTATCATGGTTAAAAGCAAAATTGCTATATGGCTGTAAAATATTCAGCTTGTATATGTTCCAACCTTAATAAGTTCATTTCTTATAAAGAATTTTTCAAACTCCATACCCAAAAAACAAATAATCCAGTCAAGAAATGGGCAGAAGACATGAGCAGATATTCCTCCAGAGAAGACATACAAACAGACACATGAAAAAATGCTCCATATCACTTGGCATCAGGGATACAAATCAAAACCACAATGAGAGACCTCCTCACACCAGTCAGAATGGCTAAGATTAACAAGTCAGGAAACCACAAATGTTGGCCAAGATGCAGAGAAATTGGAACCCTCTTACACTGTTAGCGGGAATGCAAGCTGGAAATGGTTAAAGATTCCTTAAGAAGTTGAAAATAGAGCTACCCTATGACACAGCAATCGCACTCCTGGGTATTTACCCCAAAGATACAAATGTAGTGATCCAAAGGGACACCTGCACCCCATTGTTTATAGCAGTAATATCCACAATAGCCAACTGTAAAAAGAGCTGAGATGTCCACCGACAGATGAATGGATAAAGAAGATATGGTGGTGTGTGTTTGTGTGTATACACAATGGAATATTACTCAGCCATCAGAAAGAATGAATACTTACCGTTTACATTGATGTGTATGCAACTGGAGGTTATTATGCTGAGCAAAATAAGTCAATCAGAGGAAGGCAGTTATCATATGGTTTTACTCATATGTGGAATATAATGGCACAGAGGATCATAGGGGAAAGGAGGGAAAACCGAATGGAAAGTCATCAGACGAAAGGAAAAACCATGACAGACTCTTAACTATAAAACACAAACTGAGGGTTCCTAGAGGGGAGGGGGCTGGAGGATGGGGTATTTGGGTGATGGGCATTAAGGAGAGCATGAGTTGTGATGAGCACTGGGTATTATATACAACTGATCAATTATTGAACACAACAGCAGAAACTAATGATGCACTATATGTTGACTAATTGAATTTAAATAAAGATCAAAGAGAAGTGGGGAAGGAGGAGGATATCAATACTACCTTTCAAATAAGAGATACTGGGGAATGGAAAAAAGAACACTGATAAGCTATGAAAAATGATACAAGGGAAAGTCATTTACTTTCTAAGTAAAAGAATTTACTTAGAATTGTCTTGAAAATAAACATACCAAAGATACAGGAAGGTTATTTTCCTATGAAATATCTGTGCGGAAGAGCGGTGGTCCAGAAGGCATCACCGAAAGATCTGGGATTGACTCAAAGAATAGGAGAATGAGATGTCAACAGAAGACTAGTTAGAAGATTGGCAAGATGTTCATGCTTATAATTAAAGGATTATAAAAATAAGAGGCGTGGATAAAGCTTGCGGGTTCTGAAGTCCCCATTTGCAGAGTACCCCTATTTTGGTGCCAGGACTGACCCTCATGGTGATTGCTGTGTAACCTGTCTTAGACTTCAAGACAGGAAGAGCCAGGTCCATCCCTCAAATGTGGCTAGAACTGAGTTCATAGTAGGTGCTGGACTTGTCTCTTCCTGTCTTGGAGTCTAGAAGAGTTTATGCAGGAATCATCATGAATCCCAGAAGGTAATAGGATTTCCTAGAGAGTCGTTAGTTCCATGTGTGGTGCAGGAAAACTCAAAAGGGAGCCTGAGACAGCTTGCTGTTGTCACAACATAAGAATACTTTCAGAGGTAACTGAGGTAATATTTCTTAAAGGTAAAGATAAAGAAGGAATCCCTCAAAATCAATTAAAAATACAAACAACAAAAAAATGAGCAGAAGATTTCATCGGAGAGTTCATGAAGAAGACATGTGAAAAGCCAGTAAGCACAAGAAGTCATCAGGGAAATGAAAAGTGAAAACCACAGAAAATACCCCTTGAGTGGTTACAAAAAAAAAAAAAAAAAAAAAAAAAAGACCAATATACTCAAATAAAAAAATTTTAAAAACCCCAAATGTAGCAAATTGTTATTAGTGAATCTGGGTAACAAGTATTCAAGAATTCTTTTCTCTCTCTCTCTCTCTCTCTCTTTTTTTTTTTTTTTTTTTTTTTTTTTTTTTTTTTTTTTAGAAAGAGAGAACAATTGAGCATGAGTAGGGGGAATGGGCAGAGGGAGAGGAAGAAGGAATCTTAAGCAGGCTCCATGCCCAGCATGGAGCCCAATGTGGGTCTTGATCTTACAACCCCAAGATCATGACCTGAGCTGAAATTAAAAGTTATTAAAAGTTGGATGCTTAACTGACTGAGCCACCCAGTTGCCCTGGGAATTCTTAACCCTTAATGAAACTTTTCTCTAAGTTTGAAATTATTTCAAATTAAAAGTTAAAAAAATTACACCATGGAACTAAAACTGTTTGATATCCGGGGGAAAAAAGAACCCATATGAATAAAGTCTCTTTGTGGCGGGGGGAGGACTAGTAGTGAAAGTGTTGGCAGGATACAGAATGACTGGAACTCTCCTACACTGCTGGTAGGAGTGTGAAATGCTGAAACCATTTTGGAAAACTGATAGTTTCTTATAAAGTTAAACATGTAAGTTCCTGAAAACCTAACAATTCCACTCCTAGGTGTGTTTTCAAGAGACAAGAAAATGTAGATACACAATTGCAGCTTTATTCATCATTAACTCTGCTGTAAATTGCCCAGGAGAATGTTTAACCTGGCATGATGCCATACTACCCAAAACAAAAATATACAAACTACTGATCTGTGCTATACTGATATGATATAAAATTATCATCCTGAGGGGAAAAAGCCAGACTCAAATGAGTATACATATTATACAATTCCCTTCACATGAAATTTTTTAACAAGCAAAACTTGTCCACAGTGACAGGAACCAGTACAACAGCAGTTTCATCTGTCAGGAAATAAACTGATTGGAAAGGAGCACAAAGGAGGCATCATGGGTTATTGGAAAACGTCTTCCTCAATAAGGATGTAGGTTAAAGCCCAAGTGCCAACAATCTGAACACCAAAAATATGATCATGATTAATGTCAACTAGAGCCGCAAGTCTACAATGATATAAAATGGTAAAAAAAAAACCCACAAAGTGTGTTTCAAAATGGCATATGTAATGATGAAAATTGATCACAAAATGCAGGTGTGAGTGCAAGATGTTGGACAAATGCCCAGCTGCTGAGACCGAAGGGGAAGACTATGAGAAAATGAGTGTCTGATGATGGCCCTTAGCCCAACATCAGAACCATCCAGGTAAGAGGATGTTAAATTAGACTCACTGTGTGGATTGGGGGGAAGAAAGTGTTTCTAGAACACCACATAGGTGGAGGAGAACATATTTTCAAGGACCGGCTATGGACTCTTATCTTCCTACAGATGAGGACATGGCCTTGCTGATCTTGGTTCAAAGATGGGAGGAGACAGGGGTTCCACATCATTTAGCAGCGGAAGAGCTCACATCATACTAACTCTCCTGCTGATAATTATAACTCTGGAAAACCAGAAAAAAAGGTAGCTTGAATTCACTGGAACTCAGTCAAAAGCAGGCAAAAACTGGAGAAGATAGGACCCTGGAAGAATGGAAACACACTGAATGATCTCCATATTTAGCTTCGGAAACCACTGAGGCTCTTTCCATTTGCTTGATGAACTGGACATAGAACTCAAGCAGAAAGCCATAGTCTTGGCTGAAAATTCAGAGGACAGAGGCAGGGTGGCTACAGAGACTAGAAACTGAGAAACATGGGAGAGAAGAGAAAGCCATAGTGAAGGAGTCTCTGAATCTGCAGATAAATTTTTCTCAAATCTTTTAACTGACCCCTGAGTTGTACATGTGCACAGTCAACTTCCAAAGAGTCCAGGTGGGAAAAGAACAGTTGAAGGTAAAAGAGCTCAACAGAGGGCGCCTGGGTGGCTCAGTGGGTTAAGCCGCTGCCTTCGGCTCAGGTCATGATCTCAGGGTCCTGGAATCGAGTCCCATATCGGGCTCTCTGCTCAGCAGGGAGCCTGTTTCCTCTCTCTCTCTCTCTCCCTCTCTCTCTCTCTCTGCCTACTTGTGATCTCTCTCTGTCAAATAAATAAATAAAATCTTAAAAAAAAAAAGAGCTCAACAGATAGCTCAGCAGCAGGTCCGTGCCAGAGATCAAGTCATGTTAAAGGGGTTCACTGAACAGCTGAGGCTTCGATGGAAAACCCAGAAGTAAAGACTAAGCCTCTGGACCAAAATAAACCAAAACAGACCTGTTCAACAAATCCTAAAACCAAGCTTCCAGGAGTTCAGGAAGATACGCTGGTAATTTAACTGTCTGCAAGAACGAAAATGAGGTCAACCTATATGGTAAGCATTCCCTTAAGTTAGCAGTTCTCAAATCTTGGGAAAACTCCAATGCACTTTTGTTTATGTGGGTGATATCTACCAATACTTACTGTGTTATAAATACAAACTAATAAGGAAAAAATCTCATTTATAATTGCATCAAAAAGAATCAAATACCTTTTGAAAATAATACTTAGGAATAAATTTAACTAAGGAGGTGAAAGACCTGTTCCCTGAAAACTATAAGACAATGATGAAAGGAATTGAAGATGACACAAATAAATGGGAAAAGATTCCATACTCATAGATTGGAAGAATTAATATTGTTAAAATGCACATACAACCCAAAGCAATCTACAGATTCAATGTAATCCTTCCCTAAATTCCAGTGGCATTTTTCATAGAAATAGAACAAACAATCCTAAAATTTGTGTAGAACCACAAAAAAAACCCACATAATCAAATCAGTCTTGAGAAAGAGGAACAAAGCTGGAGGCACCATGCTCCCTGATTTCAAACTATATTACAGTTATAATAATCAAAACAGTATGGTATTGGCATAAAAATAGATCAATGGAACTGAATAGACAATCCATAAATAAACCCACATATATATGGTCAATCCATTTATGACAAGGAAGTCAAGAATATATAATGGGGAAAGGATAATCTCTTTAATAAACGGTGTTTGAAAAACTGGACAGCCACATGCAGGAGACTGAGTCTGGACCATTATTTTATGCCATACATAAAAATTAACTCAAAATGGATTAAAGATTTGAATGTAAGACCTAAAACCATAAAACTCCTAGAAGAAAACATAAACAGTAATCTCCTTGACTTTAGTCTTGGAGAGGATTTCTTGGATCTGATTCCAAAAGCAATAGCAACAAAAGCAAGAAATAAACAAGAGGGACCACATCACACTAAGAGCTTATTACACAGCAAAGGAAATCATTTTTAAAATAAAAAGGCAACCTACTAAATAGAAGACATTTGCAAATCACATAGCTAAAAAAGGGGTTAGTCTCCAAAATATATAAAGAACTCATACAACTCCAAAGCCAAAACCCAAAAACTAATGACATACTATATGTTGGCTAATTGAATTTAAATTTTTAAAAAAGAGTGGAAGATCTGAATAGAAATTTTCCCAAAGAAGATATACAGATGGCCAACAGGTATGTGAAAAGATGCTCAGCATCACTCATCATCAGGGAAATCCCAATGCAAATCCCATTGAGATCTTACCTCACAACTGTCAGAATAGCTAGAATCAGAAAGACAAGACACAAAAGTGTTGACAAGAATGTAGAGAAAAAGGAAACCTCGTGCATTGTTGGTGTGAATGTGAACTGGGGCAGCCACTGTGGAAAACAGTATGGAGGTTCCTCAGAATATTAAAAATAGAATTACCACGTGATCTGGCATTTCCACTTCTGGATACTTACCCAAAGAAAACAAAATCAGTATCTCAAGAAGATATAAGCACCTCTACATTCACTGCAACATTATTTACAACAGTCAAGATATGGAAACAAGCTAAATGTCCATTGATAGATGAATGAGTAAGGAAAATGTATGTGTGTGTGTGAAGAATATTATTCAGCCGTAAAAAATATGTTCTTACCATTTACAACAGCAACATGGATGGATCTTGAGGACATTATCCTAAGTGAAATAAATCAGAGAAAGATAAATCCCATATGGTGTTATGTATATTTATAATCTAAAATGGCAAAGAAGCAAACCAAAAAACCAACCTCAAAATTACAAAAGATTTATTATTGGTGGTTGTTGGGGGTGAGGGGTTGGGGATGGGTGAGAAGGGTGAAAGGGATCAAATGATAGAAACTTCTAAATATAAAATAAGTCATTGGGATTACTGTATACTATGGCAATTATAGTTAATACTGTAATCCATATCTCAGAATTGTTAAGAGAGTAAACCTTACAAGTTCTCAACACAAGAAAAAGATTTTTCTAACTACATATGGTAACAGATGTTAAACAGACATATTGTGGTCTTCATTTCACAATTGTACACTTGAAATGTCAATTATACCTTAAAATAATATGGGTATAAAAATTATAGCATTCTTGGTAACATAGGTCAAGTATAAGTTAATAGGAGGCTAAAACAGAAATTTTTAAAAATCTGTATTTAATTCATTTAGAAAAAATAATAACCTCATGTTAAAATAGTTATTTTATATTTTTCAGTTATAGTTACATAATTAGTTACATAGTTTAGTTATAGGGTTAGTTTATATTTTTTAGAAAATGAAATATGCTTCTCAAAAAAAGTGAGCTATGTGACATTTTACATTATTACTAGTGTTTTCAAAGTTTGCCATGAAAGCAGACAGTTGGATTCTCATATCTGCTTTTCTATTCAGTCTGTTGTAATACCAATATATTGTTTTGATCGAAGCATATAAAGAAAATCTGGCTTCACAGAAATATATATTTGGACTAGAGAGGAGTATTTTAATAGCTTATTTATATAACTGGATGTTTTTGACTTTTCACCAAAACACAGCAAGTAGTCATTCCTTCAAGATTAATGTTATTATAGAAAAATTTTTATATTCTATTGCATTAGAGTCCATTGGTCTATCTTGCACTTTGAATGGATCTTTTACCCATGTATGACTTTCTACCTTGCACATTGGTCATTTAGAAAATATTGGTTCACTGAGTCAGGCAAACCTTCCAAAGGTCGAGAAAATTTGTTCAATAGTATCAAGAAAATTCACATCACCATCGATCTTTTCAGAAAATTCTCTCAGTGTTGGGAAGCTGTCATACTCAAAAAGGAGTATACAAGTTTATCAAAATTCAAATTTTTACTTCCAAGCTCAAATTTTATAATTGTTAATAAATACTCAGTTGTTTTTCTTGAAACGACGGGCATACATTGTTCATTTGTGAGAAACTGTCCGCCCAGTCCTCAAGACTCTGTGATGATGGTTTATTTGCTATTTGTTCTTTCAAATAATGAAATGGTGATAAATGCAGCCAGTTCAATTTGCAGCTCAAAAGCACAAAGGCTTTTCCTTGTGACAACCCTTGTACTCTGCCATGGACAAAAAAATTAAAAACATGCATTTAAAGGTCAAGATGTAATAATGTTAATAATTTTCACTGCTTCATGAAGGATTTTCTTCAATCCAAGTGGCATTTTATATATTTACAATGCATGCATAAAGGCCAAGAAACACACTACCTTGATTTATGCTAAAGTAGCTGCAGTTTTACTCACCATTGCTTTCAGACCATTGGTGCAAACCTCGACATGGTGAAAAAAAGCAAGTTAAGGAAAATCGTTTTGACCTTGCTGACCCCCTGAAAAGCTTTTCAGACACCCAGCGGTCTGAAGACCACACACTCTGAACTACTTCCCTAAACAGAAGTGCACTGATGTTTCTGGAATGTGACAGAATCCAGGAATGGTGACAGGAGCTTGTGTAGAAAGGAGTGGAATCGTACCAAAAATTTGGCTCTTTTCTCAATTCTGACAGGACTCATGGAGTGTGTTCCTGGTAGCTGTGTGCTTTATAGACAAAGGAAAGCCCCTTCGAATTTGTTGCATCTGTTCCTGTTTTCTGCTGATCTCTTTCTTTCAATAAATTCTATATCCTGCCCTAAATTAATCGGAAATTAAGAGCAGGGATGAGTGGAATCTTTCAGCCCATCAAGAATCCACACTAATACTGCACACACAGTATTGCACTTAATCTTCACAAAAAGGTCACAGATATTTCACTTCCTTCCAGCTTTACTGGCTTTTTAACCACACAAATTTGAGACTCAATGTAACAGAAGAAACGCTGGAAGGTTCTTCTTAGTTCAGTGCCCTAAGGCAAGGGGCATTTTTTTTTTTTTTTTTAAGCAGGACCTACAAACACCACACCCTTGTTGTCCTACTAGTTCTCTCAATACTCTTTATGTCAGTCCTTCTTGACCCTGGGCACACGCTGGAAGTATCTGGGGAGTTTAAAAAATACTGATGCCTGGGTGCCGTCCCCAGAGATGGTGAGGATGTAATTTGCCTGGGTAGCCGCATGGCCTGGGGGGATTTTCAGAGTTTCCAAGCGGATTCTCATAGCCCTGGACGAGAACCACTGAGAAGGATGCTGGTATAATCAGCCTTAGAAATATTTACCAGGGATGCCTAGGTGGCTCAATTGGTTAAGCCGCTACCTTTGGCTCGGGCCATGATGCCAGGGTCCTGGGATCAAGTCCTGCATTGAGTTCCTTGCTCTTCAGGGAGCCTGCTTCTCTCTCCACCTCTGCCTGCTTGTGTGCTCTCTCTCTCTCTCTGACAAATAAATAAATAAATAAAATCTTAAAAAGAAAAGAAAAGAAAAGAAAAGAAAAGAAAAGAAACATTTACCAAAGTCACTGCTTCTCTGCTATGGCCAATGGTTACAGTATGCATTGCAAAGTAAGAATTACACTTAACTCATTTAAAATATAGCACTTGTTTCTCTTTAGGAATCAAAGCATAGGAATGGTGCCAAGGCATCTTGCGTTGTTAATCAGAATCAATTTTATTGGTGAATGTGCAGAGTCAAGATGCTTGTCTATTACTATGGTGTCTGTTCTGAAGATGTTCCGCTGAAGGATTTATTTTCCTGTTTGCTCTATGACTGTGTCAGAGCTTGGGTGAAATTTGATCTCTGTGCACAGAATATGGATTTTTTTTGTCTCCTCTGTCTGTCCCCCCATCAGAAGGAATGAGTTTTCCAGCAGGACAACGCTGTACTTAGGCAGCTGTTCTGAGACTGACAAGTTGACTTCAAATAGAACCAAAATGTCTCCGTTTCACGGAATTCCGTTTGACCCTTTGGCAGACTAGTAAGTGGGTTTCTGATGCCCTCTGAGACCAAGGACGGATTTAAAGTCTTGGAGAGAGGAGCCACCCCTTTCGTGGAATATTGGAAGGCAGCTATGCTCACCACTATACCACCGATGCTTTTTCTTGGAATATTAGAACGAGAAGAAATGCTTTCCTTTCTCAACAAGTGGCAGCCATTTTAGAAGATGGTTCTGGGAAGGGACTGAGTTCCAGGGACATCTAAAGTGCTGCTTCTCAAAGTGTAGTTCTCTTACTGGCTGCCGGTTCCTGGACCATTTGCTACTACTGTTTCACAAAGAGGTAGGGAACTGCAAGTTCCCTATGTAATTTCCCAACATAAATCCGCAGTCTCGATAAACACATTATTTGGTTTGGCTGATATTTTTTGACAGCAAAACCTTCTCAACAGAGGCAGCATGTTGATTTTGAATTTGGAGGTAAGCTCCTTATTACGGACCAGTGCTCTGAGTATCATTGTTCTAGAGGAGATCCAGAGGTGAGCCACTTTTTCCTTTGTCTCTACGGGGACAATTACAAATCAGGAAAAGGAAACACAGCAGACTTTTCCAAAGGCACAGTAGCTCTTATATGTGACTGACGAGACTCAGTCATTGCTAGATGTCTGTAATAAGACAGCCTGTGCAGTTCCAATCAGTAGTCTCACTAAAGGACTGATAAAATTCTAGACAGGCAGCCTAGCCTAAGTAAGGTCTTACCATTGTAAATAAGGCTATTAAAAACAGAGTTGACCAGAATATATGCTGGTTGTTACACGGAGCAGTGGATGTGAGCTAACTGAGGAATCTGAGGGGTTCCAGACTTGGGGACCACTCTCTCCTTGCAGAGAACTCTGAACTCAGTTCATGGCAAGTCACAAACAGTACTGCTTCACGAAAAGCAAATTTCTACCCACATTGGTAGCGTTTGCTTTAGAGCTATCCCCTTCTATGAGAAATGGAATGACTATGCAGCATTTTAATGTTTTAGCCCAGCTTGTAAAAACTAGGAATCCCGGGCTAGGCCATGACCTTCTTGTTGACTATCCATCTCAAGACTGAGAAAAAGCATCTCAGTACGTAGGAAGAATAAGTGTTGACTCTGATATTTGAGGTTTATTCTGAACGCGCCATCTGTCGTACCACTATACTGTATCTGTCTTTGAGTTGAGCTGCACTATGAATGCTAATCATTCAATGATTCATTCATTCACCAGGAATATATCACAACTATATCACAACTAGCATAGTTCATTGATTCTAAGATGCACATTCCCCCCGCCCCCACATTTTAACATCTCTGAAGCGGGGAATGTCTTATGATCAGTGACATCCTTCTTAGTCAAAGTCCTGTTGGGAAACAGATCGCAGACTCACATGGGAAAGAGGACATAATGAAACAGATTATAATGGTGTGGGTGTGGTAAAGGAACTCAGTGGGGGGTCCTGTAGCACTTCAAAACTTGCAGCATCAAAGGATATTTACCACCCTAAGCTTGAAGGGTAAGGGGTGAGGGGAATCAGTGGAACCCAGAGAGAGTTGTAGGTATAGTTTTAGGACAGACTACCCAAGAGGAGCTGGGACAGAGGAACACAGCCTCTAACAGCCTTCAGTCCCACAGCGAAGGAGTATGGGGAATAAACATCCTGAACTTTCTCTCCTCTTGTCTTCTAGTCTACCACTAATTGCTCCAGTTGGCCAAACTCAGCTCAAAACCAGAGGGCAAAGGAGCAAAGCACAAAGCAGTATGGAAAAGCACCCAATACATAATAATAGGGGCTCAACAAATGTCACCTGGGAACCCTTCCCTCACCACTGCCTATGATTTATTCCAGGGAGTGCAAAGGGAGCTGTTGAATCAGGATTCAGATTTACAGGAAGATAAGTAAGCTAGACCCACAATGATGGTTGGATTCATAGCTGAGCACCAAGAACAGTTGTGTTCAGGGACACCTGGGTAGCTCAGTGGGTTAAGCCACTGCCTTCGGCTCAGGCCATGATCCCAGGGTCCAGGATCGAGTGCGGGATCGGGCCCCTTGCTCCGCAGGGAGCCTGCTTCTCTCTCTGCCTCTGTCTGCCACTCTGCATGCTTGTGCGTGCTCGCTTGCTCTCTCTCTCTAGCTCTCTGACAAATAAATAAATAAAATCTTAAAAAAAGGGAAGAGTTGTGTTTAACATCACCTCGCCTTAGAAACAAAACCTACTCACTCAATCTGTGTGTCAGTTCAGCAAATGTGTTTTTATCTGAAGACAAATAAGTATAAAAACAGGAGAAACAGGTGACATACAATGAGTCCTCAAGGGTCTCCAGGCCATCTTCAAGAACTCAGGAGTAACTTGCAATAGAACACATTAGAGATATTAGGAAAGTGAATTTAATGGAAAAGACATTAAACTTTGCAGCAAGGACAGGGTGGCACAAAGCTTTGGTTTGGGGAGCATGTTCCATACAGAAGCTTAAAAGTAGGCACGTTACACATTTAAGTATTGTTACCAATTTTGCACTGAACCCAGCAAGACAAGTGGATAGGAACAATTGTTTGGAGTCAAAAATAGAACCACGAAAACTAGCACAATGCATAGAGCCCGCCCGTCATCTCCAGGGGATTTTAAAACACATTATTATTTCCTAGAATTTTCCATCCTTTGCTCTTTACTTGAAAACAAAGATACTGCATTGTACACCTAAAAACGTGTTAAGAGGGGGCAATCTCACATTAAGTGCTCTTGCTACGATTAAAAAAATAAAATAGAAACAAATGGACAATCAAGCCACAACAAGCCACAGGGAAACCTTAAATGCATCAGTAAGTGAAACAAGTAGGTCAGAAAAGGCCACAGACGGTAGGATTTCTACTCTATGACATACTGAGAAAAGGCCAAGACACTACAGATGGTGGAAAGATCAGTGGTTGCTACAGGTTGGCACACAGGGGATGTCTAAGACACCGAGACTATTCTGCATGATGATGTAATTGTAGATACATGACATTTGCATTTGTCAAAACCCACAGAACTGTAAAATGCCAAGAATGAACCCTAATATAAACTATGGATGTTAATTAATAATGATGTACCAATACTGATGCACCAATTGCAATAAATGTGCCACACCACGAGATTTGTTAGAGGAGGAACTTGCAGGGGAGGGGGCAGTGGGATACAGGAACTCTCTGTACTTTCTGCTCACTTTTCTGTAGATCTAATACTGCAATGATCAATAAAATTTTACTGATTCAAAAGCGAACCAAGAGATCAGCTTCCTATCCAAGCAGGATTTGAGGAGAGTAAATGGACAGCTAAAGCAGGTAGGGGCCAGGGACAAAGCAGAATGAACAGACTCACAAGTAGAAGACCCAGTCTTTGGCTGTTTGGAACGTTACCCCTCTTATTTCTTCACAAGGAGATCCTCCGCTCCAGTATCACAGTGACCCAGTCATCTTTAGCTGCTCTCAGGGTCCTGGAAGTGTTAACCTTCCTTCTCCAGCTCGCTAAACTCCTAGACTCATCTTCACGCCCAGAAAAAGCAACAACAACAACAAAATCCCTAACCTGCTTGTGACAACGACCCTCAATGTAGGGATGGGGATCTAATGCATTCAGTTGGGCCCATTTCTGCCCTGATGATATGGTGCCCTCTAAGGGGTTGTTTAAATATTTGTATAGCATTTATTTTGAGGAACACCTGCCTGGTGGAAGAGGTACAATGGAAACCCCCAATGAAGGTAACTGCCCTCTCCTTTCCCTACATCCTTAGCAATTCATGTCTGGCCCACACTGTATTCCCTACTCAACAAAACAAAAACCTTGCCTCTAGAGAGACCTTTCTTGAAATTTATTAACCATGAATTGCTCTCCAGGCATGGGGTTCCCTCCTCACTTACCTACTGAAATACCATAATACTGTACTTTTCCTTAGAGAAGTTCAATACCTCATTACCTTTTCAGGGATGTTTCGTGCCCCTTATCACCCTGGAAAGTAGCCAAGACAGTCCCCATCCAACACTGCAAACTGGCTTTGTGGATTCAGATGCTTTGCAAATCTATGACTCTTAGGGAGCTGGGTTTGGAAGTGAAAGGAAAAAGCAGAAAATTAATAATTAATATTTCCATTAATCCATGTGAAAAAAAAAAAAAGGCTTCTGGGCATCTCCTGAGATTCTTGTACACCACTCCATCAGTCAGAGGGACAATGTAAGAAGAGCTTTAGGAATTAAGAAGGAAAGATTAATTGGTGGTAATGAGGGAGGTCAAAAGCAAAAAGATTCAAGAAAGCCTAGACATCTATTTCTTCACATCCACTGAAACCAATGATCTCTCTTCAAAATGTCCATTTATGAATAAAGAATATGGGGACATGATAAAAAAGAACCATAAATGATGGACATAATCTGCCTTGTAACTGAATGGCTCCCTCCCTTCCTCGTTTCCAAATGAGAAAGATTTTAAAAGTTATATTGTTGGGCCTCATCCCTTCTCATGGATTGGCACAAACAAGTTTCAACTTTCTTAAGACAAAAGGAATCTTTGGCTAAGCAGAAAAAAATGCATGGAAGGAGGCATGAGATTCCTTCCCTGAAGTAAGCAGATCATACCATAAAGGGATGAAACAAAATATTTGGATTCAAACACACATCTAATTCCCTGCCCTTCTAGAAGGAGACTTTTTTCCCCTCACAAATGCCAATGACTTAAACTTCTGCTTTAACTATAATAATATTTTATTTGTTTGCTGTATTGATTTTTGCCTCAACCAAGGAAAAAAGGAAAGCAGAGCTAAGTCTCCTCTTGTGCTGAACTACTAAAGAGAAAGAGAAGATCTACTACCCTATGTGAGTGTTTTGTAATCTACAGGCAATAGTAACTATATATTCCACATCCCTTATCCAAGTGGGAAAGGAACTCTCTACCAGAATAGCTTGATGAATTCTCGTGAGGTAAATGAGGTACGACTATTAATCTTTGAAACACTATGCTTTCCTCATAATGACAACAGTGGCTTCTATTTCTGTGGAATTTGTTTCAACAGAATGGTACATTTCCTTCTGCAAATAAAAAGCATGATTCTCAACAACATCCCTGGGAGGAAGGCAGGTTTGATCTCCATGGCATGAAGGCTAGGCAATGGGCCACAGAAAGAGTTGGTCTTCCCAATGGAAGAGGGTATTAAGGAAAGGTGCAACAACATGGTTTGCTTGCAGATTCCACAACTTATTAAAAAATGGACCACAGTTTTTCTGTCCATCAAATAAAACACATTTTGAAATATTTATCATTTTGTCAGATGAAGCAGGAAATTCCAGCCTAAAATAAATAAATTACTACCACCCACAATAGGTCACATGGCACAAAATAAGGATTTTTTATTCTTTCTTATATCTCTGCTGTACACTGAAACCACTTCACTGTACATGGAATGATTAAGCCCTAATGAAGCCTTCAGGAAAAGAAGGGCCTAAGAGATTATGAACCACAGAGTTTTATAACTAGCTCACCAATGACCTTTCCCCCGGCCAGTGCGTTAAAATTTACAAGGCATATTTACATGTATTACTTTATTTCATATCTTCGGTAACTCCAAGTTAACCCAATTAGTCCTAATTTACAGGCAAATAGATCAAGGCCTAGATTGGAGAATTAACTTGACCGAGGTCACACAGTTGATAAGTAGTCAAGACCTGAGCTAACATCTTCTAAGTCCGAGGTTAGGCTCCTTTCACCTCACCACGGTTGCCTTGCAATGAGCAATGTCCAGGTTAACCAAATCCAATCTGCCTTCATGACATAGAGTTAGCCCAAAGAATACAGTGGAGTTATTCTGTCCTCTAATGCAGTGTTTCTCAAACTGTGATCCATTTGTATTAGAATCACCCAAGAAGCTTGCTAAAATCCTGGAGATTTTATTCAGTAGGTTTGGAACAATGCTCTGGAATCAGTGTATTAAATTCACACTCCAGATGACTCAGACAATCCTTTGGAATCCTTGATGTGGCCCAATTTCCATGGCTTTGGAAGCCACTGGAAGCCATTCTGCCAACTCCTAAGGGCAATGCTCAGTGTGATGTGAAATATCTATACAGAACAAAAAATAAACACTGATCACAGTCCCAAATGCCATAGGCTTTTACTCTGAGATACTTCTGGGGTGACTTGATATTTCAATCTCTTCTGTTTCTAAAAGTGGGGTTTGACCTTATTTCGTCCATAACTTTCTCCTCCCCCAGCAAATGGAAACCGTAGGGTAGCAGGCGATGACGAGACCCCTATTACTGTGAATCAGGTAGGTTCAATTCATCCATTAGTTAGTTAAATACTTAATGATCATTGGTCATAAATTCATATAAGTTTATTAAGGAAAAAAGAGGCCAGGAATATGAAGTCCCGCAAAATAGCTTCGCTTTTGGCATTTTTGTGACCTGGAAAATCTGCATCCCAATGATTCCAGTTCCAATGACCGTGTGAATGAAACGGGAAGATAATCTTCCATGTGTCCTGCAAGTGCTGTTGACAAACTGAATGGATAAAGTCAGGCTTTAAAGCTTGCCCACGGCCCTTTACAACTTGTCTGATTCATCTGAGGGAACATTGAAGGCCGAGATCTCCAAATAGGGAGGAGGACACTCCAGGCAAGGCCACGGTCTCTTCTGAGAAGGTGATACGGAGAACTGGGCTGGAGAGCAGCCTCTGTGCCTTTAACTGTGCTGACACAGGGTGGGGTGAGCTGTCTTGGGCTGAAACTCTATTACATATGGTGACTGGGTAGAGGAAGGTACGAGGTAGAGAGACAGGATGTA
Organism: Mustela nivalis; assembly: GCF_964662115.1. Classification (NCBI taxonomy): domain Eukaryota; kingdom Metazoa; phylum Chordata; class Mammalia; order Carnivora; family Mustelidae; genus Mustela; species Mustela nivalis. The sequence continues at coordinate 100,532,377 of NC_139040.1, forward strand.
CTGAAGTAGATAGAAATGCGTACAAGAGGACGGCTGGAGTGAAGAGTTTAGTCTTAACTCTGTTGAAAACACAAACTGTCCTGCTGGCTATGTCATATGGGCAGCTGGATCTCGGTCTGGGGCTGAGACGAATGGTGTGGGTTGGAGCTGCGAGTGTGAAGTTATAAGCACAGAAACCCATGGAGGCATGGTACATGATAATGCCCGAGGGGGTGTTTGAAGTGAGGAGGAAGGAAAGAACAAGCACTAGAGAATCCAGAGTTTCTCACTGAGCGATCTTCAGCAGATAAGGAGAGGGAGACTAATGAAACAGAGAAAGTAGGCATATATGATATTATAAGGCCTCTACTGATGGGCTGTTGGATCTTTCCTATCTTTTGCAATAAATACTTTGGTACTTACTCATTTCTCACATCTATATCCACCTCTAGAGGATAAACACCCCAAAGTGGAATGGCTGTATAATACATATGCCTCATTTTGATTGTGGAAGTGTTGATGTTTGAAAGGTTGCTCAGAAAAGCCACCAAATGTAGGTAGGGAAGTTAACCATATTTAATGTGGCATTTGATAGGTGGGGTTAAATCAATGTGCCATATCCCTATAATGCAACATCTAATATAGCCAGAAGAAAGAATGAGGCTATCAATCATTTCTGCTAGGGAAGATAAAGAAGGCGGACTTACTTCTCGCAGTTTTCAACCATTTAACTTTTGTGCCATTCACATATATTTAAAAATATTTGTACTTGTACACAACACTTAGTAAAACAGAGTGACCTGAAGGTCAATTCACCTTTTCTTTTTTTTTTTTTTTTTTTTTTTTTTAATTTATTTTTTATTTTCAGCCTGAGTGAAATAAGTCAAGCAGAGAGAGTCAATTATCATATGGTTTCAATTCACCTTTTCTTTCTGAGAATACCACTGCAGGTTTCTGATGGACTTTTGCATACTTGGGTTTTTGCATTATGGAAAGACCCAGTTAGATATTGAATTTTATTAAAAACATAATATAGAGAATTGCTTTAAAAGTGGCAAAGGTCTAAACTCATAGAGTTATGCTCATCTAGAGTCCAAGGTATACATTTTGGAATTTATTATTTTGCCACTTCTGTGATTAGTGAATAAAATATACTTTAGTTTGTTTACACTGGAGAGGTCTCCAGACGTCACCAACATCACCCTCTCATGTGCCCTAAAAATGTCACTGCAGACAGAATGAGTCAGATCAAGTCTGAAGACAATTAATTTTTCCAATATAGGAAGTAGTGATGATCTTACAGTTTTAGCTTTCTGTTTTTAAGAAGAGTAGCACAGGGATATGGGTGTTGAGTTTAAAAAAAAAATGTTCCCTATGTACTAAGCTACAACTGACCAATAAGTTCAATTTTTGAGAATTAGCCTATTTTTGAATAATATTGAAAAAAGACTGCTTATTCCCAAGAACAATGCTAAATATATTCTTATATCAGTTTTTAAAATTCAGGAAGAAATTCAGAATATGGAAAAAAAATAGCTTGAATAAGCCTGAAGATGATTCTAGCTTTTATATCAGTAAAATTCTGTTTCTACCTTTTTGAAGATTTTATATGAATTCAAGTGAAAAAATGAACTGAGGGGCTAGAATAGGACTCCAGAAGAAGAGAGAGGCAGGTACTTCATACTGAAATAACCCAACTCCGCTCACCTTCCTTCATCTCTGCCCTCCCATCCACCCTGAGAAGTGTAAGATTATGCCAAGGGCTACTGTAGAAAGAACACTGGCTGACAAGTCACACCCTGGATTTAAGTCTGGATACCGTCATGGCTTCTATACGATCTTGGGCAAGTCCTTTAGCTCTCTAGGGGCTTCAGGTTTGGAACATGCAAAATGAGGAACCAGGTCTGAAGTACCTTTCAACATTAACTATCTTTGCCTCTAACTTTGGTGGCTGACGCACCTGGAATTCCAGGTAATAGAAGGTAAAGTAGATTGAACTACTGAACTGCTGATTCTTCTTCCCTTCCTGGATCCTCATGCTTGTCATGGCTTCACCGTGAACAGAGTAGATTTCGCTGCCTCCTGATTTTAGGCTTGGCCATATGACTTCCTTTGACCAGTGGGATATCAGTAGATACGACACATGCAGGGGCTGAAAATGTACATTAGTTCTTATTCCCTTGTAGTCAGTGGCTTAGAATATTTTACAAAATAGATATTTACAACAGAGCCCTCTAATTCCTAAGTCATAATTAGGGTGACAACATGTCTCTATTTTCCCTGGTCGATCCAACTATTGTTCTATCGAAAGATCTAGTTCTTTCCACTCTCAAAAGTGGGCTGATTTAGATTATAGATTATATAATCACCATAGAAAAACCTGTCCGTTCATCTTGAAAACTTACCTGGTTAATCCACAAGCTTGCTACAATAACAGGGCCATCTCCTTGTCTAAGCAACCATCCCCACAATGCCTTTTAGGGATTATGGGAATTCCCAGGGTGAGGAAAGCGTAGTCAGTATTCCTTCTTACTCTTCAAGTGAACTACGTAATGAGTGGCCCCTTTAACCCTCAAACCATTTTAGGAAATGTAAAATAACTCAGTAATAGAAAAAGTTTAGGGATTCCAAATTTCAACCGTAGTTTCAAAGAAGCTTATACCATTTCCCTTATGGTATGAAGTCTATGAATCATTGCATAACTTGCCATTGACAGGACAGTGTGGCACACTTTTTACCATCCAATCAAAAAGGCCTTGGTCCCTGGACACACAGAGGTACATGCTCTTTGAGACACTCAGTGAGACCCTAAATGTTCATAACGTGGACATCTCTACTCATGTGTCCCAATACACTCAGGTGAAAAATGGCAGGGAAGCAGAATCCTAGGTCGCAAGACCAATACTGGGATCAAACAGCAGCCAGACAGTGCCTCGAGGCCTCATTTTGGAGACTGGTACCTTCAGAGCCTACACTTCCCCATGCTGGACCGGAGCATGAGCACACCCTCGACGGGAGTCCCAGGATTGTCCGCCATCTTCTGCCACAGGCGTTGCTCTTCCCCTTGAGAGTCCATCCAATCCACACTCTTCCCGTGGCTCACACCTGAGAGAAAGGGACAAGGGAGCATTACCCTTCACAGATGAAATGTTTGGATCTTCTAGAAGACACCTATCAACCTCTGAGGGGGCCTTATTGAGCAGAGCCCCTCATTGGCTTGTTTTCACTCACCCTATCTAGTGAGTAGTGTTAGAATGGCAGACTCCCTTTCCAGTTGGTACTACTCTCTTCTGCCAAGATAATGAGAAACAAAGCAGGATGGCCCTCATGGCTCATTTCTTCCCCTGCTCGGGTAGTCTTACAGAAAGCTGGCTCATTGGGACTGAGGTAACAGGACAGAAGAAAAGGATGAAGTGGGCTCTGGGGCTCTCCTTTTTTAACAAGGCCGCTTCTCCAACCTGAGGACTTTTTGGTTTAGTGGTATAGATATTTTTGGTTTTTCTTAATCTATAACTATGCATAGCACCACACAGGTGGGGTTGTTCTTAACAGTACTGACCACAGTGCACATCGACCCTCTGTGTCTGACGTAAGTTATGGGATAATGAGGGTCTTGGGTGCTGCCTGTGCTCTGCATTTCCCTCCAATCTGCCCGGTTGTGGCCGTGTCTTGTGACATCAGCGGCATGTTGCCACAATCTGTTTGGACAACATTAGTGTTATTTTTTAGGGAGAAAAATGGGTTCCCTTTCAATTCAACCAGTGAGTCATCTGAGAAGAGGATGAAGTAAAGTTGATCTTGGGAATCATTCTCTCCCCTGTCAGAAGCCTGTGCTGTCTCAGTGATCCTCCCCTGAGAAAAACCTGAACCAACACCCACGAAAGTAGTTGACATTCACTTAGACTAAAGTGTGATATTTTATAAAAGGACTGAATATAAACATTGAAGTTACATGTACATCTCCTACATACTAACCTACAGGAACCACTAGTCACACACAACTTGGGGTCCCCTAGTCCCTCACCGGTTCCAGAATTCAAACGAACTCCTCCCAGAAAGATGTTGCTGGAAAAGGCCTCCTTGTCCCAGACAGTAAGTTCTAGGCAAACATTCTTTATATCCTGGGGGTTCAGGCCGCTGAACATGAAAGTATGATTCCACTGAGGGTTAACACTCTTCTTTACCACCAGAGTTTTGTGCTTGGTAGCTTTGCTGTCATCTGGGAGCAGGTAGCTGCAAGAGAAAATGTAATCAAGCCATCGGGGAAAACAGAAAATGGCTTCCTTGAGTAGTTATTTCCATTCCCCGTAGTTCTTGGTGCCTCTGTGTGTATATTTCATTTTTCCTTCAAGGTACTTATATGCTTACATCTAGATTTAAGTGGAAGATTTTATTGTTTAAGTAGGACAATAGCAAAATGCCTATACTCTCCTTTCTAATCCTATTTGGTCCTTCCCTCTTCTTGAAATGAAAATATCTCCTGTAGTAGGTACTTACAATAAAGAAGACACCCTGCAACACTTAAGATTTCATTTCATGTACCAAGAAGAGACTGCTTATCCCTTGATATTCATTCTCTCCTTACTCTTTAAAAAGACTCTTTTTTTTTAAAGTTAGGCACAAGATTGCCCAGAATAAAGACTACATTCCCAGCCTCCCTTGCAGCCAGCAGAGCCAATGTACTAAGATCCTGCCCACAGGATATAGAAAGTGGTTCTGCATGCAGTTTCTGAGAATTGTCTTGACAGCTGGAGTTTAGATGGGATAGCTGCTACTCCAGCAGTGATCTTGGCCATGAGGTGGATACCACACCAAGATAGAAGAAACAAGAGTCCCTAATTATCATGATGCTTTCATACCTGCCCTAGATGGTTTACCCTTTGTCTTTGTATACATGCGAGAGAAAGAAATTTTGCTTTCTGACGTTCTCTTTCCTTTTTAATGATTTATTTATTTTGAGAGTGAGAGAGAATGAGCATGTTGGGGAGGGGCAGAAGGAAAGGGAGGGAGAGAATCTCAAGCAGAATCCCCACTGAGCATAGAGCCCTATGCAGGGCTTCATCCCAGGATCCCAAGACCAGTACCCAAATCAAAACAAAGAGTCAGATGTTCAACTGACTGAACCACCCAGGTGCCCCCTTTCTAATGCACTCTTAGAAAAAAACCCTGAGGTTCCTTTAAGATCAGCTCAATATTTAAGTGTAATTAGAGAGAGAATTTACTAGAAAGTCACTGGCCTTTTTTTCATTATAGAATAAAGATATCATCCTTTATTATCTCTGTTTTGTAAATGTTCAACATGATACAGTGAAAACTATTTCAAAAGATGTTAGTCACCCCTGCAAGGCCACAATGAGGCCATAGGTGAGGAGCTATTCCCTCATCCCATTAGAGAGTGGGCAGGAAGAGGCCTGAACAGGATGGTGGGGCTGGTGAGGCAAATCGTAGTCATAGGATCCAAATAAAGCATTTCTTTTGTGCTTAAAACTATTGCGAAAAAAAATGAAGGACAGATGAACTGGGACTCAGGCCCACACATTGACCAGCAGGAAAGCCCCAGATATCTGCTTCACCTTATCACTGGCTTTACCAAAATTAGAATATGTGAGGGTAAAGGTTTGACTCTTTTTCTTACAGAGTCAATTACAGTTTTCTAAGAAGGATTGATGAGAGGAACAATAATGCTATTGACCCAAAGAATTAACCTCATGCCCCAAACCTGTAATAAATAGACCAAAAAAAAAAAAAAAAGAAAGAAAGAAAGCCAAACATAACACTACAGAAACTCATCAACCACAAAGAAAGAGAGCAAGAGAAAACCAAAGGAACAGAGAAGAACTACAAGACCAACCAGAAAACAATGAAAAAATGGCAGTATGTGTCTACTTATTAATAATTACCTTATTTTTAAAATTTTATTAAACTCAATTAACATATAGTGTATTGTTAGTTTCAGTGGTAGAGTTCAGGGGTTCATCAGTTGCATACAACACCCAGTGCTCATTCCATCACATGTCCTCCTTCATGCCCAGCACCCAGTAATCCCATCTCCCCACCCACTGCCCCTCCAGGGACTCTCTTTGTTTTCTATAGTTTAGAGTCTCTTATGGTTTGCCTCCCTCTCTGATTTCATCTTATTTTATTTTTCCTTCCCTTCTCCTATGATCCTCTGTTTTGTTTCTTAAATTCCACATACCAGTGAAATCGTATAATTATCTTTCTCTGCTTGACTTATTTCACTTAGTGTAATACCCTCTAGTTCCAAGCACATCATGGCAACAATTACTTTAAACATAAACGGTCTAAATGCTCCAACCAAAAGATAGAGGATGGCAGAATGGACCAAAAAAACCCCACAAGATCCATCTATAAGCTGCCTATAAGAGACTCAAGTCAGACCTGAAGATACATACAAGACTGAAAGTGAAGGGATGAAAAAAATCTTACCATGCAAATGGAAGCAAATTAAAAAAAAAAAAAAAAGCAGATGGAAAAAACAATATGTATATCAGACCAAACTGAATTTAAAACAGACTGTAATTGGGTGATGGGCATTAAGGAGGGTATCCCTATGATGGACACTGTGTGTTATATGCAACTGACAAATCACTGAATGCTACATCTGAAACTAATGATGTAGTAGAAGTTGGCTAACCGAATTAAAATTTAAAAAAATTAATTAAACACACTGTAACAAGAGACAAAGAAGGACAGTACATAATGCTAAAAGGATTAATCTAACAAGAGGGTATAACAATTGTAACTATCTATGCATACAATATTGGGACACCTAAATATCAAAAACAAATATTAATGGACATAAGGAGAGAAATTAATGGTAATACAATAGCAGGGGCCTTTAACACCCTACTTACATCAATGGATAGGCATCCTGGCAGAAAATAAATAAGGAAAATGTGTCCTTGAATGACACATTAGACAAGATGGACATGACAGATGTACACAGAATGTTCTATTCCACAACAGAATATACATTCTTTTCAAGCACATATGGAACACTGTCCAGACTACATCACATGTTAGGCTATGAAATAGGCCTCAATAAACTTGAGAAGACTGAGATCACACCATGCATTTATTCTGACCATGATGCTATGAAACTAGAAATCAAGCACAAGAAAAAAAATTGGAAAAAAGAAATATGCCGTCCCCAAAACACTCTCCAGTCACTATCTCCGGGGAGGATGCTCTGAAATTTCTACTTTTTACAATTTCCCCTAAGAGAGCAAAATATGAAGGATCCAATATTCTTGTTGTTGTTTATTGCCAGTACCAAATTATAACAAAGCACAATATAAATATATTATACAGAGAAAATCATATTTTCTCCTCTTTTGAGAAATGAATCTCACAGGAAAATCTGTCAGTATTGAGGGTGAGAATGATGGGAAATCCTGAGATATGCTGAAAGCAAGGGGAAAACTAGAATTAGGAGCCTCCTCGCCTCGTGTTGTTACGGATCTAAAAGCCAGCATATAAGGGTAGCTTTCTCCTTGTCCATTTAGAGTAAGATGAACACAGAATTCTCACAGCCAACCCTGTCTCATGGGTCACAGAACCTCTCAACTCCCATTAAGTATCTTCTAAGATGAGTTAGAACAAAATTACCCCTTCACAAAGCTATCAGAAGTGCCTCCTGACTTCACCGCTGTCAAATTCTTTGCCTCTTTGATCAACACTTCCAGTATTCCTCCAAAGATTACGGATGACTCCTTCTTCTTTCCCCTTTTGAAGGTCTTCTTTCCTGCATCAGCCATCGAAAAGATAGAGACAGAGAAGGAGGGAGGAAGAAAGGAAGGGAGAAGGAGGCGGAAGGGAGAGAAGGGAAGAGAGAGAAATCATGGGTTCCATTTCAAAATTCACAAAGAAAACCTGCCAAGATTTATTTCATTTGCTGACTGAACTGGGCCTTTATGTTATTGTGTTTTTCCATGATTTATTCAAATGTTTCTACCCCACCAGATTCCTTCTGGATAGGTTTTTTTTTTCTATGTAATTTTTAATATATTTATTACAAACACTTTTTTTTTTTCAAAGTTAGTGCCATATTACATAAAATATACTTATCTTTTTTTTCTGGGTAAATTTTTTTTAAATTTATTTTCAGCACAACAGTATTCATTATTTTTGCACCACACCCAGTGCTCTGGATAGGTCTTTCATTTGTGTTTGTTGCAAAAAAAAAAAAAAATGAACAAATAAATGTAAAACTATAAATACTTCCCAACAAGGAGTACCTTTTTACAGAGTATAGAGGAACAAAATGGAAGTGAATCTGAGAGCTGCCTGAGCCATATTCTTGCTCTCAGTGAGAACAGCTACAGAGAAAGCCACACAGAAGTGCCAAGACTCCAAAAGAGAAAATTCCGTAACTTCCTTCTTGGGTGTTTTTGTCTTATAAATTTAGAACTGTGCAAAGGCCAGCCCAAAGGCTATACAGGGCCCAGGCACAACTACGTTTTTGACTGAGAGACAATTCTCCCCACGTCACATTTTTATTCTGAGGAAATGGCTCAACGCGAGTAATAACCACCGCCACCACCTTTATTCCGAACTGCTTTAGGCACTTTCCATGAATGAACCTATTTAATCCTTGCACTATCCCTATGAAGTGAGGAAAAGAGGCGAAGAGGCAGTGAATTACTTGCACAGGGTTACACTGAAGAGGGTGACAGTGAATGGAAGGCTGGAGAAGGCTGCTTGGATCAGTTGATGGCAGAAGGCCAAAAGGACCTAAAAGTTGACTCCATCTGGATTTTTCCTTTACATCCTGTGTTCTAGGTTAACTTCTTCCTCCAGACTCCATGAGTAACTGTGACTGTCAGAAATCTATACAGCAGCTTTTTACATCTCTCCTTTCCGCAGACTGTACTCCTCCCCACCTCCCCTCTCCATCCTGGGGAACATCCTAGATCTCTGGGATTTCCAGGAAACAAATGCCACCAGTGAGCCTGGTTTTCAGTATAAACTTTGCCTTTTACTCATAAAGATCCTGCCCCCTTCCCCATTTGTAGGACATACTTCTCAACTCTCTTCCAAGACAGTGACACCCAACCCTATACATTTTCATCTGTGTAATGCCAAAGTAAAATAATCCAACCAATTCCTGATCCCTGTTACCATACATCTAGACACAGAATGCCCGTGGTCAAAGTCATTGATTTTTACTCTACCTTGAACTTGTTCTAGAGGAATCATCAGGTTCTCCTCTGGGGGGATGTAACGTAAAACAACTGTTAGCTCTCCTTTATAGTGAAGGCCTATGTCTGCAGCGAATTCCACCTGGCCAAAGGGAGACAGGTGAAGACAAAAAGTGAGAATGTTTGGTTTATTATTTTGTAGTCCATGTTTGAATGGTCTACTTGCTGGTTTAAACACGACAGTCCATTCCTATTCAACTGTTAGCACTTACTGGTTTAAGATATGCCTTAGATAAGAAAAGAGAGAGGCCAGAAAACTTCGTATTCTTTGTACAAAAGGTATTTGTGTGTAACATTTAACATTAAAATAAAAGGAATTTGAGAGGAGATATATGACACATGTGTGGTCATCAGTGGCTGCTGACTGCCTGTGGTGCAAGGAGGACCAGAACCCATCAGTGAACATAGAGTTCGGGGTATGAGGCACAAATAAAGATGCCATGGAGAACAGCTCCAGAAGATATGTCTCCCTGTCTGCTCTTAATGTCTCAAAGCTTTCCTAAGTGACCAAGAGGGGGAAATAGCCAGGAATGCGTGATTCACATTGGGCTGCCCAGCCACTAATTATTCAAAGCTATATTGTAATTCACATGATTAAAATTTGATGTGGAAGGCCACCTGGGTGGCTCAGTTGGTTAAGCATCTGACTCTTGATCTCAGCTCAGGTCTTGATCTCAGGGTCATGAGTTCAAGTCCCTCATTGAGCTCCACACTGGGCACACTGGAATTTTTAAAAAAAATTCAGTGTGGAAAAACTGGTTCAAACATTGTTGGTGAGAATGTAAAATGGGGTAGCCACTCTGGAAAATGGTAGGGCAGTTTCTTGTAAGACTAAACATACAGATACTATACAACCATGCAACTGCACTTTTGAGCATTTATCCCAGAGAAATGAAGGATTATGTCCACATAAAAACCTGTATACAAATATTCATATCATCTTTCTGTGGACTAGCCCCGAACCGGAAATGGACTAGATGACCTTCAAGAGGAGAGGTGGCTTGTGCAACAAGGTGTGGTACAGCCATACCATGGACTACTGCTTAGCAGTAAAGAGGAATGAACAGACAATACACAAGACAATTTGGATGCACCTCTACTGAATTACGCCGAGTGAAAAAGCGAGCTCAAAAGTACCATACAATTTCATTTAAATGACAGTCTTGAGGTGACAAAATAATAGATATGGAGAATAGATTAGTGGTCTCTGGAGGTAGGGAGGGGTGTCAGGAGGGAGGTGGGTGTGGCTATAAAAGATCACAAGAGAGCTTTGCGATGATGGAACTGTTCTGTACCTTGGCTATAGTGATAGATAAAGGTACAGATGTGATAAAATTGCATAGAACACACACACACACACACACACACACACACGAGAAGTGAGGAAGTCTGAAGAAGATGGGTGTGTGGTATCAATGTCATCACTCCAGGTGTGGCATTGCTCTATAGCTTTGCGAGATGCTACCATTGGGGAAAACTAGGTAAAGGGTACATGAGATCTCTCTGTATTACTTCTTACAATTGAATGTGGCTCTGTAATCATCTCAAAATCAAAAGTTTCAGTTCAGAAATTCAATGTGAACACATACCCAGAGACTTTGTTCTGTAAGTCTCCTCGTTGCCATGGAGTCAACTCAACTGACTTTTTATAAAAGGGGTAAGAAAAGTAGTATATTTTCTTTGGCCTTTCCTTCAGGAACTGGCTCCTGGGTGCTGGGAACTACTGTCTTCCAAGAGGGTAGACCGAAAGAATTCAGAAACCTCCAAACTAAATTGAGAAGCAAAAGGCTATTCAAGCCTCAGCAAAGATGATGGAAACCAGGCAAAGGAATCCTTACCTGACTTTCCTCCTGGTTGGTGATAAAACTTAATCAGTAAAGGTGGGAAAATCATTTGAAGTATTTTATTCAACCTTCTTGCTAGGGGCAAACATGAGATTAGACAGTGAAACAGACTATCCATCTAATTTTTAATCTAATTAAGTCACATGCCTTGTAAAAAGGACATTTCTTGTTGTTTTGACAGTTTTAGTACATTTTACTTTATGTGAATGTCACAAATGGAAAGTTATAATGGACGTTATAGCAAAGTAAAAAGGTCATTACTTTTTCAGTGCTATAGCCAATGAGCTACAGCCCATTGGTGTTTATCCTTTCTCTTTGGGTCTGAGTGGACCTTGTAATTGGTTTGACCAGGAGAGCATGGCACCAGTGACAATGTGCCAGTTTCTGGGCCCCAAGCCCAAGATTAACAATTTCTACTTCCTCTCTTAGAATGAACATCCTTGGGATGCTCCCATTGAGTACCCATGGTGTTGAGGCCCAAGCCACAGAAAGAAGCCACATGTAGATGCTCTGGTTGGCAGTCCTAGCTGAATTCCCAGTTGGCAGCTAACAGAAAGTGTGAGATGGCCAACTCGAACAATCAGCCCAGTCAAGCCGTCATACGACTTCAGCCTCAGTCTACCATCTAGCTGCAACCAAATGAGAGACCTTCAATGAGAACTACCTAACTGAGCCTAGTCACTCCACAGAATCATGAGCAATAAGAAATTGTCATTTTAAGCCACTAAGGTTTAGAGTAGTTTTCTTTATAAAATTTAACCAATGCAGGCTCTATTTGCTTTTAGCTGAGAGCTTTGGATGGGAAAATATGTTGGTAGGAAAAAGTGATGTATGCAGGTGTGTGCATATCAGTAGAGGTTAGAATATCCAATACTGGGATTTATTAATGTTCCATTGGTCTTTAGCTTATATTAATTAAAATATACTGGTGATTTTCTATAAATACAGTCTTGAAAACTTATAAGAGTAGAAAAGAATAAAGATGAAGACTTGTAGCATTATAATCATATACAAAAGAAATTCAAGGAAGGGAGTCATTCTACAGCCTGTGCATAGCTAATATCTTGGGATAGTTTTGATATTCTTGCAAGGAAATTCCAAGGCAATGTCTCATCTCCTGACATACCACCATTTTACATCATTCAACCACCTTTTGCTCTGAAAAATGTAGAATTCAATTCAATTAAACTCATTCAATCCTATCATCACATACGGGATGCCTTCTTGTAGTAATGTTTTGAAGGCATTTTGCTAAGTGTTGCAGGGGCATATAAGACACAGACCTTACTGAGCTTTCAATCTATCCAGGAGACATATATTCAATAGAAGCTCTATAAATCTGTCCTTAACTGACTCATCAGATTAATGTTCTCTATTCCCACTGAAGAGACCATGCATGCCTACTCTTGTCAGTTGAACTGTATGCTCACCAAAAGCCAGCTGCATTCATCTCCCAGGTTCTCTATGCCGGGCATGTCTGTGGTTCTAATTATATAATTTAATATCAGTAAACTAAAGAATGCAAAAAGACGGCTACTACTATAAACATTAAGCCGAATACTTTCAAAGAACTAAGTATTTGAAAATAAATTTGCTATTGGATTACATTTGGGCTCGAAGCTATAAAAGATTAAAAAACAATAATGAATATTTAGAAAGCTTTTATATTTGGTTTACTTTGAAAGCATTCTCAAGTTCCTGCTGTACTTTAGAAAAGCTCAAACTAGAAACTACTGATTAGAATGCACTAGGGTCAGAATTTAAGCCAGGAAGATAGGACAGAATTCTAATCACCGAAACTATCCTCAAGCCAAATGAATTATCCTTATGTTCAAAGACTTGAAAATCAATGCGTATTTGGTTTAAGTTAAAATAAATGACTAAGAAATCCACTCGGGGTGTATGTTTGTGTAAGTGTGATTTCTGTGGATTTATGAACTGACCTAAGGTCAGTTCTGACAAAGGATGACAGTTGTTCCAATACAGGTACAAAGAAACTACTGTGGGAAGAGACAGAATCACCTAGATTGGGATAAAGGGGTGACCTTTATCCCAATGGGAGATAGGATGACTGATAGAGGATGGGAAGAAGGTCAGCCTGGGTTAAGAAAACACTAATATCAAAATGCAGTTGGGACTGTGCTGTGTTTAAAAGCTGGCGGGGAGTCAGGTTTAATAGATCAGAGGTTTGTGTGAAGGGAGGTGGTAGCAAGGAAGACAAAACGGGGTTCTACTCTAGGTTGCCCAGAAGACCCTAAGACACAAATTTATCTTAGTGTGTTTTATTGGGATGGGGAGTGGGGAAATGGGACCACAAAGTCAAGGAGGCTTAAGAAGTTGTGATATCAAGCAAAGGTTTATGATGAGTAGCTTTTTCTCAGTTCCGCAAGGGAGCTTTGCGAACAAGGCAGATCTCATCTCTGAGCGCTGTCTCAACCAGAGACAAGAGAATAGAAGTGTTGATGACACTCCTTCGGCCATCAGTTACTGAACAAGGGCTCTGCCCTCCACTCCTCAGAAAACTTAAATACCCAGGTTCTTCTGCCTCTTCATGACCACAGACCAAGCCCACATCAGCACCCTGAGGGCTCCTCTCCTATGAAGACGGACAGGTGCTGGCTGGTGTGAGCAAAAGCCATGGGGAGCCACATACGAATAATGTTGGGGATCCGGGTAGAGCACTGACATCCTCCCCTGGTACAGAAGGCGGGGCCATATCAAGGAGCACTGAAGTGCCAGGATGATGGGTCAAGATTTATTCAAACCATATGCAAAAGCAGTAGGGAACCAGTGAGGGTATCTGAGCAGGGAGTGTGGCGTCACCAGGGAACCCCCATTATCTGCCTTTTCAAAAGAGCAATCCACATTACATCAGTGTTGGAAGCAGAGCTCCTTGTACTTTTTCAGGTCTACTACAGTGGGGGTAATAAATTACGGACAAGAGTCTGCCCAAACCACCAGTTACAGAGAGCCTTTCAGCTCAGGAATAATTTCACAGAAATTTGCATCAACCCTCTGCCTGAAGGCAGAGCACAGATTTACTTGGAAAATATTCGAGCTTGCCGGTGATTTTCAAAGCTCCTTGTTTTTATAATAGCACCTTCTGGGAAGACATGAAAGGCAATTCATACTGACAAACCCTTCTCGTCTAACTACCTAATATGCCTTTCAGAGAGATAATGAGTTACAGCTAATAAACAGTCTCATATCATGCAGTAAAATGGAAGTCATACTGTGAAACTACTTTACAGGACGCCTGACAGCTTGAGATCTTCCTCTGTCCGCCCCAGCCTCCCCACTGGCTTAGGGCGATAAGACGTACCAAAACCAAAGGCGGTGTCAAAGGACATTTGCTAACACAGAGTCAGTAAGAAATAAGGCACTGTGTCTTTCCAGTATTCCCACTGCAAAGGGATGTCAGTATTTCCGAACACCGAAGGACTATTGATTCTGATCCTCTGTCACTAAGGAAATTGGTCCCTGTAGTTTACACTTCACGTCTCCCGCTTGATAATCTAGAAGGAAACATGGAGTGTCCAAGGCTGCTCATACTCTATCCAGAGCTGCTGAAGTGACTACTGCCTTGAAGGGGCTGAGACAGGAGACTGAAAACGAAGTGACAGGCTGATACCCCAGCACTGAGAGCCCAGCCCAGCCTGAGGATGAGCCACCAATAAGAGAAGGCAGCCTACGGAGTATGTTGCATCTGTCTTCCCCATTTCCCATTTCTGGAAGGCATGGTGCTCAAACAAGGCTGACTCTGCGGGCTTTCCTCTGTATGTGTCAGAGACACATATGCACGTCCCCCATGGGTCAAAGACCACATGTGTGCCTCTATGTGTCATCTTTTTCTTGGAAGAGAAAGATGACAGGGATTAAAGACACAAACCTAGGGGCACCTGGGGGGCTCAGTGCTTCAGCCCAGGTCATGATCTCAGGGTTCTGGGATCGAGCCCCGCATACGGCTCTCTGCTCAGGAGAGAGCTCTCTGCTTCCCCACCCCCAGCCTACCTCTCTGCCTCTCTGCCTACTTGTGATTTCTCTGTCAAATAAATAAAATCTTAAAAAAAAAGACACAAACCTCTAAGGGGTTCCTCAGAAGCTCACCGTGAGGTGAGGGTTCTTACACACTGCCTTATTAAGAATTGTTCCCAGGATAAAAAATAAAAATTTAAAAAAAAAAGAATTGTTCCCAGGATAGACCAGGGAAGGGGTGACAAAGATGAAGTTTAGGGTCAGGGTAGCCTGATCTGATGGGAAAGCTGTAGAGTGTAAGTAATGCCTTGGGGCACCACTCCCTTACCCCGCACCACTCTCAGTAAGGGAACTGGGCTTTCCGACTCCCCAGTGTATGGGTTATTGGCAAAGGGCTGCCTTGTGAGAGGTAGTACGTAAGCTCCTAGGAGCTTTGGACTCCCTGCTCATGAAAAAAGCTACAGTAGTCTGGAACAGTCTTCTAAACAGTCTCAGGTGAAGGCTGTTGGAGGCCAAACTCCCAATAGTCACAGTTAAAGGAATGCAAGGGGGATCTGGCAGAGGACCAAGGAGTTCCAGACGTTACACTCAATCAGAACTTTTCTACCTTGAGCAGCCTGAGAGCTATCTCTTATGACAGAAAATGAAATCACTCAGTGGCAATGTGAAGGTGATTGCCTGGAAAGTGCCTGGTCCCTAAGCACAGAGGATGCACCTGGGAGAGCTTAGATAACATCCCAGGGCAAGTATTTCCACCATTTCCAGGAAACTGACTGGAACATTCCAAGCTGTTTTCCAAAGAGCCCCTATGTGCTTTAATGTTACGTTTATGACAGATCAGTTATTTTCAGATACTAAAATGAACGTTACTTGTTCTTCATCTACATCGTGCTTCATATAATGTCTTAGACATTTTCTAACTATGAGTCTGTGGTGCCCATCTATTACACACAAAAGGAAGCAAGTGCCAGGAGACTGCTGAAGTCAGATTAAGTGCTATCCTTCATGGTAAGGCTTTTCATTCCATTCCAAGAGACTCCATGTTTAATGACTGATTATTTCCCACAGTTAATGTCAAGGGAATATTAAACTATTGCAGACTTATTTCTTGTGACTTTTGTGCTTCCTATCATATTTATGTTAGTCAGAGGTCTGCAGTTATTTTATGTTTAAGGGCTTTTATTATATTTTATTATTAATTTTACCCACAGCCCAATTATACTTCCCAAAGATTTCCCACGATTACACCAAGTTTGAGGTCCGTAGTTCTAAAAGTCTACCAGAAAATTGTGTTCAGCTTCTGAGCCTCGATCTCAGATACAACGGAAATGATGATACTTAGACCTCACGATGTTTGTCGTGGACACTGTGTTGCTGCTGATGATCGATGCATGTGTTGCTGTCCAGCTTCCACTCAACATTGTTTTAGAACTACTATCCCTGGGTTCCCTTTGGGGAAATACTATCTTCAGGACAGGGGTATGCTCTGATTGTCTTAAGTCAGCCAGTACTTCTCACCTCCCTGGCCGGCCACGGCAGTTAGCTCAGGGTGAGCAAGTGATGTCATCCGAGTGAGGAGAACCAGGCCCAGGGTACTGAGTGCACTGCTGGAAGAGGAGGACATTTTCCTCTCCCCGACTGTGTAGTGCAAGGAGGAGGGGCTCGCGCATATTGTAATGTCCAAGAGAATCATACTGGAGCTAGTGAGGGAGACCAACCGCACAGAGTCTCAAAATGAAGCCAACACAGAGAAGAGAGACCAAGGGGCACCTGGGTGCCTCAGTGGGTTAAAGCCTCTGCCTTCTGCTCAGGTCATGATCCCAGGGTCCTGGGATAGAGCCCCATATCGGGCTCTCTGGTCAGCGGGGAGCCTGCTTCCCTTCCTATCTCTCTGCCTGCCTCTCTGCCTACTTGTGATCTCTGTCTGTCAAATAAATAAATAAAATCTTTTAAAAAGAGAGAGAGAGAGAGAGACCAAGAGAATCCAAGGCCTAGATATGATGTGAGTTATCTGGGTAAAACCATGTTTGATAATCACTGGCCAATAATTTCCTTGTATATTTTTGAGTGGTATGAGCAGGGTTTCTGTCAATCGTGATACAAGGGCTGTGATGTAACAGAAACACTACCTAGCCTTTATTGAGGGCTTAAGATGTACCTGACACGGTACTGTGGGTATCACAGGGTGCTTCTTCAAGTTTCACAATGTCCCAGTAAGATATGTTTAAGCATTACCTCACAAATGAGAACACCAAAGCCTGGGGAATTAATGTGTCAAATGTCAACAGATAGTCATGAAGCCAGGACTGAACCCAGGAAGTCTGATTTGAGTCTACTATCTTTACCGTCATGTTCTTTCTGCCTCTCTGTATATAAAGAACAATGTTCATGGGCGTCTGCGTGGTTCAGTGGGTTAAAGTTTCTGCCTTCGGCTCAGGTCATGATCCCAGGGTCCTGGGATCGAGTCCTGCATCAAGCTCTCTGCTCAACAGGGAACCTGCCCCCCCCCCGCCTGCCTCTCTGCCTACTTGTGATCTCTGTCTTTCAAATAAATAAATAAAATCTTGAAAAAAATAAAAAGAACAATCTTCGAATACATCAATGTGACCTTTTTTCATCCCACTTTTGACTTAAAAAATCACTATAAATGTACAGAGACTCCGGTTGCATAGGGCGAAGCCAAGGTACTGTTGCTCTAGTTCAGAACACGCTCTGTTGCATTTAATTTCTAGAACCAGCTTTAAAACTGTTTTTCTGACTATAACTTAAACCTGGGTTATGAATCTCCAAAGTCAGAATATAGGAAACCAGATACTTTAGCTACTGATTGCTTCCTGAGGCAAGGCAAGACCACTCCTGCTTATGTTTGAACTGTGGAGACTGGGGAATAGAGAGAATGTTCTAAGACTCTTTGCCTCTATGGATTTGTTTTTACTTCCATGAAATCGAATGCTTTCTTCTGCTGATAGGATCATATAATGTATTCCTTCTTTTTTAAATCTATGGAGACCTCCAATTGATGAATACATTTTTAGTAAGTCAAATTAATATTATATATGACTATGTGACTTGCATGGTACAGATAGTCTGTATTAAAGAATGAATTCCAAGGAAAGGATTTACGTGTCTTATATTATTCCAAAATTAGCTGCATTCATCTGTTCAGATTACCACTTGAAAATGAGAAGTCTTCAGATTCTCTAGGCCGAGGACATCAATTTTGTTCCTAACTTGTCCCGTTGCATAACTGTTTGATTAATCTCCAGGCATTTCCTACCTTGGGCTGAAGCACAAACCACTCATCGCTTGGATTTTCAAAGTTCCATGAGTCAAAAGGAATCTCCACCTCCCCGAGGAAGCTGTTACGGCCGAATCGATCATGATGCCAGACCGAGAGCTGCAGAGTTCTCGTCTCCAGCTGGGTGTGGCTGATGGTGTACTGCAAACGAGAGTCACAACATCACACTCCACGTGGATGGCTCCGCCCAGTTCTACGACAGGCTGAAATTTACTTTCACCGACTTTCAGGCCAAATGCACTTGTAATACGAACAAAACAAACACAAAAAAACACCATATTTCTCCTTGTTGGTGCTACAGCTGGGGTTCTAGGCCGTACACTTATTTTCTGTTAGACCTTCAACTGAAAGATGTATCAGCCAGTTATTTAAGAAAAAGTCAATAAACTTCAAATAGTATATAAAAAGGGTTAGGTAATGATGATTGCCCCTTTCCAGTTTTACCTGGTTTTCATCTGTGAATTGTTCTTTTTTTTTTTTTTAAAGATTTTATTTATTTATCAGAGAGAGGGGGGGGAGAGAGCGAGCACAGGCAGACAGAATGGCAGGCAGAGGCAGAGGGAGAAGCAGGCTCCCTGCCGAGCAAGGAGCCCGATGTGGGACTCGATCCCAGGACGCTGGGATCATGACCTGAGCCGAAGGCAGCTGCTTAACCAACTGAGCCACCCAGGCGTCCCTGTTCTTTTTTTTTTTTTTTTTTTAAGATTTTATTTATTTATTTGACAGACAGAGATCACAAGTAGGCAGAGAGGCAGACAGAGAGAGAGGGAAGCAGGCTCCCTGCCAAGCAGAGAGCCCGATGCAGGACTCGATCCCAGAACCCTGAGATCATGACCTGAGCCAAAGGCAGAGGCCTAATCCACTGAGCCACCCAGGCGCCCTTCTTTTTTTTAATTAACATATAATGTATTATTAGCCCCAGGGGTACAGGTCTGTGTATCGTCAGGTTTACACACTTCACAGCACTCACCATAGCACATACCCTCCCCAATGTCCATCACCCAACCACCCTCTCCCTATCCCCCTCCCCACAGCAACCCTCAGGTTTTTTTTGTGTGTGTGTGTGATGTGAATCATTTAAAAAAATCTACTTTGTAAGCTTAATGTTTGCTGCATCAACTCTCCAACTTCTCTGTCTTCTTCTTTTTTTTTTCTTTTCTCCTTTTTTTTTTCCATTTATTTATTTTCAGCGTAACAGTATCATTATTTTTTCACCAGACCCAGTGCTCCATGCAATCCATGCCCTCTATAATACCCACCACCTGGTACCCCGACCTCCCACCCCCCCACCCCTTCAAATCCCTCAGATTGTTTTTCAGAGTCCATAGTCTCTCATGATTCATCTCCCCTTCCAATTTCCCCCAACTCCCTTCTCCTCTCTATCTCCCCATGTCCTCCATGCTATTTGTTATGCTCCACAAATAAGTGAAGCCATATGATAATTGACTCTCTCTGCTTGACTTATTTCACTCAGCATAATCTCTTCCAGTCCCGTCCATGTTGCTACAAAAGTTGGGTATTCGTCCTTTCTGATGGAGGCATAATACTCCATAGTGGCTCTGTCTTCTTCTAATCATGACGAGAACCCCCAAATCCAGAAAAGTCCTGTCAGTGAGGAAGTTGCAAACACCAAACTTCATCAAGTCTCGCCTAAGTGCGGGAGGGAAGAGACCCACTACAGAGATGGAGCAGAAAGACAATGTTGCTGGGGTAGCTTCTCCTTTTCAGCAGAACGTGATCCACAGCCACATGCCTATACACCCTTGAACCTCACAACAGGCAACAGGTGGCCAATCACTACCACAGGAGACACACTGCAGGCTGTTTCTGGATCTTGGATTTGCTTCTATACCCATCCTTGCTGTTCCTGGCGTGACTGGCTTTGGCTCCCGGCTTCTGGAATTTGCCACATCACTCTATCTGTTCTGCTAGGTTCATCTTTGCTACCTTGTTAGAGCCGCCAGATTCACCCCCTGCCCATATTCACTCATTCTCATTTTGATCTGTCTTCATATTGGCTCCTGCTTCCAAACACGACCCCACTGATGGATGTCCCCACTCACCAACTTCCTGCTATGGTGGATTCTGACTCCCTCACTCTGGGTACAAGGCCCATACATTTTCCTGCGACTGGCAATAACTTCTACATTCCAGTCTCCCCGGATCCTTCTTACCATGCTAGATTGGTCCAGGGTGGGAGAAGGGGTCATTACACAGTAGCCCATGGGGGAAGTAATGTCTCCAGGAATGTGGCCTGGGTTGTGTCTTACCAGGGCCACTTTCTTTGAGCTTCCTCAAATCCAACCGTGCATCTCCACTGTTCATTAACCATGGGCCTAAATTTAGCCCAACTCTGAGATCTGACAAGAAATAGCACAGACTCATGCTGTGGGAGCACATCAAGGAGTGTGTACAAAGTGACTTGCTAAGTTAGTGTCAAAACTGTGACAAACACCTTTTAAGGGGAACTAGGAAAAAACCTCTTTCCCAAGGGTGAAACATATTTTTTGACAAGATGCATCCGCTCAGGGGCGCCTGGGTGGCTCAGTTAGTTAAGTGAATGCCTTTGGCTCAGGTCATGATCCCGGAGTCCCAGGATCGAGCCCCCCATGGCTCTCAGCTCCATGAGGAGTCTGCTTCTCCCTCTGACCTTCTCCTCTCTCATGCTCTCTCTCACCGTCTCTCTCTCAAGTAAATTAAAAAAATCTTAAAAAAAAAAGATGCATCATCCCTGCCGTGTTCCTGACCTTAGCTGGGGGTGGGGGGTTGGAAGAAGGGGGGTGGGGTTATGGACATTGGGGAGGGTATGTGCTTTGGTGAGTGCTGTGAAGTGTGTAAACCTGGTGATTCACAGACCTGTATCCCTGGGGATAAAAATATATGTTTATAAAAAATAAAAAATTTAAAAAAAAAGATGCATCAGCTCAGATGCAATTTCACTGGATCATCTTTTCATCAGGTGTCATGTTAGCAGCAGCAGAGAAATAAACAGAGTAAAGATGGCTTACAGTTCTTCTTTTCCAAGAACTCTTAGAAAAGCTAAGAGTAAGACACAGATTATTCAAATTCTGCTTTTCTAAAAGATATTTAAACCTGGACATGCAAATCCCCCATAGTCAATTTTAAACCAATGAGGGTATGAATGGTGTCACTTGAGTGAATATGAGAGAGCCTGTACATACCTTTAGTGTCTCATTGAATTCTGGATTGGTGCCTGTTCTGATCTTGGTCTTGCGCTTATTGTTTCTGGATTTGTCAGGAAGAAGGTACGACTTGACATAACTGTAGATGATAAAATGTGAAAGTAATTATTGGAAGACCTCTACTTTGCAAGGAACAGTAAGGGACTTGGGTGAACAAAAGAGGTGAAGGGAACAGGTCATCAGACATGAGAGAACCAAAGAGAATGTAGTCTACATGGCAGGATACCTTAAAATATAATTCCAGGCTTCCAAGAAGAGAGAAGCAGTTAATGTATAGTGATGAAGAGTGTGTGCTCTGAAGTCCAGCCAACTAGACTTGAATTACTCTATGCCTCAACAGTTTTGGTAAACTCAAGAACTTACTTAACTTCTCTGTCCCTCAGTTTCCTCTTCTGTAAAACTGGGATAGTAAGAGTATCTAACTTATGGCCTTGCAAGGATTAAATTGGTTGATACATACAGGAGCTGACATGTTATATCACTCAACAGATGTCATCTGTTCATAGGATCAATTCTCTCCCAAAATGCTGTAATGTTATAGTTCTCTCCATTCTGATGTCAGGACTTCTGATGAGTGGAATCAATGGAAATGTGGAAATGGATGAATGAAGGAAAACAGTGAAAAAGAACAAATAGGAAATAACAATCCAATGTCACAATAGCTATCCTACCCGACACCTTGTGTTGAGCTATCCCAGGAGCCTCCTGGAGCAGGGGCACCAAGGCAGACTTAGAAATGCACAAGATGTATCAGAGTCCTAAAGCATATTGATCAGGGCTTTAAATGACCTCCTTCCATGCTACTCTGAATGATTATATTGGTCCTGAAGCCCTTGGATATTTAGTTAAGGAAGGAGGTGGACCAATCTATACTCAGAGTCAATACTCTTTTGTCTGTTTTTTTAAATTTTTAAAACATTTTAAGTAATCTCTACACCCAACGTGGAGGCTCGAACTCAAAACCTTGAGATCAAGAGCCCTACTCTCCACCGACTGAGGCAGTCAGGTGCCCCACTCCCATTTGTCTATCTTTAGACACTTGGAAACAGCTTCTCTGAGGCTGTTCATTGGACCTAGGTCACCTGTTACAGAGGAGAAGGATAACCCGACCGGCCTCAGATTGAGGTCCTTGGAAATGCCTGTGTACAACATTAGCCATTGACAGGCATCTGGAAACTTGGAGGATTCTCATCACTCCCGGAACAGATGTTAGTGGCTCACTGGGACTAAGCTATTTGTAAAAACAGTATGGCTGAGGCAGAACACCTGCTTTCCTTCACGGAGACTGGAATTTTGGTACGTGACCAGTTGAGGCTCTAAGTGAGCTTCCCCAGTAAACAGTTCTTCAGAACTTCGCCACACATGCCTTATATCTTTGTGGCTGTGAGTCTTCCTAGTAAATCATCAAGCCTGGCAATGACCTTGGGAGCCCCTGACACATCTTTCATCTAGCTCCCTTCCAACGTACCTATGGTCCATACCTGCCTCCCCGCTGATATCTGGAAACCTGAGAGCCTCAAATTGTCCTTTCGAGTCATTCAATTGGGCTAACAGCTTGGTGATTTTCTCTGGAGGGTCTCACAGAACAGGATACTCAGCGATCCCGGGGTATGACGACGTGTCAGCCAGCCTCTACCACAGAGTGGCCTCTGGGTAAACTACCAATAGTCCTGAGTCATGTTGACTCATAGCTTTGGAAAAATCAGATAATCACGGACACAACCATTATACATACACTTAGAGAGTATTTAGAAGGGTTACACAGGAGGAAAAGGACAATCGACCTTCTGAGAAGGCTCTGAATCAAGAAGAACGCTAAGACAAAATCACACACGCTGACAAAGAGAGCAGTGATTGAAACAATCCGAGGAAAATGCTGCGTGCTTACGCATCTGTCCTCTGTTTCTTTTCATCTCCTATGGCCAGATTTCTGCAATTCTTGACAAAAATGTAGAGCCCGCCAGTTTTGTAGCAGTAGCTGATGTGGAGAAGGATTTCACCACTGACCTTCACGTTGCCATAGTCCCCTGTTTCACTGTAAACACTCATCATGCTGTTAAGGCTGGTCTGGAATAAACAAGATGAAAAGAGGTGTCCAGTGTTATTCTAATTAGCTCTACACAGAAACCACCCCCTTTATTCAATTATAATTCTTATTCTTTATAATGAGGAACAAAATCTAGGGTGAGTGAAGAAAAAAAAAAATCACTTGTTTTGCTTGGTTTTCTGGTATTATATAAAATCCAAGCCTGACAAGGGACAAGAAGACTTAAAGAAGCATTCTAAAGGCAGGCAGGAAGCTTGCTGATAGGGGAAGCATTGCCTTTCTGGGCAAGTGGATAGCCTTTGTTTATTCACTTCTAATGAATACAGGGTCATTAGGGGCATTTCCTCAATCTGGAGTCCTCTTGCCATCCCTGTAGTTTTTGTCTCTCTCCCTGGAAGACTCAAGGTCAATCTACTTCAAGGTCTAGAATGCATCCATCTGGACAAAGAGAAGCTCATATATTTCGTACTAGCAGGAGCCACAAGTTTCTTTCTCTGATATCCACAGAGAGCCTTCCAGCAGTCTCTGGGAAGCCTTAACAGCGGCTTTACCAAGGGCATGCCAGAGCATCATAGACCCTGGGCTGCCGTGAAATCCCCGGGCAACTGTTTGGGTTCCAGAGGTAGGTCAAAGACTAGGGCTTTGCAAACCTCTGCAAAATTACCACCCACAAAAGAGAACACAGAACAACCAACACACTGACAAACAAAATAAAATGTAATAAAAAAGTCCAGATCCACTAGAATGAATTTCTGATTAGACACTAGTGACAAGAGACACAGTTTAAATTAAATGTAACAAAATTACCCTTTAGTACCCAAACTGTATCTTAGCAACATGACCGTCACAAGAGACCACGTGGAAGGCTTTCATGAGTGACCTAGCAGTTTCAGGAGCCCTGTCGGTGAACCACTGGGAAGGCCTAGAGTAAGTCCAAAGATAGCCTAGACTTCCCACTTTGTCTGTTATGCGCAATGAAAGGACATTTCTCTAGTTGCCCAGAGACTGATCAAAGAACAGGATGCTGGCAAAGTGGCCAGTATCTCTTCTAAGCTTAAGTCAAGGGCAAGAGTAAACCAAGAATTTCATAATTACTTAGAAATTATAATGGGAGCCAGTGAGTGATCTCATTTTTCTTTCCTATTCCTAAAACAAAACAGAATTTTCATAACAACAGGTGGCTTTGAGTGGTGCTTTTCAAACTTTAATTGCACATAAATCACCAGGGGATCTTCTTAAAATGATTAAGATTCTGATGCAATCAGTCTCCCGGTGGGGTCTGAGAGTCTTCCTCTCTAGCTCCTAGGTGCACAGTTTGAAAATGTGTATTGAGACATCCCAGAACACCACAGCAGCTTCCCAAGGGGACCACGGGGGCATTTTTAAAATTTCAAGAGAAACGCAGTGACATCAATCAGACACCATGCGAACTCTTAGCAGTAGTTCACAGTGTCAACATTAAATCACAATTTATTCTTTTTCAGTTAAGTCCTATCTGTGTGAAGCTGACTTTTTGACAACTGCTGTGAAAAATAAGTAAGTACTAGATAAAAATCAACACGGAACAGGAAATAAAAGTGGTGCTGTCCAGTCAGATGCCGAGATTTGACGAGTTGTTAAATGCCCAACAGATACCCACATCCCAGTAAGAAGGATTAAGGGCTATTTAAGAATGGAATAAAAGTATTTTTCTTTCAATGTATGCGTATTATTGTTTTGCATGTCTACTGTTTTTTTGGTCTGACTGGTGTGGAGAACAAAGGCAAAAGAAATATAGAAAAGAACTAAATTTACCTTGCAGCCCATTGGCAAATACTTCAGATAGTCAGGGTGACCTTCCTCCAGGAGCTCAAATATCTCAATGTTCATACTTTTGCTAGAGTCAAAAGGCAAGCTTAACTTGACATGAGCCTGACCTCCAGGATCCCATAAGTCTTCTTTAATAGATAAAAACCCCCTTGGAAACTTCCTTAAGCTCTACCAGCCTCCAAGATACCAGTTAGCAATCATCCTCCAAACGTATGGCCCCCTGGTATATATCTGAAGGGTCTCATGCCTCGAGTTTTACTAGACAGTAGTAAATGACCTTATCTTCAACAGCAGCCCCTCAAGGTCCTGGAAACCTTGCTTCCAAATTCCTTAGAGACTTATGCTGTCCCCGACCCCCTCCCAACTTGAAAGTGTATAATCAGTCACTCCTCATGACCCTAGTGTCGCTCTTTCTGTCCAAGGGCTCCGTCCCGTGCTTGAATAAAACCGTCCTTTTGGCACCAAAGATGCCTTAAGAATTTGTTCCTGAACCACAGCATTCCGCTATATATCACCTATCACTAGCTACTTAATAAATGGATTCATCAGGTGTTACTTTTGGCTCAGGAGCTGGATGGAAAAAATCACTAGGGGCTCTGTGAACGGACAAAGTGTTCATCTCTGCCCCAAGTGAGGTAAGGCTGCCGGTCCCGGGACTATTCTTTGACTTCCAAGGGCTTCACGGGTAAGCCACTACGCCCTTGTGTTACATAGGAGGAAACACTGGCTCAGAGAAATTGTTGGCAGTGCCAAGACACTGAGTAAGAGCTCTGGATTTTTAGTCTGAACACCTTCTGAACACTCAGCTGTGCCAACACCACGTCTCTCTCAGTAGCCACATCTTCAAAGCAGTCCTCAGTGAGCAGCGGGCCCCTAATGATAGGAAACTTAAGAAGCCATAAATGCTGAAGCTTGGGAGAAGTTAAGGCAACTAAGGCAATTTTCCTACTAATCAAACCTTATACTCTTAACCGTGACAACGTTGAGATTTAAAATAGGGATATTTCTGGGGCACCTGGGTGGCTCAGTGGGTTAAAGCCTCTGCCTTCAGCTCAGGTCATGATCCCAGGGTCCTGGGATTCGGGATCAAGCCCTGCATCAGGCTCTCTGCTCAGCAGGGAGTCTGCTTCCTCCTCTCTCTCTCTCTCTGCCTGCCTCTCTGCCTACTATCAAATAAATAAATAAAATCTTTAAAAAAATAAAAAAATATAGAAATATTTCTTCTAAAGGTATCTCATTAGTGGTAAAGCATGTGGAACCCTATGTTCTTTGACAGGCACTTAGATTCTAACATTTAATGAATTTTTCTTTCCTTGAGATACTTGGATTCCGATAACATTGTTTACCCTTTAAAGAGAAACTCTGGGTAACTGTTCACAAGTCAGAAAATGATACATGCTGGAAAACCTGCCCACCTAGTCAGATTCCGCATACCATGAAATTTGCAAAGCATGGTTGGAAAGAAGGAAAAGGAAAGACTGAAAACTCACAGTGTCTGAGTCCGCATCAGGGACACTTAGGTAGGTCCACTTCCTGTCACAGCCTGGTTGAGAATTCTTTAAGAAAGTCACCCAAAGGTCAAAAGAGAAAAGGGTATTAAAGCAATGGACAGAAATCAGAGGACCAAAGAAAAAGATTTACACAGACACAGACACACAGACGTGTATGTATGTGGACACGGGGGCCCCTAAAGATAGCCTCTCAAGCAAAGCCTTGAACATGAAAATAAAAAGGGACATTATTCTATAGGCAGTGAGTGAGAAGCTACGGCCAGTGTCTGAGGAGGAGAGAAAGCTGACCAGTTCCGTATTTTGGGAAAATGACGGGCAACAGCATGGTGGGTAGTTCAAAGCGGACAGAATGGTGGCAGGGAAAGAAAGCCATCATCAGAGACCTGTGACAGATTATGGGCTTGCGCTGATGAGAGCCTGAATTAGGGAGTGAAGAGGTTTTAAAAACTGAGTGAGGACCATGGAAGAAGAGAGACGGAAAAGCTCACACAAAATTAGACCAAAAAGTACTCCGCGGGCAAAGGGCAAGCGGGAGATTATAGTGTCTTTTTTTTTTTTTTTTTTTTTTTTTTATTTATTTATTTATTTTCATGTTTTTTTCTTATTTTTTTTTAATTTATTTTTTATTTTCAGCATAACAGGTATAGTGTCTTTTAACTCACTGTCACACATATTCTCAAGAACATTCCCCTCCCCTTTGGGAAAAATACAGAAAACCAAAAAGGGAAAGAAGAAGCTTCCAGTCACAAGCTAGAGAAGCGCTTACGGTTGACAGGCCACTTGCTAGACTGTGGGTGTTGGCAGAAAACCGGGAGGATGCTAAGCCATGAACACCTTGCTCAGTCTCTTCCAAGGAGTCCTGAGGAAGAAGGAGAAAATCAGTAGCTTGTTTTATTTCTTTTCTAGAAAGAAGCTTTCTTTTTAAATATCTAAAATAAAATACCTAAAATAATAAAATAAATATAAAATAATAAAATACCTAATAATAAATACCTAAAAAATCCTATCCAAATATCTAGAAATCACCCTATCCTGAGGTTTCTTTTACTCTCCATCCAACCTGAATATACTTTATGCCACAGAACTACAAACCTAAAAATAGGTAAAATAATGAATTTTATGTTACATATATATTTTATCACAATACAAAAGTTTGTGTAATATTTAGAATTATAATTTCCTTGAAAGGGTCATAGAGGGGCACCTGGGTGGCTCAGTGGGTTGGGCCTCTGTCTTCGGCTCAGGTCATGATCTCAGGGTCCTGGGATCGAGCCCTGCATTGGGCTCTCTGCTCAGCAGGGAGCCTGCTTCTTGTCTGCCTCTCTGCCTACTTGTGATCGCTCTTTCTCTCTGTTAAATAAATAAATAAAATCTTTTTAAAAAATTAAAAAAAAAAGAAGGTGTCATAGAGCTTGCCAATAAAGTCATCTAGGTCTCTCTTGTTTTTCTTCATGAGAAGATTTCTAACTATTTCAATTTTATTTCTCCTGTCTGGAAATTTCAAATTTGGGGAAATTATATTTTTATAGAAATGTATTCATTTCATCTAGGTTTTCAAAATTCTCAGCATATCATTGTTGATATTATATCTGTTTTATCTGTAGTTACATTTACTTTTTCATCTGTAGTATTACTTGTTTTTGGCTTCTGTATTTTTTTCCTTGGTGGCCTTTCCAGAGATTATTTACCATGTTAGTGTTTTTTCAAAGAACCAACTTTTGTTTTGTTGTTTTGTGCTTTATCTTTGTTTTGTAGTTAATTTTTTCAAATTCTTATTCTTAATTGTATCTTTATTTTTTCATTCCTATTTAATTTTAAAAAATTATGTTCAACAGAGACTACATCATTAGTTTTTGATGTAGCATTCAGTGATTCATTAGTTGTGTGTAACACCCAGTGCTCATCACCACACACGCCCTCCTTAATAGCCATCACCCAGTTTCCATACCCCCACCTCCCTTCCTTCTGTAACCCTCCAGTTTGTTTCTCAGAGTCCAGAGTTTCTCATGGTTTGTCTCCCTCTCTGATTTCTTCCCATTCAGTGTATCTTTACCGTGAGTTTAGTAATTCTTCTCCTAACTACAAGTTAAATTCATAGTAAATAATTTCACCCCTTCTTCCTCACTCATATAGATATTTAAGGCTATATAATTTTGGCCCAAGTGAGACTTCTGTTGCATTCTTTACTTTTTATTGGTAGTATTGTTATTTTCATAAAGTTTGGATTGTTTTTATAGGCTCATTAAGATTTCTTCTTCTTTAACCCAGTAATTATTGAGCAGTGTGTTTTTACTTGGCAGATCTATGGAGTAACTTATGTTTGTGTCATTAATACCATCATAATTGTCAAGGTCAGAGAACATGCTGAGTATGATTTTTAATAGAATTTTAAGACTGAGTTATTAGGTATACATTCTCTCTCACTTCTTTGGTCTTAGCTTTATAGTTATTAAGAGAGCAAGTTTACTAGCTTATTTAATCACCTTTACTTTTTATATCCCTTGCAACATTTCCTGGGATTTCTTTCTCCTGAGTATTTCATTTAAACCTATTTCACTTTGAGCCTTTTTATCTTGTACCCACTGTTGTTGTTGAAAACTCTGATATTAATTTGATCCTTGTTCATGTGTATGTAATAGGATTTCTCTAGAGGTTTTTTTTTTTTAGGATTTTCTTTTATAATTTATATTCTTGATCTCACTATCATGTACCTATGTGTAAGTTATATATATCTCATCTTTGGCACTTTCCAATTGAAACAGATTTTTCTTTAATACGAGGCATAAATCCCAATTTTTTTTCTTATGGTCCCTTTTCTATATTTTTATCTTCTGCTTTTTCTGATTATGCTACTGTCCAGTTGATAGCACTTAAACTATTACTTCTCATATTTATTTTTTAAAAAGATATGAAAACTTTCAAACATCCATAAAAATAGAGAAACAGTATAATGAACCCTTGTAACTGACCACCCAACTTACAATGATCGATATATTGCCAAAGTTTTGTCAGTTACTCTTCATGCTGTTTAATTATTTCCCACAGCTTTACTGAGGTATAATTTAAAAACCATAAAATTTGCTAAATCTAAGTGTATACCCTACTGTCTTTTAGCAAATTTATAGTTGTGCAAACATCAACATAATGCAGTTTTAAAAATATATCAGCCCAATATGTTTCCTCATGCCTGTTTCCAATCCAAGTCCACTCCTTTAGAAGCCATTAATCTGCTTTGCTTTCTCTGTAGATTCGCCTTTTCTAGATATTTCATATAAATGGAATCATACGTATGTGTCCTTTTGTGTCTGGCTTCTTTCATTAAGCATTGGGTTTTTAGGCCCATCCATCTCGTAGTGTGAATCACTGCTTCCCTCCTTTTTATTACTGAATATTATTCCATTGTATGGAATATAATGTATAATTTATTTATTCACCAGCTGATGGATATCTGGATTATTTCCACTCTTTGGCTTTTAGAATATATATATCTATGAATACTTGTGTGCACATCTTTGTGGGGACATAGCTTTTCCCTTCTCTTAGACACTCTGGAATGGAAATGGTGGGTTGTATAGAAACTGTATGTTTTGCTTTTAAAGACACTTCCAGGGGTGCCTGGGTGGCTCAGTGGGTTAAGCCTCTGCCTTCAGCTCAGATCATGATCTCAGGGTCCTGGGATCAAGACCTGCATCAGGCTCTCTGCTCAGCAGGGGGCCTACTTCCCCTTCTCTCTGCCTGTTTCTTTGCCTACTTGTGATTTCTGTGAAATTAAAAAAAAATTTTATTAAAGAAAAAAAAGACACTGCCAAGCTTTTATTCCTGAGTGTCTGTACATTTTACCTTCCTAAACATCAGTGTAGAAGGGCTTCAATTTTTGTACATCTTTGCCAATAGTTCTTTTAGCTGATAGCCATTCTAGTAGATGTTAAGTGGTATCTCATTGTAGTTTTAATATTTCATTTCTTTAATAATTAATAACATCTTTTCACATAGTTATTGAATATTTATAAATATCCTTTGGCAAAATATCTATTCAAATCTTTTACCCATTTTCTAATAGGATTATTTGTCTTTTTATGTTGATTGTATGGGTTCTTTATATATTCTAGATACAAGTCCTTTTACAAATAGATGATTTGCAAATATTTTACTCAAGTCTATGACTTTTCTTTTCTTTTTTTTTTTAAAGATTTTATTTATTTATTTGACAGAGAGAGATCACAAGCAGGCAGAGGGGCAGGCAGAGAGAGAGAAAGAAGGAAGCAGGCTCCCCGCTGAGCAGAGAGCCCGATGCGGGGCTCGATCCCAGGACCCTGAGATCATGACTTGAGCTGAAGGCAGCGGCTTAACCCACTGAGCCACCCAGGCGCCCCTATGGCTTTTCATTTTTATAACAATGTCTTTTTAGATACAAAAATCTTAACTAAGGTAAAATTTATCTTTTTCTTCAATGTATCATGCATCATACGTTTGGTGTCATATCTAAGAATTCTTCGCCTAACATGAAGTCTTAAAGATTTTCTCCTAGCCTTCATTTTAGAAATTTTAGTTTTAGTTCTTACATTTAGGGATATAATCCATTTTGAGTTAGTTTTTATTCATGGTGTATGTTTTTGGAGGTTTTTTTTTTATGGCATATGCATATCCAATTGTCCTATCATGATCTGATGAAAGATCCTTCCCTCATTGAATTGCCCAAAATCAACTGACAATAAGGGCTTATTTCCAGATTCTCAATTATATTCTTTTGATTTCCTATGTTTATGCCAATACTGCACTGCACTGATTACTATAGCTGTATACAATGTTTTGAAATCTACTAGAGAAAATCTTCCAACTTTGCTCTTTGAAACTTATTTTCTTATTCTGGACATTCTACATTTCTGTGTAAATTTTAGAGTCAGCATTTCTATTTCCACAAGATAGCCTGCTTAGATTTTAATAGGGTTTGTATTGAGTTTATAGATTCACTGGGAGAGAATATTGAATCTTCTAATCCATGTGCATACAATGTCTATTTATTTAGATCTTCTTTAATTTAGCTCAGCAATATTTTTCTAAATTTCAATAAAACTGTCCTACAGTTTTTAGACAAATTTATTCCTAAGTATTTTATTCTTTTTCTTGCTTTTCGTTTTCTAAATTTTTAAATTTTTAAATTAACATATAATGTATTATTAGCCCCAGGGTACAGGTCTGTGAATCGCCAGGTTTACACTTCACAGCACTCACCATAGCACATACTTTTCCCAATGACCATAACCCAACCACCCTCTCCCTACCTCCCTCCCCCGGCAACCCTCGGTCTGTTTCGTGAGATTAAGAGTTTCTTATGGTTTGTCTCCCTCCTGATCCCATCTTGTTTCATTTTTTCCTCTCCTATCCCCCAAACCCCCCACGTTGCCTCTCAACTTCCTCATATTAGGGAGATCATATGACAATTGTCTTTCTCTGATTGACTTATTTCGCTAAGCATGATACGATCTAGTTCCATCCACGTCATTGCAAATGGCAAGATTTCATTTCTTTTGATGGCTGCATAGTATTCCATTGTGTATATATATACCACATCTCCTTTATCCATTCATCTGTTGATGGACATCTAGGTTCTTTCCATAGTTTGGCTATTGTGGACATTGTTGCTATAAATATTTGGGTGCATGTGCCCCTTTGGATCACTACATTTGTATCTTTAGGGTAAATACCCAGTAGTGTGATTGCTGGGTCATAGGGTAGCTCTATTTTCAACTTTCTGATGAACCTCCATGCTGTTTTCCAGAGTGGCTGCACCAGCTTGCATCCCCACCAACAGTGTAGGAGGCTTCCCCTTTCTCCGCATCCTCGCCAGCATCTGTCATTCCCTGACTTGTTAATTTTAGCCATTCTGACTAGTGTGAGGTGGTATCTCATTGTGGTTTTGATTTGCATTTCCATGATGCCGAGTGATGTGCAGCACTTTTTCATGCTATTCTTAATCTCATTTCAGATTGTTCATTGCTGATATACAGAAATACAATTGATTTTTGTATATTGATCTTATATCTTACAACCTTGGTGAACTTGTTCATTAGTTCTAGTAATATTTTTCTAGATTCTTTAGGATTTTCCATATATAGAATCATGTCAACTGCATATAAAGCAGTTATTACTTCTTTCTTTCTAATGAGATGCCTTTCTTTCCTTTGTCCTGTTTCCTCCTTTTTATTTTTCCTTTCTTTTCTTTTTCCTCTTCCTAACTGCATTGGCTAGAATCTTCTATAAAATGTTGAACAGAAATGATGAAGGTGAAAATCTTTGTGCCTTGTTCTTGAACTTAGGGGGAAGAGCATTTTTTTTTTTTTGCCATCATGTATGATGCTAGCTGTAGGAATTTTGTAGAGGCCCTTTATTACACTGAGAAAGTTCACTACTATTTTTTTGAGAGTTTTATTATAAATAGATTTTGAATTTTGTCAGATGCTTTTTCTGCATCTACTGAGATGATGTGGTTCCTGTCTTTTATTATACTGATGTGCTTTATTACAGTAATTTATTTCTAAATGCTAAATTAATATTGCACTCATAGAATAAATCCCACTTGGTTATGGCGTGCAATCCTTCTTCATTACCAGACTTAGTTTTCTAATACTTTATAAATGGTTTTCCCATCTGTATTCATAATAGATATTATTCTGTAGTTTTCCTTTCTTGCAATGTCTTTCTCTAGCTGTGGTGTCAGGGTAATACTGACTTCACAAAATGGATTAGAAAGTAATTTTCTGAGCAAATTTATGAAGAATTGATATTATTTCCTTTTCAAATATGTGATAGACTTCATCAATGAAGCAGTTTATTACTCAGCATTTCTTTAGGGGAAGATTTTAAATTACTAATTCAATATTCTTTGTTTTTAGATTTGAGAGAGAGAGAGAGAGAGCATGCGCACACACGCAAGTGGAGCGTGGGGAGGGACACAGGGAGAGAGAGAGAGAATCTCAAGCAGACTCGCTGGTCAGCATGGAGCTTGATGCTGTGCTCAAACTCATGACCCTGAGATCAGAACCTGAGCCAAAAATCAAGAGTCAGATGCTTAACCAACTGAGCTTCCAGGCTCCCATTTAATTCAATATCTTTTTTACTTAAGTATAATTAACATGCAATGTTATATTTGTTCAAGGTGTATGATATAATGATTCAAGAATTCCAAGTATTTCTCAGCACTCAGCAAGTTAAGCATACTCTTATCCCCTTTATTTCATCCATCCCCCCCAACTCCGGTCTACTCTGGCAATAACCAGTTTGTTCTTTGCATTTATAGGTTTAATTATGCTTTTGGTTTGTTTATGCATTTCTTTTTTGATTTCACATACACATGAAATCATATGGTATTTGCCTTTCTCAGACTTATTTCATGTAGCTGTATACCCTCTAGGTCCATCCATGCTGTTGCAAATGGCAAGATTTCATTCTTTTTGAAGGCTGAGTACTGTTCCATTGTATATAGGCATATCTTCTTTATCTACTTACCTATGGATCCACACTTAGACTGTTTCCATATCTTGGCTCTTGCAAATAATACAGTGATAAATATAGGGATGCATGTATCTTTTCAAATGAATGTTCTTGTTTTGTTTGGTTAAATACCCAGTAGTGGAATTACTGGACTATATGATAATTCCATTTTTCATTTTTTGAGACTTGTCATACTGTTTTCCACAGAGCCTTCATCAATTTGCATTCCCACCAACAGTGTATGAGGGTTCCTTTTTCTCCACATCTCCACCAACACTTGTTATTTCTTTTTGACTTTAGCCTTTCTGACAGATAGAAAGAGATAGCTCATTGTGGTTTTAATTTGCATTTCTCTGATGCTTAGTGATGTTGAGCATCCTTTCAAGTGCCTGTTGGCAATCTGTACGTCGTCTTTGGAAAAAAAATGTTTATGAAAGTCCTCTGCTCACTGTTTAATTGGATTGGTTTTTTCCCCAGTGTTAAGTTGTATGACTTCTTTGCACATTTTGGATATTAACCCCTTAATGGATAAATCTTTTGCAAATATCTTCTCTCATTCAGTAGGTTGCCTTTCTTTTTTTCATTGATGGGCTTTTTTTTTTTTTTTTTTTGTGGGACAAAAGCTTGTTGATTTGGTATAGTCCCAATAGTTTGTTTGTTTGTTTGTTTGTTTGTTTTTACCTCGCCTGAGGAGATACATCTAGAAAAATGTTTCAATACCTGATGTAAAAAATTACTGTTTATGTTTTTTGCTAGAATTTTTATGGTTTCAGGTCTCACATTTAGGCCTTTCATCCGTTTTCAGCCTATTGTTGTGTAAGGTATAAGGAAATAGCCCAGTTTCATTCTTTTGCATGTTATTATCCAGTGTTCCCAGCTTCATTCGTTGGAAAGACTGTCTTTTCCCCCTTCATATTCTTGCCTCCTTTGCAATAGATTAATAGACCATTTAAGTGCGGGTTTATTTCCAGGTCCTCTATTCTGTTCCCTTGATCTCTGTGAATATTTTTATGCCAGTACCAAATTGTTTTGATTATTGCAACTTTTAGTATAGTTTGAAATCTGGGATTGTGATATCACCAGCTTTGTTCTTCTCCAAGGTTGATTTGGCTATTTGGGGTCTTTTGGTGGTCCCATACAAATTTTAGGATTATTTGTCCTAGTTCTGTGAAAAAAGTTTTTGGCATTTCGATAGGGATGGCATTAAATCTGTAGATTGCTTTGGGTAGTATGGACATTTAACAATATTTTTTCTTCCAGTGCATGAGCATGGAATGTCTTTCCATTAGCTTACGTCCTCTTCAGGTTCTTTCATCACTGTTTAGTATATGTGCTGCCGAAGCGAGCACTCATCACTGTTTATATAAGTTTTCAGAGTATAGTCTTTCACCTCTTGGTTAAGTTTATTTCTATGTATTTTATTCTATGTATTTTATTCTTTTTGGTGCAACTACAAATGGGATCATTTTTTAAATTCCTCTTTTTGCACTTCATTATTAGTGTGTAGAAATGCAACAAATTTCTGTGTATTAATTTTATATCCTGTGACTTTACTGAATTCATTCATCAGTTCTAGTAGTTTTTTCATGGAGTCTTTAGGGTTTTCTATACACAGTATCATGTCATTTGCAAATAGTGAAAGCCTTATTTCTTCCTTACTAATTCAGATGCCTTGTATTTCTTTTTCTCGTCTGATTGCTGTGGCCAGGGCTTTCAGTACTATGTTGAATAAAAGTGGTGAGAGTGGACATCTTTGTCTTTTTCCTGATCTTGGA
The DNA here is from genome assembly GCF_964662115.1 of Mustela nivalis. Classification (NCBI taxonomy): domain Eukaryota; kingdom Metazoa; phylum Chordata; class Mammalia; order Carnivora; family Mustelidae; genus Mustela; species Mustela nivalis. The sequence continues at coordinate 100,568,530 of NC_139040.1, forward strand.
GGAAAAGTTCTGAAGCTTATGTTCGCTCTAAGTTTTTCATATATGGCTTTTATTTGAGATATATTTCCTCTAACGTCCCTTAGTTCAGAATTTTTATTATGAATGGATATTGTACTTTGTCAAATGCTTTTTCTGCATCTACTGAAATGATCATATTTTTTCCTTTCTCTTGTAAATGTGATGTATCATGTTAATTGATTTGTGAAGACTGAAGCGCCCTTGCATCCCTGGAATAAATCACAATCAATCATGTTGGATAATTTTTTTAGTTTTATTTTTTCAGTGTTCCAAGATTCATTGTTTTTATATAACACCCAGTGCCCTCCTTAATACTGTGGTGGATGATTTTTTAAATGTATTGTTCAATTCAGTTTAATTATATTTTATTGAGTCTGCATCTGTCTTCAGCAGACATATTGGCCTACAATATTTTTCTTCATCGTGTCTTTATCTGGTTTTGGTATCAGCATAATACTGGCCTTACAAATGAATCTGAAAGTTTTCCTCCTCTTATATTTTTTGGGAATAGGAATTGACTTTTCTTTAAATATTTGGTAGAATTCACCTGTGGAGCCATCTGGTCCTGGGCTTTTGTTTGTTAGGAGTTTTTCTATTACTGATTCAATTTCATCATTACTAAATAGTCTAATCAAATCTTCTATTTCTTCCGGATGTAGTATTGGTGTTGAAGTCCTTTGCTTATCTAGGAAACTCTATCTCTTTTTCAGTTCTGAAAAGCTTTGTTGGGTGTTCTTCGTTGTAGGTTTTTTTTTTTTCCCCCCTTTCAGCACTTTGAATATAACATGCCACTCCCTTCTGACTTGTAAAGTTTCTGATAAAAACTCAGGTTATAGCCTCATGGTGTTTCCCTTGTATTTAACTATTTTCTCTCGCTGTTTTTAAAATTCTCTCTTTATCGCTACCCTTTGCCATTTTAATTATTATGTGTCTTAATATGGACCTCCTTGGGTTAATTTTATTGGAGAATTTCTGTGCGTTTTGGATTTGAATGTATGTTTCCTTGCCTAGATTGGGGAAGCTTTCAGCCATTATTTCTTTTAAAAAGTTTCTTGCCCCCTTTTCTCTCTCTTTTTCTTTTGGGATCCCTATAATGTAAATGTTATTATGCTTAATGATAGTGTTGACTTTCCATAAGCTATTTATTCTCATTTTGTATTAATCTTTTTTTCTTTTTGTTGTTCAACTTAGTTGTTTTACATTACCCTGTCTTCCGGATTGTTGATTTGCTTTTCCGCATATTCTAACTTGCTGTTGATACCCTTTAATGCATTTTTAATGCCACTTATTGAGTTCTCTAGGACCAGAAATAGTTTAATAACATTGGAATTAGCTGTTCTTTAAAGGTTGAAGAGAAGTAAGCTTTGAAGCCATTTGATCTTATAGCCTCCCCCTCTGCTTTCTCTAGTGGATTTAAGAAAATACTTTCCAAGTTTATTTACTCTAGTAAATAACACTGAGTTTTAAAGATAAGTTTCCTGTCTTGCTTCGGAAAATTACATTAATGTCATTTAACATTTGTGCTATATCTTTCTTCCAAGGAATTCTAATTGCATTATAGCAATTAGAGAAATCAGAATCAAGATATTAGAACTGGAAGGAACCTTAAGAATAATCTAACTTAACCTTCACCTTTCATAAATGAGTTCACATAAACATTAATTTTCACATAATTTAGTTTCAGTTAAGGGGGTAGTTTATTAGAGGTAACTTCAGATGTAGAAATGTTCATACAAGCTATATAGTCAGCTGGGTTTAGTAAAATTTGGTTTAGGAAATGTTAGGATCCTTTACTTTCCAGGTTTAGATGAAATGATGTTAATCCAGGAACTGAAATTCCCAATAGGTATTTTTTTTCCTTTACTGAAAACCTTCACTCATTAACCTGATTACCAGTTAATTTTCCTAAATCATTCTTTAGCTGTTTTTAATGTATTGAATGTGAATACTAATAGGAACAGATAATCATATATCTTCACTTTATTCTTCCCTAAAATTGGAAAGGCTTGGAACAAGACTGTCCTTTCCTCATGATCATGACTTTCTTCCACATCCAACTTACCAAGTCTTTGTCTAAAGCCCCAGGGACGGACTTGCTTCTTATGTTTACAGTATTCTCTAAGTCTTCCGGATATGACCCACTCAGATCTAACTCAGATCGACTCCGGTCTGGAGGAAGGAAGAGAGAAGGAGAGATAGGAATCCAGCTAATTTTGTTAGAAGATTATTCTTCTTATTGCAAATATTTTATCTTTTTTCCCATTCCTTCTAGGCACAGGGCATAGAGTGTCATGAAAGCAACAGAGTCAGTAACTAATATTAATACACTAATGTACTTTGTATTTTTTTTTTTAAAAAGTATTTGAACACTGGGATACAGATGGCCCTTCTTTTCACACATCTGTATCTTTGGGGTAAATACCCAGTAGTGCAATTGATGGGTTGTAGGGTAGCTGTATTACTAATTTTTTGAGGAATCTCCACACTGTTTTCCAAAGTGGCTGCACCAACTTGCTTTCCTACCAACAGTGTAAGAGGGTTCCCCTTTCTCCACATCCTCTCCAACACTTGTTGTCTCCTGTCCTGTTGATTTTGGCCATTCTAACTGGTGCAAGGTGAATACTTTGCTTTTAAAAATATAATTAAAAAAATGATGCACAACTCAGTAATACTGTGGGCAACTTACTAAGGCACGGTTTACTTACACAGAGCAGTTCTATATCAAAGTCCTGCTAAAATAGATAGAGTTGCTCATAATGAGAAAGACTAATGAGAGCCATCACATGCTTGAGTTTGAAACGGTAAATTAAATAATGCAGAAGGACTTAGGACAGTGCCCGACACAGAGTATGTACTCCATAAACAGGAGCTGTTGAACAGAAGTAGGAGCAAAATGATCTATGAGGTTGGCTTCTATGCTTGTTTAAAATTTTCCTCTTAATGGGAGAACTAATCTTGTCGTCCCAATCAAAATGCAACAATAGCCACATATATTTAGAAAGCGCTTTGGGAGCCCCCCCGATGACAAAGAAAGGCTCCCCAACTCAGCACACAGAATCTAGCCTCAGGCTTTATGTAAATATCATCATTAGGTATAACAGTTAACTTTCTCCTGTTGAGGATTTTGTCATGCTTTTAATTCTACACAAGGGACATAAGCTTTATAACTATAGCATATTTCTCTAAAGAATTTTCTTATTCATAGGTAATAAAATTACAACACAATTAATACCTGCTTCCCAGGGTTGCTGTGATGAAGAAGTGGAGGATATATTGTACTGGAATATACCATACAAATGAAAAACATTGTTACTGATACCTTACTGCTGCTTGCAAATAACTCTTTATTTAAACCACAGGACAATTCATCTGTCTAGACATAAGGGATTTATGTCTACCATGTCAAATGAACGATCATTTCCTTGAATTCTAGAAAAGCGCCTTTATCTTTCCATCAAACGAACCAATTCTATGTCCTACATTCCTGTACCGACATTTGGTACAGCTCTGAAACTTGGCAGTGATGCCTGACAAGAGTGTGCACTTAATCAATGGATTTTGCATGAATGCAAGAGGCTCAGGGCATCACCTGGGTCTAGATTTAAGCTTTTCTTATGGAGCGGGACTACCATGATGAGTCAAGGAACAAATGGTGATTTTCTAAAGCATGGCACATCCACGTAATGTCACACAAGGCAGTTAATTTCAAGTGATTTAGTCATTTTTTTTAAAAAAAAAGAAGAGTAATCATGCTGTAAACACCCACCTGAGGAGAGGGAGATCTCAGACACCGCTATGGAAGGTGTACCAGAAACATTTCTGCGATGACTCTTTGTGAGGTTCTCATACGTGCTTTCAATGGCAGCCAAATCCACGGAACTTTCAAAACCATGTCGCTTCTCACAAAGTAAAAATTAAAAAAAAAAAAGCCAACATTATGATGACTGTAATTTACTTTAAAAGCCTCCCATCTGAATATACTTCACTGTAACCATATTGACATCATATTCCTCTTTAGGGAGGACTGGTGGACATTGGCGAGGATCCTTATCATGAGTTCAGAGAACCCTGAACCCATCAATAATTTCTCTATAAAATCAATACCAAGAGGTTTGTTAATTAACACAGAAGTCACTCAAAATAATACTTCATTCACAAAATTGTGAGTGTTCAACTACAGGGTTAGCAAGAAAGATGATATAAGTACCTCCAATATTACAGGGCCCATATATGGGACTCTGGCTAGCTTCACATCTCCAGAGTAATGTTCAAGCTTAGTATTCTTCTTGTTCCTATGTTTATCCCCACTTTCAACACCCTCTTTCCTCAACCAACCCTTACGTTCTCTACCCCCACTTAATGGAAGACCATGACCCACAATCCAGGTGAACGCATGGCATAGAAGGGTCCCCAGGACACTGCCCCTGCCTTGGTCCAGAGTCTGTGCTGATTGCTCAGTGCCACATCAGTTACTAAATATTTTGAATATCATTCCTTGTTAGGTTGCCAAGAAGTAAAATAATCAAATATCCACACACTTTTCTGGTTATTGAACAGTACCACTCACCGAGCTTCGTATAAAAATTTATGAAATTTTAAATATGCTTTTTACCTTATCAGCAAGTACAATTCAGACTTTAAATATTGAAAGAAATGTTCTATTATTCTTCAGTCTTTCTGAATGCCTTTTGGCATTTCCTTAAAAATATTACAGAATCTGACAGTTCCTAGCCTCTGCCTTTTTTTTTTTTTTTTAAGTTCATGATTATTTTTCTGAAGTCACATTCTAGGAAGAGTCGATATTTTAGATAAATAGTTTTTATATTCAGTATTTAGCTACTCTTGTTATTGAAGCATTGTTCACATATAATGGTAGTGTCAGGTAGATAACACAGTGATTCGACAGTTGTATACCTTTTGCAGCGCTCACCACAGTAAGTGTAGTCAACATTTGTCACCATACAATGCTTTTACAGTATTATTGACTCTATTCCCTAATCTTCTCCTTTTCCTCTCTGGGACTTATTTATTTTATAAATGGAAGTTTGTACTTCTTAATCCCCTTCACTTCTTTCACCAATCCCCTCTTTTCCCTCTCCTCTGGTGACCATGAGTCTGTTCTCTAATATAGAGGAGTCTGTCTCTGGTTCTGTCCCATTGGTACATTTCTTCTGATTTTTAGAGTCTATATATTAGATAAATGGTATTTGTCTTTTTCTGTCTGATTTACTTCCCAAGCATAATATCCTGGAAGTCCATCTGTGTTGTCACAAATGCTATGTTCTCATTCTTTTTTATGGCTGAGAAATATTCCATTGAGAGTGTGTGTGTATGTGTGTGTGTGTGTGTGTGTGTGTATCTACACCACATCTTCTTTATCCTTTCATCTATCAGGGGACCCTGGGGTCACTTCCATATCCTCGTTATTGTAAATAATGATACAATACACACAGGGCTGCAGATATCTTCTTGAATTAGTGTTTTGTTTTTCTTTGGGTAAATAGCCAGTAGTGGAATTACTGGATCATATGGTAATTCTACTTTCAATTTTTTTTTTTTTTAAAGAAACCTCCATAATGTTTTCCACAATGGTTATACAAGTCTGCGTTCCCACCAACAGGGCTCAGGATTCACAATCTCCCCTTCCATCTCCTCATTCCAAAGTCTAGTTTCTTGCCTGCAGTAATACAATGGCATCCTAACTGGCCTCCTGGCTTCTCCATTTGTTCCCCCACAAATGCTTCTCAGCACAGCCCCCAGATCCCATGTAAAGAGAAGCCATATCCTCTGCCCGTTTTTTAATTGAATTTTTTGTTTTCGGGATGTTGAGTTGTATAAGTTCTTTATATATTCTGGATTAAGGAGGGGCACTTATGATGATGAGCACTGGGTGATGTATGGAATTGTTGAGTCACTATATCATACACCGGAAACTACTATAACATCGTATGTTAACTATACTGGAGTTTAAAAAAAATTAATCCAGACAGAAAAACAAGAAAAAAATTACAAAAAAGAAAAGCCACATCTGCTCAAACCCTCCAGTTGGCCTCATCTTATCCCAACTAAATGTCAAATTGCCTACAATAGTCTGGCCATGTTATATCCCTGAGCTTATTTCCTAGGACCCCTCTCTTTATTCACTTGCAACAGCTACGTTGGCCTTCTTGTTCTTCCTTGAACATACCAGGCATGTTCCCACTTCAGAGTCTTAGCACTGGCTGCTTCTATAGGGGATTAAAAATCTTTTAGCGGCTGGGTGGACAAGTGCATCAGCCATTCAAGGTGGAGCCCAGCCATAAGTAACTGGAACAGCCTTCCCCATATGTGTACCTGCTGAGTATCAGTGCTGCTCCTGCCCGAAGGGACACCTTGCTACAGACTCCTGCATGGCTGATTCTTTCACTTCCCACCACCTTTGCCTGACTAGGACCAAGATTTCTTAAGTATACGTGCCAGCTACATTTATGGAGTTTGCTGCTTAATTAAAAAAAAAATCTAGATGCTCAGTCATTCAAAAGAACAACTTCCACGTTCCATATATATTTTATGCATAATGCAATTTATGTCTTCATTATGTGTTGGTCCCAAATTTTGGCAGTGTTCTAGAAAGGAAAACTATTAAAAATTTTCAAGAGTCTACTTGTCCTGATTTAAATCCGTGTGGAAAATGTTTCATGCAGGCAACTTACAAATGTCTTTACAGATAACATGGAGGATTAAAGGGGAGACTTCTAAACATTATTCAGGTTTTGTTTAAACCATGTAACCGTCACCTTTGAGCCCGCTCCTTCTCTTTTGCTTCACACTTCTGGCTTCCCACCAGGAGCAAAGGACGTAGGAAGCTCAGTCTTGATAAAGAAGTTTCTACAATTAAGCAGCATAAACAGCATGCTTCGAGATACAGAGAACCCAAACCCAACCAGGACATGATGGTGCGGTCAGGTCTCAGAAGCTGGGGGTCCTTTTGCATTTGGTACTTACTCTAAAGCTGACTGAAGCCACACTGTGTGTGCTTGGGGCTGGTGACCTCTGAGTGATGGGGGTCACACCACTGCTCCGGCTGCTTTTCGGGGTTGAGGGGCCAGCTTCCTGGTCATTAAGATCGGATGAACCCGTGCTTCCCCTAAATGAGAAAGAATATTCTGGATTTAACATGGTCAGCAGCTACCATTTCCCTTTCTTCCTCAAAGACTTGCTAGATTCAAGCCCATCTGTCTGACTCTAGGGTTTTTGTAAGTGAGCTTCGCCCTTCCATTCCAGCTTTATTTCCCACTGCTCACCAGCATTCTCCCGGCTCCCAGACAGCCTCCTCACTGTCCTCTCAACCCACCACACCCATGGCTCCCACTTCTGCTTCTACCTTTAAAGCTTTTGCAGACACTCTCTCCACCTGCTATGCTCTATTTGCCACTCCCTGTTTATGCAAATCTTCTCCATCCTTCAAGGCCTGGCTGAAGTCCAGCCTCCCCTTCAGTGTTTTCCTGACATTTACAAAGCTTTTCAAGCTCTGCTCAGTTCTTGTTGACTTACAGTCTTGACCCAACTGTGTAGACCTTGACTACAGAATGTCTTATTTGGCTCCCCAAGAGATACACATATGTGTGCCTTGGTTCTTCTTTCAACCTAAACTCCCTGGGGACAGAGTTCATATTTGCCATAGTATCTCCACCACCTTCATAACACCTTGGTGCAAAGGAGGCACTCAGTACATATTTAACCAAAAAGTGGGAATTATGTTGTATTTCTCTGTGTTATTTCAGTGTCTGACTCACGGTACAGATTTAATAAACGTGGTATAAAAATAATGACATTTGGTAAATGGGCTTGACTCACTTTGTTTGCTAAAACTGATTCAATTCCATTCAATAATGATTAATAAAAAAATAGTTCCTGCCCTTGAGGTGAACACAATTTTCTCATTACATGGGAATTTCATAACTCAGTGTAAGTTTTGACAAATTAGAGTTTAAGAGAAGTGCCTGTTCTATTTCATTGTTTATCCTCAGTGAGCACAAAATACACCAAGAGGTAAAATAGAAGCCTTTGCGAATTTCCGCTTTTATTCACTACTTAATAAGTTATAAATGTGTCTATAACAATAAACATTTTACTGTTAAAAGCCTCACAGTGATAGTTAACAGTGATTAGAACTTACTGAAAAGATATGCTAAAGAAAAGATATGCTAAAGAAGAGAGAAATGGTTTTTTGTTTGTTTGTTTGTTTGTTTTTAAAGAATGTCTGACTGTGCATGTGACATTACTAGAAGACAAATCTGGCAGGAGAAAGAACGGGCATTGACCGCTGCAGCTATCATCCACAGCTTATAAAAGTTTTTCAAGACTGTGCACCAGAGAAGCCACTAAAATAAAATCAAATATGTCCTGACTGATACAACTACCTACGACCGCCCTCCATCACTACATAAATAGAAGCTACATTTACTGAGTATTTTCTAGGTGTTTGACACTCTCCATTCCCCAACATTCCTGTTTAGAAAAAAAAAAAAAAAGATACCTATAGTCTTGTTTTTATTTTTATTTAATTTAATTAATTTATTTATTTGACAGATGGAGATCACAAGTAGGCAGAGAGGCAGGCAGAGAGAGAAAGAGAGGAGGAAGCAGGCTCCCCGCTGAGCAGAGAGCCCGACTCGGGGCTCGATCCCAGGACCTGGGATCATGACCTGAGCCGAAGGCAGAGGCTTTAACCCACTGAGCCACCCAGGCACCCCAACAGTCTTCTTTTAAAGATGAGAACACTAAGTCTTGGAGAGGTTAAACAATTATTCCAGATATGCACACATGTGTCTGTGTCCACACATAACACACACCATCACTACGATTACCACACTCTCACCCAGGTAGTACATAGGAAAGTCAGGATAAGAACTGAGACCTGCCTGTCTACCCAAAGCCTGTGCTCATTCCAGTTGTTCATACTGCTTGCTCATTATTTCCCCCAAATCAAATTGATACAACAAGCAGTTTCTACATTGACAGACAGAGATATATCATGCAGAAAATAATCCTAGGATCAGAGAGCTGGGAGGTAGTTTCTTGGAATCTGATTAAGAGAACTAAAAAAATTCCTCTGTGTAACATTCTTCTTCTTTTTTTTAAAATTTATTTGAGAGAGAAAGAGAGAGAGAGAGAGAAAGCATGGGATGGGGGAGGGTTAGAGGGAGAAGCAGACTCCCTGCTGCACAGGAAGCCCAATGTGGAATTCAATCCCGGGACTCTGGGATCATGACCTGAGTCGAGGGCAGGTGCTTAACTGACTGACCCACCCAGGCACCCCGGGTAGCATTCTTCTGATACCACATAGAAATGGTCTCTGGCTTCGTCTAGAGATGGCACTCTGAATTAATTATAGATTGCTCAGGAAGGGTCAAGACTGTGTCTTGATTCTGATGACAAGAGAATATAAAGTTTTGTGATTAAATAAACTGCTATAATTTGAAATTATAAGTTCCTTGGTAAATATCTCCCTCAGGGGCTATGCTTCCATACTTGACAACAGTTCACCATCCAAGTGATTTTGCTCATCTCAGAAGTCCTACTTAGAAAGGTTGTAGAGATCTATCCAGGAATGCTGTGCTGTGACAGTAAGTTCTCTACTCTCAGAACAATGTTACCACAAAAAATCTCTCTCTCTACACTTTTAGGTAAAATCTCCTTGGGGAAAAAAAAAGAATACACATGAATTTTTCAGAAATGAGCCAAGAAGTTACGACCCAAAGGGACTCATGTAGATTTATCTGTTTGTGCCTGTCCTAAAGGTTCTCCTTGACCCAGGTGGTTTTGAAAAAGTCCCCATCATGGAATAGCTTTGCTGGAACCAAAAGTCCTACTTATGTAGAAGCTCAAGCATATGTTGATTAATTGTGGTGATGACATTCAAAAGGCTATCCTGTAATAAGAAAAAAATTCTTATAAGTCAGCTACTGAAAATTGTTGCCAGAATCATTATCTCAAAAATGACATATAATTTCACATTTGTCCCTGACATTTACTATGAACATCTCAAAAATATTTTCCTCTCAGCTGATTGTCTCAGCTTGTTAGACTAAAAAAGACTTAGTCTAATGAGGCAGAATATCATAAATATTTGGATGCCAACTCTTTCAGATGTTATATAAAAATATGACATGAAATACATAAATCTTTGCCACTTAAATAGGAAGAAGATAAAGTTTAAATTCAAGAAGTTTAAAGTTCAATTAAGAAAGAGATATTTTTTGGGCAGAGGATCTGAATAGACATCTTCCCAAAAAAGGCCATACAGATGGCCAACAGACACACGAGAAGATGCTCACCATCACACAACATCAGGAAAATGCAAATCAAAACCACAATGAGATCTCACCTCACACCTGTCAGAACAATTAGAATCAAAAAGACAAGAAATAATAGGGGTTGGAGAGGAGGTGGAGAATAGGGAACCCTCGTGCACTGTTGGTGAAATGTAAATTGGTGCAGCCTCTGTGGAAAACAGTCTGGAGGTCCCTCAAAAAATTAAAAGTTGAAATATCATATGATCCAGTAATTTCACTACTGAGTATTTGCCCAAAGACTACAAAAACACTAATTCAAAGGAATACATGCATCCCTATGTCTAGAGCAGCATTATTTACAATAGCCAAGATATGGAAGCAACCCAAGTGACCACAGATAGATGAATGGATAAAGAAGATATGGTATGTATACAATGGAATATTACTCAGCCATAAGAAAGAATGCAACCTTGTCATTTGTGACAACAGACATGGACCTAGAGGGTAGAAGGTTCAGTGAAATAAGTCAGTCAGAAAAAGAAAAATACCGTATGATTTCAGTCGTATGTGGAATCTAAAAAAAACAAAAGAATAAACAAATAAAAAGTAGAATCAGACCTATAAATACAGAAAACAAACTGGTGGTTGGAGGGGAGGGGGATGGGCAAAATGAGTGGAGAGTGGGAGATAGTCTTCTAGGCATAGAGTGAAGAAGTCACAGGAATAGAACGTGCAGCAGAGGGAATACAGTCAATGGTATTGTAACAGTGTTGTGTGGTGACGGATGGCAGCTACCATTCCTGGGAGCACAGTATAACATATAGAGTGGTTGAATCACTGTTGTATGGCTAAAACTAACGTGATCCTGGGTCAGCTGTACTTAAAAAAATGAAAGAGCTATTTTTTTTAGATTTGTATTTATTTATTTGCAAGAGAGAGAGAGAGAGAGAGAGAGAGAGAGAGAGAGCGCACAAGCAGTGGGAGAAGCAGGCAGAGGGAGAAGCAGGCTCCCCACTGAGCAGGGATCCGGATGTAGGACTTGATCCCAGGACCCCAGGATCATGACCTGAGTTGAAGGCAGATGCTTAACCAACTGAGCCACCCAGGCATCCCTGAAAGAGCTATATTGATTCAGATATCATGTTACTGTTACTTAAATCAGAAGTATTACAAATCAGCATCAACAAAACTTCAAGCTAAAATTTGCTTAAAGGGAAACTGGCAAGAAAGAGGTATATTTTTCCTGTTCTAATATATCCCAAAGCAGGAGGATAGGACAATGCCTAGGGAGCTTGGACATTCCAGGTTACTTGAAAGACATATTTCCTAGAGGAGGAAGCAGTCTCATTTACTTTAGTTTATGAAATATAACAAAAGCCTTCCATTTTATTATCTCTAATATCATGCTGGCCCCAAATCTTGATAATGGCTTTCTAGATGTATCTATTTTATTTATTTATTTATTTATTTAGTCAGTTAGTTGTTTCTTTAAGAGGGTGAAAGAGAATGAGAAGGGGGAGTGGCAGAGGGAGGAGAAGCAGACTTCCTGCTGAGCAGGGAGCCTGATGCAGGGCTGGATCCCAAGACCCTGAGATCATATCCTGAACCAAAGTCAGACCCTTAACAGACTGAGCCACCCAGGTACCCCTAGCTCTATCTGTATTTCTAAGGATAGGGGAGAGAGACTATAATTTAATGAGTTGCCTTTGTGGATTATGTAACTGTCTCCCAGGAGTTGTAGTCTGAAAAGCATTTCCCAGGATGCAACCTTCCCAGAGAGGACGGACAATGTTGAGTCTGTGCCTGCATGGTTAAACGAGTACTCCCCTAAGGAAGGTGAACCAAAAGGCAGCATTAATCTGAGAGATACTACCACTCACTGGCTAGTGCATAGCATGACACAGAGACTGCATGGTATTCTTTCTGTGGTTTATGCACTCTCCTAATGTTCCTTTGTTAATCAGATCTGAAACGGATATGTACGAAAAGCAAGGGAGGTGGCAGTGAGAAAGTGAGGTGATCCCACTACATGGGAAAGAGATGTTAAACATGAGAAAGAAAAGAGAAAAAAGGTGAATGTAGTTCAACTTTCCAGTCTTTGGTGATCCCAAAATGCTTCATCTTTGTCAACAGTCTTGTGGGAGATGGGTGGCCCTTATCCTTGGCTTCATATCAGAAACACTGGGGAAGCTTTTAAAAATCCCCATACCCAAGGGGTACCTGGGTGGCTCAGTCTGTCAAGCATCTGACTTCAGCTCGGGTCATGACTTTGGGTCCTGGGATCAAGCCCCATATTGGGCTCCATGCTCAGTGGGGAGTCTGCTTGTCCTTCTCTTTCTCTCTCTCTCTCTCTCTCTCTCCCCCCTTCTGCCCCTCCCCCTCCTCGTATTCTGTTCCTCTGTTTCATTCTTATCTTTGGTCACGTGGCCAAGTCCTCCTCATCCCTTAAAACTGCTTAGAGGTCATCTCCTTGAAGCTTCTCTGAATCCTCTGTAAGGGTAAGTGCCTCCTTTTGGTTTTCCCATAGCACACGGAACATCTTTTTAACATGACACAATATTGTCTTGAAATTATTTGGTTGTCCCAATCTTCCCTTACAAAGTTTGTGAAGTTCGTGAAGGGGTTGGATAGGATCATTGTCTAAACTCTTCCACACTTAATCACCATTTAGAATACGGTACTAGATCTATAATATGGGCAGAATTATGTATTGAATTTTATCTGTATAAATACAATTTATAGGTGAGCAAGTCATATACCTCTACTCCTCAGTGAAGAAGAAAGGCCATTATTGTATCTTAGCAACCCTGAGAAAGTATGTTGCACATAATAGACCCGAGTGAAAAAAAAATTATTATACTGGAGGAGAGAATTGTGTTAAATTTAGTTCATTGAAACAGAACACGTTAGGGCAGTGAATCTTTGAGAAATGACTGGAGAAACAGATCAGATAGCAAGGAGGTATCTTTGGGCTTACAGTTGTTTGGCCACAACAATGAAGCACGTGAAGAACCCAGCTGTGATCCAACCAAAGTATAATATCAGGCGTCTGGCTGAACCACCAAGTCTCTGTAACTCCTCACATTACTGACATTATAAAAAGGAAAGTCACGTGTATATAAGGTAAACACAAATCAGGGATGGAGCAACTGGTGGTCTGATCAACTGCACCTTTGGAGGAGGGACGGGGGCGTGGTTTGGAGGGATGCTGTAGCAGAGAGCAGTGCCCCACTCATTGCCCCTTAGCCCTCACCTCTACCTACAGAATCCTGTTTACTGGGAATACCCACAAGTCTGTGCCCGAAGACTTTCTTGGATCATGAGAGCATGGGGTGCCTGTACACAGAACAAGTCCCAAGTGCCAGAGAGTTAGTGCCCTCGAAATAGTCCTCAACCAGTGACCAATAGGGACCTGGTGTATACATACCCCAGCTTCCCAATCTCTTGACTGGATAGTTCTGGAGTTATACACTGTTTCCTACAATTACCCACAATGGTAACTGACTTAATGATACTGTCTTTTTGGCTTCCTTTCCTTCCCTGGATAACTTCTCCAATCCCCCTGGGTTTCCAAGACCATATCATAAAGAAATGACTTGCTCTCGAATTCTTTTTTTTTTTTTAAGATTTTATTTATTTATTTGACAGAGAGATCACAAGTAGGCAGAGAGGCAGACAGAGAGAGAAGGGGAAGCATGCTCGCCACTGAGCAGAGAGCCCAATGGCGGGGCTGGATCCCAGGACCCTGGGATTATGACCTGAGCCGAAGGCAGAGGCTTTAACCCACTGAGCCACCCAGGCGCCCCCCCTTGCTCTCGAATTCTTATTTCAGGGTCTGTTCTGGGGGAGCCCAAGTCAAGGTGGGTGTGTATGATGGGCAAAAGATGAGTGAAAAGGGATGACTGTGAGAAAAAAGCAGAAGTTTCTAGCTGAAGACATGTTTGACAACTCCAAATCTCGTGTTGCTCCCACTGATATGGCCACAACCCAAGTTAAACACCCTTGTGAATCTGCTATGCTTGCCACATTCTCCAGTGTGACGACAGAAATGCTGCTAAGAAACAAAGCATCACCCCTCATTTATTTTTTACTGAACAGAGTGAATTTTAACTTCAAAGTTCCATTTTTCCTTTGTTTTTTTAAGGGACATTGTTGATGTCCTACCCAGATCCACTCAGATCACTTGTACCAGCTCTGAGTGCTTTCCTGCTAATGACTTGCACCTGTGGCCTTCAAAGATTTGCCCTTTAGCACGGGGGCCTAGATATGCTTTGGAGTGTGTCTCCTCTGACCCCCATGGTTGGAGTTATCAAATAAAATACAGAACTTTCCATTAAATTTTAATTTCAGATAAACAATGAATACTTTTTAGTATAAAAATATACTATTTATAGAGTATATAAATGAAAGTAATATTTCATGGGAGTTAACTTATTTATTTAAATACTTATTTTGAAAAGATTTTATTTATTTGACACAGAGAGAGCTAGCACTAACAGGGGGAGCAGCAGGCAGAGGGAGAGGGAGAAGCAGGCTTCCTGCAGAGCAGGGAGCCTGATGTGGGGCTTGACCCCAGGACCCTGCAATTGTGACCTGAGCTGAAGGCTGCCACCGAGCCACCCAGGCACTCCAGATGTCACTTTTTTAAAAAAGTTGTTTATCTGAAATTTAGGTTTACCTGGGCATCCATCCTGTACATTTATTCATTAAATCTGGAAACCCTCTCCACAAGAATCCACAGTCAATGGCTAATTGGTATAGGAGTGCTATGGTCCAGCTCCTCGAAATGAAAAAACTCAGAGACACAATTTAGGATCCAGAATCCCTTGTCGGATCAAGCTGGGTTTTCACATGCAGACCTCATCTGAGATGGCACATTGCTTGGGTTCTTTCCTTTCTTTATTCTGCTTCCATTCCTCCTATACTGGTTTCTCCTGGAATCATTTCATTAATAAACCACTCACTTACAAATCCTTGTCTGAGGGTATGGTTCTGGACGAGCATGACTTCAGGCAGATACCTCACAAATCAGACCACATTAACAACTCATCACAATGTAAAAGGGATTAGGTATCCCTGCCCTGAGGAGCATTCTGTTTAACAACTATAGCTTAATGCATATTCTTTTTATTTTTTCAAAAGTCTCCTATGCCTCCTCTGTCAGGTCCCTAGCAACAAGGGAAGAACAATTTGCCATGCTCTCCTGGGAGGCTGCGGGGCCTTGCCTAGCCCCTTCATACTCTCCCCTGCTTTCCAACTACTGAAGAGAAAGTCAACCAGGTATCTGGAAAAACATCGTTTCCACTCTGGTAAGATAGGAGTTTCAAACAAGAATGCCCAAGGCCAGCTGCTCCTGAAAAAGAGCAATGAACCATGAAAAAGTAGGCATTATGGAGGGGAAAAGGGGAATTCATTGCTAAACTGGGTCAGGTACGAGACCAAAGAGCCTGGGCTCTTAGACTCTCTTTAGAGAAATTTGCTGTTCCGTCTTCGAAAATGAGTTACTGGGGAGAAGGCAGTTTTGCTTGCAAAACCTAAGGAGAAAAGAAAGTCTGCCAGTTTTACTATTTGCCTTTGCAGAATTACTGCAGCTTCAAGCAAACAAAAAGGAGCTAACAACGTCTTTTGGTGATGAGAGTTGAGAAAAGATGGGCTACTTCCTGCCCAACTTTCTAAGGAATAATTTTGGGATGATGTAGCTCATCTCACTGTGGCAGTCCATTAATGAGTCATCACTTTGATAAATGCACGTTCTAGGAAAAGAACATTTTGCTCTACTGATCTCCCAAACAGCTTTTCTTTCCCCCCTCTTTCTTAATGGGAAAACACTGTTCTTGACATGCTGAAGCCAAACCATCCCTGACCACTACATTCTGATCTTCTAGAAACCATTTCAGGTTTAAAGATCAATCTATTTCGCCTCCTTTCAGTTTACAACAAGAACAAGAAAATCCTGAGTCAGTGCACCAGAAACACGTCCATATGGCTTTATAACTTAATGATTATTTACACCCAGCCGTGGATAAGACCCAAGAAATAAACCCAGGCAGGTAGATTCTGGAAGAACAACAAAAGCACTATGATACTAGAGATCATACCCCTTATTCTTGTTGAGTAACCTGAAGACTAATTAATTTAAAATGGAATAACCTGTTGGTTGAGTCAGGAGAGTTTTTTACAAGTTCCTTTTTTTTTTTTTTTTCAAATAGGAATCCTATCTTTCCTCTTTTTATAGATATTCTTTCTGAAATGGTAGCCTGAATTCGTTACCAACACGGTTCATCCATGGAGTCCCCAAGAGGCTGGGCAAAAATAGCAACACTAACCTAGTTGCTTATCATCTCTAAATAATTTGGAGCATGTCTGAGACTCAGGAGTTCAACAACAACCAAAAACAAAAATGAGAATTTTATAGAAAGATTCTGTGGAAATTGGCATGAGGCTGCCCCAAGGTCAGTCAAAGGAAACTATTTCAAAGATAAAAGAAACCAGGGTTTGAATTTTTTTTTTTTTATCATCGAAGAAGTATATCTATATTCTTTTTTTTAAGATTTTATTTATTTATTTGACAGACAGAGATCACAAGTAGGCAGGGAGGCAGGCAGAGAGAGAGAGGAGGAGGCAGGCTCCCTGCTGAGCAAAGAGTCCGATGCGGAACTCGATCCCAGGACCCTGAGATCATGACCCGAGCTGAAGGCAGAGGCTTAACCCACTGAGCCACCCAGGCGCCCCAGTATATCTATATTCTTGAAAATTTAAAAAATACTGAATATCGTGATGATCTTCTGATAGTGGATAATAAAGGATTTATCTCCTACTTCCTCATTTTTTTTTTCCTGTGTGGTTTTACATAAAGGGCACTACTTTGAAACAATGCTATAGAGAAAAAAAGCAGCAGGTATGGAGATTAACCATGGGGGGTGAAAATGAATAGTAAAAAGAGGGTCCTCTCTATGGGGATTTGGTGTTCCATATTCTAAAATGAATTAAAAGGGAGAATTCAATTCTGCTTGCGTAACCCAAAAAGGCTTCACTCCCTGGCTTTGCAGAATTACTGCAGCTCCAAGAAAAAAAAAAAAAGGTAGTTAACATTTGGACAAACCAGTGAAACATGAGGATAGATGTTTTTTTCTCCTCATGGCCTCTGATAATGTATTCATCGCGAAAATAAGCCTTGGCTTATGCCCTGAGATGATAAAGAAAATCCAGCCGGATATGAGATGACTATGCTCTTGGCTACCTTTTCATTTTCCTTTTCTTGACAAGGTGAAAACTTTGTGAATAGGAGATTCTCCACTGGCCCCATTGTTAATGAGTTAGAAGAGGTGGAACTAGAAAGAAGTGGAATTTATGGAAATTCTCTGGAGCAGTTCAACTGATGAAATTATTATCAATTTTTTAAAAGCTGCAGAGGTTTCCCTCAGAGGTTTCTTTTTCAGAAACTTAAACAGAAAGATCATGAACTCAAGGAGCAGAATTTATTTTTCCTGTATATCTCCATTCGAACCGCAGCCTTAAGCACCAGAACATCAAATCTCATCCTTACAGGTAACACGGAAGATTTTGAGAGCTGTAATTCCAGAAGGGTAAGTGCTTTCCATTTCAATTAAAAAATATTCTCTTGTCTTTTCATATTATGTTGAGAGTTCTCCAAGATGTAATACTTTATAGGTACCCAGAAGCACCATCTGATTGAAAATACATTAGTTTTCTTCTCAGGCTCTACCACTGCCTAATCTATATGCACCTTACCTGTCCGAACCAGGGACTGACTTTAAACTCCGCAAGTTCTGGCTGTCTAGGTCCAAGCTGTAGCTCCGCCCACTTTCCGTTTTTGGAGTCATGATCTCTCCCCTGGTTGCTGATCTGAACTTGCTCAGAAGAAATCTGAAATTACATAAATAGGTCTATACTTAAAAAGTAACATACGAGAAAAGGCATTTTAAGATATCCTTTCAAGAATACCATTTCTTAAAAAAATACCATTTCTAATATTTTCAACAGTAAATAATTCTTCAATAAAACGGCCTTTGGGCTGAGAGGTCCTGGGGAGACCTCTGCAAGTACACTGTCAAGGGTGAGGGTAGAGGAAGTTATCACATTGTCCCAAGGCCATACCACTTGCTGGTAGACCAGGCTTCCATCCCTGAAAGGAAAAAGACCATCAGCTTTCGAACTCCCCACTGTCACCTGAGAATGGAGAAACATGGCCTGGGTTGAGCCTACGTTCAGGGATACTAAGGACCGGGAGCCTGGACTCCCCTTGCTCAGAGAAGGGAGCTAAAATGATTCTCTGGGACAAACCGAGGTGGCCACAGATTAGCTTACAGCTCCGTGAGAACAGCGGCTCTGCCCTGCTGGTTTCCTGACAGCTCCCTGAGCTGAGAGTGATGCCTGGCACCCATGAGAACCCAATCAATTCTTGCGGAATGAATGACTAAACCCAGGAGGTGGAAACCATCTTTCTATCTTTCGTGACATTTCTCCCCGTGGGAGTGAAGTTTGAACAATGGAGCGTCTCATGTACGATGAGATCTGACTCCGTTGCCATTTTACTAAATTATTTAGAACTGAGCAAAAATAGCTTTTCAGGAACTGAGATTTGAGTCATGATCCAAGCTACTGAATGCCCAAAACCTAGGGGTTTTCAAATATACTTTAATAAAGAACCAAAGCTATCTTCTTGTTGTGACAGCATTGGGAAAAACCAGTTCTTTTACCTTATATTCTAGTTTTCTAGGGGGAAAAAAGTGTACTCCAAAGGTAGGGGGACAATCTTAAGAAAAGCTGCCAAATGCCTCTGCTTCAAAGATATATCAAGAGTGTCTTGTCAAAGTGTCAGAAGCTTCAATCTAATGGGAAAATTACATATTTTGGTGAAAATGACACTTAATATACTACAGTCTGGGCTGCTCTGAGCCCCCTTACACGTGACCCCACATCCACTCTTCTACTTAAGCTGTATTTCCAAGTGGAATCACTCTTCCCCACGTTTGGCTATCGTGGATCCCTGCCCATCTTTCCAGGTCCTCATCTAGTCACACTTACAATTTGATGTCATTCCCAATGGCCTCTGTGACCTCCCGCCACTGATTAGCTAAGCTTCTTCTTTAAGATTTACTTAATTATTTATTGCATTATGATCTCTCTTGTAGGGAATTAACACCTCATTTCCATTTAGAAAGGCTTTCAGGTAGCTCATATTGTCCTCTTAAACTTTCCCGAACTTCCTCTATACAGATTAACTTTCCAGGCGTGAACCTTTTCTATCCAACTAGCTGTTACAGTTATTGAAGACAGTTCCATCAGATCTCAGTTCTGAGTTCCCCCAGGGCACGGTCCCGGTGCTGTGACTGTTTTAAATTCAGAGTGCCTGCACTTCATTGTGCTGGTGGGTTACTTCTTGTCTCCCGGCTCCAAGTTCCGGCTCTGTGACCTATGCAGCGAAGCCTGGGCTAGCATCTGCAAATTACGGCTCCTGTAAGCACTTGTGTGCTCTGTGTGGCTTGTTCAATCAAGCCTGATGAGCCAGGCTGGAATTTCCATGCCAGAAATTGTAGCATGAAAAGAAAGAAAAAAGAAAGAAAAAAGCCACAGGTCCAGTGCTGGGGAACTCACAGTTAAGTATGTCCTGGGACGACTGTAAATGGGAATGAGGTTGAAAGGTAGGATTGGGTCATATAATGGAAATCTCTGAATGTCATGTTAAGGAGTTGGAATGAACTTTCAGTTTTTCTAAGACGAGTGAGGGCGTGGTGTCAGACTACCAGGTAAGGAGGGGTATGCAGGCACAAGGCCTTGTGGGAATGCTGAAGGGCGATGAATGGATTCAACCTGGGAGGAACGACCCATCCGTGGGGTGGGATGTACAGTTGGTCACTCCAGGCTCTCTCTCACATTCATACCCACTAATTAATGAAAACGTGGTTAGTCACGAGTGTCTGAGCTACAGGGCATTTAGGTTTCATTCCCACTCAGAGTTCGTGATTCAAAGAATAAAAGCCAAACCAAACCAGACTTTCTCTGGAGTCAGAGAAAGGCTCAGATACTAGTAATGTCTCACGCTGCTTCCCACTGAGAGAACAAAACACTGCTACCTAGAGAGAATCATGCACTGACTCGGCAGGTGTTAGAACACTCACTACCTAAGCAACAAAATAGACCAACAGTTGCCTGAGAAAAAAAAGACCAGCAAAATGTAGAGCTGGAAGGCAGAAGTTGGCCTTTTGGTCCTTTCCACCTGCATTTTTGGGGGTCTCTTTCCTTCCCTGAGGAAGCCCCTATACCCCTGGTTTCCTAGTGCCTCTCTGAATTGTGCTCCTCTATATGCCTCCCGTTCTCATTTCTGGTACTTGAAACATATCTTTTCTGAATTAATGAGGTAGCCAAATGGGATTTCTTCCTTAAGGAAGCCCACATTTTAAACAGGGGACACTATGTTTTAAGCCCAATTAATCAGTCTTTCATTTGGTTACTTCCTGTATCAGCACTCAGGTTGGGGGTTGGGTGGCGACATTCTACAACCAAGCCAGTTGTCATGTCTTTATAGACAAGACTGGTCCTGACAGGAAAGCTTCTACCTCGAAGTAATGAGGACCTTTCTGGGCAGGACCAGATATGTTAAATGAAATAAAAACTTTTACAGGTTCAGGTCCAAGGGGAAATTTAATTATCTAAGACCAAAAGTAAGTAAGACTGCATTTACTGAGGGGAATGATAGAACGTTGCCTTGGTTGGGTATGATGACCTTCTCTGTGTCACTGAAATGATATCCAACTTGAAAAAACCATGGAGTCTTTCTTTCAGAGGTTTCTGGAATAAAGATCAACTATTCCTTTGGAAAGGGTGTGTCTTACCCTTTTTTCCTGGGTCCATCACGACTGGCCTTTTGCCCGGAAGAAGGTGAAGTGTCTGCCTTTTCTGGGTCCTGGCGGGATTGCTCTTGACTTTGTGTTTCTTCAGTTCCTCATTAAAAACAATCAGAAGACAAATTTCCATACAAAATGGCCAGAAATGAGAGCAATTTTCTATTCTTCATTCACTTTCCTACGTTCACATGGGACAAAGAAGTCTATAATAATTGGCAATGACATTGCCATCCTGTCTCCTAGTCACACAGTTATTTCTAATCTGCTGAGTGCTCTAGAGTTAGATGAAGATGACGATCAGGACTCATCTGTGGGAGGTTTGCTGAGGTAAGCTTTCTAGGGATGACTATGATGGAGGAAGGATGTTTCACCCCCTCTACAGATATTTTTAGGGTAGAGGAGGCTGGGTTCATGAGAAATCAAAATCCCTAGAGACGGGATTATAGAAACAATACCTGATTTCTGAGCACATAAACCAGATTTCCTGTGACGGTGAGCTGCTTGTCTACACCTCATGGCTTGAAGGAGTCTACATTCCGAATGGTGCTGAAGTTTGGGTGGGGAAAGCAGCCAGAGCTAACTGCTTCCCCCTAGCTCTACTCCCTGTGGCATCAGAATTGATCTTACCCATGTGGGAAAGCCCTTCCTTGCTGGGGCCACATCTAAAAGTGATAGTGAAATCAGTCCCAAATCTCCCAACTCTACCTTCCGGACTTAAAAACAAGGGCATTTGTCTCTGGATATGAAAGATGAGACACCCTAGGAACTAAAGAGTATTCATTCCACCCCAGGCATTGTAACAACCAGAAACACCCCCCCTTCATTTCTATGCTCCTCTGGCTTGAGGGAGGAGGGCACAGTGCACAGTACCATCTCTTGGTTGAGAACCACTGGATTAGTAAAAGGAACATGTAAAAGATATTTTATGGAAATACATCATGTTGAAAAAAATCAAGGATTGCTTTCACAATGTGAATCATTTAGTTCATCTGTTTTATGTTACTTTCTTAAATGTCTAGGAAAATACTGGAAATGCATTCAGGGAAAGAACTATCTATGATGAAGATAAATGCATCCTTTGAAAATCACAGTGTGTCAGATATATGGAAAATCACTGTGGATTTTATTTTCTACTGACTTCCTCTTCCCTTGTATGAATTGCAGATTTATATTTCATGCTACTGAGTTTTGAAATGACCTAAGGGATTCAGGAAATTCAGCTATGTTCATTTGCAACATATATAGGGAAATTATGGAGCCCACCAAAATGAAGAGTAAGACAGTTTCGAAACCAAATAATTATTTTAATTACCTGGACTTCTTCTTAAGATGGACTGTCGGACTACATCAGTGCCCAGAACGTTGACTTGCTTGAAACGCTTTGCCTTTTCTTCAAAAAACCATTCACCAGTTATAATCCTTAGCTGTCTGCTCAAGGGAAAAGGGGAGACCACTGAAATTGAGTTATTTAGCCAAATCATTAACTCTCACAAATCCCTAATTGAGTAAAAACTGGCTAGTCATTTACAAAGTCTACCTGAATGTCTTGAGTATTTCACAGTCATTACAATGGCTACTATTACTTGAATATATACTATATACCAGTTACTTGCTAATAGCTCTTCATACTTCATATGCTTTTATCCATATAACAACCCCATGTAAACATTATTATCCTCATTTTATAGATGTGGAAATTGACACTTAGAGCAATAAAATGACATGTCTCATATCACATAGCTGGTAAGTAAGTAATAGAGCCAGGATCCCAGCCCGAGCAGCCTGGTCTAGGGCTCAAATTGTTAACACTCAAATTTGTTAACACAAATACTCTTCAGTGGAAACCATGGGGAAAGAATGAAGGTTTTGAATTACAAAGGGACTAAAGTTAGAACTCTGCTTTAGAACGATACCTTGATGTAATATGATGACTGGCTTAGAATAAAGAGCAAAGGGAACAAAGAGACAAGTTTGGCCAGGGTAGTCGTCCAGAAGAGAGGTAAGACCCATACTGGGGCAATGGCAAGACTTACAGAAATGAGATCAATTAAAAATATAGGAAGTAGAAGGGCCTGCTTGGATTTCATAATCAACTGAATGTTGAAGGTGGAAAGGAAGGATCTTTGAACAACCATGTCCATTTTTAGAAGCCCAGCCTGCAATGGCTACACAAACCCTTTACCCCAGGCCTATTTACCATTCTCTGACCATGGCTTGTAGAAGTGTTGGTACAGCAGTGTTCAGCTGCCACCATCTGAGCACTTCCTCCCCAGGACCATAATGGGAATGAGGTTGAAAGGTAGGGTTGGGCCATATTCTCGGTTTTTCTAAAGCTCAGGCTGGATGATTTCATCTCTGGGTCATTATATGGACAAAGGAGAAACCAGACACAGGCCAATTAGGAAGTTATTGCAACAGATAGAATAGGAAATGATGAAGATGTGTATCAGGGATGGGGGCAAGGGATACAAAGAAAGATACAGATTCTTGGGTCACTGAGAATCAGCAAGATTGGTGACAAGTCATGGGGTGCCGGGTGGCTCAGTGGGTTAAGCCTCTGCCTTCGGCTCAGGTCGTGATCACAGTGTCCCAGGATCGAACCCCACATCGGGTTCTTTGCTCATTGGGGAGCCTGCTTCCTCCTCTCTCTCTCTGCCTGCCTCTCTGCCTGCTTGGGATCTCTCTCTCTCTCTCTCTCTCTCTCCATCAAATAAATAAAAGATCTTAAAAAAAAAAAAAGATTGGTGACAGGTCAGACATGGTGGCTGAAGAAAGCAGCTGAGAATCAACTAGAGGTTTCTAGCCCTAAGAATCATATACATATGATTCAGTAACTAAGTGGACTTAAAAACTAATAATTGGATCCTAAATTTGAAAAAACCACCCCAGGAAAATATGTCAATATGTTCCTTACCAGCAATTATAAAACACAAAATTAAATTATATATGAGGGGCACCTGGGTGGCTCAGTGGGTTAAGCCTCTGCCTTCGGCTCAGGTCATGATCACAGGATCCTGGGATGGAGCCCCGCATTGGGCTCTCTGCTCAGTGGGGAACCTGCTTCCCCCTCTCTCCCTGCCTGCCTCTCTGCCTACTTGTGATCTCTCTCTCTTTCTCTCTGTAAAATAAATAAAATCTAAAACAATTAAATTATATATGAAATACAGTTCCACTAGTTGGGGGGGGGAGTGAAAACGTTACCCTTGGAGCAAATTATTCATTGAAAGGAATGACCATAGCATGTATATTTCAGATTTATTCCCAAGCAGCTAGATCATCTGTTAAGAAACAAGGGCTACTGGATTAGCTACAAACTACTTCCAGTATATTTATGTAATATATCAAATCTGAGAGGATCTAATCTACCAACACAAAATGCTTGGATAGGATAAATTATTTCTGCATACCTCTAGTGCTCCACAGACATATATCATTACTTACATTGGAAACAGAGGTGGTAATCATGCTACTCTGAATTCTAAAACATGTCTCTTCAAGTTTCCTGTCCCTTCATTACTCCCCCAAATGCTTGGTATTGCTGATCACATGTCGTTAGCAGAATTAAATTTACGAATCAGCTGACCGTAAAATAGAAAGATTGTCCTAGATGATCTAGGTAGACCCAAAGTAATCCTAAAGCCCTTAAAATCAGTATGAACAGGAGGAAGTCAGATCTGTGAGACTTCAAAGCTATGGAACAGGAAGTCAGATTCCAAATATGAGAAAGATCCAACACACTAAGAAGGTTCTGAGATATTGACATCAACAGGTAAGGACCAGAGAGAAAGGATTTTAGAACTAAACCTGACTCTTAGCTAACAACAAACAAGGACACAGTTGCCTCATTCCTATGGCCATCAGGAATCAGATTCTGTCTAAAAAGAGAACTTGGAAGTCAAATCTCTGCAAAGCCTTCCAACAGGATCTCAGCCTGCCGACACCTTGATCTCAGCCTTGTGAGCCTTGACTACAGAAACAGACCCAGCCAACCCAGGTTTCTGAGCTACAGAACCAGGCGATAATCTATTGGCACTGTTTGAAACTGCTAAATTTGTTATGATGGCAAGAAAAAGGAAAACAATACTCAAACGTAGAAACATATTTGTTCTAATAGTCAACCCAGGAAATGACGTGTGATAAAATAAATACAGGGAATTCAGGAGACCAATAGGGCAGAGGTTGGCAAACAATGGTGTGTGGACAAAATTCATCCCCACTACATGTTTTGTATGGTCTGGGAGCTAGGAGTGGTTTTTATATTTTTTTAGTGGTTGGGGAAAAAAAAATATCAAAAGAACAGTATTTCATGACATATGAACATTATATGAATTCTATTCAAAATTCAGGATCTGTAAGTCAAGTTTTATTGGATTATAGCCATGCTCACTTGTTTATGTATTATCTCTGGCTGTTTTTCCACTATAAATGAAAGGTTTGGTATTTTTAGCAGAGACTGCATGGCCTTCAAACTCTACAATATTTATTCTCTGAAATTTCAGTTTTTAAAAATTTGCCAACCTCTGCAAAAGGACAGAGTTTACACACAAAGAAAAAAAAAAAAAAAACAAGGGAAGTAATATAAATCAGCAATTGAAAACGACCCAATAATGGCATACCAAAATCACACTTGTGGTTTTTGTTTGTTTTGTTTTGTTAATCTTTCTGGGATATGGGGTGAGCTGGATAGCACACCAACAGCAGTTTCATATGTGACAGTGAAGAGTGGGTAACCACCTGTCTCCATGTCCCAGGAAATGGTACTCCATATCGTCTTTACAATATATGCCTAGAACTGCTGCCAACACCTAACACAAATAAGATCTTCCCAGAATTGTTAGTCATTACCTCTTGCTATCCTTGTAAAAACAATAACTATAATCCCTGTATTTGCTCAACTCAGATGGGCACTTGAGTCATTTGTCATTTCAGAGCTCTGGATAACATCAGAACAAGCTCTTAGGATTGTGCCTTTGCCATGTTCTCTGATCCTGGAGATTAGATGGGAGTCTTGCTGGAAGAATGGGGAACCGATACGGAGGGAGTGTATTCTACGTACCAAGGAATGTGCTAGGCGCTCAATACAGATCTCGAATCCTTACTCTAAGCCATGAAGTAGTTATTATTATTCTCTCTTTCAGATGAGAAAACCAAAGCTGACAAGGGTTTAATAACTTGCCAAAGGTATAAAGGTATTATGACAGAAACGGGATTTATACTGAAAGCTCATACTCTTTACATTTGGCTAAACTGCCAGAAAAGAACCCATAGGTGCCAGCTATAAGGCTTTAAGCAAAGATGAAAACATAGAGAAGTGAAGGAATAATACATAGCATTTCATATGATGGGCTATGATTACACACAGATGTGCATCCGCACATCCGCACATGGACCCTAGGGCCAGAGTGAGAGGATATAAACATGACACCTACTGTGAAATTTATATCCCTCTCTGTCACGTCATCTAATATTTGAAAGATACAAGGCTTGGAATATATTTGGTGTTTCCCCTAGAACATACTCTGAAGAATGAGTTTGACTGAAACTAAGGGAGTTACACTCATTATTTGTCATTAATGATTATCTACTATTCAGAGTTTTCTAGGCCCTACTTTTTTTTCAAGGTCAAACTCCTTGGACTTCAAACTTTCACTTGGAAGCTTATTTAAATGTAAAGTTGAGTTCTCCTTAGATTTATAGAGGGAAAATTTGTAATCTTGCCCTTAAGAAAAAAAAGAAAATAACTAAAACATTCATTTCCTGGTTATCTTCCATGAGCTACCGGAGAGATCTGAGATAAGACATGTTTATTAAATATGCTGAGATACGAAAGAAGTTTCCTTCCTGTTATTCATAAGGAAACTAATAAGAATTCTTTTACAAATTTAATCATTACATATCAAATATTTATTGCATTCCTACTAGGTACTAGGCCTTCCATTAAGGCTAGGAGTAAAAATGTCAATAAGACAAGCAGGGATCCTGGCCTTATGTAGAAGATAGTCTATATTATTTCTTTTTTTCCAAACACAAAATTTGAAAAACAAATCCCTAGATACATTATGGTAAAACGGCAGAACACCCCAGAAAAAGAGAACATCTTACAGATAGGTAGAGAGGAAAAAAATTTCCCAAATTACATACAAAGAAATGACAATTAGAATGATAGTTGACTTTCAATAGTAATAATAAAATATGGAATCTATCCAGTCAATGATCTCTTCAAAATACTGGAAGGAAATAACTACCAACCGAAAATTGTGTATACAGAAAACTACTGTTCAGGAATGAGGATGAAATAAAAAAAATTTCAGCAAATTAAAAACTGAAATGATTAATTGTCAACAGAGTTTCACTAAAGGAAGATCTAAAAGACTGTACTTCAAGAAGTAAAAGAGATCTCAGATATAAAAGGAAATGGTGACATAGCAGGAATGCTCATAATAGCCAAACTGTGGAAAAAGCTGAGATGCCCTTCCACAGACGAATGAAGAAAGCTATGGTCCATATAAACAATGGATTATTTATTACTCAGCCATCAGAAAAGATGAATACCCAACTTTTGCATCAACATGGATGGGACTGGAGGAGATTATGCTGAGTGAAATTAAATTAAGCAGAAAAAGGCAATTGTCACATGGTTTCACTTATTTGTGGAACATAAGGAATAACATGGAGGACATTAGGAGAAGGAAAGGAAAAGTGAAGAGGGGGAAACAAGACAAACCATGAGAGACTGTGGACTCTGAGAAACAAACTGAGGATTTTGGAGGGGAGGGGGGGTCCAGGGATGGGTGAGCCTGGTGGTGGGTATTAAGGAGGGCACGTATTTCATGGAGCACAGGGTGTTGTACATAAATAATGAATCTTGGAACACTGCATCAAAAACTAATGATGTACTGTATGGTAACTAACATAACACAATAAAAGAATTAAAAAAAAAAGAAATGGTAGCAAATGAAATTAGTAAAACATGTGGATAAATCTAAACAGTGATATATATACAAAATTAAAATATCTAATTGTTGAATTAAAAAAATAAGATATGTCTAAACAATAACTTAAAAAATGAAAGCCTACAAATAGATATGTCTAAAACAAAACAAAAAGTATATATAAGCCATGGGGTGGGAGTCAAGATGGCGGAGGAGTAGCAGGTGAGATGACATCAGGTTGCGGGAGTTCAGTTAGATAGTTATCAAACCATTCCAAACACCTACAAATCCAACAGGAGAGCTAAGAGAAGAGCAGCAATTCTAGAAACAGAAAATCAGCCACTTTCTGAAAGTTTTTCCTCCATGCATTTGGCCCTTAACTTTCTTCATGTGACTGTGCATCCCAGCTACTTATTTATAACAACCCACACAAGATTCTCTGGAGGAATAACATGGAGGACATTAGGAGAAGGAAAGGAAAAATGAATTGGGGTAAATTGTAGGGGGAAACAAAGCATGAGAGACTGTGGACTCTGAGAAACAAATGGAGGGTTTTGGAGGGGAGGGAAAGGGAGGGGAGTGGGAGGTTGGGTGAGCCTGGTGATGGGTATTAAGGCGGGCACGTATTGCATGGAGCACTGGGTGCGGTGCATAAACAATGAATCTTGGAACACTGAAAAAATAACATAATAATAATTTTTTTTAAAAGTATATATAAGCCAGGGAGAAGATATTCAAAGTTTAAGAATATCAAATTCCTTTTCTTAATTAGAAGAAAAATAAAACTACTGATTCATAAAATTGAATATGAATGTTGTGATTTCTAGAGTAACCACTGAAAATAAAAATCATATATAATATCTGTACTAGTAGAAAATATAAAATGGAATGAGAAAAATATATTTTAATCTGTAAGAAGTATGAATAAAAGCAAATAAAATCTACAGATAATATATAAAGGTAAATATTATAGTGACCACAATAGAAACAAATGTACATATTACACTAATTACTATGAATATAAGTAAACTGAACTACAGTTTAAGAAAAAATACTGTCAGATTAAACTTTAAAAATTATGTATGGCATATATGTATAGCATGTGTGTGTATATACATGTATTATGTATATAGCATACAAGTATAGAAAATATTTACATAATTTAAAATAGCATATATGCTATATAGAAGAGTCTCACTGTAAGCATATGAACATAGAAATGTTAAAAGTCAAGAGTAGAATAAGATATACCATGTAAATGTTAATTTAAAAAACTTGATACAGTTGTATTAATGACAGACAAAATAGACAAAGACAAAAGCATTTCTAGAAGTGAAGAAACTCATTAAAAAACCTTCAAATTAGTAAAGACTAACAGTCAAACAGAAGATTGGGCAATGGTCATAAATAGTCATATCACAAAAAAGGAGACCAAAAAGACCAATAAACCTATGAAAATGTGGTCAACCTCGTTAGTCATCAGAAAATTTCAGATTAAAATCACAGTAAGATATCTACTTATCTCTCTCAGTTTGGCAAAAATTTAAAATTTTTGTGAATCCAAGTGTTGGTCAGATTGTGAAATAAAACAAAACAAAGCTTTTATATAATGCTGGTGGAGTTTAAACTGCTATAATCGTTATGAAAAACAATTTTAAATTATTTTGTAAAAATGAAAAATGCCCATATCATTTGTCCTACAAGTTCATTCCTAGGTGGACTCCCTAGAGAAGTCTTCTCAAACATTTTTGGCATAGGTCACAGTAAAAAATATGTTTTATATCAGAAAATATATTCCAGAACAGTCCAGAAAATACAAACATACATATTTACATACATATATACAAACACATTTGTTATTATATTTACACACACATATAACTATACGTATACCGACATTTTCTGTTCTATTTTCTTTTTAGTGCTGGTCACAACCCATCAATGGGACAATGGGTCATGACCTATAGTTTTAAAAACCCCACCTTAGGGAAACTCTTGTATGTCTTTGTCAGGACATATGTACAAGAATGTCATAGCAAGAACAAACAAAACCCAAACCCAGCAAGAGGAAGGATATAATAAAGATTAGAGCAGAAATAAAGGATAGAGAAACTAAAACCAATAAAACAGATCAATGAAACCAAGAGCTGGTTCTTTGAAAAGATCAACAAAACTGATAAATCTCTAAGAAGATACATTTAAAAAAAAGAGAGAGAGAGAACCCAAGTAAACAAAATTACTAATGAGAGAGGAGAAATAACAACCAACACCACAGAAATACAAGCAATTTTAAGAGAATATTATGAAAACCTATATGCCAACAAATTGAACAACCTAGAAGAAACAGATACCAAACTGTAGCGGGAAGAAATACAAAATTTGAACAAAACAATCACCAGCAATAGAATAGAGTCAGTAATCAAAAACTAAACAAAACAAAACAAAAACTTATAACAAACAAAAATCCTGGACCAAATTACATGAAAAACACAAAAGGAAGGAAAACTTCCAAATTCATTTAATGAGTCCACTATCACCCTGATGCCAAAACCAGATAAAGACACCACAAAAAAAAAAAAAAAAGAGAGAGAGAGAGAGAACTATAGGCCAATATCTGTCATAAATATAAATGCAACAATCAAAGCAAAGTATTAGCAAATCAAATCCAACAATACACTAAAAATGTCATAAACCATAATTAGGAGGGATTTATTCCTGGGATTCAAGGGTGGTTCCATATTCACAAAACAATCAATGTGATGTATTACTTCATAAGATAAAGGATGAAAAACCATATGATCATATCAAAAGATGCAGAAAAAGCACTTGGCAAAGTACAACATCCATTCATGATAAAAACCCTGCACAAACTAGGTGACTAATATAACATAATAATAAAAAATAAATAGGGGCGCCTGGGTGGCTTAGAGAGTTAAGTCTCTGCCTTTGGCTCAGGTCATGATCTCAGGGTCCTGGGATCGAGACCTGCATTGGGCTCTCTGCCCCCTCTATCTGCCTGCCTTTCTGCCTACTTGTGATCTCTTGCTCTCTATCAAATAAATAAATAAAATCGTCAAAAATAAATAAATAAATAAATAAATTCGTCAAAAAAAAAAAAAAAGTAGGTCTAGAGGACACATAACCCAACTTAATAAAGGACATATATACAAA
This sequence comes from Mustela nivalis, assembly GCF_964662115.1. NCBI lineage: Eukaryota > Metazoa > Chordata > Mammalia > Carnivora > Mustelidae > Mustela > Mustela nivalis. The sequence continues at coordinate 100,599,796 of NC_139040.1, forward strand.
ACCCACAGCCAACATCATACTCAGTGAGGAAAAGCTGAGGGCTTCCCCCTAAGGTCAGGAAGAAGACAAGGATGTCTGCTCTTACCATTTTCTTTCAATATAGGACTGCAAGTCCTAGCCACAGCAATTAGACAACATAAAGAAATAAAAGGCATCCAAATTGGTAAGGAAGAGTAAAATTCTCATTATGTGCAAATGATACTACATATAGAAAACTATAATGACTCTACCAAAAAACTTCCAGAAACGATTAACGAATTCAGTAAAGTCATAGGATATAAAATCAATGTACAGAAATATGTTGCATTCCTATACAATAATAATGAAGCAGGAAAAAGCAAAATTAATGAAACAATCCCATTTATAATTGGACAAAAAACCCCAATAAAATAGCTCAGAACAAACTCAACCAAAATGGTGAAAGATCTACATTCTGAAAACTATAAAACACCCGTGAAAAAATTCAAGAAGATGCAAAGAAATGGAAAGATATTCCATCTCATGGGTTGGAAGAACAAATAGTGTTAAAATGTCTATACTACCCAAAGCAACCTACAGATTTAATGCAATTTCTATTAAAATACCAACAGGACTTTTTCACAGAACTAGAACAAACAATCCTAAAATTTGTATGGAGCCACAAAAGGCCTCAAATAGCCAAAGAAATCTTGAAAAAGGAAAACAAAATTGGTGGTATCGCAATTCCAGATTTCAAGTTATATTACACAGTGGTAATAATTTAAAAATGGTATAGTACTGGCATAAAAAATTGACATATAGGTCAATGGAATAGAATAGAAAACCGAGAAATAAACCTACAGTTATACAGTCAATTAATCTTCAACAAAGGAAGAATGAATATAAAGTGGGAAAAAGTCTCTTTTTAAAAGATTTAGTTGAGAGCGTATCATGCTTAGCGAAATAAGTCAAGCAGAGAAAGACAACTATCATATGATCTCCCTGATATGAGGAAGTGGTGATGCAACATGGGGGCTTAAGTGGGTACGAGAAGAATAAATGAAACAAGATGGGATTGGGAGGGAGACAAACCATAAGTGACTCTTAATCTCACAAAACAAACTGAGGGTTGCTGGGGGGAGGGGGTTTGGGAGAAGGGGGTGGGATTATGGACATTGGGGAGGGTATGTGCTTTGGTGAGTGCTGTGAAGTGTGTAAACCTGGTGATTCACAGACCTGTACCCCTGGGGATAAAAATACATGTTTATAAAAAAAAAAAAAAGATTTAGTTGAGAGAGTTTGGGGGAGGGACAGAGGGAGAGGAAGAGAGAAAATCCAGTCAGACTCCCTGCTGAGCATGGAGCTGGATGCTGAGCTCCATCCCATGACCTTGAGATCACAATTGGAGCCAAAATCAAGAGTAGGATGCTTAACCAAATGAGCCACTTGGGTGCCCCAAAAGACAGTCTCTTCAATAGTGTTGGGAAAACCAGACGGCCATTTGCAAAAGAATGAAGCTGGACATTTTTTTTTTTTTTTTGCCGCATACACTAACATAAACTCAAAATGGATGAAAGAAGTAAATGTGAGACCTGAAACCAGAAAAATCATTGAAAAGAGCACAGGCCACAGTATCTGTGACAATGGCCACAGCAACATATTTCTCGGTATGCTTCCTGGGGTAAGAGACATAAAAGCAAAAATAAAGTATCAGGCTACATCAAAAGAAAAATCTTCTACACATTGAGAGAAACAATTAACAAAACTAAAAGGCAACCTAATGAATGGGAGACGAAATCTGTAGATGACATATCTGATAAAGGGTTAGTATCCAAATATATAAAGAGCTGATACAACTCAACCCCCCAAAAGCAAATAATTCAATTAAAAAATGGGCAGAAGTCATGAACAGACATTTTTCCAAAAGACATACAGATGGCCAACAGATAAAAAGATTCTCAATATCATTTATCATCGGGGAAATGCAAATCAAAACTATAATGAGATATCACCTCACTTCCACCTGTCAGAAGAGCTAAAATCAAAACACAAGAGACAAAAAGTGTTGGCAAGGATGTGGAGAAAAGGGAACGCTCTTGCACTCGTGGTGGGAATGCAAATTGCTGCAGCCACTATGGAAAACAGTATGGAGGTTTCTCAAAAAAATTAAAATAGAACTACTCATGATCCATGAATCACAGTACTGGATATTTATCCCCCAAACACAAAAACATGAATTCAAAGGCATACACGCACCCCTATGTTTATTGCAGCTTTACAAAAGCCAAACTGTGGCAGCAACCCAAGTGTCCAACAACAGATGAATGGATAGAGATGTGGAGCGCACACACATGGAATGTCATTTAGTCACAAATGTGAAATCTTTCCATTTGTAACAACATAAGTAGAGCTAGGGAGTATAATTCTAAGTGAAATAAGTCAGAGAAAGACAAACACCATATGATCTCATTCATATGTGGAACTTAGGAAAAAACAACCAAAGGGAAAGAGAGAGAGAAAGAGAGAGAGAGAGAGAGAGAGAAATCAAGAAAGACTGTTAACTAAAGAGAACAAACTGATGGTTACCAGAAGGGAGGTAGGTAGGGTGACGGGGGATTTAGGGGATGGGGATTAAAGAGTACACTTAATCATGATGAAAATAAAATTTAAAAAATGAAATTGGAAAAAAATATCCTGGCCGCATTTTTATAACATTATAAAGTAAAACAGTATAAATGCCCATCAACAATAGACACCTTACATGATGATACAATAGTGACGATAAAGATGCATGTAATGGTATTCACAGAAACATGGGTAGATTTCACAAAAGAATGCTGAGATGAAAATGTCACAAAGAATACATACAGTAGTGTTTGCAGTTTTGTAGCCCTCAAAAATGAATGATTATAAAACATATCATTTAAGGACATATCCAAGTGCAGCAAAACCATAAAGCAAAGCAAGGGAATGAAAAATAGAAAACGAGAATGGTCTCATTCTTAAACGGGGTGATGAAGATACATTCCTTTTATTTATTTATTCATTCCTTCATTTATTTATTTATTTATTTAGAATGCTTTTTTAAAAAAGATTTTATTTATTTAGAAAGAGAGAAAGAGATCACAAGTAGGCAGAGAGGCAGGCGGGGGTTGGGGGCAGCAGGCTCCCAGCTGAGCAGAGAGCCCCATGCGGGGCTCGATCCCAGGACCCTGAGACCATGACCTGAGCTGAAGGCAGAGGCTTAACCCACTGAGCTACCCAGGCGCCCCACAGACACTCCTTTTATTATTGTTTAAACTGTACATACACATTACAGAGTGTCTTTCTATATATGATACTTTCACATTAAAAGAAACCCCCTAGTCTATGTAGGTGTTTAGAGACCATTCCATAGTTAACAAAGCATTCTAAAAACTGGGGAGTGCTCATATATATAATTATATATTGAAATAAATTGAAATCATATATTGAAAAATATGATTGAAAAATAGCATGTCAAGGCACTCAAAACAGCTTCTTACCACTCCAAAATTCTCTGGGTCAATGTGGGATCACTCTGATGTGAATCTCTCCCTTGCAGCTGGATTATGGAAATTTGACAAAGTAAGGGTGATTTTGAAATCACTATGTGGTAACTGTCAATGCCCATCAAACCAAAGATCACCAGGAACCCGCTTACGGCTGAACGAGTTGATATGTTTTTCATCACAATGAAGGACAAGACAGGCCATGAATCACGGGACAGCTCAGGAAGAGGGCATTTGTAAGAGGTTAATATAGGATTTGGGTTTTTGTTAGGTAATTTTGGAGAGAGTTCAAGGGAGCAGGGATTTGGTCTAGATTAGGTGATGTCAGGAAGTGGGAACAATGCTACAACCAGGGTCTTGAGTTTCTTGGAGGCAAATGGGAACAAGGCTGAAGCTTCAACTGGTAAAGCAGCAGCAGTTCATTCACATTAGTCGGAAAAGGGGGGATGTTTCGCTTTTTGTGCCTTGAACAGTCATCTTATTTTTGTCTGTTCTTGGACAAGACTATGTATTGTCTTTACTTTGTTTCATTTCATCATGGTTGCAGTATAATCCTGTGGGATGCCCGTGCTCTGAGATGATGTCCAACAGGCAAACACCATGGCCTTCTGGTGAGTGTCAGCTCATCTCCTACTAACAGCAAAGCCTGTGTGTAAACATCAGGCCAGTTTCCAGATGTCAGGGGCTGAATGAATCTTTGTCATAACAAAGGGCTATACATTCCCTTTTGCACTCTCTGTACTATCTTTTTTCAAGTTTACTGATGGAGACTCATATTTTAGCTATTTCGGTGATATTTCATCTACTTCAGTAATTATTACTAATTTGTTGAAAACAAAATCAGTTTCCTCCTTCTTTAAAAAGAGAAAGACTCTCACAAGGATATGCAATGGCATGAAATGTCATAGCATGGCATGAACAGAAGATCAAGTCATCAATACCATAAAGGTAATTCATTTTTTGGTTCCATCATGTTGTCTGAGTTCAACTGGAGTACTGATGAGGAAAAATGGCCATTATGACTGTCTTTGTGTTGGACGGCAACCGCCTCCGCTAGTATAATTATGTGGAATTTTGTAGTTCTCATTAAGAGAGCAAAATGAATGAACTGTCTGTGTCAGGGTCCCTTTCATTCTCTTCCTAGAGTTAGATCTGAGACTAGACCTATAGCAACCAACTTGTCAAAATGAGAAGTGATTGTAGAAAATGTCAAGGACTGCTCAGCCCTTTGTAACAGGTCGCCTCCCCCCACCCACGAGTCCTTGCTATAAATTGTTCCAGCGGTCCAGCAATAAAAATCTCTTTACTTTGATCCCATCCAAGGTAAATTACAATAAAGGTTGTGCTTCCAACTGATTAGAGAATGAGTCACTTTCTGACTAATCTCATCTCTTAGAGGTCAGGGTGAGAATTTCAATTTTACGGTCTATTAAGCATGGAGACAGCCCAGTGGCTGTTGGAGCATTCCCTCCCAACAAACAAAGGGTGTTCACTGCCAAGAAAATATCATCCATGCTTCCTTTTTGAAAACCACTCCATAGACAGCAAATGAGATACTTCTAATCCTGACAAATAGTTGAAGTCTCAGAGATCACACGGACTAGGAGTAGGGATAGTAGAGCAGCAATGGTCTATTTTCAGCTTTAAAAATAAGGAGGGACTTGGAGAAGTCAAATTAGGCACTCATCATGTAAATTTCCAGCTGTCACAGAAGGATGTAAGTTGTTGTTGCAGAAGCGTAAGAATTAATTGAAAGCTCTGTTTCTGCCTCCAGACATTTGAAAGCATAAAAACAGCATTTATGCTACTGAGAAGACAATACTGTAATGAAATCATCTTCCTTCTCTGACTGTGAAACCATTCAGGGTGGTCCATGTTTTATTCATCTTTGTATCTGCAACTCCTTCTCTATCAATAGGTTATTAATAAATATTATAGAAGGGAAGAATCGATGGGTTGATGCATGGATGGATCAACTGGACAGGTGGATGGATGTGTTTGTTAAGTTATTGTTTCATCAATATATGTAGTACAGTGATTCAGAAGTTCTATATTAATGCACTGATATCTACTAAGGAAGACACAGCACTTTCAATTCATTATTATTTATTCTTACACTCTTCTGACAACAACTGGTATTATAACTTTCTGTGACAGCTGAGAATTTACTCTGTTCCGAGGATAAATGTACTTGGTATAGCTCATGGATTTTTTTGTATTTTTTTCAATCCCATGCTGCTGACAGAAGAAAACCACATTTGTTCCAAAATTGCTTAAACCTGAAATGCTTTAAGTGGAAACCTGCCATCTACTCACTCACTCACTCATTCACTCACCCGTGTATCCATTCCTTTGCTTATCCATCCATCGTTAACAGTCACTATGTACACTGAGTACTCACTACAGGCCTTCTTTTAGGTACTAGAACTACATCAGTGAACACTGTCGATAAAAATCTGTGCCCTCGTGGTTATAAAGCTTATATTCTAATGGACGAAGAAAGATAATAAACAGGAATAATAAGTAAAATACATAGCATACATGCAGTAAGGTAAAAAAAAAAAAAAAACACACAGGAAGGGGTGTATTAGTTTGGGTAGAGTAGCTTCCATAACAAACAACTTCCAAATTCCATTGACTTACCACATTTAAAACTTCTCTCTTATTACTATAACCGAATGTTGATCTGACAAGATTTAGAGGAAAGTTTATGTCAATCAGACCTGCAATTACCATCTATGCTGTCTAGCAGACCAGCTGATGGCAAAACTTTCAATTACCAGTGTGTGAATACACCAGTGTAAGACCCTAGGGTCTTACACTGAGAAGTATGCTTCAGTGATTACAAGTGGCATTCAGAGGCTAAAAACAAAATTCCTCTTCCCATATAGAAGCTCGAGGCAACTTCTGATTGATTGAAGGGCTCATGACTCACAGTCCCTAGTTACTATTGTCTGAGCAAATGAGGGTCCAATGTTGGAGGGAGAACAGTAATAGAATAAGAAATAGAAATGATTTAATACTAGGAATCAAATAAAAATACTGTATAAGATTAGAAAAATAGTTATTGAGAAATTCCTTATAAGTCTTCAGACTCTGCTACTGGAAAGTCAGTCATTTATTAAAATTCCATTTTCTTCTTCATTGCCCTGAAATGGTAAACCCCACCTTGACAGCATTTTATGGAAAAAGAGCTGGGTGAAGAAATAAACTTTGATACTCATCCCAACTCTATTAACTCCTTATACACATCCTAACCTCTTAATTTTCTAATTTCCACTATTTATAAAATCTAAAATCAATTGCCTCTCTTACATAATCAGTATGCTTTGAGACCTCGAAGGACTATTCCTGAGGAGTAAATGGGACCCAAAACCAGATCAGCTCTCACAGAGGAAGAACTCCAATTCTGAAATCAGCTCAATCTCTGATTTGATTAATATAATCTTGAATATTCAGTGGTCCTGTTTTCTTCCCCTCCTGGAAGTAAAATACACGCTCTCAATTGATACATATTGTTACAGAGAGTCTCGCCAATTTTTACAATTTTTCAAATACTTTGTCCATCAGTCAAAAGTTACCAGGTTTATGAGAAAACAGGATATGACCAAAACCAAGAAAAACAAACAGATCAGTCCCATAAGGAACTCAGAAAATAGAATGATCATTCATAGACTTTTAAGTAATTATAATTTTTCCAAGAAATTACAGGGAAAGGATGAAAGTCAGCAGAGAGCCAGAAACATAACAAAAGCAAAACAAAAAAAATCTAAAACTGAAAAAAATTAATTTAAAAATTTTTAAAAAGAAAAATCTAAAACTGAAAAACACAACTGAATTAATGAATTAAAGAAATGTGCTCAGCAGCAAATTAGACATAGTCAAGCATAAGATTAGTGAATTGAAAGATCAGAAAAAATATACAAAATGAATTCAGAGATATAAAGGGATAAAATGTGAAAGAAGTATAAGAGATACATGAAAGCTATTGAATAAAACTAAGATACATATTCGGAGTATCTGGAGGAGAGAGAGGGGAAAGAGCAATATGTGAAGAGATGTTATGTGAGCAATATTCAAATATGACAAAAGATATTAATAGATGCAGACTTAAGACATTCTAGATACCTCAAAATGTACAAATATAAAGAAAAGCAGACATAGGCTAGATGTGTTATAGAAACCGTGTAAATCCAACAGAAAAGAGGAAGATATTAAAAGGAGGCAATGGAAACTACTGTTACAATTGATTCTTGGACAACTCAACTTTAAATAGCATGCGTTCGCTTACATGTAGATTTTTTCCAAAATACTGGTAAAATTTTTGAAGTTTAGTGACAATTTGAAAAAACTCACAGATGAACTGCACAGCCTGGAAATATTTCTTAAAAATCAAGAAAAATTTAGGTATGTCATGAATGCATAAAATATATGCAGACACTAGTCTGTCTTATCATTTAATATCATAAAATACATACAAATATATTATCAACAGTTAAAGTTTATCAGAATTTATGCAAAGACTTACAGACCATACAGGGTACTCTTTGCAGTTGGAAAAATGTAAGCAAATGTAAAGATGCAGGATTAAAGCACAACTGCATGAAATTACCTGTTGTATAAACTGTTCTGATGTAGTAATTTTGTAGTCCCCTCCTGTTGCTACCGTGGTGAGCTCCAGTGTTGCAAGTGCCCACTTAAGATGCCATGTGACACTAGTCATCATCACATGGACGGTTATCTCTACAGTAAACCGCATATCCCAAGAAAAAGTGATCGCTCATGGTTTTCCTATTTGTTGTTTTAGTGCAATACCTCAAACTTCCAACAACACCACTGGACCCATACCAAGTGCCACTAGTGATGCTGCAAGTGCTCCCAAGAAGCAGAGAAAAGACATGGCATCATAAGGAAAGGACCAATTGCTTGATAGGCACGAAGATTGAGGTCTGTAGCTGTGCTTAGCCAGCAGTTCAAGACATATGAAGCCAGTGGAAGACCATAAAAAAAAAAAGAAAAAGAAACTCACGAAGCCCTTGCTGCAGTTAGAACCAGCAGGTGCAAAAACCTTGGTGCTTTTTGAAAAATACCTAGCTCATAATGAAAATGCAGATTTTATGTAGGTGCAAGATTGCTAGAAGAAAGGCATAACCTATAGATTCTAATCATTTGGGGAAAAAATGAAAGCCTTATATGATAACCTAAAGCAAAAGGAAGGTGAATGATCTAAAGATGGAGAATTTAATGCCCACAAAGGATGGCTTGATAATTTCATAAAGAGGTTTGACTTTAAAAAAAAAAAAAAAAGGTCAAGATAACAAGAGAATCAGCTTTGGCCAACTAAGCAGCAGCAGATGAGTTCCTAGATGTTACTTACATACTCACTGAGGGGAAAGGATATTTGCTAGAGCAGGTTTTTAATGCAGGTGAAAGTGCCCTATTTTGCGAGAAAGAAAAATGCCACAAAGGACATTTGTTACTAATGAAGAGAAACAAGCACTAGGATTTAAGGCAGGAAGAAATAGGCTGCCTGTATTGTTTTATGAAAGTGCGGTTTGGTTTATGAACAGGACTGCCCTTATCTGTAAAGCAACCCCAGAACCTTGGAGGGAAAAGATAAACATTAGCTGCTAGTGTTTTGGTTGTAGAACAAGAACGCCTGATCAAGAGAACCCTACTTCTAAACTGATTTCATCCATGCTTTGTCCCTGAAATCAGGAAATAGCCTGCCAGTAAGGGACTGCCTTTTCAAGTTCTTTTGACAATGCCCCTGGCTACCCAGAATCCCATGAGTTCAACACCAAGGGCATTGAAGTGGTCCATTTGCCCCTAAATATAATGTCTCTACTTCAGCCTCAGATCAGAGGGCCATAAGGACATTTAAGACTTGTTATACATGGTACTCTATGGAATGGACTCTCAACATTATGGAAGAGAACCCTGATAGAGAAAACATGAAAGCATGGGAGAACTACACCACTGAAGATGCCATCACTGTTAAAGGAGAAGCCTTTCATTAGTTTTCTTACTGTTATATTACCCTACATTAAGCTTCTCTCTCCTAGTTGGAGAAATTGTGTATCAGCCTATCATTACAGGTAAGTGGTTTTAAAAAAGTAACAATGTTCCCCAAGCTGTATTATTAATATGACTCTAATGCCATACACCATAAAAAATTGTCTAACAATTCGTTCATTCATGTATAGGCTAGGCTACCACAAAGCAAGAGTATCAATTACATTAGGCCACCAAAAAGCAATCATATTGCTTCTTCCTCATTATCAATGCATGAGTCATCATACCTATAAATAAATGCAAATTTCTTTTTCACATTATCTTTTGAGGTCTAATGTTAATAAGATATGTAATGTCTACCGTATTTTTTAACGATTTATTTTATTTATTTATTTATTTTTTATTTTATTTTTTTTAGAGTATTTTTTTTTAAGATTTTATTTATTTATTTGACAGAGAGAGATCACAAGTAGGCAGAGAGGCAGGCAGAGAGAGAGGAGGAAGCAGGCTCCCGGCTGAGCAGAGAGCCCGATGTGGGACTCGATCCCAGGACCCTGAGATCATGACCTGAGCCGAAGGCAGTGGCTTAACCCACTGAGCCACCCAGGCGCCCCACGATTTATTTATTTTAGAGAGAGCGCACATGTGAGCAGAGGGAGAGGCAGAGGGAGAGGGAGAGCGAGAATCCTCAAGCAAACACTGCTGAGTGTGAGGCCAGATGCAGGGCCTGACCCCAGGACCCTGAGATCATGACCCAAGCTGAAATTAAGAGTAAGCTGCTTAACCAACTGAGCCACCCATATGCCCCTAACATCTACAGTATTTTATATCATAGAGGACAATACTGGTATAGGGACTGACAGATGGTTCATCCTATAAACAGATGATGGAAATTTACGTTATTGATAAATATAATACAGTACTATAAATGTATTTTCTCTTATGATTTTCTTAATAAAACTTTTTTCTTGTTTACTTTATTGTCAAAATACAGTATATAATACTGGTAACATACACAGTATATGCTAATGAACTGTACATATTATTGGTATGGCTTCTGGTCAACAAAGTCTATTAAGTTTTCACAGAGTCAAAAGTTATACATGGATTTTTGACTATGTGTGTGTGTGTGGGGGGGGGTCAGTGTCCCTAATCCACATTGTTCAAGGGTCAACAGTACTTTCAAAAAAGCAACAGCATAGTGACATCAGATCTCTATCTTTTTTAAAAGATTATTTACTTATTTGACAGAGAGAGAAAGATCACAAGAAGGCAGAGAGGCAGGTGGTGGGGGGGAAGCAAGCTCCCCACTGAGCAGAGAGCCCAATGTGGACCTCCATCCCAGGACCCTGGGATCACGACCTGAGCCAAAGGCAGAGGCTTTCACCCACTGAGCCACCCAGGAGCCCCTGACTTTGGATTTCTTAACAGAAACATTGGAAACAAAAAGCCAATGGAATAATGTCTTCAAATGAGTGAAACTTAATAACTTCTAACCTAGAATTCAATAACAAGCAAAAACATGCTTGAAAATTAAGAGTAAAATAAAGCATTGTGAAGAAAAACAAAAACTGAGAATATTTATCACTAGGAGAACTCCACTAAAAAAAAATACTGAAGGGTTCCTTTAACCAGAAAGAAACACAGAAATGTAGTAATAATGGAATGAAAATCTAAGTGAATACTGACTATAAAAAAATAATATCTTGTGGGATATTATTGTTAGTCTACATGATGTATTATTACATTAGTATAGGTTATATGTTAGTCATATCAATCTGAATGTCTGTGTCCCCCTCATAATTCATGTTGAAACATAATCCTATTGTGATGGTATTTGAGGGTGGAGCCTTTAGCAGGTGACTGCTCCCCTTATAAAGAAACTACAGGGAGCTCCCTTGCCCCTTTCACAATGTGAGGATGAGAACACAACTATCTATGAACCAGGAAGCAGGCCCTCAGAAGACAACATACCTGCCAGAACCTTGATCTTGGTCTTCCCAGTCCAAAGACTGTGTGAAATAAATTTCTGTTGCTTATAAGCCACCCTGTCTATGTTATTCTCTTAAAGCTGTCTGAACGGACTAAGAGAAAGTATGTATGTGTGCAAATCTCTCTAAGTATAAATCCATATGTATGTACATGTGTACAGATACAAACAGATATACAGATATTTAAAATGTACTATAGCACTAGAAGGGGAGTAAAAGGAGTTAAAGGATTTTAAGATTCTGGTACTGTGTCAGAAGTGCCAAAGGTACTAATTTATACTAGATTTTAATAAGTCAAGAGTGTATGTTGTAATTTCTAGAGTAATCATTACATAAGTGATAAAAAAATTTTAAATAATAGAGGAGAGAAACAGAAAAAATATATAGACAACTGAAATGAAGGAAAAGAAATATAAAAAACAATGGAACAGATGGGACAGAGAGTATGTAGGTGACACATTTTAAGTAAAATATATAAGTAATTTTGTTAGTACAAATGGAATAAATATCTTAATGACAACAATTGTTGGACAGGATTTAACACATACATGCACAATTACATGCTACTTATAAGAGATACACCTTAAATATAAGGAAAGAGAATGGTCAAAAATAAAAGAATAAAAGAGGATTTACCAAACACACACTGAAAGAAACACACACACACACACACACACACACACACACACACACAACGCTGCTGCTGCCGTAACAACAAACAAAGTGAACTTTAAGAAAAAAATCAGAACTAGACATCAGGATGGAGTTTTCATAACGAAAAAGGTTTCTGAACACCCATAAAATATCACAATCCAAAATATTTAAGCATGCAAGACTACCATTTCAACATATATAAAGAAAATATTATCAGAACTAAAAGGATCAAATAGAAAACCCACAATCATTATTGAGAGAGTTTAGTATATACCTCTCAATATCAGATAGAATACAGAGAAAAAACGATCAGTAAGGATACGTGGTATTTGGACAACACAATTAACAAACATCATTTATGAACATATCTAGGTTATTCAAATAAACAACTGCAGAATTCTTTTTTCAATGGTGTAAGAAACACTGAGCAAAACTGACCATTTGCTGGGCCAAATTTCAAAGATTGAAATCACATAAAGTATGTTCTTTGACCGCAATGGAATTAAGCTAGCAATCAATATCAAAAAGAGATACAGAAAAATCCCACAGAACTGGAAGCAAAAGACAATTATAAAGAACTCATAATTAAAGAAAAAGATGGAAATTAGACACCAGAATGAAATAAATTTCTGAAATATGATTGATATAAAAATGGAGGGGATGTAGCTAAAGCAGTGAAAACAGGAAAACATGTGTCCTTAAATGCATATATTAGAGAATACAAAGGCTACAAAATCAAACATCTAAACATAATTAATATAAGAAAAAGCAGAATGAGATATAACAATATGGAACCTGGATATACCAAAAGGATAAGACTATATCCATTGAAATATCAGGGAATATAGAAACTGGAAAAGTTTGAGTCATCACAGTGTTAGAGTTACTTGAGAAGAATCTGGGATCCAAATCTCAGTCCAGAGCAAAAGTCATAGAGAGGATTCCATATGGAGACATGAGGATATAATACTTATTCACCTAAAATTCATCAAATACTATAGGGAAAAGCTGAATGACAGTGTTCTCAGATAACCTTCTCTTATAGATTAGCCATGCTTAGAATGACTTTTCTTAAACATATCAATTATACTCACAATTTTTAAATTAAATATCCATGACACAAGAAATTAATGAAAAATATAATAAACCCAAAGAAAGTAAAAAGAAGGAAATAAAGAAGGCAGAAAGCAATAAAATTAAGAACAAATACGCAATATGGCAAAAAGGTACAAATGTTACAAAACAAGAAATAGAACTGTCATTCTTCACAGATAATAGGATTGTATATAAATAAAATCTGCAAGGCTCCACAAAAACGGTTACAGATTAGAAGTAAATTCAACAACATTTCTAAAGACAGGGTCAGACTACCCAAATCAATTGCATTTCCACACACCAACAATTAAAAAAATAAAATTTAAGAAAGATTATATCTGTAATAACATAAAAGCCAAATACTTGGAATAAATTTAATAATGTTTTAGACTTGTACCACAAGACTATAAAATATTATTGAAAGAAATTAAAAGCAAATAAATGGAAAGGCCATAGTGTTTCCATATTGAGAGACTAAGTTTTAAAAGATGTCAATACTCACCAAAAGTATCTATTGATTTAATACGATCCCTATAAGAAATACCAGTAGGGTTTATTTTGTGGAAATTGTTAGGTTGATTCTTAAAATTTATATGAAAATACCAGGGGCCCATAACTGCCAGGGCAACCTGAACAAAAAACAGGTTGCAAGTCTACTGGATATAAAACTTTTATATAAAACTACAATAATCAAAATACTGTGGCACTGGCACAATGTTAGACACCTTTTAGAGCAGGCATAAATAATACTTGGTTTATGAAAGTGACACTGTAGATCAGTGAAAAAGTGATGGTCATTTTAATTAATGGTCCTGAGTCATGTGCATATATATATTCAAACAGAAAAATAAATCCTTAGCTCATAGCATACACAAAAATCAGTTCCAGGTAGACTGTAGGTCTAAAGGTAAATGTTAACTCAGTAACAATACAGAAGATCACATAGGAGAATATTTTCATGACTTGGGAGTTAGGGGAAGATTTCTTTGACAGGATACAGACCCCTCCCCACACTAATCAAATAGGAAAAGATAAATTAAGTTACTAAGAATTAGAGATTTCTGTTCTTCAAATTGTATCTGTAACAGAAAGAACCAACATCGTTTGTATGCAAAATATATAAAGAGGTTCTTCCACTGAGTTAGTAAAAGACGATAGAAACATAAGCAGACTTGAACTAGCACTTCACAAAAAGAGATGTTTAAATGGTCAACAAATATCTGATGATATTCGCATGAGTAATGAAATGTAAATCTACTACACACCCAACAAAATTATAAAAACAAAAAACAAAAAGTAAAAATATAAATAACCACCACTCTGGTGCATTGCTAGCGAGATGGTAACATGACACAACCACTTTGGAAAGTCATCTGGCATCATCTAGTGAAATTGAACACATATATATATTCTACGACACAGCCATTTTAGTCCCATGTCAATATCCAAGAGAAATGCATACACGTGTGGACCAAGAGACAAGTACAAGAATCTTTATAATACCATTATAGCAGAAAGCTATTACAACCCACTCAGGCAAGCTAAGAAGTGTCCAAGATTGAAAACAGCAATTTGTACATTACTTACTTGACTCACAGATGTATCATGATACTTTTAACCAGAAAGCAAAGTGCATTATTGGTAGTTTTTCCAAATAGGTAGATGGAGAAATAGCCAAAGGAAATAATTTGATTTCATGGGAAAAGAAGACATCCAAATTACTTTTTGCATCCTAACTTGCAGATGATTAAATTCCGCTTAGAAAATGAAAACAGATTTTGGACTCCTGGGGAAGGTGGTGGAGTAGGAGGACCCTAAGCTCACCTCCTCCCACAGATAAAACTAGATAACACCCACATCAGTGAATGTAACCAAGAGAATGACCCAAAGCCTGGCAGGACAGACTCTCCACAGCTAAATATAGGTAAGAGGACACATCAAATAGAGAAAGAAGGGCAGAGATGCAGTTGGGAGCTAAATGGACCTATAGGACTGTCCCTGGGAGAGAGGGATACTGCAGGCGTGGAAAGGGGAGAGGAACAGAGGAGCTCCCCACCCCAGGCATCCCAGGCATGGAGAACCTGCACCAGGAAGACGAGTTCCCATAACATTTGGCTTTGAAAACCAGAGGGACCTAATTTTGTGAGGTCTTAGAATCAGCGGGGCTTAACTCTTGGGACTTAAAGACACAGAGGGCTTGGTTCTGGAACAGCCAGGAGGGCAAAATGACCCTGAATCCCCATCCTTGAGGAGACAGCACAACAAAGAGCCCCACTGAGATAAATCACAGAAGCGGCAGTTTGAAAAGTGTCTGGGGGTATAGGGGAGGGCGATGAGCTGTTTAATCTCAGAGCGTGTGCTAGAGGGGTACAGATCACTGGGAGACTTCTCTAAGAACAAAAGAGCTGGCAGTCACCATTTCCCCCTCCATCACCCCCCACCCAACCTAGACACACAGACACTTGGGAGAGCCAACTTGCTAACAGTGGGCCATGCCCTTGCATCTTCCTGTGAACCTGCCCCCTCCAATAAGCTCTTTAACCAGGCCCTATTCAAAGTGGTTCTGTAAGACTGACAGTGTGCAAGTAGTCCCAAAAGGGACCAGCACCACTCCAAACCAACTCCCGCTTCATAGAGAGGGGGAGATAACCATACACCCCAGTCCCACGGCAGCCCCAAACGTGGGCTGGCGGCAGACACCTGGTCTGACTATAGAGCTTGCCCGCCAACAAAAGCAAGGGAGACAACTCAGGGAAGGTGCCCTGCTGTTCAGGGCTACTATACTTCTTGCAAATGTCTGGTCTGACCCAACTCAAGTCCAGGGGGGCCCCAGACTGGTCAGTTGACACCAAAGGGACCACACCCTGCCCACAAGCAGAGAGCACCATTGCAAACAACTTGACTGAAGGCAAAAGCAGCTCAGTCACAATCGTAGTGTACACACCACACACATAGGAGACACCTGTGAAGAACCAGGTTCTGGTGAACATGGGATGTTACACTGTAGGGCCCTAGAATATTTCTTCTTTGTAAGGCTATTACTTTCAAGAGAAGAAGATATAGGGGTTCAGTTCTTAGATCATGTGACTCTTGATCTTTGGGGTTATGAGTTCAAGCCCCATATTGGGCATGGAGCCTACTTTAAAAAAGGGGGGAGAGATAGAGAGAGAGCGCGTGCGAGAGCAGGAAATGTAGCTGACTTTCTTAACACAGAAACAGACACAAAGAGTCAGACAAAATGAGAAGACAGAGGATGGTCCTAAATGAAAGAACAGGGCAAAATCACAGCAAGAGAGCTTAATGAAATGGAGATAAGTAATATGCCTGATAGAGAATTTAAAGTAATGGTCATAAAGACAGTCACTGGATTTGAGAAGAGTGGAGGACCATAGAGAGATTCTTAACAAACAGATAGAAAACATAAAAAAAAGAAGAACCAATCAGAGATGAAGAATTTAATAAGTGAAGCTGAAAATACACTACAGGGAACAGTAAACCAGAGGAAGCAGAAGAATGGATTAGTGACCTGGCGGACAGAGTAGTAGACAGCAATCAAGCTGAACAGGAAAGAGAAAAATAATAATAAAAAAGGAAAAACAGACTTAGGGAACTCAGTGACACCATTAAGCATAATAACATTCACATTCCAGGGATCCCAGAAGGAGAAGAGACAGAAAAGGGGACAGAAAAGGGGGCAGAAAATGTATTTGAGGAAATGAGGCTGAAAACTTCCTGAATCTGGAGAACAAAACAAAAATCCAGATCCAGGGGGCACAGAGAACCCACAACAAAATCAACCCAAGACATGTAGTAATTAAAATGGCACAAAGCAGTGATAAATAGAGAATTTTAAAAGCAGCATGAGAAAAGAAAACTGTTACATAAAAGGGAAAACCCATAAGGCTATTAGCTGACTTTTTTAACAGCAACATTATAGGTCAAAACAGAGTGACATGATACAGTCAAAATGCTGGAAGGAAAAAAAACCTGTAGCCAACAACACTCTAACCAGCCAGGCTGTGTCATTCAGAATAGAAGAGATGAAGAGTTTCCGAGACAAACAAAATTTAAAGGAATTCCTGGCTACTAAACCAGCCTTACAAGAAAGGGGACTCCAAATGGAAAACAAAGACCATAAGCAGGAGTAAGAAAAGTAGGAAGCATAAAAGCAGTAAGATTAAGCATATCTATAAAAATCAGTCAAGAGAATCACAAAATAATAGAAAGTTAGGTATGACAATACATACCTGAAACATTGTAGGAGGGGGGCAAAGGACAGGTTCAACCTTGAATGGCCATCAACTTAATATATTATAGATGGCTATATGCACAAGATGTTCTATGCAAACATCATGGTAACCACAAACCAAACATCAGTAATACACATGCAAAAAATGAGAAAGGAATCCAAGTACATCACTAAAGAAAACCAGCAAACCGTGAGAGTACAGAGGAAAAAAAAAAAGGAACTAAGAATGACAAAAAGAACCACAAAACAGATAACAAAATGGCAAGAAGTACATACCTATCAACAATTACTTCAAATGTAAGTGGACTAAATACTCCAATCAAAAGATACAGAGGGACAGAACTGATAAAAAAGGAAAGACCGATCTATATGCTGCATACAAGAGACAGATTTCAGACCTAAAGACACAGGCAGATTGAAAGTGAAGGGATAGGAAAGCGTTTATCATGCAAAAGAATGTGAAAAGAATGCCAAGGTAGCAATACTTTTATCAGGCAAAAGAGACTTTACAACAAAGACTGTTATAAGAGACAAAGAAAACTATATAATAATAAGGAGGACAATCCAATAATATGTAACAATTGTAAATATTTATGCTCCCACCATGGCATCACCCAAAATACATAAAACAGTTAATAACAAACATAAAGGAACTAATCAGTAGTAACACAATAATAGTAGAGAACTTTAACATTCTACTCTCATCAATAGACAGATTATCCAAACAGAAAAATCAACAATGAAAACAGTGTCTTTGAATGACACATTGGACAGATAGATTTAACAGACATATTCAGAAATTCCATTCTAAATCAGCAGAATACATACCCTTTTCATGTGCACATGGAACATTCTCCAGAAGAGACTACATACTAGGCCAAAGTACAAGTCACAACAAATTCAAAAAGACTGAAGTCATACCACGTACCTTTACTGACCACAACAATATGCAACTAGAAATCAACCACAAGAAAAAACCTGGACAGACCACAAATACATGGAGGTTAAATGACAAGCTACTAAACCACGAATGGGTCAATCAAGAAATCCAAGAGGAAATAAAAAGTATATGGAGACAAATGAAAATGAAAACACAATGGTCTAAAATGTTTGGAAAGCAGCAAAAGCTGTTCGATGAGGGAAGTTTATAGCAATATAGGCCTACCTAATGAAGCAAGAAAACTCTCCAATGTACAACCTAACCTTACAACTAAAGGAGCTAGAAAAGAACAAATAAAACCCCAAACCAGCAGAAGGAAGGAAATAACAAAGATTAGAGTAGAAATAAATGAAATAGGAGCTTAAAAAAACAACAACAACAATGAAACAGATCAATGAAACCAGGAGCTGGTTATTTGAAAGGATCAATAAATATGATAAACCTCTAGCCAGAATCGTCAAGAAAAGGTGAGAGAGAGAGAGAGAGAGAGGTAAAATAAAGTCAGAAATGACAGAGCAATAACAACAAACATGACAGAAATACAAAAAGATTATAAGAGGATATTATGAAAAATTAAATGCCAACAAACTGGACAATCTTGAAGAAATGGATAAATTCGTAGAAACATGTAACATTCCAAAACTAAATCAGGAAGAAATAAAATATTTGAACATATTATCAGCAATTGTAATTGAATGAGTAATTGAAAGACTTCCAATAAGCAAGAGTCCAGGACCAGATGCCTTCACAGATGATTACAGAGAGTGACTACCTGGTCTTCTCAAAGTACTACAAAAATAGTAGAAGAAGGAAAACTTCCAAATTCATCCTATGAGGCCAGCTTAACCCTGACACCAAAACAAGATAAAGATACTAAAAGAGAGAGAGAGAACGCTACAGGCCAATATATTCGATGAGCAAAGATGCCAAAATCCTCAACAAAACACTAGCAAGCTGAATCCAACAATTTAATTAAAGAAATCACTCACCATAATCAACTGGAATTAATTCCTGGGATGCAAGAGTGGTTCAATATTCACAAATCAATCCCTATGATATATCACATAGATAAGAGAAAGGACAGAAACCATATGATCATTTCAGTAGAGGCAGAAAAAGCTTTGCCCCGCCCCCAGCTGCTAGGGAGAGCAGGATGGTAATTTCATACTCATCTTGCGAGTGACCCCAGACATCTAAGGATGGCCTTGGGGAGTTGCCTGTGGCTCCGAGAAGACATGTGAAGTCAGGTGGGGCTAGAAGTGAAGAAAGCTTGTGGGTGGTTTTCACATGTAGAAAGAGACCTCATTCTGTGAAGCCTCCAATTTTAAAACTAAAAATTTTTTAAAGTAAAAATACCATTCTCTGTCTCTATTTTGCTCGTGTATGCTCGCTCACGCTCACCCCTACGCCTCCAGAATTCTACGAAGGCACTGCTAACCCTGGGTGGGGCTAGATTTTAATTCTACTCTCTATCCCTGAATTTTAAACATGCTTTTCCTTCTTTCTTTCCCCACACCAAAACCCTTCAATCCTCAAATCTGGCTTTCCACGCACAGGCGAGAAACTCACGCGACTTTGGCACAGACAGTGCACTTCCAGCTGCCATCGAGGCCCGGGACCCGACACTCGCTGCACACTCTCAGGGAGCAGGCCCGGCATGGCTCTCCTCGGTCAAATATTAAGCCCAGGTTTCTCTGGCAGTGAACACAGACTCTGTTCGTTTGTTGCTGAGTCTTCCCACTTCTACGCTTCGCTTCTAAGAGTTCATTTTTCAGCTTCCTAGCAGGAGAGAGGGGGAAAAAATCACTTAAAAAACAAACAAACAGGAGTGGAGCTCTCTTCATTGAAGGGGTATTTTCATTTGGGAGAAGACTTGAAAGAATCAAGTAGTCAGAGTCAGTCACTTTCAGAAAACACAGTTTCTCTCTTTTGAATCAACAATCCTTTGATACCAGTAGTTGAAAAACATAGTGCTTGTGCCTTGCATTTGAATTTTAACATCCTCCACTAGTGCTACGATTTTGCTCTTAGTACTTATTGCCATTCTATGCAAACTTCTCCAGTAGACTTTCAACAACATAACACTAGAACACCACTGACCTGGCGGCTCGCACAACAGACAGGATGCAAGAGTCTGAAATCAAATTTGGCAACACTGATAACTTCTCTTCAGTGATCCAACAGAGAGTTTTCTACAAGGACAGGTCCCACCATTTCAGATCTCAATACCTGTGCTTTCTAACAACTCCCACCGACTTCTGGTTTTGCTGTAAGATATGTCTAGGCTAGGTGCCATCATGAATTAGCTGTGCAGCTGGAGGCAACAATTCACCCACTATGCCTTGGTCTCTTGATTTCTTAAAATGGGGGTAATAAGGTTCTTACATAATTGTTTTGAAGATTCAGCAGGGTGTGTAGTGCATAAACAATGAATCTTGAAACACTGAAAAAAATAAAATGTAATTAAATAAAAAGATTCAACAAGATGATAGATATAAAGATACCAGCATGGTGCCCTGCAATTACGAAGTGAATGCTAGTTCCATGTCCCTTCTTTTACTACCTGATATGCAATCTGTTTAGATACACACATGAGAATTGAGCTATTTAAAGGGATGCAACAAAGCAATTAAGGAATTTTATGGGAATGCAGAATCTCAAACCCCACCTCAGACAAAATCTCCAGGTGATCAGAGTTTGAGAAGCAAAGCTTTGGAACATTTGAGCTCAAATTTGGGTATACTCTGGAATCACCTGGGAAGATTTTAAAAATAGTGATTCTCGAGTCTCACCCTTCTCTCTGCCAGACTCTGATGGCATTATTTTTAGAGTGGTACTATTTATTCTAATATACTGCCAAATTTGGAAGACAGTACTCTAAAAGATAGGTTCATCTCCACTTTAAAGTTTCAGAGACACGTTGTTCCTATATGCTATCCGTCTCCAGTCCCTTCTTCTTCTTCTTCTTTTTTTTAAAGGTTTATTTGGGAGAGAGATATCGTGCACATGAGCAGGGTGTGGGGCAGAGAGAGGGAGAGAGAGACAATCCCCAGCAGACTCCCTGCTGAGTGTAGAGCCTGAGTGCAGTGGGGCTGGATCTTAGGACTCTGAGAGATCATAACCTGAGCCAAAACCAAGAGTCAGAGACTTAATCAGCTGGGTCACCTAGATGCCCCTTCAGTCTCTTCTTGAACACAATATTTCTATGTTCCTGAAAAAACAAACATCCCAGAATCAGTGTACACATCTACCATTTCCTTTTACATTTGTGATACTGTACTTCGTTATATCAGACTAGACTAGCATGTCCCCAAAAGCAGGAATGATGACTTTAGTTTCTTGAATATACTGTTTATGACCCAACTCCGTGCTAGACTCTAAGGTCCTTAAATGTTATAAACTATTTACTGCTTCTTTGGGGTCTTCAAAATAACTTGTGAAGTATTACGACGTCATTCAAGTTCAAGATTGTGAGTAGTGTACATAAAACCAGAAACTAGGTCTTTTCATTCCTAGCCTTATGAGAGATTTCTAAATGCGAAGGTTTCTAAAACTTTTAACTGTCTCCTCCATTTATCCAATGACCATTTCCTGAGTGTATATTGTATGTCAGGCCTTTTGGCATTTGGAGACAAGAATGAATCAAAACAGGTATTTGCTAAGAAATTCCCATGATCCTCATGTTAGTCAAGAAGGGGACAAACCAAGAAAGATGATGCATGGGATACAACAGGCAGATACAAATTGCTCTTAAGAACTCATTCTTATCCACCAGAACACAAGCAAGAACCCACAACAAGTTTTCCTCATTCCTGGTTTAGAGCTTACAAAGGGTCTTTGTGCCCTTTTTTTCATGAATGAGTGGCTTATGAAATTGAATGTAAGAAAAGCTCCACACAATTTACTTTTGAAACCTGTAGAAGCTACAGGCTTTCAAATAACAGAATGAGTTCTCATTTGAAAACCACAATTGTATTATCCGGAGAATGACAAGAGATGTTTGAACACCTCGGGGCGAAAGGGACATAAAACATTGCTTATTCGAAATCTACAACAATGCATTCAACATTGTCAAAGAAACCAGGTAATTAAAATGGGTGGAACAAAGATAGCACTCATGAGGGGCACCTGGGTGGCTCAGTGGGTTAAAGCCTTTGCCTTCGGTAAAGGTCGTGATCCCGGGGTCCTGGGATGGAGCCCCGCATCAGGCTCTCTGCTCGGGGGGAGCCTGCTTCCCTTCCTGCCTCCCTGCCTACTTGTGATCTCTGTCTGTCAAATAAATAAATAAAATCTTTATTAAAAAAAAAAAGATACCACTCGTGAATAGCAGTCCTACTTGAATAAGCTCCTGGGCTAAAGAGTAATAAGTGGAGAAAACAGGGTATTCCAGGACATTCCAGAGCCAAACTCTCTTCTGGAAAACAATTCCATGAGCAGGTATCCGAATCACTTAGCAGGTCCTTAGACTGGGTGAGATCACTTGGAGAAATTATGGTCATACACTGAAACATTTTCTTTTTCTTAAGATTTTATTTATTTGAGAGAGAGAGAGAGAGAGAGCGCGCACACAAGTTGAGGGGGACAGAGGGAGGAGAGGGAGAACCCGACCCCCCCAACCATTGAGCAGGGAGAACCAGACCCCCCCCCCAACCATTGAGCAGGGAGGCTCACACAGGGCTCGATCCCAGGACCCTGGGATCACGACTTGAAACACAGGCAGATGCTTAACCAGCTGAGGCACCCAGGCATCCCCCAAAGTGAAACATTTTCATTGCATCTCTCTTTGTGCTCTACTGACAAGACTCTATTCAGCAATTAGGTTTCACCTAGTTCAGTTCTTGCGTCGGAAAAGACCTGGGGCCCCATGTAAATCAGGCCACAAGGAAACAAGAATTTCAAGGTCCCAACACACTAGTTGGGACATCGCTAAGGCAGTTGGTGCTGATGGTTGCACATATTCTGGGAGCCATCTCTGAGACTGTGGGAGAGGCTGGGAAGAATCCCAGAGGCTGGCAAAATACTAAGTGGCCTGCTTTTTTCAGATCGCTCTTAGAAACTGACCTAGTTTAATCGTGCCTGGGATGATGTGCGTGAAATGAACAGAGCCATTTTCAGACACTCAAGAGGAAAAAGGTTGAAAAGGGAGGGCAACTGGAACTAGGAAAGAAAGTATGTAAGTGGAGAATTGGTATCAAGGAGAAAGGGAACCTAGGGAACCTGGAGAGAGGAATAGGACAGGAGATGTCTTCTCCTTCTGCTTTACTAACCCTCTGCTTACTAACAAAGCAGGGTAGGCCTTCCCTGGACTTGGTTCCTGCCTTGACCGACCCAGTCTGAGAAACGTATCTGAGGAAGGTGACTCTCTGGGCTTCAAGCATGATATCTATTCATCTCCCGCACCTACACAGGCTAGAAATGCTCCTGGTTCCAAGCAACAAGCTTAGAAATCAACTTCATTTTTTTTGGTCCCATAACAAGATATCCAGAATCAAGTAGTTGTTCTTGCATTAGGTCAGCTACAAATCAGGTCACTAAGGGACTCAGGATCCTTTCATCCTGAAGGTTCCCTATCTTCAAGTGGTGGCTTCTCATTCTTATGCAAAATGGCCAGCCAGCTCCCAGACATCATCTGTGTTTAAGACTGGAGGAAGGGGCAAGCTGTGTCAGCGATACCTCTTTTTTTTAATTAAATTTATTTATTTTCAGCATAACAGTATTCATTATTTTTTTCACCACACCCAGTGCCCCATGCAATCCGTGCCCTCTATAATACCTGTCTCTTAACAAGAACATGAAAATTGACATGGCATTCCCCCAGCCCCATCAGACTTCTCCTCAGGTTCTGCTGATCAGACACCGCTAGCTGCAAGGGAGGCTAGGAACAGGGAAGGAGAAAGATGGCATAGCCCTGCCCTCTGGACCTGATTCCTGTGACTAGCACTGGTCCCTGACATGTGGGATAGGATTCCAAGTAAAATGTTTAAGAGCAAGTGCTTGCTTTACCACATTCCGTCTACTTTTCATGGAAGATGACAAAGTCCCAAATACTGTCTACTCTGTGAGCCTGAGTCCTGGTCTGAGGAGGCTGTGAAAGAGAGTCCTCAGCCATTTTGTTATGGACAGGGAGCACAGATGAGAAAAAAACCTCCACGTTTTTTTTTTTTCAATGTTTTCTTTTCTTTTCTAAGATTTTATTTATTTATTTGACAGAGATAGAGAGATCACAAGTAGGCAGAGAGGCAGACAGAAGGGGAAGCAGGTCCCCTGCTGAGCAGAGAGCCCGACGCGGGGCTCTACCCCAGGACCCTGAGATCATGACTTGAGCCGAAGGCAGAAACTTAACCCACTGAGCCACCCAGGCACCCCAAACCTTCATGGTTTTAAGCCACAAAGACTTTAGGGCTGTTCCTGTAGCATCACTGAGCACTCATGGCTAAGTCCAGCCTCGTCCTGCATCTGGTTGGTTCTTCATCTGAGTTCCGTATGTCATTTTGTTCTACTTTTACTGCTGCATCCCCAGAGAGGTTTTCTCTGACCACCAAACTTCGGCAGATTCCCGTCTTACTCTCATTCACAGAACCATGTTTTGTTTTGTTTTTTCCCTTCTGGCACTTACTGTAATTTTTTTTACTTACTGTAATTTTTCATTGTACATTTATTTGGCTGCTTTTGCTGGTTTAGTGTTTGTCTTGCCAATTCCTCTGTAATCTCTGTGAGGGCAAGACTGTTTCTGGTGTGTTTAGCTATGCACATTACAGCACGTAACCTAGGGCCCAGAACTTAGCAGACACCATTTGGTTGAATGAATAAAAGAAGGCAGAAGCAGATGTTAGTAAGCATCGGAAGGAAGAGGAAGAGGGAGGGAAGGAAGGCGGGGAAAAACGCAATAAAGAGTAAAAGGAAGGAAGGAAAACTCAAAATAAAGATAGTGTTTCCTTTTATATCTTCCTTCAAGGGTGTTTATAGGAGTCAGAGGCAATAAAGTGTGGTAGGGTGTTCTGTAAATTACAAAGGTTTTACAATATGAAGCCATCATTATTAAAAGGAAATTTGAGAAGAGAAAAATGTACAATATTGGGTCTGTTGAGAATAAAGTCAAATTAAAATTGGCTAAAACTGAGATCAGACACACTCTGAAAAAGAAACCCAAGCCTGAGAAAACTACAGAATGTTCTCAATTACTCGTTAAGGACTTCCAGAACTTTCTCTATCTTCCTTAACTTCATTCCTACACTGTTGTTCAGAAAGCAAAACCACTGCGATTCTTGCCGATATCAACAATCTAACCAATTACTCTATTTGTTCTTGTCTGGAGAGAAGCAAAGAGTACGGGAGATGGATGGAAAAGGGTAGTATAGGTAAATATGGCCCCAAATCAACTGTTAAAAACTGATGAAAAATAAAAATAAGAGCCCGGTGATGGGTATTAAGGAGGGCACATACTGCATGGAGCACTGGGTGTTATACAATGAATCATGGAACACTACGGCAAAAACTAATGATGTACTGTATGGTGACTAACAACACACACACAAAAAAGTTGAAGACATTTAATACCAGCTAACACCAATTCTTTATGTGAGATGAATTCAGGATGCTCTTGCGTTTTGAAACATCGGTTTATTCCTTAGATTTCCTTGTTGCTACACAGATGTGCTGATATTAACATGCAAATTGATGACCCATACCTAACTGAAATCTCAAAGACTGAAGAGATGAACGATGTCAGCTGTACTCAAATGATACAATCTTTTCACTGCTATATCCTGGTGACACACTGAATTCATTTTTTCCCATCCCGTCATCAAAACTGTCCAATGCATTACAAAGACTGCCTGCTTTATCATTGCATAGACATACTCCTTTCAAATTGGGAATTGCTTTCATTAAAATTCCTGTCACATTTGTGTGGCATTCTTTTTCTTTTGTTACCCTGTCTAGACTCAATTGTACTGCACATTATTTTGCACCAAAGAAGATAGGAATTTTGGAATGGGAGCAATTAGCTGCTGGGAAGAGGAAGCTATAAATAACAATTCATAAAGCATCTTTGATTCCTTGATGCCTTCAACAATCCCCCATCTCATCTAGCAGAGCACATCAAGGCCCAAGAGAGGTAACAAACAAGCATGGACTGTATCATGGCCCAGAGCATAGGGCTCTGAAGGCAGACCGCCTGGGTTCAAATCCTGACCTTGTTGTTTTTTATCTCTGAGACTTTAAGAAAATTACTTAGCCTCTCAGTGTCTCAAAATACTCCTGTAGAAAAGAATCATAATAGCTGCAATCTTGTAAGGTTGTTGTGTGCATTAAAGAAGATTGTGAACGTAAAGTGCTAAGCCCAACTTGACGGGTCATGAGTATGAAATAGGCAGTTCTGGTAGGTGTCTCTCCATAGCTGTTCACCTCTTCTTTTTTCTTTTTTTTTAAAGATTTTATTTATTTATTCGACAGACAGAGATCACAAGTAGGCAGAGAGGCAGGCAGAGAGAGAGGGGAAACAGGCTCCCTGCTAAACAGAGAGCCTGGTACGGGGCTCGATCCCAGGACCCTGGGATCATGACCCGAGCCGAAGACAGTGGCTTAACCCACTGAGCCACTCAGGAGCCCCTGTTCTCCTCTTCTGTATTAGTGGCATGTCTAGCTATACTCGTGCCCACTCAGAATGAAGACTACATTTCCCAGTATCCCTTTGCAGTTCAGTTTTGTCATGAGACTAAATATTAGTGGATAGGATGTGATCAGAAATGATATAGGCAATCTCTAGGTCAAGACCCTAATGGGAAAGGGCTATCCCTTTCCCTTGAACCCCTCTTTCCTCCCAGAGGCTGGGATGAGAACAGAGGAGTGAGCCATCTTGGTTTATGAGCTAAGCCATCAAGGCAATGAAACAACAAAAAAAGACAAGGTGCCCAGACCCGTTTTATAATGGAGTCACAAGAACAGTATCATGAAGCTACCAAATAACCCAGGCTTTTCTAGAAAGAGCAATGTATTTCCATCTTACTTAAGCTGTTATTATAACATGTCTCTGTCACCCACTGCCAAAACCATTTTCCAACAAATATAATAATAACAACTCATTAAATATTAGGTCTTCTCAGTACTGTCCACTTACAAAAATGTTGCTATTGGGTTCTGCTTCAGCTTCTGCTGCAAGGCCTGCACGCTATTCCTTCTCTAGAACTAGAGCCTGATATCCCTTTAAGAGAGCAAAACCACAGTGACTGATGAGAAATATTGTCAAACCAGAAACAGTGAGACAAAAATTACTGAAATAATATATGTAATATACGTAAAATAGGCAAAATAACGTCACCGCAGCCTGATGCCAAGGACTGCAGAGCTCCTAGCTTTCCCATCTTCCATTTGCATCCAGAGGCAATGCCATTAGTGCTAGACTGGGGCTAGCTCATAATAACTTAAGGAAAAATCCAGGGGCGATCAGATCTCCTTTCTGTACTGATTAAAAAAAAAAACACACATTTTTTTCATTTTGATTGTCACTTCCGTGTGCAGAACCTATTTTTAAAACCTAAACAGCAGAACACAGCCAAGATAACCATAAACACTCCGTTTTAACATCATGTCATTAAGCAATGGCAACATCCTATGAGAAAGACATTAAGATTTCCATTTTAGAATAAGAAAATGAAATCTCAGGTAGGAAACTTGCTGTGGGCCACAGGGTATGTAAGTGTCACCATCAGGATTCAGGTCCGTCATTTTAGATTTCAAGATCTATACTCTTCCCCCCAGATTCCTCTTGATTCTTATTCTGTTAACATATTTTTGCTCAGAAAGGACACTGAACGTAACAACTCCTATTTCTTTCCGAGTTGTGCAAAGTGTGCTAAAAAGCACACTCAGAGTTAAACCTCAGTAAACATGAAGGGTTGCTTCTGTCTGACCTCTCCCACCAAAAGCCATCTGTCCAAGTAGCCTCTTATCACAAAGTCAAACATTCCCCAGTGGGGCTGTTCTTCAACAAACACCCCTCTGGTCCTCATAAACTTTATCTAGCTTTTGATTAGCTTTCAAATCAAGGACCATTAAAAAGAATCAAGACCATCTGAGAAATGGGGACAAGTTCAGTCTAGATAGAAAGCCGCTTCAGAGAAAGTAGTGAACAGGATTGAAACAACACTTGTCTAGACAAAGAAACCTTGGGAATTGTGCCAATTTAATGAGTTTAGAAAATTGTCGCAATGATTGAGGGCATTGTGGAACCTTCATGTCTGCAGATGACGCCAAGCACTTCCTGGTAATAAAACACTCAGCTCACAGGAATACACCAGGAGATCTCACAAAGCCATGTAAACAGACAAACAACCGTTTATTAGCTATAGTCTGAAAATCAGAGCAGAAACGGATCTCATATTTAATGACCAAACCAAGTCTGGGAATACCTTGGGATAACTATTAATAATGATTATCTTAATTTCCTGGCCCCATGAGGAACAAAGATGTGTTTTGTTCATCTGAAACCCAAAGTATACCTTTGGTACCAGATACCTTTGGTACCAGAACTTCAGAAAGTTCTGTTATCAATGTGGCAAATCACTCAGAAAAAGAAGGGGTAAAGACAGAATCAGCATAGCAAAAAAGAAAAAAAACAGACAAATTACAGGGCTTTTCAACCTTACTGCTCTAACATTGCGAGGATTATCTTGATGGGAGGAAATTGGGCATTCATATGTAAAGAAAGATAACTTAAAGAGAACATGCTGCCCTTTGAAAAATTCTTGAAAACTGCTTCTGCTACTGAATATGGGCACACACTAGTTTTAATTTTGACGAACACAGAATTGACATTTATTCTAAAATATCTATAAATTGAATTTGGGTAAACTAAATTATTTTAAATGCAGCAAGGAAGGACTTACATGCTCAGCAAAGACAATTGTCAGTACTTAATTTTTCCCATTTTACCTCTTTAGGTGGTACTTATGGGAACTCATATTTTCATAACTACAGGTGATTACATACAAACCACTTCCAACAATTTTCCTGGTTATCAGTAAGCGATGTCAAGCCACCATTTCTTCAAAATTCACCGAGGATGAATACAAATATTATTTTCTTTATGTGTTATTTTTTAAACCAAAGTTGACTTTATTACATTTAATTGCAGTAAGAAATATCATGATGTTTGTTTCACTGCAATTCACCTCTGACAATTGCTTTCAGAGTCCATGAAAAGGAAGATGAAATCTGTGTTAAGCAATAAACAAATCTAATTAATAGTTCTTAATTATACCCATTTTTTTCAGATTGCTAGTTGTTTCCCAATATTCCTTCTATTCTTTTATACTAATAATAACCCAAAATGTGAGTTGCTTACATGGTCACGCAGAAGAATACATTTCCCAGTGACATATTCAAGCTCCCTTGCAGCTAAGTACAGTCATGTGACAGAAAAGAAATTCAACAACCGGAAATTGTCTCTGGGAAGAGTGTGAGTTTTTAAAGTTTAAGTCCCATGTATTTGCTAATTTTCTATAATGAAGATATTCACTTCTATAGTGAAAATGTACAAGAAAATATTAAATATTTAATTGGATTGAAGATTTATGATATTAAATATATGGTAGACACTGATGCTCATTACAGATCCTAGTGAGTTTAAACACTTTTGAAAAATCCTGTACTATAGAGAAGTTTCATTCATTTTTGACATTTGCATGGAGTGTTTATGAATTACGCTTAATTTCTCTGCAGTGAAAGAATGATTAGAAAAATTAGTAAATGTGGGCTGTCTAGGTAGCTCAATCGGTGAAGGGACGGACTCAACTTCGGCTCAGGTCCTGATTTCAGGGTCCTGGGATTGAGGCCTGCGATGGGCAGCAGAGAGTTTGCTTCTCTCTCTCCCTCTGCCCTTCCCCCCTTCTGAAGCACTCTCTAAAATAAATAAATAAATCTTTTTATTTTCTTTTAAAGATTATTTATTTATTTATTTTATTTGACAGAGAGAGAGAGAGAGAGAGCGCGCGCGCACACACAAGTGAGTACAAGCAGGGGAGTGACAGGGAGAGGGAAAGGAGAAGCAGGCTCCCCGCTGAGTAGGTAGCCCAACATGGGACTCGATCCCAGGACCCTGAGATTATGACCTGAGCTGAAGGCAGGCACCCAACTGACTGAGACACCCAGGCTCCCCGTAAATAAATAAATCTCAAAAAAAAAAAAAAAAGAAAAATTAGTCAATGCATATCAACCTAATATTACAAATTTAAATCAATTAAACCCTAACTCCTATTAACATATAAACATTCATATAAACTCTTGATATAAAATGGTCATGTGCCTAAAATCTAAAATGTCAGACGTGATATTTTTGCTAGTGAAGTTTTCATTTGTATTATTTCCTTAGAAATCAAATGCCTATTTTCCCAAGAATATAGTAGGTATTTGCTTAAGTAGAACTTCCCTGCTGAACTGACTACCTTTGGAGGACAAGTGCTCTCACTCACCCTCCCAGCCCCAACATCCTCCCTCAAGAACAACATGGGCTTTATGGGTCTTTATTTCTTCAACTTCCAGTAAAAAATGAATGGTAGTTCTTGGATGTGAGTGTCAATTAACCCGTGCTTGCCTGGGAGGCATGTCCTCTATGCCAATCATGGCTAAAGCAGCAGGCAAGGAAGGGAAAAGCGTACTTGAAAGGGGAATTTGGAGAGAGGTCAAAGACGAAAGAGAGAACACACACATTCTACATAAGTGACAACTTTACTTATGACTACAGTGACCCTATTATTTCAAACAAAAAACAATATGGTCTGGCAAGTATATTTATTTATTTGGATAATCCAATGTTGGGCATGTCCCCAAATAGAGGTATGTGTGGCCCTTTCCCAGGGTGAGCCCTCCAAGTAACAACTACTTGGAAGAAAGAGCTATAGAACCCAAATTTAAGTTCATTTCCCTATATAGGTGTATATATGGAAATTCTTAAGTTCTCCAGTAATAAAAGCTCTAAGGTTTTAAATTCATTTAAAGCAGAACTGGATTTTCTTTTTTCATTTCTCTGTGACTCAGAAAGAGTTTGAGTTTTATGAGGGAGCCAGTTTGTTCATGCTGCGAGTTTCTGTTAATCCACTAAGAAGCTTTGTGGCAATCCCATTAGGATTGAAACAAAAATGTTTACCAAACCAGAAGTCCACTCTAGTAGTTCTCCTGGTGTTTTATGGAGACAGTGAGCCTTTAGAGTTTTCAGAAGGTCAAACTAATTTTGTTCTTAGTGGTAGTGATAAGATTCGGAAAAACAAACAGCCCCACAGATCAAACATTTGTAGAGTATTAAAAGGATATTATTGCTTGGTACTTACTGGTCACTCTAACTTCCAGGCTGAATGTGTAACTCTTGAAATCACTTCAAATCCATCTGAACTGAATATTTAGCTTATCCGCAGGACTCCAAATAGCCAATTTGAATACGCTTTGCCCTTCCGTTTCTCCCTTCTCTTTCCTTCCCTATTCTGTTCTAAAATGGTGGGATCAACCACATAAAAATAAAGCCGTAATGGCAGTTTCCAGGCTGGGATCCGGGGTCTCCTGACGACACTAAGCTCTGGCTTGTTTCATGGTCTCAGCAGAGCCAGCTGTGTGGAACAAAACATAACACACTTGCACTTGGATTTCAGTCAGCCTAAAGACTAGAACAGCACGAAGAACTCCCGTCAGTTTTCACTGTGTAAAAGCGATGCTTCAGTAAATGTCAGAGCAACTCTGGATAATGTAACGCAGCTTATAGGTCAGAACTACCCATAAACACCAGGCTGAAGGAAATGTTTTCTGTTTTGTTCCATTTCTCCAAGAGGAAGGCGATGGGGGGACTTCTAACAGGGTCGGAAGAGATGCCCTGATGGCGTAAACATCACGACATAGAGGAAAGAGAATCAACGTGGGACAGGAGACTCTCACTGCTGATGTTTACCAGTTTGGCAAATTATTTAGGAGAAATTATTAGGCAAATTAAGTATCAGTTGCTACAGCTATCAGAATCATACAGATGCCATGGGAATTAAATGAGGATCACTTGAGAATGAGTAATCCCTTCTCTGGTGTGAGACTGGCTGGCAGTGAAGAGTTTACCATACCCTTTTTCCCCTGACCTCCTGAAGGGTCAGATACATCCCCCTAGAAGTTAAAATTGACCTAAGAGGGGCATGTGAGCTCTGCAACCAGCCGGTGGGGCTACACACCAGAGCAGGGCCACTTACTAGCTGTGCAAACTGGGATGAGTTATTTAACGTGGTACTTCAGTTTATCCATCTGTAAAATGGGATATTAATAATTCTTATCTTGTATGGAAAATGAATTTGTAAACTGTCCCTAACAATTCTGCAGACCCTTCTGCTAGTTCTTGGAACTTTCCCCACCTCCGGATGCACTGTACGGTTCTTCTAGAGAGGCAATGAAATGCATTTCCGCTGTTCCAGCATGAGCCATGAGAGACTGAGTAAGGCATAATCACCCCTTGGTAGTTATGGCAGGACCATAATAGCAGGACCCTGTGAGACCATCTAACCTCACAGACAGAAGCCAGAGTTCTATCTCTGATAGCTGGTGGGTTCCAGTCCAACTCCATCTTATCTCTTAGACTAGAAATGTCCTGTGGCTCAACGAAGGTGGTTTATCGGGGCTTTCAGGTGTATATGCTATTCACAAGGCTAAAATCTACAAGGTGGTATTTTCAACAGGAGAGGTGAACAAATTATGCCCTTGAGCCAAATCCAGCCCACCACCTATTTTAGTAAATATAGTTTCGTGGCCCATACCCATTTGTTTACACGTTGTTTATTGCTGCTTTCAGACTACAAATGCAGACTGAAGCAATGATCACATAGAACATATACCCGGTAGCACCTAAGGTATTTACTATCTGGCCCATTACAGAAAAATTTTACTGACTTCTGGTCTATACCATGGATAAAGCCTGATTCATGACTGCAAACTTCTTTAGGTTTCTGGGTCCAACGAACATTAATATTGTGTCTCTGCTCACCTTTATTTTTCTTCAATATTTCATTTATTTATTGGAGAGAGAAAGAGAGGTACTACGCGTGCAAGAGTGGGGGATGGGGAGAGAGAGAAGCAGGCAACGGTGGAGGATGTTTCCAAGGCACCAAGGGCAGTCCTGTTTCCATGCCAGTGTGTACGTGCACGCGTGCGCGTGCGCGCACGTGTGTGTGTGTAACTAGGGGAGTGCTCTGTGAAGCTGGGAGGTCCAACCTCACAGAGACAGGAATGGAGAGACAGCAGAGCCTCGGGGAGGGCGGGCGCTGGAGAAGAGTCCTCACAGGCCATATTGACCTCAGCTCCCAGGAACAGCAGGTGCTTTGGGCTCAGGCAGTGGCTAGAGGCAGCTACACCTGCTGGGATGGGCTTTCAGAAGGGGCAGCTGTAACCATGGGCACATCCTTAGCTGGGCCCAGGTACCCATTCAGGACCCTGAGATCAGAAGGCAGACACTTAACCAAGTGAGCCACCCAGGCTCCTCCTCTGCTCGCCTTTATTACCCCAATAATAAATACACATTTGGCCTACAGAAAGTTCTCAGCAAATGTTGATTACTTCTGAATCACAGATTATAGGATGCCTTGGACTACATGTAACAGAAAATCAGACTGACATCACTATAAGTAAGATGGAAATATAGTATAGTGCTTAGAGAAGAAGCCCAGCGGTATAGCAGGTTCTAGGACACCAGGATGTTGGCAACAATTCTCTGCCATTGTTTTGGCTCAGCTTCGTCATTATGCTGACTTTCATCCTCTACAGCAACTGCGATAACACGTTTCATTGAATATGTACAGTGGGAAAGAGAACCTTCCAGAAACCTGGGCTATATGTTTGAGTGGGTCACCATTGGCCTTATGTCTACATCTAAACCAATGACAGTTGTTTGAGGACTATTAGTCAAAGGATGATTAATTAATGTTTAAAAATCCACTGCTGGAGGTGAAGAAAATTGAAATTTGTGTAGGGAGGAAGAAAAGAGAAATGTATGCTGTCAGACCAGCAGAGTTCATTACTGAGACAAGCCCAAGAGTAGGAGCCAAAGAGAACATTAAGTCCAGATAAGTTTTCATGTACTGTGGCCAAATGGAAATGACATCTTCTCGGTAAGAGTAAAGCCCAAATGAACTGCTAAAATTATAAACTGAAGATTTCTTAGTCAGGCGAAGTCACAAAGTAGACATTTAACAATGTTTGTTTTTAGGCGTGGAAGATCAGGTAGAGTAATATTTTGTTAGTAAGATTTTTGTTTGTTTGTTTTAGGAGAAGATACTATGAACCATGTCTTCTTTTATGTTAGGGCGAGCTCTTCCAAAGTTAGAAAAATCTAAGGTACAAAATGATCAACAAAGATCTTTTTGTGCTTCCAAACTCTATTTTTTTTCCATTTGCATTCACTGTTGGTAGCTCGATTTTATTGGCATCACCTCCTTCCTCTTTTTTTCACTGCATGAAAGCCATCATTAAAGCAAAGTAATTTGTTCTTCACAGAGAACATTTAAAATACTCTCAGTCTGTAATAGCTGAAACCTGGGTCTAGATATCTCCTACCATTTCTTCCTGCTTGTTCTGAAGGAAAATAAATATATTGGAGCCTTTTGGGTGAACCTAAAATGCTCTGTTAGTAGGTAGACACCTCTTTCCAGACTATAGTTCATGCCTGGAGGTAATTATCAGGCTTGCCATGTGCCTTCTGGGTGCAGAGCACCTTCAGGAACACCCAGAGACCAATCTCATTTTAATTAATGCCACACTTTGGGGCTACGTGGGCTGTAGTGCACAGCCAGGCATCGGGCCTAAAGCACTGATTCAACACAATTTTGACATTCCTCTATGTTTCTATTTTAAGAATAACCTACTGCAATGAATAAACACACAAAGAAACAATAAATTCACTGCTTTCCAAAGTCTTGTTGACTTACTTTCCGTATCACTTACTTCTCTGTAATCATCCTAATTCTTAAAACTTTTCTTGGTCTTCCACTTCCTTCTGAAACTCATTAGCAGATTCTGAAGGCAGTTTTGTGGTTCATGGTAAACAGCTAAAACACAGTTGACAGGTAATTGCCAATGTCAAATCTTTTTCACATTTCAAGGCCAAGCTCAAGCGTTAGCTCTTCTGTGAAAACCATTCCTTCAGTTTCTTATTCATAATTAATTGCACTTCCTCTGGACACTGACAAAATATCAACCTACACTTCTATAACACAGTAAAAACAATCACCACAACAGTAATTAAGATCCCTGTTTGGTCTGGCAAACTTCTTGGTTGGCTTTTCCAAAAGCTAACTCTGGAATGTAGATTTGTGTGCAAGCGACTTATGGAGTACCCTTAAGAGGACCACAGAAGGAAAGGGCGGAGGCAGGAGAGAAAAGCGGGGAGGGGCTAAGTGAGGGTGTGGTCTTTAGGGGAAGTCCCATCTCAGCATGATTCCAGCGGAAACTGTGAGACAGAAGCTCCATGGCAAAGGCTGTCAGCCATTGGCTTGGGGCTGCCCAGCAGGGACAGAAACTCCAGTTTGCCTGGTACTTGTGGCTCTCTAGCCCTACCGCCAACACTAGTCCCCCAAGGGTAGTCCTCTAAAGAAGGTACTAGATACCATCCTTAGCAGTAAACATGTGAAAACTGGGAGAAGAGAGCACAGACCCACAAGGGACCTGAGTGGAGCTCAGTAGAGCACTGCTAGTGCTCACCACAACACATACCAACAATAGGGCCGATGATTCTAGCCAGCAATTATTAAGTACTTGCTGTATGCCAGCATTCTTCTAAGCCCTTGATAGTATTAGTTTATTTAATCCCTACAACAATCTTATGAGGTGCCTAATGCTATTATTTCTGTTTTGTCAAATGAGGGAACTAGATTTATCCATGGAAACAACCTATCTAAACTGACACAAAGACTTCACGGTGTGACTGAGATGTGAATCAACAAACGTGGCTTGTGATTCAACAGCATGTACCCAAAACACCACACCACTCACTTCGGTGTGGCTTCTCAATATACAAAACTGTTAAGAGTGACAGAACCCAAGTCATCTGGCCTGGGCTCATATGTTGGTAGCTGAGAACAAAAAGAGATAACATATTTAATACAGTTGGTGCAGGGAAAAAAAAACCCTCAATAAAATATTAGCCACTATTTTTATTAACGATGAGAAGAACATACAGCAGCTTTAAAAAATCTATTTTCTATAAAGGTATCACTTGGGTCTATCAGATCCTTTCTTTTGCTTTCGTCAAATAAGTTTGAAGAACCAGGAAATCAACAACTTCATCCTCAATAGCTCTGTTGTATGTTACACAGTCCACTAAGTTTCTTTACGGAGAATAAGGAAAAAGGACAACAGAAGAAACAGGAAAGGGGAAAAAGAGTGTAACAGATTATTAGGGAAAGTTATTGGGAATGACAGAAGCAAACATTCTGAAGAAATTCGTATTCATTGTACTTCGGTGTTTCTGAGGCTGCGGCCGTTAAAATTGTGTTCTCCTGAGTAGAGTGATTTTTAATTCCCCCGGGCATGTCATCAGTTACCAGCTAGTACCTCACCTCCCATAAACAATATAACTTTTTGCAGCACATTAGGAAATTTAGTCACTTTTCGTGACTGGAATACAAATGCCAAAAAAAATCATTTCTGATATCTTTAAAAATCATTAACTGCCTTAACCTGAATTCCAGGCCTAGAAAAACTACAATAATTTTCATCCAAGCCTTTATTCCTTTAAGATTGCTTGAATTCTTATGAAGGATGGAAATAAAAGTTTTGGGCTCTTAGCTATGAAGTAAGCATCAATCAAGAATATTTCAGTGTATTTCCAATTCTAGGATCCTAGTTCCTTTAGGCACATTGAATATATTTACAACATAAGAAGATAACCATATGACAAGTTTTCTCCTCAATAAAAAATGAAATACAATAAACTTAAACTTTTTGTGGTCTTTTCCTTATGTCTGTGGAAATGGTCTTTTCCTTATGTTTCCTTACGTTTGTGGAATTTTCCTTATGGTTGACTTCCAGTTTCACAGCGTTGTGGTCAAAATGATCATAGTTTTGGGAGACATGTAAGACACAGAAGCTACCTGCTGCACAGCTGGTAGTCACTGAGAAGGGAACTCTATTTATTTCTGCTCCTCTCGTCAGAGGTGAGATGGAATAGCCAAATATATTTAACAAGCAACCCAGCGCAAGCAGCAACTCATCCCAAGCAGCAACCCATCCCAGTGGGTGTGACAGCCAATCAAAACAATGCTCGCACCGTTCGGAAGAGGTGGTGCAACCAATCAGAATGGCTGTGAGCTGAAACACAGGTGAGGTCATGCCTGGGAATCCAGCTAAATATCAGCCTTGCCTACAACGGATGGGAAACTCAACTGGGCCCATTCTACTCAACATTACTCACACAGAGACTTATTTTTTTAAGAATTCAGGTTATGTATGGGATAAAATGAGTTTTCATCTCTCCAGATCCCCTTCTGCTCTCAGCTATGGTGGGAAGGAATTCTCAGAAAGACTGACCTGAGAAAGGCATTATAAATAAATAATTGTGAACTTACGTACCAGGCACTACACGTGTATTGTCTCCCTTAATCCTCGCAACAATACTATGAGGTGGGCGATTTTATTATCCTTGTTTTAGGGATGAGGGAACTAAGGCATGGGGAAACTGAGTCACTCGAACAAGGTCACACAATACATCTCAGAGCTGGTATTCAAACACGGGCAGGACTTCTACTTCACTACCGCTTACTATATTATTAGCAAATAATTGCTAAAAACGGTATTATTACGATATTATTAGCAAACGGCATTTTCATCAGCACCATATCATCTGCTCAATTCCATCCTCCCGTCTAGCTAATGATAAAATATCCAAGACATTCTCTGATGTGTGGGCTACTGCTGGGGACCCATAATGTCACTGACCAACATTTGTCTCCAGCATGGTCACAGTTGCCCAATTTCTGATCTAACCTGCTTCAAAGAGACAGTAGTCAAGAAAAGCAGAAAAAATTTTAAAAAATATATTACCTTATTCTCTTGTCCTCCACTTTTTTCAAGTATTCATCTCTCTTTAAGACTCCCA
Source organism: Mustela nivalis (assembly GCF_964662115.1). NCBI lineage: Eukaryota > Metazoa > Chordata > Mammalia > Carnivora > Mustelidae > Mustela > Mustela nivalis. The sequence continues at coordinate 100,638,335 of NC_139040.1, forward strand.
GGATCATTTCCTTCTCATGATCTAACAGAAATGACAGATTGATAAACTCCGAGTTCTTAGACATGGTATTCCAATAGCAGCTCTGAACAGCGGTAGTCGAATCTTCCAGGAAAATTGATATCCACAGTTCTGGATGCTAATCAGGTATTCTTCCAGGCTACACAGAAAAGAGACACCACTGGGATTACATTCCAAGAAAGTCTTTATTGTTCTAACCGAGAAAGATCACCAAAGCCTTTGCTATAGTGTCCAGTCAGGGGGCAGCTAAGTTTCACCAATGGTGACAAAAGCCAATCCTTCAGAATAGCACAGAGCAGGAATCATATCTGCTGGGGCAGAATCCAGAAAACCCAGGGAAGACAGAGAAGGCAAAGGAGAGAAAAACTAGGTAGGAACATTAATTAGACCATTTCCTGAAGAGCACACACAGTGTCTACTGTTTGGAATAGTGATATACTTAACTCAAAAAAAATGTTAATCGTAAGCAGGCAATTATTAAGTAATTTATTTAATAAATTATTTTTTATTTTATGGCTTATTATCATGAAATATTATTTATATTTAGTTGATTCCAGGTTCTCTGTGCAAATTCAGCTTTTCTGCCTTATAATTAGTTTCCTTTACTAGCTCGGTCCTGCTACCACCCTTCCAGCTGACCCATGGGTGAACTGAGTTACCACTGTGGGACACCAAGTGCACAGTCTGGGCTGTTCCTTAACTGCCTCCCCCTATTGCTTCCCTTCCTCCTCACAGCTGGGATGATTGCATGAAAAGCACTGCTGGCAAAACAAATATGAATATGAAAACAAATATGAACCAGTGCTACATGTATCCCTTGGAAGGTTTCCTACAGTAGCAATGAATGAAAAAAAAAATCAAGTTACTCATGCAGAATGACAGCATATATGTGAAAGAAAAAAACTGTAGCAACATTATGTCTAATTTAGGAATATATACATTTGTAGTATCGATACAAGGGATTTCAAGGGGAATTCGGAGATACGATCAAAGAGAATGCAGGAACTTCAACCATATTGGATAATGTTTTACTGTCAGGATGACTATATCTCATGATGTACATATATGTGAATTATTCAAGGTATCTATTACATACCACAAAATAGCTGTTCCAAAACTTCCCCTTACCAACATAAGAAGCTCACCGGGCTTTGTTCCTCACCCTAACTCTTGAGCACATTCCTTTACTAGCTTGGTAGATAGAGTCTCTCTGTACATCCCCATAAGAATGAAGATTCTAGGCCTACGAAGATTCTAGTGTCCCTTAATCGCCCTCCCAGGTCTATGAACTAGAGTCTATGTGCAAGTTACACTTGGTTTCCTTGATTATAGCTAGGTTTCCAAGCATAACTAGATACCCAAAGGCTGCTTTGGGGCGTCCCAGTTGCCAAAAGGCTAGGCTGACATCAAAATCTCAGGAGATCAGAAAGGACAGGGTCTTGTCCAAAGCCTAACTTTCCAAAGTCCCTAGGTGTTTGTTCTATACGTTGTACACCAAACCATAACTTGGCTGAAATAACTCAGAACTGAAATTCTTCTGATATGGCCAGGAGCTAGCCCCCTCTGAGAAAACTGCCCTGGTCAGTACAGACTTTCCAGATGGACTCCAGGCCTTTCCTCCATCTTCAAAATCCTAGAAGCAGCAGAGATCTGAGAGTCCCAAGTTGATGTGAATAGGAAGCAACAAGGTTAGAGCAAAGGGGGCCTTCAGAAAGGTTAATGGTTTGGTTTTCACATCATTGGCAACTGTGGTCTCCTCAGATGAAGAACACAACTGGTTCTTCCACCCCTTTCGTTGTACATCTGGTCTCACTGAAATGGAAAAGCCACTTGGAACTCATGGATGAAAATGCTACCATTACAGACAGGTTCACTTAGAATGTATGTTTTTAAAGATTTTATTTATTTATTTGACAGACAGGCGTCACAAGTAGAGAGGCAGGCGGAGGGGGGTGCAGGGGGAGCAGGCTCCTTGCTGAGCAGAGAGCCCAATGTGGGGCTCAATCCCAGGACCCTGAGATCATGACCTGAGCCGAAGGCAGAGGCTTTAACCCACTGCGTCACCTAGACACCCCTAGAATGTATTTTATATTTGAAATCTCAGATTTGAATGCCCTGTGTGAGTATTCTGTAGAATTGTAATTAGAAGTTATTCAAGGGGATAGGAGCCACCAAATGTTTGAGTTGAAGCTTATGGCTATCCTTGCCATGGATCGTAAATGCAAATCATTGGAGAATAAAAGAAGGGAAGGCAGTAACACCTCAAGGTAGCCTCTGAAAGTGACAGAGAAGATGGGAAATCATACAAGGATATAAAGGAAAGGAAATGGCCCTGGGAGAGTTTCATTAACAAAATTAGCCCTAATAGATTTTTACTCATCTGTACCAAGACTGAACAGAATGGATTTATATATGAGTGGCCAAGGAGATTAGAAGGAGCTAAAATTTTATCTAGAAAATGAGGGTGTTTCCTCCAGGAAGTAGAACTGAATTGTGATTTTAATTTAGTAACATGGAATCTAACTGATAATAGTCCTTCTGGAGAAAGATGGGGTGAGGAAGAGGAGACGGTGAGCCTGGGCACAGACAAAGGAGAGGTAAGGAGCTAGTTGCCCATGATGTCCATCCAGGCGCTGACCAAAAGGAAAGCACTTGGGCCTTAAAACGAAGGTAACCCATTTATTCCCTGTCATGCATGGTCCATGTTGAGTGATGGGGCCTCCATTTAGCAAATTTCATGACATTAATCACGCGAATCATACAACCATTTCCATTTCCTCTTCATTGAATTTCACTTCCTCCTGGACACCTCTGATTGTAAACTGGCTTGCCATAAAGCTCTTTCTGGGGAGTGGATGCTGGGCCCTGCTAATGGAACACTCTGTGTTTGGTTGTATTTGAACCTATGGCTAATCTGTTATCTGTACAACAACCAAAAGAAATTTCTGAGCCTTTGGAGGACAGCATCTGGGCTGGGATGAATTCACCTAAATCTCTATAATTGTTTAATGCCTCTTTTCAGCTAGTTCAAAGATCCTTCTGGAGAATCCTTTGCCCCCTCACACTTTCATCAGGTAAGAAAAAAGAGTGAAACAATCACCAGTGCCTTTTAATACCGGATTCTCATTATTATTATTATTATTATTTAGTTAAACATGCCTAGTAAAACACTAGTCTGATCAGAAGAAATCCGTTTTTGTTTTATTTTTCAATATGTTCACTTAAACAGAAATTTTTCCATGAACATTTCAGATGTGAATTTTCCCCTCTCTGCCCAGAAGCCTTGCCAAACTGAGCTAGACTATTTAAAAAGATGACAAAAATGTTTCTAAGTCATTCTTTTGCCTTTAAGCAAAGGCAGCTTTGGACAGATCATTAACTACTGAGCACCAGAAAAGACACAACAACAAAAAATTCTTGGGGCGCCTGTGTGCTCAGTCGTTAAGCATCTGACTCCCAATTCTGGCACAGGTCATGATCTCAGGGTCGTGGGATCAGGCCCTGCCTTGGGCTCTGTGCTCAGTGCAGAGTCTGCCTGAGATCCTCTCCCTCTCCCTTGACCCCTCCGCTGACTCTCTCTCTAAAAAACAAAATCTTCAAAAAATTCTCACAGCATCACCAAAAGTCATCATTTTTTTAAAGCATATGGAGTTTTTTTTGTTTTTTTTTTAATTTATTTTTTACTTTCAGCATAACAGTATTCATTATTTTTGCACCACACCCAGTGCTACATGCCATCCGTGCCCTCTATAATACCCACCACCTGGTACCCCGACCTCCCACCCCCCACCCCTTCAAAACCCTCAGGTTGTTTTTCAGAGTCCATAGTCTCTCATGGTTCATCTCCCCTTCCAATTTCCCCCAACTCCCTTCTCCTTTCTAACTCCCCATGTCCTCCATGCTATTTGTTATGCTCCACAAATATGTTTTGAGCAAAACACACTGAAATATAATACCGATTGATATTTTAGTCAAAGGAAAGAGTTGAACACAGTCTATTAAGGAGTACTTAAAATGCAGCTCTAAAAGTGAACTATTTCTGGAAGGGCTCTTAGGATGAAATTAATAAAAATAAAATCAGCTTCTTGTTTGTCACTGTGTGACAACACAACAGTGTGGGAGATTTCTGGCACACTTAGAGATGCTCAGGATACACGTGAAACAGCACATGCAAAATGCGCCTGGGAGTGCCTTTCAAATGGCTGAGCCAGCAAGAATCCACGTGTCTGTCAAAGACCACAGAGATAAAGATGCCGTGGGGAGTGAAATAAATAGTTCTTTTCACGACGAAAGACTCAAGGGCTGGTGGTATGGAATCACATGCATTTATTTTCAGTAGCACAGTTTTTTCCTACATGGACAACTGTGTGGCACATTCAATGGCAGTGCAGTAGTTGAATTATTTTTTTAAAGATTTTATTATTTATTTGAGACAGAAAGTGAGTAAGCCAGTGAGAGAACATGAGTGGGGGGGGGGGTGTCAGAGAAGCAGACTCCCCGCTGAGCCAGGAGCCTGATGTGGGGCTCCATCCCAGGACCCTGGGATCATGACCTGAGCCGAAGGCAGACTTAACCCACTGAGCCACCCGGGCGCCCCTGAATTTTTTTTTTTAATTTCACAATGTTATTGATTCTCTGAACATTAATTGGGAGGCCAATTATATTAGCAGCTTTATAGCAATGTTCCAAGAGTGGAATGTTTCACAGTAATGACTAACACTTAAATAGCTCAACTAATCCTCAGAACTCCTTCACTAAATAAGTTCTAATACCCCCATTTTATAGATGAGAAAGCTGAGGCCTAGAGAAGTTAATTCACATGCCCAAGTAGTAAGTAACTCAGCGCAGTTTGGCTTCAGGGACCCTGTTCTAATGATTAATGAGGTTGCCTCCCAGTCCCTCCATTGACCAATAGCCTCCCACAAGATGTTGTAAGATATTATATAGAATTTTTTAAAAAGTTCTTTAGTCCAACAAAATTTCATATATGTCCAGTTAAATCAAATTAAATATTTTTTCTCCTACGGAATTTCTCAGGGTGTCTGATGTTCTATTGTTAACTGTGAAGTTTCATGGAACACTCAGTTTGGAAAAAAAATTTCTAATGTTATTCAGTTCTTATCTTGGCATCTTGTATTTTGGTATTGTTCTTTCCTTTTTTAAAGATTTTATTTATTTATTTATTTGACAGACAGACATCACAAGTAGGCAGAGAGGCAGGCAGAGAGAGAGAGAAGGAAGCAGGCTCCCTGCTGAGCAGAGAGCCCGATGTGGGGCTCGATCCCAGGACCCTGAGATCATGACCTGAGCCAAAGGCAGAGGCTTAACTCACTGAGCCACCTAGGTGCCCCTACTTTGTTATTTCTAAATTGAGAACATCTTCCTACTTCTTTCACAGGACTACAACTATGTTAAAAAAAAAAAAAAAACTGGTTAGGTGGGGCACCTGGCTGGTTCAGTCAGTTAAGAATCTGACTCTTGATTTCAGCTCAGGTCATGAGGGTTGTGAGATGGAGCCCCACGTTGGGCCCTGCACTCAGCAACAAGTCTGCTTGGGATTCACTCCCTCTTCCTTTCCCTCCCACCTCTGTCCCTTCCCCTGCTCTCTCTCTCTCTCTCCCTCTCTCTCTCTCAAATAAATAAATAAAATCTTTTAAAAATGGTTCGGAAAAAATCTAAATAAATTGAAGAGAGAAAAATTCAAAAGAAAAATCAGAAGATATACTTAAATCTCATTTGGCAGCTCCCCTAAATGATTTTTAACTACTAAGACTATAAAATTCTATAATGTCCCCCCAAAGCATCATAGAAAGGATCACATACAAATTTAAAATAACTGTACGAAGGAAACCGCCACACATAAAAGAACCAAGTGATGCTTTAATATAAACCAGGAAAATATTAATATCTTGAAAATATAATAAGATAAATACAAGAAAATAATAAAATAAGGGGCAAATAACAGGCATCATACAGTATTAGCAATTCACAAGTAAATCACACAAACATGAAAAGATGCTCACTTAGCTCACTAGTTATATAAATGCAAATTGCAAGGAGAAAACATTTTAACTTTCCCATTCAATTATAAAAATGTAAAATATAAAAATCTGTACCATCCAGTGTTTAATGAGGGTGTACATAAATAGGTAAGCTTATGTCCCACTGGCAGAAGGAGAGATAAGTTCAATCCCTGGGTGAGATCATTTTCTGTGGGTCTTCTCCATATCCACCATGTCTTGTGAGCAGAACCACTAGCTGGCCTTCTGTTCTGGACAATCCTTCCAAGGACCTTTGTTTAGTGACCAGCCTTGGAAGACACTGTGTCTATGTATGGATTAAGGAACAGATTTGCTTATGATTTGTTGAACAAAGCAAGTCTCTCTCCAGGGAAGAAGGCAGATTTCCTGGCAGCTCATTGTAATAAAAAAAAAAAATTGAGGTTCCCTAAGTTCAGGGTCCCTCAGCTCTTACACAAATGCACTACATGGACTATTTTCACCCGAGCATTCGAGGACAAGAGCAAGCAATGCCACATGAAACCCCTTGAGACATCCTGTGCTCTGAATAAAAGTCCATTGCATCTGACCCAAGAGTAGCAGGTCTTTAACCATCATCTGTAAAACCATGTCAGGCCTATACTCATTAGCCTGAAAGGAAGGCAAAATCTCAGAGCCTTTAGAATTCTCATCACCCCCCCTTTTTTAAAACCTTTTATTTATTTGAGAGAGAGAGAGAGAGAGAGCATGAAAGGGGCGAGGGGCAGAGGGAGAAGCTGGCTCCCTGATGAGCTGAGGGCCTGATGTGGGACTTGATCCTGGGACTCCAGGATCATGACCTGAGCCTAAGGCAGTTGCTTAACTAACTGAGGGGCACCAGGCAGGTGCCCCTCTCATCACCCTTTTTAGAGGATGAGTTGAATCTTTGAAAATTGGTCAAAGGGTACCAGGTTTCAGTTATGCTAGATGAGTAATTCCCAGAGTTCGACCGTACAGCATCGTGCTTCTAGTTAAGAACACTGAGTTATAGGGGCACCTGGGTGGCTCAGTGGGTTAAAGCCTCTGCCTTTGGCTCAGGTCATGATCTCAGGGTCCTGGAATCGAGCCCCGCATCAGGCTCTCTGCTCAGCAGGGAGTCTGCTTCGTCCTCTCTCTCTGCCTGCCTCTCTGCCTACTTGTAATCTCCGTCTGTCAAATAAATAAATAAAATCTTTAAAAAAAGAACACTGTGTTATATACTTAAAAAATTTCTAAGTGTCCTAACCAACTAACCATCCATCTATCCATCCATCCATCCATGTATGTATGTACATACATAGGATGGGAGGAAAAATTCAGAAGTGATGAATATGCTTTGGCATTGATTGTGGTGATAATTGCATGGCTGTATGCTTATCTCCAAACTCATTAAGTTGTATACACTAAATATGTACAGCTTTTTGTGCATTAATCATACCTCAGCAAAGTTTTAAAAATTAAGATGTGCAGAATGCCTGGGTGGCTCAGTGGGTTAAAGCCTCCGCCTTCGGCTCAGGTCATGATCTCAGGGTCCTGGGATCAAGTCCCGCATCGGGCTCTCTGCTCAGCAGGGAGCCTGCTTCTCCATCTCTCTCTGCCTGCCTCTCTGCCTACTTGTGATTTCTGTCTGTCAAATAAATAAATAAAAATCTTTCAAATAAAAAAATTTAAGATGTGCATTTTTGATAACTTTTAAGAATCCCTCTGATAGAAAAATACCTGTGTATATATGTGAAGATTATGTATTGATATTCATGGTAGCATAATTATCCAGTGAAAATTTTGAAATTGCCTCATGTTACAGCAATACCATGGTTCTATATTAAAGTGAGGTATTTAAAAATGTGTACCAACATGGGGATGTCTAAACTACATTGCTAGTTGAAAAAAGGGATATAGTTATGCTTTCAAATATGTGTCTAACACAATACCATCAATATATGGATATTTATAATATACACAAATGCAAAGGAAAAGGCATAGAATAATACATATTGATCTGTTAATCAAGTTGCCTATAACAATGAAAGCTTAGGGGGTTACAGAAGAAATGAAATTTATATCCATATTGTTTATTATTTTCTTTTCTTTCTTTCTTTAACATTTTATTTGAGAGAGCACAGGTGAGCACAAGTTGGGGGAGTCACAGAGGGACAAGCAAACTTCCAGTTAAGCTTGGAGCCCAATGCAGGGCTTGATCCCAGGACCCTGAGATCATGACTTGAGCTGAAGTCAGATACTTAACTGAGCCACCCAGGTACCCCCCCATATTGTTTATTATTTTAGACACATTCATGTAACCATATATTCTTTATGTTTAAAAAAAATAAAAATAAAATAAAAAATTTCAAGAAACAATAAGGTTTGGTAGCTGAGTGTGGTTAGAAGGAAGAGAGAGAAGCCAAAAATAATTTTAAGAATTTGACCTTAAAAGAATATAGGTGACATTGCCAATGATAGGGAATTTGGGTAGCTGTGCTGGTTTTGATAGGCAACAATGAATTTTGGTTTCAGACATATTGTGAATTAAGTGATACCACTTGGGCTCTTCTGTGTCAATTTCCTGCTTCCATTTTGTTCTTCTACATCAGATTTCCTTTAAAACACAAATTGGATCATTGTTACTCCTAAGCTTAGGATCTTTCAATGTTTTCCCTTTGTTCCTTAAAATTCAAATTGTTTAATATGGTTTAAAAAATGCTTTATGATCTGACTCTACCATTTAACCACATTCAACACTTCATTCTTCTAAAGAAGCCATGGTTTCTTCAACTCCAGATCTTCCTACCTACAAGACTCGGACTGCAACACCTTTTCCTCTCTTCACCTGCTCACTCCTAAGTATCCACATGCATCTGCCTAAATGACTGACTCCTAGTCTAACTGGGGTATCTGTGATATGCTGAATAATAACCTCAAAGAGGCTCATGTACTAGTCATCAGAACCTTTTCAGAGGTGACTGGGTTAAGGATCTTGAAAAGGGAAGATTATCCTGGATCATCAAGATGGGCCCAGTGTAATCACAAGGGTCCTCAGGAGGGGGAGGTAGTAGAGCTAAAAGTCAGGACAAGAGGTGCAATGATAGCAGTAGAGGCTGGAGTGATGGTCTTTGAAGATGAAGGAAGGGTCTATAAGCCAAGAAAAGCAGGCAGCCCCTAGAAGCTGGAAAAGGCCAGGAAATGGATTCTTCCCTGGAGCCTCCAGAAGGAAGTCCTGTCAACACCATGATTTTAGACTTGAGACCCATTTTGACTTCTAATGAATGAGATAAAGACTAAAATATTGAAGAATCAATGACTGAAATAAAAATATCATCTCAGGAGAGAACATTGAATCAGCCTAAGGTGATGCTCTATGTAAAAATGGAAGGGGGAAAAGAAACCAAACTCAGGGCAGATGCTTCAGATGGAGAAAGTGGACAAGGTTCCAGTTCAGTGAGAACCACTGCACTGTTAGTGGGTTTAGAGTGGAATTTACCACTGAAATCACTGTACACAACATAATGATGGCCTCTTGACCACGGATGCCATCTTCTTAAACTGTGGTAGGTTCTATTGAATCAGACAGTTAACCCTCTGCCAATAATTCTGTTACAGAACGTCATAAAAAATTTCGATCTTTAGAACAGCTGTATGCAAAATGAACAGAAAATTGTTTCACTTAATTAAAAAAAAACATTGTCAGTAAGGACATAAGGACAAGGGAAAGATCCATCATACAAAATATAAGAGGGAAAGCAATGATTGGAATTTTCCTTGGAAACCTTCTATGTAAGTGTAGCTTATTATCTCTGCATACAGTAAGGGCACTCATTCCTTCATGTTTCAGCTATCTGTTGCTCAGTAACAAACCACCCCAACATTTAGTGACTTAAAACAGAAATTTATCACTATCTTTTGTAGTTTCATCGGTGGACTGGGCTTAACTGGAAGGCACTCATTTTGGGGTTTCTTTTGAGACTGCTGTCGGGTGGCAGCTGGGGCTGAAGTCATCTGAAGGGTGGCCTAGGTGGGATGGTAAGGACAACACACTCACATGTCTGGCACTTGATGTCAGCTGCTGGCTGGGAGCACAGCTGGAGATGTTGACCACAACACCTATATGTGATTCCTCCCTCATGGTAGTCTCAGCATAGGCAGAATTTTTACATGGCAGCTGTCTTCCGCCCCCATAGACCAAGAATTCTAAAGGTCTAAGCAGAAGCCGCAAGACATCTTAAGGCTTGCCCTTGGAAGACCCAGAACATTACTTCCACCATATTTTATTTGTCAAACAAATTGCTAAAGTCATTCCAGATTAAAGGAGGTGGATTCGATTCCAATGGAATGGGAGTAGGGAAGAATTTGTAGCCCTCTCAAATGTAGCATAGGTCACTTCCTAATATATAAGATGTATAAGACTGTGTTTACTGGGCGGTTTGCAGATCAAGGGTCATGCATTCTTTGAGCTCTTTGATAGGAATGAAAAAAATTGCTTGTGCACCATGACTGCCTATTTACCGTACTGGATCAGTACAAATAGAGGCACTTGTAGCTATGCAAAGAGAAGCAAAAAGGGTTTGCAATGCTCAGCAGTTAAGAGAGAAGCATGCAAGAGTTATTATTATTTTACACATGCAGACACATGAATCAGTGACATGGTAGCACAGTTGGCAGACATGGAAATTATTTGAGACTTTCTTATAAACAAACAGGAATGAGGGTACTGGCGGGTATCCAGAGAAAACAGATGCCATGGATTCCAGGGACACATGAAGGAGTAACAGAGCAAGAAAAGATAATATTCTCAATGCAGAGCCTGGCAAGTAAAACGAAAGTCTCCTCGAAGGATTTCTGCAAGACTTGTGGATGCTCCATTATTTGCAGTAGAGATTCATAAAGCTTTCTGAAGGATACCTTAGACAACCAATAAGAACAACAGACTCTCTACCTTAAAAAAGCATACATATGTTTTAACAAAGAGATTTCAGGGGTTCATAAACTACGGTTACCCAAAAGTTTATATGCCAGACTCAATCACTGCTAATACGAAGCCCTTGGAATCAAATGCAGGCTCAGTGCACCCTCAGAGTCGGGGTTGGAGAAAGTGTCAATCTTCAGAAATGAATGGAATTAAAATTCTGCTCCCCAGAGAGAATAACTTGGACAGGTTACTTTAAGCTTCCGCATTTCAGTTGATTCATCGGTCAAACGGGAATGTTAATGTCCACTTCCTCGGTTTGTTGTGAATACGCAAATGAATTAATGTATCTAAAATATATAAACTGTATGTAAATGTATTAAAATGTATATAAAATGTGAAATGTCCTTAAAGCACAATATCTGGCACCTAACAGTTGCTCAAAACATTTGAGACCGGTCCATTCATTCTGCTTAACTTCAATATGTCATCAAGAGAGATCAGTCAAAATGTTACTCCATTCCTTTTGAGTCACAAAATACTCACAGGTCTCTCTCTAGCTTCCCAGACTTTCCACTAAGAATTTGCAAACTTCTTGGAAATTGCTTAGAAAGTCCACAGTTTTTATTAATAAGATTTTTGACAATATTAAGATTCTCATATATGGTAACATGCTGGAAGGCTCATAATATGAAATGAAAAAATCAGGATATAAAACTACTTAGGCAGTACGGTTTCAGTTTTAAAGGAAATACATACACACCTAAATATTACAGAAGAAAGAATGGAAGGAAATAAGTCAAGATATTATGTCCATCTCTGGGGAGTTACATTATGGCTGTATTTTAATTTCTTCTTTATAATTGTCTTTAGTTCCATGTTTTGACAATGAACACATATTCGACACAACATCACTAAAAAATGCAGCAAATGTCATTGCTGTCAAAAATGTATTCTACCAATATTAACTCAGCTTCATACACCATGATATACAATGCATATATCCATGGATTATTATGCTTGGCTATTGAACAGGAAAATATTTCACTAGTAGAGTCATATAGGTTAATAAATCAATTGAGGTTAGTAAAGCCATTTTTTAAAGTTATGTTTAATTCATTACAGTATGTTCTGTCTGGAAAACAAAACAAAACAACCCAAAGGATGGACAGAATGGGTTACAGACTATTTAAATGGTCATGCAATGAACATGAATAAAGCCATGTGTCAGAGCTGGAACTAGCAGATACTTAGATGAAAAAAGCCTGGGCTCTGTCCCAAGGAGCTTGTCTCTTTTCTAATGGAGACAGACATAAACACAAAAAGAAGTTTTATAAATGCCAACTTGGCTTTGAGAACACAAAGCAAAGAACAATTAGGGAGAGGAGAGTGGCCATTTGAGGATGTGAAGACAGTAAATAGGACAAGTCAGAAGAACACATGACTAGTCCAGGGAATAGTGAATAATCTGCGGGCTGGGGGCTGAGTTAATGGTGGAGAGGTGCGAGGAAGGAGGATGCCAGCGAGGGAGGAACACGGTATCCAAACAAAGCATCTGGACTTCATGCAGTGTTTTGCAAACTGTGTCTCTGGGAATGGTTTCTTAGGAAACACAGCAAGGCAAGTTGAGTGGCCAAGGCTGTGGCGCCGACCCCTGCTTCAAACAGAGGAGCTCTGCTTTTATCAGGTCTATAAGCTGGGTTTCCTGGCCTGATTTTATTTGAAGAAAGAGTTCCATGACCTTAACAAGTCTGAAAACTGCTCCCATGCCATCAAGCTGTCAGATGCTTTTAAGACAAGAAATAGCAGAGTCAGCTTTCTAGCTGAGATCTGGGTTTTGAAAGACATCAGCTCTCAGTGATCATACGAAAAAGAGGGCAGAAGCTCCGTGGACAATGTGGAGGCTCCTGCAGGGGGTGTGAGGGAGAAATCAGGAACTAAATTGTGGTAGTGAGAAAGAACCTAAGGGTCATTTTTCAGATATTTGGGAATGATCCCAATAAGATCCAGCCACCAACTAGATGTGAGTGGTGAACAGAAGAGTGTGACTCCAAGGTTTCCGCCATGGGGAACTGTAATGGGTCTTAATTTCTATTGTATGTAAGAATCACCCACAGGGTTCGTTCAAAAACAGATTCCTGGGGGTCCATCTCCAGAGAATCTGATTCAAGAGGACTGGAGTAACGCCTAGGAATGCTGATGGTAATACCATTGCCAGAGATTGAGAATACAAGACAAAAAAGGTTGAGAGAAAAAAAATGGAAATCCATACATGTTGAGGTCCAAGTGCTTATAAGGCAAACATCAACAAAGATGTATCCAGAAAGGCATCTGGAATATGGAACTGGAGTTTATCAGAGAAGTCTACACTAGAAGCCTTTAACTGGGAATCACTGGTGCCTATATGGTGGCAAGAGTTATGCAAGGGAGAACGTAAGAGGGCATGGATAGGAGCATAAGGAACAATGATTAAAGAAGAGACAAAGGAACAAATGAGCTGATGGAAAACTGAGAAGGGATTATCGATACAGTGGTGGATGCAGTTGAGTCTAATGATTTGGAGTCAAATATATCACTTGGACTCTGTATAGGCCACCATTAAGTTTTTAATTAACCAATTGAGTAAACTGTTACAAACACCTCCAGCTACTTGTAATACCACACTAAACCCAGAATCTTTGGGAAATGTATTATCTCAATAAATTTAGCACAATCCAGTGTTATATCAAATATTCCTTGCCCTAATATCCTAGTTTCTAGTAATACATAAATTAGTAAGTCTTGCAATTATTTTAGTGTATAATCCAATTCCTTCAAGGTCATGTTTTGTTCTCGTCCCCCTGGAACATACTAAAATATCACCAGTAATTATGGATCCTGCAGTAACAAAGATTATTTGGGATGGGTGTTGAGAATAGACAACCTCTTGCATTATAGATAGATAGATAGATAGATAGATAGACAGACAGACAGACAACCTAACTTGAAATGAGCCATTGGTTAGGAGATTTGAAGTTACTGATCAAGACCAAAGGAAAGAAGACTTCAAGATGGACATCTGAGAAGAAGTTCTACAATAGAGATTATAGTGCAGGAAACTACTAGAAGCCTGGAGAAGTTTGAAGATTCATGCATGTTCCAGTAGATCCTTTTCACAGGAGTCAAAGTGAGCTAAGCAGAAATGTCTTCCTACAGGTAAAACACACAGTCAGACAGCTCTTGCAAGTTCAAAACCTGAAGTTCAAACTCTGAAGTCTTAAGGAGCTTGAAGACTGATATAAGAAGATGCAATATTCTACCCATAAACTGAGCTAACTAGCCTCCAACCCCAATTAACCAAGCTCTCTTGAGAACAGCAAATTACTCCTAGGGAATCTTGCTTCCCAAGTCTTGATGACATGACCTAGCTGAGAAGACACTAGGTTCTTTGTGAAAAGCTATTCCTTGCAACCCCCAGGAAGCTCTATTTTTAAACTAAACCAGCAACTGACTCTCACCTGCCCAGACCTCTCTTCTAGAGGAGGAATTATCCATAAATACAGCCAACTTGCTGCCTCTTATACTTAGTATTTTTTCAGTCTGATGAGTAATGCTGTATCTGCCAAATGCCCTGAAGAGCTATGGAGAGTAAGATGGACAGCATGTACGCTCCTCCAAGGTGGTCTTACACCATGGTCTACCCTAGGGATTGACACAATTTTTCTACTAAGGGCCAGCCAGTGAATACGTTAGGCTTTTCGGTCCAAGATGCAAAATCATGACTATTTTGTACATACTTACTGAACAAGAGAGAAAACAAATGCCCACAAATGTTTTATTGACACAATTTAAAAAATAATAACAAATGATTGCATTTGTGTTGGCGGGGGAGTTGTGGGTTTTTGTTTATTGATTGGTTGGTTGGTAACACAGATCCACTAATGAGAGGAATGGGATTGTAGGGCAGATAATATTTCACTTATCTAATGTTGGTATTCCTATAATCAAAATCATAGTAGGTCTGACAGTGTCCCAGACCTACTAAATTTGAACCTGAATTTTAATAAGCGCCCGCAATGATTTGAAAGCACCCTAAAGTTTGAGAACCCACCAGTCTAAAGTTTTGTAAGACTACCTGGGCTCCATCTCTATTAGTTTCGGAAACGTAAGGAAAGCTATGGATCCTAGAAAAGGTTCATGAACCATTCAAAGTCCATTCAAGAACTCCTATAGGGTCTGTAGCCCTGAAGTTAAGACCTCAGAAACTCTGCTGTCAGGCCCACCTCAGGATGAATATGTTCTAAAATTAAATTATGGGGATGGTGTCCAACCTATGAATATAGGAATAAAACATTGAATTGCATACTCAAAATAGGCAGATTTTAAGGTATGTGCATTATGTCTTACTAAAACTCTTTTTAAAGTCAAATTAAAGAATTTGAGTTTGGTGGTAAAGCATTGTATTTTTATTTTAAAGATTTATTTTTTGGGACACCTGGGTGGCTCAGTGGGTTAAAACCTCTGCCTTTGGCTCACGTCATGATCTCGGGGTCCTGGGATTGAGCCCCGCATCAGCTTTTCTGCTTAGCTGGGAGCATGCTTCCCCTTCTCTCTCTCCTCCTGCCTCTCTGCCTACTTGTACTCTCTCTCTCTCTCTGTCAAATAAACAAATAAAATCTTTAAAAAAAAAGATTTATTTAGTTATGGGGGCGGTGGGCAGAGGGAGAGAGAAACTCACGCAGACTCTGATTATGGTGCCCCACATGGGCTCTATCTTACGACCCTGAAATCATGACCTGAGCCAAAACCAAGAGCTGGATGCTTAACCGACTGTGCCACTGAGGTGCCCCAAGGCATTAGATTTTCAAAACTTTCTGTGGGTTTCCAAAGGACAACTCAAGGAGATAACTGCAAGAACTACAAGTTTTGGAGTCAGGAAGCTCTGAGTTCAAATCCCAGCTTTCCTACCTACCATGTTAAAGAAGCTAAGCTACGTTATCTGAGTCATAAGTAATCATAACTGTTCGATTACCCATGAGGTATTCTATTGTATATTGGGTTCTGTATTTCCTGCTTCATTAGTATATACTTGCCTTAACTCCTTTTCCTTATGGCTCATGGTAAAAATGACAGCAAACACTCACATAGCACTTACATACATGTGCCGGTCATTGTCCTGTGGGGCTGGTTTACATATGTTAACTCATTCAGGCCTCACGTCAACAGGTGGAATTAGTTATTTTTATTATTACCATACTACAGATAGGCACAACAAGGCAGAGGGAGACTAAGAAACTTGCCCAAAGCCACACAGCTCATAAGTGGTGGAGTTAGGATTCAAACTAAAGAAGTTTTCCTCCAGTGACTGTGTTCATGACCATTATATGGTATTGTAGAATTTTATATATATGTATATATATATACATATACATATACATATGTATGTATGTATATGTATGTACATATGCATGTATGTGGATATGTATGTATGTATATACATATATATGTATATACATATGTATGTATGTATATACATATATAAAAATTTTTAACATATATTAACAATTATATATGTATGTATATGTGTATATGTATATACATATATACATATACACATATACATACATACATATACATATAACAATTATATATGTATGTATATATAATTGTTATATGTATATGTATGTATATATACATACATATATAATTGTTAATATATGTTAAAATTTTTTATATTTCACATTTAAAGAAATAATAAATTTTATATTTTGTATTTAAAGACATTATATATAATAAATTATAAAATAATATATAATTATATATAGAATGTTATATATATAAAATATGTAACTCAGAGATGTATCATACTCACGTATAGTTTTGGCTTGCTCAATCTTGTACCAATCCCAGCACTCTGGCTTTTGAGGGTGCACATATGTATGGACCGAAAGACTGCACAAAGATGGACATAAAGGCACACCAGAAAAATGAACAACAGACTGTTGTAAATACAGATCCCTTTGCCCTGGGAGAGGGGGGCTCAGGGCAGAGGTGGGTTCAGGGACTACTGCTGGTCTGCAGACTCTTACTGTCTGTGACAAGATATGTAGAGAACTGAGAGCATTTGCAAACTGTCACAGGAATTGGACACTGACATGACAAAGGAGTATGTAATCCATGGACTCATCTCTTCCTACCGTGCCTTTTTACAAAAACACTGGTCTAAGGTGGCTTGGAAAATGAAAAACAAAGAAACTGGTTCTTTGCCACAGATTGTTTCAGAAACACTGTTCTCAATCTGTTTTCATTTTCTTTCAACGTTCCTCAAGCTAGGTGTTCTCTCTACCAAGAAAAAGAGCCTGGGGTTCTGAAGGTCAAGTTTTATTACATGACAATGCAGAAAAGATGTAGGATATGACACAGGAGCAGCTTCCCCTGACTGAGAAAGGAAATAAAAACTCCAGCAGTGGGTCAGGGTGTGGAGAGGGCAGAGGAGAATTAGGTTAGAAAGGGCCTGGTGTTACTCGGCTCCCGTGGGAATGGCCCAAAGAGCTCAGCTGGGACAGGGCACCTAGCATGGCTGAGACAACAGGAAGTCTTACAGGGGCCGGTAGACCTAAGGACCCAGAGAACACAGGTCCCTCTACCCTGGACAAAAGGTCAGAGAGAGGAGGCCAACTGGTGAGACACTGGGAACAAGGACAACACAGCAACAGCTCTGTACCTGCCAGCAGATTGGGTGAGTCTGTGACCCAGGAAGAAAGGTAGAAATTGGAAGAGGAGGAAATAAATACCACAGGGAGACACCTTGAGAAGGACTTAACTTGACCAAGGTAACTCACAGCCAGCAAGGACTCTGGTTCAAATCTATACTCTGAAACTTGTTAGCTCTGGGATCTTGGAGACATGACTGAACCAAGACAT
Organism: Mustela nivalis; assembly: GCF_964662115.1. Lineage (NCBI taxonomy): Eukaryota > Metazoa > Chordata > Mammalia > Carnivora > Mustelidae > Mustela > Mustela nivalis. The sequence goes on from NC_139040.1 coordinate 100,656,173, forward strand.
CACCTTGGTTACATGGAAAACACTCGAATAGTCCTTGGGGCATAGTAAGTGCATGGAAAATGTGAGCAGTTACTAAGATTCTTCGTGGCAACCCTGGACCTACAGTTTATGTTTGCTGAGCCAGGGTCAATAGTTTCCCAATATAACCAACCAAATATTACCCATGGATTTTCACCTCATTGTTCAGGAACCTGTGTGGTGCGAATATTTGTTACATCCTGTTCTGCCTAAGTATAAAGCCAAACACATCACTATTACCCACAAACACAGTAAGAGAGTCAAACGGGAATTCACTTGATAGAAAATCAATAGCTATTTGGTTTGTAGCGTAGAACTGATTTAGAAATGACCTGCCTGTGTTTGGAGCTCAAACTTGGTAACAGCCAATGAAATTAGATGACAGTTATGAGTCGTCTGAAGTAAGCTGACTTCTTCCTTCTTATACATGGCTAATGCAAACAAAACATTCCTGCCTTTCCTTTTTCCAAGTTACTGAGTAGACTTCCTTGTAGTGTTTTTCCCTGGGCTGGTCTCTCAATTAAAGGATAGTGATTCTTTGTCGCAAAATGTGTTTTAATATATATCCAGTTCTAGTCAAAATACAAAACTTTAAAATTATATATATTTGTTCGTAAGCACAGACATCTTTGGATATACTATTACTGCTGAAAATTGGGGGGAAAATGCCTATTTTGTATGAGGTCCTTACTGCCTTGTTTGAAAACAAACCCTTGATATATCGATTGATTTAAATGAAATTCATTTCAAAAATTTTAATCATATATTGATTTTAATGTGATTTTATGCCAGGAGACTAAACATTATCGCTGTCTATATATAGCTCTTGGGAGAATTTATCAATGGATTTGTCTATAGTCTGATAGGTGAAGTAAATAAATATGTTTGCTATGATCTGTCTTGGTCTGTGTTTGCCAAGTGGGCTGTTGCTGAACTTTTTATGACCCAGATAAAAGTATGTTTAGATTCAAAGTCTATTTTTGAATCCTGGAACGTCATTATTTGATGGCTACATCCCAAGTATGATTTCTCTACACACACCTGCCATCTCATCTCAACTATATTTTCTGGTAAGATCTAACACTTCCGTTCTTAGAATGCATTCTCAATGTTCAATGATTTTGTTAAAAAAATATATTGTTTGGTTTTGGAAATTTTACTTGCTTTAAAATGAAGTACCCCTTACACTTGCTTGGTTATGCATCTTCTTAATTTCCCTCCAAGCCCTGATGCCCTTTCGGAAATATTTTCTGACCGCACAACATCATAGTGAAAATGCCACTGAAGTCTATTTACATGAACCACAAACCCTGAAATGAATTGGACGTGTTCCTAATGTAGGAAGAGAGTGCTTCCTGGCATTTGATTAGAAAGATGAAATCAAATTAGCCTGGATAAGTCAACTGTTACAAGGACTGGAAACTGCTAAATGAAACTCCAATGTGAGTTACGAATGGTATTATGCCTACTTGGAAATGAATATGGTTATTAAGGGGTTCAGTGGCTGTAAGACTGATTTCAATATTTTAATTCAGTGGAGAAGAAAATGAAGTAAAAACCTCTTCGATTATTTTTGTAGCTGATAACGCTTAAAGTAAAAATAGAAAAACTCTATGGTGAGAGAACACATAAATGAGTAAGTAGTAGTTAAAATAGGAAATAGAAAGCAAACGGCAACTCGAAACATTAAGCCTGAACTTTTGAAATGTCAGCAAAAGCAAAGATGGAAACTAACACACATTCAGGAAAAAGTCCCCGTGGCTAGAAGCCACAATGAAGTACAATGCAAAGCGGCTGCCAATTTACAGTACAATATGCTATCTAGGAAAAAGAGGGATCACTCTTCAAGACCTCTGATGCTCACATACAGATTCATGGATGAGAGAAATCAGAATCCACTTACATAGATACTGGAAAACAGTGTAAATCTTATTTTAGAGGCACCTGGGTGGCTCAGTTGGTTAAGCTCGGAGCTTTGGCTCAGGTCATGATCCCAGGAGCCTGGGATTGAGCCCAGCCTAGGGCTTCCTGCTCAGCAGGGAGTCTGCTTCTCTCTCTGCCTGCCATTTCCCCCCCTGCTTGTCCTCCCTCTCCCTGTTTGTCTCTCTCTCAAATGAATAAAATCTTTTTAAAAACTTAAAAATCTTATTTTAGCAATTTTTATATTTATGAAAAACTCTCAAACATTTAATAGCAGTTGTCAAGGAAAACAAACTGCAACATTTAACAGCTGCCCAAGACTCCAGAGCCTGCTGCCCTTAACCAAATGCCAGGGCACAGAGCTGCTGAGATGATAGGACTCAGTGGTGGAGAATATGGGCTCTGGTTCGGGGCTCCTTGGGTTTGAAACCCAGCTCCATTATCCATCGGTTGTGCATAATCTCGGTGATCCTAAATTTATTCTTAAGCAAATGGACTAATGGTGAGATCTAGCTCCTGGTGTTCTTGGGAAGATTAAATGATTAAAATATTTTGAAGCACTTAGAACCACTCTTGGAATATTCTAGATATTATCTGTCTTTTCTTAACATGGAAAAGAAAAACTCTCATACAAAGCGAACTACTACCGTGTTAGTAAAACTACATACTCTGGTCAATGAGCCTGTCGATAGAGAGGAATAGAATTTCTAAGGTCCCTTGCACTCTTCAGTGTTATACACCTATGCTTGTTATAGAAAGAAATTTCTAGAATACAGGGAATAGTTAAGTCTGCTTTCTTAATATTTGGACATTTGGATACTGATATTCTGATTCCACGAAATACTGACACATTTCAGGATTCTGAAGGGTAAACTATTGACCATTCCTTTTTCCTTAACGCCCCTCCAAAATGTCTGAAAGACCGTTATCCCCATCCTTGAACTTCAAATGTTTGCTCAGAATATACGTGACTCCTCAACGTGCATTTGTTCGCTTCTGTCCCTGGTGCGAGGATCATTTTTTATCTGAGTCATGAAAGATTCAGTCAGGTATAGGTATGTACTCTCTAGCTCTGTTTCCAACCTCGATGTGTCACCTAATCCCCATATGGTGATTCCACTCTAATAAATCATTCCCACCTTGTACCCACGTGCTGCCACACTGGCCCTCACCACCACTTTCACACTTAGCAAGCACCTCCAATGTGCCAGGCACCGGTTTTAAGTATTGTACAACTATTAACCCTTCCAATCCTACAACAACCCTTTGGATAGAAATTCTTAGTACCCTCATTCTGCAGAAGAGGAAACTCAGGAACAGAGAAGGTAACTAATTTCCCAGTTTCCCATAGCTGTTAAGTCATAGAACTGGGATTCAAATTCAGGGAGTCTGTCTGTAGGGTCCAGGCTCTCAACCCCTCCCCTATACTGGCTCAGTATTTAAGATCCAGAACCCCGGTCCGTGTCCCTAACTCAGTCTTCTATTTTCAAATCTTACATTAATACTTAGAGTGCTTCACAGTTTAAAGTTATTTCACCTCCATGATCCCATTTGTTCCCTGTGACTGCTGTGTGAGATGAGTAAGAGGACATGGAGGCTCATAGAGAGAGAAAATGTATAGGAGGCACTCGATGTTAAAATCAGAACTTAAATCTGGATCTTTGGCTATAAAAGTCTGTGTTCTTTCCATCACACTCATAATTCTGTCCCCAGGGCTTGGGAAAACAAAATATGCATGAGGTTTCACTTTCTGGTAGAGGTGGGGTCTGACTCAGACCCTGAGTTCTAGATGGTTCTGCAACTGAGGGAGGAGAGAATGAGAAAATAAAGTATAAAAGGAAAAAAAATTACAGAAAAGACACAGGGGAGAGGGTAGATTCTAGACATACTGTCATAAAAAGAATGCTAGGACTTGGAAATGGTTTGGGTATTGAAAGCAAAGGAAAAGTCAGAAGCAAAAAGTGACTCCAAGTTTTTAACCGTGAGAAGCCAGGAGAACATTGATGCCATTAGCAAAAACATGGATGAAAGAGGAGAACATAAAAGACATAAAAGACAGTGGGTTTGGCTACAACTGTGATAAATATTGGGCGACAGCTGGACCTAGAAGTGGGAACACACATAATAGATGGAAAAACCTGGAAATGGAGATCTTAGAGGCATGATTGAAAATGATATTTTTAACTATGGTATTTAAAACTATGGGTTGCTGAGACATCACAGGCGAGGAAAAATAAGTAATAGATTATGGGCCAAATAATAAGCCTTTGGGGGAGTGAAGAAGTAGGGAAGAGAAGGAGACAAAAGGGAAAGTGGTTAAAAAGTAGTTCAAGAGATAACATAGAGTCACAGATAAGAAGAAAGGGAGACTTCAAGAGGTAGGAAGTGATCGTGAATGTGACAATGAGCAAAGTAGTCAAACAGAGTGAAGATTTGGAAAAGTATCCTTCACAGCACTTACCATAACTGAAATGAATTATTTGGGGAAATTTACATCTTTCCTAAGTAAATTAGAGGCACTTAAAGGCACAGAGTGCCACATACTGTAACTTCACTTGGTAGCAGCGTGTGATATGTAGCTGTCACCAAATACGTAACAAATGGATCAGTGAATGAAAGAATGGCATTATATCTCCTAACAGCAACCCCCAAGTGACCCTTGGAAGTAGGATAGCAATCAAGTGATGAAAGTAGATGTCATATCACAGGGAAACTGAAAGAAAGTGGGGTTTTAAAAGGGAGAAAATGGGTAGTAAGGCAAGAAGGGGCAGATGTTAGCAAGCACCTCTTAGAGATGTGTTTTGCTGAAAGGGGAGAGCAACTGATCGAGAAAACTTATCCTAGAACACTGTGTATTTAACAGATTTTGTACCTCTAAGATGTCTGCCTGACTTCTAGAGGCTCTTCCAGAACTCAAGGTAGCCATTCGAGTCACCAGCTCTACAAGTGATGGAACAAGACCACCTCTTTTATGACCTCTGTACTCAGGAGAATTAGGAGTCTATGGGCTGGGCGTGATGGAAGACGTGGCAAAAGCACGGTGAGCAGACGTCAGAGGAAACAATGACACTACCCACGGAGAGACAGAGCTGGGAACAGCACCAAGGTGGCGAGAAGTCACAGAATCCTGTGAAATTATCCCAAAGTGGGAAAGTACGCATCAGGGTGAATGCGTGAGAGTGAGAGCATGTATACAAGCAGAATATGGGATGTACGAAAACACAGTTTTGAAGAATTCTAAAGAGAAACTATCGAAGATGATGAGCTAAATTTTTGCACATGTTGGCTGAACAGTCATAACATACACCATTGGGTAACAGAGCTCAGTGAGGTAAAACAAACGGCTCATTTCACACACAAAGTTGCATTTCCTTAACATACCAAATGAGTAGAAGAAAGTAGTTTCAGCAAATATACTAAATGGTCTCCAGGACGCAAAGAGGTAGAAACATTATTTTATCCCCTAAACTTATTAGAAGACAGTATCAAACAAGAATAAACAGAACAACAACACAAAGCTAATTCCCAAACTCAGGCTGGCAGAGAATTTCAGAAAATCATAAGCACATGGAATCAATATGATTTGGCAACAAAAAGACATTTTCTTGTAGTCTCCCTTATCTATTTTCCCAGTGTTAGCTGTCCATATGTGCGTGTGTGTGCGCACGTGCGCGCGCACGGCCTCAGGGATGTTTAAGGATTTTACCCAAGTCCAATGTCTTCATGCACTTAAGTTGTGGGGTATAAATTATAACAGTCTTGTGCTTAAGCTGTTGCCTAAACAACATATAAGCAACTTATTACAAAGCAAAAAAAACAAAAACAAAAACAAACCCCAAACCCTAAACACTAACTTCCTGCGCTTAAAAGACATCTTAAAGAGGCTAAGATTTAAGGTATATTTTTAAACACATTATCATATACGAGTAATGTTTGCTACTCACAATTCTGAATGCTGGAAATATGTAACTCCTTTTTCTCCAAGAACAGAGTTTGATACATTATGCTGCAAAATGTATTTCTCCTTTAAATGAGGAAGATCACATTGCTAATTAAAACAATCCACATTAAAGAGCAATTTTCAAAAAATGTGATGGCTCTTTCTAGAGTATATTCATATTCAGTCAGTATCTCGTCTCCTTGTGGTGTTAAAAACATCACATTCATGTTGAAATTATTCCAGGGATTTCAGGCTTTGGCAATCTTACTACTCAATTTATAACCACAGTGGATATTTACCCCTTTCAAGAGCAGAACTGTTATTCAACAATGCTAAATAAAACATGTGAGTTTTCCAGCAAATGAAACAAACTCAGAACAAAAGGACTGCTATCTCATACAGAGAGATGTGAGAGGTTTTTGCCAAAAGGACAGTACTTTTGCTGTGAACCTGATTTGTTTATGTCAGGAGGATAAATACTTGCTCGTGGAGGCACTCATTTTTTTCAGTAGGATCTAATGCAGTGTTTCAATCTATAGATTAAAGTAAGTGCTAATAACAAGAAGATACTTTGATTTTCTTCCTCAAGCCATCAAACTCACGTAGTAGCCCAACAGCCGAAATGTCCCTTCTGTATATATCCATCTCTCTTTCCCCTCATGGTAAGATCTCATATCAAATGGTGGAAGGAGTCATTCATTTCCTGATAAGCAAATTCCAAAGCCCTACCACGGAAAAATACAAAAACCTAGAAAGCAGATATCACGCTGAAGACCCCTAAACACGTTATTCTTACCTCAATCTGATGTTAGAACATTTTGTAAACTCACTTTTCTTTCAGACACACCAACGGTAGAACGCTGGTCTACTTGACCCTCGAGCAGTGCTAGGCGCAGGAACCTGAAAAACCAGCCTCTCATGTTCCCACAATCTATTTACACACCAAACACACCCAGGAGCACAGAGTGGTGTTTACCTGCGGTGGACAGCTAGTCCAAGAAGCAAGCAGTACGTCCACTTTCAAAAGGGAATGTCTCTGTTGATCAGCAGGGGAAAGGTGAGAGTTGTTTCTTCCTCTCAAGCACATTTGGGAAGGTTTTTGAAATGAGATACTTTTTAAATTAATGTTTCAAAAGGGATTCATTCTTTCGATATTCTGTTCCTTTTGATATTCTAGTCAGAAACGATCTGAGAAAAACATACACTTACACATTAAGTCCCAGGTGCAATTCCAAGTGCTTTACGTCTATTGTTTCCCAGAAGTTCCAAAACTTATTAAGTATGAACTGTTACTACCACCATATTACAGATGGGCATACTAGGTATTTTGCCCACAGTTACCCAATTAGTAAATGGTAGAGCCAGAAGTTACATTCAGGCACTCCAGCACCACAGTCCGTGAGTCTAACCGTGACACCACAGTATATATGTATGATTTTTTTTTTTTAGATTTTATTTATTTTATTTGCAGACAGAGATCACAAGCAGGCAGAGAGGCAGGCAGAGAGAGAGGGAAGAGGAAGCAGTCTCCCTGCTAAGCAGAGAGCCCGACGCGGGGCTTGATCCCAGGACCCTGGGACCATGACCCGAGCCAAAGGCAGAGGCTTCAACCCACTGAGCCACCCAGGCGCCCCTATATGTATGATTTTTATTTTCATTTTTTGTAGGTATGATTTTTATTTTTTATTTTTTTAAAGACTATTTATTTGACCGACAGAGATCACAAGTAAGCACAGAGAGGAGGAAGGAGGCTCCCCGCTGAGCAGTGAGCAGAGAGCCCAATGTGGGACTCGATCCCAGGACCCTACGATCATGACCTGAGCTGAAGGCAGAGGCTTTAACCCACTGAGCCACCCAGGCACCCCCAGTAGGTATGATTTTTAAAAGATAACTGTGATAGAATGTGGCTGCTCAGCTGAACACTGGAAAATGAGTGAAATTTTCTTAATGCTTGTACTATACTACATCTTAAGTTGGAGCCAGGAAAAATTCTGGAAGATTATTTCCCCAACATAATTATTCATTTATACACTCAGACCAGGCTTCTTTTTAGTTACAGTGGCCCTTCAGGGTCCCAGGAAATTGAGCAGAAGATGGGTCTAATTTTAAGTACCAAGAGAGTCATTACTTCTTATGTTCAAAGAGTCATGCAGGAAAAGCCAATACCTCTTTTTACAAAAGTCTCAAGGATATCTTTTTGGGTTTGTTTTTTGTTTTAGGTTTTTGCTTTTTTTTTTTTTTTTTTTTTGATCAGATAATTCCTATCAATCTGTCTTCAAGTTCACAGACTCTATTTTCAGCCACCTCCACGCTGATGTTGAGCCCTGGTAGTGTGTTTTTATTTTGGTTATTATAATTTTTAGTTCTAAAGGGTTTTTTGCATTTAAAAAGAATTTTAATAGGCAAGTAAGACAAACAGCAGGCAGATGTGCAGAAGCTGACGTAGCTGTATCCAGGGTATAAAAACTGGGAAGCAGTTTGGAGGAAACTGCTATGGAAAAGTGAGTCATTCCAATTCCCAGTTGGGTTCTAAAGCTTTTATTTGGTTTTTTATAGTTTTCATTTACCTGCTGAAATTCCTTGTCTATTCATTCATTAAGTTTATGTTCTTTTATTCTTTGAACATATTCTCCTTTAGTTCTTTGACCACAGAATAATTCCTTTAAAATCACCATCTAAAAAGTCCAACAACTGGGCATCTGGCTTCTTTTTTTTTCTTGACTATAGGCCATATTTTGCCGTTTCTTTGCATGTTGAATAATTTTTACTGTACACTGGACAGTGTGGATATGTATGGGGCTTCTGGGTTTTGCTATCTTCCTCTGAAGAGTACTGATTTTTGTTCTAGTAGGTAGTTTGGGAAGTTTGATTTTATGCTTTATTAAGGTAGATATATAGAAAACCTAAGGTCTTCCCCACCCAATTAATTTTACTGTAGAAGACTCCAAATTCGATCTCCTCTCCTTATCTTATAAGGGTAGGGTCTTACAATTTTTAAGGGTGGATCTATTATAGGTTTTAGTTTAGGGTATGGTCTTAACTACTAAGGTTTCTGGTGTTTCAGCTGGATGCCCAGGATATTAGTGAGGTATTTTCAAGGTCTCTCCACTCTTATGGCTTAGAACTCCAACATCCCCCAGCATGGGTCAACTGGTAATACCTCTGTCCTTTCTCAAATCTGTACCCTCTGGGCAGTCTTAGGTAGTCCACCCCTATGAACATACACCCAGTTCTGAGCCAGAAATTCTTAGAAATCCCCCAAATGGACTTATGAAGACCTTCCTTTATATAGCTCTTTCTTCTATGATGCCTTGTCTTGAAAATTCCAGCTTCTTCAAATTGACTAAACTCGGATTCCTACCTTCTTAGCCCAGCAGCGTCACTGTTGTTCTGTCTGAAATCGAGCAAAACTGGAAGAATGGTTGAGCTACCTTGTGGGTTTCCTTTCTCTATGGGATTACAGCACTGTGCTGCCTGTTGTACAATGCCCCCCAAACAGTGAGATTCTATATTTTGTCCAGTTTTATGGTCATTTATGGCAGAAGGGCTAGTATGGTACCAATTACTCCATCAGAAATGAAAGTGTCCCAAGGGTTTCATTTTACCAAATTTAAGTGTTATGAAAAACCTATTTGCTGTTCAGTCTTACAAGTCTTGCACAATTTTAACCCATCTCAAAACATAATCATATGAATCACGGAAAAGGAAGTAGTGGGGGACAACTTCAGTGGAGATGGGATAAGTTAGCTAGCTGCTGTATCCTTTATCTTCACCTAATGTCTTAGTTTGGGTTCCCTTAGGAGCAGACGCTGATGTGAGTGGTTATAAGCTTATTCGGGAGGTGCGTTAGTTTCCTTTGGCTTCTGTAACAAATTACCACAATCTTGGTGGCTTAAACCAGCATGCATTTATTATCTTATGGTTCTAGAGGTCAGAAGTTTGAAATCACTTTCACCGGGCTAAGCTCTGGGTGTTGACTGGGTCACACTCTCTCCAGCATCTCTAGGGGAGAATTTGTTCATCTTTTCCAACACCTAAGGATGCATTCCTTGTCTGTGGTCCCTTCCACCAGCTCCAAAGTCAAAAGCCTAGCATCTTGCGTCAGTGGTCACCATGCCTTCTTCTTCTGTACTGAATCCCCCTCTAGCTTCCTCTCATAAGGACACTTGTGATTGCATTTAGGGCCCATCCATATAATCCAAGATATTCTCCCCATCTCAAAATTCTTTACTTCATCATATTTATAAAATCTCTTTTGCCATATAAAGTAACTTTCATGAGTTTATGGATTAACACTTGGATATCCAGCCTACCAAATTCTACCCCCTGGCCCCGGGAGATGCATGTCCATTCCACGTTCAGAATATCCTATCAACCCCCAAATCTCAACCCATTAGAGTACCAACTTCAAGTCTAAAATCTTATTACCTAAATCAGGTGTGGGTGAGATTCTGGAGAGCAATCTATCTTGGGGCAAAATTCCTCTCCATTTGTGGACTTGTGAAACTAAAAAAATTATTTATCTTCAAAATACAGTGGTGGACAGGCATAGAAGAATAGTTACATGAATTCTGTTTTAACTAGGGAGAACTAAGAAAGAAAAGTCACCATCTCCAAGAAATTTCTCAATCCAACCAGCAAGATCCATTAGGTTTGAAGGCCTGAAAATAGTCATCTGTGGTTTAAAGCTGTGCCTTGGCCTATGGCTCAACCCTTTGGGACAGGGCTTCCATCCTAGGACATGTGACTCTAAACTCCAGGTAATATTACAGAACAGTATTCTTGTGTCTGTTCTTTCTACTTCTTTTTTTTATAATTTTATTTTTTTTATAAACATATAATGTATTATTAGCCCCAGGGGTACAGGTCTGTGAATTGCCAGGTTTACAGACTTCACATAGAACTCACACTTCACATACAGCACTCACCATAACACATACCCTCTCCAATGTCTATAACCCCACCACCCTCTCCCTACCCCCCTCTCCTTGGCAACCCTCAGTTTGTTTTGTGAGATTAAGAGTCTCTTATGGTTTGTCTCCCTGCCGATCCCATCTTGTTTCATTTATTCTTTTCCTACCCCCCAAATCCCCCACGTTGCGTCTCTACTTCCTCATATCATATGGGAGATCACATGAAAGTTGCCTTTCTCCGAATGACTTATTTCACTAAGCATAATACCCTCTAGTTCCATCCACATCATCGCAAATGGCAAGATTTCATTTCTTTTGATGGCTGCATAATATCCCATTGTATATATATATACCACATCTTCTTTATCCATTCACCTGTTGATGGACATCTAGGTTCTTTGTTCTTTCTATTTCTTTTTAAATGGGTATAATGTCTCTTGAGTCTCTCATGAGGTAACAAAAACCTTTTAACACGTTCATTTCATATCTGTATGGACATCATGATTTTTTTTTTAAATTTATTTGACAGAGATCACAGGTAGGCAGAAAGGCAGGCAGAGAGAGAGGAAGGAAAACAGGCTCCTTGCTGAGCAGAGAGCCCGATGCGGGGCTCGATCCCAGGACCCTGGGATCATGACCTGAGCCGAAAGCAGAGGCTTTAACCCACTGAGCCACCCAGGCGCCCCAGGACATCATGATTTTATCTTGTTCTGAAAATTATCTTCTAATCATCTTAGAGGTCAAAGAGAAATTCCCAATACATTCACCTACCAGAGCTAGTTAAAGTTCACTGCCAGAGAAGGGTGTCTCATGCAGAGTTTAAGCCTAGGCATGTCTTTTCTTGGTGGTTCAGGTGAATCCAAAGCACCAATGCAACAAATGCTGACATCTGTTTCTTTAGCTTTCATTTTCTGATCCACTCTCTCAGTTATTTTATTTTGGATACATTATAACCCAGAAAGTATTGCTTTTCTAAGGTAAAATGGCTTTTTGTTCCAGAATTGGAATGAGGATGAGGATGCTCAAAGACAAAAGAGAGCACGGACAGAAAGCTGCAGAGAAGTCACAAAAAGAGAATTTCCAAAGGAACACAAATTTGTGCAAAATATTTCCAAACTGGACTCAATTTTCACAAGTTTATAAGATTTTCAAAATGAAGTTGTAGCTAAGTTAATACCAAACAGTATATTGAATATTAACTCAATCTGAGAATTTGATTTGCTTTCAGGAAGACAGACCAAGTTGTGTTAAGAGTATGGATCTGCTCTTACTAAGAGATTGCAAAAGGTGACTCCTTAGCTGTATGGAGTTTCCTATGACGGCTCCAACAAATTACTAAAACCGTGATGGCCTTAAAAACACATACGTTCATTGGGGAGGGTATGTGATATGGTGAGTGCTGTGAAGTGTGTAAGCCTAACAATTCATAAATTGTGCCCCTGGGGCAAATAATACATTATATGTTAATAAAAATAATTTTTAAAAAACAATAAACGAAAACCACACATACATGTATTTGCTTACCATTCAGGAAGTCAGAAGTTCAAAATTGGTTTCTCTGAACTACCTTCTTTGTAATCTGCCCCCCAAACCAGAGATTTTATACTTCAAAAGAAAAACTTTCTACCATTTGCTCTGACTTCATCATGACCCTAATTATTCTTTTTAAAATAAAAGAAATAAAAGAAGTTACATAACTTCTGAATGGTCATTACTTTGCCACTTAAGAAACAGGTAGCCAAGCTACAACCATTTGCGTTCTGAAGCTTCCATAATCTGATCTTAAGTGCTCAAATATTCTGGCAATTTTATTTTTTCCTTCCCCACAATGAATCCTAAATGAAAAATGAAATAAATTCATACTTCAAAGGATATTTTGCACTGAAAACTCCCTTTGAGATTTCCCAGAAGGCCCTGAAAGTCAGAAAATTTTGTCACCTTGTAAAAAGAGAGGTGATAGAATTATGAGGTTTATTTGATATACTACTGTTTATGAATTGCATGGGAAAATTCTCAAAAGAGGTTATCAACTTCCTCTAGGTTAAATCTGAATAGGGATAACATTATCAACATAAATATTTTAGAAACCATAGCATATATAGGAAATTCCTAGAGATTTGTCGGTATTCTCGCTGTCCATTGTTTCTACTTACTGACATCCTGGTGGTACTTCCCCTGATGATATTAAGGCATCAATACTATGGTGTTATCAGTGTAATTTCAGTTATTTTAAAATATTTGATTGCAATCTTACTATTTTAATTTGCAACCAGCATCTTCTAGGCCAGTGCTTTCAAATGGAGGATGTATATAAAACTTATCCCTAGAGATTTTATTAAAATACAGATGTTCAGAGCCCACTCCAGACTTTTTCCAAAATAGTCTTAATTAGGTTGGTAGGCCTTTTGTCCAAAACTCATCTCTTTTGAGATGACTTTATTATCTTCTTTTGCATACCATGGGGGGGAGTAATTTCACCTTCATTTGCATTATTCTTATGCCTCCCACAAAAGTTTTCACTTGTGAAAATTATCAGTAATAAGTTAACCACAGCCATAACTATCTGTCTCCTCTGGATTGTTTTTTGTTTAACTCTGGTGGTTCCGCCAAGGCCATACAATCAGCTACGTGACAGAGACCTTGTTTTCAACAAAGAAGGACTGTCTGAGAATCCCCAGGAAGAGATCAGATATTCCCAAGAATAGGCCCTTGAGTACAGGCTGATGTACAGTATGTGTCAAGAAAGGTTTCTTCTGATGTCATCACATAATGACCTTTAAGATGAGGTCAGGGGCACCTGTGCAGTTCAGTGGGTTAATAAGCCTCTGCCTTAGGCTCAGGTCAGGATCCCAGAGTCCTGTGATCGAGCCCCACATCGGGCTCTCTGCTCCACGGGGAGCCTACTACCCTCCTCTCTCTCTGCCTGCCTCTGCCTACTTGTGAGCTCTGTCTGTCAAATAAATAAATAAAATCTTTAAAAAAAAAAAAAAAGACAAGGTCAGTGGACTGACTCAGAATTCTGAGAACAAGTTAACTGAGAAGCAGAAGTGTTCTTGAAGTTGCTCAACATAAGACAGAAGGAACAAGACCTGTGTTTGCAAACTACAAAGATAAAACACTAATGATGTTGATTTGATGTTGATATGAAGGCTAATTGAATTTAAATAAAAACAAAGAATGAAATCAGTCTTTTTATCCTAACCTATCAGATTTCTCAAATAAAATACAACTAAGTTGATAATGCTTCCCTAGATCTCAGAGACACTAAGAGTTTAGCTTCTTTTTCCCAGAGGAGAACATGAAACACTTCCTATCTCAAGGCCTGTTTCTCAGGATATCAGAAAGAACCTCAACAGGTAGGAGAGACACATTCTCCTTCTCACTGTGATGTTGGGAGAGCTGATTACCATGCTGGGGCCAAACCGGCCTATGAAATAAAATGGAGGCTCTAAAAAAAGCCCTGTCCCCTGTGCCCCACTTATTGTTAGTACAGAATTTTTCTTTGGAAAAGTTCACAGACTGATAATTGGACTTATCCCTCAAGGAGACCTTCAAAGAAATTTGGTCCAACCTCTGCACTTTATGGCTATGGAGGATGATGTGTCCCCAAGGAAACTACCAGAACCTAGTAAACCTCCACCTCCACTTGCTGGAGAGAGGCTTGCTCACCAACTCACATGAAGAGGAGAGAGAGAGCTGAACATGCCAAAGGCTAGGAGGGCTTCATGGCTCTCCATAACAAATGACCAAGGAGCGAGAGAAGTTCACACAGGTGGCCAAGGCCTACCAAGACCACTGAGGACCAAACAGAAGGAGAGGATGCTGACAAGAAAGAAAGCTCCTAGAGAGGCCACAGCTGCCTGTGGTAGCTCCTTGAGCCCCCTCAGAAGACTCTTACTAAAATAGAGAGTAATGAAGTCTAGAAAATAATATCATGGGGTGGACCTTGACGGTGTTTCTGTAAATACTGGGTTGAAGGGGCAGTATGTGTCAAGAAAGGTTTCTTGGATTTATAAAAACACATATTCTAACATGCTGTAAGTACAACCTTCATACTATTTTTCTCGGAATACTTCTGTGAATGTGCTAAAAGCCAAACCGGTCTTTCTGCTTACACAAGCAGAGGAAGGAGGCAGATGGAGGGCAGGTCACCAGGCAGAGGAGAGCAGAGAGGAAACGTGACTGAGGCCTGTCTGGTTCCCGGGTGTGTGCTTCTGGCTTCTTCCTCTCCGTGGCACTCTCCTGTCTCTCCACAGGTGGCAGCAGGCTGTGCTTCCACATCAGAGGCCCAGGCACCCCGCCATCACGGGAGAGCCAGGCCCAGGGGCGCTTGGGAAACACCCTAAGCCTCTGGTCTACAGGGAGGGAGAGACAGGCAGCTACTCATTAAGGACACACTCGGTGCCGGTGCCGGTGCCGGGCACGGCGCTCTGCCACAGCTTCCAGGCACACATTAACTTAATCTTTGCGAAAATCCAAAGATGGAGGAACTCTTATTGTCCCCGTTTTACACATGAGGACAGTGCTGCTCAGAGAGAAGAGGGGACTGTCCCAGATCACATGGCCACAAAATGGTGAACGGGGATGGCCAACCTAGCTCCTCTGATCCCACTGTTGAAGCCGCCAAGATGACCTCCGAGCAGCCCTCTATGACAGGCCGGGGGTGACAGAGGGGGGCTCTTGAGCAGATGATGAACAAGAGAAAATGACAGATGCCGACAGTCACAGGAAGGGGACAAACTGCCAGAACACTCGATGTGACAACTGTATTTTAACCTAAAACAGCACAAGAGTGTTTATAAGAATCGTCCGTACTTGTGAGTTCACCATTTGGGAGGAAATTTACACAGAACACACTCACACCTCTCCAAACAGGCATCCAGCCACTGAGAACTCTAGGTTGCCATCAAAATATGATCATACACAGGCTAGGTGTTTCAGCTGAGAATGAGACTAACAAATGTGTTTGTAAATGGAATACATTTACAAATAATCTGTCAAGGGGCCCCTGGGTGGCTCAGTCAGTTAAGCATCCAACTCTTGATTGTGACTCAGGTCATAATCTCAGGGTTGTGAGACAGAGCCCCGAGTCAGGCTCTGCAATGTGTGTGGAAACTGCTTAAGATTCTCTCTCCCCCTTCTCCCTCAGCCCCTCCCCCTCCCTTCTCAAAGAAATACATGGATAAAATATAAATCTATTAATAACCATTAAGAACTTCTGGAACTGCATGTCTTCGGCCAGATAATACCTTTGATGCTACTGTTTACCAGTGTCCACAAGAGAGGAAAGAAGGATTTACTTCACAGAGCATCACAGCACTAATAATCCGTGTCTCAAGTCCTTTTTTGGAATGAGGTCGGGTCTAAACGAATGAAATCAACCTGAGCATGGCTCCTTTCCATATGCCTCTTCTCGGTTTCCCGTCGCTCCTCCATCTTCATGGAAAGCCCCTGTCCCATTAGGTTCACACCAACTGCTACGCCACCCTCTCCACCCACCCCCACCGCCATCTCCTCCTGACTTCCACACATTCCCCCCATCATGAAGAAAGCCTTCAGCCCCACCCCGGTTACCATCATCGTTCTGGGAATTCAACACACCTGGGAGCACCCCCCACCCACAGCCATCCTCCTGGGAGGCGTTGACTTGCTCAGAGGCAGGGAGGCGGTCTTTCCCCTGCAGCCACCTACTCCCTCCACGGCCACGCACCACCCCCGCCTGCAAACACTG
Source organism: Mustela nivalis (assembly GCF_964662115.1). NCBI lineage: Eukaryota > Metazoa > Chordata > Mammalia > Carnivora > Mustelidae > Mustela > Mustela nivalis. The sequence goes on from NC_139040.1 coordinate 100,672,695, forward strand.
TCCCCAGTAAACTGCTCCTGAAATACCCAACTCCAGCATCCCACACTGACCGCCCTTCCACCCTCCACTCCCCGTGGGAGATCTCCTGCCCCACCACCGGCCCCTCCGGCCATGGCCACTCCCCGTGCTGTCCCCGGAGAAACCGCTCCCTGAAATGCTGGACTCCACAGCTTCCCACACCGACCGCCCCGTCCACCCTCCACTCCCCACGGGAGATCGCCTCCTGAACGTCCCACAGACACCGCCCACTCAGCAGCACAGAAGCAGACACCAGTCAAAAAATTGCACTGGATCGTAAGTCCTTTAATGGTTTATGCTGACAGGAGAGCAGGCCTCCCTCGTCTATGCGGGGGCCGGGGACTAGATGAGGTTGTTGGCTCTGGGACCCAGGCCGCCGCACTTTCTGGGCTGGGGCACCCCCTCCACCTGAGGGCAGGCGCTGTCCTCAAAGAGGCGGCTCAGGTGCTGGTGGCTGCCCAGGGCCCTCTGCACGTGTTCTGGGGTGATGCGGATCTTGTTGTTGTTGCGAGCCTCCTGGCCCGCCAGCTCGAGGATGTTGGCCGTCAGGTACTCGAGAACGCCCGTGAGGAAGATCGGTGTAGATGAGCTCAGGCGCTGAGCATAGCGACCCTGTCTCAGGAGGCGGTCCACGCGGCTAACCGGGAATTGGAGCTCAGCTCTCATGGAGCGGGACAGACTGTGCCTCCTATGTCTAGGATAGTGCCAGGGGCTTCTTCTCCCAGGCATGATGGTAGCTGGGTTTGGCCCTGCCTGATGGTGCCAGGGGCCTGGGTCTGTCACGATACCAGTGCTCGCTCCTGCCCACTGTGCCCCTCACTGGCCCGGGAGCTGCCTTTAAGGCAACTTGGACATTGTGATGTCATTGATGACACGGGGCCTGATCAGGACCCGCCTAGAAACGTCTATGATGGAAACCTGGTCTCCGTGTTGATTGAACCCTCTGTATGAGGGAACATTTTCTAGGTGACTTTAATAGCCTAGCTTTAAAAAGGAAATGAATGTTCAATATAATCAGTGCCCTGTCTTTAGGATACTCCACTCCTGGTTACCGGATTCTAGCCTTGCATCATCTTTGAGCTCTCTTATAGCCCTTTGTAAATGGCTGGTAACCAACAGACATACAGAATGCTATCCAGTAGAGGTCCAAAATAAAACCACTTTTCCCCATGTACACATTTAAATATTTCTATATTCTTTGGATTCTCTTTTGAATTGGTTACAATATCTGCCAGTTCCTCATGAGTTAAAAAAATAAAAAACTAACGCATTTCCAGTTCATATCCGCATAAGGGTCATGATTTTACTCTGAAAATATCTCCTGGGGGCGGGTAGGTGGCTCAGTCTGCTCAGCATTCAACTCTGTTTTGGTTCAGGTCATGATCTGAGATCAAGCCCTGCGTCAGACTCCGTGAAGCCTGCGGAAGGTTCTCTCCCTCAGGTGCTCCCAACCCTGCTCAGTCATGCTCGCACGCTTTCTCTCTCTCAAAAATACCTGTTTTGAAGATCACACTGATATGCCCAGGGGGTTCACCTGTGAGAGCCAGGTACATATTCATAGACACAGAAGTGTACCTCGTTCTCAGCTGAGTGTTGCATTTCTTCTAGCTGAATCCAAAGTACAGATAGTACTTTGTTAATGTTATTTTTCTAATTTAAATTTTTAATAATGGCCATTTTCTTCTCTAACTTTGTGTTTTTCTTGCTGTTTAATTTTTTTTTTCAAAATCTGGATCAGTTCTGGTGGGTTTGTTCACAAGATCTTCAGAAAGAGCTCCTGGGCCCTTCAGAACCAAGTGATACATTGAAGCCATGAGACTTCAGTTTGTTCTCTGTGGAAAAGGCTGAATTTTCTTGGAGTGTGGGTCTGTTCTCCAGAGGAGGTGACAACATTACTCCTCACCTGTGTTAGTTTCCTATGGCTGTTGTAACGAACTGCCACAGACTTGGTGGCTTTAAACAATGCACATTTATTTTCTTCTAGGTCATACATTGAAATCCGCTTCACCAGGCTAACATCGAGACGTAGACAATGTTGCCTGACCTCTGAAAGATCTAGAGTAGAATCCATTTCCTTGCCTTCTCCTGCTTCTAGAGCTGAATTTCTTGAGTCACAGCTTCTTCTATCTTCAAAGCCAGCAGAGCTGTGCCTTGCTTCAGCTGTCACATGGCCTTTTGCTTTTGTATTCAAATTTCCCTCTACTTCCTTCTTAGAAGGGCGCTTTGATTTCTAGGGCCAGCCTCAGTTATCCAGGATAATCTTCCCACCTCACTGTCTTTAACTTACAACTACAAAGTCCCATTTGCAAGATAGAAAGGAACATGACCAGATTCCACTGAATAGGACCTGAGTATTTTAGAAAGCCCTATCTCACCTTCCCATTTTACTTTATATAAAATCTGCCCAAGAAGCAGAGATTCTGTACCTCGACAGAATATCCCTTTATTCTGACTTCAACATATCTTTGATTATTCTCTATAAAATAAAAGAGGGGTGCCTGGGTGGCTCAGTGGGTCAAGCCTCTGCCTTTGGGTCAGGTCATGATATCCAGTCCTGGAACTGAGCCCCTCATCACGCTCTCTGCTCAGAGAAACCTGGCTAGAGCTTCTAGCCTGTTGACCTACCTTACAGAATTAGGACTTGTCAGACCAGATAACTGCATGACCCAATCGTACTCTTTCTCACACACACACATATCCTATTGGTTCAGTTTTTTTTTTTCTGGAGAACTCTAATACACCAATGGGATTTTATTAAAATCCTCAAGTCTAGGACCTATACCATACATTTTTGGTTACATCATTACCCTTTATAGACACTGGGTCAAAAACTCTTGTCTTGTCATCTTCTTTCATGTGTGAAAAAAAAAAAAAGGTAATTCCACTTGTAGCTTCACTACTCTTGTGCCATCACAAATTTTTACTTACAAAAATTATCAGTAAGTTAATCTCAGCCATAAGTATCTGTCTCCTCCAGTTTGTCATCGGCTTTACACTGAGGCTTCTCTAAAGGCACTAGACCAGAGACTGTCTTCAACAAATAAGGATGGTCTCAGAACCCCATAAAAAAAAAGATAGTAACTTCAAGATGCTTCCAGAATAAACTATTAAGCACAGGCTTCTGATGTCATCACATAATCACTCTTAAGACCCTGTCAGGAGACAGAGTGAGAATTTCGAGAACACCTTATTTGAGAAGGAGATGGGTTCATGGAATGGCTCTCACAATGTTCAGTGGGACAAGATTCGCAAGTGGAACAAAAGGAACCAGGATTCACCAAGCTCAAAGACCTGTAGCAGAAGATCAGTCCTCTGATCCCAACCTGTCTGGCCTTTTCCAAACAAAACAGAAGGGACAGTTTTAAGGAGTGAGTTGTTCCTTTCCTAGAAGTCCAAGAAACCTTAACAACCCTGTGTTGAAGAGATTAGCCTCTGTATCCCAGAGGAGAACATTAAACACTTTCTATCTTCAGGCTCATTTCTCAGAGTACAGTAGCAGCGGGGCCTCAGCGAAGTTACCAGAATGTGACTGTCATATTTGCTGTTCTACCCACTTGCCATGTGACGTTGGGAGAGTGGAGTATCATCTCTGGGCCTCAGTGGCCCCAGCTGTAACCTAGAGATGCTCAGAAAGAATCCCTGTCCTTTAACCCCATTTCTCCACTGTCAGTATGGACTTCTCTTAGGAAAAGCTCAGACTGGCAATTGTACGCCTTGAGTAGACCTTTGAAACAATTTAGTCTAACCTCCTCATCTGACAGCTGTGGAAGCTGATGTGCCCAACCCCCACCCCAAGTAAACCACACCTATGGGAGACCAGAATCAGACTTCCCTCCCTCTTCTGTCACTATTTTGTCCCAATATGTCATGAACACCCTCTCCTCCACGGTCAAGTTGGTCAACTGCTTTCATCCTACGTGGCAGAAGCCAAGATATCACACAACCACAGTATCTAACCTGCCTTCCTGCTGCACACTGATTTCCTTTAGTAAAGTTTGTTTAAACACATGAAGTTTGGAAGGATTTCCCCACAGTGATTCTGGAATACTAAATACATGACAGACCAATCTACTGTTTTCATGAAGGACTCTGAAGCAGAAACACTAAACAGAACAGCCAAATTCATGTCCTATTCATTGCCTTTCCCTAGATTCAAAACCACAGTCCTTAAAGAATAAGATAAAATAAAAATCATTCTGATAGTGCTATTCAAATGTGATTTGGGGCTGCTGTAGGCCATGAAAGTATCTGTTACCCATCAGCTACAGCAGGGTGGGAAATGGTCAGCATTCAGTAACCTTTAGAGCAGTCAGGTTTTGCCATAACATTGAAGTGAGTGGAGTCTTCTCGCTGAACAGAGTTTATACTAGTTCAGATGACGAACTCAAGTAGAGTCTAACGTGAATTCTTCTGTAGTCCTACTGAAACATGACTGCCTGTCAGCTCGCAGTGAATTTGAACAACAGAATATATTGGCCCCATAGCAAAGACAATTTTGACGAGCCCTGTGCTGTTCATATTTATTGAAAGAGAAAATTTCCTCCTTCAGAAAACTGTGGTTTTACAATTAAATTATGATGGGGATGATGAACTCAAGGAACTTTAAGAGCCAGATGAGTATTGTAAATGAGTGAACAGGGTCATATATGAGATCCGGCAAGGAAGGGTGAGTACTGGGACAAAACAGAGAGACCCAGTATGAATGGGACAGCAGCCAGTCAGTGTCACATGACATACACATATGTGCCCACACATTGTGATTTCACCAGAGGAGTCAGCAATGGAAGTTTTCAGGTTAAAAGTTCTTGATTTTTAAATGCTGGCAGCTGATTGATTTTCCTTTGAAAGAGTCATTATAGGCCTAATGATTCCATCTGCACACCTCCATTATGTCTGCGAGCAGTCACTTTTGTAATTTGTTCTTTAGGCAAATGATTTATTGATATTTATAGATAGTCTTCTCATTCTTGAATCTTATTTTGGGGCTCCAAAGGCTCTTTCCAAACAGTTAAGTGGTCTCCCTCTGACCACTTTCTGTAGGATCTGTCAGATTCAGGGACTAAGGAAGCCTGGGCCTTCAAACGCCACGATTCTTAAAAGTTGTTCTCAGTAAGAGGCCAGTCTAGTGTCCAGGCCTTGTGCTCAGGCCAATCCCAAGCCCACATGACCCTCCCTAAGGCCACCCAACCCTCCAGGTTCCCCTCAGCTTGGTTTCTGGGCTCATCTCTTCTCACACATTGTGTTTTCTGCTGTGGTAACGTGTCTGACCCCAGCCTGTCCCGATACTGCCTTGATCACAGACCTGGTTTGGCAGCCACATCCTTCCCAGACCATCCCCACTCACTCCAGCTTTCGCTCTCCACTCCCAACAGGGCACTAGCCATCAATGGTGTCCTCTCTCTAGGGTCCGAGCTAGAGTTAACCGTTCCTCACCATCCCCCACCTCCCACTTTTTGGAAATGCACAAAGGGCCTAAACTCAGGTGGCTCATTCTTTCCCAAGGGCAGTGATTGTCAGTCTCTGCCTGCCTTCCTCCCCCAGTGTAGGATTCCTGTGCCCATGTAGGAGGGGGACATAGTGGGGTGCTGCATTTACACCCATGCTCTACTGATCATGGCCTCCATGTTTCCTGGGAAACCCACAAGCACAGGAGAGGCATAGCTCTTAAAGGGACGGCGGCACTGCCCTGCCCAGTTCTCCCATGCCCTCGTGACTGCAGAGGGCTCGCCAACATAAAGTCACTAAGGCTCAAACTCCAAACTCTACCTTGGACATCAGATCGTCCGAGTGAGCCCAAGATGCCTGGCTCCCTACAGGTGTCACAGGGACCATTAGTTTCCACTACTGCACGGACCGTGAGGTGACCGCCTGACCACACGGGTCTGCTACACTGACATAACCTATGCACATACTCTCACATCTCTGGCCTTTAATGAATTAATTCCTCCTTAGCTGTGCCTTCTGGTAGAGGTCCCAGGAGACTTTTTTGTGCCAAAACAAGCCACTGCCATAAGCCAAAACCAACAGCTTCTAAAAATCAGCTGCGTAACCAACATACCAAGATCTTAGCATAACGACTGATTCCCTAGCATCACTCACCCTGGAGGCACTCCCTGTTGGCTGAAGGACACCAAATTCAAGAAACCATGCCCAGGGTGCAAAGATGCACCCCTTCAGGGATGGGGTGCTGATGCTGGTGCTATCCTGTGATCATCCTGGGAAGGAGATTCACCTGCAGCTGCTGGCAGAGGCCTGCTGGCTACTCGGATGAACAGAAGAGTAACCGTTGAACTTGGCTAAGGCTAGGAGGGCATCCTGGCTCTCCATAACATACCACAACTTTGTGGGGTGGACGTCTTGACGGTGAGGTTTCTGAAAATATGGGGCTGAGTGGCATTAGGGAGCAAGAAAAGTTCCTTGGATTTCTACAAGCACATACCCTGATGACCTCTAAACACAGCTGGGATGCTGTTACTGTCAGGACACTCCTGTGAAGTAGACAAAGGCAAAGCCAGCTCCACACTTTGACAGATGGTGGAAGGAGGCAGAGGGAGGGTGAGGAGGGAGACAGGCAGCTATTAAGAAATCTTTGAATTGCCTGTTTTAGGCCAGAGAGTAGTATGTATGTATGTATGTGTGTATGTATGCATGTATATATATATGTGTGTGTGTGTATATCCACTTAATTTACCAGTATCCACAAGAGAAGAAAGAAGTATATACTCTACAGAGCATCACAGCCTAAACTCAGTGTTTAGGTGTTTAGACACATCTGTGAGACAGAGCCCCGAGTCAGGCTCTGCAATGTGTGTGGAAACTGCTTAAGATTCTCTCTCCCCCTTCTCCCTCAGACCCTCCCCCTCCCTTCTTCTCAAAGAAATACATGGATAAAATAGAAATCTATTAATAACCATTAAGAACTTCTGGAACTGCATGTCTTCGGCCAGATAATACCTTTGATGCTACTGTTTACCAGTGTCCACAAGAGAGGAAAGAAGGATTTACTTCACAGAGCATCACAGCACTAATAATCCGTGTCTCAAGTCCTTTTTTGGAATGAGGCCGGGTCTAAACGAATGAAATCAACCTGAGCATGGCTCCTTTCCATATGCCTCTTCTCGGTTTCCCGTCGCTCCTCCATCTTCGTGGAAAGCCCCTGTCGCATTAGGTTCACACCAACTGCTACGCCACCCTCTCCACCCACCCCCACCACCATCTCCTCCTGACTTCCACAGCTTCCCCGATCACGAAGAAAGCCTTCAGCCCCTCCCTGGTTACCACCATTGTTCTGGGAATTCAACATGCCCAGGAGCCCTCCCACCCCCAGCCCCCACAGTCAATCTCCTGGCCTCCCAGGCGTGGACTTGCTCAGAGCCAGGGAGGAGATCTTTCCCCCGCAGCCACCTACTCCCTCCACGGCCACCCCCCCCCCCCGCAAACACTGTCCCCAGTAAACTGCTCCTGAAATACCCAACTCCAGCATCCCACACTGACCGCCCTTCCACCCTCCACTCCCTGTGGGAGATCTCCTGCCCCACCACCGGCCCCACCACCAGCCCCTCCGGCCATGGCCACTCCCCGTGCTGTCCACAGAGAAACCGCTCCCTGAAATGCTGGACTCCAGCTTCCCTCATCGACCGCCCCATCCACCCTCTACTCCCCACGGGAGATCGCCTCCTGGACGTCCCACAGATACCGCCCACTCAGGAGCACAGAAACAGACACCAGTCAGAAAAATTGTGCTGGATCTTAAGTCCTTTATTATCATTTACTGATGACAGAAGCCAGACTTCCTCAGCTATGAGAAGACTTGGCTTGGACTGAGGCTGTGAGGACTGCCACAAGTCTCCAGGAACTTAGGCTTTAGCCATTTCTTCTGGATCCAGGCATCTCATCGAACAGTGTGAAGGCTGTATCCTTCAAGTGTGGATGAGGGTCTCCACCGCTGTTCACTGCTCTCTCCACATCTTGTGGGGCGGTCACCATGTTGTTGTTGTTGGCCTCAGTGCCGACCAGGTCCAGGATGTAGTCAGTGAGGTAGTCAAGCATGGCAAGGAGGAAGTCAGTTGTGGATGAACTCAGGCGATGTGTGTATTGGTCCTCCTGCAGGAGGCGGTCCACGTAGCTCACAGGGAACCGGAGCTCAGTTGTTATAAGATGGGCTTGAGTCTGACGGGAGCTCCCATGGTTTTTCTTTCCTGACATGATGTTGGCTGGTTTGGGCTCCAATCAGCTCTACTTGATTGTTCAGCTGGACTAGGCCTCTCAAGACACCAGCAGTCACATCCGCCCACTATATCCCCATGCTCTGGCCCCTCATTGGTCAGGGAGATGCCTTTGTGACATCCTAGACTTTGAGATGTCATCAGTACCCATTGTGACCTTATCAGGCCTCAGCCCAGAAATGTCCATGACAGGAACTTGGTCACCCTAATGACTGGGCCCTGATTTTGAGAAAATGGCCATTTTCTGCTTGATTTTAACATTGTACAGATAAATACATATTTCAGTGGAAAGCTCTTCCCTGTCTTAGGACACCATTCCACATGATCTGATTCTAGCCTTCTAGGTCTTTGAGGTCTTTTACAATCCTTTGTTAGTTGCAGTTTTGTGATAAATATGTAAAATGTCTTGGCTAGTAGAGACCACATTGTTCCCCCCACCACATGATGGAATGAAACCAGTTTCGCCTCCATTTACACATTCGTTTAAATATTCTTGATTAATATCCCTGTATCCAATTCTTGGATTCTCTATGAACCAGTCAGAGCATCTTCCCATTCCCTCACTGATTAAACAATCTTTTAACACATTTATTTCATACCCATTTTAAGTGTCTTCATTTGACACTGTTTGAAAAATATCTCTTGATCATTTTGGAAGTCATAATGAGATGCACCATGGAGTTATCTATCAGCATCAGGTAAACATTGTTGAGAGAGAGAAGTTTACCTTGGGCTTAGTTTAATCCCAGTCATGACTTCTTGGCTGTCTTAGGTGACGCCAAAGCACTAAGAGATGTTTCCTCTCATTTTTCCCTCAGTTTTTAAAGATTTTATTTATGTATTTGAGAAAGAGAAACAGAAACAGAGCATGAGCAGGGAGAGGGGCCAAAGGGGAGGGAGAAGCAGACAACCCGCTGAGCACAGAGCCTCTTGCCAGGCTCAATCCCAGGACCTGGAGATCACAACCTGAGCCAAAGTCAGATACTTAACTGAGTGAGCCACCCAGGCACCCCATCATTCTTTTCTCATTTTATATTTTATATTTTATATTCCTCTCCACTGAGTGTGTGTTTCTGTCTTATTTTTGGTTCATTTACAGCTGATAACAGACTTTTCCAATCCAAAAGAGAGGAGAAGGAAACAAGGAGTCTCTGATCCAAGAGGGCCGATCAAGCAGGGACACCTACAGACATTGACATGTTTCAAGGTCTGGGAATAACTGTGGCTCCTCCCTCTGACCTTCGTCCTTAGCTCTGCCCTCTAGCCCCTGGGCTCTGTCCTCAAAATTATTCTCCCTTTGTTCTGAGTGCAACACATGTTTGCAGCTAAGTAGTTCTATTGGCTTCTTTTCCTCTGGGCAAATCGTGGGAGTTCCATGGCCGCCTTTCATCTACCCTCCCAGTTAAAGATGGCATTGTTTGTGCTGACTTAACATAATCAGAAATCGTGTAGTCACCCTGTACGTCATGGGGATTCAAGCCCATAGACAAGAGACGTGTTCATAGATTCCTGCCAGGAAAATGCCATCTCAGCTCCTTGCTTCTGTTGAGGTGGCTGAGGTTACCCATGCTTCACACCCCATGTCGCTTCAAAGAACCCTCTGTTTGAATACTTTGATCTGATCCCTCAGAGAAAAGATATATCTAGCTACAAGCTCGATTTTTATCTCCACAAGATGCTTTCTTAACAGCAAATCCTCTCATTTTACTGTGTTTTGCAATCTAGAAAGGCTGAGAATGGCTCCTGTCTTCAAGTCCTGGTTCTTTTTTGCTTAACAGCTGATCCCTCAATTTACTTTCCTCTAGCATTTTCCTCTAAGTAGCAAGAAGAAACAAGGACAGGCCTTCAAATCTGCTCAACCAAATCTTTGATTCACTATTCATGAGTTCTGCTTTCTGTGTAATTGTAGGACAAAATTCAGCCAAGATTTCTGCCACCATATAATAAGAATCCCCTCTTCTGGGGCGCCTGGGTGGCTCACTGCCTTCAGCTCAGGTCATGATCTCAGGGTCCTGGGATTGAGCCCCACATCGGGCTCTCTGCTCAACGGGGAGCCTGCTCCCCCCACCGCACCCCTTCTCTCTCTGCCTGCCTTTCTGTCTGCTTGTGATCTCTGTCTGTTAAATAAATAAATAAAATCTTCATATATATAAAATGGCCCAGGCCAGGGTTAACAAATATTAATTAAAAAAAAAAAAAGAATCCCCTTTTCTCTAGCTTCCAGTATGTTGTTCCCAGTTTCTTTCTAAATCCTTACCAGCAACACCTCTGGCATTCATATTTCCATCAGCTGGTTATTTATGATGTATTAGGTCTTCTTTAAGACAATGTAGGTTTTCTCCACTGTGCTCTTTACTTCTCTTTGAGTTCCCACCAGCAGCATTTTTAACATCCATATTTCTACTAATTGGTTAAGGTAATCTAGCATTTTCTATCATGCTTCTCAAAATTATTCCAGCCTAGAGCCATTATCCAAGTCCAAAGCTGCTTCCACATTTTTAGACACTCATTACAGCAGTAAACTACTTCCTTGTGCCAACATCTGTATCAGATTCCTATGACCACTAATGAATTGCTACAGATTTGGTGGCTGAAAAGAATACATATTTAGTCTCCTACAGCTCTGGAGGGAAGAAGTCCATAACAGTATTACTGGGCTGAAAACATGTTGCCAACAATTCTATGCGGCCTCTGGAGGCTATAGGGGGAAAATCTGTTTCTTGGATTTTTCCAGCTCCCAGAGCCACATTCCTTGCATTTCTTGTCTTTGCCCCCTTCCTTCATCTTGCCTCAGTGGTCCAATTTCCATTTTCTGTGTCAAATTTCCCTGTCTCCCTCTTACACAGACACGTGAATTTGCACTTAGATTCTATCACATAATACAGAATCATGGTCCATCTCAAGATCCTGATCTTAATCCTATATGTAAATTCCCTTTTGCCATAGAAGGTAACATATGCAAGCTCAAGAGACTTGGATCTGGTTATCTTTGGGGACCAGTTTTCAGCCTACCATGGGAGGTATTCCCAGGAAACTAACAGGGAAGTGAGGAATTGAGACAGGGAAGGGAAGGAAGCAAACAAAATGTCCACTATTGATCACCTTACTGTCACTGGAGAGCTTAAGGGGACAAGAGAAGATAACACTTTCCAAGGGAAGATACTGCCCCAGCATTCTGGACTGTCATGTTATTGGGCAGTGGGCTCTGAAAGCCTAATAAAATCCCTCACATAAAGAAATGCAGCTCCTGACATTGGAAAGTCAGGCAAATATGCATGCAATGGGCTTGTGATGCGACCATGTGGGGAGGATTCTGGCAGCATCCTCTACACGGTCACGTTCATATACTTTCATGATCAAGTCTTTCCCTTTCATCCTTATCTCCTGCCTGCTCTTCTTTCATTTAACAGATATTTATTGTGCTTCTACCTTATGTCAAGCACTGAGATGCTAGATGTTCAATGTTGAACAAAACACACTATCTTGCCCTTGTGAAGCATCAAGTAGTGGAAAAGACAGATACCCAAAGAAATGTGTAATTCCAAGTTGTCATGCATGATCTCAAGCAGAGATCATCAACCTCTGCACTATTGGTGTTTTTGGCTGGACCATTCTTTCTTGTGGGGCACAAGGGCTGTTCCTGTATATAGCAGGACATTTAGCAATATCCTTGGCCTCTACCCACTAGATGATAATAGCACACTACAGTCATGATGCAAAGAAGTATCTCTATACATTATCAAATGTCTCCTAAAGGGCAAAAGTATCCTCAATGAAGAACCACATTACATAAAAAATGTATATTAAAAATGAATTATTCTAAGATACAAGGAGGAGATATTACTTAGATGGAGTAATTAAGGAATATCCTCTAAAGAAGGGACAATGAAACAGAGACCTGGCACAAGAATGGGGAATGAGGCAGAGAAGAGGTGAGAGAATGAACATTTAAGAAAGATGGGAATGGCTATTTCCTAAACTGGCAGGGTAAGTTGGGGTATGCTAAATAAAAGTAATGTGACCAAACAAGACTGCAGAAAAGAGTGGGGGTTAAGATGACCTTGTATCTGGGGCACCTGGGTGGCTCAGTGGGTTAAAGCCCCTGCATTCAGCTCAGGTCATGATCCCAGGGTCCTGGGATCGAGCCCCGCATCGGGCTCTCTGCTCAGTGGGGAGTCTGCTTCCTCCTCTCTCTGCCTGCATTTCTGCCTACTTGTGATCTCTGTCAAATAAATAAATAAAATCTTAAAAAAGAGAAAAAGATGACCTTGTATCTGTCCACAAACAATGAAAAGTTTGGACTTTAACAGACTTCTTGGAACTTGGATCCATCTCCCATATCTGGATGAACATGATTTTTTAATCTATTACACAGATGACCCTTAATCAACATGGAGGTTTGGGGGTGTAGACCCCTTCGCAGTACAAAATCCATGCATAACGTTAATTCCCTGCAAATTTGCCTCCTAATAGCCTACTGTTGACTGAGAGCTTTCCTGATAACAAAAACAGTTAACACACATTTGTATGTTATATGTATGACATACTGTAATATTAAGATAAAGCTAAAGAAAGGTTAAGGAAATCACAGAGAAAAAATATTTATTGTACTCCATTTTTTGAAAAAAACTCACATATAAGTGGACTCGCACAATTCAAACCCATGTTGATCAAGAGTCAACTGTATTTTAATTAACCAAAGATAAAACAGAAAACGGTTCGGAAAGACCAAACAAGTGCAGGATGAATGGTTGTCATACTGTACGGCAGACTTTGCAGAAGTGGCCACAATGATCCCATTCACCGCATTCACTCTGTGTGGCCACATTTGAAAAAAAGAGAAGTGTGACTTTGCAGCCCCTCCAGTCAAGACACTTCTAAAATCTGGACTGGCCATTCCATTTACTTGGGGAAATAAAGTTGCCTGCTTAAGAGTAGGCAGTAATGGGCTTGGTCCTCAAGAAACTTTGTATTCTTTCATTCTCACTTAAAACAGCTACTTCTGTTTGTCAATAAGCATAAGCTACCAGCTAGAGGATGAGAGACCATACTGAGCTGAGTCAAGTCACCCTAGTTGTCCCTTCTAAGGCCTTATCTATATGTAAGCCCGGCCATGATCCACAAAGTCAACACATCCCCTTTTTGTGGTATTATTACTATTACACATATTAAAATTGTAGATTCATAGACTCACTAATACATTGACATAATTATTATATTATTTTATGTCTCTGTGTCTTTAAAGAAGCTGAGAGAAGAGGAGCAAACATGTATTTATACAGATTTTGCTATATTAACCTCCTTATTTGTCACCTATGGTTCTCTTCATTTGTTCCTGCCCATTCTAGTCACCATATGGAGTCCTTTTCTTAACCTAATACAGCTTTGTTTCCACCCATGCCCTTTGTGTTATTGGAAAATATGGTTTTCTATCTTTTGTGCACAATATACAACTAATTTTAAAACCAATTAAAAGAAGAAAGGAAAATAAATATGCATTTCTACTGTCTTTTAAAATTACGTAGTTACCTTAACCAGTACTTTTCTGGTGGGGTGGAGTGTGGATTTTAATTACTGCCTAGGGTTGCTTGTTTTAGTCTGAAAAACTTCATTTTCCTTTCTGCTCCTCAAACTGAAAAATCTCAAATGTTCTATCTAGTTCATGGTTTCTTTCTTCTGCCAATTCAAACTTACTAGTCCACCCTCTAATGAATTTGTCATTTCAGTTACTGTAATTTTCAACACCACCAGAACTTCCATATGGTTCCTCTTTATGATTCTCTGGTATTTTCTATTTGATGTAGCAGTGTCATCATATCTTCTTTTAATCATATCATTCTTTAATCATACTTTCCTTTAGTCCTTTGAACACATTTACAAGAGTAACTTTGAAGTCTGTTAAGTCCTACCTCTGGATGACCTCACAAGTTTCTGTTGAGGGCCCTTGTTCTGGTGTATGGGTCATATTTTTCTATTTCTTGCATGTCCCACAATTTGTTATTGGAAACTGGAAATTTTAGATAATATATTGTAGCAACTCTGAGTATTGGTTCCACCACAAAAGGCCTATTATGATTTCTCTACTGAATTGTTTAGTGACTGGCTGGATTACCATCATGGAGCCTACAGCCTCCCTTCACATTGTGAAGCCTTTTATGTTGTTCCTCATGGGGTGCAGACCTGAGTATGATCCCTGTCACCCTGTGATGACACTGGTTTGGGTAGCATGGTTTCTTTCTCTGAACACACCCAACTGTTAAGCTCCACAAATTACTAGCTGATTGTTCTACTGTTTTTAACAAATGCTCTGAGGTGTAAATTGTTCCACAGACTGAACCAATCAAACCCAGGTTCTCTTGAAGGATCAGTTCCTAAGGTCAATGTTTAAATTTGTTCTGCCCCCAAGAGGGCTCCTCCCAGGTGTCTCTTTCTCAGTCACTCTCCAGAAAACCAGCCCGTCTATGGTTCTGCCTGTATTTCCAATCCATCTGCCAATCTCTTCCCAGTGGCTTTTCATCACAACTTCCACTGTTTTTGAGAGTGCCCTTATGTTTAAACATCTCCATACTCTGTTGCAAAGGAAGTCAACTCCCTCAATAAGGGATTCAGCACTCTCTGTTTTAAGGCCTGCTTCTCCTCCAGGGCAAAAATTCCTGAGCCTTGGCCCTGAAGCTGGGGGTAAGGACAACAGGACATTTTTCTCTGAGTGACACTCCTGCTTTAAGAGCTGAACCCCTATGGAGGGCGAGTAGCTTCAGTTCTTTCCTTGACTCTCAGTGTGGCTCACATGTGGATGACAGTACTTGTAAGGGTGATAAGGTCCCAGTACACTCAACACCCAACGTAGAACCTCCATCCCATGAGTAGGGGTTGGGAGGCAAAAGCAAGCCCCCATCTCTCAGCCATACCTGCCCAGAATTCAGTCTTAGCAAAAAGTAGCTGGGGGCAGAATGAGAAATGTTGTTGTTCTGCCCATCCCTCAAAGATAAGAGTTGGAAGGAGTTGGAGGGAGAAGGAGCCCTGTGCCTTTGCCACACCAGTCTTGAGTGTGGCTTCCATTACATTGAGCTGGGGGGGGTGGGCAGAACGGAGTAGGCATCAGTACAAACACCATACACTCTTGCTGCAACCCCTAAGTTTTAACAGATTTTGTTGATTAAATATTTCTTCATTTGCAGTATGCCCTTAGGACCATCTCCAAAGACTTCCAACAGTTTTAATATTTTAGAAATAATTTTCACCAATTTTCTAGGGAACTGGTCTATGGAGATGTCTCACTTTCATGCTGGAAGCAGATCTCTGGTTGTGATTTTTAAGTTACTGAGGTTTGGTAGTTTATTACAAAGCATTATTGTAGCAATAGATAAATGATGCATACAGGTCAATAGGGAGCTGCTGGAACAGCTCCTCTCAGTTACTGGCCTCTCAGTACTTCTTATGGGATCCAGAGTATTCCCTCCATTGCAACTGAAACCCACCCTAGGGATTTAGTGAAATAAACCACTTATATGGTAAATAATACCATAATACCAAAAACACTTCAGCATACAGTTTCCAAAAATAATTCTCATAAAATGAGTCATACTGGAAGAATCTGACTTATGAAGAGGCTTAAATAAGGTGTAATTCTTTAGTCAGTAAGAAATGGCCTATCATTTACTACATTATAGAATAAAGTACTCTCAGAATTCAGTGGCACATAAAACAATAAGATCAATTATCTGCTTTTAATAGAGCAGAGTCAACACTACATTTGAAAACATCATTTTATGAAAACTGAATTTGTAAAGTGATACACTCCTCCTCCAAACATTTGATCAAGTCTAACTTAGAAAGTAAAGAGGAATAAATAGTGTCACATCTAAGAATATCCTTACTTTAATTCCAGAGTCAGAAATATAGACTATCTGGTATACCTCACCCATAAGACAAACAAAAAGCCACAATCACTGAACAGGAATTTAATTACATCTAATTATCAACAGAATCTTCTAGTAAGGATAGCTAAAGAATCCAAGAGCACTATCAACAGATGTTTTTCCATCACAGGATTTTTTTTTTCTTGACCTACAAGAGTACACATCCCAAGGTTCTCATAGCCTGGCAGTTGACCTCTGTGCCAAAATGTATTCAAATTGTTTAAAAACTTAAATTTGCCTCAGCAGTAAGAATGAAATCTTGCCATTTGCAACAACATGGATGGATCTAAAGAGTATAATGCTAAGTGAAATCAGTCAGAGAGACAAATACCATATGATTTCATTCATATGTAGAATTTTTTTAAAAAAATGAACAAAGGAAAAAAGGAGGCAAACCAAGAAACAGACTCTTAACTCTAGAGAACAAGCTCCCCTTACAGAGGGAAGGTGGGTGGGAGGGTGGATGAAATAGGTGAAGGAAATTAAGAATATGCTTATCATGATGAGCACTGAGTAATGTATAGAATTGCTGAGTCACTATATTGTACCCCTGAAACTAATAGCACTGTACATTAATTATACTAACATTTAAAAGTTAATGAATGGGGACACCTGGGTGGCTCAGTTGGTTAAGTAACTGCCTTCACCTCGGGTCATGATCCCAGCGTCCTGGGATGGAGTCCCACATCAGGCTCCTTGCTCAGCAGGGAGCCTGCTTCTCTCTCTGCCTCTGCCTGCCTATGCTCGCTCGCTCTCTCGCTCTCTCTCTCTGACAAATAAATAAAATCTTTTTTAAAAAATTAATAGTTTAATTAATTTAAAAAATACACAGAGGAAGAGTTGAGGTTTAAGTATATTGCTGAAAGTTGAACATGTGGAATGAGTACCTCTGGGGATATGGGAGAGAGTCCTAAGTGGTATTCCAATGGATATGAATATTTGTTTTAATGTATCTTAGTGTAAGATTTAAAAAATGATAGTGACTTAAAAGCTTTCTTTTAAAATAAAAATAATACATACATAGCCAAACTTGCAGATAACTTTCTGAGTCCTAGGGAATTCTAATTTTTGATCTACAGAGATCTTCAATTATGACAACTGAAAACATTGAAGTATTTATCAGAATACTGATAAATAAATTTGAAAATTATAAGAATTTTCAAATATGAGGAGAAATAACCATTCAGGCAATCACGCTTGTGGACCTCTAGGTCCTAAGTCAGCAGAAAAGCCAGCAAGCTCGACACTCAGAACCTGACAGGGATTTGGTGATAACACACTGCCATTGTGGCAGGCTGGCTCACAGTTCTGAAACAGTAGTTTCAGAAACCTGCTTCAAAAACACCCAGTTTGGTCTTTCCTAAGCATAAGACATATTTCCTAACCTTCCTTTGGTGGTAGTGAGAAATTCAAACCATACAAGTTGCTTCCAATACATGGGAAACTTCCCCCACCCTACTCCGTAACCACCACAAAACTGGCAAATCAGTCTTCTGTTCCTGTGCTCTCATGCCCTTTTGGGACCTCTTTTGGAGCTACCTTGCTCTACCCAGAAAGCCTCATTATGTAAGTGATACATCTTTTCATATCCTCTTGGGGTGTGTGTGTGTGTGTGTGTGTGTGTGTGTGTGTGTATGTGGTGAGGGAGGGAGAGAGGAAAGAGAGAGAGAGAGATCAGCATCTCAACCAAGTTTTGGGTGGGAATTGATCCTGTATCTGCGTAGTCAACAGTATTCCGCTACTGTTGAGTCCCTGCTGCACTGCAAAGTGGAGTACAAAGCTTCTAGCACATCCCATAGGGCTTTTCATCATCTTTTCCTATCTTACCGCTCTAGTTTTTTCTCCTGGCTCTTCCTTTCCACAGGAACCTATGCTTCTGCCTCTGTTTATCTATTTCCAGAATATTCTGTGCTCTGTCACGATCTCTGATTGTACATCTGCTTTACCTTTGCCTGGAATGTCCTTCCTGCTTCCACTTCTCCCTTCCTTTTCCAACTTCCAAGCTACCTTCTTTCTCTCTGATATTTACAAAATGTTTTCTCCATGCCCTACGACCAAGTAAAATGTGATGCCCTCTTAAAAAGTCTCCACTAATTTTACTAGGCAGAGATTCTTCTCTTCTTTTCCTGGTCTACAATGATATTTAAATCACTGTTCTTTCCTGCTTATAGGCCTGTCTTCCCCTGTAAGACTCTGAACATTTTGATGGCAGAGACCTTCCTCTCATCATCTAATATGATTTGTCTCTAGTACACTCTTAAGAATATCATCAGTGGGGCACCTGGTGGCTCAGTGGGTTAAGCCGCTGCCTTCGGCTCAGGTCATGATCTCAGGGTCCTGGGATCGAGTACCGCATCGGGCTCTCTGCTCGGCAGGGAGCCTGCTTCCTCCTCTCTCTCTCTGCCTGCCTCTCCATCTACTTGTAATTAAAAAAAAAAAAAAAAAGAATATCTTCAGTGGTGAATAATGTTGACTACTTTTTTTTAAATAAAGTGAAAATCTTAAGGATGAAAGGATGTTGGTAAATACAATATTGTGAACTCTTTGAGACAGAGCAAGAATTAGAATTGTTCTATATTTGTTTCTAGAGTTATATGCCAATGAATGTTAAAAAATTATTGCATAGCTAACGAAATAAGCGCAAAGTAGTTAAAATCTAGCTGCTAACGATTTGTATTTTTTAGGGAAGTAGCAAGGTGAGGTGAGTTATTTATCATTTTCAGATCATAAACATTTCATCTCTACTGAGCTAGATTCCTTGAAACCTAAATGATGTTTCTCTGTTAAGATTAATAGCCATAAAAAGGCAATGTGACCTCTATGGTTCAATAATCATGAGATAATTAATGAACAGAAATGAAAAGGACTCATGTGCCTCATTTTCCCCTCTCATAAAAACAAATTTGGAAACTATGAGTCCAAATGTGCTTTTTGTTTTAGCCAGTGTGCTTACAGAAGAATTAAGAAAAACTTCTCACCATCTGATTGCAAATACCTCCATCTTTCCTTGAAATCACTCTAAATTCATAGTTGCCAACTTCATCTAAGGACACGGCTTTTATAACATTTTATCAAGAACCTAGATAACAACCTAGAGGATAAGCTTAGCCTGACTAGAGGAATGGTACATTGGACCACATTTCATTCAGTTACACAGCAAATATTAATCGAGCATCTACTATATATCTCTATCACAGCACTCAATGCCCTGTTTATCTCTTCACACTCTTTTTAATCTACCCCTGCAAGTCTCGGAGTTTCTGAGGGCAGGAATTATATAGTATTTTCATGTAATATCTGCTATTACATACTGGGTTGGCACATGGGTCCAGTGCTGAAGGAGATTTGGCCTCATCACCTTGTGGGACTTCCTAATACGTAAAGACTGGGAATTCTGAAAGCAAAGGGATAATATAAATACAAGCTTCTCTGATGAGGGTCACAAAATCAACAACCTAAATACATATAGGAGAAAGAACCAACTGAAGAGTACTTCATCCGTGGGCACCTGGGTGGCTCAGTGGGTTAAAGCCTCTGCCTTCCGCTCAGGTCATGATCCCAGGGTCCTGGGATTGAGCCCCGCATCGGGCTCTCTGGTCAGCAGGAGCCTTCTTCCCCCTCTCTCTCTGCCTGCCTCTCTGCCTACTTGTAATCTCTCTCTGTCAAATAAATAAATAAAATCTTAAAAAAAAAAAAGAGAGTCCTTCATCTGAAAAGATAGGCGCAAATTTTTTCTTGGTCCAAAGTCTCTTTTGAGATGTGCTCATAGGTTTGTGCAGCTGTTAAGGTAAATGGGAATAGTCACATCCCTGACTCCTCTCACAACTTCTATCAATGACCCATTGTTATGGTTAACTGGGAGACCAATACCATGATAAATGTGCGGCCTCCAACCTTCACCAAGTTCCCAAGCCTGCATGGCATCATGGCAATCCAGCTCATGTTCCCAAACTGCTTCCTCGGTTCATTCCACTAGCACCATTTTTTAGCTTTTCACTCTCTTCAAACCACATTCTCACCTGTATTTCCTCTCATCACAGCAGGTGTTGTCGGTGCCTCCAAATAACACCACAGCTCCCAGCGTCACTCTACTGCAAGTACCTGCAATTCTCAACCGAAAGCCTTTCTCTCAGTTGGCCTGGGAAAGGTTGGGAGTTCAGGGAAGACGATGCCCCCTGGGAACAGTCGTCAGCCAACGGCATATGGGAGTGAAGGATAAATATTTTAGTTCTCTTGACCCTAAGATGGAATAATTCTGATCCATGTTCTGCACTGTTTTCTACCATTTCCCAGCAGGATTAAGTCCCAGTTGCTCATGGGAGGAACTTGGTCCATAACACATACTTCAACAGCTTACTTCTCTTCCCTCTTCAAATTCCTTAATTACCCTAATGGTCATTCTTGGAATTAACTTTCACATAAACTACCTGCACACAAACCCAGTCTCAGGGTCAGTCTCTGGGAGTACAAAGCTGAGATGATCCCTTTCAGCGAAAGCACTTATCTCCTACTCCACAGAGAGAACAGACATGCCAGCCCAATCCTGGCAGACGTGGTCTTATAACCCTGGTACCCCAGTTAATGAAACCTACAGCCATACTTCTCTCCCACCTTTCAACTTCAGTAGAAGAGGTTTCTGTTCTTTTACTTAACATTACTCCCTTGGTATGTTATTTACATTCATTAGATGTAAAACTTTTTTTTTAAGATTTTATTTATTTGACAGACAGAGATCACAAGTAGGCAGAGAGGCAGGCAGAGAGAGAGGGAAGCAGGCTCCCCGCTGAGCAGAGAGCCTGATGCGGGGCTCGATCCCAGGACCCTGAGATCATGACCTGAAATGAAGGCAGAGGCTTAACCCACTGAGTTACCCAGGCACCCAGATGCAGAGTTTTTTAAAAAGAATTTTTTTTTTTACCTTGAAGTAATTTCAGATTTATAGCTTTTTTTAAAAGTATAAATAATCCCCATATACCTTTCTACCAGATCTCCTAAATGTTAACAGTGTACTGTGTTTATTTCATCACTCTCTTGCCAGATTTCTTTCCTTTTTTTTTTTTTTCCTTTAAGATTTTATTTATTTGGGCGCCTGGGTGGCTCAGTTGGTTAGGAAACTGCCTTTGGCTCAGGTCATGGTCTCCAGGTCCTAGGCTCCAGTCCTTAGTCAGGCTTCCTGCTCAGCAGGGAGTCTGCTTCTCCCAATGACCTCTCTCCTCTCA
Organism: Mustela nivalis; assembly: GCF_964662115.1. Classification (NCBI taxonomy): domain Eukaryota; kingdom Metazoa; phylum Chordata; class Mammalia; order Carnivora; family Mustelidae; genus Mustela; species Mustela nivalis. The sequence continues at coordinate 100,694,076 of NC_139040.1, forward strand.
TGCTCTCTCCCTCTCTCTCTCTCTCTCCCTCCCTCTTTTAAATAAATAAATAAATAAGATTTTATTTAAGCGAGAGGGAACACAATCAGGGGGAGTGGGAGAGGGAGAAGCTGGCTTCCCACTGAGCAGGGAACCCAATGTGGGGCTCCATCCCAGGACCCCGGGGTCATGACCAGAGTCGAAGGCAGACACTTAATGACTGAGCCACCCAGGTGCCCTTCTCACTGGATTTCTTTTTAAACTGTGAGGAAGGACCTTTTTAAAAATTATCCAACACATTGAGGACTAATCTTCTTGTTTTATGCTTTTATACAACATAACAAAAATGAATCAGAAAAGCACCATGACCAAAGAAGATAAACAAGATACAAGCTCCTAGTTTTTAAATATTTAGCTTCCCTGGGTATCAAATAACAGTCAAATAGTTCTAAAAATTTCTAAATGTTTATTTTCCATTTCCATATTTATCATGTTTCAGACCAGTAACTCACAATTCCTGGGCTGGCAGGTGTCCACCAACCACAATGCGTGCATTACTGCTGTGAACATCCATTGTCAGAGTTCACACTCCCCAACCTTGACATTTCAGCCTCCCCTTTGACCACAATAACCCTTTCTTTCATGAACGTGCTCGAATATTTGCCTTCTTAAAACAACAATGACAACTCACAGTCCCATCTCTGGGTACCATCTTGTCTTTTTATCCCTATGAACAAAGGTTTTCATTTCCTATCACTGAATCTTCTACTCATTCCTTGGTGCCCTGTAAATCTACTGTCTCCATCGTTCAGGAAACTGTTCCTGCAGGAAACTGTTCCTGCAGCAAACCCGGTGACCTTCTAGATGCTGCGTCCATGAAATACATGAGCCACATTTCAGTCCTTACCTCGTGAGATTTCTCTACAACTTTCGAGAAGTGGGCCATGCCCCTCCTTCTTCAGCCTTTCTACTCCCTTGTTTTTTGGGCTAGGACTCTCTTTTGGGTTTCCTCCTACTTACATTCATCTTTCCTCAGGACTTCTCAGTTTCCTTTCAAACATTCTGTCCCCAGAGACTTCTTCTTTTTTTTTTTTAAAGATTTTTATTTATTTATTTGATAGAGAGAGATCACAAGTAGGCAGAGAGGCAGGCAGAGAGAGAGAGGAAGGGAAGCAGGCTCCCCGCTGAGTGGAGAGCCCGATGTGGGGCTTGATCCCATGACCCTGAGATCATGACCTGAGCTGAAGACAGAGGCTTAAACCACTGAGCCACCCAGCCCCCCCCCAGAGACTTCTATTTCCATTCTCTAATCTCTCTTCTTGAGTGAACACTTCCATTCACATGTTTCAGTAGACATCTTTTACTGATGATTCCAAAATCTCTATCTGGAGCCCCAACTTCTTTCTTAGAGCTACAGTTTGTCCCACACGTTGGCCCAAACTAACCTCATTCTGACAGCCACCTTGTGAAGTCACTTTATTTGGTTTTGTTAACTTTTCTAATTTCTAGTTTTTGTGTCTGTAAAATGGGAATAACAGCTGACTGAGAGGAGTCCTGGCAGATTCAATGAAGCAATGCAAGTGGGAGTACTGAAGCAATGCCTGACCCCAGTAGGTCCCCGATAAACAGCAGATAGGACAATTAGCTCCTTCCTCCTGGGTTTGCTTCTCGTTTTCATCCTTTATCTTATTGAACGTGGCTAAGGCCCTATCAGATTGTTCCTCCTCTCTCCCTTTCGTCCTTCAATGCATACTCACTGAATGCGTGCTATATGCACGGTGCTGTGTTAGGTGCTAGAGAGAAAAAACTAAGACAGATCATCCCAACCCTCATTAGATTTATACTCTCGTGGGTAACACAGATGTTAAATAATTCACTACAGTATACAAGCTTAGGTGTCACTTTTAATTTTTCTCTCTCCCTTATCCTTATTCCCTAATCTGACCTCGATGAGTGATCAAATCCTTTCTATTTTTTCTATCTCTAAAGTCCATTCCTTCCTTGAACTTTGCACAGCCCAATACAGTAGTCACTAGCCATATGTGGCCATTTGAATTTAGATTTAAATTAATGAAAATAAAAATGCCATTCCTTAGTCTCACTGGTCATAGTTCAAGAACTCAGTAGAAACATGTAACCACGGGCTATCAGAGCAGCTCTAGAACATCACTGTCACTGTCTATTGCTGTCTACTGGACAGCACTGTTCTAGCTTCAATGTCCTAGAGCAGATCCTTATCATCTCTTTCCTAGACTACTGAAATGACCTGGGTATTAGCCTTTCAGCCATTAATCCTAACTCCTCAATCTATGTTCCACTGGTTTCCTAGAATGGTTTCCAGAATGTGAATATAACCATGTTACTCCTCTGTTAACAATTCTTTAATACCCCTCCACTGTATTTTTTTTACCCTAATAATAGCCTACATTATGTGGCACTAGCCTAACTCTCGGCTTTAATCTTTTGCAATTCACTCTACAGCATCACATGCTGAAGTAATGTGATCTAGAACAGCCAAAACAATTTTAAAGGGAACAACAAGTTGGAGGACATACATTACCTGAATTTAAGTCTTATTATAAAGCTACAGTGATAAAGACAGTGATGAGATGAGTGATAAAGACAGTAGACACATCAATGGGACAGAATTAAAGGTCCAGAAATAGACCCAAAATATATGGTCTGTTGATTTTCGATAAAGTCACCAAGAAAACTCAGTGGACAAAGGATAATATTTTTCAACAAACAGTGCTTACACAACTGGGTATCCATATGGGGAAAAAAATAACTGCTGTTCTCCTCCTTGTGCACTCTATCTCTCTGTGTCAAATAAATAAAAACTATTTTTTAATAATTTTTCTTATTTTTTATAAACATATAATATATTTTTATCCCCAGGGGTACAGGTCTGTGAATTGCCAGGTTTACACATTTCACAGCCCTCACCTTAGCACATACCATCCCCAATGTCCATAACCCAGCCACCCTCTCCCTCCCCGCTCCCCCCAGCAACCCTCAGTTTGAATAAAAACAATTTAAAAAAAAGAAATATATTTAATGAATAAAGCTCAGTCCTTACCTATAATAAATCTTATCAGATTGTATATATATGTATATGTACATATATATACACACACGTCATATACAATGTGATCTAAACAAATACATATACATTAATATATACTATATTATGTTATAGTATGCTATTTATGAATAATTTTATACTGATTATATTAATATATTATGTAATATATCACTTTAGATCATAGTACATATAAATAATGTATTATACATGTAATGTTATGTGTATAATAATATATGATTTGTATATATATATGATGTGCAATAAATTAGAAATGGATCACAGATGGAAATGTGAAAGCTTAAACTACAAAACTTCCAGAAGAAAACATATCAGAAAATTCTTGTGATTCCATTTTAGGGAAAGATTTCTTAGATAAGACATGAAAAACACAAACCATTAAAAAAATGGATAGGGGCACCTGGGTGGCTCAATGGGTTAAAGGCTCTGCCTTCGGCTCGGGTCATGGTCTCAGGGTCCTGGGATCGAGCCCCGCATGGGGCTCTCTGCTCAGCGGGGAGCCTGCTTCCCTTCCTCTCTCCCTCTGCCTGCCTCTCTGCCTTCTTGTGATCTATGTCAAATGAATAAAATCTTTTTTAAAAAATGGATAAACTGACCTTTAACAAAGTTAGAAACATTTGCTCATCAAAGACACCATTAAGAAAATTAAAAGGTAAGCCTAAAAGATGAGAGAAAATATAATACATAACATCTGAAAAAGAACTTAGATCTAGAATATACAAAAACATGTTATGCCTCAAAAAATCAGAAAACCACCCAATTAAACATGGGCAAAAGACTTGAACAAGAACTTTATAAAAGAAGATAAACAATTGGCCAGTAAGCACATGAAAACATATTTAACATCTTTAAAATATATCCTGAATCTTCAGGAAACACAAATGAAACTATGATGAGATACCACTACATGATCACTAGGAGGACCACAATAAAAAGTCAACAGCCACAAGAACGACATCATGCATTGGAAACACTGGAACTGTTATACACTGCTAGTGAGAAAGTGGAATGGTAAAACCACTTTGGAAAACTTCTGTCAGCTTCTTAAAAAGTTAAGCACTTATACTGCCCAGCCATTCCACTCCTGGGTATTTTCCCAAGAGAAAAGAAAATACATGAACCCAGAAAGACACATACATGAATACTCATGCCCATTTTAGTCATAATTGTCCCCAGGTGAAAACAACGTGAATGTCTGTCAACAGATGAATGGATAAACAACATGTGGAATAGCCTTATAATGGAATACTACTTGGCAATAAAAGGAACAGATTACTGACACACACAGCAATATGAATAAATCTCAAAATCATTTTGGTGAGTGAAAGAAGCCAGACACAGAATTGTATGTGTTGTAGGAGTCCATTTGTATAAAATTTTAGAAAAGACTAATGAATCCATGGAAACAGAAAGTAGATCATCATTGTCCTGGGGCCAGGGCTGGAGGGAGGGACAGGCGGTCCCTATAAAATTGGAAATAGGACAGGGGTCCTAGAAAATTGGAAATATTCTGTAAATTCTTTGTAGCAGTGATTTCACAGGTGTACACATGGATCAGACCTTCCTGAATTGCCTTATATTGAGGTCCTAGTTCCTCGTATGATGACATTTGGAGATGGGGCCTTTGGGAGGTAATTAGAGTTTGATGAGGTCACAAAGGTGGGGTTATCATGACGGGATTAGCACCCTTATAAAAAGATACACCATGTTCTTCTCTTTCTCTCTGCTGTGTGAGGGTGTGGTAAGAAGGCAGCTATCTGTAAGCTCTCATCGAACTGGCCATACTGGCATCCTGGTCTCAGACTTTCAACCTCCAGAACTTTGAGAAATAACTTTCTATTGTTTAACCTACCCAGTCTGTGAGATTTTGCTATGGCAGCCTGAGCTCCTGTATCATGCATAGTCAGTAAAATGCAAGCTAAAATGACACTGAAGTATGATTGCATACCCATCAGACTGGTATACATTTAAAGGGTTTTGTAAAGATAGTAACAGACAAACTCCTAGAGAGCAACTGGGCAATATCTTTAAATGTTGAAGATTTTCATCCCCTAGGACCCAGGAATTTAACTGTGATCAGTTATCTAAGAAACTCCCACACACAGGCACAAGCCCTAAGCCACCCCCTCCAAAAAAAAAGTTTGCTGCAGTCTTTTTTTGATGTGGCAGAATATTTGATAGTTCTTCAAAAATAGTGAATAAACAGTGCTGTGCTTATATCATGAAACTTTATTCAGCAATAAAAATAAACTCCTTAAACCCTACCCTATCAATGGAGAACCAGCTCCAGAAGCCAATGACAATTTTCGCTGATTGCTGATTTCTTCAGATTTATTCTCAGTGCCAAATAGTGTTAAGAAAGAGTGTGGAAAAGGTTTCCATACAGAATCAAAGGAATTTCATATTTATTATGGCCTGTCCTACCTACTAATTTCTTGACCACAAATAATTTATTAAAGTTTTCTGTATCCCTGGCCTTATAGTAACAAGATTTTCTGTTATCTACAAGCGATGAGAAAAAGTTGTGAAGCCAGCTCAAACTCCATATTGGACAAAGAAAAAAAAACTACCAGCATATGTTTTTTTATTGTACTTCACTTCACTGCACTTAGCAGATAATGTGTTTTCACAAATTGAAGGCTTTCGGCCACCCTAGGTCAAGCAAGTCCAACTTTCCAAAAACATTTGTTCTTTTCATGTCTTTGTGTCACATTCTGTTAATTCTCATAATAGTTCAAATTTTTTCATTATTATTATACTTGTTATAGTGATCTGTCATCAGGGTTCTTCGATGTTACTACTGTAATTGTTTGGGGGTGCTATAAACCACATAGGATGGCAAACTTCGTCAATAAATGCTACGTGTGTTCTTACTGCTCCATCAACTGGCCATTTCCCCATCTCTTTCCCTTTCTTCAGGCCTCCCTATTCCCTGACACCCAACAGTATTGAAATTAGGCCAATTAATAATCTTACAATGGCCTCTAAGGGCTCAAAGGAATAGTTGCGTGTCTCTCAGTTTAAATAAAAAACTCGACGTGATTTTAAGTTTAGCGAGGAAGATATGTTGAAAACCAAGACAGGCTGAAAGCTAGGCCTCTTGTGCCAGTTAGCCAAGTTGTGAATGCAAGGAAGAGTTCTTGAAGGAAATTAAAGTGTTCCTCCAGAGCACTCCTCCTCCTTCCACAAAGTGAAACTAATTGCCTTCTTGCTGATACGGAGAAAGTTTCAGTGGTTTGGATAGAGATCAAACCAGCCATGACATTCCCTTAAGCCAAAGCCTAACGCAGACCAAGGCCCTGACTTGCTTCAGTTCTATGAAGACTGAGAGAAGTGAGGAGGCTGCAGAAGAAAAGTTGGAAGCTAGCAGAGGTTGGTTCATGAGGTGTGAGGAAAGAAGCCATCTCCGTAGCATTCACGTGCAAGGTGAAGCAGCGAGTCCTGATGGAGAAGCTGCAGGAAGGTATCCAGAAGACCTAGCTAAGGTAATCAGTGAAGGTGGTTACACTAAACAACAGATTTTCAGTGTAGATGAAATTGGAAGAAGATGTCATCTGGGACTTTCATAGCTAGAGAGGAGAAGTCAATGCCTGGTGTCAAAGCTTTCAAGGACGGGCTGATTCTCATGTTAGGGGCTAATGCAGCTGGGGACTTGTAGTTGAAGACAATGCTCACTTAACATACCAAATATCCTAGGGCAATTATTCTTAGTCTACTCTACCTCTGCTCTATAAATGGAACAAAGCCTGGATGATAGCAGATTTGTTTGCAAATGGTCTACTGAATATGTTGGGCCCATGGATGGGACCTACTACTCAGAAACAAAGATTTCTTTCATAGTATGACTGCTTACTCACAATGCACCTGGTCACGCAAGAGCTCCAATGGAGATGGACAACAAGTTCAATGTTTCTGTGCCAGATAATACCACACCCATTCTGAAGCACACAAATCAAGGAGGAATTTTGACTTTCAAGTCTTATTATTTAAAAAATTCATTTTGTAAGACTTTACCTGCCCTACATAGTGATTCCTCTGATGGATCTGGGCAAATTGAAAACCTCTGAAAACAATAAATGGATTTTTTTTTTAAATCTTACCAATACTTTAAATGGATAGTTTATTAAACATAAATTATACTTCAATAAAGTTAAAAAACATTAAATTCTGAAGTCATATTGAATCCTTTGCAGTTGCTCACACATGTCATATTTTCTCATGCCTCCATGTCCTCATACATAGTCTTCCTTCTCGTAGGACATGCCCTTAACCCCCTCACCCCAAATATCCAGCTTTGCCTGACTAACTCTTCTTCTTCTAAAATTTGTTCTAGGTTGCCTAGAGGGCTCAGTCAGTTAACTGGAGCCCCAGGGTCCTGAGATCAAGCCCCACTGGGATGAAGCAGGCTCCCTGCTCAGCAGGTAGTCTGCTTCTCCCTCTTCCTTTTCCCCTCCCATCCCCACTCATGCTTGCTTGCTTGCTCTCTCTCTCCAATAAATAACAAATAAAATCTTTAATAAATCTTTATTAAAGATTAAAATCTTTAATAAATAAATATGAATCTTTAAAAAAATAAGATAAAATTAGTTCTAATGTCTGTTGACCTGAAAACATTTTCTCAACCAAATGTGAGCTAGCAGCCCTCCTAATTGTTCCCATAGCATTCTGTGTTGAACCTAATCAACACATGGAGAAAGAATATCATAAAAAGCTCCTGTCCCCTGTATCAAAGTCAGCGTGGTGAGTTCCCTCCAGAGTCCCAACAGCCTGGCTACTGAGAGATCTCCTAGAGTATCAGTTATAACTCTGGTAAAAATATCTCAAGGATTTCATCTTTAGCCCAGGCTCAGAAACATGATCTTTGTCAGCACACTAAAAGTACATTCAAGTTCACAGGACATAATAAGGAAAAAACTATCCCAGGAACCAAAATACCACAAATCCAGATAACCAGCAGGTTTTCTTCCCTTGCAGACCAAAAACTGTCTTCAATTCACACTTGGGACATGGGTAGAAAGAATTTACTCAATTAGGAAATTCTATGTTGCTTTAGAAACAGAACTGGGGGGGGGGGGCCTGGGTGGCTCAGTGGGTTAAAGCCTCTGCCTTCAGATTTGGATCAGGTCATGATCCCAGGGTCCTGGGATAGAGCCCCATGTCAGGCTCTCTGCTCAGCAGGGAGCCTGCTTCCCCCTCTCTCTGTCTCTGCCTGCCTCTCTGCCTACTTGTAATCTCTGTCTGTCAAATAAATAAGTAAAAGTCTTAAAAATAAAAAAGAAACAGAACTGGGACCCATAAGTAGAAATCACCGGTATTAGATGTTTGCTCATTATTACCATGACAGTAGTTCAAAAATGGGATCAACTCTCTCAAATATTATATGCATTTCCTGTCTCTGGAACTGCTGGAAATAGTTGATTGACCCTCTGCCATGAAATAGCAGATGATGCCAACCATACCAATGTAAAAGGGACTTAAGGTCATTAAAGTTCCAACTTTCAGACTCTATGCATTTTCTCATCTCACATCCTAGCACACAGATGTGCATGACATGCTATAGGCTAATCCATAGTACAAAATAACATTTTGTTCCATTGATTGACATTTCTGTACTTTTTAAGTCTCAGCTGCTACAACCTTTCTAAGTTTCCTCATCTGTAAAATACCTTTCTTGAAAAATTGGGGAAAAGTTAAATAAGATAATATGTATCAAGCATGTAGTTTATGTTAAATATTTAATAATTATTAATACACTTACTGCTCAGTTTATACATGAAAGACAACTGATGAGAAGAACATCCAGATATCAATTTCAAGTACTTCTCACTCTGGTTTCACAAACTCCCCAAGACCAAGAGCCCTTTGAGGTTGGGTCAGTTATTCATCTTTGAATATCTAATGTCAAGCTCAGTGCCAAGAACTTACTGGCTCTTAATACTGTTTGCTGAATAATTAAGTGACCCAGAAGATCTTGGTTGGGTGCCTTTCCCCAAAAGTTCTGGATGGTTCTTCAACTCAAGCAGCTCATTTTTTCCACTGGGTAGTTCAACAATAACCACAAGAAAAATAAAAGCCATCCAGGAGGCCATATGAAGAATCTGGGTAGCGAAAACAGTTATACAGCCAACGTGGATCTTATCAAGCTCAAGGGAAATAGGGAGAAGGAAGAAATAGATTAAATTCAGGGAAGGGGGTGACATCATTCTCTGTAATTGTAGTCACCAAACAATCACACATCTGAAAAGCATTAGTCACCTGTATAAATACTATGAGTCATGCTGTCCTTTTTGACAGCATGTACAGGGTTGCATTTTATGGAGTTGAAGCTCAACCTGACATATTTACAGTACAATCCCACATCACATCCTCTCCAGTTATTGCGACAACGCCTAGAGTTCAGTTTGAGATAGGAAAGACTACGTCAATGAAGTGAAAGCAGTATGAAATGTCAGAAGAGATCCAAAGAGATAATGCATCTGAAAATGTTCCCAAAACTAGAAATATTATTTAAAGCCAAAGTGATATTCTTATTACCCAAGTCCATCAAGTCACAGAATGCATGGGGCAGATTTGCACTTGTTTCATGTATTTGTTCAAGAAATAATAACAATGATGAAGAGATAATTTGATGGATGACATTGATAAGTGATTTTCCTTAATTATAAGCCATTACAGCTACATACAAAAGTTAACTACAAAATTTTTAAAAGATGATATCTGCTTTCTAGCCTATATACTTGGTATGAAAAGAACTATAATAGAAGCCATTGTAATTCATATTTAGATATATCTGGTAAAAAAAAATATAGAGGCTTTTGTTGTTATTGATGTGATAGGACTTAAAATTAGACAGACTGTTAGTGTATTAGTTCTCGTATGGAAATCAAAGACATATCAATCAATCAAGAAGCAAATTATGGAGCATTTATAATGGCTCCTTCATCCTGGGGTCTCTGGGAAGTTTAAAGAACTACAGGCTATACAATTAACTTTCAAGTAGTTTATACTAAGAGTTCAGAATAATACTATATTGCTTTCACTTTATTAATGTTGTCTTTCCTATCTCAAACTGAAAATAACAGTGCACCTAAGTGCCAAATTGTACTATCAGGAAAGATGGGAGGAATTCAAAGTATTTTGTCAAGGACCAGTATTTTGTCTAGTATTTTTGTCGCACCATTCAACAAAATAGAATTGTTTAGGATTAGGCTGTACTAACTGTTCTGTGTAAGAAAGACTACGATCTAGAGGTTACAAGTATGGCACTTCAGCCAGATTGCCTAGGTTTGATTCCCAATTAGCTTATTATCTATGTTTCCTTGACCTTATTTTTTTTTAAGATTTTATTTAATTATTTGACAGACGGAGAACACACGTAGGCAGAGAAGCAGGCAGAGAGAGGAGGAAGCAGCCTCCATGATGAGCAGAGAGCCCGATGCGGGGCTCAATCCCTGGACCCTGGGATCATGACCTGAGCTGAAGGCAGAGGCTCCAACCCACTGAGCCACCCAGGTGCCCCATGATGGATCCTTTTAAAAATGTAAGCAAAAGCACGCTGTTTGCCTGGTTAAATCCATTCAATGACTCCGCATCTCTCACTCCCCAAACCCAGCCCACACCAAGAAGCAAATTAAATATTCCTTACAATCATATACAGTAATCTCTCTGAGAATTCTTTTAATTTTCTCTATCTTGTTATACTTCCAGTGTTGTTTTTCTGCCTTTAATTGGACTCTGCAAATCAGTCTTTCTAAGCCCCAGACCTGTTTGCTTTCCCTAGAATCCTCCTCCTCTGAAGTCCTAGACTAGATTTGGCCTCTGTGAACACAGAACACTTTGTAATTCTCTTTCCTTAATATTTATTTGCAGTTGATAGTTTAGCATCTTTATTCTTAGTAGGACATAAAATGTGTGAGGATAGGTACTGGTTTTTTCAATTTAAATATTATCTAGATAACATACAGTGCAATATTGGCTTCAGGGGCAGGATTTGTTTTGTTTAATTCAATGTTGAATTCCTAGTACTTCATGTCATTCTAGGCATATCAGAAGCAATCAATCAATATTAATTGAAGTATGGAAGGGAAGTAGAAAAACAACCTATTAAGGCACTAGTCACATTTTTCCTTACCTAACCCTATCTCCTAGTTGATCCTATACCCTCAACACACACTTCACCATTATCACTGAACTTGGAAAACCAGATCTTTTTTGTTGTGCCCATGACCCAAGCTCTCTGCTCCTTACCATCTGTACCACTGGACAAAAACCACAAAGCCCTGACTTTTGGTCTCCTTAACTGATTGTGTAACATAAAGGACAGATCCCTTCTTCCCCTTGCCCTCAGAGTCCTCATCTATACCAGAGGGAATATGATGGGGTGATACTGACACTCTAGCATTCGAAATTCTGTCAAACACTCCTATCTGCAGCACCCCATTTTGTGACAATTTACCCCAGTAAACAATGGTGTGTCAAAGCCAGCTTTTATGGGCTCTCTCAAGTCAACTGTGGGCATCCCTTCTCAACCTTGAGTTCAGTGACATCATATTGGTAGTTTGAAATTAGCCGGAGTAGGATTCCATATACCACAGTAATCAACAAAAGTTATAAATGAAGGAGTTTAGGGGGTACTGATTGTTAAACATTTCCTGGGACACCACTGACTGTAAGTACCAGCTGCTACGATGGAACAGTGACCAGCCCTAGGTTAAAAATTAGCACTAGTGTTATGTGGAGCAAGAAGCATTGATGTAGGTACTCTATAAGTGGACATGGAACACTAAAAAGAGGGGGAAAAAACAGGTCTGGGATGGTGTATTTTATTTTTTTCCCCCTTACCAAATATTTATTTTTCTCCCCTTATCAAATATTTGGGGTTTTTTTCAGTGTTCCAAGATTCATTGTTTATGCCCCACACCCAGTGCTCCATACAATACGTGCCCTCCACAATACCCGCCACCAGGCTCACCCAACCCCCCACCTCCTCCCCTCCAAAACCCTCAGTTTGTTTCTCAGACTCCACAGTCTCTCATGGTGGTATATTCTAGTTTAGGATTACCTCAAGGCAGACTCTGAGACACAGCTTTGAGTGAAGCTGGGAGGTGATCCAGGGGAACACCAGCGTGAGTCAGACAAGGGACGAAAACCCATGCAAGGCACATTAATGAGTTGCTGTTGGTTATGAGCACCTGAGGCCCAGTTCCACTGGACATACACAGGAGATTGTATAGAACATGCCTCAGAACTGTTTCAACAGAACATGAGGGAGCTGAGGTATTGATCCACAACTCCTACCTAACACTGACTAAGCTGTTTCTGCGGGCTTTGTGTCCATAGATTTTTTTTTTTTTTTTTTTTTTTTTTTTTACTATCCCTATATTCCAAAGCACACATCTGTAGCCAGGAGAAGTTCCCAGAGAATCACATGTGCTTATGATAAGAAACATTTGGCCCATAGAAGAATAGTAAGTATCTGCTAAGGAAGGATAATAATATGACAAAGACGGGCTCCTGAGTGGCTCAGTGGGTTAAGCCTCTGCCTTCAGCTCAGGTCATGATCCCAGGGTCCTGGGATCGAGCCCTGCACTGGGCTCTCTGCTCAGCGGGGAGCCGCTTCCCCCACTCTTTCTCTGCCTGCCTCTCTGCCTACTTGTGATCTCTCTTTCAAATAAATAAATAAAATCTTTAAAAAAATAATATGACAAAGAAATTAATGGCATGGACTCAGCATTGGAGAAGACACTTGACTAGGGATATTCAGCCTCAGATTGCTCTTTTCCAGCCAAAAGCCAAGATGTATCCTCATACCCCTGTAGCATCCCACTGGAGTGGAGACTGAGGTCATTCTCCAGTAACCCACTGCAAGTAATTTTGAAGGGCAGTGAGCGTCACTACATTGAAACATTAAGAAATTTGCGTAAGAGAATGTTAAGAAAAACGTAGCTAGAACAGTAAAATTATTAGGAAAAACTCTGGAATTCAAGTTTGAACCCGAAGCAATTACAGTTAGAAAGAATGAGAATCATCTAAAACTGAAAGAAAATAATTTATATGCAGAAATGAATGGGGGGGGGGGGTTCCACAGCACAGGGTTAACAGGTGTCTTAGAATCCAGATGACTAAAAGAGAAGAACATTCCAAGATGAACCAAAGAGACATTATTCTTATATGTTGTTGGTTTCACCCATTTCTAGTACAGTATATCTGGATATTACAATGATGTTCTACATTGTATCTAATTTGTTATATCTAAATTCATCTCAAATTATGTAGTGCATACTGTTTTGTTTACCCCACAACATGTGTTTATGTTTTTCAAATTAATCCTTCAGTTATTATTATAAACTCTTAAAGGAACTCCAAGTGTTAATAAAACCTTTGCATCCAACCAGCAACTGCCATCTGGATTCTGGTGTCCAGAGGAGAAGAGATGAAGAGCACTGTGATAAAATAGTTCTCGAACAAGGTCTGTCCTGTTAATACAGTAACCCACAATGGAGGGAGGAACCAAGAATGGATGTGGGGCAGAGAACAGTGAACTGGATAGTCTAAACATCAATCTGCTTTCATTCATAAAGAAGTTAAATACGTAAGTTCTATGGCAGCATTTCTCAAAATGTGGTTCAAAAACCCCTAGAGATTCCCAAGATCCTTTCAGTAAGTCCATGAGGTCAAAACTATTTTCATAATAACACCAAGATTTTATTTGCTTTATTTGCCCTCACTTTCTCATGAGTGTACAGTGGAATTTTCCAGAGGCTATATGACCCGCAAGGATGCCATCACTCTCACAGCTAGTGGAACATGTGTTTTTGTGTTCTTATGTTTCAAGTTTTCTCAACTTTTATTTCTAATCTGGTAAATATTGATGGAGAGAACCCACATAAACAAAAGCTCTTTGACGTCCTCAATAATGTTTAACAAGTCCAAGGGTAAAATGTTTGAGAATCACTGTTCTATGGTATACTTCAGCAGTAATATTGATGCAAGGCATCTACTACAAATAAAGATTAGATAACTTTAGGAAACATTAAGAATATATTTAACTCAAAACATTTTAAAGGTAGAAGGGCCTATAGTTGTTACCTAATCATTATTTCAGTAGGTGAGGAAAATGGCATTCAGAGATATTTGTTCTCCAACTTACAGAGGTAGGTAACGAAAGGGCAGGATTAGAACACAGGACTTGTAAATGTTTAGCAGTTTTTTTGTTTTTTCTTTTGAATCTTACAAAGTCCTGTCACAGACCATCCATTTCATTCTTTAACCTTCAGGTGGAACCATACAGATGTGTTGGGGACATGAGAATGAATCTGTCTGTGAAAACACATTCGAAATCAACTGACACATTCTGAATCAGAAAGGCTAGAAATAAATTTAATGAAATTATTATCTCTCAAGTTCCCTCTCCTATCACTTAGTAAAGAAGCTGAGTCTATTTATTTCAAAGCAACGTAGGGAGATGCCCCATTAAAGTAATTGCAAAGAAATTGATCTTGTCACTCATCTCAAGGTCACCTTGTCAGATCCTTCCTCTTACTCCTGAAGAAGACACTTCCTAAATTCCCCAGTATCTTCCTAATATTTCTGCTAAGCTGCAAATGTAGCTTCATTGACAAAACAATGGAAGCATATGACTCATATGCCAATAACGGATATAACAGTGCTTTATGAACAAGAATGGATGATATGAAAGTTTTGACTATTATAACGCTATGTTCAGTTTGGCTCAAAAACTGGTTCCAGATCCATTTCTGAGGCATTCTCAAGGTTTCTGGAGACATTAGGAGGTAGTGATTGAAACTACTCATTCCTCCATCAGAGAAAGGTAGGTTCACACCCTGTATCTACCACTTAAGGACCATGTGACCTTTGGCAAGAAACCTAAGCACATAAGCCTCGAATTTCTCAAATGTGTAAAATGGAGGTGATAACAGTACTTGCTTCACCAAGTTGTAAGGATTAAAGAAGATAAATGCAGTAGGAGGCACACAGAAGATGGTGAATGCGATTTAGTTACCTTTGGATATTCCTCTTATCACCGTCCTAAGTATTAGAATGAATGCATCACCACGAAGCCAGACTTCAGAGACTGGTGTGGTAAAGCAGGAAGGTGCTGAGAAATTCCCAACCATGACGGGTGCCATATTGAGAATGGGAGCAAGACGCAAGAACTCCTCAGTCTTGGAATAAATAGCCTAAGAAGCACCAGTCCTGGGATCAGAGAAAATGGGTTTGAAACTCACACCTGTCAGAAAGATTGGAATTGATAAGGGCTGGGATTTGGGTCTGTATTAGAGTTGGGGTTGGAAAAAACTGAGATACAAACTGCAGATATTTTCAGGCCTTTTTTTTTTTTCTTGTAAGACCCGTCCTTCCCAAAGTGATCTACTCTCTATCCAGATGCATATTCCACTTCCAGTTTCTGTTAATAAAGTAAGAAAATAGATGAAGTATTGGTTGATAAGGAGGGACTTGGCCTTGCGGCATCTGTATTTCAAACCAGGCTCAGGAGGATAAACAGCTTTCATGCCCAAAGGATGGTCTTTCCAAAGGGGAAATGTCAGGCTACATATCACATCATTACACTTTCTCTACTATCTTGAGCAAGTTGTAAAAGACATTTGGTATTATTTGCTGAGAAATAGGATATGAAATGACTAACTTTGCCTGAGGAAATAAATGCATGTATATTCAAAGACAACAAATTCAGCATCTGATTTTGAGCAAGGACACTGTGCCATATTCCAGACCCCAGGGGCTGCCAACACTTAATTCAGATGAAGATCAATTTACAACCGAACCTTCCTGAATGAAGCCAGGCAATTATTATAGCATGCTGTTGCAGTAGAGGATACCTGCATTTTCTCTGCCACTGATCATTTATGTGAACTTGAACAAAATACTGAGCTTCCTAATTCTGTTCCCTCGTCTATTAAATAAGCATTTGGATAGTACCTACCTCACAGGTTTGCCCTGAACGTTATGTGAGATAATACATGTGATTGACATGTACTAACAGATATGAGTTGTTTTTATTATTGGGTCAAAGAACAGATTCTAAGAAGCAAATCTTAACTGACTGGTCAAAATCAGCTGTCCATGATGTCAGGACAAACACTGACACTGGCACTACTTATCAATACTAGTAACTAACAAAGGAAGAAAAGTTGCTTAGATTTTACAAAAATAGCACCAATTATACTCATAGGTAAAATATTTAACACTCTAATTTCCATATGGTTTAGTTTAATCCAACAACCATATTTGGATGTCTATTACATGCCCAGTATTAGCACATGAGAACACAGAAGAGGACACTGTCCTTGCCCTCAAGAAGCTCATAAGTTACTAGATCAGATGACTATGTAAACAAATAATTACAATGCATTACGTATATCCAGTGACAGAAATGCATATGAGATACAGTCTTAGCACAGAGAACAGAGGAAACAATATGGTGTAGATGAGTTATTCACAAAATTCACAGCTCAGAAACTATTTTATGTGTACACTGGGACCTAGAGAGTTCAGAAACAGAACCGCTCCAACACACACACACACACACACACACACACGCACACACACATGCACACTCAACTGATTTTCAACAAATGTGCCAAATTAATTCAGTGGGAAAAGGATAGTATTCAACAACTGGTGCTTGAACAATTGGATACCCATATGGAAAAAAAATAATCTCAAGCTTTGCATTATACTGGAATATGAGTAGTAGCCCTAAATAAGGGATTTGTATCCAAAACATGTTTTTTTTTTAAAATATTACAATCAAGAATAAGAAAACAACAAATTAACTTTTAAAAATGGGCAAAAGGAAAAATGATAAAATAAAAATGGGCAAAAGGTTTGGATGAATACCAAAGCCAGCTGATAAGCACAAGGCAATATGTTTAACACCATTATTCATTATGGAAAAACAAAACCGTAATATGATGCCACCACAAACCTACAGGAATGGTTAAAATTAAAAAGACTGACCGTACTGTAGTTTAGCAATCAAATTTTCACACTTTGCTGCTAGGAATTAATAATGGAATAGCCACTTTGGAAAACAATCGGGCTGTTTCTCTTAATGCTAAAACTTACAGTACCATAAGGCACAGAATCCCTCTAGGAGGTATTTATCTAAGAGAAACAAAAATGTATGTCCATGGAAATATCTGTATTCCAGTGATCATGATGGTTTCAGTCATAATGGTCCCAAACCGGAAACGGTACAAATGTCCATCTACCAGTGAATGGTTAAGTACGAGGTAATAGACCTATATAAGAGAATACTACTCAGCAGTGAAAAGGAACAAACCACTTATGAAAGTAACAACATGGATGAATCTCGAACGCATTTAAAGTGAAAGAAGCCAGACTCAAAAGATCACATACAGTGTGAGTCCATGTATACAGAATTCTAGAAAAGGCAAAACTACGACAAAAGAAAGCATGTCAGTAGTTACCAGGGCCTGGGGTGGAGAGGACTGACAGCAAATTGGCAGGAAGGGCCTTTCTGAAGTAATGGCCATGCTCTATATCTTGTTCGTGGTGATTAAATACCTGCATACATTTGTTGAAATTCATCTAACCGTACAATTTAAATTGGTGAATTTTAATGTATGCAATATATACGTCAGTGAAGCTGCTTTTTCAAAACAATCATTTATGGGTTCCATCTGAAGAAACGGTTCAATTGTTTGATTTTCTTAAAAAATGCAAATTTTAGGGTACTGAAACTTTAAGATGTACAATTCTTCAAAAAACATTTAACATTATCATAAAGCTGGTTGTGAATAAGATCAGTGTAAATAACATTCAACATAGTCCCAAAATAAAAACTGTTAAAAACAAAGGATTTACGAGCAGTATTTCATTATAATTTACAAAGTGAATCATTCTTTAAGTAAAATAAAAGAAATTCTCTGATTCAAATATATTAAAAATAGAGGTACCTTAAGATAAAATTATGTGTCTAACTGAAAAAAATCTTAATTTAAGAAAACCTGATATATGAAATTTTGGACATGCACATTAAGTGATTATTTGCTTCATAAAAAGTTTCACAATCAATTTACTTTAACAGTAAACTTCTCTATTCCATTTAAAATGACTTAAGAACACATTTTTAGAAAGGTGCCCCAAACTGTACTGAGTATAAACAAGAATCAGGAACTCTGAGCAGTCTGGCTACAATTATGTAATAATGATATATAATTACATACAATTATATAATAATAATGGGGAAAAGTAATCATAAATTTACTTACTTGAAATCTAAGCCCCCTCCTGACACTGATTAGTCAGGAAATTACTGGCTAAAGGTGAGACTCAAGGGGCGCCTGGGTGGCTCAGTGGATTAAGCCTCTGCCTTCAGCTCAGGTCATGATCTCAGGGTCCTGGGATCGAGCCTCGGGGCTCTCTGCTCAGCGGGGAGCCTGCTTCCCCCCCCCCCCGCTTCCTCTCTGCCAGCTTGTGATCTCTCTCTCTCTCAAATAAATAAATAAAATATTTTAAAAATAAAAAAATAAAGGTGAGACTCAAGATGTGAGCAATTCCCTTGTACTTGAAAAAAATTGAGGCCAGCATCTCTAAATCCTACCAAGGACAGAAACAAGTAAAAGACGTTAGTCTAATTATATTTTCCAGGATAAAGAGATACAGAGGGTGGTAGAAGATAATTCCAGTCATCCTCCTCATTAATTTTACAAACATAGTAAATAGTTTGAATCCTTATCTTTCGACCGCTAAAATCT
Organism: Mustela nivalis; assembly: GCF_964662115.1. Taxonomy (NCBI): domain Eukaryota; kingdom Metazoa; phylum Chordata; class Mammalia; order Carnivora; family Mustelidae; genus Mustela; species Mustela nivalis. Next base: position 100,712,922 of record NC_139040.1, read on the forward strand.
GTTACATAAATTAAAGAAGTCTGGAGACTTTAGGTATTTTAAAACAAATTTACATATAGTGGGTAGCCAATTTACACTGCTCCTCCAAGTTTCCCTGGAAAGAGACCAATGTGTAATCAACAGTTTTCTAAATAATCTATGCTATGATACCAAATGGATACAAATGTGGTGTCAACAAAAAATATTACTCAATAAATTATAATCTCACTTATTATTTTTAAAGTTTTTGTTATATTCTTTGATTTTTTATAACCATGCTGTGAGACATATAAGAAAAAACTGTACCCCAATTTCAGATAGGGAGAGACTCATTTGCCCTAGATCTCATACTGAATTTGTTATAAAGGGATTCCATGTTCTTTACACTATGCCCTAAAATATTTCTAGCTATTGAGAAGACTTTGTTTCAAGGAACTCTAAGACTTTCAGCATCACTGAATAAAGGTTTATTTGTTACAGTTTTAATAAATATTTTTCTGATATGGCATAATGACCTGAAACTTGGAAACCTGAAGTTCTATCCTGACACTTAGCTAGTTACACGAACTTGATCAATTCCATAGAGCTTCAGAGCGATACTGACCAAGAGGGCTTTGTACACGTAATGTTGCTGTAACATCCATCTGTGTGTGTACAGTGGGGGTTGGGAAGGAAGAGGCTAACTGTCAGAAACATAACACAACATGAAATCAGCTTTGCAAATTGTGAAACATCTGTAAAGGTCCAATTTACTCTCCCATGGTCTGAGAATTACAAACTCTTTGTCACAACAGAAATTCAAAGCAAAGATAAACTGTAATACAATCTCATGGAGAGATCTACCATGACCAGAGCAACAAAAAAAGCTTCCTTCTTGTTCTTGTTTATATCTTCTTAAGACCTTCCATTTGACTTTAAGTTTCTTGAGGAGAACATCTTGTCTCCATTTAAGGGATCTCATTTAAGTTCCAACCCTGGCTCAAGTTGCCTTCTTCATATTCACATCCAGGACAACTGGAGAAAAATCACTCAGTCCTACAGACTCATGGTCTACAAATCAGCTAGGCCCCAGAATCACCTGTGAACTGTTTTCCTCAGCTTGGTCAGTTCCTGCAGTCAGTGCCTCCAGTGACTTTTCCAGTGCTGCTCTCATGCTCACTACTCATGTCCTGAAGTCCTCCCTCTCAGAAGATAGCTCTTCCTCTCCATGTACTTCCTTTAACTTCTCCATGTCCTCTCTTAGCTGTACCTCCTCACTAGGATCAAATGTCCTTCCTCCTTTTCAAATCTAGTCTCTTCATTGCTTTGTCCTTGACCTCATCCCTCCTCTACAGCATTGTTCCAGCAAACATGCTCTTCTTTTTTTTTTTTTTAAGATTTTTATTTATTTATTTATTTGACACAGAGAGAGAGAGACAGCAAGAGGGGGAACACAAGCTGGGGGAGTGGGAGAGGGAGAAGCAGGCTTCCAACTGAGCAGGGAGCCTGATGTGGGGCTCAATCCTAGGACCTCAAGATCATGACCTGAGCCGAAGGCAGACGTTCAATGACTGAGCCACCCAGGCACCCCATAAACATGTTGTTCTTAATTGCAATCCTAAACCTTAGCCTAAGAACAAGTCTAAAACACTCATACATTGCCATCAGTCTACTGTCCTCTTTGTCTCTTTTCACATTTACTAAATTTATTGAAATGCTTGTCTACACCTTCTGTGTCTAACCCACCTAGTCACTTCTCAAATTGCTATAATCTAACTTTTACCCCACTGCTCTCCTGCAACTGCTATAATAAATTCCAACTGTCAACTACAAAGGGACCAGGTCTTTGTATTCTTGCACCTGTTTACTGCATTTGAAGTTGCACTTAATTCCTCTTTCTTGAGACTTCCTGCTCCCTTGACCTTTGTGCCTCTGTAATGCTCTCCAATCTCCACTGTGGACGATATCGGCTGATTCTTTCCACCCAGTACATCTCTCATCATTCTTCTGAGAGCAAAACATTTTGGTTATGGTGGGGCTGCCAATCATGGCACCTGGCCACATTGATTGGTACAGGGATGAGCATACAACTTACACTCAGCCAATCAGAGCCTTCCTCCAGGGATATTTTGTATTTGGAGTTATCAAGGAAATGCTCTCATCTTTCTGGTTTTGGAGCTAAAAGAATATGAGCCTGGAGCTGCCTGAGACCATGGCTCCAGCCTCAAAGGCTCACAAAAAAAAAAAAAAAAAAAAAGCCAATATATACAGAGCCTGAGAGGAAAAAAAAAAAAAAAACTTAACCATGTTCAAATTCCTGGTTTCAGTCACACTCAAAGCCAACTGTGACCCTGACTGTTCTGATATGATTATTTGATCCTTTAAATTCTCTTCTTTGGCATAACCCAATACTTACTTGTTCTTAAACTTCTCATCCATCTTCTACTCCAAATTTTTATCTTCTTTTCATTCTATTCATTTTACTCTACATATGCTCCTTTGGATGATTTCAATTGGGCTCTGCCTTTCAAACTTTTTTCATTGTGTGCTGATGACTCCTGAGTCTTTATCTCTACAACAGATCGCTCCCTGATCCTTCACATTGAAATATCAACTTGATGCTAAAAAACTTCACCTCCAGAGTTGCCTGGGTAGCTCAGTGGGTTAAGCCTCTGCCTTCGGCTCAGGTCGTGATCTTAGGGTCCTAGGATTGAGTCCCACATTGGGCTCTCTGCTCGACAGGGAGCCTGCTTCCTCCTCTGTCTCTGCCTGCTTGTGATCTGTTTCTGTCAAATAAATAAATAAATAAATAATCTTTAATAAGTAAGTAAATAAATAAATAAATAAAAATAGAAAACTTCACCTTGATTACTTATGATGGAATGACCATCTACCAGTTTTCTTGAGGTCAGTCTCAGGACAGGTTTATCCTGGAGGCATGATTATTAGTAACAATCTTTTACATTTTCAAAAGTATCCTGATTTGAATGATAAAGTACATGATCATCCTACCTCCAACTCAATGTTTCCCAAACTGAACCCAATATTATTCCTCCTATATTGTAGTCATACAAACTAGAGGCCTAGAGTCATCCTTGACTCTTCCTCCTAAATCTGGCCTCCACGTTACAACCATATCCAGTCTTTGAACATTTCTTGAATTCACCATCTCCTCTCCTTTCCTACTGCCAATGCCCTGGTCTCTTATCACTTCTGAAGTACAGCAGTAGTCTCTTAACTTCCAGTCTTATCCTCCTCATATACATCATCTGCATAGCCATTAGGGTGTTAAAATTTTAACCTAAATTCTTTACATCTCTCTCTATCCATGCCCTTGGTCATGACTTCGAAGTTCCCTCCACTACAGATAGACTATATTTCCCTGCCTCTTCCCTTTGGGCTTACCAATGTGGGTTGTTTTAACCAACTGAATGTTTAAAAATATAACCCAAGGGTTGGGGGGAAGGGATGATGACATTAAGGAGGGCACTTGATGGAATGAGCACTGGGTGTTATACGCAACTGATGAATCACTAAACTCTACCTCTAACATATAGTGTTAAGTAATTGAATTTAAATAAAAAAGAGTGCCAAATTAAGACTAATTTATTTGAAATATATATAGATAGATAGATCTCAAGCAGGGTTTTGAAATGTACTATGTGATTGATCTTGGGCTCTTGAGTTTCTGGCTTTGCCAATGAAAGAACACTGCTTCGGGGCACCTGGGTGGCTCAGTGGGTTAAGTGTCTGCCTTACACTCAGGTCATGATCTCAGGGTCCTCGGATCGAGCCCCACGTCAGGCTCTCTGCTGAGTGGAGAGCCTGCTTCTCCCTCTCTCTCTGCCTGCCTCTCTGCCTGCTTATGATCTCTCTCTGTCAAATAAATAAATATAATCTTCAAAAAGAAAAAAAAAAAAACACTGCTTCACTAGGCCATAGGTCCAAGAAAGAAGAGAATTGGGTCAGCAAAAAACTAGACCCAATCTGCAACTCATAGCCAAGTGTAGACAAGTCCAGCCTAGAACAGTTAATCCCAACCAAATGGCAGAAGAATAAGGAAAAATAAATATTGTTGTTTTCAGCCACAGAATTTTGGAGTGATTGGTTATGAAACATTAGCTGACTGGCACAATTTCCCCTCCCTATTTTAGATCAAAGTACTGAATTAACCCAAATAGAAATCTAAAGTCATCCTTGATTCTTATGCCTCACTCACTTCACATTCCAATAGTCATTATGTCTTACAAATAAATAATGGGGTTTTTTTGTTTTGTTTTATAAATATTATTTATTTGAGAGAGAGAGCACGCACAAGCACAAAAAGAGGGGAGGAGGAAAAGGGAGGAGCAGGGGAGAGAGAGAAGCAGATTCCCCACTGAGCAGAGAGCCCAAAGCAGGGCTGAATCCCAAGACCCCAGGATCACGATCTGAGCCAAAGGTAGATGCTTAACCAACTGAGCCACCCGGGTCACCCAGGTGCCCTACAATTCTATCTTTTAAACGTTTCTTGAATCCAGAGTCCATCTCTATTCCTGCTGACACTTTCCTGGTTCAAACCTGTATCTCTCTGATTCTAAACTACTTCAATAAACTGACCTGGTTTCCCTGTGTCTAGTCCTGTCCTCTTTAAGTATGTGATTCACATAGGCACCAAAAGTTCTTCCTATATGGAACTTTAACCATTTCCGCCCATTTTAACTCTTCTTCCACCTTCTAAAAATCCTTTAATGAGTCTCCATCACCTACAGAACAAAATCAAACTTCCTTAACATATTCATTGTCTTACCCCTACTCATACTCACCACTCCCCATTCCCATCCTGCAATATACTTTACAGCAATATTGCTTACAGTTTCATAATATCTTTCCAGAAATTTTTCCCTGCCCCCTTTATCTATCCCTGATTATGCATTTCCCCCTCTGTGCCTCCCACAATATACTGTACACATTCATTTGTACTTACCCACAGTATAATGACCTATCGATCTCTCTCTCCCACTGGCTTTTTGGGGGAAGACTGTCTTACTCATGTTTAATTAAGAATCTTACTCTAGGGCACAACTTGACACATGAAATGTGCTCAACAAATATTTAATGAGTAAATGAAGGAATGAGTGAATAGTGTGGTAAAATACATAAAATATATTTATATAAAATACATAAAACTTGTTTATTAAAACACTCCTCTAATACTCTCTCCTCTTAACCTCAAATTATGTAATTTTTTCTTGCTATGAATACATATGATTAAAAATTACCACTGAAACAAATCCATGTATTTGCATAGGCTCCTTAAGTAGATTTGATATTAGAGATATGAAGGCAAGATAATAATAAGATTAACCTCATTGCCCCATTCAGAAACTTGGGATCCCACTTAGATTTTACACTTTCCTTTACCAGTCAATTACTAAGTCCTGTGTGGTAGTTAAAAATTAAGTGTTAACTTGACTGCCGGCTGCAGGGTGTCCAGATACGTGGGTAAATATTATTCTGGGTGAATGTGTGACAGGGTTTCTAAAGGAGATTAGCATTTGAATTGGTAGGCTAAATAAAGCAGGTAGTCCTTCCAGATGTGAGTGGGCCACATCCCATCACTTGAAGACCTGAACAGAATAAAAGACTGGGTAAGAAAGAATTCTCTCTCTGCCTGACAGTCTTCAAGCTAGAACATAAGGGTTCTTCTGCCTTTGGGCGAGACCTGGAATCTACAGCGTCTGCTGTTCTGGTTCTTAGGCCTTTGGACTGAGAATGGAACTTCAGGGTACCACTGACTCTTCAGGGTCTGGACTTCTCAGCCTCCACAGTCACGTGAGGCACTTCTTTGCAATAAATCATATGCACATATGTAGATAGTAAAATGTATATCTTGTATATATGTACATACATACATTTCCATATGTACACATATAGACATATACATATATATATAATACGTATGTCTATGTCTCCTATTTGTTCTTTCTCTCTGGAGAACCTTGACTAACATATCTATAAATCCTCCTGCCTAAAGAGCTTTAAAATCTCTCTTTCTCTTTATTTGCAAAAGCTCCAAGGCTGGGAGTGTGCATTTATTTTCACATCTAAACAGTATTTTGGTAAGAAGAGAACTGGGCCTCTTAAATTCTATTTTTCTTTGGTATATACCCATGTACCAAACTTCTAAAATTATGGTTACTCACAGGTCGGTTTTTTTTTTTTTTTACTTTATGGATTCATAATTTGTTTTTTTTTTCCTTTGAAAACCTTTCTACCCTCCCAGATTATATCAATTTCTACCTACTCCAATTTCTTCCATGGTTATTGTTCTACTCAGACTCTTTCCCAAGCTCTACTCAGCTTTGGTAATTCTTATAAAAGTAAAACTAGTATTACATGTTGGATACATAATATCCATCATGTACACCACTGATCAAACAATTCAAAAACTTCAATAGACCAGAAAATCACCACACAAAACCAAGGTTAAGTTTCCAAATATTTTTACAACTATCATACCATAAAAAGGTACTTACTTGGTACCTTTTTAGAAAAAGTACTTATTTAGTCAAAAGTACATGCTAAATTATTAACCTCTGTAATAAAACTATTATGGCATAAAGGATAGCTTATGTAAACCAACTGAATACATATCACACATTAAAGGTAATTTCAATCACTACTGGAGCCACCAAGATAGCAACATGCTGGTTTCAGTTTCTTTTTTTTTTTTCAGATTTTATTTATTTATTTGACAGAGAGAGACAGCAAAAGAGGGAACACAAGCAGGGAGAGTGGGAGAGGAAGAAGGAGACTTCCTGCTGGGCAGGGAGCCCAATGCGGGACTCAATCCCAGGACCCTGGGATCATGAACTTAACTGAAGGCAGACGCTTAACGACTGAGCCACCCAGGCTCCCCTGGTCTGAATATCTTACTGGAAAGCATTATGTATCTCCTGGTTGTAAAGAGAATTCTAAATATAAAATCTGCTGAAAGCATATACCAAACCTTCAGAAGGGTAAAAGTAGATGAAGATCTACTCTGCTTTACATCATTTTCTGAAACGTTTTAATTCAAATATGTTATCAAATGATATTCAAAAATCTTTCTACCTAAAAGAACTCCTCTAAAGATATTTTGAGCAAATAATTATTCCCTAAAATACATAAACAGAATACAGTGATATCTTTTAAATTTACATTTGCCAAGTTTTCTCTAAATAAGAAATAGAGTAGAACAGGTGTTAACAGAAAGTCACACCACCATATAACTTATCTAAGAGCAAGAGGATGACCAAAACCATAACTGAAATTTCCTTAACTAGAGAGAAGGGTGAAAAACAAGAGAAAGATATATGTAACTCAATCTACTTAGAGAAGTGTTCTAATATTTTTTTGAAGTTCCAACCTCATTAAAATGGCATTCCTTGAAGATTCAAAATAGGTATTGAGTGAAGACTTCCTAAAAACTCAAAAAAGGTTGGGATCATCAATAATCAATAGTCCAAAATAGTAATAACAATATCACAGCTCATATTTTTACTTTTTTTTTTAACAAGAGATATTCTTTTCTCATGATCTATACATAAGACCAGTCATAGAATTGATTTCCATGCTCTAATTACTCAATGTACCATCTATACAACAGGATGGATCCGGGGTAGAATTAAAAATCTACCACAGTTCACATGTAATTAGGATGTTAAACAGCAAAGAATGAATTATAAACCAAACACTACATTTTTTTCCTTTCCATTTTTTTTTTCAAGTATAACTAACATACAGTGTGGTGTCAGTTTCAGGTGTACAACAGAATGATTCAACAATTCTATACATTTCTCAGTGCTCACCAAGAGAAGTGTACTCTTGCCCTTTCCCATCTTGCAAGGTGGCCAGTGAGAAAGTTGAGAATTCAGATGCTAAGGAGAAGAAACCTGAAGCCAAGAAGACTGATGCTGGTGGCAAGGTTAAGAAGGGTAACTCCAAGGCTAAAATGCCAAGAAACAACAGCCCTATTTGCAGCTCAACCCCTGTCCCAGTTAGAGGAATTGGCAGATTTTCCCCATCAGATATGTATTCTAGAAAGGTCCTGTACAAGAGGAAGTATTCAGGAGTTAAATCCAGGATTAATCTCATTCTTGCTACTGTCACAAAACCAGTTGGTGGCGACAAGAACGGTGGAACCTGAATGGTTAAACTTCACAAAATGCCAAGGCTTGATCCTACTCAAGTTGTGTCTCGAAAGCTGTTGATCCTCGGCAAAAAGACCTGCCCGTTAGCACGTGGGAAAACTGGAAATGGCATCACTCCTGGGGCCAGTGTGATCATTCTGACTGGGCGCCACAGAAGCAAGCGGGTTGTTTTCCAGAAGCCGCTGAGCAGGGGCGCACTGCTTGCGATCGGACCTCTGGCTGCAGCCGAGCTCCTCCGTGCGGAACACAACACCAATCTGTCATTGCCATCTCCACCAAAGTTGTACCGGGGCTGTGAAGATCCCCAGAGTTCTCACTGACCCTTCTCACTTCAAGAAGATGCAAAAACCCGGACACCGGGAAAGTGAGATCCTCCTCACAGGGAAAGAGAAAAAAGAGATTACAGAGCAGGGCAAGGTTGATCCCAAATCTGCAGTCTCGCAAATCTTGCCCCAAATCAAAGCTCTCCCTCAGCTCCAGGGCTGTTGTGCTCTGTGTTTTCTCTCCCAAATGGAGTTTATCCTCACAAACTGGTGGTCTAAATTTCTTACAAAGAACCTAATTAAATAACTGATCCATTAAAAAAAAAAAGTATACTCCTAATTCCTTTCACCTACTTTACACCCATCCCCTGCCCCCTCCCCTCTGGCAACCACCAGTTTTCTCTCTGTATTTAGGAGTCTGGGGGTACCTGGGTGGCTCAGTAGGTTAAAACCTCTGCCTTCTGCTCAGGTCATGATCCCAGGATCCTGGGATCGAGCCCCACGTCGGGCTCTTTGCTCGGTGGGGAGCCTGCTTCCTCCTCTCTCTGCCTGCCTCTGCCTACTTGTGATCTCTGTCAAATAAATAAATAAAATCTTTAAAAAAAAGAGTCTGGGGTTTGTTTATCTCTTTTATATTCTTTATTCATTTGTTTTGTTCCTTAAATTCCACATGAGTGAAGTCATCCTTTTTTAATGCTGACCTCAGGATCCCTCCAGGCTCAATTATAAGGGCAAAATGTGTACTAGGCATTCCCTCTTAGTTTTTCTCTTCTCTTTGTTCTTAAGGCACTGTTTCTTCCCTAGTGCCCAACAACCCTCCTTCAACATGGTGATCATTTTTTAATTTTACCTCTTTCTTATTCTACCCCCTAACTGCAATCAGAATGTACCAATCTTGCCCAGCCCTTGCAAGGTCTGACAAATTAAGATTATTAAGGCTGAAATATTAATGACGTAAGTAACTCCTTCCAGATTGATCAATGAGGAATGCTTTGGGCAGCAAGTAACAGCAATACCAGCAACAACAGAAGCAACAACAACAATAAAAAACTACAGTGACATGAACTACTTAAGGTAGAGCAGCATCAAGTTGGTTTGGTGGCTTACCGATGTCACCAAATATCTAGGCTTTTACTATTGTTCTGTTTGACCATACTTAGCATATGGAATTTGGCCCATTGGCTGGTTGCTTCATGACTGCAAGATAGCTTTCCCAGTTCCAAGCAACACAATAAAAAGAAAACATTTGAATGTGGGATGTGATAGAAATGAAATCGAAACAGACTTTCTCCTCATGTACCTTGTTCCTTTTATGAGAAGACACAAACTTTTCATGAGCCCCAGAAAAATTTCCCTTGTATTTCATTAGACAAGGGAGTATAGGAAAGTGAGTCTCAGGCTTGTTCAGCTTCTATAGTGGAGGGGAGCTGGAAAAGAAAGGAATCGGCAGTGGTTTCTAGGAAGCAAATTAAATGTGGCTGCCACACCAGAGGCTACGCTTGAGACTAAACAGAGATTGGAAGGGTTTACAGAACAAAAAGGAGCAACAACAACTAAAATAAAGCTGCGATGGTTTGCAAATCTCTCTTTCCTACCCAACTGTGGATTTTAGGTGGATAGAGGCTGTCTTATTCATGTTATTTCTGCTTCAGAAATTTAATAAATATTCATGGAACAAATGAAGATAAAACATGAAAATCTCCTCAAATGAATTCCACAGGAATTCACTTCATGCTCCACAACTCCAATATACCCAGCCTTCACAGGATATTTTAATCTGAAAAAAAAAAAGAAGTATCAAGATTCCTGTATGAATTCGAGAAGAGGACAGGTATTTTATAAAGTATTGCCAGGCTGAGAAGTGATTAACCTAGGGAATCAACATTTAGTCAAAATGATATATTAAACTAATGCAGAGAATGGATTTCAGGGATGATTTTGTACTCTAAAATTCCAGAAGAATAACTAATATTCATAGAAACAAGAGCTGCTCGTGTTCTACTTCTTGTCCTTATTTTTTTTTAAAGATTTATTTATTTGAGAGAGAGAGAGAGAGAGAGAGAGAAAATGTGAGTGGGGGGAGGGGCAGAGAGAGAGGGAGAAGGAGAGAATCTCAAGCAGACTCCCCGCTGAGTATAGAGTCCAACCCGGCACTCGATCTCACAACCCTGAGATCATGCCCTGAGTTGAAACCAAAAGTCAGACACTCAACCAACTGAGCCACCCCAGGGCCCCACTTCTTGTTCTTGTCAACCTTTACTACTCTGTTACATGATTTTCATTATCATTATTGTTCCTTATACTGCTTGATAATAGGATAAAATTGGAAGAAAATTACTCAAGATTTAAATGAAATAAGTTCAAGAAAATAAAACTGAAACCTCTTGGAGTAAGTCCTGTCCACTTAAGAAATGGTCCTTCAGTTGAAAAAAAAAAATGAAACTATGAAGAAGGAAATTTGGAACTGTGTGTGTTTGGACTTAAACTGACTGGGTTGTTTGATACCTTGACCTAGTTTGAAAATCTTTTCAAGTATGAGAAAAATGAATACAAGTTAGAGTGGAAACAGAAGAAAATTAAAGTTTTCAAATTAAAGTGTTAATGATTAAATAGTTCATCTTATTTAATCATAACATTCTATGGAGGCAGATATTATTATCCTTACTTGTAGTAAAAAAAAAAAAAACTGAATAAAGAATACATAAATAACTTGACTAAGGTTACAAGATGGAAAAATCTACACCAAAGTCTTTCTGCCAAATCTATGTATCTTTCACTTCTCCTAAGCAGGGAAAACATAACCATCACACATACCCAAAATAAGTGTATTCCTCAGAAGGGTTCTATAAAACAAAAAAGATGTAAAGCCCAGTTAAAATGGTAGCAGTTCTCTGAAGGAAATAAGAAATGTCCTATCATGCAGAGAGCAATCACAGAGCAGTTCACAAAGCAATCACAAATAAAATTAACCGAGCAGAGATTACCCCCAAAAAAGAAAAAGGTGGGGGTGGTGAACCATGTAATAGGAAGACAGCTAATTTAGTCCCTAAAAAGTGAGGGAGAAGGAAGAGACAGTGAAGTAAGGGTGGAAGCGAAGGGAAGAAGGAAGTAGGACAAAAGAGGGGTCAGAGCAATGGAGTGAAGAAGAGGAGAAAGGCTGGGCAAGAAAAAAGCCATTAGAAAATTCCAACAAGCAAAAAGCTACTTTTGGCAGAAGACCTTGTGTCACGATGACCAAGATGAAATCATCTGCAGTAAGAAAGATCAATTTTCTACTAACAAAAGTAATTCTTCCCTATTGTATGTCTTCTGAGAGCAGTCCTAATAGGCCAAATACCAGAGAGAATCTGAGGCTGCAAGGACTTTCCTGGTTGAATTTGTTACATTTCTCCCACATTCAATTATCAGGTACTGCTGTCACTAACATAACTTTTCTGGAGATAATCATTTCACCTCTGCCAGTCATCCCTCAAGTAAGTCCATGGGTCCAGCATTTTACTGTTTGATTGTTTAATCCTTAATATCCCTGAATTTGATCTTAACCTGTTTATAGTTCTCAGCACTTATACCAACAGTGGTCTTATTCTAGCCATGATTTTTGATGTTCTGATTTTATCATTCCCTTTATTCTGAACCTGAGCCAGCTCACACTGACTCATGCGTATGTTATACCTATAAATCTTAAAAACTCAATTGGCATATCCCAATAATGGGTTTCTTGATGTGAACTCAAGAGGCAAAAATTAGTTTACTGTTAGAGTAAGTAAACATACTATAGCAGGATGTAGATGAAAGTTTAAGCCACCAGGTTGAAGACACACTCTAAGTTTATTAAACCACCTGTAAGCCAACAACATTGGAGGCCAGTCTCTTCCCTTCAGGCCTACTGAAGGATGCTAGGAAAGATAGATTATTCCCTATAGTGCCAATAGGGAAGACATTAATTTCTGAAATGAAATGAATCTTCTTTCCCAGGAATGCAAAGTAAGATGAGAATTATAGAATCTGGCTAAGATATCATAATGGTACTATTTGATCTATGGGAAAGAAATTTCAACACAGTTGAGGGACAGTTGACTGTTAAAATAAAGCTACATCATATTATTACTTCCCCTGAATTAAAAATACTCAACAAACTGTTTCCAGGAAATAAAATAGTAAATTTAAAAATCATGTAATTCATATCCACATCAATATAGAATTCTTTTAAAAACAGAATTACCCTACTTATAGCATACAAAATGGATTTTAAAAGAAATATTGTCACAAGAGACAAAGGATACTGCATAATGATAAAGGGAACAATCCAACAAAAGGATATACCAAATACAAATTTTGTGTACCCAATATGTGGGCACTTAAATATACAAAGCAACCCATAACAGACATAAAGTAAGAAATTGACAGTGATACAGTAATAGTAGGACTTTAACACTGCACTTATGGATACATCATCTAGAAAGAAAATCAACATGGAAACGGTGGCTTTCAATGACATATTGGACCAGATGGACCTGATAGAAATATTCAGAACAGTCCATCTAAAAACAGCAGAATATACATCCTTTTTAAGTGCACATAGAATATTCTCTGGAACAAATTCCATGTTAAGCCACAAAACAACTCAGCAAAATGAAAAAAGACTGAATCATATCATGCATCTACTCTGACCACAATAGTGTGGAACTGAAAATCAATCATAAGATAAAGATATGGAAAGAACACAAATACATGGGGAGTAAATAAAAAGCTACTAAACAATGAATGAGACAACCAAGAAATTACAGAAAAAGTTAAAAATATGTAGAAAAATAAATATAACAAAATGGTCCCAAATCTTTGGGAGACAGCAAATGTTATCCTAAGAGGGAAAATTATAGCAGTACAGACCTACCCCAAGAAACAAACAAAATCTCAAACAACCTAACCTTACACCTAAATGAGCTAGAAAAAGAACAAATAAAACCCACAACCAGTAGAAAGAAAGAAATAATAAAGATTAGAGCAGAAATAGAGGCAAAAAAAAAGAAAAAAAGCAAATAGAACAATCAATGAAACAAGGAAATGGTTATTTGAAAAGATCAGAAAAATTGATAAACCTTTAGCCAGACTCAACAAGGAAAAAATAGAGGACTAAAATAAACAGAATCTGAAATGTAGGAAAAATAACAATTGACATCACAGAAATACAAAGGATTATAAGATAACATTATGAAAAATTATGTGCTAACAATTGGACAATCTAGAAGAAATGGTAAATTCCTAGAAACATAAAACCTAGCAAAGCTGAAACAGGAAGAAATAGAAAAATTTGAACAGATGGATCACCAGCAAGGAGACTGAATCGGTAATAAAAAAAAACTCCCAACAAAAAGAATCCAGGACCAGATGGCTTCACAGGTGAATTCTACCTGTGAAGCCATCTTTTAAAGAAAGTTTTAAACTTTCTATGAAACTTGTAAGGAAGAGTTAATACCTATTCTTTCTCTAGCTATTCCAAAAAATAAATAAAATTAAATGAGGAAGGTAAGCTTCCAAATTCATTCTCTGAGGCCAGCCTTACTCTGATAAAAACACCAAAAAACAAACAAACAGAGAGAGAGAGAGAGAGAGAGAGAGACTTATAGGCCAGTATCTCTGATGAACATAGATGCAAAAATCCTCAAAAAATATCAGCAAACTGAATCCACTGATGCATTTCAAAAATCTTTCACCATGATCAAGTGGGATTTATTCCAGGGCATTCTGATATTTAAAAATCGATCAACATGATACCTCACATTAACAAGAGGAAGGATAAAAACCTTATGATCATTTCAATAGATGCATAAAAAGCATTCAATATAAAAACTCTCAACAAAGTAGATTTAAGGGAATATACCTCAACATAATAAAGGCCATGTATGAAAATCCCACAGCATACTTAAAACTCAATGGGAAAAAACAAAGAGCTTTCCCCCAAAGATCAGGAAAAAAACAAGGATGTCCACTCTTACACTTTTATTAAACATAGTCCTGGAAATTTTATCCACAACGGTCAGACAATGGGTTTTTGTAAGTATAGTGTTGATTGCACAGGGATCATCAGACAACAAAATGTTAATCAGTTATTGTCAAATACCAAAGGTCAACTTTCTTTTTTATTTTATTTATTTGACAGAGAGAGAAAGAGAGAGTGTGAGTGCACAAGCCCGGGGAATGGGAGAGGGAGAAGCAGGTCCCCCGCTGAGCAGAAAGCCCAATGCAAGATTCGAATCCAGGACCCTGGGATCATGACCTGACCTGAAGGCAGGTGCCCAACTGACTGAGCCACCCAGTGCCCCAAAGGTCGAATTTCAATCAAAATCATCCCCAGCCTCTTTTTCTAGATAAGTGTTTTTCAACAGGGACATCTTTTCTTAAGTAGGCTAGATCTGTGACAGACTTTTTATTTTCTAAATTTTAATTACAGTATAGTTTACGAGCAGTGTTACGTTAGTTTCAGGCATACAATATAGCGATTCCACAGTTCTGACTGGCTTACCTTCAAATATGGTGAATACATAGGGTGGGGACAAAGGAGATTTGGTCAGGGCTTAGCCCAGGGCCACAGACAACTCACTCATGACTGAACATCACACAACTCCAAAATTCCTCAGCTCTGTCAGGCCATGGAACATTTCTCTCTCAGGCTCCCATCTACCTACTCTCATTCTACTTACAAGGAGCAGTTATAGTCAACTGTGAATTCTGGTCAGAAACATGAGAAAAGCAGGGAACAATTGTGGATGAAAACCATCCAGATCAGGAGGGAGAATTAAGGGGGTGGGTCTGGCCACCCTGCTTCAGGAGGCCCTACTGTGAGTTGGTTTTATCTTTTTTTTTTTTTCAAAGATTTCATTTATTTGACAGAGACCACAAGTAGGCAGAGAGGCAGGCAGAGAGAGAGAGAGAGGGAAGCAGGCTCCCTGCTGAGCAGAGAACCCAATGCGGGACTCGATCCCAGGACCCTGAGATCATGACCTGAGCCGAAGGCAGAGGCTTTAACCCACTGAGCCACCCAGGCGGCCCTGGTTTTGTTTGTCTTTAGGTTTCTGCTTAAGCTTATACTGACCGGACTCCTTCAATGAACAAATGAAGAAACGCAGACCATGTGGCTTGTTTCAAGACCCCGCTGCCACAGAAAAGCAGGGCTAGCACCAGGAATCTGAATTCTAAGCCAGGAGTGCTTTTCCTAATTCACCTTCATTGTTCTTTTCCAAACTCATGCCAATCCACAGAAACACTCTGGGTGGCAAGCAGCCCTATCATCTTTCCTTTAACCAATGTGGCGGGAATAAAATTTTAAAAAATGGTACAGAAAAGAATACTGACTGCAGCTCCTTATTTCTCTTTAGGGCAATGACTCACATCAGCACAGAGGCAGATAGCTTGTTTGTTAAGAAGAATACTACGGTGATGGATTTTGACTAGCTTTTGTAATGGAGAACTACAAGGGCCCATGCACAAAGTTTGAGAGCCAGAAAAGAGAGTTAGTTGAATGAGTCTGTGAAACAGAGTAAGAGACATGAAGACAGCTGAGGGGAAGGCCTGTAGCAAGGGAAGTAGGGATGAGAGCAGGGGAGGGGGGAAGAGGTACTAAACATAAGCAATATGGAGGCCTAAGGAGAAATTCCTCATGACAGGGCACAGCTGAGGAATTGGGAACATGGCAGTAGGAGAGTCACTTAGAAGTTCTTTATGGTGCGGGGCTGGGCTGTCACTATTCCCTTCCCTATTATTACCAAGATTTAGAAGTCTGCCACACACAAAAGCCTTTAGCTTTTGTTTCTGTTTTGTTTTGTTATGCTTGAGAGAGAGCCAGCACATGGAAGGTGGGAAGGGGCAGAGAGAGGGAAAAAGAGAATCCTAAGCAGGCTCCGCCCTAAGCCCGCTCCAACTCCAGACCCTGAGATCATCACCTGCGCCAAAATCCACAGTCAGACATTTTAACCAACTGAGGCATGGGGGGCGCCCAAAGCCTTCTGTTAGTTTTATTTGAGGAAGGAGATGAAGTGAGGTCCAGCCAATAGGGAAATGGGAGGAAGTGACAGAGAAGACTGGAGGCGAGTGCATATACAGGGCACCCTTTGGGGAAACCTCCCCCGAACTCTTCTCATCAGTCAAAGTAATTTCCTGCTCATAATGCATTCAAGAACTGTGAGGGAAGAATGACACGGAATGTGTGAAGATTACTTCAACTTTCAGGTACTTGTCAGAAGAAGTGGCATGTAAATCCTGGTGTGACTCATTTAGGTCGGAGGTGACAGCACATACAATTAGCAGGAGTCTGAAGGGAGGTGTGTATTTTCCTTTAAAGAGATATACGATCATAAAGGAAAAATGCCATTAAATTTGCACATGTGTTTTATTTAAAATGTTGACATATTATGAACAGCAAGAATGCACTGATGAAAGAATCCATGCTTACATTTGTGAAAGGCCTATTATAAAAATCACTTGTAGAAAAACTCCCACTCAACCCATTCAGATTTATGAATAATGCAACAGGATCTCTCTGAAGGATTAGAAAATTTTTACTGCTAATGGAGTTTAATGGTAGCTTAGACCGCTCAAAACAGTTAACCTTAACAGCAAGACAATCAAAATCAAAATTACAGCAAGGGAAGGGCTAAGATAAAATATGAATTAAAGGGGTTTTTTTTTCCTTATAAGTTATTTCAAATAATTGTCTTCCATGAGTAGGAGGCACAACTAAATATGGATTTTAGAAAATTACCTAAAGAAAACATGCTCTAAGTCTATCAATTTCAGTACTTGATGTACCTTAATGTCATTTGTCCAGTGGCTCTCACAGCATAGTCCCTGGACCAGCAGCTCAGCATCCCCTGGGAACTGATTAGAAAGGCAAATTCTATACATTCCATTCCACCCCAAGAAACCAGCGTCTCTCAGCATGAGGCTCTCTTCCCAGTGGCTCTAATGAATGCAGAAGCTTGAGAATCACTGCTTCCGTAGCTTCAGATAAAATGGCTCTCAAAGATTCTTCTCCTCGTATATAGAAAGACACAGGGCACCCGAGCTAAAAGACTGTAATGGAACGGAGCCTTTCGGATTACTCAAGGAGTACCTATTATATCAGGCGAAAAAGCCCATTCGTTTACTTGATAGGGGATAGCAGCATTATTGTACACATAATCAGCTTAATATCATAGGACTGGGTTAGGAACAGGAGAAGAAGATGACCCAGAAGTGGCCACGTATTGAAGATAATCACAGACCATTACAAGATCTTACACTCGCCCACCATTTTTCTGTAGATTATTATCTTTCTCTGGAACATCCCAATCTTCCCATTATCCCTCATGTGAATCATGTTGACTCTCAGCTTTGCCCTGGCTCTTTCTATGCACCTCTACACTTGTCTCTCTGATTCCACCCTTGTTTTTCTCTACCAGTTGCTCCAATTCTTTCTTTCAACAACTATTTCTTGTATATCTTTCAAACAAAATAACTGATGAATAAATTAATGAATACATGGGGGCACCTGGGTGGCTCAGTGGGTTAAACCCTCTGCCTTCAGCTCGGGTCGAGATCCCAGAGTCCTGGGATCAAGCCCCATATTAGGCTCTCTGCTCGGCCAGCAGTCTGCTTCCTCCTCTCTCTCTCTGCCTGCCTCTCTGCCTACTTGTAATCTCTGTCAAATAAATAAATAAAAACTCAAAAAAAATTAATGAATACATGAATACATTTGCCAATGCCATCTCAAGTACTTCCTACATGCAAAACTTGAGACTCTCTTCTGAATATCTAAGATAAAGAACAGTTAACATTTACTGAGTGCTTGCCAGGCTCTGGGGCTGTGTCCTTTATACGTATTACCTCTTTCACTTCTTATGACAACTCTATGAAATAACTGTCATTAATATTTCATTTATTATTAAGTATCATTTAGGTATTAAGCAGCTGCAATCTGGACACAGCATGTTCTTCCCCAATATGTTTGACTGCAATTTTATAGAGTATAATCCTACTCCATTGTAATTCTACCATTCATTCTTCACACACACACACACACACACACAGACACAGACACAGACACAGACACACACATACAAACACACTTTTTTTTCCAGGAGAAGAATGGATTCTTTTAACATTGTTGTTGGAAGTGTGGATCCTCAAACAGGAATAACTGAGGCTTTTGCTAAAGACTCAAGTCTTTACAAACATCTTTATACAAACATCACACAACAGAAACAGAGCCACGGAGCTTTAGGTATTACAATTACCAGACAGAGAGGTCTTTTTTTTTTTTTTTTTTTTTTTTAGGATAGGGGGTCAGCTGAGAGGAAGATTAGTAGAGAATATTTTCATCTTAGACATTATGGATAAAGAAGAAGGGGAAAAAAACATAAGTAATGATATCCAACAATTCTCCCTCAGCTAGGGCTCCTGACCTGACTTACTGTGAATTCTTCTATTTTAGAAGAGCATTATTCTACTACTCTGACATCTGTGATGACTTTGAAGAAACCACACAGTTTTGGGGTTTATTTGAATTCGCTCTGAGTCCCCCTCTGTGATTTATTCTTCCCACTGTGGAACTGGCAAATGCGTAGGAGTTTCAGCGGCATCTTTTATCATCATCCTATCCACCTAGATCCACACAGTGAGCACTTAGGTCTTATCTAGATAATTTCAAAAGATAAAAAAAAAAAATCCACCAACTTCATATTTAAGATAAAGAATGATCTCCTTTGCCTTAAAAAAGAAATTGTCTTGAAATGCTCTCCTTATTTTAACCCAGAAAGGACACACATCACCAACCACATCAGCAAAATAATGTTTATCATTAAGATTATTACTCATTTCACACTTAGAACATAAGCAAGCACCTCGAAATAACACAACATCATTGACACTATTTATCATTGTGATAGTGTAATGTTATGACTCTTTGGCCCCATTTCCTCATGTTGCCATCTTAGCTCAGGACAGGGAGGAATTTGTCTTTCTGATACATTGGCTCATTTGCCATGTTTAATCAACCTATCAATCGTAGCCTGATTAGATATGCACAGAGCTGTTACTGCACACTCAGTTCCACTTAAAACTCCTGCCATTGTTCTTTTTCTTCCCCAAGTAACAATTTATCTTCACCTCCTGTATAAACGCTGTTGTGTAGCCCTGTTCTAACCATTAACTCCAAGGAAAACTAGTATCTACTGAAAAACCCTGGACTTTTTTAAAAAGTGAAAGTTAGAGCCAGACTACAGAAGGATCCATTCTCCCAGTCAATCAAGTACAATGCCTTCTGCATAGGAGAACTGAGTTCAAATTTAGAACCTAGACAGAGGTGCCCAAACATTTCACATCAAATGTAGGTTTGGGAATCATAGACCTGTACTATTTTGCCTTTTTTAAAATTGAGGTATAATTGACACAAACCATTATGCTAGTTTCAGGTGTACAACATAAGAATTCTATATTTGTATATTTTGTGAAATGCTCATTATACTGGGTCCAGTTAACATCAGATATAGATCTTAAAATGACTATGTCTATGATGTTAACAAACATGAAACTGAAATTTTCAGGAGAGAACTGGAAACTGTAAGTTCTACAGCATATTTGAAAAAGAGAGAATTTCTAGAACAGGAAAAAAAATGGCAATAGCCAAAATGAAGAATTCAATACATGAGTATTATAAGACAGATAAAATGGGAGTGAGTTAGTATTCTTGAAGAGAGAGCAGAAGAAACTATTCTAGAAAAAAAAAATACAGAAGGACAAAAGGATGAAAAATACAAAGAGACGGTTGAGAGACATAGAGGATACAGGAAGACAATCTTAGGTAATTAAGCTATATAAAGTTGGAGTGTATAAAACTGGTTGCATGATTTAACCAGCTAACCACAAAATTGGTCAAACATCTACTATACCAGACAGCATTCCACAAACTTATGCGCTATGTGACATTGTAACACCTGAAATCATTTATCCAACTATATCAAAATTTACATTTTATACACTGAAGGCAGAGAGACAAATCTCAGGTAGCTTGCTAATTAACTTTTTCCCATATAGTAAGAAATAAGCCTTACTTACAGACAAGGATTGTTTCCTATTTCACAACGGTGAGATGCATTATTATTGTAAGTGATATGAATCAGGTTTAGAAGTAATAAACTAGAAATAATCAATAAAACTGGATTATATTATATACCATCTTAAATTAGTCTCTAATTGCTTGATCTATGTTGGTACTACTGTATTAAATGAGATTTTCATTCTCTGGTGGAAAAAGATATGTCTTATATTACCCTTCCATACACCAAAGAGTACTGGAGATATATACTAATGAGGACACAGCAAGTGTTTAGTGGCAGATAAAATGTACACATTAATAAAATATTTTATAATTCCTGTTCCTAGAACAGTCAAAAATAGATGGAGCCATGTTAAAAGGACACAGAAACTAGCACTAGTCAAATCAGAGACAATCTGAGCATCAAAAATGAATAATGAAAACAAAGGACTCTAACCCACTGAACAAAATAAGACACCATCAGTTTATACTGAGTCTTTAAAATGCAAGTAAGGGACAAGGAGGGAAAGCTTTCTTTACCATAAAATGAAAACTTACAAATATAAGGGAATATTAGAAGAGCAATATTTAGCAATTTAATGTACTTATAATTT
Source organism: Mustela nivalis (assembly GCF_964662115.1). Classification (NCBI taxonomy): domain Eukaryota; kingdom Metazoa; phylum Chordata; class Mammalia; order Carnivora; family Mustelidae; genus Mustela; species Mustela nivalis. The sequence continues at coordinate 100,734,001 of NC_139040.1, forward strand.
AGGCAAGAATCATAAGTAAATTAGATGCAGGTTTGTTGGAGAATGGAATTAAACTATCTCCCCACAAGTTACATATTAATTACAAGGTAAAAAAGGTACATGTATGGGGGAGAAATTAGGTAGACCCTACCTTAACCTAGTGATCAAAGTTAAATCACCATCAAAGGGGACAAACTAATTAACATTTTTGTAGCATTTTTACCACAAGTTGCATTATCAAAGTCTGATCATGAGAAAACATCAGGAAAAACCCAAACTGAAATGTCGGGGTGGGGGGTAAAACTTGCGTATTCTCTTTTAAAATGTCAGTATCATGAAAAGCAAAGAAAAGCCAGACTGAGGAACTGTTCCAGCTTCTAGAAGACTAAAGAAACATGATACTGCATACAATAGGGGATCCTGGATAGTAGTCTGAATCTGTGGGGTGGGGGTGGTGGAAAGTGTATCAGGAATGTTACGTAGGATGGAAGCATTTTGACCAAATCTCAAGAGCTTGTAACAGTGAAAATACTAGAGTCCCACTGCAAATCTTCTGTATCAGAATCTCTCGGGCTGGGGTCCAGGAGGAATCTGTGCTTTAACAAGCCCCTGCCAGGTAATTCTGATGCATGCTAACATTTGAGAGGCACTGCTACAAAGGAGAAAATTGGGACCATGGCTGAAATGTGACTATATAATATTTTATCAAGGATAAATTCCCTGAATTTGTTAAATGTTTTGTGGTTCTATTAAAAAAAAAAAAGAATGTCTTCATTCTTGAGAGAGACATAAGAGAAATTCAGTCAAATGTAAAATATTGGTAAATCTAGGTCAAAGGTACATGAGTGCCCATGGTATGATTCTTACAGTTATTCTACAGATTTGAGATTTTCAAAACAGATTTATTAAATAGATACAGACATGCACATACATCCACATTCTTTTTTTCTTTTAAACTTGTTTATTTGAGAGAGAAAGGAGAGAGCAAGCACAAGTGGGAGCAGCAGGGGGCAGGGGTGGGGAGGAGAAACAGACTGCCTGCCAACCAGGGACCCCAATAAGGGGCTTGATCACAGGACCCTGAGATCATGACCTGACCTGAAGGAAGACATTTCACTGACAGAGCCACCCAGGTGCCCCCATACATCCACATTCTTAGGCATTCAATCTACATACCACCATCTTGAATCTTCATAAGCAAAATCATATCTGTATCTTTAAACAACTTTGGAGAAATTAACATTCAGTCTTTCAATTAGCCAAAACCCCATGCTCTATGCTGCATTTCCACACAGCCACTACACACCACTTATTTTTTAAAGCTATTGTAGACACACCAAGGGTGAGATTATTAAGCTATCCTCTGGTATGAGATAGTGAGAGCAAGCCATGACCAATTAGATCCCTTACTAGCTTATTTAAAAAAAAAAAACAAAAGTTAAAATATTATACAAGTGCTGTAAAGTATTCTATATCAGAGACTGGAAAAATATTTCCAAAAAGAACCAGAGATGGGGGTATAGCTCAGTGGTAGAGCATTTGACTGCAAAAAGAACCAGAGAGTAAGTATTTTGGGCGTTGTGCCCTATGTGATCTCTTGTCACAATCACTCAAATTTGCTGTTGTATCAAAGCAGCTACAAACCACATATAAACAAATGAGCAGAGCTATAGCACAATTAAACTTTATTCATAAAATCAGGCAGCAGGTTGGATTTGGCCCAGAGGCTACATATATATAGACATAAATAGGTATAGAGATAGAGATAGAGATATATTTTAAACAAATGGAAGGGATTAATGGGTCAGGATTACACATGGCTGCTAGCTAAAGAAAACCCTCTGAACAGTGGCTTTCATGCACAAAAAGACTAGGAATAGGTCATTTATGGTATTGGGAGGCTCCATATTCTTTTCAAGCACCCGTGCTCCTTTGATTTTCCTGCCTTACCACACGTGGTGTGTATGGCTTTCACCCTCATGGTCAAAAGGTGGCTGCTGCACTTCCACTCATCACATCTTCCCATTTTCCAGGTAGGAAGACAGGAAAAATATAAAAGCACAAGGAAAAGGTTTTTCTCATGATCAATTGCATTTTTATTTTTTGATGATAATCTTCCCCAAGGACTTTTTTAAATTAAGCTTTTAATTCCAGTTAGTTAACATAGAATGTTCTATTAGTTTCAGGGGTACAATATTGTGATTCAGTAAGTCTAAACATTACTTAGTGCTCGCCAAGATAAGCATACTCTAAATCCCCATCACCTATTTCTGCCATCTCCCTACCTACTTCTGCTCTGGTAACTATCTGTTCTCTAGAGTTAAGAGTCTGTTTTGGGGGTTATTGCTTTTTTCCCCTTTGTTCAATTTTTAGTTTCTTAAATTCCACATATAAGTAAAATCATGGTTTCTTTCTCTAACTTATTTCACTTAGCATTTTAGTCTCTGGATCCACCTATGTTGTTGCAAGTGGCAAGATTTCATTCTTTTTAGTGGCTGAGTAATATTCCATTGTGTATATGTCAAATCTTCTCTTACGCATTCATCTCTCCATGGATACCTGGGCTGCTTCCATAATTTGGCTATTATAAATAATAGGGGTGCTGATATCCTTTTGAATTAGTGTTTTCATATTCTTTGGGAAAATATCCAGTAGTTCAGTTACTAGGTCATAGATAATTCTATTTTTAACTTTCTGAGGAGCCTCCACACTGTTTTCCCCAGTGGCTGCACCAGCTTGCATTCCCACCAACAGTGCAAGAGGGCTCCTTTTTCCACATCCTTACCAACACTTGTTGCTTCTTGTGTTTTTGAGTTTAGTCATTCTGACAGGTGTGAAGTGATAGCCCATTGTAGTTTTGATTTGAATTTCCCTGGTGATGAGTGATGTTAAGTCTGTTTTTCATGTGTCTGTTTTTCATGTTTATGTCTTCTTCAGAAAATTTCATGTGTTTTGTCCATTTTTAAGTTGGGTTGCTGTTCAAGCATGGAGCTGTATAAGTTCCTTAAATACTTTGGACACTAACTCTTAATCAGATATGTCATTTGCAAACATCTTCTCCCAATCATTAAGTTGTCTTTTCATTTTGTTGATTGTCCCATAGGTTGTATTTTGCCCCTATTCTGTGCCAAGGACCTGTTCCACATTATTGTATTCAAGCATCCATCCTTGCTGATATGGACCTTGTATTAAGAGCTCTCCTGCCATCGACCGGGAATTCTGTATCCCAGAGATCTCACATGCATTCAACAGTGATTTATACCCTAAATCAAGACACTGCATTTTATTAACATCAATGAGTATAAAAGATATGGGAAGTATTTCACAGACTTTTATTTTAAAGTTGTAAAGTGATTCTAAACTGTAAACAAGTCTTCTTTAGCACTAGACCTAATTTAGTCAAAATGAATTTTGAAGCACTTGGTTTCCTGTCTTGGTTTAGGTACCCCCCCCCCAAAAAAAAAAACAAACAGAACCTAAGACAAAGATTTGTGTTCAGGTAGTTTCTTTAGGAAGTAAGTAAACACTAGTTTGGAAGTAGGGAAGTGGGATAAGGAAGGAAAGAAAACCAGAAAAAGGTATTTTATCAAGCCAGCTACCAGTATACTACTGTGGGCAACTGGGGCTCAATCCTTCTGGAGAATACTGGGAAGCAGTGAGAACACACCTTATACTCCAGCTGATCAACAAAGAAATTGGGTTGTTATTATCTACCAACAGCCCACCTGTCATTGGTCGAAGGCTACCTCTTGGGACCTTGCCCTCATAAGGTAAGCTTGCCTTCTTGCCACCTCCCAAACACAAGCTTTCAGAGAATAGCAAGTATTTGCAGTAAGCAGCTTTCTGTATCTGAGGAAAACACTGAAGGACATGCAGATTTTGAGACCAGTATTGACTGATCCAGATTTTTTGAAGGAAGAAGCAAAAATATGGATTTTTCTATGAAATCTCCCCCATTGATAAATGTTTGCTATTATTTCATAAAAATTAAAAATAATGGTCAAGACAAAACACTCACTCCTACAAGCTGGATTTAGCAACTGGATGAGTTGGTGAACTTTGATTGAAACAAAGGGTTCATTTGTGATCTCATTTCCTCGCTAGTTCCCTCTTAGAAGGTGTGCATGTTGAATATAAAAACAAGTCATCTGAGCAAAGAATAGGCACGTAACAGACTATATAATTTGAACAAGGATGTGATCTTTTACATCAACATTAACCTGAATGTACAAACTGGGGCTGGAAAACGTATGGGAAGTCAGTAATACATATGGGCACTGTATTTTCTTGGTTTTTTTAATTATTATTATTATACTGTATGATGACTCTGGAGAAAGAGTTCTGATGAGGTGCAGCTGGACAATGATAGGAGACTTACTTGGAAAGCCTGACTAAACCCCAACAGAGGGTAAATGACAGAGTCTGAGGAAAAAATTTATTCCTTGAGGATATGCATTCTCCAAGGGTGTTTTTAGAAGTAAAGATTTAGGGAAGGATGCTGCCTAAAGGAGACTTGCTAAAGAAAACTTTTCTGGTTCCTGCTGGCAGATTGTGGGGTTGCTATGAATCACTGTTAGAATTTGATTAACTTGTTGACTGGATAGAGTGAAGTTTGTTTTAAATCAAGAGTACAATATATTATGCTCTGAAACAATATTTAAATAAAGTTTTAGAATCACTAAGTTATTAAATTTAAGTCTCAGAGGGACTAGCAAAGCTCCTCAACTTCAGGGATTCCCTGCTAAAAAGTCATGCTTATTGGATTCACTGCCCAGCAGTAACTGCGACTGAGTCCTAATGCCACCCAGTTTGTGCTGGGATAGTCACAGAGAAAAATGGAAAGTGGCTGATTACCGTTTTGTAATGTAATACATGAGCTACCACCTAAGGCCCCTTATCCCTTTCTGATCATGGAATTTATCACTCACATTAACATGATGACAATGACTGAGGTCATAAAATTTTAGATTTTTCTCATAAAAGCTTTGGGGACCATAGCAGTGGCAGTCAGTGCGGTGTTCCCTATTCCTCCAGTGCTCCCCTCAGATGCAAAGGCTCCTTACTGCAAATGCTTGCTACATTTCCAAAAAAGGACAGTCTTAAGACAGAGTATGTGCTCTCAATGTATCATAGTCCCCACTATCTTCTATTGTCTACCTTCCTTGCCTCTGGAGGCATTTAAGTTTGTGACCCACATGAAACATAGTAAGTGTAATTTTGGACTCAAAGCTTTGGAAATGTAGCACATCTTTTATGCAAACAGATGCTTCAGACAGGGAATTTTCACCAGGAATACAGGTTTCTAGGACTTTACTGAATGCATTCGTGAGTGTAATTGATGGAATTCGGCCACTGTGCCTAGGACAAACAGGTACAGCACATGAAGTAATTTAAGACTGTCAGTCTGCTTCCTCTTGTCCTAGCAAGATTCTTCTGGTCCCATCTGGAGTCAGGTCTTGCCTCTGTCCTATAAATACCTTCCCCCATATAATTTCTATATCAGAACCAGCATGGCAGAGGAAGGCTGGAGGAATAAAACATGGAAAGAAGTTAAGCCTGAGGGATAAAACTCTATCTAAGAGAGTAAGTAATCCTTTAGTAAGGAAATGGATTTTTCTCATGGAATGGGTTTATTATCTCTCAACCTCAAAACCTCATGCCAAAAAAATGTTTATGTAAGTTTGAATAGGTTCCCCCCTTGTAAATGAACTGTTCAAAAGTTCAACCTTCTTTTGGATGTAAGGATTATTGCAAAAAAACTGTGCCTCACTATTTCAAAGTAATTTATATTTTATCTTTGAAAATTTCTGAAATTCATTGGCAAAAGAGGAAAGCCCAAGTGACAGTTATGCTCAGCTTAAAGCCATTTGGCATCAAGGTGTGGGAGGGATACATATTAAAAACAGGAGATGGAAGGAGGGGGCAAAAGAGAAGAAGAGAAGGAAAATTTCTTCTTCCATGGGTTAAGTATCAAACTCAGCTCTGAGTGTTTTTAAGTTTCTTTAAGAAAAAAAAAAAAAAAGATTTTATTTATTTATTTGCCAAAGAGAGAGCACAAGTAGGCAGAGCGATAGGCAGAGAGAGAAGAAGCAGGCTGCCCACTGATCAGGGAGTCCAATGCAGAGCTTGATCCCAGGACACTGGGATCATGACCTGAGCCGAAGGCAGACGCTTAACCAACTGAGCCACCCAGGCCCCCTGGATGCCTTTAATTTTTTAAAAACATTTAAGATAGCTATTTTCAAGTCTTTGGTAACTCTGACATCTCAGCTTCCTTAAAGACAGTTTCTATTGACTACAATTTTCCCATGGATGGTCCAAGCTTTCTTCTTTCTTTGCACACCTCATAACTTCTCTTGGAAACTGGATACCTTAAGTAGTATAACATGGCAGTTCTGGAAGTCAGTTTCTCCTCTTCCCAGGATTTGTTGCCGTTTGTTTAGTTTAGTGACTTTCATAAACAAATTCTGTGAATTCTGTCTTCTTTGTCATGTGTTGCCACTGAAGCCTTTGTTAGCTTAGGGTTCAGTTAATGGTTGCAGAAAATTTTCCTTAGAGACCCGAAACCAATGTCTCCTAGGCTTTGCTGAGGGGCTACATGTGCCTGCAGAGCAAGCCTCTAACGCTCAGCCAGTTTCCAGCTCCACCTTAGTCTTCACTTCCTGTTTGCACAGGGCCTCAAGGTTAGTCAGACAGAAGAACTTAGCATCTTCTCAAGTTTCTCCTGAGCATGTACATAGCCTTCTGTATGTGCATGGCTTTCTAGCTTTCCATAAATGTGTCAGAGGTTTTCAAAGTTCCCTACAGACCTCTCGTTTACCAGTTTTTCCCTTGAAGCTTTTTGGTTAACCACTTGCCCCAGATGTCATCTACCACTTTAAGTAGCCACAAGAATCAACAAGTACCTTGGATTTTTTTTTTTTTAACAAGTGCTGTGAAGAAAACCCTTTGCACATGGGGCAGGTAAAAAGTGGAGCTTTCCAGGTAACTACCAGACAGGTCAAATAATGGTAATTCTCTGGAAATGTGGCTTTGAAAGTATTCCAACTCTGTTCTATACCTTCTAGCAGCTGTTAGGATGCTGCTTTTCACTATAATTATGACATCATATACAAAATGTTGGGGGACAGGAATAAAGAATGGGTTCAAAATTAAGTGACCACCAACTTAATATAGACTGCTCTGCATAAGGTATTATATATAAACCTAATGGTAACAACATTTCAAAAACCAGTAATAGATATGCAAAAACTAAAGAGAAAGGAATCCAAGAGAATCGCTAAAGAAAACCACCAAACCACAGAAGAAAGATGAGAAAGGATGAGAAAATCTATAAAAACAAGTAACAAAATGCCAATACATATCAATAATCACTTTGAATGTAAGTGGACTAATCACTCCCATCTAATACATAGGGTGACAGAGAGGAAAACAAACAAACAAACAAACAAAAACACCCATCCCTATGCTGCCTAAAAGAGATTCATTTCAGGCTTAAAGACACCTGCAGATTGAAAGTGAGAGGGTACAGTGACATTTACCATGCAGATGGATGTCAAAAGAAAGAGTAACAATATCGGACAAAATAGATGTTAAAGACTATAAAAAGAGACAAAGAAGGACACTATATAATAATGAAGGGGACAATCCAACAAGAAAACATAACAATTGTAAATATTCATGTACCCAACATGGGAGTACCAAATACATAAAACAGTTAAAATCAAACAGAAAGGAACTAACTGATAGCAATGCAATTATAGTAGGGAACTATAACATCCCACTTATATTAATGGACATATCGTCCAAACAGAAAATCAACAAGAAAACAGTACCTTTGAATGACACATTGGACCAGATAGATTTTGCAGATATAATCATAAATTTCACCCTAAAATCAGCAGAATACACATTCTTTTCAGGTATACATGGAACATTCCCAGGAAGAGATCATGTATTAGGCCACAAAACCAGTCCCAACAAATGCAAAAAGATCAAAATCATAACATGCATCTTTTCTGACTTCAGTGCTATAAAAGTAGAAATCAACCACAAGAAAAAATCTGGAACGACTACAAGTACAGGGAGGTTAAATAACATGAAAAACAATGACTGGATCAATCAAGAAATCAAAGAAGAAATCAAAAAGTACACAGAAACAAAAGTGAAAACACAACGACCCACAAAGCAAAACCAGTTATAAGACAGAAGTCTATAGCAATACAGATCTATCTCAAGAAGCAAGAAAAATCTCAAATATTAACAACCTAACACCTAAAGGAGCTAGAAAAATAACAAACAGAACCCCAAACCAGCAAAAGGGAATAATAAAGATTAGAGCAGAAATAAATGATATAGCAAACCCCTCAAAAACCTCAAAGAAAAGATCAATGAAACCATGAGCCATAAACCTCTAGCCAGACTCATCAAAGAGAGAGAGAGAAAGGGCTCAAGCAAAATCACCAATGAAAGAGAAATAAGAACCAACACCACAGACATATGAACAACTCTAAGAGAATATTCTATTTAAAAAAAAAAAAAGACTTTATTTATTTATTTGACAGAGAGAGACACAGCAAGAGAGGAAACACAAGCAGGGGGAGTGAGAGAGGGAGAAGCAGGCTTCCTGCTGAGCAGGGAGCCTGATGGAGAGCTCCACCCCAGGATGCTGGGATCATGACCCAAGCCGAAGGCAGACACTCAACCAACTGAGCCACCCAGGTGCCCTGAATATTCTATTTTCATATGTTATATTAGTCACCATACAGTATGGGAAACTATATGCCAACAAATTAAACAACCTAGAAAAAAATGACTAAATTCCTAGAAACATATAACCTACCATAACTGAAGCAGAAAAAAATAAAAAATTTTAACAGGCCGATTACCAGCCAAGAAACTGAATCACTAATCAAAAAACTCCCAACAAACAAAAGTCCAGGGCCAGACGGCTTCACAGATGAATTCTACCAAACATTTAATGAAGAATAATACCTACTCTACTCAAACTATTCCAAAAAATACAAGAAGGAAAACTTCCAAATTCATTTTACAAGGCCAAAATGACCCTGATACCAAAACCAGATAAAGACACCACCAACAAAGAGAACTAGAGGTCAATATCTCTGGTGAACATAGATACAAAAATCCTCAATAAAATTCTAGCAAACTGGATCCAACAATACATAAAAAAAAAAAAAAAACACTCACCATGATCAAGTGGGATTTATTCCCAGGATGCAAGAGTGGTTCAATATTCACAAATCAATTCCTGTGATACATCACATCAATAAGAGAAAGGATAAAAACCACATGATCATTTCATTAGATGCAGAAAAAGCATTTGACTAAGTACAACATCCATTCATGATAAAAGCTCAACAAAGTAGGTTTGGGGGAACACACCTCAGCATAATAAGCCATGTATGCAAAACCTACAGCAAACATCAAACTCAATGGGAAAAATAGCTTTTCCCTAAAGTTCAGGAGCAAGACAAGCATGTCCACTCTCACCACATTTAGTCAATGTCATACTGGAAGTCCTAGCCACAGCAATCAGAAAAAGAGAAAGAAATAAAAGGCATCTAAATTGGTAAGTAAGAAGTAAAACTGCCACTATTTGCAGATCACATGATACTCTATATAGAAAACCCAAAAAAGACTCCCCCCAAAAACTACTAGAATAAATGAATTCAGTAAAGTGGCAGGATACAAAATCAACATGCAGAAATACGTTTACACTTCTAAATGCTAATAACAAAGTAACAGAAAGAGAAATTTAGAAAACAATCCCACTTACAACTGCACCAAAAATAACAAGATACCTAGGAACAAACCTAAACAAAGAGGTGAAAGACGTGTACTCTGAAAACTATCAAACACTGATGAAAGAAATCAAAGTCAACACAAAGAAACAGAAAGATATCCCATGCTCATGGATTGAAGAAAAATTATTGTTAAAATGTCTGTAGTACCCAAGGCATCTACAGATTTACTGCAGTCCTCATCAAAATACCTACAACATTTTTCACAGACCTAGAACCAACAATCCTAAAATTTGCATGGAACCACAAAAGACCTGAGATAGCCAAAACAATTTTCAGAAAGAAAAGCAGAATGGGAGCTATCACAATCCCAGACTTTAAGGTATATTATAAAGTTGTAGTAATCAAACTAGTATGGTACTGGCACAAAAACAGACACACAGATCAATGGAACAGCATAGAAAACGCAGAAATAAACTCACAACTATGTGGTCAATTAATCTTTAACAAAACAGCAAAGTATATTCAATGGGAAAAAGACTGTCTCTTCAACAAATCATGTTAGGGAAACTGGCCAGCTTCATGCAAAAGAATGAAACTGGACCACATTCTTAGACCATACACCTCAATAAACTCAAAACGGATTAAAGACCTAAATGTGAGACCTGAATCCACAAAAAATCTTAGACGAGAGCTCAGGCAGTAATTACTCTAATGCCGGCTGTAACAACATCTTTCTAGATGTGTCTCCTGAGGCAAGGGAAATCAAAGGAAAAATAAACAACTGTGACTATATCAAAATAAAAAGCTTCTGCACAGTGAAGGAAACAATCAACAAAACTAAAAGGCAACCTATGGAATGGGAGAAGGTATTTGCATATGCCATATTAAATACAGGGTTAGTAACCAAAATATATAAACAACTTATACAACTTCACACCCCAAACAATAAATAAACCAATTAAAAATGGGCAGAAGATGTGAACAGACATTCCACCAAAGAAGACATACAAATGGCCAACAGACACATGAAAAGATGCTCAATGTCACTTATCATCAGGAAAATGCAAATCAAAACTATAATGAGCTACCATCTCACACAGAGAAAAAACAAGCATTGGCAAAGAAATGGAGAAAAAGGGACCCTCTTGCACTGATGGTGGAAAAACAAACTGATGCAGATATTGCAGAAAACAGTATGGAGGCCTCAAAAAGTTAAAAACAGAACTACCCTACAATCCATTAATGACACACACAAAAAAATGCAAGAGCACTAATTCAAAGGGATACATGCACTCCTATGTTCATTGCAGCATTGTTTACAACAGCCAAATTATGGAAGGAGCCCAAGTGGTCAGTGATAGAGAATGGATAAGGAAGACACACATACACAATGGAATATCACTCAGCCATAAAAAGAATGAAATCTTGCCATTTGCAATGACATGGATGTAACTAGAGTATAATGCTAAGCAAAATAATACAGTCAGAGAAAGACAAAGACCATATGATTTCACTCATATGTGGAATTTAAGAAACAAAACAAATGAGCAAAGGGAAGAAGAGAAGCAAACCAAGAAACAGACCCTTTACTATAAAGAACAAACTGATGGGTACCAGAAAGGAGGTGGGGGTGTGGATAATGGGTGACAGAGGTGTTGGGGATTAAGGAGGGCACTTGTGATGATGATCGCTGGGTGGTGTAAGGAAGTGTTGATTCTCTTGTACACCTGAAACTAACATAACACTGTATGTTAATGTACTGGAATTAAAAATTTTAAAGTGTATTCATGTGGTCAAATTTAACTACAAAGAAGGCTAGGAAATGTAATCTTTATTCTGAACATCTTTGTTCCCAGCTAAAAAGCTGGGGGAGCTGTTAACTTATAAAAGGAAAAAAATGAACATTTATGGATAACTCTTTATCTCAATGTCACAGTTACAAAGCTTAACCATATTGAGATTACCAACTGGTGAAACTGGGGTTACCAGCTCAGCACACGGGCAGTCAGGATACAAGATCCAAGTTTTAGGGTAATCATTCTGTGTGAGGCCCTATACGATGTCTTAAGCCTTTTTTATACCTGCTACAAAATAGGAGACTCTCAATACTTTTTTGAGGGGGGTCTGCCTCTGCTGGTTTCAGGTTTTACCCTAAAATAATTGATCTGTTTGTCTTCCCTAGAAGTCAACAGGGAATTCCAATTATTTTTGCAGCTAACTTTCTTCAGATCATCTCTGCGCAGCTCAACTGAATTCTGAATTTCTGTCACATTTTTCCTCTTTAGAGGGATCAAAACCTAATCAGTTAAATTTTTCATATCTGTCAGTTGTAACTCCAAAGCCATTCTAATAACCGTATGTGAAAGTGCTTTATGTCTGCATTCCAATTTTCCAGCTTTCTGAGATCCCTTTTGATTTACCCAAAGGAAATAACCAGCTCCCTTCTGAAACGCTTCTGACGTACTCCCAAAGGTGGTCACTTGTCTTAGATCTTGAGAGGATGACCTTTTTCATCCTCCCCAGACCACCTCCATCCAACTTATAATTGTTCCATTCAGTTTTCCTTGACCTGCTGCTTTCCTCACTTCCACTTATCTCAAAACCATTGACATGGGCCCATCCAGTTTTTACTAAAGCAGAGTAGACACCAAGCTACTGTTTCACTAACTTTATTAAAGCTTTGTGACAGAGGGAGGGGAATTTCTACCCAAATCTAGAAAACCTGAACTTGTTCTTAGATATATTTTTTCCTAGAACCCACAGCTGACAGCCATTCCCAGGAGTTTCATACTGACCCCCTTCCTCCGTAGCCACTCAGTGTGCTATCCTACTGCTGAGGAGGAAAGCCCTTTCCTACTCAGATCATAGATCTCCATCTTGTATTCTTTCCCAGAAATCCCTAGGCCCACAGCTCACTTCCCTTAAAGGAAGGGAAAAAGGAGAAATGTCCATTAACAGCATAATAATCCTTTAGAGACAAAGCCCAGCTCCAAAGAAGACAGCATTTTACATTTTTATGCATAATAGGGCCTGGGCCTTGCCAATGAACAACAAAGCCATGGATTAAAGTGATATTTTTCCCCATACACAAAAGCTCAGACATCCCGATGATAAATTCCATCTTCACCCTGGAAGTTATAAGCACAAACTGTAAATACCTTTTTACAATAGCAGTTTGGTCCAACTTCATATAGTCTAACGCACAATTAAGCAGGGCGCTATTAACTTACCACTTAAATTCTACCTTCCAAATAACTAACGCTAAGATAAATATAAAACAGACATTTCACGAAATAAGGTCAAAAGGTAATTGCGCTAGTAACCAGGGATGAGTTATCATATCGAAGATTGAATTTGTTTCTGGACTTCTTAAAGGATGAGATCAAAAGACCAATGTGAGCGTCCGGCTAGTTGATGTTATCTAACATGCCATATCCCTTACCATGATGCGTTGAAGGGTCCTTCGAGATCCTCTTGAATTGGTTCACAGACAAGGGGACTGGAACCCACACCTGGAGTTGGCAGTTACTGAACTCAGAGGCTGCAGGACAAGTGTAGCCATGAATGATGTGGAACAAACAGCTGTGGCTATGTTCCAATACAAGAACCCGTGGTGGGCCAGATTTGCCACAGGAGCTATTCTGCCGACCCCCGTGTAAAGGACTATACTAGGGGGGAGACCACAGTGAGTATGTGGATGAGAAGCCTCCTTCTCTGGGCAGGGACACCAGCCCGATTAAATGGGTGAGGTACTTATTCTGCCATCTTTTTCTCAAAGGCAGTCAATTAAATCAGACAAGCTTCAGGTGACGTGAAACTCTGGATACTTCCCTGTGTATACACAGCGGACAGGTAGCTATACAGCATAGCAATGTCAAAAAACCAGGGGAAAATTCTGGACAAGTATATATACAACACTTCCACTTTCTCTTAGCAACATGTGTGAAATGTTTAAGTAATAAAAATCCAGTTTCCCTTTCTATACTCAGCTCGTGCAAGGTTTAAGCCAGACCTATACAGCCTTGGCATTTCCACTGTGTCTTCTCTGACACTGTTCTTGAAAGTATTCTAAAATTGTTGTAAGGATTAGCCATATCCATTTTTCACTTCCATATCCATTTTACTTCCTGTTAAAGTTAGGATGGCGTGGGGAGCACCTGGGTAGCTCAGATGGTTAAGCATCTGCCTTTGGCTCAGGTCGTGATCCCAGGGTCCTAGGATTGAGTCCTGCATTGGGCTTTCTGCCCAACGGGTCCCCTTGTTCACTGCTTCTCCCTCTCCCTCTACTGCTCCCCCTGCTTATGCTCTTTCACTCTCACTCTCTCTTAAATAAATAAATAAAATCATTAAAAAATTAAAAACTAAAAAAATTAAAATTAAAAATTAGGATGGGGTGACATCCTAGGGAACTGAATCCAGAGGAAACACAAGAGAACACACAAGGAGTCCTTCTGAATGAATTCTGCCAGGTTGATATCACTGAATACAACTGACTCTCCCTCCTACACAGCCAAACAGGTATTTTATCTGTCTGGGCTCCCTTCATTTACCTGCATTGGTCTCTCAGAAGGACCAGTCCTAGTAAGACAGGAGAGATTGGTTATCTTAGAGTTAGAGCAAGGACACAGTTTCCTGCCTTTTACATCGGCATGCACTTTCCTCTTCTTGCCATTCCTTGGGAGATTTTAAGATGAGGAAATACAGTTGAAGAGTTAGAAGTTTTAAAATCAAGCTATGAGAGTCTGTATCACAAGCCAGGGTGTCTCTGGCTCTCACCAAATAATTGAAGGGCAAAAGAGAAGACCTTAAGGTTTGAACTCATGTGACATGTAACAAAACAAAGAGGACCAGTGCTGGTCAAGAACCTCATGCTCATGAAGGAATTCATTGACTATTTCAGCAGGGGATAAAATCGGTAGTTTTTAAGGGCTAGGAAGAGAGTTTCATGGTGGCTTATGCTAATTAAGGATCAAATTCAAAGGTAGCCCTTAGGATAGGACAGAGTAAGTCTTCAGGTGTCTGACAGTACAATTAGCTTAAAGAGGTCCCCTTGTTCACTGGTCAATAAAGAGATTTAAGTCAGGTCAAGGAAGGGTCTAGTATTCTAGGTCATTCAAAGTTCACATTCTTTGTCTGGAAACATGGGTAGGACCATTTGTAGTAAAATACAACATGTACTTCTGATGTCTCCTAGGCAAATGCTACTGTCATTGGAAAGTTTCCCCTCACATGTCCCACCCAACTAGGGGAACTATATATCTATCTCAACGTCCATGCAATGGCCTCGATTGATGCCTATGGTGCTGGTACCATTAATAGCAATCCCTTTCATTCTTAGAAGTGCCTCGATTTGGGTGAGCTTGCCTTACATTAAACTATTCCCCAAACCAGAGAGCCTTGAAAAAAAAAAAAAACTCTCTAAAACAAAGAGGCAAACTGGGAATCATAATTGTTGATTTGTTGATAACTAGCCCAAATATATGAAAGAGTTCCTTGGATATTTGAGAAAGGGAATGGCCTTTCAGGCTGACTGAAGTATACATTATCATGCTTAGCGAAATAAGTCAAGCAGAGAAAGACAACTATCATATGATCTCCCTGATATGAGGAAGTGGTGATGCAACATGGGGGGCTTAAGTGGGTAGAAGAAGAATCAATGAAACAAGATGGAATTGGGAGGGAGACAAACCATAAGTGACTCTTAATCTCACAAAACAAACTGAGGGTTGCTGGGGGGAGGGAGGTTGGGAGAAGGGGGTGGGATTATGGACATTGGGGAGGGTATGTGCTTTGGTGAGTGCTGTGAAGTGTGTAAACCTGATGATTCACAGACCTGTACCCCTGGGGATAAAAATACATGTTTATAAAAAATAAAAAATTAAAAAAAAACTTACAGTGTGTAGATGTATCCATTGGAAAGATTCCATAAAGAATTTGCATTTATTGATGTAAAAGAAATTGTATCAGAACTTTTAGTTCAGAAATATAACACCTCCCATCATGCCATCTTATAAGAGGTCAAGAAGATGCAAGAAAAATCTTCCTATCAGCAGAGAAATGTTTTGCTTTTTCTCAATTCTCAAAAGATAGAACATTTTCCAGAAAAAGGGTCCTCCATAAGTGGTAGCTCTGTCTCTACTAAGTCATATCAGATACTGGCATCTACTGGTGAAAATGTGGCAAAGCAGCTATTACACTGGGACCACTGTGTCCGAGAGCAAAAAGAAACAAAGATCTGAAGTTACAAATGTGAAATTGGGGATACCCCTGGCAGGAAAGAAATTACCAAAGTTGACAAAGATTGATAAGGTTCAGGGTAGAGCGAGTAACACACAGGAAGAAATTTAAAATAGCGTAGAGATGGCCATCAATAACACACATGATGGAGTTACAAAGCCTCAGTATCCAATGTACCAGTGATACTGGCTCACATGCCAATAAGTTTCCTATGCTTCCACAAAACCCAATAGAAAGGAAAAGAACTAAATGTGCTTGGATCACAATTTGCGATCCCTATGATCATTCATTTAATAAATGTTTCTTACGTACTATGTGTTAATCACTGTCCTAGGTGCCAGGGCTGTATCAGTGAGCTAAATGGCAAAGCCCCGGGGCTTGTGAAATATACATCCTATTCAGGGAGGAGGCGGGGTGGACAGTCAGGAAACAAGTAATATTTCAATGTAATACTTCAGACAAGAGAGAAAATAAAGTGGAAAAGAAGTCAGGGATATCATGTTATTATTTTATATGGAGCAGTCATGATAAACTAAGTTTGAAGTATGTCATAAAACTTTAATACCCTCAGACTCAAAGACATGACTTCCTACTTTTTTTTTCTGTTACACCTAGCCTCTATGCCCAAGGTGGGGCTTGAGCTCAAGACTGTGAGATCAAGAGTCACTCACTCTACCGACTGAGCCAGTCAGGCACTCCCATCACCAAAGACACCCAGATGGCCAACAGACACATGAAAAGATGCTCAACATCACTCAGCATCAGGGAGATGCAAATCAAAACCACAATGAGCTGTCACCTCACACCTGTCAGAATGGCTGAAATTAAAAATACAGGAAACAACAGGTGTTGCTAAGGATGTGGAGAGAAAGGAACTCTCTTGCACTGCTGGTGGGAATGCAAACTGGTGCGGCCTCAGTGGAAAACAATATGAAGTCTCCCCAAAAAATTAAAAATAGAACTACCCTACGATCCAGTAATCACACTACTGGGTATTTACCCAAAGAGTCCAAAAACACTGATTGGAAAGGTTATCTGCACCCGTAAGTTTACTGCAGCATTATTTGCAACAGCCAAATTATGGAAGCAACCCAGCTGCCCAACGATAGATGAATAAAAGACGTGGTGTGTGTGTGTGTGTGTGTGTGTGTGTGTGTGTCTAGTGGAACGTTATTCAGCCATAAAAAAGAATGAAATCTTGCCTTTTGAAACAACACAAATTGATCCAGAGAGTGTAATACTAAGAGAAGTCCGAGAAAGACAAATACTGTATGATTTCACTCATATGTGGAATTTAAGAAACAAAACAGATGAACAAAGGGAAAAGAAAGAGACAAACCAAGAAGTGGACTCTCAACTATGGAGAAGAAACTGAAGTTTCCTAGAGGGGATGTGGGGGTGGAGGGGGAAATGGGAAAAGGGGATCAAGAGTGCACTTACCGCGATGAGCCTGACTCATGTACACGAGTGCTGAACCAGTCTATTACACACCCGAAACTAATGCGACACTGTATGAGAACTATACCAGAATTATAAAAATTAAAATTTTAAATAAAAATTTAATAACATTTCCTTTCTCCTTTGTACTTCCCCGATTCTATGTCCAAGCCTTAATCCAGCCATTTTTTTGTAAGCGGGGTTGGAAGAAAGAAACCTCTGTTGTGTGCAGGGACAGGATGGATCCGGGAGAGGCATCAGCATGGAGGCTCAGTGAACAAACAGCAGAGGCGCTGAGAGGGAAGCTGTATGCCTCCTGAGCCACGTGAGGGGCAAGGGACCGTCCCAAAAAACAAGTGACCCACAGAATGATAGCCAGGGCTCCTCGAGCACACTGGGAAAGGAGACGGACTCTCAACATCCTAAAACACCACTTCCCAATTTATTAAAGGGAGAGGTAATGCTGGGTCTCTGAGGACTGAAGAACTTAGATACATCTGAATTACATCACAGAAGAGTTGTCTTTGTTTCCAGGGCTAATCAGGGGCCTTGCCAGAAGGTGCTTGATGTAAGAGCAAAAGGGAAATGCATTCAAGAGTCCCAGGTAAGGCACAGCACCAAGGAAATGTGTATTTAATCGCTCTGTGAAGTATACCCACACTCTCCCTCGGGTAATATTTACTTAGGTCATTACTTTCAACTCTCCCCTATAAAATGGATCATCAACTGTTTTTACATTTTTGGGTTTTTTGTTTTATGGTCCTTTGAAAAATTTTCCCCAATACTTGGCTTTCATAATGGCAGAAAATGTGAGACTCTTTAACACAGAAACTCTCCAGCCAACATCATTTTAAGAGAGGGGAGGTGACAATCGCCAAACACCCTTGATGGTCATGCCCCTGTGATAAGTCCATGTTGAACCCTCCACAGGAAGGAAGCTCAAAGAGAAAGAAGAGAAAGCACATGCCAGCGTTTCTGCACACCCAATACTTCTGGACAATTTTGGAAATTTGATTTCTGATGTTTGAGATCTCAGGTGATGAGGTGGTGGGGAGGGGGAAAGGTTTGGTTAATGTATTTTACAGGGGATGGCTCAGCTATGAAATTCAAAGAGCCAAAGAAGGATCGTTGTTCCCCCAAAGATTAAGAAATGAATAGCAACAGGAAACGAGCAACAGTCACAAAATAATAAAACAAATCCCAAACTGGTAGCATTTCAACACTAGAGTGACTCACTCCTTTTTCCTTCCAACTCTTCATTCTATGAGCAAAGGAGAAAAAGTCACCCTGACCATCTAGACTTCTGGGGTATCCATTTGTTCATCATCACTGTTTCGCATTTACAAACATGTTTATTTAATTCAGTGAGGTGCAAAGCAGAGGCAGCTTTCTAATTGATGTAAAACCTAATTATACTGTGCTTTTTTTATAAGGAAGGACAGAGGGCTGAGGAAACCCTGTGGTTTAGAAATAATACAGCTAACACTTTAGCATTTACCAAGTGCTATGTGGGGGAGGTCAAGCAACACACCCGTGTTATAACTAGACAACGACAGCATCCCAGCCTCTGGGCTTTACTTGATGCAGATTCACATCCTGGCTCTGCCTTTACTTCTAGACCAGATTTGAGCTGAATGACATGGATGTTTCTGAAGTCCTGTAGTTTGTGGCTTTAGAAAAGAATCCTACTTAACTTCCCCCCACTTAGTTCTTCCACCACGAGGATGTTTGAGGATTGTGGGTAGCACAACGAGAGTGAACAGAAGAAGTTCCTAGATCAGCCATGTCTCCCATTTGCTCAGACTTTCTAACTCGGGAAACTCTGAGGCTCATAGGCTCATCTAATGGACACCACCCAGGCATCCAGAAAGGCAGGGGGTGTAAAAGGTAACAGCAAGTGGGGCACAGTCGCTTGAGCTTCTGACTCTTGGTCTCAGCTCAGGTCATAATCTCACGGTCGTGAGATGGAGCCACCTCTGAGTGCTGAGTCTGCTTAAAGACTGTCTCTCCCTCAGCACCTACCCCACCTTCCCCCTGCCCCCGTGCTCACTCCATTGTTCACTCTCTTTCTCTCAAATAAAATCTTTTTTTTTTTTTTTAAGAGTTAACAGCACAGACCTGGAAGCCAGAATGTACCCGTGTAAATCCTGGTTCCTCTACTTAATAGCTGGTGACATTTGATTCCTTAACTTCTCCACACCTCAGTTTCCCCATCTCCCATAATAATGGTACCAACCTCCCAGGGCTAGTGAGGATTAATTGAGGCCATCGGCCAAGCCCAAAAACCAAAGGGCACACCACTTGAGTACCTCATACACAGAAAGCATAAGCAGGCATTTGGGACAAAAGACCAGGGAGAACAAAGACCATCCTTCTCCATGACTAGAAAGAGACAATAAACAAATCCTGTGCCCCTTTGTAACAAAAGGATCATATACCCCTTTTAAAAATGAGGGTGAAGTCACAAGTCAGAAATGGCAGCGCAGGAAACTCTGGGGAAATGCAAGGACTCTCGCAGCCCAAACTCTGCAGCTGTGTGTTGGAGATCCAAGGCATCGCGCGCCATCAACTGAAGACTGACTGTATCCGTAGGACTCAGACGTGGGGCTGAGGATACACAGCATTCCAAGTCAGTCTGTTTGTATCCTCTAGGGGCTAACATTTTAGCTGTGAGTAGGTATCTCAAAGGCACAAAACACTCTAGATGCAAAAAGTAGAGATGTGTTACAAGTTCGGCGGAGGGAGCAGTGGGCAAAGGCTGAGCAAACCGGGAAACTTCTGGATTTATGGCCCAGTTTTACCTTGGTCTAGGTCAGCCTTTAGATGGTAGATCAAAGACGTATAGAGAGGTCCAGGGATGTCCTCTGGGCCGGTCAAAAGGTACAGACTAAAGTAGAAAGGTATATGATACCCTCAGTGATTAACAATTCTACCAGTTGGCTAACAGAAGATTCTAGTGGGAGTAGTGGGGAGACCCAGGAGAACATGAACATGATTTTCTATATGCCCGTGCTTGTGGCTTTTTACTCATTAAACACAAAGTGAAAATGGGTCAAACTCCTTGTTCACGGTGTCCAATATAATTAAACTGTTGGTTCCCCTGGAATTATTCACATGCTCCTCTGCCTGATGCCAGGGAAGGAAAGGGCAAGGAGTAAGCGCCTTCAGTCAAGGATGGAAGAACCAAACTGCTTTCTTGGAACTGAAATGGCCACAGCAAGTCTGGTAGAGAGCAATTAAAGGTTCCAAGGTTCCTCTCCTTGAGACAACAAGTCTTGAGAGTGTCAACACTGTGCATGTCCCTTTGCACAGAGGATCAGGATACTGAGTTCTTTTCTCTCTGCCTCGGTGGTGGACACTGGAGACGGGCTCATTCACACCCACTCCAAACCTGCTCTAGCAGGTCTTCCCATACTGCGGAGGCCAGAGAGTGAAAAAGCGCATGTTCCAGACTCCCTCGCAGCTAAGGTTCTGGGCATGGTTTAGATTCCAGCATTCAGACGTACCACAGGAAGACCGAAATGAGGAAGTAAACTTTTCGTGAAAGGTATCGGGGATTCTTAAAAGCAACGGGCAGGAGACACTTGGCTCCTCTGAAGAACACTGCTAAAGGTTCTTCCTGTTCTGTAGCAGCCTGGGTGCTGAGTGCTGAGTACTACAAGGCAGTAGGTGGGAAGATGCTGCTAGAAACATTCTGTAGTAGAACTGGCAGCTCTCCTGGCCAAGGATCATCCAAACCAGGTCTCTGGCCTGCCCGTGGATTCTGTCAGTTACCGGTATTAGTTACTCACTGCCATGATAATGCTACCTAAGGAACCCCCAAATTTCAGTGACATACAAAAATAAGCATTTATTTGGCCTGTGAATCTGCGGGGTTCAGATGGGCTAGGCTGGACCAGGCTGGTTCGTGTCTGTGGCCAGCTGTAATTCAGCTCGCCCACAAGTCTGGGGGCCAGCTGGCTGGGAGCCAGTCCAGGATAGCTTTAAATGGGACAACTGGAATGACTTGGCCCTGCATCCCAAGTCTCTCATCTGCCAGCAAGCTAGCCTTGGCGGGTCCTCTCGCAGATGTCAGACAAGCAAGAACAAAGGCATAAACGTGCAAATGCTTCTGTAAGCCTCTATGCACAGATATACCAACATTCCATTAGCCAAAGCAAGTCATGTGGCCAACCTCAGCCTCAACGAACACAGACATATTCTCCCATAGTGAGAAAAACTATAAAGTCACAATTCCAAAAGGCATGGGTAGAGGTGGGGAAAAAAGTGGGGCCAGAAACACCGTATCACCAAATACCTTTGACTAAACCCTTCTGCTTAAACTAGGTGGAGAGAATTTGGTTGTTTTCACTTAGGAAATGACAGATACAGCCACCCTGTTTGATAATCAGGGGTTAAAATGCACACATGGGACAAAACTCCATCAGAAACAAAGCTGGATAAATGACCTGTTTTCCAGGGCACCTGGGTGGCTCAGTGACTTAAGCCTCTGCCTTCAGCTCAGGTCATGATCTCAGGGTTCTGGGATCGAGCCCTGCATCAGACTCCCTGACCAGCTTCCCTCTCTCTCTCTCTCTCTGCCTGCCTCCCTGCCTACTTGTGATCTCTGTCTGTCAAGTAGATAAATAAAATCTTTTAAAAAATGACCTGTTTTCCAAGCAAATATAGGGATTGATTGCATTCAGAATTCTGTGACTGACTTAACAGTCTTTGGTCTGCTCCTGCCCTTCCCTTTCTTCCTTCTCTTGCATTATCCCTGTCCTCACCATTTTCTTTAGAGTTTAAAGGAACAGAGTAAATATATGATACAATATGCATTAAAAATCTCTGGGGGCACCTGGGTGGCTCAGTGGGTTAAAGCCTCTGCCTTTGGTTCAGGTCATGATTCCAGGGTCCTGGGATCGAGTCCCGCATCAGGCTCTCTCCTCAGCAGGGAACCTGCTTCCTCCTCTCTCTCTCTGCCTGTCTCTCTCTCTCTACTTGTGATCTCTGTCTGTCAAATAAATGAATAAAAATGTTTTTAAAAAATTTTCTGGAAAAATATCTAACAGTTAACTGAAGATGCCTCTGAAGAGGGACACAAGGATATATGGTAAAAAGTAGGCTTAATTTTCACTGCGTGCTCTTTGATGGTTGATTTTTTTTTACCAAATTACTGAATTATTCTTTTAGCTAAGGATTAAACCAAAAATTTGGCCCCAAAATAGAAAGATGGACAAATAGGGAAACAAAAAGCACATGTAACCATGCATTGTACTCTTTTTGTGCTTAGAAACTACAAGGCTAACCATAGTTAGGTAGAGCAATTCAAGCCATTGGCCATCAATAAGATTGGGATTATTTTATTAAAAATTCATTACCATGAGCCCATGCTGATATAAATAAATTAGTGAATAAATAAGTAAATGGGATAGAGGAGACAATTTTCCTGTGCAGAAGAATTCTAAATAATTTATGTAGATATTCTACCCTCAAGGAGATGGAGCATAACTCCCCCTATCTTAGTGGGGGCTGCCCATAGTAACTTCTTCCTGAAGAAGACAGCATGGAAAAGAGTAACTTGACAGTGGAGAAACCTGACAAACTCTATGTCAGCCTGGTGATCAAGGTCAACATCAACAACAATAAGTCATGTTGAGAGTATGTATCCTGGATAGGATGTGGTAAGAAAGTGACTTCACCTCTGTGGTCCTCCTCGCAAAAACCCATACCTCCGGTCTAACCAAATCCTAAGTGAGAGACATGCTAGAAATACTGGTCCAATATATTTCAAAACTGTCAAGATCACCATAAACAAGGAGGACTCTGAGAAACTGTCACAGTCAAGACGAGGCTCAGGAGACATGCCAACAAAATATAAAGTGGACATTAGGCAAAAATTAAGGAATCTGAATAAAGTATGGACTGATAATGCACTACTACCTGTTCATTAACCATAACAAACATACCATACTGAGGTAAGATAATAACGGAGGGATTTCGGTGTAGGTGTAGGAGAACTCTCTGGGCTATACTTACAATTTTTCTGTAAATCGAAACTGTTCCAAAAAAGTTTGTTAAAAATTATTACTTACAAAACAGAGTTAAAAGAAATCAATGAATCAATCAGTCAGTAGGTATTGTGGGGGATACAAATGATATTACGTAAGTACATAATCAGGCTGTACCAACAGAAATTTCAAACAGCAGCCAGGTGTTTGTGTAGCTCAGAGAACCAACATTAAGAGGTCTATAGCTCAGTAATGAGCCCATCTGAAAGGGGCTGTGGGATGAATAAAGAACTATCCTTGATCTGCAAAATAACTGTATAATACAAGCTTCACTACACACTTGGGCAGCCTTTTAATTTATGAAGCAGTCGAGGAAAATGCCTCCTTTTCCTTATGTTTTCACACTGGGCTCTTTCTGAGAAGAATGTTTTCAGTGGAGGGTTAAGGGGGATGCCTGTGCTCTGCTCACTGTAACTCCCCACGGTTATAAAGCCTTCAAGTGAGAAAACTCGAGGAGCCACAGCCCACCCTACGTTGTCATGTGGGAGTCACTAGGGACTTACTCAAAAGTGGGGGAAATAAGGAAGAGGGACTGATAAATCCAAGGGGAAGTCCACCTCCTCTGAGAAGAAGGCAGGACTTCCAAATGCAAGTATGGAGACTCGTGTGCAGGACACCTAAAGGGCAAGTTCATCTCAAAGGTCTCTGACATGAGCATGGGACTTGGGACCTTGTAGGTCTCCCCCAACACCCACGAAGGGCTAGAGTAAAGGGCTTCTCTTGTGGACTATGGTTCAGATAATACTGGGTGTTCACTTTAAAATGATTTCCTTCCTCTGTCATTTTCTTTGGTTACCTTGGAGCCAGGTTCTCAACCTGTGGTCCATGGACCCCCAAGAGCATATGGATAGAATTTAGAGGGTCCATGAACTTGGTTGAGAAAAAAAGATTACATTCTTGGGTTCACTGATCTCTCTAAGTGAAAATGTCCACTTCTTTCACACATGAATGTAGGCAACCAAGCACAATACCATTAGCACCTACGGCTCTGTCACCAGTAGAAAACACAGATGTTTCTCATGTCACACTGCAGTGACTGCAGACACTGTGAAGTAGCCTTTATGCTCATCACCACTTTAAAATTTGGGTGCTCGTTAGAGTCACCATGAGAGCTTGTCGTTTAATAAGTGAATAAATAAATACATTACCATGTCACAAATTTGTTTTGTATTTCTGATAATTATATTGATATAGCACTCATTTCCTTTGTAATCCAGTGTGTTAGATTCTATGTATTAAAGCCACTATTTTCTTTATCTTTTTAAATTCACATGTAATGCAGTATTTGTTTCAGAGGTACAGGTCTGTGAATCATCAGTCTTACACAATTCACAGCACTCACCATAGCACATGCCCTCCCCAGTGTCCATCACCCAGCCACCCGATCCCTCCCACCCCTGTACCCTCCGGCAACCCTCAGTTTGTTTCCTGAGATTAAGAGTCTCTTATGATTTGTCTCCCTCCCGAGCCCATCATGTCTCATTTTTTCCCTCTCTGCCCCCCACGACTCCCCACTCTGCCTCTCAAATTCCTCATATCAGAGAGATCATACGATAATTGTCTTTCTCTGACTGACTTATTTCCCTCAGCATAATAGCCTCTAGTTCCAGTCACATTGTTGCAAATGACGCCACTATTTTGATAAGGAGGCCTTATCCTTTTGATTAGGAGGCCTTAGATTTCATCAAAGAGTCAATGGCACAAAAACGTTTTAAAGGTTATAAACCCTAGCCTAGGATTTAAAATCTGCTACCACCTCACAGTAAGAAGGTTGAAACTATGAAGAGAATTGTCCTGCTAAGAGTCTCCCCACTCCCTACTATAATAGTATGGGATACCTCCCAATAGTAGTATTGGGATAAGACAAGTACTAAAATAATACTATATATACATAATAATATATTACATATATTATAGTATGTATTATATATTATATATATTATATTATAGTACATAGTATGTATAATATTACATATAGTATATATTATATATATAATAATACTAGTATTGGGATAATAATAGTACCTCGCAATACTATCTCCCTGTACACACACACGCACACACACACAGAAGGGCGATCACAGCCCGTGCATGCGGTGCTGAGACCAGCAATAAAATGCAATTGGATCGTGCAGGGCAAAGAGCACCGGGGAGCCTCAGGACACACAGGAACCACGGGCAAGTGGACGCAAGAGCAGAGAGGGCGCAACAGACGGTTCTTTTCTAAATATACTAGAGGATGTGACCCTTAATGGCCATAAGGAAAGCTGAATCTTGTGCACTGCCATCCTAATTGATTACAGTACACTTGAGAACACAAAGGAAAAAATGCCCCAGGTGCTGAAGAACATGGACTCAGAACTGTGAGTTTGGACCCAGAGCCAGAGCAGGCACGCACGGGGCCAGGATCAGTCGGTATGGCATCCTCACCGGTGGTGGTTTCCCTTTATAAAAATCATTATGTAATATCTGATACACAAGAATCGATGTCACATTTAAATGAATTATAAAGAATAATAATAAGTCTCGATGACCCCATCGCCCAGTTCGAGACCTAGAATGTTACTAATGCCGGTGCATCTACCGTATGTTCCCACCTTATCCCATTCCTGCCTGCCTATGGCAGGAAAATGTTAGCCTGAATTTCAGGTTTATAGTTTCTCGTATATATATAATTCGTTACAAAGTACTGTTTAGTATTGTTTATTTTTGAGCTTTGTAAAAGTCATGCCCAACTGCATGAAGCCTCTGGTGACTTAGTTCTTTGTTCAATTGTTTTTAATATGCATCTGGGTTCTTGCATATAATAGTGGTTATTTCATTTTTATTCTATTGTGAAATCATATCAGATTTTTAAATTTGCCTATTTCTCCCCATCAGTGAAAAATTAGGACACTCCAGTATTTTTTTTTTTAATGAGCCACATTGCTCAAAACATTCCTTAGGAAAGTTCTTGGTTCTCCTGCATTAGGATTTCTCTAGGGTTTATACCTACAAATAAAATTCCTGGGCCATAGGGTATGTGGACTTTCAACTTCACAAGATTGTGTCAAGTTTCCTTTGCCAAAATGACTTTACCAAATTTGTACTCCCACCAACAAGGTATATCAATCCCTATTGATCCATGCCCATGCCAAAACTTGATACAGATTTCATAATGTATTATCATCTTTGTATGTGAAAGACAGTGTACTGCTCCATCACATGTGGGGCATGAAGGTGTCAGCAAGTGCCAAAGTTTTATCAGTATAGCTTAATTGAAGGTAATACAATGTCTTAAACTGAATTCTCCCTGGAATTCGGAGTCTGACACAAGGATTTGGATGCAAGTACCTCATTTTGGGAAGTGATTCCAGGGAACAGAAGTGGGTAATTGAGGAAAGGAAATGGGAAAAAGAGAAAACAAATATAGGAGTATATATTTTGAGTTGGCCACAACTGTAGGCAGCTTGGACTTAATCCTGCTTAGACCCTCCAAGAATCTTAGACGCAAACAATACTAAAATGAAGTTCAGAAACATCTAGATGGAAGAAGGGAACATTTATACTTGGCTCCCATCCCACATTAGTCAAATATCGACTCTTAGGCCTTTAAGTCCCTCACATTCTGTAATCCACACACTTGGTGTCGGGGGTGGTGGTGTCCAATGGGCCTCTATGTTGAAACACTGAAGAAGTCCTGGGGTGAAAAGTGAAATATTCACTGTGAGGCTAAGGCTAGACACTCTCTGATGACTCCTGTATGAAACTGGTTCCTGGACCAATGGCTGGACCAAAAGGCAGGCTGAAAAGACATACAACGAGGCATAACATGTACCCAATCCACACACCAGTAAGCGGCAGAGATGGAAACCAAAACATGTGTATCTACCACAGTTGGCACTTAGTGCGTAAACACAGCCCACTGCCTACCGAGGTGCCATTCCTACCTCTGCTAAGACAACACAAATATGTTCAGGAAGCAGGCAGGCCTATCTGGAATGGACCCTGCACAATGGCTTCATGGTGCTATCGTGGCCCGGATTCCTTCTTCTTACCTCTCTAACAACTTCAATGGTGATGTACATCCAAGCAGTCCACTCCATAGTCCAAGAGGTCTCTAGCCAACATGCCAGCATGCCGGGCTAGTAGCTGGAGGCAACAGAGTATATAGAAGGGCCTAGAAGTCCTGCACAACACAACACAGTTCTAGCTCATAGGATCCCAGCTCGGTGCAAGAGATGCTGGCTAACAGAGACTGTTCACTCGCTGCATCACCACCAGGAATAAAACTAGGTTCCATCACTAAGGGAGAAGGCGGGAAAGGATGAGTGGCAACGAGAAGTCTCTGCCTAAGGAACCATTTGCTCTGGGGTAAGTGTTTAACCTCTACCTCCGTCCTCCTATTTATAAAATGGAAATAAAATACTAACTCCAAAGTCGTTATGATGACTAAATGAGATCATGTAAGTAAAACTGCACAGTGTCTGGGATGCTGAAAATGATTAATAAATGCTAGCTGCTGTTAATTGGCTTGGGTGAATCATCATCATCAGGCCTGGCATTGAACAGTATAACTTTGGAGAACTGATTTTATCAGCGTCGCCGCATCTATCAGGCTCGAAGGTGCTGGACGCTGACTCACAGCTGCAACACTCATAAGCATTTAAAGCCAGAGTGGTGGCTTAGTAATTTACAATGAGAAATGTAACTTTCAGGCAGACCAGACAGCTTGACCAGGTTATTCTCTCCCTGAAGGCAATGAACATGGGGAATCAAAAGACTGACTGCTGAGCATAAAATCAGGAGAAACCCAATTTGTTACACACTTCAAATGTTTAAGGGCATGGGGTTCTGACGGCCTACTGCACCCATCTCTACAAATGAGCCCGCATCATCTGGTGGGTTAGACAGTCAGGCTGGAAACATAACGGGTAACCTCCTCCCCTGAACCGTGCTGGGAGATCCAGCATCAACTGCTGGCCAAACTCAGGAGGAATGTGAAAAATGTGTGAAATCCTTGAAGGTAAACGCAAAACACTTAAGCCATCAGCAAATACATTCTGAATAGAAGCCCTATGTGCCTGGCATAGCTTTGGAAACATCAGAAGTAGGCGAAATATTTTAGCAAGACCCAGTGTCTTATTAACAGCCCCAGAGTAAAAGGGGCAGCAACTTGAACCCATTTTTAAGTTTGAAATGGAAATATTTCAGTTGTTTCATATAGAGACATAATAGAGCACATTAATAAAAATTAAAACCTAAAATTGAAACTGAGCAAATGGAAAAATGTGATGTGTATATATACATACCTATGTGTGTATATGTATGTAAAAGCTCAATTGTGACAATGTACAAAGATAACTTTTTTAAAGATTTTATTAATTTATTAGAGAGACAGTGAGAGAGAGAGCATGAGAGGGGAGAAGGTCAGAGGGAGAAACAGACTCCCCAAGGAGCTGGGAGCGCTTGATTCCGGGACTCCAGGATCGTGACCTGAGCCGAAGGCAGTTGCTTAACCAACTGAGCCATCCAGGTGTCCAAAGATAACCTTTTTTTAAAGATTTTATTTATTCATTTGAGAGAGAGAGAGAGAGAGAGAGAGAGAACATGAGAGAGGAGAAGGTCAGAGGGAGAAGCAGACTCCCCGTGGAGCTGGGAGCCTGACGTGGGACTCAATCCCAGGCCTCCGGGATCATGGCTTGAGCCCAAGGCAGTCGCTTAACCAACTGAGCCACCCAGGCACCCCAAAGATATTTTATCCTCTAAGCTAACCATAAACCTCCTGTTGACATAGTTCTTCTCGAAACAAGATACAGTATAAAGAAGAAAAACAATGTGCTAGAGAGGGAAGAGTGTTAAGCTCTGGCATCAAAGCTGTGTCTGAGTCTTGGCTTCACCTCTTCTAAGTAATGCCATCTGAACACGTTATTTAATATTCTGGACTTCCTTTTTTCCTCTAAGATAGATTACCCCTCCTTCCACCCACACCTTTTGCCATGTAACTCCGTAGAGCCTTCTCTAACTTTGGACATGACCATGTGGCCTGCTTTGGCCAACAGAATAAGGTAGAAGTGATGATATGCCTGTGATGAGCTTGGGCCTCAAGAAGCCTGTATATTTCCATTTTTTTTTCTCACTTGTGCCTCTGCTACTGCCTTGAGAACATGACTAGAAGGATGAGAAACAGGTGAAAGAGAGCCCAGGCACACCAGGCTCTCCTATCAAGGTTACCCTACATCAGCCAATATCCAGGGAACCTCAAGACAAGTGAACAACTGCAGCCAAGATCAGCAAAGCACTTTAGCCAAAGCCCAGCTGACTCCAGACACATGAGCAATGAATGCTTATGCATATTGTCATATGCTATTGCGATTTTGTGGTTGGTTGCTATACAGACCTGATATAAGTTACAAGAGTTAAATGAGATACTATGCATAATGAGTAACACACCATAGTGAACAATAACAGAAATATACATCTTCCTTGACTCATGATAGGGTTACAGCCTAATAAAACCACCAGAAGTTGAAAATATCATAAATTGAAAAGACATTTCAAACCCCTCACTAACCAAACAACATAGCTTACTTAGCCTAGCCTGCACTGAATGTGCTCAGAACACTTACATTAACCTCCAGTTGGGCAAAATCATTTCACACAAGGCCTACTTTATAACATAGCATTGACTGGCTCAGGTAATTTATTGAGTCGTGTCCTGAAAGTGAACATCGAAATGGTTCTAAGTGTATGGGTCGTTTACCCTGGTGATGGCATGGCTGGCAGGGAGTCGCGGTTCACTGCCCCTGCCCAGCATCAAGACAAAGAATCATACTGTATACCACCGGCCCGACAAAAGATCAAAATTCAAAACTTGAAGTACAGTTTCTACTGAATGTGTATGGCCTTTGCACCATCATCAAGTTAAAAAAAATCCTAAGTTGAACAATTATTAAGCTGGAGACTGTATAGCTATTCTTACCTTTTTTTTTTTTTTTTTTGCTATTCTTACTTTTGACAGATTTCATCTTTCTAAAATACAATGGCATTCTTAATATTACGCCCAGATCAATAGCTTCAAGTTTTGGATGTTTCTAAGCTATTTACTCTCATATTTACAATTTCTTGTTTTACTCCCACAAGTGAATGCTAACATCCACAGAATGTGAATTTTACGAACTTAACTCTCAAAGGGAAGGAAAAAGATTTTCCCATCTCTATTTTGGAGGGGGGATATTGTGTGAGGAAGCTCATTGTTGGTCTCAAGTAGGAAAAAAAATGCAATTAAATTAGGATTTTCTATGAATGTGTGCTGAGAAATTTCCAATGCCCCTCGAGATTGTTCCATCCATAGAATAGTTAATCCTTAAAAAAAAAAATCACAAGTAACCAGCCTTGTAAAATCATCTTTGAGCTGGTCCAAGGGCAAGCTTTAATTTAGCTCTGGGACTGGAATCTAAACACAAAGAAACAAATGGGCTGATGTATAGTCTCCATATTCATTCACCTCCATTTATGTAAGAGGTTAAGAGAGACTTCCATGTAGCATTTTCTCCCATTTCCTCATCCTTTGTCCTGTGAGCAGAAAAAGCCATTAAGCTTGGCAAAAGCAAATGTACAACACTATCAGCAATTAGGATAGCCAATACCACAGATAAACTTCACATCCAGTGATGTATGTAATGAACCAGGCTCACGCAATCCCATAAAGTCTCAAAATATCAGGGATGAGTGGCTCCCAAAGTATTGTTCCTAGGCCAGCAGCATCAGCATCACCTGGGGACTTGTTAGAAATGGAAATTCTTGGGCTCGACCCCAGACCTAGGGAATCAGAAATTCTGAGGCCAGCACTGGGCAATCTGCTTTTCACAAAGTGCTCCAGGTGATTGGAATGCCTGGTAGAACTCCAGAACCACTCATTAGAACTGCAGACTCTCGGGGTGCCTCAGTGGGTTAAAGCCTCTGCCTTCAGCTTGGGTCATGATCCCAGGGTCCTGGGATCAAGCCCCGCATGAGGCTTTCCGCTCATCGGGGAGCCTGCTTCCCCCACCCCCTCTCTCTGCCTGCCTCTCTGCCTACTTG
Organism: Mustela nivalis; assembly: GCF_964662115.1. Lineage (NCBI taxonomy): Eukaryota > Metazoa > Chordata > Mammalia > Carnivora > Mustelidae > Mustela > Mustela nivalis. The sequence goes on from NC_139040.1 coordinate 100,765,532, forward strand.
TGATCTCTCTCTCCATCAAATAAATAAATAAAATCTTTAAAAAAAGAACTGAAGACTCTCAGCCCCCATCTGGACTAAACTGGGATCCAAAGGTCTTATCAAAAGGTCTTCAGGTGATAAGCATGCACACAAAGTTCGAGAAATGCTCTACTTGTCCAGTGGACTGAATTATGTCCCCTCCCCAAATTCATAGGCTAAAGTCCTAACCCCTAAATACAGAATGTGACCGTATTTGGAAACAGAACATTTAAAGAGGTGATTAAAGCAAAAATTAGGTCAAATGAGTGGGCTCTAATGTAATATGACTTGTGTCCTTTTAAGAGGAAATTAGGACATGGACATACACAGAGGAAAAACCACATGAAAACAGCGGGAAGGCAGCCACGTAAGAGTAAAGGAGACCTCAGAAGATCGCCAACCCTACCTACACCTTGATCTTAGACTTCTAGCCTCCAGAACAGTGGGGAAAAATGGGATTGCAGTCACCTAGTCTGGGGTACTTTGTTATGGTAGCCCAAGGAAACTAATAGTTCCCAAACTCAGGTGCATATTGGAATCATCTGGGGAGTTTTTAAAACCTTGACACCTGGATCCCGATTCTCAAGTTTCCAGTTTAAGTAGCATGAGGAATCAGCCCTGAAATCTGGATTTTTAAGAAGCTTCCCAGGTGTTTTGTTTTGTTTTGTTTTTTTAAGGACAACAAAGTTTAAGAACCACTGATGGTCTCCTTCATTCTTTCGACTGGAGAGAAATCTAAGACACAGGGTCCTTCAACTGTTAAATTTCAATCTCTTAATACGTGCTTAGCTGATGTCCCATCATTATGTCTCCAAACCTAGTCCTTCTGTAGATCTTTCAGGACTCCTACTGCGAAAGAGTCGAGAGTGAAAGATGGTCGTAACATGTGCGCTCTTCATTTCATGCACCCACTTAAAATGTTTTGCACTAGGATTGTTCTTAACATTTTTTGTAGTAAATATTCCACAGTACACAAAAATAGGAAGCCTCCCCCGCCCCGCCAAAGAAATCTGTTAACTTATCCTGTCAGTACCCAGTACCTCTCCTTATGTTCTTCTTGTCTGTTTTGTGAAGTTGCCCTCCAGGTTCCTCGCCTTCAAATCTAAGACTCTAAGGTTACGCAAACCAGCATTTCAGGGCAGAGGTGCCAAACCACTAATTAGTCTTTTCATGCTAAACCCTTTCCACTTGCCCCTGTGAAGTTGTGAGGCTCCTAAACGCCACAGTCTACTCACTAGAAAACTATTTAGTGTTTATGCTGTTCCAGGAGCTGAAGGATCTGACCCATACCTGATGGAAACCATAGGAGTTGTGTGTGTGTGTGTGTGTGTGTGTGTTTCTACCTGGAGTATCTAAAAGTTAACATACTCCACAAAGTCATTATTTAGCACCCTTAAAACACATCTTGGGGGGAAACCCCTGTTCTGAATGTGCTTTTGCTATATTAATATTTTTTTACTTAAACCAATCATTAATACTGTCACTGGTTAAAATAGAACCATTTTCATAAAGTAGCATGCTTGCAAGTTAGTTCCCCAAGCCATCTCCAACCTCCCTCTCCCCAGTCTCCTTTCCAGAACAGAACCTGAAAAGCCTGATAACTCACTTTCACAGCCTCTTTTGCCACTAAACACTGCTCTGTAGCCCAGCTCTGGCCAATGAAATACAAGAAAGAGTCTGTTGAGGAAAGGTATTTCTTCTCTGTTGAGAGGAAGCTGCATGAGGGAAATTATTCTACCCCTTTCCACTGCCTGTGTCCCACCTCTGAACACGGACTAAGGATGTAATGTCCGGAGCTGTCAGAACCATCATGAAACCATGAGCACAAGTCACTGACCCAGAACCCTGACACCAGTGGGCCACCAACTCCAGTGATCACCTGTCAGGTTTCTCTACTTGTTAAAACCACCTTCTTCTGTTGGCTTTCCGGTTACTTCCAGAGGGGGGGAAAAACCCCCACCATATATGTTTTCCATGTACGCCAGACTCATTTACTTAGGACACATGGTTGTCTGAGGACCCACACCTTGAGATATATTGAGTTAACAGGAATTTCTTCTAGGAATGAAGAAAAAGCAAGCCCAGGGGGTGCTCAAAGAATGGTAAACCCAGTCTACACTTCCAAAGTCATTTATTCATTCATTCTTTTAACAGAAGCCCACTTTAGTAGGCTCCCAGGATATAAAGTTGAATAAAATCTTCCTCTCTTGAACGAGACTGATACATAGAACAAGAATGACAGGATGGTAAGGGCTGAGACAGATATGTAGAGGAGAGGAGGCATGTTATCAGGAAAGTGAAAAACCTCTCAATTTGGGGGGGGGGTCCCCATAAAGAGTTTTGGAAGAGAGGATCATGGAAGTTTCCATCCCACTCTAAAAAGTTACTCCTGTGATCTGATGAAACATGTAAAGTTTTACTTTTCTTCCAAGGTTAGGGGTTGGGGTTCTTTTCTACAATCACAGACCAAATGACATTTCAGGAAAGAGTAATTTATGATAGGCCATTCGATCCACTGCCAGAAAAGCTTCCCCAACTGTCCTTCTCCCAACAAAACTGGATAAAGACAAGGTTTGGTGCGGCAGGGGGAGAAGGTGAGTGCTTTCCTCCCACATCAGCAGGGATGTTTGTGTCGAACAGAATTCTGTGCTGTGAATTAAGACCACCTGTTGTTAACATTGCAGCAAACCAGACATTGATAATAAGGCACTCAGTTGTCAACGGAAGCCACAAACACATGCATTCCAGGAGATTCCTCTCGGCTGCTACTTTTAAGCAAAGACAACAGCAATAATTAGTACCTATTTAATAATCACAGAAACACCTGCACTTAATGATAGAGAAAAGGAGATGCAACCTCCCTGCCCTGGTTTTTCTAAAGGCGGCTGGCGGCAGCAACCACCCCCCCCCACACACACACACACAAATACTGGGAGAAAAAAACTAACATGTAGCTTTGCATTGTTAAATCCTCATAAGAAACCGAATAGGTCCTCATTGATTTTCTTGCAAGGGAAATAATAGGTTTTGAAACATCTCTGAAAATAAGACCAGCAGGAGTCTCCTAAAATGTTCCTGGAGTACAATACATTAAAAATAAAATACTCAAGAGTCCTCACTGAATTGTCTCAACATTATCGCGACATTCACATTAACTGGGCCTCCGGAACATTTCGATTCCGTCGATGGTGACGAGATTAAGATGCAGTAACCGCAGTTACCTTATAGCTCTGGCACGTCCTGAGCTGGGGAGGGTTGTTCCAAGATCCCAACTCAGGCTCCACAGTGAGACATCTGCCACCTCGCCGAGAATGAGGAAACCACCTTGGCAAAGGATTCCAGCTCAGCCCTCTAGCTTTCCTGCCACCCCCCACCCCCGCCCCAACCTCTAAGAATCATCCAGGAAGAAAGTGGGGGGAGGAGAGAAACACGGGAAACAAACCAAACATTCCTAGCCCCATAAATGCCGCATCTGGACCTTTGAAGGAACCCGGGAAATTAAGAATATGGCCCCAGAGTTTGGCTTGTTTGGCTGTCTCAGCATGGATTTGAGATCCTCCGTTGCGTTTTAAAAATCTAACTTTCTGTCTCCAGTGGAGAGAACCAGAAGGAAGAAGCAAAGGCAGACAGAGACACAAGCTGGGAGACCCCCCCCCCCCCCCACTCTCCAACACACACACAAACCGCCGGAGTCACCCAAGCCCGAGGCATCAAAAGACGAGAAACTTACCTGGTCCTCACCTAGACGGAGAGGCGGCTGGTCGCTGAAGCTGGAGATGAAATGCGGACCCCAGGCCGGAGGCGATGTCCCGCTCCGCACCCCGGGGAGCGGAGTGACTCACGCTCCCGGCGCCCGCCTCTCCGCCGCGCGCCCCTCTCCCAGCCCGCCCCTCCAGGTACCGGGTCGGAGCGCTGGGAGGCGGTCTCCTGCCGCCCCAACCGCAGGTCCCTCCGCCCGACGCCCCCAGGCGGCGGCGCCAGAGCCCTCCAGCCACAGCCGCTCCACGCACAGCCCGCCCCTCAAGACAACCACCAGCTGCCGCAGGACGCATGCCTCCGGGGTGGGTCTCCCCTCTCCTCCGCCGCCCGCCACCCCAGGACCTAATGCCCCAAGACTCCTCACCTGGGCTTAACACGCCTTCCACCTGCCATCTAGACAAGGCACCCTCAAGGCCCTCCCTCAGGCAGTGCCGGCTGGCTCCAGGACGCAAGATCACCCAAGCACAACCTTCTACCCACAGCCCCCCCATACCCTCGGTCTCCCCCTTGCGGTGGCGCCAGAACCCACCCAGCCTAGAGACGGATGCCGCAGGCTCCTAGGAATCCCAGGAGAATCTTTTTCCGTAAGACTTCCTCTTCCCGGGGCTCTTACCCTGCAGGGACTTGTACACCCAGAGCTGCTCATGTGACACACTTTCTACCTGCCAGCTGGATTTGGCAATGCCCCAACCCTCCCACAGTTGGCGTCTATGTCCAGGGTCCCCCCTACTGCTCATCAGAGCTAATGCCCAAATTATTTCCACCTGCTTGGAGTCCCCTACCTCGCCGAGGTGGCTTATAAGCCTCTCCCCCTCTCAAATCTTCAAATGTTCTGGAAGAAGGCAGTATTGATGATGGGACCCTCGTGCCTGGGGGCACCCTCCCATTCTCACTTAGGTTGGGAATAGTAGCCAAAACCCTACGCAAGCTGTATTTGGGACAGTAAAGATGGAATGCAGTGCCAGCATTTATAGAAGTAACATCTGCAAATATGGACTGGGAATCTGCCTTGGGACCTGACAGTTTTCTGGAAGAGGTCACCTTGTTCTGCTGGCGAGAGGAGGGTGACGATTCCATGGTCTCCAACATATCCAAACCAGGACGAAAAGCCTATAGAATAAGAATCCTGTTCGTTTCAGCAAGAGCGAAGGAATACAGAATTCAGAGAAAGGAACAAGAATGGGGAAAGAGTGGAGCATTTTCCCAGCCTGAGGACAGCATTTCAGCAGCCACGCTTCTTACAACTCTGGTCAAGAATGGAAGGTTGGTGCCTATTTAAGAAAGTGGGCGATCTCCCCCAACATGCACTCCTTCTCACCTTCCCATTGCTTTCTTACCACCATTATGAACCTAGATCTTTCTCACAATTGGAAAGGTGCTATGACATTCATTTTGTATATGTGCTGCCAAAGCGAGCACACTATGACATTCATTTTGATGTCCCAATAACTTAGCACATGGCGTGACACACAGTGGAAAATAAATCTTTATTGAAAGCTCGAAGGTCTAACACCCAGAACCTCCCTACCCCTGCCTTTCATGTCTACCTCTATACTTTCCATCTTTTCCCATTTGGTTCCTTTGTTTTTCTTCCTTATCTACAGCTATTTTCCTGAATAATATCACCCCTCAGTTTCTCTACCTCTGCTCTCTAAATCTAGAAAGTCATGTTTTCCAACGTTATTTCTTCTCTTTTTCTCAAGTCTTCCTTACTCGGCATTCTCTCTTACTATCATATGTTCAAGTGTAATCTCAATGAAGTGCCTTTGTTGCTTTTATGTTTTGAGCTGTTAGGTACTTGGATCAAAATTCTTACCTACCAAAATTCCTACATTCCCCCCAAATATGTGTGTGTGTCCTAAAGTGTGTCTTTTCATGCAAGGTGATCAACCGAAAGTATTTCTACAATTATATCATCATCCATCCATTCAACGTGTATTTTCTGTGCACCTACTATGTAATAGGTATTGTGTTAGGACCTGGGTTTATAGAGACGAATATAGAAAAGTCAATACCATCAAGAATGCCACACACCAAAGAGCAGGCAAAGGGGGGGAGCAGACAACAAACAAAGTCACTCAACAATGTTGTAATAGGGATATGTACAAAGTGCCATGGGAATGAGAAGAGACTGCACAGACCTTATAGGAGCAGGTGGGGGTGTGAGTGAGGAGAGTGTACAGAAATATTTTGCTGTAAAATGACAAATAAAGTCTTTTAAAAAGACTGAGTTTTCCAAGAAATAATAACAGGAGAAATACAGACTAGATGAATAATTTAATATGAACTCTTATTTGTGACTCCTTTATCTTGAGATCTATCATTCTTTAGCCAGTGACTGCCTAAAACAGCTCTAGAGATGAAAGACTTGGCTTTCCTGAAAATTCCAGCAAAGCTGCAGGGATTGGCTCTCCTTGGATCATGTGACCTTCCCTGAGCCAATCACCATGGCCAGGTAGGTAGTATATTCCTATTGGCTGCCCTGGTTCATGTGTCCAGTCCTGAACTTATCACCATGGCTAGGTAGGTAGTGTATTTTCATAGGCTGACCTGATTATGAGTCACTATGGACAGGTAGTTAGCAAATTCTGATTGGCTATCCTGGGTCACGTTTATATCCCAGAATCAATCACCATGGCCAGGCAGGCAGTGTATTCTCATTGGTTGTCCTGGTCATTGCCTATTTCTGAAACAATCCCCATGGCCAGGTATATAATGTATTCTGATTGGTTACCCTGGGTCATGTGCCCAGTTCTGAAACAGTCACCAGGGCCTAGTAGATAGTGTATTCTGATTGGCTGTCCTCGGTCATGTGCCCAGCCCTAAGCAAATCACCATGGCCAGGTAGGTACTGTATTCTGATTGGCTACTCTGAGTCATGTGCCTGTCCCTGAACCAATCACCATGACCAGTAGGAAATGTATTCTGATTGGCTGTCCTGGGTCACATGTCCACCCCTGAAAAAAGCACCATTGCCAAGTAGGTATTTTATTCTTTTTTTTTTTTAAAGATTTTATTTATTTATTTGACAGAGAGAGATCACAAGTAGACAGAGAGTTAGGCAGAGAGAGAAGGGGAAGCAGGCTCCCCGCTGAGCAGAGAGCCCGATGTGGGGCTCGATCCCAGGACACCGGGATCATGACCTGAGCCAAAGGCAGCGGCTTAATCCACTGAGCCACCCAGGCGCCCCAAGTATTTTATTCTTATAGGCTGGCCTGAGCGCCAATCAACATGGCTAGATAGGTAGTATTTTCTGATTGGCTCTCCTCGGTCATGTGCTTAGCCCTGAACCTATCACCATGGCCAGGTACATAGTGTATCCCGATTGGTGGTCCTGGGTCATGTACCCATCTCTGACCCAATCACCATGACCAGGTAGGTGTTGTATTCTGACTGGCTATTCTGGGTCACGTGCCTATCCCTAAACCAATCACCATGGCCAGGTAAGTAGTGTATTCGAATTGGCTGTCTGTGTGACAAATCACCATAGCCAAGTATGTAGTATATTCTAACTGGCTGTTGTGGGTCACATGTCCATCCTTGAACTAACCACCATGGCCAGGTAGGTAGTATATTCAATTGGCTATCCTGGGTCATGTGCCCATCCCCGAACCAAACACCATGGCCAGTAGGCAGTGTATTCTGATTGGCTGTCCCGGGTCACATGTCCATCCCTGAGCCAATCACCATGGCCAGTAGGAAGCGTATTCTGATTGGCTTTCCTGGGTCATGTACCCAGCCCTGAACCAATCACTATGGTGAGATATGTAGTATATTCTGATTCGCTGTCCTGAGTGTTAATCACTATGGCCAAGTAGGTAGTATATTCTGACTGGCTATTCTGGGTCAAATGTCCATCCTTGAAACAATCACCATGACCAGGTAGGCACTGAATTATCATTGGCTGTCCTGAGTCATGTGCCCATCCCTGAACCAATCACGATGGACAGTAGGAAGCGTATTCTGATTGGCTATTCTGGGTCATGTGCCCAGCCCTGAACCAATCACTATGGTGAGATATGTAGTGTATTCTGATTCGCTGTCCTGAGTGTTAATCACCATGGCCAGATAGGTAGTGTATTCTGATTAACTGTCCTGTGCACCAATCAACATGGCCAGGTAAGTATGTATTCTGTCTGGCTCTCCTGAGTCATGTGCTTATCTTTGAACCAATCACCTATGTGAGGTATGTAGTATATTCTGATTGGTTGTTCTGGGTATCAATCACCATGGTCAGGTAGGTAGTGTATTCTGATTGGCTGTCCTGGGTCACATGTCCATCCCTGAAACAATCCCCATGGCCAAGTAGGTAGTTTATTCTGATAGGCTGGCCTGAGTGCCAATCAACATGGCCAGGTAGGTACTATTTTCTGTCATATGCCCAGCCCAGAACAAATCAAACTGGCCAGATAGGTAGTGTATTCTGATTGACTGTCCTGTGCACCTATCAACATAGCCAGATAAGCAGTGTATACTGATTGGCTCTCCTGAGTCATGTGCTCATCTTTGAACCAATCACCTATGTGAGGTAGGTAGTATATTCTGATTGGTTGTTCTGGGTATCAATCACCATGGTCAGGTAGGTAGTGTATTCTGATTGGCTGTCCTGGGTCACATGTCCATCCCTGAAACAATCACCATGGCCTATTAGGCACTTTATTCTGATAGGATAGCCTGAGTGCCAATCAACATGGCCACGTAGGTAGTATTTTCTGATTGGCTCTCCTTGGTCATGTGCTTATCCCTGAACCAATCACCATGGCCAGGTACATAGTGTATGCTGATTGGCTGTCCTGGGTCATGTGCCCAGCGCTGAAACAATCCCCATGGCCAGGTAGGTATTGTATTCTGACTGGCTGTCCTGGGTTATGTTTCCATCCCAAACCAAACACCTTAGCCAGGTAGGTAATGTACTCTGATTGGCTCTCCTGGGTCATATGTCTGTCCCTAAAACAATCACTGTGGTCACATAGGAAGTGTACTGTGATTTGTTGGCCTGGGTCATGGTCCATCCCTAAACCAAACAACATAGCCATGTAGAAACTCTGACTGGCTATCCTTGGTCATGTGCTCAGCCCAGAGCCAATCACAATGGCGAGATTGGTAGTGTATTTTTATTGACTGTCCTGTGTATTCTGATTGGCTTTCCTGAGTCATGTGCTCATCTTTGAAGCAATTACCTCTGCGAGGTAGGTAGTACATTTTGATTGGTGGTCCTGGGTACCAATCACCATGGCCAAGTAGGTACTATACTCTGATTGGCTCTCCTAGGCCATGGTCCATCCCTAAACCAAAGAACATGGCCAAGTAGGAATTCTGATTGGCTGTCCTGGGTCATGTGTCCATCTCTGAGCCAAACTCCATGGCCCGATAGGTAGTGTATTCTGATTGACTGTCCTGTGCACCTATCAACACAGCCAGGTAAGTAATGTATTCTGTCTGGCTCTCCGGAGTCATGTGCTCATCTTTGAACCAATCACCTATTCGAGGTACGTAGTATATTCTGATTGGTTGTCCTGGGTACCAATCACCATGGTCAGGTAGGTAGTGTATTCTGATTGGCTGTCCTAGGTCACATGTCCATCCCTGATACAATCACCATGGCCAAGTAGGTATTTTATTCTTATAGGCTGGCCTGAGCGCCAATCAACATGGCTAGATAGGTAGTATTTTCTGATTGACTGTCTTCAGCCATGTCCTCAGCCCTGAACCTAAAACCATGGCCAGGTACATAGTGTATGCTGATTGGCTGTCCTGGCTCATGTGCCAAACCCTGAAACAATCCTCATGGCCACATAGGTAGTATATTCTTATTGGTTGTCTAGAGTACCAATCACCATGGCTAGGTAGGTAGCATATTCTGATTGGCTATCCTGGGGCATGTGTTCTATCCCTGAACCAATCACCATGGCCAGATAGGTAATGTATTCTGATTGACTGTCCTGTGCACCTATCAACACGGCCAGGTAAGTCATGTATTCTGTCTGGCTCTCTGGAGTCATGTGCTCATCTCATCTGATTTGCAAGCACCATTGCCAAGTAGGTATTTTATTCTTATAGGCTGGCCTGAGCGCCAATCAACATGGCTAGATAGGTAGTATTTTCTGATTGGCTCTCCTCGGTCATGTGCTTAGCCCTGAACCTATCACCATGGCCAGGTACATAGTGTATCCCGATTGGCTGTCCTGGGTCATGTGTCCATCCCTGAGCCAAACTCCATGGCCTGATAGGTAGTGTATTCTGATTGACTGTCCTGTGCACCTATCAACACGGCCAGGTAAGTAATGTATTCTGTCTGGCTCTCTGGAGTCATGTGCTCATCTTTGAACCAATCACCTATGTGAGGTAGGTAGTATATTCTGATTGGTTGTTCTGGGTATCAATCACCATGGTCAGATAGATAGTTTATTCTGATTGGCTGTCCTGGGTCACATGTCCATCCCTGAAACAATCACCATGGCCAATTAGGTAGTTTATTCTTATAGGCTGGTTAAGTGCCAATCAACATGGCCAGGTAGGTACTATTTTCTGATTGGCAGTTCTCGGTCTTGTGCTCAGCCCTGAAACAATCACCATGGCCAGGTACATAGTATATGCTGATTGGCTGTCTTGAGTGGTGTTCCCAGCCCTGAAGCAATCCCCATGACCAGGTAGGTAGTTTATTCTGATAGGCTGGCCTGAGTGCCAATCAAGATGGCAAGGTAGGTACTATTTTCTGATTGGCTTTCCTCGGTCATATGCCCAGCCCAGAACCAATCACACTGGCCAGATAGGTAGTGTATTCTGATTCACTGTCCTGTGGACCTATCAACATAGCCAGATAAGCAGTGTATACTGATTGGCTCTCCTGAGTCATGTGCTCATCTTTGAACCAATCACCTATGTTAGGTAGGTAGTATATTCTGATTGGTTGTCCTGGGTATCAATCACCATGGTCAGGTAGGTAGTGTATTCTGATTGGCTGTCCTGGGTCACATGTTTATCCCTGAAACAATCACCATGGCCTATTAGGCACTTTATTCTGATAGGCTAGCCTGAGCGCCAATCAACATGGCCAAGTAGGTAGTATTTTCTGATTGGCTCTCCTTGGTCATGTGCTTATCCCTGAACCAATCACCATGGCCAGGTACATAGTGTATGCTGATTGGCTGTCCTGGGTCATGTGCCCAGTGCTGAAACAATCCCCATGGCCAGGTAGGTACTGTATTCTGACTGGCTGTCCTGGGTTATGTTTCCATCCCAAACCAATCACCTTAGCCAGGTAGGTAATGTACTCTGATTGGCTCTCCTGGGTCATGTGTCTGTGTCATGTGCCCATCCCTGAACCAATCACGATGGCCAGTAGGAAGCCTATTCTGATTGGCTGTTCTGGGTCATGTGCCCAGCCCTGAACCAATCACTATGGTGAGATATGTAGTGTATTCTGATTCGCTGTCCTGAGTGTTAACCACCATGGCCAGATAGGTAGTGTATTCTGATTCACTGTCCTGTGCACCAATCAACATGGCCAGGTAAGTAATGTATTCTATCTGGCTCTCCTGAGTCATGTGCTCATCTTTGAACCAAGCACCTATGTGAGGTAGGTAGTATATTCTTATTGGTTGTCCTGGGTACCAATGGCCATGGTCAGGTAGGTAATGTATTCTGATTGGCTGTCCTGGGTCACATGTCCATCCCTGAAACAATCCCCATGGCCAAGTAGGTAGTTTATTCTGATAGGCTGGCCTGAGTGCCAATCAACATGGCCAGGTAGGTACTATTTTCTGATTGGCTTTCCTCGGTCATATGCCCAGCCCAGAACCAATCACACTGGCCAGATAGGTAGTGTATTCTGATTGACTGTCCTGTGCACCTATCAGCTCAGCCAGATAAGCAGTTATACTGATTGGCTCTCCTGAGTCATGTGCTCATCTTTGAAACAATCACCTATGTGAGGTAGGTAGTATATTCTGATTGGTTGTTCTGGGTATCAATCACCATGGTCAGGTAGGTAATGTATTCTGATTGGCTGTCCTGGGTCACATGTCCATCCCTGAAACAATTGCCGTGGCCAATTAGGTAGTTTATTCTTATAGGCTGGCCTGAGTGCCAATCAACATGGCCAGGTAGGTACTATTTTCTGATTGGCTTTCCTCGGTCATATGCCCAGGCCAGAACCAATCACACTGGCCAGATAGGTAGTGTATTCTGATTCACTGTCCTGTGGACCTATCAACATAGCCAGATAAGCAGTGTATACTGATTGGCTCTCCTGAGTCATGTGCTCATCTTTGAACCAATCACCTATGTGAGGTAGGTAGTATATTCTGATTGGTTGTCCTGGGTACCAATCACCATGGTCAGGTAGGTAGTGTATTCTGACTGGCTGTCCTGGGTCACATGTCCATCCCTGAAACACTCACCATGGCCAAGTAGGTAGTTTATTTTGATAGGCTGGCCTGAGCGCCAATCAACATGGCCAGGTAGGTACTATTTTCTGATTGGCTTTCCTCGGTCTTGTGCTCAGCCCTGAAATAATCACCATGGCCAGGTACATAGTATATGCTGGTTGGCTCTCTTGTGTGGTGTGCCCAATCCTGAAGCAATCCCCATGGCCAAGTAGGTAGTTTATTCTGATAGTCTGGCCTGAGCGCCAATCAACATGGCCAGGTAGGTACTATTTTATGATTGGCTCTCCTCAGTGATGTGTTCAGCTCTGAACCAATCACAATGGCCAGGTACATAGTGTATCCTGATTGGCTGGCTGTCCTAGGTCGTGTGCCCAGCCCTGAAGCAATCCCATGGCCACATAGGTAATATATTCTGATTGGCTGTCCTGAGTACCAATCACCATGGCCAGGTAAGTCGCTTATTTTGATTGGTTATCCTGGGTCATGTGTTGCATCCCTGAACCAATCACCATTGCCAGGTAGGTAGTGTATTCTGATTGTCTGGCCTGGGTCATGGTGCACCCCTAAGCCCAACAACATGGCCAAGTAGGGATTCCGATTGGCTGTCTTCAGTCATGTGCCCAGCCCAGAACCAATCACCATGGCCAGGTACATAGTATATTCTGATTGGCTATCCTAGGTCATGTGTTAATCCCTGAACCAATAACCATTGCCAGGTAGGTAGTGTATTCTGATTGGCTTTCCTCAGTCATGGTCTACCCCTAAACCCAATCAGGAATTCTGATTAGCTGTCCTGAGTCATGTGAACCAATCGCCATGGCCAGGTAGCTACTGTATTCTGACTGGGTGTCCTGGGTTATATGTCCATCCCTGAACTAATCACCTTGGTCAGGTAATGTACTCTGATTGGCTATCTGCAGTGTCTGTCCCTGTGTCTGTCCCTGAAACAATCGCCGTTGTCTCATAGGGAGTGTATTCTGATTGGCTTTCCTGGGCCATGTGTCCATTCCTGAACCAATCACTATGGCCAGATACACAGTGTATTCTGACTGGCTGTCCTGAGCGCCAATCAACATGGCCAGGTAGGTATTGTATTCTGACTGGCTGGTCTGGGTTATGTGTCCACCCTTGAAACCATCACTATGCCCAGGTAGATAGTGTATTCTCATTGGCTGCTCTAGGTCATGTTTCTATCCCATGGCCAGGTTTGTACTGTACTCTCATTGGCTGTCCTGGGTTTTGTGTCCAGCCCTGAACCACTGTAGCCAGGTAGGTAGTGAGTTCTGATTGGCTGTCTTTGGTACCAATCACCATGGCCAGGTATGTAGTATAGTCTCATTGGCTGTCCTGGGTCATGTGCCCATCCCTGAACGAATCATCATGGTCAGGTGGGTAGTGTATTCTGATTGGTTATCCTGGATCATGTGCCCATCACTGAACCAATCACCATAGCCACATGAGTAGCATATTCTTATTGGCTGTCATGGGTCATGCTCCCTTCCCTATTTGTTTGGGGACGGGGGTGTTTATGATTAATAGAATTAGCATCTTACCTGAGGAGGAAGGTATGATTTCTGAAGCAAAAGATACTAGGAAATTAACACATCAACTGCATGTGTACAAGCATTTCCCTGAACAAAGAAATCTAATCATGTTATTTTGCAAAATAACATGCTAAAATTAACAAGGCTTATAGAAAAAAAAATAAGAGTTGGGGTAGATCACTCAGAACTTTTACAACTTTATTAGCAGAGCATTGATAAATTTTTTAAAAATTAGTATCTCAGGCAATTACTTGAACAGCTCAGACACACATCTTGGTATGGTTAGAGGCTGCCTCTGTGGATACTAAAAATGCAAGAAACCAATAGAGAGAAAGTTCTGGCTTGGTAGAGCTGAGGTGTTTCAGATGGAAGCAGCATTCTAAGACAGTGGGCCACAGGAGGAAGTGCCATCTGTCTAAAGCAAGAACCATGCAAACCTGGGGTGTACCTTCTTGGGAAGGAAGTCCTGGGTGCAGAGCCTCATCTCTATAGTTTTTTTTTTTTTTTAATAAAGCTTAACAGGATCCTGGCTGGGGCACCTGGTTGGCTCAGTCACTTAAGTGTCTGCCTTCAGCTGAGGTCATGATCTCAGGGTCTTGGGATTGAGCCCTGCATCAGGCTCTGCACTCAGCAGGGAGTCTGCTTCTCCCTCTTCCTCTATGTGTGTATTCTCTCTCTCTCTCTCTCTTTCTCTCTCAAATAAATAAAATCTTTAACAAAAAAGAGAATCCTGACTATGCAGCAGGCAAGTTGAGTTCTATTTTCTTTCACGCTGAAATTATAGTTATATAATATATTATATTATATGTTATAATACGACTTCCACATTATATTCACATTGTTCCCCTATTTGCAATGGCATATAAGTTAGTTGTTATGGAAAATGTGTTCTAACAGGAGACATAGTGTATTTTTTTAATTAACTTTCAAATATTTATTGAGCACCCATGATCTAATCCAGTCTTGTGTTTTTAAATTCCAATTATTTGCTAATGACTCCTAAATTTATATCTCTGGTCTGAACATTCCCTCTGAATTCCAGACCCTATCCAGGAAACTGCTTCACACCTTCACTTGAATGACTAATAGGAATCTGAAACTTACCTTGTACAAAATCCAACTCTTGGTATTTCCCCCACATCTTCTTTCTCTGAGGTCTTCCTTATCTTATTTAATGGCAAATCTACTCATATTGATACTGAACCGAAAAACCTTGCACCATTATTTCTACTTCTCTCTCTCTCTCATGCTCCACATGCAAGCCATTAGGAAACCCTGTCTATTCTACCTTTGAAACACATCTAGAATAGAACCACTTCTCATAATCTGCACTTCGGCTATCCTTGTAACAGTCACTGTCATCTCTGCTATATCACCGCAAACAGTTCAACCCACCTCCTTGCTTCTGCCCTTTGTGTCCTAGAGTCTGTTCTCTCACAGTAGCTGGAATTATCCTTTAAAAAATACAATTCCAGAGCTGTCATACATCTGTTCAAAATCCTCCATTGTCGGGCACCTGGGTGGCTCAGTAAGTTAAGCCTCTGCCTTTGGCTCAGGTCATGATCTCAGGTTCCTGGGATCGAGCCCCACATCAAGCTGTCTGCTCAGCAGGGAGCCTGCTTCCTCCTCTCTCTCTCTCTGCCTGCCTCTCTGCCTACTTGTGATCTCTCTCTGTCAAATAAATAAAATCTTAAAAAAAAATCCTCCATTGTCTGTCTCCCTGAGTAAAGACCTGATTTTTGCAATGGTCCTCAATCTCCCACAGGATCGACTCCATGCCATCATTCTAAACCCAGCCTCTTCCACAGTCTCCCTTGTTCACTCTCTTCACTTTGACCTTCCCATTTTGTCCCACACAAGGCTGGTGCACTGATTGTTCCCTCTGCCTAGAATGCTCTTCCCTCAAATATCATCAGGGCTCACTCTCTCAACATCATGTTTCTTCTCAAAGGTCCTCTATTCCTGAAGTCTTCCTTGACTGCCTGATTTAATTATCATATGGTTTCACTTATTTGTGGAGCATAACAAATAGCATGGAGGACAAGGGGAGTTAGAGAGGAGAAGGGAGTTGGGGGAAATTGGAAGGGGAGGTGAACCATGAGAGACTATGGACTCTGAAAAACAATCTGAGGGTTTTGAAGGGGCGGGGGTTGGGAGGTTGGGGTACCAGGTGGTGGGTATTATAGAGGGCACGGATTGCATGGAGCACCGGGTGTGGCACAAAAAACAATGAGGGAACCAAACACCAGAATGGAATCATCAAGTGAGGAGGTATTGATTTTTGTTCATATGAGTTTCATTATTCCTCTTGAAAATCTTTCAATCTGCCAGCTGCTCCCACCAACATCAGGGCCCCCAGAGGCCCAGTGTTTCCTCATTAAAACTTTTTCATGGGCTAGAACAGTTAAGACAATGTGGAAATTTAAATGAGAACCCTATAACATCCCAAGGAAGAAAATAAACAAGAAGTAGTATAGAGAGAATCAATTATCTCTAGGAATAAAAAGCATTATTCTATTCTTTACTTATCAAGATATTTACATGTATCTTTGATACTCCTCTTAGCAGCCCTAAAAGATAAGATAGGTCTTATCACACCCATTTTAGTAATGAGGAATCTGAGGCTCAAAAAGTTTAAATACTTTGTCCATGGGCACCTAGCCAGTTAGTGAAAGAGCCAGAAAGTTCTACTCCTCACAAGTTCAGTGCTTGTATCGATTAGCCTTAGCCACAAACTTGCTGCCCCAGAAGTCAGTGGCTTATAGCCAGAATCATTTACTCTCATGTATCTGTGGGTTAGATGAGAGTCAGCTGATTTAGGCTGAGCTTGGCTGCAAGTGACTCTTTTGGGCCTGTTATGATCGAGGGGTATACAACTGGTGCCAGCTCTTCTTATGGTTAGTATGAGGGTAAGACACAAGAGGCTAAGAATTGGCATGGCATCATTTTAACCTCATTCCATTGACCCAATAAAGTCCTCTGACTGAACTTACAGTTAAGGGACAGGAGAGTGTCCCCACCCACGGAGGGCACTGCAAAATTACATAGTTAAGAATGTCTATACAGGAAAAGATAAGGAATTGGAGTCATTGATGTATTCTCACCCAGGGTTCTTCCGCATTGCACCAGGCAACTTCTCCATATGGGCTTCTCATCTCCGTTCTAGCTCCCTATGGCTGAGACAACAGATGTCCATTCTGTCCTGAAACTAGAGTCAAAGGATGTGATCACAGCTGCCCCATTGCATTCCTCCTGACAGTCTTGTCTGGTTTATTAACTAGAACCATTATATCATCTCTCCTGGGAGACCTACCTCTAAAACACAGGGGAGTGGCCTTATCTAAGTTCACGGCAAATCTACAATACAGAAAGCCCTATAAATCAGAAGAACTGTGAAACTCATACAGTGAGATTCATATACAGCCATCAAAAGCGGGTCATTCTATGGATCTGAACCATTGTCGCTGGACACTTACTCTCTCTCTTTTCAATCAACCAGTTCATGCGATCGTTTTTCTGTTGAGTACCTACTGCGTGTCAAGCATTGCACGAGGTACTTGAGATGTGTGATAAGTACAGTAGCCACAGGCTCTGCCCTCACAGAAGCGTCTTCCCCCACCTTGATAAACGAGTATCACTGAGGTGCATTTGTGAATTCAGGTCATGTTATACATACCCACACTTGCATAACTTATTTGCATCTTAACAAGAATTTTAACCCCAGCTGTGACCCTTGTTGTTATGTCTGGCCCTGATGGGTTAAGGAACACTTTCTGAGCAGGAATGGTTTTCTGTAATCTGAACACTAGGAAGTCACTAAAATGAAACCCCGTACCCACAGTGCAGGGACTCAGCGGAAACGCTGCCTGGAAGGCGAAGGCAATTTTGTGGATACTTACTGCTCTTCAGCGAAGCCATACACAAGGATCTTTAAGTACCTGTTAAGTGTTGGGTCCTGAAGGATTATAGGCTCCGCAGTACAATGGCCCAGGTTTGAGACCTCACTCCGCCACTTATGAGCCATAGCACCACTCCGGTTTCTGTTTCCTCGTGTGTCAGAATGGAGATTGTCAGAATAATTGTTCATAGAGTTACTGTGAAGTTTAAATAAGATAAACGATATAAGCACTTAGCACAGCACTTGACACATTGTAGATGCTGAATGACTGCTTGGCTGTCATGATCTGGTCAGGGTACAAAGGAAGGGTGCAAAATAAATTGAACAAATTATTCCTGTCTCTAAGAAATGAATAATCCATTTCAGAAGAGAAGGCATATATTAAGCAACAAGAAAGAAATCACAAGATGATTACATTAGTTAAGGTTCTTTCATTTGCAAGCAGTATAAATTAACTTTGCCTTATTGAAATAAAAAAGATGGACTGTAAGAGCAAATGCATCGTAATCCTTCAGGGGTCTTCCACAAGCTCAGAAACAAGTGTATCCCTTAAGCCTTAAAGAGACAAGAAGCAGGCCAACTCCAGAAATTCAACAGCTAGTACCGGGTGCAGATCCTGGGTCTCCAGTTCAGCCAGGAGTGTGACTTGAACTCCAGCACCCCCCAATCATAGAATATTTGGCCACCTGTGACCACCTGTGACCTCTTCACCCTCATCCCCTACAGTGCTCCAGACACTTGACCTTGTTTTTCTTCAAAACAGGGGCACACTATGCCTCAGGAACTTCCTCACCACTCTCTTCTCTTAAATAACCCCAGGAATCACTTACCTCCTTCAAATGTTTACTCAAATAATATCTGCTTGGGGAAGCCTTCCCTGACAAAATTATTTAACATCACAACACATCCCACCACCACCACATACACATACACATAACACTACACGTGAGTACTTCTACTCCCTCCTTCTGTTTTTCTTGGGAGTATTTATAACCTTCAGTACCTGTCAGCTAGTTCCACATAACAAAACACCGCACACATAGCAACTGAAAACAACCACCATTTTATTTAGCTCAGGATACCGAGGGCTGGCTGTGCGGGTCTTTGTGCCTAAACCGATTCAGCAGATCTCTTCTGGCAGGTCAGCTGAAAGCTGAATGATCCACCAGTGGTTGGCAGGCTGAGAAAGCTCTGCCCTCTTCCATGTGGCTTTCTCACCTTCCAGCACTCTTCCTTGGATTCATGCACACAGCGGTCTCAAGGTCTGAAGAATAGTAAGGGGGTGATGTCCAAGGGAGCTAGTACTTTTCAAACCTTGCTTGCATATTTGTCTCATTTGCTAATGTCCTGTTGACCAAAGCAAGTCACATGGCCAACTTTGGTTTAAGAGATTGAGAAATAGATTCCAATTCTTGGTAAGAAATGCCACAAAGTCCTACCGCAAAGTAACGTGAGGAAAAGGTGTATGAACAGGGCTGGGAGGTATTTGTGGCCATGCTTGCAATCTAACACATCTTTTTTTTTTTAAGATTTTATTTATTTATTTGACAGAGATCACAAGCAGGCAGAGAGGCAGACAGAGAGAGAGAGGGGGAAGCAGGCTCCCCACGGAGCAGAGAGCCCCATGTGGGGCTCGATCCCAGAACCCTGAGATCATGACCTGAGCCGAAGGCAGAGGCTTAACCCACTGAGCCACCCATTGAGGTGCCCCTCTACCACATCTTCTAACATAGCATGTCATTTACTTATTTATTTGGCTGACTATAAAAATGACTTGCAGTACATTCCTGAATCCCTGCCGCAAGAATGGTAGTCTGCCCATCAGTTACCACATTTGTATGTTCCAGCTTCTGTGCAGTCTTTTAACTGTTTTAATAGCACAATATACTAACTACCTTAGCAACTGCACAGACAAAATCAACATCCCACATGAACATTTAAATGAATGCAAATCAACATAATGGCCTCTCCTGGAGGGAGCATTATCATGCAATGAACATTTGCTCTAACTGATATTATATATGCAGATGAGATTTTCATTTTGATATACTTTCACATGGACATATTTTCAGTTCAACGCAAATCTACTTATAGTATATTGTTAAGGCTGAATCAGTCTGTATTCTAGTGTGTGTACATGTGTGCTTAATACCAATATAAACAATGAGGTTTAGTTTTCAAAATATCAAGTGTTCTGTTCTGCTGACCACTCCCACACCCCCAACACCAGCCTTGTCATGGAGCACCTTAAGGATGGGGATGTGATAAGCTTTCCCTTCTACATCTTTTTATTCCTTACTTTTCTCCAACCATCCTCTACTCTCTCACTTTCCTCGATGTCGTCTTAGACTTTTTTGTTGAAGATATTATAAAGGCACAGTGCTGTCATTACTATTTATAAACTCACATGAAGAAAAGGAAGGAGGTAATGAAGGAATGAGGGAGTGGGGAAAGCTAGAATTAATTGAACACTTGCTCTGTGCCAGGCATGAAAACCTTATACTAGTCCTCTGTGGTAGATATTATGGTACCCATCTTACAGCTAAGGAAACAAAGACACAAAAAGTTTAAGCAATTTACCAAAGGTCATAGAATTACTAAATGGCACACTGGGCATTGAACCTAGGTGTGTGGGAACAAAACTTTCCTCAAACCTTAGCAAAGGTGGACCAGAGAACTTTTTAAGGATGTCATTAACAACCTCTCCTGGAAAGTGTTTACATTTCTGACAAAAATGTTTGGGCACTCTTCTGATAAATGTTGATGAGATGTACAGCCCTGTCCAGGAAGTGATATTTACACTTGCAATGCATTAACCACACGGCCAACCATCTTTCTTGTCGGTGTCCTAGAACCAGATCTTCTGTTACCTAGTTTAACATCAAGGTCTAACCACACCACACTCTCATCCTAGTCAAGGATGTCTTTCAGTAGCGTTATCATACTGCTGGGAGAAGTGTAAATGTGTACAACTACTCTACAATATCTCTAAAAGCTATGCTTATGCAAACCCTTTGACCCAACAATTCTATTCTTGGGTATATACCTAAAAGAAAGCAGTACACATTCCTCCAAAAGCCTTGTACAAGAAGAGTCAAAACTGCATTCTTTCTTTTTTCTTAATTTAATTTTTTTATTTTAACCAATCTCCACACCCAATGTGGGGCTCAAACTCATGACCCTGAGATCAAGAGTCATGTGCTCTTCCAACAGAGCCAGCCAGGTGGCCCCACAATTGCATTATTTCTAATCACCAAACCCCAGAAGGAATTCTAATGTTTGAGAACACAGAAATAGACAAGTAAATTGTAATGTAGTCATATAGTGGATGGTCACACAGCAATAAAGACAAATGAACTACTGCTACACAGAAAACAAACAAACAAACAAAAAACCATGGATGATGCTCAAGGCACAAAACAGAAGATATGCTATCATTTCATTGCATGAAGTTCAAGAGCAGACAAGATTCATCCATGGTGACCTGCATGAGGTAAAGCAGCCTTGGTAGGGAAGAGGCATGAGGGCGCTTTCTCCTGTGGTGGGAATGTGCTGTACCATGATCTGGATTGTGGTTATACAACTGTAAAAATTCAAACCTAACTGTATGTATGGTATACTTAAAAAAAAAAATCTAAAAAATCCTATTCCAGAAATATTTTTCACCTTTAGTTGCCATGAGTTTGAATAAAACCTTTGAGGGGCGCCTGGGTGGCTCAGTGGGTTAAGCCGCTGCCTTCGGCTCAGGTCATGATCTCAGGGTCCTGGGATCAAGTCCCGCATCGGGCTCTCTGCTCAACAGGGAGCCTGCTTCCCTCTCTCTCTCTCTGCCTGCCTCTCCGACTACTTGTGATTTCTCTCTGTCAAATAAATAAATAAAAATCTTTAAAAAAAAAAAAAAAACCTTTGACACGTGCTGACAATCACCAATATGTCTGAAAAACACATTCAGTGAATAGAATTAGGCCCTTTTGCTGGTATTTATCCAGCCAGAGGGCAACCTGTCCTTCACAGCTGTACTTGAACTTCCCCTTCATCGCCAGTATATCTAGAGCTCGTAGTACATCTAGCTCTCCGGTTAGCATTTGACTTCCTTCCACTTGTCTACTGTTGGCCAGGTAGACAGGAATCTCCCTGTACCATCTGTCTGTGTTTCCCCACAGTTCCTGCCTCAGTGTGATGTCCACTGAGGGGCTGTTGAATTAAATCCCAGCAGAAGTTGCTTCATAGACTCCACTCACTTTCTATCTCTCCTAAGAGATAAATGATTTGGGGCAAGTTTAGCAGGCATACGGTTCCCCGTAAGCATTCCTGGCTCGGAGAATCCCCTTCTCCTGCATCTTTCAGATGCCCAGAAAGTGTAAGGTGATGCTAACAACTGCAAAGTATTACCAACAGGCCCACAAGTGATAGAGAGAACCATGCTTCTCTCTAAGTACGCCTGTGGTGTTTGCCTTAAAACATACACTCATGGCAAGTTCTTTGGATTATTCAAGTACGCACACACACACACACACACACACACACACACACACATATAAGTCTCAGATATATTTACATACCATGCAATTCACCCATTGAAACTATACAATTTAATGTTATTTACTATGTTCACAGGGTTGCACAATCATCACAACAATCCATTTTGGAACATTTTCATCATGCCACAAAGAGACCCCATACCCATTAGCACTCACTCTCCATTTCCCCCCAATCCTTTAGTTCTAAGCAACCAATAATCTCTTTCTTTCCCTACAGAATTGCCTATCTGAGATGTTTCATAAATGAGATCATACAGTATGTGGTCTTCTGTGACTGGCTTCTTTTGCTTAGCATCGTGCTTGAAGGTTTATGACACACATCATAACGTACTTTATTCATTTATGGTTGACCTTTGAACAACCTGGGGGTGAAGGGCACCAAACCCCACACAGTTGAAAATCTGCATGTAACTTTGGACTCCCCCCCAACTTAACTACCGAGAGCCTACATTTGAGCCTTACCAATAACATAAATGAAATCAACACGTATTTTGCAAGTTATATGCATTATATGCTGTAATCTGACCAAAAAAGTAGAGAAAAGAAAATTATAATATATTAAGAAAATACATTTCTAGTACCACACTGTATTTATGGGAAAATTTGCATATAAGTGCACCCATGCAGTTCAAAACCATGTTGCTCAGGGGTCAGCTGTATTTTGCTTTGCCTAATAATATTCCATTGTATGAAGATACCACAATTTATTAATCTGTTTACCAGCTGATGGACATTTTAGTTGTTCCCACGTTTTGGATGCTCTGAATAGTGCTCCTACAAACATTCATGTACACATCTCTGTGTACACATACGTTTTCATTTTTCTGGGGTATACATCCAGGAGTAGAATCCCTGGGTCATACGGTAACTGTATGTTTCACCAAACTTTGAGAGTTCCAATTTCTCCACATCCACATTGGTACTTGTGATTATCTGGTTGTTTTTTGTTTTTGTTTTTGTTTTAATTTTTTTCAATTACAGCCAACCCAGTGAGTGTGAAGTGGTATCTCCTTGTGGTTTTGATTTGCATTTCCCTAATGATTAGCGATGAGTGTCTTTTCATGTGCTTATTGGTCATGTGATATCTTCTTTGGAGAAATGCCTGTTTAAGTCCTTTGACCATTTTTAATTGGACTGTGTCTGGATAATTCTTACACAGAGCAAAATTGAAATACAAAACTTAAGAAGACGCATGATTCCCCTTTAATTTTCTCTCAGAGCAACAAGGCCAGTATACAAATAACAGGTTTTAGGATATCAGGCAGGCAACAGGGTAACATCATGAAGATAAAACAATGCAGGAAAACAATCTCAATGAAGTCTAATTAGGATATATTTTTTGTCTATTTGGAAAACAAGTTAATTCCAGTTGTGTAAGACTGCGCATTTACCTCAAACACTAGCAGCCTTCCACTTATTCGATTTTTCTTTCAGCTAAAAACCAAGGAGCTGTTAAATTGCCAACAGGCTTTCATTTTGTCAGAACTGAGATTAAAAAGCACCCAAGAGAAGTTTAAGCAATTCTTTTCCACTGGGTAGGTTATTAGGCAAATTGCACTCTGCTTCTCAATATTTCTAATAAAGACTCTTTCCCAATTATCCGCCAATACCAGCCCATCCACATCCAGGAGTTACTTGGCTTCCTATGACCTTATGATGAAAACACAAAGCCTATGCAGCACCTAAAAATAACTCTAGGATTAGTAATATCTGTTGTAAAAGAGTCAGCTTACCTTTTGATTTGATTTGGTTTGGTTTTGTATGCACCTTGAGAATTGTTCCCATTGCACTGCTCAGTAGACTGGCACCAACTCCCAAACCTGAAAGAGTCATGGCCACTAAGAAGTAGGATTCTGCTAAACAGTCTGCAACAATCCAAAGGCTGCAACAGGAAGTCCCATGGGCCTGACGCGCTCTCACCGGCCCACAGGAAGGGCTTTCAGTCACTTAGAGTTCCTGTTTTGACCTCTGCAGAAACAGTCCCTTTGCTAACAGGCTCTGCTCATACTCTTTTCTGCTGTGGTTATTATCCTCTGCCAGCCTGATGTTCTTTCTTTCTTAGTTTATTTCAGAGAGTGCGACAGAGACAAAGAGAGAGCAGAGGGAGAGGAAGAGGCAGGGAATCCCAAGCAGACTCCTCACTGAGCATGGATCATGACCCGAGCTGAAACCAAGAGTCAGATGCTTAACTGAATGAGCCGCCCAGGCGCTCCATGATGTTTTGCCTTAAATCTAAGTTTCCCTATGATGCAGCATTGAGAAAAGCAGCAGGCATGTGTCCTCTTCAGTTCTGCTTGTAACTTCAGTTCTTCTACGGAACCCACAGTCCTTGCGATCGAGTGTCTGATTGGAGATTTTTCACTTCCCGAGGCCACCCACTTTATGTTATCTTTGCTTCTGAAAGCTGGAGTAAGGGCAAGGAACGCCTTTCCCTTCTTCTTTCTAAGGCCTTAGAATCAAAGTAGTTAGAGTGTCAACTTAAAAGGGTCAGACCTGGGCGCTGGTGGTGGCTCAGTGGGTTAAGCCTCTGCCTGCAGCTCAGGTCATGATCTCAGGGTCCTGGAATCGAGCCCCACATTGGGCTCTCTGCTTGGCAGGGAGCCTGCTTCCTCCTCTCTCTCTCTGCCTGCCTCTCTGCCTACTTGTGAACTCTCTCTGTCAAATAAATAAATAAAATCTTCAAAAAAAAAAAAAAAAGAAAAGGGTCAGACCTGACTTCAAGCCCAGATTTACCTCGTTACTGGCTATGATGCTTTGGGTGGGTTTATTGACAAGTTCTAGATTTCAGTCTTCAGCATCTTAAGCAGGAGGGGAATTTAAATGAATGTTAAAAGCACATGGAATGAGCTTCGAAGGGATGAGACAAAGTCTCTAAGCTGAGCTTCCAGTAACACTCCTAGGACATGTGGCAGGGCTCACCCTGCCTCCTTGTCTTCTATCTTGACATTCATGGTAGAGAAGCATTTATCATTGCGCAGTATAGTTTGAATTCAAAATACAGTTATACTTAACAACATTAAAAAGTAGTGATCACGGATACCATCCAGATCTCCTTAAAAAGTGAGAGAATCCCTCACTTTGTCCCTTCTGTTCCAGTTGCTCAAATGCTTAGAATTTGGGATGCCAGCACTCAAATGGGAGATCACCAGATGTCTCCATAATAAACGGTTACTATAAACATAACAATTAAGCCCTGTGCTTGGGGGGAAAAAAAAGATGGACAAGTAGAATTGAGTGGAATAAACATTAGATGAGACACTAGGAAAACCAAATTCTGTGTCCAGATCTGACAACGTATTCTTTGTGGGAGCTTAGGCAGGGCACTGGACCTCTCTGACCTCAGTAACCTCATCCAGAAAATGAAGGAATTGGCCCCATTACTAAAGCCAGTTCTTATATATACATCACTAAAATTGGTTCCTGTCAGAGCTGAAAGCAAGATTCAAGGTGTTTGTGGAAAATTATTAGCTCAGTCCTGTGCTGTCTCCTTTCTCTCCCAGT
Source organism: Mustela nivalis (assembly GCF_964662115.1). NCBI lineage: Eukaryota > Metazoa > Chordata > Mammalia > Carnivora > Mustelidae > Mustela > Mustela nivalis. Next base: position 100,791,183 of record NC_139040.1, read on the forward strand.
TCAGCCCCTTTAGGGGAAAAGTGGGCTAATTGTAGAGGATTTATCTCTCCCTCTAAACGAGGGTATTCAGGCTGTGCTTCTTGAATGCTGAAGAAATTGAGGAATTTCAGACCTCCTGCCTGCTATCACACTTCTCCTAACATAGGCATTCCCAGCTTGTTGAGAAAAACAGCACTTGTTTGAAACATGGGGCAGTCAATATGTATTTGCTCTCAATATTTTTACAAAATTTGACCTGAATTATCTTTTATTCCCCTCTAGCTCATAAGCTCCTTGAGGACATCTTTGTGCTTATTTTATGGCTTAGTGGTTCCTGACATATAGTAGGTACTCAATATGATTACAAGAAGGTGTGCAATGATCAAAAAAGGAGAACTAGATACATCATTTAAGAATGATTTTATTAGAAATCAATTAAAAATAGAAATAATTTCATAATTTTACAATCCTTCCTGCCAGAATCCAGATGTCCAACATCCTATAGTAATATTCATCCGCACAGCCTTTTCTAGCTGTGTTCAATCCATAGAAGTGCTTCTTATTCTTATCAAATGCCATGAAGTCATCTGTAAGCCTGTAATGGCTTCTCTGATCTCCTATGGAAAATGCTCCTAAAAACTCGCGCCCGCCATTTTTATTTTTTTGTGAGGAGGAAGGGAACAGTTTAACATTCGTCACTCCGGGAATATTTTTACTTCTGGCTTTTTTGTTCTTGGTTCTAACATGATTTAAAAGATAAAATGTTTGGAAAGAACACTCATTTAGTATGAGTTGTATATGCATAAGACATTTCTCTGACCATATTACATAGTCCAAACATCTTCATTACACTTGAATGTCGAAAGAGCAAACAGCTCGCATGGATATTTACTCTGCAAGCAAATACCCAGGATAAGCATTGCATCTAGTCACTGGTTGTATATTTTCTTGCCTTAGAAGTCTCTACTGAGCTGTGAATTGTAGAGTTTGACATACCAGCAGAAAAAAGTACTTACAGAATTAAAACTTTGAAACAAGACTCACTCTTTGTTAAGAACTGCTTTGAGGAAGGAAGGAGTCAGAGGCTAACTACCTCCAATTCCTAATTCCTTAGCAAATCAAAAGTACAGACTTGCTTTTATATCTGAGTATACTCACTGTTTTAGTTTGGAATTCCTTAAAAGTGGAGCTGGGAATAAGGTTCTCCCCTGGGCATATTTTGGGTTTTTGGTACATGATTAAATCATATATCATTGTTCTTGCCCTCTGTGATTCCTCATAATTTCTGGAGGTACAAATGGCTCACTTTCTTGTTTTCCAGAATACACACCCACACACACACACACACACACACACACACATATTTGCATTTTCTAGGAACTGGACAGAGTAGAGGTTTGTTTTATGTGCTTGGTCTACAATAATAAATTGACATTATTTATTTTCACTTGGCAAGCACTAAAATCTCTATTTTGAGTTTATTACCATCTCTACTAAGAGTGGATCTCAGTTCTAGAAACCTATCTAGAGCTAGCCCTTCTCCACCAAAACATTTTACAGCAAAATTTGCTACCTGCCATGGATAATGAGTGTCACGTGTTTCCATTCTTCCTCTTCCCAGAATGGGAGCTTTAACTGTGGTTATCTTATCCCTCCTCGCTATGGTATATGAGATGGTGAGGCGGCTGGTCACTTGTCTGTACATTTACAGGGTTGCCAGACCATGAGAAGTCAAATACAAACCGTCAGAACCATGCATCACCTTGAAGTGTTGAATCACTGTGTTATTGTACACCTGAAACTAATATGACAGTGTAGGTTAACTAACTGGAATTTAAATAAAAATTTCAAAAAAAAAAAAAAAAAGAACTATGCATCACCCAGAAATGCTGGTTTTGAGTTAGATAAAATAACTACGTGACTTTTTGTGTTGTTTCCCTGGGGAAAATGGTATTCACGGATACTTGGGTGGCCAGAGAGTGAACTGTGGCCTGGACTGCTAAATGTACCCAATATTCATTATTTCTTTTTATTTTTTAGTACTAGAGGCCTCCCCCCGCCTTTTAAACTAGGTAGCCACTTAGCTAAAGACATTTCCCAGACCCCCTTGCAGCTAGTTGTGGTGACAATGGACTGTGTACAACCCTTGAGTCATATCCTTAAAAGGAAGATGTCTGGCCCCTGTTTCATATTCCCTTTTTTCACCCATGGGTTAATACCGACGTGGTGGTGTTGAGTTTCCTTTGGCTCTGAGGATGAGGGAAACAACCAAGGGGTTTGTAGAGCAGCAGGAAGAAGGGTATGTGAGTTTCGTGTTAACCCTGTTTACCAGGGCTCCTTTATCCTTCTGTTCTATCGATCAGCTTGGACTTTCACACAGAAGAGAAATAAACCTTCCTTCTTGTGAAAGCCATTGTTACTTAGTCTTCGCTAAAACAGCTGAACCAATACACACAGGCTGCTTCCGTAATAATTCCAGTTGTCTCAAATAAGACACTAATTAATGCCTTTACTGGAAAGCCTCCTCCTCTTTCAAATTTAGTTGATTATAAGTAATCAGCTTGTTGAGACATTTTACGGACAATACAGTTTTTTAATTGAGAGGCATAGTCCTTATGCAATCTCATATTTCTTCTCAAAATTGGTTTTAATTGCTTGGTAAATATAATTATGGGGGAAATTACTGGTTTTTATGTTGCTAAAGGTTTTCAGATAGTATGCTATCTCTGCATTTCAGTTTGGAAAGTCTCTACTGATCTGTGTCACAGCTCACTGATTCTTTTCCCTGGTCACGTCCAGGCTACTGACAAGCCCATCAAAGGAATTTCTCATTTCTGTTACAATGTTTTTGATTTCTAGCATTCTTTTTACTCTTAGATTTGCCCTTTCTCCAATTACTCATCTGCTCTTGCATGTTGTCTGTTTTATCCATCATAGCCCTTAACATATTAATCATAGTTCTTTTAAATCCACTGTCCGATCACCCACGAATCTGTCAGAACCAAGTAGGGTTCTGGTGTCTTTTTGGACTAGCTTTTATTGTCTTTCAGCATAGCTTGAATGTTCTTCTTGAAAGCCAGACATACCATATGGATAATGGAGACTGGTAAATAGGCCTTTTGCATGAGGTTCCATGTCAATCTGGCTAGGAGTTAATCTGGTTCTGTTTAATACTTTCCTGTAGCTGTAGGGGCCAGAGGCTTCAAATTCCTCCAGTGTCCTTGTTTTTGTCTCCCCTGTTGACTTCGGGCTTCCCTAGGTACTCCTCCTCCAGAAAGTATCTCCTTTTTGCTGCTCTTTTGGCTGAAATCTACCATTATTATACTGGAGCCCTGTTGGTGTGGTAGTAAGGTGTTGATGAGCATAAGCATTCTGTAAGCTGATGGTGAAATCTCAGTCTTTTCATGGGCCCATGTTCCTGGGCTGTGACCTCCACAAGCATTTCTAAGCTTTATTTTTCCCCTTGTAGGCAAGAAAGAAAGGCTAGATTGAAATGAAGTAGGAGAATTGCCCTTCCTCAAAGTGGGATAAGGCTCTAGTGAAGTCCTTACCCTCAGTAGAGTAGGCCTTTGTCAGAGGACATTCTGGGCAGGTTTCACAGTGGCTACTCTTTCCCCTTTCACTGTCAGAGCTCCCACAGAATCTTCTTCAGCCCTTCACCATGCGAACCTAATGAGGTTCTTGGAGGCAAACCCCCAAAAGTATGCCCCCCCAAAAGTGCATCACTCACGGGTTTTTCTCTCTCATCCTGGTCCTCACTCAGCCTCCAGCAATTCCTCAAAATTACCACGTAAATGTTCCTACCAGTTTATATCTCTAGCCACATCTACTCTAGGTAAACAGATCTTGGCTGTGACTCTGGATTTACCTTTCTCTGGATGTGTGGGGGGGTGGTCTGCCCTACAACCTCAGTTTTCTGAGGGGTCAAGAAAAATCACTGATTTTTTATTTCAGCTTTTTTCTAGTCATAGAAAAGAGAGCAATGTCCAAAGCTCTTTACATGTTGAAGCTGAAACCAGAGGTCCAACAGTACACTATCTTAGCTTTCAAAAATAGATTTGGTTACAATGTAGAATTTGAATGGAAATTGCAAATGATTTTATTTCAAACGTAGATCTGGTCAAAGTGATTCTTTAATAACAGGAACCTGGAGAGCTGTTCATTTAAACATCTGAGTGGTAGACAGGGTCTAACACCTCAAAATCATGCTTCGGAGATGGGAATCTTCTGGGCCAAAGAGTAGGGCTGATGCTACCAAAACTACCCAACAGGTTTCTGGCCTATTTTTGTGCATATCAGATGAATTTGGATTTTACCTTAGACTAAGCAAATGAATTTCTAGTGACATGAAAGCATATTCATGATCTCTTCAAAATCTGAGTATATTGGAACAGGGAAAAGGACGGGAAACCAAATGGGCATTCGCAGTGCAGGGCATAAAAATCTGTGCAATCGAGGAAGATGTACTCTGGAAAACACCCAGACACCAAGTAACTGACTAGCCGAGACTTCCATAAAGTAAGTAATGGCAGCTACCAAAAAAATCTCAGATCCCACAGTGTGGACTAGGGTTGTGAACTCAGTAACATGACCTGGAGCTGGGGAAAATCTCAGTCCCCAGAGGATCCAAGATGTTCCAGTTCTTTTGGAATGAGCCGCCTGTGTGATTACCTCAATCCACTCTTGACTTATATGACTTCACTGCCCTGGACTTATTTGTCCAATATTCCCTTCCCAGCCATATGCCATTAGTGCTGTTGGTTTCTCTTTCCGTGTCTAGCAAATGATCCAAATCTATTTCCACCCACATGTTCCTTCTTGTACTCGGAGAGTGGGATAGCTCCTCTAAAGAGAACCTGTCAGGGCTAATTAGGGAGGAAAGCCTATGTGGCAATGTGTAGGTTTAAAAGACAAGAAAATCCCCCATGGAGGTTCTGTAGAACACTTCGGATATACTGACAAGTTAATAAAAAGCTTGATTCAGTGACATTTTTTTTAACACACTGGCATGGAAAGTACCACTGGAAATAAAGTGACTTTCAAGGGAAAACTTGTTTCATTGAACTCTGTGAAGAACTATTATTGGTCTTAAATCTTCTCTGTTTCATGGCTCCCGAAGTAATGCATCAAAGAACAATCAGTGAGGGAACTGGGTTTCCACTCCGGTTTCACAACCTGACAACAGCTTCTTTGTGGCACTTGGGAGCATCACTGTTAGAGAAACTCACTCACCCAGGGAAAGCAGGCCGAGTGTTCTTTTACTCTTGTCTAAACCCGTGTTCACACAGAGCTAACTTGGAGAAGGGGCAGGAGGAGAGGAGAAGAGGAAGCAAGAGAAGGAGGCACGCTGACACAGATGGACGTGTGTATGCTCTGACTGGAGAACAGTCGGGAGAACATTTGGTAGTCACAGCTTTGAGAACACCAAGTTTGATATTGTTTGTGTCAGCTGTGTGGAGGATCACCGGGTTTACAAAAAGTTCTCTCCCCTTTCTCAGCACTCTTGTGAAAATAGCAGAAAGCTCTAACTGTCTGCCTGAGCGTCAAGCATTCTAACAAGTGGCTTAATAAATCAGGCATATAAGAGCCAAGCAGCTCATTAGTGACTCTATATGTATTACCTGGCTGGCAAGATGAGAATAAAGTTGCTATTAAAGAAAAGGCAAAAGAGGGGCGTCTGAATAGCTCAGTGGGTTAAGCCTCTACCTTCGGCTCAGGTCATGATCTCAGGATCCTGGGATCGAGCCCCACATCGGGCTCTCTGCTCAGCAGGAGCCTTCTTCCTCCTCTCTCTATGCCTGCCTCTCTGCCTACTTGTGATCTCTGTCTGTCAAATAAATAATTAAAATATTAAAAAAAGAAAAAAAGTTTAAACAAAAAGAAAAGGCAAAAGAGATCAGTATGCACAGTAACTACTAGAGTTGGAATTTAACCTAGAAACAGAGAACTCTTCAAACTTCTAAGTGACTTATGTCCATTCATATTTATAACTACCACCTACAGCCACTTCAGATGATCCCATCTCAATAATCTAAGAGAAGTCACTTAGTCAAACTGTAAGCACTTATGCTTATTTTCATGAAGTAGATATAGTCAGACTTACCGTGGTCATGAATCTCAATAAATGACTTGAGAAAATAAACAACATGGTAGACCAATAGCCAAAATGGCCCCGGTCCTCTGTCCCCTATATCTACGCCCCTTGAGTTGTGATATTTCAGTTCCTCCCTTGAAGAGGTGGAGTCCTTTTCCTTTACCTTTTAAATGTGGGCCAACTTGTGACACAATGCAGAAGAAGTGATATTGTTCCAAGTCTGAGCCTAGGTGGCAAGAAACCTTGCACTTCTGCGTTCTCTCTTGGACTCGTACCTTTATATGAGAATAAGTCCCAGCTCATCTGATAGAAGGTGAGAGGGCACAAGGAGAAGGGCCTCATCATTCCACCTGAGACTTTAATAGACAGCCGACCAGAGAGATGTGAATGAGGAAAGCTGAAGTGAACTGAGCCCATCCCAAATCAGGAAGGTCACCAAGCCAATCAACCGACTTCCAAAAAATTATCGATGATTATCATTTGAGGGATGACATTTAGCAGTACTTATTTGACGTGATCGATGAATATTAACTTTCTCTTGGACCTGCTGTCTGATTTTCTTTGGACTCATCCTGATTTCTTGAAGGTTTTAGACATGTGTTTGTTTTCTTCACTGATATAATAGTATATATAATATACAACACTAACTTTTTACTTAAGCCCCAAGCGTCTCTATCATCCTGAGAAATGCCAATATCCATACAGAAGATTCTTTCTAGTATGATTTTTCTTAAACCTTCTCAATTTGAAGAAACTTTACTCTCATGGGCTCTTCAATGACGATATCTCATTCCCTAAATTCCTTCACCAGAATTTTTAACCTCCAATATCTCTAGCCTTCTCATATTTTTTACCACACCCGATATTCAAGTTTGTTGAAAGTTTCTATCTTTGATTCCTCTGTTTTCTTGCATTGTGTCAGCTCCTCCCTGATCTCACTTCTGTAGCAGACACTATACACTGGTTCATTTCCATATCAAACCCCCTCCTCCCTGAGCAATCCATGGGGGTGTAGGATAGATGCTGGAAAATTGAGACCTTGAATTTCTGGTCACCTTTGCAAGGAGGGGTGAAGTGTGACACAGTTCTGTCTGAAGAGGTTGGGGGAAGTCACAGTGGAAGGCTTCCCTTCCTGAAGAAATCTTTGTTAAGAGAAAGCCCTTGGCTCCCTCCTCCTTCCAGCCTCCAACTCAAACGTGATGAGACAATTGTTCAGCCACTGCACTGCACCCACAAAGATCACAGCCATATGACAAGGATGACCAAAAAAAAAATTACATATTGATGCTACAGTGATGACACTGGAGTTACACCATGACCTTAGCATCCATTCTTCAGGATTTTTTTTTTTTTTTGTATGAGAAAAATCATCTCATCCTTACTTGAGCTATTACATACAGTAAGGTTTTCTGGTGCTCATGGCTGTATCACACAGCTGTACTGATACAACTTCTTTTCCTATCTGGTCTTTACATAATTCAATAGATCTTGCTTTCTACCATACTGCCCTATACTGCCCTGCAGCATTCCAAACTAGAGTCCCTCCAGCTGCCCACCTACCCCTAGACCTGGATTACAAACCTATCTAGAGAAATCATACAAATATGTATTCTTACCAATACAAATATATCTCAAGCTTTAGTTGGTAAAATATCCTGAGTTTGACTCCATACTGGAGTAACTCTTTCCTCTCTTCACCTAATAGCAACAACTAAGGTCTATCACTCTTCTCACTGTTTGTACCATGACTTTGCAAACTCCCAGAATCAATACCCTCTTCTATTTATACAGAAGCCATAATATAGGAGCTCCTAGTGTCACTTTTCTTCAACTTCTCTATTCTTTCCTGGAAACTTATCTTTATTCCAACTCTTATTTCTCTCTTTGCAGCTCAGTGGAAAAGTACACTATTTTTTAAAGTAGGCCCCATACCTAGTGTGGAGTCCAATGTGGGGCTTGAACTCACAACCCTGAGATCAAGACCTGAGCTGAGACCAAGAGTCAGATATTTAACTGACTGAGCTACCCAGGTGCCCCTAATTGCCCCTTTTTCTAACTAAAGCAATTTCCTCTTTGCCTTAGTGGTCACCTTGTACTTGTTTGGGGATCACTCTGCATAGGCCATTCCCTCTTTCTACTGTGTTTTTGAACACTTCCTCTTTGCTGGTTCTGTCTCCAGAGCATACAAAAGGACTCGCATCTCCACTACCTTCAGCTAGCACTCTTTCCCTTTATCCATATTCCTCTAGATGTTGCCCTCTATCTCTCCACACTGTGTTGCCTGTCTATCACCATAAAACAACAGATTGTGTTATCATTATATTTTTCAAATCCTCTGCAGCTGTGGTTCTGACCCCACCATTTCATTGAATCAGCTCTGATCAAAGTCACCAGAATCCTTCTAATTGCATAATTCAATTCATAATTCTTTCCCTGGCATTCCGAACCACTAGCCACTCTCTCCTTGAAACTGTGTCATCAGTCAGCTATTGCTGCATAACAAAGCACTCCAGAAGTTAGTGGCTTAAAACAACAATCACTGAGTGTTTTGATGTTAAGTGTGCAGGTCAGATGGAGGTTGGTTGATGCAGGCTAGGCTTAGCTGATGGTGGCTTATCCTTCTGCTATGTCCAGTGAGCTACCCAGGCTAGTCTTTCTCCTATCAGAGATGCAAGAGCACAGGCCCAGTTGAGCAAGCTGCTTTCCAGATCTGTTTGTGTCACATCTGCTAACGCTCCATTAGGTAAGGTATGTCATGTGACCAAGCCTAGATTCAGAGTGGGAGGGCACTGAAAATTTACATAATACTAGGAGTAGATACAAGGAGGGTGAAAAATTAGTCATTAGTGTAACTTATCTACTCTATTACTCTGCGGATTTTTTTCAGTGTGTGATAATCACTTCTTCTATAATTGCTTTTTCTCTCTCTTTTTGGAAGGCTCTTCTGATGCTCACCTCTTGGGTGTGAGTGTTTCCTCAAATTTCATCCTTGGTGCTCCTTTTTCTCCTCACTCCTTGTACCCCCCCCCCCCACCATATTCAGGAGTCCTACTTTTCTATCTCTACATGTACCACTTCTCTAGCCAAACGGAAGCATCTGTAGCCTTCCACATGCATTTTAATTTTTCATGCCTCATGCTTTTGAACATTCTGGTACTTCTTTCTGGTGGTTTTACCACCCTTAGCCTGGTTACCATCTGCCCACTTCCACAAGTCAGCTCAGTTAAAGCATCATCTTCCTTTCTCTCATCCCTCCAAGTCCAAGCTAGTGCTACAACATAGCAAGTCATCAACAAACACTTATTGAGATAGTTATTTAAAATAAAAATATGTAATTAATTTTATTCCAAATTTAAAAAAAAACAAAGTCTACTGGGCAAAGACAAAACACCAAAATTTGTTTTAGCCTACGGAGGTACGAGGTGACACAGAAACAGATTTTATACTGCTTTTTCCTCCTACTTGTCTTCAAGAAAAATTCACAATGTGACATTTGATAGCTGGAAGTGAATGATTCATTTTATTTTGACCTCAAATATAACCTCTAAATGATAGGGCTTAAACAGGTTTTTTTCCCCCTAGTGGATGGCATACTATTTTCTGAAGCTGACCTTCACTTTCCTTGTTTATATAAATGGTTGAATGCTTTTCTCTTGGTAAAGCACACTGTTTCCAACCATGTCATTGGTATCTCTTATGGACTGTGCAATGCTCCAGGAAATATAAAGGAATAAGTAAGTATAATTCTATCAAAATATTTTCTCCTGTAGCTTCCTCTTCTCAAGTAGAGTTTTATTATAAACTCTCTGATAAATAATTCACTGAGAAATTTACATGTTCATAGTCCCTTGGTAGCATGACACAGTATGAATGCCATAAACTTGACAAGTGGTCAAGGATATAGACTGTGTTGGCCTAGATATAAACAAGCAACTACAGGTAAGTGTTCCAAGAGCACCACAGCTTTGTTGATGAAAGACAACTTATCAGTAAAGACTCACATAGGAGAGCTCAAAAGGAACAAAATAATTGAAATGGTACCATAGAACATTCTGGGTTCCATAACACTACTCTGCTGTACCACACATCCTTCTTAGCTCTCATTCATTTCTTAAAAGAAAATAAAATTTGAGTCTGGCATTCTCTGCTCTAGAAATACATAAGAAGCAGAATAGAGGGGCGCCTGGGTGGCTCAGTGGGTTAAAGCCTCTGCCTTCGGCTCAGGTCATGATCCCAGAGTCCTGGGATCGAGTCCCACATCAGGCTCTCTAACTCAGCAGGAAGCCAGCTTCCTCCTCTCTCTCCACCTGCCTTTCTGCCTCCTTGTGATTTCTATCTGTCAAATAAATAAATAAATCTTAAAAAAAAAAAAGAAACAGAATAGAGCAGGTCCCTGGTTGGGAGGTTACACACCTGCGTGACAGATACAAGACAAACAGGTAAGCAGTTCTAATAAACCCTAGAAGGAGTGAGATGAAAAACAAAGGAGAAAGAAGAAGAAAAATATTTTTCCATACTCTGTAAGAAAGAAAGAGATGTCAAAGAACTGGCAGAGGGATTCCTACTTCTGTGATAAGAGAAGCAGAGAACAGCGAGGCCTGCAAGTGTGCTCTTATGGAAGGTGGCAAGGAGTGAAAGGAGGCCTTGGGCAATGGATTCCATTTCCTGGTGAAGTGGGAAGCAATATGCAGATAGTGACAGGAAAGTTCTGGAGTCACAGGGTTGGAGAGTGAGAGAAAGTGTATAAGAGCTGAGGTGGAGAACCAGTGCTGAGCAGACCAGAGAAGTGTCAGAGGTTTCCCCCGCTGCTCTGAAAGGTCTGCTGTGGGTGGAGGCCTGACAGGTATCATGGAGGCGCATGTCATTCGCTGAGGGGAATTTTCTACCAGTGTGATGTAGGTAGAGAAAAGCCAAATGAGTTGGATACATTTAAGTGTTAAATGTTTAGCTAACAAAGAATCAAAGAAAATAATAGCTTTTCTCACTTTATGATGGTTCCAAAAGAAACAGCCCAAAACCAAATTCCATAAGGACTCAGGAGAGATGTCCCTGGGGCAAACCCCCCAGGGAGGGCCTTCTTCCCATTTGAACAAATGGCTGCCACACGGACCCAATGTCCTCACCTTCTAGACTGCCACTCTCCAGGCTCTGAATCCCCCATTCCATCAAACATAACCTAGGGGTGAAACAAAGGTGAGACCTGAGGTGGCAGAAAGCCCTTTGGGAACAGTTTTTCCTGTTCTCCATGCCCTTGTCTGTGTCTGGAAAGAGACAGTTGGGCCTTGAATATTTTCATTCGTGCTGATCCCTAAGTTTTAGAGCTTGGAATAGTGGAATAGAAAATGTGTTTAATCACGTAGTCTTGGCCCATTGTTCAACATCTGTATCATCCATATCTTGACCTGAGGAAGAGGGTATATAATGATGCTTATTACAATGAGAAATATACACATAATCCATTCGTGTCAACTGAGGTCAATCTGTACATGTTTATATTTGATTATGCATTTGAAAACTAGAGATGGATCATGTGTTGATTAAGCAGACATGATCAGCGTTAGTTCTTAGCAAAGGCTTTGTTATAGGGAAAACCAGGGCACAAAATGCTCATTTTGTTCATATTCAGTGTTATTTTCTCCCCATACAGAAGTTGCTTTGTTTTAAAATTAACCACTTTAAAGGTCCTCATCTGGCCTATGAATAAATATTTATAATGTGCTTTGACTATGAAGAGGGTCATTAGCATATAAACTTGGACAATGAATTATTTCCTCTGATAAGGACACAGATCTGTGAAGAGCAAAAATGACTAAACTTAATGAAGGCATTTTATGCTCATAAATACCTTATCCCGTCCTTCAAAATCATCAAGAAATGTCCTTTATGAGACATGGTTTAGAAGAATCACAGAAATTAAGAGCTGGGTGAGATTTAATAGGTTTCCTTACACCTGCTCTTTCTCTGAATCAGTGCAGAACTGACTCATGAAATACGTTTTTTGTTTTTTTTTGTTTTTTTTACCAGTTTATAGTTTCCTTCAGGACAACAAGCACCATGAGGGACAATAGGGTCATAGCCTATGCCCCGGATCAAAAGGTCAGCATTTCTTTCCACTTAAAAAGAGACACTAAATAAGATTTTCTTTTTCCCTTCTGTGATGTTAGGAAATATGCTGAGCCCTAAGATTTGTTTCAAGTTTGTAATTTGTGCATGAGCTGGGGCGTGGATTGCCCATAAAGTGAGTGAAATTTTTTGTTCAACAAACGGTTCGAAAATTGCCCCATTCACTAGAAATGGCAAGAGGAGGGTCCCAAACACACAAATAAATGAATCCCCTAAACCTTAGCCAAAAACATTCCCATGGCTGTCCTGCAACCGTGTGAACAAGCAAATTACATTTCACCTTTTGCTGCATGAACAAGGACTGAATCATGATAAAAATTCATGGCACAGACCAGGACAGGAAAGAGGAAAAAACATAGGCTGGATATCTCATACAGAATTTGAGTGTGCAGGAAAGGCATCAGCTTGTATAGGCAAGTCTTTCTATGGAAGAAAGTCTTCCTCTCTATAGGCAGGAATCTATAGGGAAGGGAAGGCAGCAGCCTGTAGAAGCAAGTCTTTCTTTTTCTTCCCAGGTGCCTGCTTACCTCCCCCTTGCCCGTTTGCTAATCATGGTACCGCAACCTCGGCTTTGTACTCAGAGAGCCCTGTTCACTCATATCCTGACCACCCCAGTACCAAAAAGCCAGAGAAGGACATCAGATAAAAGCCACAGAAGCTGATGAAAGCATTGTCCCCCTGCTGGGACACCAATACCAAATTTCTTTGACTCCCGGTAATGCCCCTCTCCCCTGGCTTGTAGGCCCATGGCACTGTGAGATAATGGTATAATGAAGGCACCAAGTTCTTTTCAAGTCATCTGACTCTCTGACCCTCAGTCTCTTTCTTCCCATCGCATTTCTCCTAAAACGCTCACCACAGTAATTCTCTGACCCCGCTTGGACCTCGGACGCCATGACCCTGTTGCCTTTTCACTATTTGTTGCTACTTACTCAGCTTGGAGTCCGTGATCTATCAGCACACTCCCTCCTCTGAAAATGCCTTCAAAACCCACATTCCTCTCTTCCTCAGCTAAAATCACCTGGAGACATCCCAACCCTGATTAATCCTACTCTTCTCACGCTTCCAAGAGCTGAACGTGACCGGAGCCCGAGGCCTCCATAACCGGTTTCGTGTTGAAATTAGGGCAAGTCCCTTCTGCTCTGAGAGATCACAAAGTTCTCTCATCTAATTTCCCATTTTGAATCCAACTTCTAATCTCACTTTCATGTTCCCATCTAACTCCTTCACATCACTCAGATGATCGCTTAATCATTTTTTCAGAGCAGCCTTGCCTTATCAACTCAACCCAAATAGCCTCTCCCTCATCACACCTCATTACCCTCACTTTGCTTAAATCATCTTTGTACCGCTTCTCGCTACCTGATGTCCCATATACATGTATACATATATGTCTGCAAATACACATGAATGCCATGGACACAGGTTTTTCCTGTCTTTCAACTTCAACACTATTATTTTGTGTAAAATAGGATTTGTTGTGGGGACACTACCCTGTGCGCATTGTGGGATGTTCGGCAGTGTCCGTGGCCTCTACTCATTATGTCAGTGGTATCCACACTAGCTATGATGGCCAAAAGCATCTCCAGATGTTATCAAATGTTTGCGGGAGCCCAAGAGGAAAAAATTGCCCCCGATTGAGAACCACTGCTCTAACACAATGCCTGGCACAGAGTGGGTGCTAAGCAAATATTTGATGAATGAATAAATGACCAAATTGTAGATCACAAAGAAGCCCCAAGAATTTATATGGCTTCCTTCTCTAACTTCTGGCAGAACTCTGTTTAAGTCTTACCAGAAAAAGCCAACTTACCTTGTTTTGGGGGAAAGAGAGGATTTTTCACCAAACCTTCTCAACCCAGACTACACGTTATAGTCACCGGGGGAAGCTTTTGAAAAACTCCTGCTGCCATGCTCCTCTCCAGAGCAATTAAATCAGAATCTCAGGAGGTGGGGTCCAGCCTAGATCATTTTTAAAATCTCCTCTTGTGATTCTGATTTGCAGCCAAAGTTCACTTCCTGTTCTTTTCAGTCCTGCAAAGACTAATTTTATAGCATAGTGATCATCACAGAGAGGACATTTCTCCTCACGTGTCTACACTGGCGATCAGTGCTTTCAAAAGGAAAGGAAGTAGATATGAGCACAGTAACTTCTTGCTCCATCTATATCTTCTATTCCCTGTCCTATTGTTGATCCATGTTCATCCTAAATAAAGCAATTTAAAAAGTAGTGTTCTACTCTTGGTCATTAGTTTTGATAAATAGGAAAATGGTGTTACCTTGCAATGTTCTTTGGTAATAATGGTTTGTGCTGTGCTGTCATATTGGGACCAGATAGAATAAAGGCCTTAAAATAGTACTGTGTGAAAGTCTTGATTTATATTAGCTCGCATACTAGAAACAAAAAGATTATAGACGCATGCCCAAAACAGAACACGTAGCCAAGCAGGGTTAGCACTACAAATTAGAGAGGCCCACCAATAGTCATGAAACATATGATGGTCTACTGGTAAGAACATTAATAACCGTGATTTTAAGTGTCATGTTCAAGTATGCAGAATTTTTCATTCCCAAAGTGGTACCTCATAACTTGAAAAACAAACTCTGGTTCTCAAAGATGAATCATCCTGAAGTGAACTAAATACTTTCTAATTCTAGAAGAGGTTTCTTATGGGAATTACCTGTTTCACTGTGATTGCAAAACAAGTGGGCATGATACCTGTCCCCATATTGCAATAACTTCGGTATGCAAAATATCCTGAAAAAAGAGAAACAGTCTTCCTCTTTGAATAACAAATGCAGCTTTTCTGCAGTAACTCGGACATGAGGCACAACTTAGGACAACCTGGTAACAAAGTGCACACAATGAAGTACACAGGCCAGTTTTGTTCAGCCGACCTCATAGAACGAGAGCAGAGGGGCGCCTGGGTGGCTCAGTGGGTTAAAGCCTCTGCCTTCAGCTCAGGTCATCATCCCAGGGTCCTGGGATCGAGCCCTACATCGGGCTCTCTGCTCAGCGGGGAGCCTGATTCCTCCTCTCTCTCTGTCTGCCTCTGTGCCTACTTGTGATCTCTGTCAAATAAATAAAATCTTAAAAAACAAAACAAAAAACAACAACAACAACAACAAACGAGAGCAGAGAAGGCAGAGATCTGAGATTCAGACGCCCTGGGATCTGGCTAATAACCACGTGTCCTTGCCCAAATTACGTGCCTCTCTGAGTTCTACTTTTACTTGTAAAATAAGAGTTGGACTAGAATAGTAATGAACTTTCCAGCCTCAATTTAGGAGAGTAATGGTTGTGATAAGCTGAGTAATGCATCCCCTCCCCCCAACTCCTACCCCACAAAGGATGTCCACCTCTGAAAATCCCTGGAACCTGTGAATATGTCATCTCACTAACAAAAGGCACTTTACAGAGATGATGAAGTTCAGGACCTTGAGAGGGAGACAGGAGGAGAAGATATGAGGATGGAAGTAGAGGTCAGAGAGGAGAAAAGATACTGAATTGCCAGCTTTGAAGATGGAGGAAGGGGTCATGAGCCAAGGAAGGCAGGCAGTTTCTAGAATGTGTAAAGGCAAGTAAATGGATTCTCCCCTAGAGTCTCCAGAAGGAAGGCAGTCCTGCAGACCCATTTTAGACTTCTGCCCTCTAGCACTGTGAAATAATAAGCTTTAAAAATAATAAGTTTGGGGGCACCTGGGTGGTTCAGTGGGTTAAGCCTCTGCCTTCGGCTCAGGTCATGATCTCAGGGTCCTGGGATCAAGCCCCACATCCAGATCTCTGCTCAGTGGGGAGACTGTTTCCCCACCCCACCCCCCGCCTGCCTCTCTGCCTATTTGTGATCTGTGTCAAATAAATAAATAAAATCTTTTAATAATAATGATAATAATAAGTTTGTGCCACTTAGAGCCACTAAATTTATGGTAATTGGTTATATCAGCAATAGGAAACTAATTTAGGTTAAGATCTTGGGTGCTGCTATCAGACTCTCTGAGTTTAAATCTTTCTATTATTCACTGGATAGGTGAACTTCCACAAATGGCTTCAACTCTCTGTATCTCAGTGTCATGTTATAAAATGGGATGATACAGTACCAGCAGGAAACCTGTTGGGCTATTTTGAGTTTACATAAGGAAATCCTGAGGATCATCTGGAACTTAGTATACTATCTTTAGATAAATGTAATCATTGTTCTGCTAAATTTCATAATTTAGGATATTTGCACCTCCTTTCCTATAAATCATTTCTTTTTATATAGCCATCGAGGAGCACCGGCGTGGGAGCGTTTACTTTTAAGAGTTATGTATATAAACATTGCATTTGAGTCTTACAATCAACCGTGAAATAGGTATAACATTAAATTTTCATATGAGGCTGTGGGAGGTCAGTTCACGCAAGTAATGTAGCTAGTGAGTGAAGAAATCACAGTAGCTTGTTCACTGTTACATTAACCGCGTTTATTGGCTAGATGATGACGAAATAATACGTATACATAAACACAGCAGTGGGCCCTCAGCCGACACTGCGGAGTACTAAAACTAGGTCACCCCATCAGACCCACAGGGTCACAGTCCCCTGCGCTTCACCAACCAGCCCAGTAGCCAGGAAGGTCGCAGGCAAACGGTGTCGCGCAGAACCCTCCCGCACCACCGACAAGGTGGCGCCGTTACGACACAAAGGCGGGGCCTTCATGGGGACCGCCTCCCTACATAAATGGAGGCGGAGCCACCTTGGAGGCCCCAGTGCTGCCTTGGAGTTCGACCCGCCCGCCGCTCCGCCCCCCGGGAGAGTCGGCGCCACCATGGAGGACTACCACCGCCACTGCGATGAGGTACCGCCCCTCGGCCGCCCGCGAGCGACCCCCGCCCCCGCCCGCCTCGGCGAGGCGTCTCGGCCGGGTGGTCTCCCGGCGCCGGGCGGCCCCGGGAGTAGGGGTGCGGCTCCCTCCGGGCCCGGGTCTTCCCCTCCCCTTCTGGCCGGGACCCGCCCCGCCCGGCCTGGCTCCGGTCCCCGGCCCGGCCTAGCCCTAGCCCCCGACCCCGGGACCCTGAGGGTGGGCTGAGAGTTCGGGTGGCAGGGGCGACTGGGAGACCGTGGGCTGGGCGGGGAATCGGGGCCGAGGGGTGGAAGGCCGGACTCGGGGTGCGTCGGTGGGGATGGGGTGTCGGGCGCCGCCCGTCTGAGACTGGCCTTAGAAGCCTGTCTGCCCGGCCGTTTCCTCCGCCCCTTGGCGTACCCGAAGCAGGTGCGGCAGCCTCGCGAGCGAGGCCCCGATGGCAGAGCCGCTCGGTGGCACTGTGGCCTGGGTGGGCTGGAAGGAGGTGGTTCATGGATTAGGAGCCCTTGCTTACTGACTCAGGCTTCCCGGCGCCTCACCAGAACCCCATGATGTCAGTTATCTTCCTGTTACTGATGGGGACTCTGACTTTCATAGCGACTAAGTAAATTGCCCAAAGTGAAAACTGGCCGGGATGACACGCTCTATTTGAACCCAGGCCTCTGACTACACACCTACAACTCGGGCTTCACTTAACCTTTAGGACGATGAGGCCTTTTGGATCCCAGCATAACCTTTGACAGGCCTGAAGGGCAGAATAGACAAAAGACATTTTCTGTTCAGCCACAGGTGAATGATGCAGTGAAATGAAAGTAGGCACCTGGAGGAGGTGCCACAGAAAATGGTGTGTTATTAGAGCCCTGGAAAGGGCTTTCCATCCATCTGTCTGTAGGTGAAATTCTGCTGAAGCTACGACCACACTTAAATTCATTACTTTTGTGATTCAGGTAGCAGACATACTTGTAGGTTGCTGGAAAAGTAGTCTTATTTTACAAGTTGAGGCACAAGCAGTTTCACTCTCAGACAGACATATCCCCCAACAACTGCTAGTCTCCTCTGACTCCTAAGAGGGTTCTGTATGGTAGTACTTCCTAAATATATTTTAAAAGAAATAAAATTACATGTGTTACCATGGCCACCTGGTACTACCTGGTTTTTTGGTGCCCTTCCCCATTGAAGTGAAATGGACATTCATAGGCCACTTTTGCAAATAGATAATAACCTTATTTTAAGGTAAAATGATAATTATGAGAGGGTCAAAATGTGAGAGCTGTTTCCACAACGCTAATTGTTTAGGGTTTTATTCCTTTGTTGTTGGGAATTCTCTGGTGTAATTAAATGAGTTGAAAATAATTTAAATCTATACTCAAAATGATACTTTTCCAGGATGGGTTTTTTTTTTTAACTAATTTTAAGTTGCACAGTGAGATTTACAAAAATGGTGATGTCATAAAGCACCTAAAATGTCTCCATGGAAACAAATCACATATTACCTAAAGAGTTTGAGTTTAGACTGCAGTCTTAGTCACATAGCCTGGTTCCCTGCTCTAGGACACTTGGATGTCATTAATAGTTGCTTTTAACTCAGAATTCTGTCAAGCCACTTCACAGCAAAGGCTAATTTGCCAGGCCTGTTACAGTACTAAAGTGACATTAATTTAGATCAAGCATTTTTGTAACCTTTAACTCAGAGAAGCCACATTTTTGTCCCATGTAAGTTTAAAAAACAAAATTGAAAACAGTCTATTAATCAGTTTCTTCTCATGAACCACCTCATTCTTACTTGCTGTGGTCTTTTCCTATATACTGAGGTATGTGTATACCTCTTTCTTTATATCCTCTTCCTGTTATTTCCTGAGCTTTACAATACAAAGCTGCTCAATCTAGGACATCCATCAAATCACCAGTAAAGCACTCTTTAAAAAAATGTGATTGCCAAAGCTATGCCACAGTCCTTATGAATCAAATCTTGAGAGAGGTTGGTAGGGAAAGCATCCTACAACTTTAGAAGTGTTCTCGGTGGGGGGCGCCTGGGTGGCTCAGTGGGTTAAGCCTCTGCCTTCAGCTCAGGTCATGATCTCAGGGTCCTGGGATTGAGCCCCACATCGGGCTCTCTGCTTAGCGGGGAGCCTGCTTTCCCCTCTCTCTTTGCCTGCCTCTCTGCCTACTTGTGATCTCTCTCTGTCAAATAAATAAATAAAATCTTAAAAAAAAAAAAAGAAGTATTCTCGGTGGGATTAGCAGCCTGTATAGAACTGACCCCTCCTTGGGACGCCTGGGTGGCTCAGTTGGTTAAGCAACTGCCTTTGGCTCAGGTCATGATCCTGGAGTCCCAGGATCGAGTACCACCATCGGGCTCCCTGCTTGGCAGTGAGTCTGCTTTCCCTCTGAACTCTCCAGTCTCACACTCTGTCTCTCAAATAAATAAATAAATAAACTTAAAAAAAAAAAAAAAAGAACTGACTCCCCTTACCACTACAGTCTGCTGTCACTAAGACCTGCCCAGGCCAGCCTAGGGTATTCTGCGTGTCGTCACAGCTAGCAATGAAAGGAAGTCTGTTGAAAGCAGCTGTATCTTTTGTTTCCCCCCTTAGGTTGGCTTCAATGCTGATGAAGCGCACAATATTGTTAAAGAGGTGAGTTACACGTCTTGTTGGTCTTGAAGCTTCCTGCGTTGATGGAAACTTTAAAAAGCTCTGTTTTTGACTTCCAGTACAAAGTTAGAAACCTTACTATTCAAACAAGATTTTTAATATTTACTCGGTTTTTATGGGGGTGCTTCACAGAGATGGGCCTTAGAAAGCTGTTTTATCGTATGCTCTCAGACATCCTGGAGCTTACTCTGAAAGTGATATTGGAGTATTAGTCTAGAAAACTAGTTTGCTGTTTTGTAAAACTGATGTTCTGTCTTTTGAATAAAAGAAGTTTTATTCTGGTAGGCCAAATATTAGTTTAAATGTTAATGCTATAAAAGTGTGTGTGTGTGTGTGTGTGTGAGACACCCACACGCTTTTATACAGGTAAACTATATGTAAAATATATGTCAAAAGATGCTAGAAATACGCTTTTGTAGCCAAATTTAATTGAAAAAATAATCACTTACCATCTTATAGACACGGATATGATGCTAAATCAAAACCTTAAGTATTTGAAACATGAAATCTGGTCCTACTAGTAGGCAAACAGACAAGAAGTTCTATTTGGGAATCAGTTCTGGCAGAGAAACTTGAATTACTGTAGTGGTATACCATACAGACTACACGGTGGGGTAAGGTATTTATGAACACTTTTAATAGTCCTGAGTCATTTTTCACTGTGCCAAATCCCAGGGGGAAATTGAGCTGGCCTAGAAGGCAACCTTGTATTATAGGTATGGTGGCTGAGGCTGTGTCCTAGCAGGCCCTACCTGCCTCTAAGTCTGGGCTGTGTTGGCTTGCCTTCTGGGCACTGAGCACCTCCTCAGTCCATCCTAAGACAGTGCCTCACCTGTCTGAATGTTCTAGGGCACAAGCTCACCCAGAACTCACCCAGGGCTGGCCTTATACAGCTAGGATCAAGCCAAGGTCTGAGAAAGCTAGACAGGCCCCTGAAGATCCTGCCATATTTTTCAAGTTCGGACTCATGTGTTCAAACTCCGTAGTATAGCAGGATGGCTGCAATTAACAACACAGCATTGTATGCTCCAAGCCTGCTGAGAGTAGATTTTAAATGTTTCTACCACAAAGACACAAAGTGGTAACTGCATGGAGGGATGGATATGTTACATAACTAACCTTATTGTGATCATTTCCTAGTGTATCTGTGCATCAGGTGATCACATTGTACACCTTGAACTTACACACTGTTATAGGTCAGTTACATCTCAATAACGCCAGAAGGAATAGAACAGCAGCAGCGATAAGGGTGACGATGGTGATCTGTAAGGTTTCATGTGGGCTTACTCTGTCTCAGTCACTGGACTTGAGCGCTTGACATTCATCTCACTCCATCTTCACAATAACCGGATGAGGATCTTATCTCTAAGGATTAGGAAAATAGGGGCTCCGAGAGGTGAAGTCACTTGCAAAAGGTCACAGTGAGTAGGTGGCAGAAGTGACCTTACACCTAAGATTGTGACGCTAAACCAGTGGCCTTAACCATCCAGAGGTGGATGTGAGTGAGCACTGGAAAATTATTCAACGGTCTTGTGCTGGGGCACCTGAAAAGTGGGGTTTGTTCATTTACTTTTAGTGGCGGGAGGTGGTAGCTTTATGGCTGAGTAATTACATAATATCAACAAACATGTAATTTTTACACATGAGAATTCGCTTTTTAAATTGGACTCCTGCTTTATTTCTAGTATCCGAAACCTCTTCAAATCCCAGCTGTTTCAAAGCCAACCTTCAACCAATTAATATCACCCTTTTTTAATCTCCACTCCCCTCCATAATCCTTTTATGACATAGCTTATCATCCTGATTAGTCTTTCTTGTGGTACAGATTTCTTTTATTAGCTTCTCTGCTAGTTCTTTACAACAGAGGCCATGTCCTGTTGATCTTTATATGGCCCATAGTATCTCATAGAGTGAGATGATACATGCAGGAACACTCTGAAAATTCCAAAACAGCTGGAGACAGGACATAATAAAGTATTTACCAGAAGCCTATTTTCTAAGATGCTTTTTTGGGGTTATTAATTTTTTTTGTTTTGAATAAATTTTTGCTGTGGTTTGTACAGGTCTTTAACTGTCCTCTGCCCTTTTAGTGTATAGATGGAGTCTTGGGTGGTGAGGATTATAACCAGAACAACATCAACCAGTGGACCGCAAGCATAGTGGAGCAATCCTTGACACATCTGGTTAAGTTGGGAAAAGCTTATAAATATATTGGTAAGTATCAGTGACCTTCCTCCCTCATTTGCTCCCCTTTGTCCTCACGGTCTTCTCTGAACTTAGAGACTGTAAATGAGTAATAGACAAGTTGGATTCTAATAGGATGTGAAGGACTTCCAGCTTACTGCTCCAACGAGAGTATCTGGTAATACCTAAAAGATGGAGAGCTTTCGCTACTTGGAAGCACTTGGAGCTCCTGCCAGCCACCTGCCTGTCCTTGGCAGCAGCCCGTTTTACATTTGTATCAGCTGCCTTCTTCCACAGAGACCCACTCAGCCCTACGGTCACCCCATCAGGAGCTCCGTGCCTCCCCACACATACATGGGATGGCAAAGCGCCACACGGTAGTTGTTTAGACAGTGTAATCTTTTCTTCATTTCTTGTGTTTGGATTATGCCCAGGGAATGAGGCACGTGATTTGGCCCAGATTTTTCCTGCAGCATAATCACCAGTGGTCATGGCAGTGGGCAACAGACTGGATCCAGTGGGGTCAGAATTGTGGTGGGAGATAATCAAGAGGACTTATTTTTTTCTGTTTGCCGAAAGCTTTGTTTTCTGTTCTTTTTACAGCTTGTAGAGCTCTGAACTCAAATACTCAGATATCTGAGATATCTTTTCCTTTGTTAGTGTTCTCACGCTGCAACTTTATTTTTAGTGACCTGTGCAGTGGTCCAGAGGAGTGCCTATGGCTTTCACACAGCCAGCTCATGTTTTTGGGATACTACATCTGACGGTAAGAGACCTTAAGCTGATTTATACAGAATCCAACTTCCGGCAGGGTCAAACAGTGCACTTATGATCAAATGCTCGTTTATCTCTAATTAAATTTTGAAAAGGCTATCAATAGGATCGCTTTTTACCTAGCCACAAGTATGTCTTCAGAGAGAGATGAAATGTGAAGATTTAGCAGATTGCAGGAAATAATATATTAAAACTGATGAAAAATGTGTATATATATTCCCTCGCAATTTCAATATTTTGCTGATATTTCATCTGAGTTCTCGTTTTGTGTGTGTTTCAGGAACCTGTACCATAAGATGGGAGAACCGAACCATGAACTGTATTGTCAATGTTTTCGCTATTGCTATTGTCCTGTAACAGACTAAAAATGTTCGGCCAAAGCCATTAACTTAAGAATTTGTCAGTGTATCCTTTCTAAAAAGAGTAGTAGTTACTTAGTAATGTGTTAGATGACAAGTGTGCAATATGCTTCAAAAGCTACCAATGAAAACTGAGTATTATAAGCAAGCAATCTCATAGTGAGTTGGCAGATTATCTCATATTCTATCTGGCATTATTTAAATAGGAAAAATTTATTTTTGGCAAAAAACAAAAGCAAATATGGCATGACATAAAAATATAATCTTATATTTACACCGGCTTTTCACCAGCATGTACCTAGGAAGATGGGAAAATCCGTTCAGATAATAAAATTCTCTTTCATCCAGAGAAGTTAACAGGGATAAATATATGACCCCCCCCAAAAAAGCTGCAAAGATAAATGTGCAGAAAATAATAACTAGCTAACCCTTCTTAGTTTTTCATTTTTTCTCTTCACTTAGTTCTATATATCATTGAGTAGGAAATAATTCTGTTCGGCTTTTTTTCCCTACCAACTATTACTATAGTAGCAACCATCAGCGATTTATTTACTTTTTTCTGAGAATTGTCGAAACAGTTTTTTAAGTTTAAAATTCTTGGATTTACATTTGAGGGCCAAATAAATCTGGTAACCTGAATTCTCTAGTTCGGCAAAGTTCATGACCATGTGTGCTAAAAAGTACATGACACTGACAGCCGCCTTACACTGACTCATTTCACGTAGAGCTGACATGTATGGGATCCTTATTATATGCTTATTTCTCTCTCAGCATTGTAATTATCAATATACTGTGCGACTTCTAAGTTACCTTTGGCACCTGTTCAGTGGGACAGCTAACATATTTGGGGAAGGAATAAAGAATTATTTACAAGAAGAAAATGAATCTGGTTATCCACATAGAAACAAGCAAAATGAAAAGCACGTATTGCTGATGGAGAATTGTCAGTTTAAGCATTGCTCCTACCAAGTAAAAAAATGCATATAATATGCAACTATTAGTTAAAGGCCTTACTAGCAGTATAACTATATAGATAGTCAGTTTTGTGATTGGTTTAGTTATAACCATCTGTAAGTAATTTAAATACTTACTACATGAGGTTCAAATTGAGTAGAGTCAAGTATAAATTAAAAGTATACAATCATTAGCAGGTTAATGAATATCTCAGGGCTTATGAAATGTAGCTGTATTTATTAAGAAAATAAAAGATGAGAAAATAGATGGTGGTAGATAGTTGGTCTGACAACTGGGCACCAAACGCTAAGTCAATCTGGTTATTTATGCTGGAAAACAAAATTTTACGTATTACCACTAACACTAATATACATAGGGAGTGGAACCACGATTCATTGCATTTTGAGGGGAAAGAAAGGCTTAGTATTAGTACTGACAATATTAAGACAGTGATGGTATTCTTGTAGGAATACTATGTGCATGTTTGCTATATTGCTGAATAATTTTTCAATGTTTAAGAAGAATATTAAGAAAATACAAGGAGAGAGTTTCATGCGGTGATAGACGTTTTTTGGCACGTCAAAAATTCTCATAGCCATTACCTTTCTTTTACTTTGCACTGCTGGCTTTTGTGCCCTTGAAGATTATAATAGTGACCAAAATATTTGTTTGGTTAAGGCTTGCTTTTGATTATTGTTATTGAGGCCTGATTTTAAAGGAATAATAAATATACCTCGTGAACTTGCTATCTGCTCTGTTTTTATTTAAAAATACAATAAAGATTATATTCCTGTGCTGTGCTTTTGCTTCTTGCGTGATCATTGAAGAGTTTAAAAATGGCATTGTGGGGGCACCTGGGTGGCTCAGTGGGTTAAACCTCTGCCTTGGACTCAGGTTAGGATCTCAGGGTCCTGGCATCAAGTCCCACATCAGACTCTCTGCTCAGCAGGGAGCCTGCCTCCCCTTTCTCTCTGCCTGCCTACTTGTGATCTCTCTCTCTCTCTCTCTCTGCCAAATAAGTAAATAAAATCTTTTTTAAAAACGGCATTGTGCTTACTTGAAAAAATTCTAAAGAAGAATAAGGGAAAGGAATGTCAGACCACATAGATACAGCATACAGAATAAATACCATTAAAATAGCAACCCAAACCCGGTATTCAACATTACAACATAATTAATAGCTTCTATTTTGTGCCTTTTACCCTGTGACCTTAAGAGAAAATTTCACTTTTAAAAAAGTCAATGTAAAATACATTCTGTAACTATTCATTAGCTTTTAATGACTATTTTTGGCAAGGAATTCTGTCCTGTTTGTCAACTTTCAATTGAATTGTTGCTGTTGTTTTTTAAATTAAAGACTTTAAGTATGTAAAATTAGTGTATTCAAATGTAAGTACTAACTCGGATTTTTGTAAAGCTGCAATTTTATGTTTGTAAAGTGGTGGTGCTGCCTTAAGTTGATGGTAACCTCTCATTACATTTTCTCCAGTAAAAAGTACTTTTTTGCTCTCCCCAAGCTGGATGTTATCTAATTACGAGTTACTGAAAGCATTTCACCACATACAGTCATCACATATTTAAAGTAATCTTAAGATACTGCAGATTTGGGGTGCCTGGGTGGCTCAGTGGGTTAAGCCTCTGCCTTCGGCTCAGGTCATGATCTTAGGGTCCTGGGATCGAGTTCTGCATCAGCTCTCTGCTCAGTGGGAAGGCTGCTTACCCCTCTCTCTGCCTGCTTGTGATCTCTCTGTCAAATAAAATCTTTAAAAAAAAAAAAAAAGATACTGCAGATTTTATTTTCAAAGGTTGAGTAAAAACAAAAAACAAAACCTTGACTGTTCCTGACAAGTCTCTCAAAACTGAGAGAAAACTGGCTTTTTATGACAAAGGAAGTAGTCTTTTCACATAGTGGACACCAAAGGAGTTTGAGAGATGAACTGAAAATTGCACCCCATGTGTTAGAATCTACCCAAGGGGAATTTGTTTTAAAATCCAGAAGGTGGAGCTACATTTGTGGCTAGAAAAATGAGAAAAATTGACTTTTGTATATTTGTGAAATTCTCTGTAAAAGGATCTTCTTAAACACTCAGCTCTTGCAAGATTCAGATGGCCATCATCCTTCTACATCAGGTGGCCCAGGAGATTCCAGTCCACCATGCCAGTTGCAAACTCAATCATTCCCACTGAGGTTCCACTTAATGTCCCTCTATGTCATCCTTGGATATGTAGGATAAATGGACAATCCAGGATTATTTAGAAATGACCCGCACTGCTTCATGAAAAGAGTCTCTTTCCAAAATGGTTACTAAGGATCTCAGGGACGAAGCTGGGACTTTGAACAGATGCTTACAGCACCCCTGGTATGATGTGTATCTTCCCTGCAGGGCACAAAATATGGGCAACTCCCCCCACACACACACTCTGGGATCTTTTAAGGGTGTAGACTGTATGCGGAAGTTTCTTTGCAGCTCTGCCTCACCAGGTCAGAGAATTTGATGCCTGGGCTTATCCAGTAATGTATATTCGACTTTTTTCATGCCAAAACATGCCTTTTTATTTTACTGAATGCTTCATCTTTTTATGTACCTTTTTTTTTTTAAATGAACACCAGCTTTTAATGAGATATTTCAGTCTGGGTTTCTCAGGGCAGAGTTTTACATGAGCCAGTAATGAAAGTTCTGTCAACTCATCTTCATCCCCTCTAATACCTTACAGAGAAAATCTGCAGGAAAATTATTAGATATGGGCATGTACTGACCTTTCATTTCATAGGCCAGGAATTTGAGTTAAGCTGCATGACTGAACATAGCCTTCATAGTTAATGCTCATATAGAATACCACCCAAAAGGATCAGGGTTAGAATAATGATTTCTTAATAAAAGTAAAGCAATTTTTTTCATAAAGGGTCATCTAGTAAATATTTGAGCCTCTGCAGGCCTTTGCAACTATTGAGGTATGCCGGCGTGGTATGAAAGCAGCCATACAGTGAGTGAATGGGTATGGCTGTGTCCCAGGGAAACTACAAAAACAAGTGGCCTGCTGGCAGAGTTTACCAACCCCTGCATTAGAGGAAGCAGTGTTTCCTGGACACTTAAAATATTAGATGTTGGGGTGCCTGGGTGGCTCAGTGGGTTAAGACCTCTGCTTTCAGCTCAAGTCATGACCCCAGGGTCCTGGGATTGAGCCCCGCATCGGGCTCTCTGCTTCATGGGGAGCCTGCTTCCTCCTCTCTCTGCCTGACTCTCTGCCTACTTGTGATCTTTGTCTGTCTAATAAACAAAATCTTTAAAAAAAAACCTTAAAAATAATTAGATGTTAATGGACCCAGGAATTTTTTTTCCTTTTATTGTTCTCAGTTACAAAGGGACACAAAGCATTTTTTATATATTATGTTTTTATTTTCTTGGTCTCAGAGAGACCTTATCAGTAAGCCTAATCTGTATTCTCCCTACAAAAAGAAAGGCTACAAATCAACTTTTCCAAAACTATCGTTCCAATTTTAGTATATGTGCTGCCGAAGCAAGCACAACTTTTCCAAAACTAAAGTGTTCTTTTTTTGGTATATATATCCCCTAACTTTTCATTGGTCAGCAGATCATTTTATATCTTATTGGAGTTCATGTTATCACCATATCTTAAAGAACATTATTGTAAAAAGTCAACATTTCCGGTTTTATTGGTTTTGGGGTTTTTTGTGAGGATTCTAGAGAATCTCCCATGCATACCAGACATGGTAATCATGTCCCATTCAATGCCTCCTGTTAGCAGAAATCACATTCGAGAAAGTGCAGAGTGCACAGATGAAATAACGTTGCCTCATAATTTGGGAAAGAGGATGTTCTTTACCCAGGAATAGCTGTGTATTGCATTGGCATGAACACCTGACCTAATGAAGGCTTATCCATAGACTGATTCTTAATCCACAACATGGCTGGGGTACATTAAGTCAAGCAAAGTAGTTCCCTCTGCGGATCAGAAAATAATGAGAATTAGTCAACAGGAAGAAAAGAGAGCAGAGAGAGAAGCAGAAGTTTTGTCAAAGATTGGTGGCAGAACAGTCACCACAGCTTGCCCGGTCTACCATCCTTCAATCCCAGGAAGACAGACCAAACTCCAGTACCAGAGTGGTGTATTAGGCCGGGAGCAGGTCAGTGAGAATGGTCTGGCTTAGAATCACTAGCATAGGGTGATAAAAAGAATAAAGAAACCTGCACACAAATGTTCATAACAGTTTTAATAATAATAGCAAAAAAACTAGAAAACACTTAGAGGTCTTTCACTGGATGAATGAACTGTGGTTCCTACATAGAATAATACTCAGAAAAAAGGAATACATTATCGGTACAAGAACTTGCATGAATCTCAAGAGAAGTAGGCTGAGTAAAGTCAGCACACGATATGTGATTCCATCTATATAGCATTTTTGAAATATTTTATTTTTTTGAAGATTATTTTAGAGAGAAAGCACCTGAGTGGGGGGAGGGGCAGAGGGAGAGGGAGACAGAATCCTCAAGCAGACTCCCCACTGAGGGCAGAGCTTGATGCAGGGCTCAATCTCATGACCCTGAGATCATGAACACAGCTGAAACCGGGAGTCAAACACTTAACCAATTGAGACACCCAGGCACTGCTTAAAACAGCACTTTAAAAACGAGAACGGATTAGCGGGTGCCAGAGTGTAGAGATAATAGACAAGAGGAATCCTTGTGGGGTTGGAACTATTCGGCATCCTGGCTGTGGTCGTGGACATGCAGAACTATAGGTCATAAAATTGTGTAGAAGTGAATACCCACAGATGAGTACAAGGAAGAACAGGGAAATCTGAATGAGGTTAATGGGCTCATCAATGGCAATATCCTAATTGTGATATTATAGTGTAGGTTTGCAAAATGTTACCACTGGAGGAAACTGGGAAAAGGACACTGGGCTATCTGTATTATTTCCTATAACTACATATGAATTTATAATTACATCAATAAAAATCCCATTTAAAAATGAAGATGAAACAAAATTTCATATAAAAAAATAAATAAATACAGATCAACTTTTGGTTTTGTTTTTTTTTTTTTTTTGACTCTAAAATTCGCTACCAACTACATGCTCCCTTATTGCTTACTCCTGGGGAAGACCACTCACACTACTTCCCAGGATATACCCCTAGGTTAAGACTACTAAAAGAAACAGCTGCTCTTTAATAACCTAGTCTCTTAATCAGGAAAATTCTGTGTTGATTACCTTAAATTTGAACTCTTGAATGATTTGTTGTAAAAAGGATACAGTTACACTTAGACCAGACAAGTGTTAGCTTTCCATAGAGTCTACCACAAGTGTGGAAGATAGCTGAATTATTTCTAAAAAATTGAGTTACTTTTTTGCAAACTGTATTTATTTTACATACTGTATTTATCAGTTGATGGAAATTTGGATCGTTTCTTAGGTTTTGTTTTGTTTTTTTTTTAAGACTTTTATTTATTTATTTGACAGTGAAAGATCACAAGTAGGCAGAGAGGCAGGCAGGGAGAGAGAGGAGGAAGCAGACTCTCTGCCAAGCAGAGAGCCCGATGCGGGGCTCGATCCCAGGACCCTGAGATCATGACCTGAGCCGAAGGCAGCAGCTTAACCCACTGAGCCACCCAGGTGCCCCGTTTCTTAGTTTTTGATATTATAAAAAGGCTGTCCTGAACATTTGTGAACAAGTTTTTATGTGGGCATACGTTTTCATTTTCTCTTGGGTACATGCTTAAGAGGGTAATTGCTGGGTCATATGCTGTGAAAGGAGCAGAAGGGCTTGGACAGGATGCCAGTAAGAAATCGGCAATGCCCATTACCCTTCCACAAAGAAATGCTCTCCCACGTTATTTTAAAATCTTGATATAGTTTCCATTTCCCTCTAGGGATAGATAATGCATATAAGAAATGTTTTACTTTCTCCTTAATTCTTATATTAGTTTCCTATTGCTGCATACACTTGGTGGCCCCAAACAAAATGAATGAAGTTTCTTACAGTTCTGGAGGTCATAAGTCCAACATGGTCTTACTGGGATAAAATCAAGGTTAAAGCAGGGCTGCATTCCTTCTGGAGGCTCTAGGAAAGCATCTGGGTTTTTTTTTGCCTTTTCTAGTTTCTAGAGGCTACACACATTTCTTGGTTAGTGGTTCCATCATCAAAGCCAGAAGTGTAACGTTTTCAAACTTCTCTCCTCTCTGACCCCTGCTTCTGTCCTTGTCTCTGACTCTGAGCCTCCAGCCTCCACCTTTCCTTCCCTAAGTCCCTTGTGATTATACCAGGCCCACACAGGATAATCTCACCCTCCCAAATTCTTTAACTTAATCACACCTGCAAAGTTCCTTTTGCCATCTAACATTTTTTCACAAGTTCCAGAGATGAGAATGTGGATATGTTGGGGTAGTCATTATTTGGTCTAGTACAACTAGACATTCACATGCTGAATGTCAACGGACTTGATCTAAGTATCGTAAAATAGGGGGCTCAATCCCATGACCCTGAGATCATGACCTGAGTGGAAACTAAGAGTCGGGCACTCAATTGACTGTACCACCCAGGCGCTCAGATTCTGAGGTTTTTAAACACTGTGTAGACTGACATTGTCCAGGCTGAAGAAAGCGGGTCTGTGGGTCAATATGGCCCATGGGTCATTAGTCTGTCTCTGTTTCATGGCCTACCAGGCCCTACCTTCCCCTCCCATGCTTTCCCAGTCTCTTCCCCTGTTTGGCTAATGGCCAGACACTGCAATCATTCCATGATGGTCAACAGGCAAGGGGAGAAAATTAAGTCAGCCTTAATTTTGTTGTCTGGACTTAAGGCCAAGTCAGTATGTCTGGGAGTGGTTGCTATCACGGCAACGTCGATGACGTGAGCTACAACTACACACAACTACTGTTCTATGAATCGTTAGTATGCTCTCTTCCGAGGGCAATTCGGCAGCATCTAGCCAATGTTTAAGTGTTACATCCCATGACCTCAGTTCTTAGAATCTATACAACAGAAACGACAGCATTAATGGATGAAGAAAAAAACAAGAATTTTCCTTGCCATAGTTCATAAAAGCAAATTTACAAAAAGAAAACCACCACCACTAGGACAAGAGATAAATTATGGAGAAGAAAAGAGGAGGTATCACACTGGGCTTTATAGATTATAGGTTAGAAACAGATAAACAGTTATATATTAATTTTTAAAACTTAAGTCACACATGAATGCATTTTTATGGGTTGCACTTCTAATATAACAAAAGCTTAACAAGGCCCTTGCTCTCCATCTTGTCCCCTTCCGGTTCCCCACCTTGTCATCCACTCCCAAGGGTAATAAGAGGTAATAATTGCTGTCATTTTGATGCATGTAATTTTTCCCACATTTATATACATATATACATGTACCACCAGAAAATTGTATAAAATAGAGATGATTCTGCTCCTTTCAGGCAACAGTATACCTTGGGGATTTGTTTTCAAGTGAACACACACCAAGCCACCTTGTTAAGTTTAGCTGCCATATTACATCATAGGGTACGGATCGGCCATAGTTTATTCCTTTTCCTCCTCGTGGGCAACTGGGTAATTTCCAATGTTCCACTCTTACCAACAATACTGACACGAGTATCTTTGCCCAATCTGCCTCGTGTCTGTGTGCAAATGTTTCTCTAAAAATACTTCAGAAATAGAATTATTGGGTTTTAACATGCATACCTTTCAAATATTAATATATTGCATTTCTTCTGTAATCGAAAAATCATCATTTGTCTTAAGAAGACAAAACAATTCAGACTCTTGAAAAGAGCGAGCAAATATATTTGCACACGGGAGGGAACATTTCCTCCCACGGACATACATACAATGTACACATAGAAGGCTAAAGCGATTCTGCACCAGCCCTTTAAATAAACAAACTCAAGAGCAAAGAAAAAAAAAATGTGTTACTAGGCGGAAGTAAGAGTACGTGGTGAGGCAGCACATGGCTCCGGCAAGGGGAAGCTGGACAAGTTCGGAATGCCCAGACTCACCGACTAGAAGGGAATGGGGAAGAGAAGGGCTCGTCATAAAGCCGTAGAGTCCTGGAGTTGGAGGGAACTTTGAGTTTGCCTGTATTAACCTTCTGACCACAATAGAAGTTCTTTTTACAAACACATTTGGCAGATGGTTTATGAGGGAGGTCAGGGAGGGCCTGGGTTGGGGGGTGTTCTACATCCCAATCCATTACCTGGCAGGGTAATGTCTTTCGTTGAACTGGTCCCCTTTGATGCAGAAACATCAAAGCATCATCGGATTTCATGGAGAAGAAACCCTGGGACGTCTTTACCCCCGAGCAAATACACCTGTGCACATACATTTAGGGTTGGTACGGGCTTTGGCAGATAGAACATTGAAATTCTTGTTTTGCCTTCTCTTCTTCAAGGAAATTTAACTCCCTTGCAGGTTAGCGGTGCTGCCACCAGGGGACAGAAGGAAGCCACTGATCCTGTCCTGATTGTGAACTTGAAAGTTTGTGCTCTCCCCAAGATTCAGACAATGGCTCAGCTGGCTTCGATCTCTCACCCAAGATGTGCAGCCCTAGAGCTCCAGCTGCTCCTAGAAAACGTATCCGTTTGTTAAACCGATTAAAATCTGTCAAGCTTTAAGCCCATCACGCTGGAACCCTCATTTTCCAGGCCTCTGAGTATATAAACAGGAGAAACTCGGACAGTTTGATTTGCAGCAACTCTTCTTCAGAGAAGTCCCTGAAATGCCAAATCCTGCCATCGCATTGGAGGCCTCTCGACTGTGTCTCATTTGTTTTCCTCAGTGGCCCTTCCAGGCCTCCTCTTGCCAGCCTCCCAATGCCTCTTGTCCTTGCCTGGTCTCTTCCCACGTGGGACACGGAACACGGGCCGGTGGGAGGATGGCGGGGGTGGGAGGTCAGTAAATCATGCAGTTCAAGTTTACTTAGCGGGGCGCCTGGGTGGCTCAGTGGGTTGAGTCCTCTGCCTTCCGCTCAGGTCATGATCCCGGGGCCCTGAGATCAAGCCCCGCATCGTGCTCTCTGCTCAGTGGGGAGCCTGCTTCCTCCTCTCTCTCTGCCTGCCTCTCTGCCTACTTGTGATCTCTGAATATCAAATAAATAGATGAAATCTTAAAAAAAAAAAAAGTTTACTTAGTGTGCACTAGGGGCCAGACACTGTTCCAGGCTCTGGAGGAACAGAGGAACAAAACTCTTCCCTCACGGAGCTTACATTCCCGGGGAGAGGCAAACAAGAAACACACGTGTTCAGACAGTAATCAACGCTACACAGAAGTAATAATAAATAAGAAGTAATGCAGGTCTTACCAGACAGAGGACTGCTTCCACACTCAGATTCTGCTGCTCGCCAGCCGCCCGAAGGTCAGTAGTTGAGAGAAGAGCAGTGGTCAGAAGGGAAAGGCAGCTTTATTCTGGAAGGGGGCAGCCTAGAAAGATGGCGGACTGACGTCCCAAAGAGCTTGTTGGGGAGTAGCAGGAGGTTTTTAAAGGGGAAGGCGTGGGAAATGGTGATGGGACTACACGCAGGACAGGCCGCTGCTCGGCAGTTAATCATTTGTCTTTGCAAGGCTTCCAGATTCTTCCACTCTGCCAGTAATCAGGGCTCCCATGTGTCTGTTATTGAGGATACCACGGCCAGCAATGGCTGCTTTTGAGGGCAGTCAGGCCTTACCTTCCAGAAAGTCTGGTCCTTTGGTCCTCAAGACTGGCAGTCAGCAGGACCTCAAGGGAAGTAGGTGAGTTCTGCTACAACCTATGGGGTTTAGGCCAGCAGGCAAGGACTGCATAAGCTTACTGCTGGAGTGCTATTACACAGGGGAGGGGGATAGGGAGGAGTTCAAGGAAGGGGCAGTGGCAGGGCTGCTACTTTCAATGGGGTGGTCAGAGAAGACCTCTCTACTGAAGGGAATATTCGAGGTGAGATCTGGAGGTGAGGGGGTGAGTCACACAGACTTGTGAGACAAGATGCATTCCAGGCAGAGGGAAGCACGAGTGTAAAGATCTTGAAGTGAAACCAGCCTTGGTATGGTTGTGGGACAGCAAAGTGGCCAGTGTGGTTGGAGCTGAGTGAGAGAGGGAGCGAGCAATGGGGAATAAGACCAAACATGTAAGACAGGACTTGATCACATAGGACCATTTCTGCGTGAGGTGATAGAGTCCTGAGGTGATGGGGTCTCTGTGGCTGCTGCGCTGAGAGGAGACTATAGGTGGACAAAGACAGAAGCAATGAGCCCAGTGAGGAGGCCATTGCCATGGGTCTGGTGAAACATGGCGGCTCAGATGAAGACAGTGGTAGGGAAGGGGCTGAGAAGTGGTCAAATTCTGGAAACATTTTGAAGGTAGTGGTGACAGGATTTGATAATGTATTGCCTGTGGCATTGTGAAGAAAGAGGACTTGGGGTAGGTTATGGTTTGGCCAAAACGAATGGAATTTTCTGTTTACTGCAATGGGAAAGACTGTGAGATAGGCATCGAAATAAGAAAAACACTACAGCCCTCACCATAGCACATATGTTTCCCAGTGTCCATAACCCCACCACCCTCTCCCTATGCAAGACCATCTTTTGAGGTAGACGCGTATCCTGCATCTTAGTGAATTTCAATATCTCTGTACATTTTCCTTGATCACCATTGTTCTATGAAGATAAAATGTAGTACTTAAATTTTGTGGAAAACACACTGTCCAGATTCAAATCCTTATTCCTTTGTTTCCTAGATGTGTAACACTGGGAAAATTGCTTATTACCTCCCTGCCTCAGTTTCCTCCTCTGAAAAGCAGGAATGAGAACTATGAAGATTAAATGAGATGAAGCATATAGAGTCCTCTGCACAGAGTAGAAGCAGGGAGATAGAACAGGCCCCAGCCTGGGTCTGTAAAGAAGGAACATGTTGAACAGGGCCTCTTAACACTCAACCAACATACCATGCTCGTGTAGCATAGCAAGAAGTAAACTTCCATTGCTTTAAGACACTGAGATTGGGAATTGTTTGTTACTGCAGCATAACCTAATCCTGACTGACTGACATAGAAATTGAGTATGGAAGTAGGTCATACTGTACCAAAACCTAAAATTAGTGACTTTCACATAGTCATCTCTTGGTGGGTAGTGAAGAAACAGGTATCAAAGGTTGAAAAGGTGAAGATCTCTGTAATGTGGAAACAAAACATGGGTTTAAAATGTTGCCTATAGTCACTTGGGAAGAAATTCCTTTATCTATGAATCCTGTGCAGGTGGGAAAGATGGAACATCTAGTGCTAGGAATGTGTTGTTGGCTCTTAGCTGAGACTATAGGCGCATGGCAGGACAGCACTTTCTAGGGTCCTTAACATTAAGTATAGGGAAGGCACAGAAGAAGACACAGTCGCTTTGAAGTCATGTTAAAAACTGAGGGCTCTAGGGGCTCCTGGGTGACTTGTTGGTTAAGCGTCTGCCTTCAGCTCAGGTCATGATCCCAGAGTCCTGGGATTGAGCCCTGCTCAGTAGGGAGCCTGTTTCTCCTTCTCCTTCTGCTGCCCTCCACCTACTTGTACTCTCTCTCTCAAATAAATAAATAAAATCTTTGAAAAAACAAACAAACAAACAAAAAGGCCTTGGGGTCTATCCTGGAACAGTAGGAAACATTGAAGAGTTTTTATTTTATTTATTTATTTTTAAAGATTTTATTTATTTATTTGACAGAGAGAGCACAGAGAGAGAAGGAACACAAGCAGAGGGAGTGGGAGAGGAAGAAGCAGGCTTCCCGCTGAGCAGGGAGCCCGACATGGGACTCGATTCCAGGACCCTGCGACCACAATCTGAATCAAAGGCAGATGCTTAACAACTGAGACACCCAGGTGCCCCAAGGGGGTTTTAAAAAAGAGTTGATGGAAAACAGGCTGGCCAGAATTGTATCCCCTACCAAACATTTTGTCAACAATAAATATGCACAAATCTGATTATGTGAAAAAGCATTTAAATACTCAAAAACTAACACAACATAATCTAACATAATATATCATAACAAAATATAGAGTAAAAGTGAGAATTCCCTTTCACCTAACCCCAGATCCCTCTCACCTCTTCACACTATTGTATCGTTATTTTGGTGTGCATCTTTCCAGACCTTTGTTATGCACCTAAACTCACACACACACACACACAGGCTTCCTTTTTTTTTTTTTTTTACATTAATGGGATTATACCCATAGATCTAAGTAGATGGCTTTATGATAGGTATTCCAGTGTGTGGATACACTATGATTTATTACTGATGTACAAGTATGATGTTTCCAATACTGCATAATTATCCTTCTATACATCTAGTGTAGTTGTAATGTCTGACTCCAAACCAAAGTGTATGACTCCCTGTACTTTAGAGCATGTAGGACTCCTTCTAACAAAACTTCATTTCTCTGTTAAGTCCCTTCTATTATATAGAAGTAAAACTAACCAGTCTTTTAAGGGTTATGGCTTTACTGCCCCCTGTGGAATTTGGGTCACAGTTCCAGGACTTTACACAAGCCAAGAGGGCTGGAGCATTGGGACATTTCCCACCCCTCCATCTGTCCATTTTCCCCATCAGATCTGGTATCTCTCAGCTGGTCCTGTCCTGCATCTGGCCACATAAATTCTTTTTAGGAGATTTTCTATGGGCGTATCCACATGTCTGGATGGCATATCCCTTTTCTCCCTCAGGTCTTGCCAATACCCCACCCCTTCTGTTGTATCTTCCATTGTACCTTTAATTTTACATTGTCAAGGTTGGCAACTTTATTTTCCAGTTTTTAAGCACAGCCAATTCTTCTGTGCTTTGTCCATTCATTAATTCTAAAATTTAAAACAATTAGACAATATCTACATCATTATGACATATAATATATTTCGTGATGATAATAATATCTATATTTCTTTTTAACTTTGAGCCAAGTTGCGTGCTAGGATTATTTTTCCTTCCCTATGGATCTAAGCTCATGACCATACCACAGAAAAGGTGATATTCCCAGTCTGATGTTTGAATGGATTCCTTTTTTTCAAACACCTATCAAATGCTTTCACCATATGCTCAAGAAGCCCAACTCTCTATCCCTGCTTATTCCACCACGTTTCTTTATTTCCTGGAGATCACGTTGGAGTGTTCTTTCCTCCTGCCTCTATCTGAATTAGCAGCTCAGCCTGAAAAACTGCACGGCCATAATCCCAACGCATTCTTTCCCTGCTCCCCTGGGTTAGAGACATTTTGCTTTAGATCTTATTTCCTCATTTGGTTTAGATTACTTCCCTATTTTTCAAAAATACAGCCTCAACTGACTTCTCATGAAAGAGCTATCGGAGGTTAATTTTAGTGCACCTAAAAATCTGAAAACGTCTGAGACTTCCAGCTGCTCCACCTCCTCGCCACTGTCAAGCCTCTTCAAATAAAGCAATAGTTCGTGTGAGGGGGTATTGCCTGGTGATCTTAATTTGTATTTTCCTGATGGCTAATGATATGGAGAATTTATCTGGTTTCTGTTTACTGGTTATTTGGATATGTCTTTTTGTGAAATGGCTGTCCAAGACGTTTGTCCATTTTTACTTTTTTTGTCTCTTGGTTATAGATCTGTACAAGTTCTTTATATATTTAGACTATGAGTCCATTATGGCCATATTTATTATCAACCATCTTCTCCCAGTCTGTGACTTGTCTTTTCACTTTCTTATTAATATTTTTTGATGAATAGTAGTTCCTAATTTTATGAAGTCTGATTTTAATTTTTTTTCTTTATGGTGAGTTATCATTGTATACTCCTTATTTAATCTTTGCCTAGCCCCAAGATCATAAACGTAGTCTCCTCTGTTCTACTCTAGAAGTTTTGTTTGTTACCTTTACAATTTAGGTCACTTAGGTCTATGATTTCTCTAATTTGGGGCTGTAGTATGAAGTAGGGGTCAAGATTTAACATTATTCCATACAGATATATAATTTCTCCAGCGCCATTTATAAAAAAAAGACCATATTTCCCTTGACTTAATTGCAATGGCACATTAATATATGCTTATAATATATGATATTAACTTGAATATAAATATAAATATATATATATTTGCTGAATTTTCTATTTTTTCCCCAAAACACACTATCTTAATTATTATACCTTCATAGTGCTAGTAGGAGTACCAATTGGGACAACCACTTTGGAAAAGTCTAGTGTCTAGTAAAGCTAAAAATACACTTACCTTATGATCTAGGAATTTGACTCCTACATATCTGCCCAAGAGAAATAAATGCATAGGTTTACCAAAAGACATATAAGAATGTTTGTACAGTTTTATTCATGAGAGCCAAAAATTGAGAATAAACCAAATGTTATTAATGGATAATGGATAAATGAATTTTAGTGGAGTCATACAATTGAAGATTACACCACAATAAAGAACAAATCCCTGCTTCCCATAACATGGACGAATCTCATGAATATTTTTGAGCAAAAGACAGAGAACTGCATATACTACAAGATTCTATTTCTTTTTTTTTAAAGATTTTATTTATTTATTTGACAGAGGTCACAGAGAAGCAGGCAGAGAGAAGAGGAAGCAGGTTCCCTGCTGAGCAAAGAGCCTGATGCGGGGCTCAATCCCAGGACCCTGGGATCATGACCTGAGTCGAAGGCAGAGGCTTTAACCCACTGAGGCACCTCCATGATTCCATTTCTATGAAATTCAAGAGCTTGCAAAACCAAACACACTGAGATTAGAAGTCAGAATAGTAGTTACCTCTAGGGGGCAGGGTATTGACTGTCAAGGGGCAAGATGAACATTGGGTTCCAGAAATGCTCTGGATCTGGGTTTGGGCAGTGTTACACAGGTACCTATGCATGTACAAATTGACTGAGTTGTACATTTTAAGGTAAGTGTTCATTATACACTTTGCTTTAACAATGTCATATATCAATACATTTAAAAAAGGAGATGGAAGTCCAAAAATGTTTTTGTTCTGCCTCACAGTTGAATGTTTAGCTGGGTTAAAGGACACAAACTGTGTGCTTCCTCTCGCATTTCCTCAAATGCCTCCTTAATGGCCCTCTTGGACGGGGCCCCGTCTGTGTGGCATTGCTCCTTTTCTGTCAGACCTCTGTGAAATCTCCCAACACAGCATAGGAGGTCTTGTTTCTGACATGCCACTAAGGCTAGACGAGGCTACCCAAAAGTGTGTGTGTGTGTGTGTTGGGGGGTGCAGCAATGAAAAGGAGAAACCATTATTCCTCTCCACACGACTTCACTTCCAGTCACCAAATGTGTGGACACTTTCCCACACTGACCAAATTTCCAACAGCAACTGGGTGTCCTACAACTCACTTCAGGTCCGACACTGTCTACCTGGAGTTAACTCGGATCCCCCAAGTTCAGAGCTCAGTCCCACAACACTGCTCCCATTCCGGACGCCGCCAGTCACGAGTCTCAGGTTGTCATCTGCACTTTGACTGACCGGCTATGAGTCAGAGTTCCCACGACCTGCTCTTCAGGTTCGGTCAGCTGTTAGAGCGGCTCACAGAGCTCAGGAAAACCATTTATTTATGAGGTCACCAGTTCGTTATAAAAGGTTACGGCTTATTGGGGAGGGTATGTGCTTTGGTGAGTGCTGTGAAGTGTGTAAACCTGGCGATTCACAGACCTGTACCCCTGGGGATAAAAATACATGTTTATAAAAAAAAATTATTTTTAAATAATTAATTAATTAATTTAAAAAAAAAAAAGGTTACGGCTCAGGAACAGCCAGGTGGAGGAAGCGTGTAGGCCGGGGCCGCAGGAGGGGCTGAGGAGTTTTCCCGTCCTCTCGGGCTGTGTCAGCCTCTGAGCACCTTGAGGAGTCCAGCAACCTGGAAACTCTCCGAAATCCGTGGTTCAGAGATATTTATGGAGGCTTCGTCATATAGGCTGGATCAATTATTAGTCCCCAGCCCCTCTTCCCTCCCTGGAGAACGGGGAGTCTGCCCAAAAGTTCCAAGCTTCTAATCATGGCGTGGTGTTTCAGGTGACCAGTCCCCATCCTGAAGCCATCCAGGAGCCCATCCAGGTCTGCTTCTTTAGACCCAAACGTTCCTATCATTCAGGAAATTCCAAGAGATTTAGCAGTTCCTCTGTCAGGAACTGGGTCAAGACCAAATGTTAGAACAAAAGATGCTTCTAGCACCTTTATTGCTTGGGAAATTGCAAAGGTTTTAAGATCTCTGGCCAGAAGCCTGGAATAAAAACCAAAGTAAGTATATTTCTTACTATATCCCAATATCACAAAGGGTTATAGTCCCTTGAAGTGAAGTTGGCCAATGGAAAATAGACAAGAATACACTAGGTAGATTTTTTTTTTAAAAAAGGGGAATGCATTTAAATATCACTCTAGGAGTATTCCCTTTTCAGTGTTATAGTCATGACATTAGATCTATAGAGAAGGAAAAATAATCCTAGTACACAACTCAGCTGGAAACTAAAAATAATATGTTATTAATATGTATATATGTACATATATGTCATGTTTACTGGTTACCCAGTGGACCCTATCAATATAATGCTTTGTGTTATTTAGCTCAGATAAATTATCTTTTACTTTCTTTGATACTTTTTTGTACCTGCTATTTCTGTACTGTCTTTCTGGAACTTCTCTTTGTTGGATAATGGACTCTACTCTTTTCAGCTGCATGTTACTATTCTCCTCCTTTAGATCTGGCATTCCCATGTCCTTAAACTCTCTGGCACTCTTTAGGATAAGTATGGCATCTGTCTACACTTTGGCCTCTTCCGGTTTTGGTTTCCTTCCTCCTAATTCATGAATTATCATTTCTCTACCAATTCTAGGAATTGGTATTCTAGGAATACGTTGAAACCTTTTATCCCTTGAGGTCCTCATCTAGTCTCTTTGCATGGGTAGTTATACTATTATCTTTTTTTAATGCATTCTAAGAGCCTTCAGGGAGAGAAAAGGAAATTGCTTAAGGTCAGTTCGCCACCTTGAACTAAAGTGTCTAAATGTTTAGTTGAATCTGTCTTTACCATGTGACTTGTGTGTTTCATGACTGCTTAACAGGACCATCTTTTTCTAAAAGTTAGGCACGCTTTTGATTCATTTGGCTTATGTAAACTTTTAGAGACAACTTAATAGTTATCTGCCATCCCAAAGCAACCAAC
Organism: Mustela nivalis; assembly: GCF_964662115.1. Classification (NCBI taxonomy): domain Eukaryota; kingdom Metazoa; phylum Chordata; class Mammalia; order Carnivora; family Mustelidae; genus Mustela; species Mustela nivalis. The sequence goes on from NC_139040.1 coordinate 100,832,296, forward strand.
ACCACCTGTCCCCAACCTTTATCCACAGGTCAACACATCTTTATTTCTGAAAATAACTAATTGTGTTTTTTAAATATAAAGAAAGCAGAAAGTGAAAAAGTTGTTTGTATGTTCTATATTTTTCACTTCCAGGAGAAGCTTTAAGGAATTATCCGCAGGGAGCCTGCTTCCCTTTCTCTCTGCCTGCCTCTCTGCCTATTTGTGATCTCTGTCTGTCAAATAAATAAATAAAATCTTTAAAAAAAAAAAGAAAAAGAAAACTCTGTTTTTCTTCTTTTGATGCCTTAAACATCACATAATTTTGATTTTCCCTCCCTGATCTTAAAGCAACCTAATTCCTTATTTTTATCTTTAAATTATCTATAAACAAATTTTACTTGTTTTTTAAAGGATTTTCTTTATTTATTCATGACAGACAGAGAGATAGAGGGAAGGAGAGGCAGAAGCAGGCTCCCTGCTGAGCAGAGAGCCCGATGTGGGACTTGATCCCAGGACCCTGGGATCATGACCTGAGCTGCTTAACCGACTGATCCACCCAGCTGCCCAACAAATTTTACTCATTTAGGCAGAATCTACACAAGTTCTCTTTTCCTTTCCCCCAGAAATATGGACATTACTATACTAGAAATAGACATACTAATGATACAAAACTTATTAAAAAATTAGACATCCTAATGATACAAAACTTAAGCCATCTGGGAACACTTGACAAAAGTCGTTCTCAATGTTTGCACTTTCCAATGACTAAAAATTTACCTTTTAAACATGGGCGTGAACAAAAATCTTAACCATTATGTATGAATATTTTAGTTGATTTAACATGTTTTGTCAGTGGACTGCTTAAAACATGATGGCCATGGCATGTATTATTTTACCAAATTGTAAGTTCTAATTAATATTTTCAGTCCTTTAGGTCCTGGACAGTACACCGACCAGAGAAAAAGCTCAGTATACATAACATTTGTTGAATAAATGTAGGTAGAAGGAAGGAAGGAAGGAAGGAAGGAAGGAAGGAAGAAATGCAGTAGGATGATGGCTTAACTCACTGAGCCACCCAGGCGCCCCTACTATTTACCTTTTTAAGAGCAAGGAAAAATAACCACTCCATTTTATTTTAATATTCCCCATTTTGTTTCACCCCCTATAGTTAATGCTGATACCATCTATTTATGTTTTGTTTTTTTCCCTATTCCCATCTCCTCACCCTTTGGTATACAATACCTTTTTTTTTTTGACAGACAGAGATCACTGTAAGGACCTATTTTATATTTTTATTTTAGCCAGAGGCTTCCATTTAGATTAAACAATAACTTTTTTTTTTTAACCCTTAAACTGTCCCTGCTCCCCCCTGTTAAAAACAAGTCCCGGAAACCAGCTCTAGGTGTGGAGGCCAAGAAAAACAAGGCTGTACCCACCTCGAGTCTCGCCCTGACATAAGTACAGCCATCTTGGCAAAGCAAAAGCCGGCACCTTGCTCTGTAAGAGTGGGTTAGCATCAGAATGGCCATCCTGAAGGCCAGGAAGCCATTTCCCTGAGCGTCCCTAACCAGCCCACCCTGCGCACCTAACTTGAGAAAAGAGAAAGTAGCTAAAACCTAAGAAACAACCACCAGGGCAGTTAGGCGATGGCGCCACAGGGACTAGATGTTGAAGAAAAACAAATAGTTAACTTGTGGGGATCAGGATCCTGCAAGTCAGGAATCTCCCTTGGTTTGCAAATGTCCCAGTGATTTACAACAAAAAGGCCATCTTTTTTTTTTTTTTAAAGGCCATCTTTTCAATGGCCCAATTTCCAGAGACAAATGGCTTAGTACCTCTAGGCCTAAGGTCGCCCTCCCCACCATAAAACTGTAGGAGGATGAGGCAGAAGGAAATGTAAATAAAGCTAAATTTCTTCTATACCTAAATCACACTTAACCGCCAGGATGGCTCCAGGGTGACGCTGGGGTGGCAAAAGGTTAAACAAAGTTAAACTGTCAAAGTGGGGCGCAAGATATGTATGTAGCTATGGGAAAGTGCCTTGAAAATGCTATATAAACCCTTGGCTTTGAGTGTTCGGGGTCCTTGTTGAAACGTGCTGCGCCCGGCGGATACTTGGACCCCAGCTAGCTGGAAATAAACCTCGCTGTGTGACATGTATTATCGAGAGTGTTCTCTGTCTAATTGAGGGGTGGTCGACTCCGTACCCTAACAATCACGAGTAGGCAGAGAGGCAGGCAGAGAGCCCAATGCGGGGCTCGATCCCAGGACTCCGGGACCATGACCTGAGCCAAAGGCAGAGGCTTTAACCCACAGAGCCACCAGGCACCCCATGGTATACAATACCTTAAAGATGTCTCAAAATGGAAAGTAAATGGAAAGTAAAGTTGGCTGAATATTTGCTACAAAAGAAAAAAAGTGTGAAAATGCATATTCTGAAAGGGTGTTGTACAGCTTACTTCCACCGTGAGTTGGATGCAGTCAAACTTGCTCTTGCCTTTGATCTCGATAAAGGTGGCTGCACCTTTGCCCTAGCGGAATGGAACACTAGGTAATAGGCGCAGCACGAAGTTGACAACATGGGTATCTGAGCTTAATATTTTAGCTGCGGGCGATGCAGAGCCTCCAGCTGGGAAGGAGAAGGATCAGCTAGCTCTGCTGACCTTCAGGAGCTGGGTCAGGAATAACCACCACAGGAAGGGTGTGCCCTGGGTGCCAAGTGTGTTAATTAACCTCAGGCCATGTTTAGATAGCATGGTGGGTTGGTTTTTTGTTTTGTTTTGTTTTGTTTTTCTTATCAGCCAGTGCAAGGAGCTCTGAAATTTGCTCTAAAATCCCTAAGGAAGGATAAAGGTGACTCATTCTTTGTGCCCTGAATTTCCCCCCATCTGACCTGAAAGAGTGAGGTTTAGCTTTTTCCATGTGAGTGGGAGGGTTAGAGATTTTATTGTTACTTAATTGGGAAATGTGTGACTGAGAAGAGGAAGCAATGTTTAGCAATCCAGTGATCTAACATAATGGTAAATTTAGTGATTCCTTAATCTGTTAATGTAATTCTAAAATTTATGAAGAAATTTTGAGCCTGACTTGTCTTATAAATCAGGTTTACTATATTTGCAGTAGTCTTCTCAAAAGGATACATTTCCAAATAAGAATCCTTTGGGGTGCCTCCAAAAGTCAGGCAAAGTCTCTAGATCATTAGTTCTCAGAGTAGGATTGTGAAAATAAACTCACAGCAGCCTTTTTTAGTACTTCTTTTTACCCCCCACACAGTATACATCAAAATTTAGTTTCTTCTTAGACTATGATATCCCAATTTCTTTTTTTTCTTTTTTTTAAAGATTTTATTTATTTATTTGACACAGACAGAGATCACAAGTAGGCAGAGAGGCAGGCAGAGAGGAGGAGGAAGCAGGCTCCCTGATGCGGGGCTCAATCCCAGGACGCTGGGATCATCACCTGAGCCAAAGGCAGAGGCTTTAACCCACTGAGCCACCCAGGCGCCCCCTGTATCCCAATTTCTTGAAAACTGACCATACGTTAGCGATGATTAGTATTAACTGGAAATATCCCATTCAGAGACTGCCTCAGTCCTCACCAAGATGATAAAGACGACAGTTTTAAAAGAATCTCAGGCCAGCTGGTTGGTCTTTGTTGAATTTTTAGAAATCTCTAGGGATCAGACATCCTAGCCTTCATCAGCAATTTGGTTTTTATCCAACAACACTTACAGCTGTGAAATTCTGTCCTTTTATAAAACTTAGCTTCTTCCTCATATGATTTTATTTCATAATACCCACACGCACACACCACACAATATGGATGGTAACTGGCCATTCTCTATCAGATAGACATTATAAATAAAATAAATATCAAAAAGTAGATTTCATAAATATTATTGAGTCATCCTAGAACCTTCTTTTCTCTAAGCAAAAGAATTTTGGTGCTTGATAGGTCTGATCTTAATTTCAAGTAAAAATTAGGTTCCATGGAATAAATGGTGACATCAGAGAACCCGGCTTCCCAATCTCCCTCCCCACAAAGCTCAATAGACACTATCCATGAACAAAACCAGCTCTGGGAGTGCTCTAGAATCCACGCCGGATATTTTAGAAACACAGTGGAACAAAAGGAACACTGAGAGTAGTCACACAAAAAGAGAAGGAAAACAGATTCATTTTGCCTGCATCATCCCATCTCCCAGCCCAGCGTTGTTCAACACCAAGAAGGAACTCCCCAGCCAGAAAGAGTTCCTCTCACCCTCAAAGAGTGGGTTGAGTGACCAGTTTCCACAGCCTCTTGGGACACTGCACGAAGGTTCCGCTTCAGTTTCACCCCACCCAGACCTGCAAAGCTGAGATGTGTTGAGCCAGCTAAGAATAAGGAAGAAAAACAGAGGCTGTTATTAGCAAACACACAGTGGCAGCAATCATTGTTCATAGAGACCTGCTGTGCAGAAAAACTCAGCCGATTTTGCTACTGATAAAGCCAAAGGTCAGCACAGCGCCCACAGAACCCCCTGCACGTGGCCCACGTTTTGCCCCACAGGAGTTTTCTGGCTGATGCCAGCTGCTTGAGTCTCTCCTGCTCCTCCCCTGCCCCGGGTCTGGGACCATCGCCTGCAGCCATTGAAGGCTCTGTGGCCTGGCAACTGAAAGGCACCGCCCACTGGAGTCCCTGCCCACTCCCAGCAGAGCCCAGGAGCCATGCTCCCAGCCTGCTCTAGCTTCTGCAGCTGCACAAATGCAGGACCTCAATCTAGGCTCCCCTAGCTAAACCCACTACTATGCCTGGCCTCAAGCCTAGCCCGTTCAGGTGTGCACCTGGCCACCACTGGCTTGACACCAGTCCTTGGCCTCTACCCTAGCCAGCAAGCATGGGGGCATGTATACAGCCATGGCTGAGTGCACCAACACCAAGGGCATTTGCCGAGATCGAGTCCTTTCTTCCAGCCCTGGCCAGCACCACCATGCCCCCCTATAGCTAGCCCCTCCAGCTTTGCAGGTGTACACCCCCAGCCTGAACCTGTCACCAGCAGTCACAGGGGAGCACAGTAATAGTCAGGTCCTCTGCAGCTGCTAGTGACCTCAGGGTTAGCCCCAGCCCTTGTCACCTGCCCCGCTGTCCATCACTACACCTTTGCTGGCAACTGGCCCCAGCCACCACGAAGCCCATGCAGCCGGCCCCCATAGTTAAGTGTGTGCATACCACCAGCTCCCTACCTGCTTACCCTGATCCTTAACTACTACTAGACCTGGAGGCGCTAGTTAGGATGCCAACAGCCCCTGCAGCAGCCACTGCAGACTCCTCATAGTGCCCACAAGGACCACATAGTTATTGATGCTGTGGGTCCCAGTGGCCTGAGCCAAAGAGACAGCACACTTCTCCAGACCTGGTGCTGCCACACACCCCCACATGTGGCACCTTGCATCACTAGACCCAGTGGATTACAACACGACCAAAGTACCCCCAACCAGAAGTAAAAGATTTCCCTTACTGAACCCAATCCATAAGGTCTGAGAGAGCTGACTGCTTTTTCAAATGTGTAGACACCAGTGCAAAGCTATAGGGATCACGAAGAATCAGGTAAACACGACACCACAAGGGAATACAATAAAACCCCAGCAGCTGGCCCCAGAAATGGAGATCCAGGAATTGCCTGACAAACAATTCAGAGTAATTATTCTACAGATGGTCCTCAGATCGCTACAAGAGAACTCAGATCAACAAGTCAATATCAGGAAAATAATACAAGAACAAAATGAAGAGCACTACAAAGAGATTTAAAAAAAAAAGAAGAAGAAGAAGAACCAAAGAGAAACTTCGGAGCTGAAGAATACAATGACTGAATCGAAGCATCCAATTGAGAGCTTCAGCAGCAGACTTGAGCAAACAGAAGAATCAGTGAGTTAGACGATAAATTAATTGAAATTATCTAGTCAAGGAGCAAAAAAGAAAAAAAAAAGAGTGAAAAAGAATGAAGAACACCTAGGTAAGTTATAGGACACCTATAAAAAGAAATAATGTGTACATCACTGAAGGTTCTGAAGGGAAAGAGATGGGGAAAGGGATAGGAAGCTTATTTAAAGAAATAATGGCTGAGAATTTCTCAACTCTGGGAAGAGTTGAACATCCAAGTTCATGAAGCCAATAGGTCACCTAAAAATTTTAATCCAAAACAATTTTATTTAGCACACATAATAACAAAACAGCCTAAAACAAAAAAACAATAAGAGGATTTTAAAAGCAGAGAGAGAGAGAGAGAGAGAAACTATCTTATACAAGGAAACCCCCGCAGGGCTTTTAGCTGATTTCTCAACGCAGACCTTACAGGCCAGGAGAGAATGGGATGTTATATTCAAATTGCTGAAAGAAAGTGCAGACCAAGAATACTTTACCCAGCAACATTCTTTTTCAGAACTGAAGGCAAAGTAAGGACTTTCCCTAATAAGCAAAGCCAAAGAAATTCCTCATCAGTAAATCTACCCTACAAGAAATGCGGAAAAGAATTCTTCAAGCTGAAACAAGATAATGCTGATTAGCAGCATGTAAACATGTGAAAATGTACAACACACTGATAAAGGTAAGCAGAGAGTCAGGTATAGAATCCTCCAATACTATAGTATAGTGATGCATTGTTAACTACTTAACTCTAGTGTAAAGATTGAAGGAAAAGATGTACTAAAAATAGCTATAACTTCAACAATTTGTTAATGATTGCACAACATGGAAAGATACAAATGATGACATCAGAAACAAAAGGGAGAGTAAAGGCATACAGTTTTTGTATGTAATCAAAATTAAATTCTTATCAGTATAAAATAGACTGATATATGTATATATGATGTTTTATGTAAGCCTCTTGGGATTCACAAAGCAAAAATTTACAATACATACAGAAAAGATAAGGAGAAGGAAATCAAACCATAGCACTGTGGAGAATCAATAATTTATAAAGGAAGACAGTAAGAAAGGAGACAAAGAAAAAATAGAACTACAAAATGGCTGGAAAACACTTTCAAAGATGGCATTAGTACCTCCTCGCCTATCAATAATTATTCTAAATGTTAGTGGATTGAATTCTCCAATCAAAAGGCAGAGTGGCACTGGGTATTTACCCTAAAGATACAAATGTAGTGATCTGAAGGGGCATGTACACCCGAATGTTTATAGCAGCAATGTCTACAATAGCCAAACTATGGAAAGAACCTAGATGTCCATCAATGGATGAATGGATAAAGAAGATGTGGTATATATACACAATGAAATACTATGCAGCCATCAAAAGAAATGATATCTTGCCATTTGCAATGACATGGATGGAACTAGAGGGTATTATGCTTAGCAAAATAAGTCAATCGGAAAAAGACAACTATCATATGATCTCCCTGGTATGAGGAAGTGGAGATACAACATAGGGGATTTGGGAGGTAGGAAAAGAATAAATGAAACAAGATGGGATCAGGAGGGAGACAAACCATAAGAGACTCTTAATGTCACAAAACAAACTGAGGGTTGCCGGGGGTAGGGGGGTAGGGAGAGGGTGGTGGGGTTATGGACATTGGGGAGAATATGTGATATGGTGAGTGCTGTGAAGTGTGTAAACCTGGCGATTCACAGACCTGTACCCCTGGGGCTAATAATACATTATATGTTTATTAAAAATTTTTTTTAAAAAGGCAGAGTGGCTAGATGGATAAAAAATAAGATCCCAACTATATACTGCCTACAAGAACTCTTCAGGTTTAAGAACACACATAGGCTGGAAGAGATGGCAAATATATTCCACACAATTGGAAACCAAAAGAAAACAGAAATAGCTATACTTATATCAGAAAAAAAGACTTAACACCAAAAATGGTAATAAGAGACAAAGATGGTCACATAATTATAAAGGGATCAATTAGTCAAGAACATATAATAATCATAAATATATATGCACCCAACATTGGAGTTTCAAAATTTATTAAGCAAATGCTAACAGATCTGAAATATAAAATACAATAATACAATAATAGTAGGAGACTTCAATACCCTACTCTAAACAATGGATGGACCATCCAAAAAGAAAATCAAGGAAATATTGGATTTGAACCATACTTTAGACCAAATGGAAATAACAGATACATACAGAACACTCCATCCAAAAGCAGGAGAATATATATTCTTCTCAAATGCACACAAAACATTCTCAAGCATAGATCAAATGATAGGTCATAAAACAAGTCTTAGCGAATTTAAGGAGATTGAAATCCTAAGTGTCTTTTCTGACTACAATGGTAAAAAACTAGAAATCAATAGCAGGAGGAAACTGGAAAATTTAGAAATATGTGGACATTAAGCAAGTACACCTGAATAACCAATGGGCCAAAGAAGAAATCAAAGGTAAACCAAGCAATACCCAAGACAAAAATATCCAAGAAATATTCAAGAGACAAAAATGGAAGCCCAACATGTCAAAACCTATGGGAGGCTGCAAAAGCAGTTCTAAGGGGGAAGTTTATAGCAATGAATGCCTACAGAAATAGCTCAAATAAACAGCTTCACTTCAATTCTCAAGGAACTAGAAATAGAAAAACAAACTGAGCCCAAAGTTAGCAGACGGGAGGAAATGAAGACCAGAGCAAAAACAAATAAAATGAATAACAGAGAAATAACGAAAGATCAATGAAACTAAGAGCCAGTATTTTTTGTAACGATAAACAAAATTGACAAAAGCTTAGCTAGACTAACTCAGAATAAAAGAGATGTGACTTAAATAAATGAAATCATAAATGAAAGAGAAATTACAACTTATACCACAGAAATACAAAGGATCATGAGAGAATACTATGAATAATTATACACCAAAAAACTGGACAACCTAGAGAAAGGGATAAATTCCTAGAAGCATACAATCTGCCAAGACTGAACCATGAAGAAATACAAATCTGAAGAAACCAAAAAAAGAGTAAGGAGATTGAATCAGTAATCAAAAACCTCCCAACACAGAAAACTCTAGGACCAAACTTTTTTTTTCTTTTTTTTAAAGATTTTATTTATTTATTTGACAGACAGAGATCACAAGTAGGCAGAGAGGCAGGCAGAGAGAGAGGAGGAAGCAGATTCCCTGCTGAGCAGAGAGCCCGATGCGGGGCTCGATCCCAAGACCCTGGGATCATGACCTGAGCCGAAGGCAGAGGCTTTAACCCACTGAGCTACCCAGGTGCCCCTAGGACCAAACTTTTAAAGAAGAATTAACCCTGGGGTTCCTGGGTGGCTCAATCCATTGAGTGTCTGACTCTTGGTTTTGGCTCAGATCGTGATATGAGCATCTTGAGATCAAGGCCTGAGTCTGGCTTCCAGTTCAGTAGGGAGTCTGCTTGAAGATTCTCTTCCTCTGCTCCTCCCTCTGCTTGTGCATGCACATTCTCTCCTTCCAATAAATAAATAAATATTTTTAAAAAAGAATTAACCCAATCCTTCCCAAACTCTTCCAAAAAACTGGGGAGAAGGGAACACTCCCAAATTCATTTTACAAAGTCAGCTTACCATGATACCAAGGCCAGATAAGAACATCACCAGAAAAATAAAATTATAGCCTAACTCTAATGAACACAGATGCAAAAATTCTCAGCAAAATACTAACAAATTCAACAGCACTTTAAAATGATCATACACCCTGATCAAGTGGGATTTGTCTCTGAGATTCAAAGATTATTCTACATACATGAATCAATAAGTGTAATCTACCACATTAATAGAAAAACAAAAATCATATGACCATCTTAATAGATGTAAAAAAACCATTTGACAAAATAAAAAATCCTTTCGTGTCCCCAAATTGGATATAAAATGAAGACACCTCAGCAAGGATGCCTACTCTCTTCACTTCTATTCAAAATATTACTGGAAGTCCTAGCCAGAGCAATCAGGCAAGAAATGTAAATAAAAGACATCCAAATAGTAAAGGGAAAAGTGAAGTTGTTTTTGTTTGTAGATGATACAGTCATGCATGAGACAATTGTCAAGACTCCACCAAAACACTGCTAGAACTAACCAACAAATTCAGTACACTTGCAGGATACAAAAATCAACATCCAGGAAATGGTTGTGTTTCTATACACTAACAACAAGACATCTGAAAAAGAGCGCAGCATGCTGCGGAGGAATGGGGGTTGGTCTGCGGTGGGTTCAGGTCTCCCCGGTTCGTTGGTGGCTTCTGAGCTCTGCTCTCCTCACTGAGCTGCTGTCCTGTGAAGAGGAACCCATGGCGCTCTGGGTCACCAGGAACACAAAAGTTAATGTTGAAAATAAGGCAAAGATCAGTATGGCAGGCACAAATCGTGTGCCTCTGGCCACAACTGCGGCCTCCAAGCCGGGGCTGAGGCCCAGAACAGCTCTTGGAGACATTGATCTCAAAGTCAATGACCAACCACAGGTCAATTTGCCTCTGAAAGAGGAAGCAAAAACTTTGGTTCCTGGAAAAGTTATTCCTAAAAAAAAATACCTAAACCTCTGGAAAAGGCACCCGAGTCTGTGTCGGAACCAGAGCCAGAACCTGAGCCCATTAAAGAAGAAAAACTTTCACCTGAGCTGATTTTGGTTAGTACTCCCTCTCCAAGCCCAGTGTAATCCTCTGGACGTGCCCCCTGCAGAAGAGTCTCTGTGTCAGGCATTCTCTGGTGTAATTCTTTGCAGTGAATGATGTGGATACAGAAGACAGAGCTGATCCAAAACTTCATAGTGAATTATGTGAAAGATGTTTATGCTGATCTGAGACAACTTGAGGAAGAGCAAGCAGTCAGACCAGCACTGAAAGTTCTCCATAATGGTGAATGGACACCAACTCTATAGCATTATCTGTCATACACTGAAGGATCTCTTCCAAATGTTAGGCAAACCTGGCTAATGGTATGGTCACGGTGAATCGTGGGCTTAGAAAGCACGTGACTATCAAGAACAAGTATGCCACATCTAAGCATGCTAAGTTTGGTGCGCTGGCACAGCTAAATTCTGCACTAGTTCAAGGTCTAGCCAAGGCTGTGGCAAAGGTGTAACTGTAAACATGAGTTGGAGAACTATAATAACTGCAAATAAAATTGGCACCATCTGCCGTCTCTACATTATATGTTACCTTTACTTACGTTTAATAAAGTTTGTGGTCCTTTTTACTTCTTATACCTTAAAAAAAAAACCTAAAAAAGAAATAAACAATCCCATTCATGATAGCATCAACAATAATAAAATACTTAGGAATAAATTTAACCAAGGTGATAAAATATCTGTACACTGACAACTATAAGAATTGGATCAAAGAAAATGAAGAAGATAAAAATGAATGGAAAGATATCTCATATTCTGCATCAAGAGAATGAATATCATTAAAATGTCCATATTACCCAAAACCATCTATATATTCAATGCAATCCCTATCAAAATGGCAATGACATTTTTCATAGAAATAGAATAAATTATTCTTACACTTGATCTTAGCCAAAAGGCCGGAAGCGATTAGAATAAACTATTCTTAAATTTGTATGGAGCCACAAAAGATCTTGAATGGCCAAAGCAATCCTAAGAAAGAACAAAGCCAGAGGCAAACTGTACTACAAAGTTATAGTAATCAAAACAGTATGGTGCTGGCATAAAAACCGACACATGGACCAATGGAACAGAATTGAGAGTCCAGAGATAAATCTCCACATATGTGCTCAACTAATATTTGGCAAGGGAGCCAAGACTACTTAATAAGGGGAAAAGATAGTCTCTTCAATAAGGGGTGCTAGGAAAACTGGATAACCACATGAGAAGAATGAAATTCTTCTATATTACACTACTCACAAAGATGAACTTGTAATGGATTAAAGACTTAAACATAAGGTCTGAAACCATAAAACTCCCACAGGAAAACATGAGAAGAAAAACCCCTTGACACTGGTCTTGGCAGTGATTTCCTGCATATTACGCCAAAACCACAAACAATGAAAGCAAAAATTAATTACTAGGACTGCAAACCAAAAAGCTTCTGCACAGTGAAGCAAACAACAAACAGCATGAAAAGGCAACCTACTGAAGGGGTAAAATGTTTGCAAATCATATATTGGATAAGGGGTTAATATCCAAAACATATGAAGAACTCTTACAACTCAGTAGCAAAATCAAGCAATCCGATTAAAAATTGGGCAGAGGAATTACACAGACAACTTTCCAAGGAAGACATACATATGGCCAACAGGTACATGAAAAGGTACCCAACATCACTCATCATCAGGGAAATGCAAATCAAAACCACATGAGCTACCATCTCACACCTGTTAGAATGGCTAGTATCAAAAAGATAAAAGATAACAAGTGTTGGCAAGAATGTGGAGAAAAGGGACCCCTTGTGCAGTGTTGGTGGAAATATAAATTGGTGCAGCCACTATAAAAACAATATGTAGATTCCTTGAAAAATTAAAAACTAAAGCTAGAACTATCTTACGATTCAGTAATCCCACTTCTGGGTATATATGGAAAAGACTTGGCATTAGTATCTTATAGGGATACCTGCACTCCCATGTTCCCTGCAGCATTATTTCACAAGAGCCAAGATGTGGAACAACCTAAGTGCCCCGCAACAGGTGGATGGATAAAGAAGATGATTTATAAATATAAAAAAGAATATTACTCAGCCATGAAAAAGAAGGAAATTCTGCCATTTGTGGCAACCTGGATGAAACTTGAGGGCATAATGCTAAGTGAACTAAGTCCAACAAAGAAAGACAAATACTGTGTGATTTCACGTGTATGTGGAATCTATCAAAGTTGAACTCAGAAACAGAGTAATGCGGTGGCTATCAGGTGCAGGAGTGTGGAGGGCATTGAGAGCTATTGGTCAAAGTACACAGATTTACAGTTAGGAGATCAACAAATTCGGGGCATCTAAAGTATGGGATGGGATTATGGCTAATCATACTGTATTATATACTTGAATGTTGCTAAGAGACTAAATCTAAAATGTTCTCACCCCAAACATCAATGGTAATTAGGTGACAGGACAGAGGTGTTAAGCTAATGATATGGTGGTAATCATTTTGCAAAATATGAATGTATTAAATCAACCCTTCGTACATAGTACAGATTACTGAGGTTTAAGAATCCAGCTCTTTTGTAACCAAGGTTATAAGAATTGATTCAGTGAAATTTCATTAGTGCATGCTAAAATGTCTGGGTAAAAGGCTGTTGGAGAAAATGAAATTCATATGGCCACGGAGTATTCCCCAAATGTGACTTACTAGCTACAAAAGTAAAATGAAACCTTTACATATATAACAGAGAAATCTGGTGATCAAACTTAATACCACCAAAAACAGGACAAACTGAGAGTACTTACCCCCTAATGCAACGCACTGAGGATACAAAGTCACCTGTACGTAGATGACAGAGTAAATGATAGTTCTGTATCAGTGTGAAATTTCTTGGATTTGTTCATTGCCTTGTGGTTATATAGGTAAAAGTTGTTCTTTGGAAAAACATCATTTGGTGAATCATCACGTTGTAATGCTTTAAATATCTTACAATTTTATTGGTCAATTATATCTCATTAAAGCTGAAGAAACATTACAAATAAATATAAATAAATAAAAGTAAAAATAAGCATGGATTGGCTTAGCTAGCGTTTCTAAACTAACAGACAATATATTTTTTTAATTTTTTATTTTTTATAAACATATATTTTTATCCCCAGGGTTACAAGTCTGTGAATCACCAGGTTTATTTTATTCATTCATTTGAGACAGACAGAGCACAAGCAGGGGGAGAGGCAGAGGGACAGGCAATAATCCTCTTGCATAAACAGGAGGATTATACCACCGCGGTTACCCGGTGAGAGTGCATAACCTGTACCTAGCACAATAGCTTTGAAAATATCCTAGGTCACTCACACTTTGGTGAATCTGCTCGTATGGTAGAAAGAACATGGACTTTTTTTTTTTTTTTAACCAGAAAGGTGTGCATTAATGTTGACACAGTTCCACAGTAGTTGTGAAATGGCTTGTGCCTATCATTTGTTTGGCTTAGACGAGGATGTTTTGCTAAATGTTAGCTAACTGTGTTACAGACATTTGTTTTGGGTGCCGGCCTCTCCTCCACTGGCAGCGCTTGCCAACCCCCCAGAAGAACACATGCCCACGCGTCTACCCATTTCCCAGATTGTGCAGATCCTAACTGAGGATTCATTCAGAACAACGGCCAAGACCGAATCGTGAGCATATGGGTATATTCACAGTCTGATTTGCTGACACTTAACTGCAAAGTTAGAGCCTACAAAATGAGTGGAAGTGGAAGAAAGAGGTCTCATACAAGATCTTCTTTGCCTCTGAGATTCTGTCCACAACATGAGGTGACAGTCTTGTCTCCTCCCAGTGCCGTGAGGGTCACCAGGCCATGAGCACCAAACTCGGTACTTAGTTTTCCCTTCCCAGCCCCTGAACAGTGACACGTTTGGCCCATTACATGCAAAAACACAGAGAATCTCAGCCCCACTGGGGCAGAGCCCATCTCTGCTGGGTGAATCCACCCTTTTAATACTAAGAAGATCAATAACACAGACACCAAGAGGGCTCATTCATTTTAACAGTCGAGCACAACTTTATTAATTCTTCCTAGGAATCATCTCCCCGGGCCCCGCCCACCCCCCACCCCCCACTATCCAAATACAACAGCTACAAGTATTCAAATTTCATAAATGCGATATTGCAAAAGCAGGGGAACTAAGAAAAGCCTTCATAGTGCTGAGATAAAACAATGCTTAATCATGCTCTCAGTACATGCTAGAAAGAAAGAGATCTGCGGGCAGCTGGCAGCCGGCGGCTTGGGAGAAGGATGAACGACAAGCCGAGTAACACAGGACAGCGCTCTCTGTTCTGGTAACTCTGTTGGTATCCAGGTTTAAAAAACAAACAAACAAACAAGCAAACAAGGAACCCTGGAGACACACTTTCAGGGCACAAATGGACCACAGAGGGTAGAGAGGGCCAAGGTTCTCAGACGCCTAGAACTGTGGTTCCCCCTCTTGATCTCACTCTGGTGGAAAGAACTGACTCTGTGAGCCTGTGTCAGAGTAATAGCACAATGAAAATTTGCTGAATGAATGGACTGATACCTGGCTGCAGTGTGAACAGGCCAGACCTAAGTTTCTTTGCTGGGACGTTTTGGGGAGGCAACATTGTCCACGGCAAGCCTGACTTGTCAGGACGGACCTGCAGTGACCTGCACATCCTGGGAGTTTGCCCAAAGGAACAACCAAGTTCTTACTACTGTATCCTGGTCGTCGGAATATGCCCACCCAGCATCAAAATTTGCAGCCAGAACCTCAGGTTCAATACCACATGCTCATTTTATGTTGATTACTATGGAATCTGGAGTGGAATGTGACTAGTGTGAGACCCCCCCACTCCTCCCTGTCCCTTTTGTCTTTTTCACTTTCAATGGCCTTCCTCCTGTTCTCTTCCCTCCCGTCCTCCCCTTTTCTCCTTGTCTTGTGCCCGTCCCCCAGCTTTCTTCTTTCTTCCTCATTACCAAGGTTAAGTAGTTCTAAATATCTGTGGCTCCACAGGGTGGGGCAAGTAAAGCTATTTTTAGTTTCCAGAAATAAGAGCATTTCCAAGAAAAACAAAAAACAAAAAACCCTGTTCCTGGCCAAACTAACAGTGATTCACAGACTCTCTCTTGAACTCATGCATATCTAGAACATTCTACTGGGTGTGAATTCAACACACAGTAAGCTGGGGATTTTGGCTTCCAGGACATAAATTTGATGATGATGATGATGATGATGATGTAAAAATAAACCAGTATTCACACAAGTAAGAGCCATTTTGTGTGTGTATTTAAATAAAACAAGGGGTAGGTGCTATTTTAAAGCAGCTGGGCATATCGGATAAATCTTTGGCACAATCCTTAGTTTAAGACTTTAAATTATTTCGACTTGGGCCTTATATGGTTCTAAATGTCTTTTCATTCATTCATTCATTCATTCAGTAAACTTTCACTGAGTATTCACTCTGCCAAACATCCTTGTAAATGCTCCGATGGCCGTCCTGTCACTCTTAAGTGCTCAATCCTTCTTGGCATATATTATCTCCTAAATATTTGGAAGATTTCATTCACTATGGCGACAATAATTACAAAGATAATACAAGACGGAAAATGAGTGGCCACTCCCTGGATTGTTGCCTCTTTTGGGGAGTACATGAGCCTATCTCCAGGTGGCCTGCTATCACAGAAAGACCCCCAAACCTGGGGCTGCGTGGACTAGATGTGGTCTACGCTTCAGAATCTTTGGGAAGTTACTTCCCCACTTTGAGTCCCTATTTTTTTTTTTTTAATCCTAAACCTGAGTCCAGGAACCCTTGCCCTATCTTTCTCTGGCATTATTATGAGTGAAACATGAAATCAAGTTTGTAAAAGTGCCCCATACAAATGAGAATTATCAGTATCAAACAATCTTTAACATTCCTTTCAGGGAAAACCTTCCCCTTATAGCTTGTTTCTCTCTTTTTTTAAGGGTTGGGGGGCACTTACATGATCAACTAGCATTATTGGGTTAGGTACTTGGCGGCATAACCCACACTGATCTCACGGGAAGACAGCAGTTAGAAGTTTTCCTTGTTGAAAATGAAATGCACTCCCCGGGGCCCGGACTCAGAGTTGGAGATGCACTGTTTACTGAGGGTTTCAGCTAAGGCTTCAGGTCCGCAGAGGAAAACTCCTATTCTGGTACTTCGGGGGAAAGAAAGGAAAAAGAAAACAGGGTCAGGCTTTTGGATGAGACAGACTACAAAGCACGTGAGGGCATTTCCTCTTGATTTTAGGCTCTAGGGCAGAGTCCCCCCTGCTCCTTTGTCTTTTCCTCTGTGGGCCATGTTCAGATTACTCTGTGCGGGAGTGTGGTTCAGCCCTGTTTGTGGGGACAGCTGCAAAAGGCTGTTGACTTCCCTGGGAAAGAGCCCTCAAGGAGAGTTCATAGAAACCTCTGCCACAGAAAAAATGGTGGTGAAGTGATGTTTGTGGACTGGTTCCCTTCAGGGCTCTATGCCAACAGCTGGGTGCGGCTTTATCCTTCTCTGCTTTAGACTCTAAAGCCTAGTTCCTCAAGGTGTGGTCCCAGACCAGTAATTTCCTAGTCAGCTTTTTAAGAATGTAGATTCTCAGGGTGCCTGGGTGGCTCAGTGGGTGAAGCCTCTGCCTTCAGCTCAGGTCATGATCTCAGGGTCCTGGGATGGAGCCCCACTCGGTGGGAAATCTGCTTCTCTCTCTCCCTCTGTCCTTCCCCCTGCTCATGCTATCTCCCCCAAGAAAGTAGAATCTCATCTCCCACCCCAGACCCACTCAGTCAGCATCTGCCTTGTAAAAAGATCCCCAAGTGATTCATATACTCATTAAAGGATAAAAAGCAAAGGTGTGAAAGGTATATTTGTGGTGATTTCTTGAGTTTATCATGTGTTCTAGCAAGACAGAGGATCTCCTCAAACTTCCAGAATGGGTACAGCTTTAATGAAGGCACAAAGGACCATAGGATGTCTGGCAACTTATGATTTTAGACCCCAAAACTAAAACTGAAAGTGGGCACCATATCTCCTTAATGATAAAAGTCTAAATCATATTGAATGAAAAGAAGTAGATACACCAGTGAGATTTAGGAGTCAAAAGAAAAGAGCTAAGTTATGGCCTCACTTGGGAGGAACAGGGTTCAGAAAGGCAGACATGAGCCCCCCTGCCAGCATCTTTGTTTATAATAAGTAATTATTATAATGACTTACTATAATTATAATCCAGGTAAAATTGATAATTATTATAATTACTTACTATAATCATAATCCAGGTAATTTTGGTGTGCTCTAAAGCCTCCCTTGTAAAGTCATATGTATCTGGAAACTTTTATTGGGTGTGAATACAGTAATCTAGGTATTTTAGTTTTCAGAATATACAAATCTAGCTGTGTTTGGGAGCTCCCTCTTTCGGTGACAGCGAAAGGGCTGGATCACCCAACTCCTTACTTTGGGTGTTGACTTGCGATTGTCTTGAATTCATTATCCCAGTTGGGTCGTCCATACAAGGTCTTTTGTTTCAGGCCTGTGATCACATCTTTCTCCTCGTCATGGTGCACGGCAAAGTGATCGGCCTGTGGGAAAGGACACGAATTCACAAAAAAGAGACAGGCTGTAAGGAAAACACCGCTCTATTTACGTATCTCGCAAGCCAAGTTCTCACTACCCATTCTAACCATGTATATATTGGAGGGCTAGAAGGTAGACAAAGATGAACAAACTGGGTCTCCTCAGGGAATTTACAGTCTAGAAGGGCAGACCTTGAAGTATGAGCATGAATAATCCTTTTTGCAGAACAGCGTATCACGAGTGCCACAGGAGAGGTACAACTATCTCAGTGAGAGTGAAGTGGGGAGGCGGAATGGGATGGATATAGGAAGACAAGGTTGGCAGCACTTGGCATTGGGCATGGAAGGTGTGGGTAGGATTTAAATTCTGACTAGTTTTCTCCCTGTTCTACATGTGACTTTCTCTCTTGACCTTAATAGACTCCCACTCCTTTAGGAGAATTGCTAAGAACTAAAACAACCACAGACTAAAATGCACTCATATCTTGGCAACATAATGAGACAACAAATCAAGTCTAAAGCTAGTGTGTGTGTGGGTGTGGGTGTGTGGGTGTGGGTGTGTGGGTGTGTGTGGGTGTGTGTGTGGGTGTGTGGCTGTACATAGTCACCTGTTGTTTTCTGCTACCATTCTAGGGGGTCTCAGTTCGAACAACAGATAGTTTTCATAAAAGTGGTTCATTACATTTATTTAAAACTTGAATCAGATTTTAAAGATTTTTTTTTATTTGACAGAGAGAGAACACAAGTAGGCAGAGAGGCAGGCAGAGAGAGAGGAGGAAGCAGGCTCCCCGCGGAGCAGAGAGCCCGACGTGGGACTTGATCCCAGGACCCCGAGATCATGACCTGAGCCGAAGGCAGCGGCTCAACCCAGTGAGCCACCCAGACGCCCTTGAATCAGATTTTAAATTCACCGGACAGGGGATGGTTGATGGGGATGGAGGAGGTTAACAAGGGTGACCACTGTGATTTAATAATCCTGTAGGGACTAATTTTGTAAAGCAAAACAGTTATTTTGCAATGCAAATAAATTTCTCATCTAAAAAACCGTGTCTGGTTTTTTAAATAATAAAACTGCAAAGTAATTCATAAATTATAGATTTTTTCCCCTTGGGTTTCATTTTTTATCAAATATTTGCTGTTTTGTTTTGTTTTGTTTTTAAATTGCAGAAATGGCATGTGAAATACTTTTTTCTTGGGGTACCTGGGTGGCTCAGTGCGTTGAGCCACTGCCTTCAGTTCAGGTCATGATCTCGGGGTCCTGGGAACGAGTCCCACTTCGCGCTCTCTGCTCAGCAGGGAGCCTGCTTCCCCCCACCCCCGCCTGCCTCTTTGCCTACTTGTGATCTCTATCAAATAAATAAATAAAATCTTTTTTAAAAAATCCTTTTTTCTGGAGCAACAATGTTCATGGTCATCTGTTCCCAGATCTACAATTGCAACAAGACTCTTCTAAGACTTGGAGGATCGATGATAAACAATATGCCAAAACCCAAATGAAGGGTCAGTTTTCACAATCCAAGGTGCTTGTGAAAGTTGCCCAGGAGGGAGGAGGCAATGTGTGGCTATGGCCACCTTTCTCCCTGATACCAGCCAGGTACGGGCAGAGACTCTTGTCTTAGCTCCTTACTCAGGTTGAGCTAATGCTGCTTTTGCTGCTTCCAGGCCAAGTCATTGATGTTTGCTTATTTAGAAAGATTTTAGGGGCCCCTAGGTAGCTCAGTCAGTTAAGCGTCTGTCTTCAGCTCAGGTCATGATCCCAGGGTCCTGGGATCGAGTTCCATATCAGGCTCCCTGCTTGGCAGGGAGTCTGCTTCTCCTTCTGCCTCTCCCTTTGGCTTGTGCTCTCTCTCTCAAATAAATAAATAAAATCTTTTAAAAAAATAAAGAAATATTTTACCCCCTAGGAATCATTAACTTGTTTCAGAGTTTCTCAATTTCAGCACTTTTGACATTTGAGACCAGATAATTCTTTGTTGTGGGTGAGCTGTCTTATAAATTGTAGAATGTTTTCGTTGCTAACATGGGAGCTACACATGCACACACACACATACATATATAATGTGTTATGTTTTATGTATTGTATGTTATATTACACACACATATACAGACATATATGCTATATTATACATATGCACACATATATCATTTTCATTAAATGTATTTTGATTTATTGATAAATGATAATCATGAACTAGTAGGAGTTTCTAAGAGTGCAGGTTCTGGAACATTCTGCCTCTGTCTTTTACTAGTTGGGTGCCCTTGGACAAATGACTTAACCTGTTCTGGCCTTTGCTTTCCTTGTCAGTAAAGTGTGGAGAATAATACCAGCTACTTCATAGGACTGTTGTAAGGATTGAATTTGAAATCTGTGTAATCACTAATAAAAATACCTAGCACATGGGATATGCTTAATAACTATGAGCACTTATTATTACTATTTACTGAATGTATTGTGTGTATTGTAAAATAGACATGAACATAAAATTAAAGGAATATGTATGTGTGTACAGATAGAGGTAGAGATAGGCATAAAGAGAGGGAGAAAGACAGCTAATATTTTCTTCCCATTACCCTGTGGATCATCTTGTCCAGGTGGTTCGAGACCCTTGGAAGAAGCATGACTCTAAGAAGGTCAAAGTCATGGCTCTTATTCCCTGTGGGCTCCCTAGCTTTGATTCCAACTTCGAATCTAATCTCAAGAGTCTGAACGTGTGCGGACACTGAGTGAGAGCGGATGGGCTGGATCTCCCAACTCCACCAACTGTTCTTGGTAAGAATGGAATAGGGAACACTCCAGTAACCAAAGGGAAGTCGGTCTGCCCCGGGGAACTGTGGGAAGGATGCGAGAGCTGGGATCTCGCCCTCACCTGAGACTCATCCCAGCCCGTGAGATAGATGTTATAGCTGAGGAAGCCGGCGTTGTTCCTCTCCTGCATCTGGGTCTCTAGAAGCTGCAGCAAGTCCGCAAACCACTCAAAGGCGTGTGTGTCCCGGCACAGCCAGTAGAAGTATATCTGCAAAAGGTCTCATCAGAATGCACAGACGGGTTTCTACCCCACCCAACCCTGCAACCTTTCCCTGTTTCCCTAGAAACATAGGTTTTCAGAAAGCTCTGGACATCTCACAAGCTAGCTCACATGAACCTGCACAGGCCTTCACCCCGTGGGGCAGTAAATACCTTAGTCTCAGAAATGCATGGCTTAAGAAAACAACATCAGCTCAGCGCTTTCCCTCTGGGTCTGCTCTTGGCCACCTCAAATGCCTGGCTTCCTTTGTCCCGCCTCTCAGAAAGCCCAACTGGCTCTAGGCTAGCTTCACTGCCCGATAATGCCAGACATTCCTGAGTTCCTGGGGGGGGGAGGGCGGGGGAGCTGCTCTTCCTCTACCTTCTCCATATAGCAAAGAGAGAAAGGGGAGAATAAAAAGTCACCGTCTGCTCAATGTCCCTACTCGAGGTTCTCTCTAAAGTGATTCGAATGACTCAGGTTTTATTCAAGATGTCCTTTACCGGGCAATGAAACCAAATGTACATGTGACCAAAAAATGCCCTGGGAATTTACTCTGAGGAGATACCCGTAAGAAAGTAAGTACAAGTTTCATGAAAGGGCGTGTTTCCTGCCCTCCCCTTGCAAAAAAGAAAAAAAAAAAAGGTATTGGGAGACCGGAAAAGCAATCAATCTCAATATCTAAATAGGATGGTAGAAAAATGATTCTGTACCCTCTCAAAGCCACATAAAGAATCATTAAAAAGAATCATTATAAAGGCTGTGACAACACTGAAAAAACACTATGTTTTTTTTTTTTCAAAAAAGTAATCGTACTCAATATTTACAACTTTCCAAGAGTATGTAAACACGTGAGAAAATATTGGACGAGAATCCACAGAAAGGGTAGCTACTGCATCAGGGTTGCTAACATTTTCCGTCCTCACTACCTTTCTTCCCAATTTCTTCTAATGCTCTCCAAGCGCAGTATATTACTTGCAATAATAGACCCACTTATTTATAAGCACATTTGACTTATCAAACAGCCCTTTTATGAGAAGTCTCTCTCTGGAACCACCTGGAACTTGTGTTCACTTCCTTTGGTCTCCACCAGCCTCTGCCCAGAAGGCTCTCTTCCACTTTGCTGGGCCAAGTGGGATGATTGCCCCCCCCCAGCCCTCCAAAAAAATGAAGGGACTCACCTTTTTGAGTCTCAGATTGGTGGCATTGTTGCAGTATTTGTACCAGACAGACTTGAGAATGGACGCAAAGGGTGTGACCCCAATCCCTGCTCCCACTAACATCACCACCTCGTAACTGAACACATCTTCACTGGCTGTGCCGAAGGGCCCGTCCACAGCTATCCTGCAGGGAAGCGTGTGAGGAGGTGGTTAGAGGGTCACCTCGCACTGCAGAGTAGGATGGGGCACAGCTTATGTCCCACCGAACTGGCACAAGGTATCTACAGGGCACACTCTTCTATGAAATGGCTTTCAACTTGGTGTCAACATTGTGGTTCGAAGTAAGAAGAGGAAGTTTTAGCTAACTGAGAACATTTGGTAACTCTCAGGGGCATTTTTTTTCATCTCTCCACCCTTTCACCAACCACCCCCCCCCACACACACACACATACACACACACACCTGTACCTCTTGCCAGGGCATCCCACAGTTGAAATTCCTGCTTACATTGCACGCTGAAGTACAGTGCAAACTTTCTGTCATAGCATCTTGTGAATTTAAAATCTTCACTTTTCATTTGTCTATTCATTGAGTCAAGCAACAAGCTTTTCTTGAGCATCTACTAAGTGCCCGGCACCATCTCAGGCACGTGGGAAAAAGGGGGCAAAGTGGATAATATATGGCATTTACCTTCAAAAAACATAGGTCAATTAAATTTTAAGAATATCCTTGATGGGGCACCTGGGTGGCTCAGTTGGGTAAGCAACTGCCTTCAGCTCAGGTCATGATCTCAGGTTCCTAGGATCAAGCCCCATGTCGGGCTCCTTGCTCAGCGGGGAGCCTGTTTCTCCCTCTCACTCTGCCTGCTACTCTGCCTGCTTGTGCACTCTCTCTATCAAATAACTAAAAATAAAAATTTTAAAAATAAATAAATAAAACAAACATATCCTGAAGAGATGTGTTCCCTCTATCTTTAAAAAAAAAAAAAAAGAATATCTTTTATAACTTCATTTGTTAGAAAAGTTAATATACCTTGGCCTTGACCCTTACATATTTAAAGGAATTTGGGAACACTCATTACTAATATTTGATTCAATAATTTCTATTTGACACAAGATTTATAAGTATATGCTTAAACGCACCACACACATAAAATGGGGAACACCGACATAGCTACCTATATTTGTAGAACTTGTGTGTTTGCTCACCCCCGGGAGACAGTGTAGTGAGAGATGGGAAAAGGGGAGCTATTGGGGGACAGTTTTCGTGAACTTGTACACTTCTGTAAATATGCTCTTTGTGCTTACTTAGGTAGTTTCCAAGCATCCTGAAACTCCTGCTTATCACAGCCACAAGCATTGAAAAGTCCTTCCGTCCAGTCCCCAACGATCCGAATATGGATGCTGAAGAAGTCTTCCTCAGGGGCAGAGGTCAGTGTGAAAGGGTGCCACTCCAGCCTGGACACCTTGGGGCACTTGACGAAAATGTATTGTCCCACCTCCATCTTGAATCCCTTCTTCTTCATCTGTAGCTCGATGGTTTTGAAAGGGTGAGTGACCACCTACAAAACAAAACGTGTCTCTGGGGGGCGCCTGGGTGGCTCAGTGGGTTAAGCCTCTGCCTTTGGCTCAGGTCATGATCTTAGGGTCCTGGGATCGAGCCCCACATCGAGCTCTCTGCTCAGTGGGGAGCCTGCTTCCTCCTCTCTCTCTCTGCCTGCCTCTCGGCCTACTTGTGATCTCTCTCTCTCTCTCTGTCAAATAAATAAATAAAATCTTTTTTTAAAAAGTCTCTGGAAACTACAATTTCCTCCAAATACTTGCCTTTTCAGTGTCCATACGGACAAAAGGCTGAGCTAAGATGCCACCCACACATCCTCTGTTCAAGTCCAAAGAGGCATTTCCTCGAGTGCATGCGTCTCATCTCTTGTGGCTTGTCCTCAGCTGGAGCCCATGGCCTGCCAAATCCCAGACATCTTCCCAGCCCACTCCCTGGAGGATCTGCTGAGGCTGCAGCTGCAACCGAGTGAGAGTCATTCATTTCCTCCCCAACCCTGGCCATCTTTCCTTTTACAGGTTCATCTCCTCAGAACACACCTCCATCAATCCTCTGTCTGCAACTCTCTGTCTCCAAGTCTTTGCCAGGGAGTCCGGCCCAAGACATCAGCCTACTGTGATATTTTTTTCTCCAAAAAGTCAAGGCACATGCTAGAAACAGGAAGAAGAGATGGCTGCCTGCTCAGCCTTCCTGTCTCCCCAGGGGACGATCGAGAGCCTTGGCAGCTGGATAGAAGAAGGGGACCCTATTGGCTGGCAATATAGACACATCCCACAAACCAAGCCAAATGTACTCGTCTTTGTCCTGAGTCATACCTTGAACCTGCCTGATTGCATGCATTGTGTTTACATTTCTACCTATCTGGGAAGTACATCATCGGTCTATCCCAAAGTCAGCTCCCACCCACCCATTCTCCGTGTGTTCAAGGGTTCATGACAGCTTTGTTTGTAACAACAAACAATTGGAAACAGTCCAAACACCCATCAACTGGTGAGGTGGTAAATAATTTAAAAAAAAAAAAAGCAGTCCAAAGAAAAGCTGTCATTACAATACAGAGAGCAATACATCGTTTCTGGGACAATTTCTGAGATACTGAGGACTTTCTATGTACAACTAAAAAAACAAACCAAGGGGCATCAAGGCAAAGAAAAATCAATAGAAACAAAATTGCAGCTCCCTAAATGTTGACCGAAGGTGCCAAGCTTTTCTTTCTGTGAGTGAGGAGGGTTAAGGCAGGAAATCCTTTCAATAAATATTGCCAAGCATTTCCAAAACTTGTGATTTCACTCCATCTTAAATGATTAAGCAGCACCCAACATCCTTTCATCACCGAAATAAAGAATCTTAAAGCTTCATTTTGAAGCCAAAAAATAAAAATCGACAAAAATTATTTTGAAAATGATGTTTACCGTGTTGCAATTTTGTATGGTGAGAACATTCTTTTGGCTGCCCCAGGTGAAACTGGGATTAAATGAAATAAAACACACTAGCAGAACTGACACCCTGTTTCTTAGTTGTTTTTTACTTTTTGAGAAGAACATGAATATCTGTTTTTATGAGAAGAAAACGAGTATCTATTTTCTCCACAGGAAAGCAGATTTGTTTTTAAAATATGTTCGAGAAAAATACTTGCCTGCTTAGTCAGGTCTAGCCTAGTAAGGAAAATTTTGTGGCAGCCTTTCTTGCTCTTCTGTGGGCTTTTTCTTTTCATATAGTGTAAGTATCATAAAAGGAGAACTGCTATAGCTTCCTATATTTCATGATTTCCAGTGCCAGCCGGACTAACTTTACTCTGGCCTTCCACAGATGCCAAGAAAGAAAAGCTAGGGAGGGCAGGGAGAATTCATATGTTTTGCAAGAATAACCCATACTAGGCTTTTAGTAAACACTTTTTAAACTGTATTGAATTGAATTCAATTTTATTTGATGAAACTAGTTTTGTCTCTTGTTTCCTGAAACTATAACCAGGAGTTTCTATTTCTATTTATTGAGTTGGATATTTATTTAGTTAGTAATGAGAAGCAGCAGAGAAACAAAACGCATGATATTCTGTGATGACATTCACAGTACACAAAGAAGGTAAAGGGAGACCAACAAAACTACCTCCACCTCGGTCAGACCTGACCTTGGCTCCCTGGTTCTTTTGGCGTCTGAGTATTTTAAGGCTCAGTGTGTACCCTTTAGAACTCACGTGTTTTGCTTCTTCACTCTTACCCGCCCACGTCATCGCTGGATGCCACTGGATCATCCTCCTCTCTCTTTCTCTCCATACACACACACACACACACACACGCATGCGTGCGCGCGCGCACACACACACACACACACACACACACTGAGAGAGAGGAAGAGAGAGTTTTATTCATGCACACAAAACAGTCCACTTTATTTTTCAACAGAAAATGTTAATTTGGGGGTGCCTGGGTGGCTCAGTGGGTTAAAGCCTCTGCCTTCAGGCTCAGGTCGTGATCCCAGGGTCCTGGGATCGAGCCCCGCATCAGGTTTTCTGCTCAGTGAGGAGCCTGCTCCTCCCTCTCTCTCTGCCTGCCTCTCTGCCTACTTGTGATCTCTGTCTGTCAAATAAATAAATAAAATCTTTTTAAAAGAAAGAAAGAAAATGTTGATTTGTATTTCCCCCGGTTAAAAGGTTCAACCATCATCAAGCTAAGTATACCAACTGAATTCAACCATAGCTCTTCTCTCTGTTCTACATTTAATCAAAAGAAACCAAGTGAAAGACAGCTCCGATCAACGGTACAGACAACTTCGGTAGACTTGTCCATGTTATAGTTAGATACGATTAGTTATTCTTAAACCAGACAATACCTTAGTGATGACCACCTTCTGTTGGGATCGCCAAAACCGCACCAGCCTCTCACAGAGATACAGAAACATGGGACCCACTATCCACTTCCACGTCTGTAATCAGAGCAAAAGATGAAAATGGCATGTATTCAGGGGTAAGAGCTAATAAAAGATTAATGGGAATGAAAAATTTCCAAAGTCAAGTTAATCTTTGTAAGCTTGTTTAAATATTTGATATCCGATATCACAATTATTGTATAAATTTCTTATACAACAGAATGCATGAAAAATATCGAAAGTTAAAATAAAATCTTAAGGGGCGCCTGGGTGGCTCAGTGGGTTAAGCCGCTGCCTTCGGCTCAGGTCATGATCTCAGGGTCCTGGGATCGAGTCCCACATCGGGCTCTCTGCTCAGCAGGGAGCCTGCTTCCTTCTCTCTCTCTCTGCCTGCCTCTCAGTGTACTTGTAATTTCTCTCTGTCAAATAAATAAATAAATAAAATCTTTAAAAAAATAAAATAAAATAAAATAAAAATAAAATCTTAAGCCAATAGAAATGAGCATTGTCCTTGGCCACATTGGGGAACTTTATCTACAGTATAAAACTTTCCCAAGAGGAACTGCCCACAAGAATGGGATTTCCTCCTGGTGTTGCAACAGCAGTTGCAGTAACCCTACAGCAGAACAAGATTAGTTTCAGAATTAACATTTCTCTTAAGGATAGCATTTCAACAACAACATATTTTTAATGCAACATTGTAGTTGCTTTCTCTCAACCATGCAGTCAAAGCTTAATCTTTTGCAAGATAAGAAATTTCATGCAAGAATTTAGCTGTTTCTCCAACATCCTTGTGAGTTCTGGGAGCTATGCAATGCACCTGCTGAACAGGAACAAGGCCAAAGATTTTCAGATTTCTTTAGATTCCTCTCTTGTCAGAATCTTCAATGCTTCGCCACACTGGAATTAACCTGTAGTATTACTGGCTATATGAAAACCTTTAGGGTAAACAGATCCATCCTGGGACTCCCGTCAGTTAGGTTCCCAGTTTAATACCTAAAGTAGTAAAGAGCTTTAGGAGGCGATATCATTTAAAAGATGGCATTTCAGAATGGATTCCAAGAAAGAAAAAGAAATCACAAAGGGCTTCCTATAGTCTCACCTATGATCTTTCTATTAAATGTTTCAAGGTAACTTTAGATTGGAAGTTGAGAGCACTGAATGTCCCACCTCCCACCAAAATTGAAGACTATCTGCCCGCAAGTCAGATATATTCTGCTGCTGGCCTTTGTTTTCATGGCACAGGTTTTCAAAATAGCCTGGCACCACCCATCTCTTTCCTAGGAAATCGAACATAATGAGGTGTTGGACATCGCCTCTACTCGCAGAAACCCAGAAGCTCCTTTGAGGTAGATGCCTGTTAAGTGCCCTGATTCCAGCTGTCTTCAAGGAAGGGTGCGTTCCCTTAACCCATAAGAGGACCTGCAATACAGTTTCTTTTCTACCTTTTCCATTGATGTGCGCATGTACCGGGGGCAGTTTGTTGATACATCTGGTTGCTTTCATTAATGGGCAAGGATGCTTAAAGTTATTAAGTCTCTGGACAGCAGACTGTGTCTTAGAAGAAGAAAATTCCTATGTTAAGAGAGTAGGAAAAAAGAAAGGACAAAATGGGGTAGGACTTTTGTCTTTACATTATACTGTGCTTAAAAAAAAATAATAATAATCCTGTTCAGAAGCAAGCCCTGTACCAACGTTGATTTTTGCCTAGCTTTAGACCGGTAGTTGGCATGGTAACCAATAAGGTACACTGCTTGTCCATGGAGGAAAATAAATGAAGAACACAGGGCCCACTTCTCAACGGAGAGGAGATATTGAGAATACATCAAACTTTGCAGAGCACACAACAGGAGCACCCAGTGGAAGGTGAATATTCTACCATGTTTTCCCTTAGTCATCCTTGCTATACTCTTGTGTTGGTATAAACCTGGATGTCCAGTGTCCTTTATGTGGTGCAGACATGGCCCCTGATGCTTAAAGGCAGCCCTATGAGTTACTTCATCAGTTTCCTTCCCAGCTTTGAAAGCTGTACAGAAAGTCTTACTTCGTGGTATCTGAAAAAGCCCTAAGCTCCTTATGAGCGATTATCTGAGCTATCCAACTCAGCTCAGAATGGAATCCCTCTGGAAATCATTAATGTGGCCCTCACATCCAGAAGAGAAGAGATGGAATTTCTTGAACCCCCAACAGCACTTCCAAAAAGCAATGCTTTTCCAAGTTTTATATCAGGTTGTTCGTAATAGACCAATGCAATCCTTACCTTTCAAGAAATAATTCCAGACAAGTATAGGAGAAAAAAGTAGATACTTATACCATTCTAACAGTTCCGTGGCATTTGTAACAGACAGCTCTATGACATTTGTACATATTTCTGAGACACAGTTGGAAGATTATTGGTAAAGAAATTATAATTGTAACAATGAACTATACATACCATAGGAGGGTTCCCAGCGAACTGTGGGATTGCACATTTTCCTGGTTTTCCCCATTCTGAGGGATCTTTGTCACACTTTTCAGGGTTGTCTTTGTCTAAACTCTCTTGGGTTTGCTGGCGAACAATTCGCCTGAGGAGGAAATGTAAGTCCAGACCATTTAGTAGCAAGAAACTAAGTTCTTCGCTTTTTGAGAATCTGGGCATATTTCAAGTATTCTAGAATGGATCCTGTACTTCCTACTTAACAGTGATATCTCATTAACCCTTCTGAGTAGATTTGAGGAAAGGAAAGAAAATGTCTTCCTCAGCAATAGAAAAAAAAAACATTAGCACAATGGCACAAAGAATACGTAAGTTTTGGATCATATCAATACCTGTTTCCTTAAAGGGAGCATTTGTGCTTCTGTTTCAAGTATTATTTCCATTTACAAACAAACAGACCAAAACAGGAAAACTGCAAATCTAACAGAGCAAGTACTCGCCCATACAGTGCCTTTGTGGGAATTACAAAGAGATGTCCCCTCTGTGAGGACAGTCCTAGAAGCAAAGAGCTTGGCCAGCGAAGCATAGGCTAATATTACACGCCATGGACAGGTGCCCCTGTGTGGTTGACCATCACACACAGTAGCTCTGAGGCTTAATCCAAGCACTTCATCTGATGTTCCAAAATTGTCTCAATGAAACTGAAAGTGTTGAAATCAATTTAAGGAGACTTTGCGGAGACTCAGACATTCTCACAGATATCAACACTAATGGTGCGTCCTTGGAGGCACTAAGAGCCTGGTCATTTCCATTCCCCAGATTTCAGCTGAGCAACTGCTAACACATAAGACAATATGGGTTTAGTGGGACCAGAGGAAAGCAGATGCAAAGTCAAGTGAGTCATGTTCCTGACCTCAAGGAACTTAAACAGCAGGGTCTTCAGAAAATAT
The DNA here is from genome assembly GCF_964662115.1 of Mustela nivalis. Taxonomy (NCBI): domain Eukaryota; kingdom Metazoa; phylum Chordata; class Mammalia; order Carnivora; family Mustelidae; genus Mustela; species Mustela nivalis. The sequence goes on from NC_139040.1 coordinate 100,862,364, forward strand.
ACTAAGAGACACAGAAGGCCCCCTTTGTAGTAGCTGTATGGGGGACCTAAAATGTGGTGTGCCACGTGGTATATTCTGTGAATGTTTTAATCCAAGGCTGTCAACCATCCTTTTCTACCCTAGGCCTTGGGGCCGAGAGTTACCGTGTACTGAGCATCTATTATGTGCCAGGCCAGAGGAAAGTTACTCTACACAAATTATCTCAGTTGTAACCCCATAACAAGCCTGGATGGTAAGTACTGGCACCCCAGTTGACATACGAGAACGCTGAGGCTTAGAAAAACCGGTAACAGAAAGTGATTTGTAACAGAAAGCAGAATGATTTGGAGAAAACAATTTTGGGCCCGTCAGACAGCCTTGGTTTCAAATCCCAGGTCCACTCCTTGATAGTTTGGTGGCCTTGGGCAAGTTATTTAACTTCTTCTGTGCCTCAGTTTCTTCAGCTGTGAAATCGGTCTAATAATACCTAACTAAACCTGTATTTTAGTAATCAATTGACCTGATGCATAAAATATGCCAGCACACAGTAAGAGTCCCACAACTGATAACTGTCAAAATTCCTGAGGGCCAAGTTCACATGGGGAGTAAGTGAGAGAAAACAAAATTAGATTCTCTCCTCTTCTCTGCGCCAGGACCAGAAGTCAGAAAACCTGGATTTTAATCCCAGTTCAGCTGCTGCCTTGGCCCTGAGACTGTAAGCAATCAGCCAGCCAGTGTAGGTGGCAGATTCTTTTCAGACGGCGAGTGGGGCAAATACACGTCCTCGCCTGCTCCAAAGGAAAATGCATCATTGTGAAACTATACAGACATAAAGTGGGGGATTACTAAGCTAGGGAGGGGAAGAGCCTCATTTTTTGTGTCTGGATTCTCTGAAACAGCTGGGTTCTGACCAAATCCCATTTAAAGATACTCATTTGCTTTAAGAGAGGCCAGAGTTCTTTGTCTACACAGATTTTTCAGAGCTTACAAAGGGTTGATCAGAGGTCAGAGTCAGCAAGTCGGTCAAGAATGCATATGAGTAATTGCCCGATGCTACTTCTTCCCACCCTTTCCCTTTTCACACTTAGGCATCTCTAGGCCAACTTGGCTCCCAGGAGAGTCACTGAGCCTTGAGCATGTGCTCTCCTGATGCTTAGTTACGTGGAGCCCGAAACCCACCAGGGGACTTCCCCAGGCCTGCTTTTGTGTGCAGGTGGGAGAATCAGCTGCTGTGAAACAGCATAAAAAGGAAACCCAGTATAAAATAGGATTCCCCATAAGACCTACTGTGCCAACCACACATGCAGGCTCTCTATGAGCATATTCGTCACCACTGGCCTGAGACCACCTGGGCCCCAGTCCCCCAGGATATGGGGATGTGAGAGTATCTCTAGAATGAGTGCTCGATAGAAGTGAGCTCTTACCTTTATTGTGTTAGAATACTGGAAGGCAATAACCTTCTAGTATTGCCCACCGTGCCAGAGAGCAGTCCTCATGCACCGTAGATAATCAATACATGTCCAGCTTGAATCAAAGTTCACTGAACTACAGCAAACCCTGTCGCCTGGTTAATCAGGTGCCCCTCTAGTTTGGGAGTTTGTCTAATTTAGTAGAGATTGAGCCATAAGAACATCACTGCAGACATCCAAGACCCCTCTAGCACCCTTAACGTGTTTCACACCGTTGCAGAGGTACTCAAACATTGGTGCATTTTTCAAGCTTGTTAGAATGAACTGCCTTAATAATAGCTATTGTTAAATTACCACAGAAATAATAGCTATTCATTGGTGTGAGAAACTGAAATGCTGCTGAGTGGTCTCTGTCCAACTGACCTCTGGTGTCCCCTCATATTCCCTCAGCAGACAGACTCGCCACACACAGACTAGGTCACGGTGCCTCCGACAGCATCACACCTAGAAATTAAAGGATTTAAACACTCACTCAGCTCCATGGATGGCGAGGCCAATGAAGAAGATCACAAAAAGGTGGTGCGTGTACCAAAACACTTCAAAGTAAGACCTCCGGATGGTTTTGGCAGAGGAGGTGATAATAAGAATGAGGCACAGGGTGATCACGATACCAGTGATGCCAGCCACGCGGGTCACAGCCACATACAGGCCTCCCTCAGGATTCTGCAAAATACAAACACACACACACACACACACACATTATCCGTAGGCTCTCAAATACAGGATGACCTATTTATAAAGTGTCTGGTGTATAGGCCAATAGATATTTTCATTCCTCCCTTTCAATAATCCTAACCATCCTTCACAGAGTGAAATAGATTTGGAATAGGTATTTCTCAATTTAAAACGGTCTTATGTGGTCGAGGTGTCATAGGAAGTACTAACTGATAGGCTGAAATAGTTCTAAGGGAGTATTGAACAAATAGTTCTAAGGGAGCCAACTGTAAGATGTCCTAAAAGAGTCTGAGGTTCTTTCTCCCTTTGGTTTGGAAAGGGCCACAGTGCTTAGTGGGCAAATGTATTCTGGACATGCCCCCCATCTTAGGCTGGGTTCCCCTGAAGCAGACAGACCTTGAGATGAGGATTCATGAGTAAGTGATTTTAAAAAGGTGTGCTCCAAAAGACACTGGTAAGAAGATGGGCAACAGGATAGGAAAGAGGGAGAAGTCAAACAGGAGGGTGAGCTCAGGCCAAGTCTTTAGTGAAGGTTGCTTCAAAGTTCATCCTGACTCAAGGCAAGGAAGCTGGCCTTTCATGGCCTGCACCCCACAGGTATTGGCTAATGGCTGCCCACAAAGAGGTAGCCATCCAGGCTGTTCCAGATCTCTGAGTTTGTGTGTCAAGGAACTTCCATAGCCCCAGGGTGGTCCTCTGAGGAAGAAAGGCAGGTATCAGCAATTGGAAGTGAAAACAAATGTAAAGGTAGGGGGAGCACAGACATAGTACAAGTGGTCCAAAGAGATCCAGGCAAAGCAGGACAGCATCGGCTCACCTAGTGTGTTCATGTTGCCTTCCTTCTATATCATTGTACAAACAATGAACAATATGAAAGAAAAATTATCCCAGAAGTTACAGAAAAGGAATTTCTTTTTCTCTTAGGCAAGTTGTTTCCATGTTGGTCTGAGGAGAATTATTTCTGCAACATTAAGGGACATTTTTTCTCATCTTTTCTAAACAGGAGGAAACATGTTTGGAATTCAGTGTATAATTATGTGACTTGGCCATCTTCCCAAGCCATTGGGCACATGAAGATGACTCAGAGCTTCTCCGACTGAGTGTAGGAAACTCTAACAACTGCTGGAAGGGAAGAAGTCCTTGCTGTGGATACCTCAAATGGCTTCGCCTGGAAGACCTTGGAGTTACTCCCAGTTCACTGTGCTTCCCATGGGATGATTATCAGCAGACATAGGCCACCCCTCGGATGTTGTAGGCAAGAAGGAAGAAAAGTACCTCTGTCGGCTGTCAGCTGGTGGCTAGCCTGGTATGAACCTTGAGGCCAGAGTGTTCCCTAATTCACATAAAGAATCTCATAGAACACCCGCATCAGATGAGGTCAGTGTGTGACTGTGAGGGAGTGGGACAAAAACAAGACCACTCCGGAACTTTGTCAGAGCCAAGAAAACAACACAAGGGACTGCTGCTAAGATACCCAATCCTAGAAAGACCCCCAGTTCCTGACCATGCCTGATGCAGAGCAAATCCTTGCTTCCTTAAACCCCACCAAAACCACCTGACAGAAGTCCATGACAAGCCTCCATGAGCACCTTCCTAGAATGTCCCAGACTTTCTCATGGTGTGAGGCCTCTTTTGCTGCAGTAAGTAATAAACTCAACTTTGTTTGACTAGATGTATGTTCTTGTTTTTCTTTGTCATGGGTGAGCCTGAGTTACTCCAGATTCTACAGGTGAGCATAAGGAACTGGAAAACATCTAGAGACCCTCCACACATGGGATCAGGAGTGGGGAAGACATTTTCTCTGTATCCACATTCTTAGAAACTATAAACTTTGCCCACTGATGGTCAACTTTTATCATTGTTGGTGTTCTGCCCAAGTAGAGTTCTTCACTCATTGAAATCTAGTCCTCAGTTTTAACGGCCTAGTCTGAATCCAGAAATAGACTTACCGGGATTTCCTCTCGAGCAAAATTGAGGTAAGTTTCACCAGGTTTATCTCCAAGTCTAGAGAGTGCTATTGAATAGCTATCAGATTTGTTGACTCGGGCATTCACACACCACTCCACATTAAACAGATGGGCAATGGTATGAATCGCTGAAGAGGACAGAGAAGAGAAGGGTGCAGTCAATTTTCATGTAAACTGGGTTTCTGGTTATAGCCCCTGACTCTATGATAAGATACAGGGAGACACAGGGATGGCCCAGGACACTTAGAAACAAGAACTGGGTCTCCAGGCCAGACAGGCAAGACTAGAACTCTAGTGGGTAAGCTATTCTCTAGTTGTGTGATCATACGCAACAAATCACTTGACCTCTCTGGTCTTGGTTTCCTCATTTGTAAAATGAAGATGTTTAAACGACACTATCCTAAAGATCCAATCAAGTTCTGAGATTCTACAAAATAACCATGGTCTCTGAGGATATTTAGGTGTGCTCTCATTGTCTCTCTCCCCCTGATATGTTTATGCTCAAACAAGAAGACTCTCGTGCAATGTATGCCTTTGGCCAGCCCATTCACCTGATTTTGACATTACTCCAGAGAGACAATAACATTTTATTGAACTGATATAAACCAATGGCCACAAGAGTGAATATCTTCTTGAAAATTGCATTCCTTACTTAATAAGCACTTACATACAACTTCCCGGGTGCCAAGAACTGTTGTAAGTGCTTTATAATTACTTAATACTTATGTGGAGGCAATGATGTAGGTACTGTTAGTACCAGCTCATCTTACAGATGAGGAAACTGGAGCATAGATTGCTTTAATATCCCGCCCAAGATCACCAAGCTAGAAAGCAGCAGAATTAAGAATCTAATCCAAGCAATCTGGTACTCAAATTTTTGCTCCTCACCATTACGCTATGTTGCTTTCTAATAAGATTTTATCATGCATTTTGCTTTTGAACCATCTTATTCACCACAGCTCAGAAAGCCTGCATGATCTACTAATAGAAGAGAAACACAGTTAAACACTTGCAATGTAAACCTATTTTACTCAAATTATGGGGAAACTCTTTAACGGCAAAGTAAAAGTCTCTTTTGTTCATCACTGCCAATTGCCCAGCACATCACTTATTTGTTAAGTGAATTAGTGAAGATCTGATTAGGGTCCCAAATACATCCCTTCTGCCAACACTGCCACTTTAGTAATTATAATAACAACACATAATAAAGAATACATATACACATATGTATACCTAGTAGATATATAATAACAATAATAATAAAGGAGACTCTTGGCCGATAAGGGCTATCTTACCCTTAAGATAAGATAAGATATCGTCTCAGCTTATGGGGTGTGGCCCCCATAGGGTTAGTGCAAGAAATTCGCAAATCTACATGTTCAACCCTAGTATTTTTGTTAATGGATAAATAAAAGCTCTCAGTTGTGGACTTTTTTTATATTAAAAAGCATGGAGAAGGGTGAGGACACTGAGATTTTGTCAAAAGACCCCAAGATAAAAGAAGTTTTAAGACTTGAAAGAATAGGGTGCCTGGGTGGCTCAGTCGGTTAAGTGTCTGCCTTTGGCTCAGGTCATGATCCTGGGGTCCTGGGATTAGGTTCCATAGCAGGCTCCTTCTCTGGGGGGAGCCTGCTTCTCCCTCTCCCTCTGCTGCTCCCCCTTCTTGTTCTCTCTTTCTCTCTCTGTGTCAAATAAATAAATAAAATCATTTAAAAAAAGAGTTGAAGAAATAAATCCTAATATGGCAATGGAAGAAAGAGTGGTGAATATTTTTTAACAGAATTCAGTCAAAAAGTACAACATATCTTGGTGGGAATGTAAATTGGTGCAGCCACCATGGAAAACACTACGGAGTTGCCTCAAAAAAACTAGAAAAAGAAATACCATATAATTCAGTAATTATACCCAAAGAAAATGAAAACACTAATTTGAAAAAAAGATATATGCACCCCCATTTTTATAGCAGCATTATTTACAACAGCCAAGATATGGAAGCAACCTAAGTGTCCATCTATAGGTGAATGGATAAAGAAGAAGTGGTACTATATAGATATAAATATAGATATAGATATAGATATCTTATATAGATATCAGATATACATATCTTATATCTTATATATATATATCTTATATATATATATCATAACATACTCAGCCATAAAAAAGAATGAAAACCTTGCCATTTGCAACAACATGAATGGACCTAGACAGTATTACGCTATGTGAAATAAATCAGACAAAGAAAGACAAATACCGTATGGTTTCACTTATGTGTAGAATCTAAACAGCAAATCAACCAAACCAAACAAACCAGAAACAGACTTATAAATATAGACAGCAAAAAAAAAAAATATATATATATATATATAGACAGAAAACAGGTGGTTGCCAGAGGGGTTGGGAGTGAGGGGATGGGCAAAATAGGTGAAGAAGATTAAAAAATATAAACTTCCAGTTATAAAACAAATAACTCACAGAGGGGTAAAGTACAGCACAGGGAATGTAGTCAATAATAGTTACTAACTTTGTGTAGTGGCAGACGATAACTCCGTGTATCATGGTGAGCATTTTATAACGTATGTCATTGTCAAATCACTATGTCATACACCCGAAACAAACAGGATGCTGTATGTTAAGTATACTTCAGTTAAAAAATTAAAAAAAAAATACAACATAGCCAATCACCACCTGATCTATCTAAAAAGGCTGACCTCTTCTAAAATAAAAGGTATCTAGGAGAAGAGGGAACTGTCTGGTTTCAAGTTTTCTTTGCAATCTCACATATCTTAATCAGCTCACCAGTGTGAAGTGCAATCATCCACGCCACCATTTTATGGAAAGTGAGGTTCCTGTCCAGTTGTCTTCGAATTCTTGTGGAACAGCACTTTTGGATTAAAGGGAAAAGAACAAAACAGTAATTGTTATCAAGAAGGTTTTCTGTGTGCCAGACAGTAGATACAGATCATCTCACTTAATTGTCATAACCACCCTGAAAGCACTGTCATTCTATGCCTCTGATAGATGAGAAAACAGAAGCTCAGATACTTGTATTCATCTTCCCAAGGTCAACCAGCCAGTGAGTAGTCTACCTGACAGGTTCCTGAGCAACCACACACAAGCACAACTGGCTCAGCCCCAGGAGCCTGGAGAAGTTCGTTGAACAGTAAGTGTTAGGTCCCTACAACCAGTCTCTGCATATTTTACCTGGACCTGAAGGAGGAGCTCTCTGTCTCTGTGTCTTCTCCATCACTTTTTCCCACCCCAGAATGTTTGTGAGCTCCCCACAGTTCCTCACTGGCAGGTAGCGAAGGCTCATCCTTGTGAAGGTGTCAACCAGTAAGTTAAGTGTTAGTTAGGTGAGAGATTCAAGAGTTAGCTCTCCCTGGAATACCGGCAGTGTCATAGGAAAGATGTATGCATTTCACACGACCCTGAAAGTCTAACAGGGACACAGACTAGTGAACAGCTCTAGAATAAGTGAATACTTTAAGAAAACACCCTTTGAAGACATACACTGTGGGAGGAAAAAAAATACCCACTCACCTCTGTTGATAGAGACAACATCACAAGGAGATATCATTAACCAAATATTAATAGCAAAAAGAGTGATAGGTAGTATTTACAAAGAGCTTGTGCAAGGAGCTGTTTTAAATGTTTTATGTGCATTCTGACTCTTCATTTTTGCATCAGTCCTAGCAGGGAGGGACCATTATTATCATTGTATGACAGGTTAGGGAAAAACCTGTGGGGAGGTAGCCTTAGGACACATAGTTAATAAGTGGCAGAGTTGGGATTTAAATCTATCAGATGCCAGAGTATCAATATTCTGATATTTCATGCCTTGTATGATTACCTTGACATTAAAAATACTATTTTGGTCAGTACTCAAGTGTGACTGTCCTTCTGATACGTGTTAGAGGATGTGGATTTGAATCTTGATTCAGGTCAACGCCCAAAGTAGAAAAAAACAAACTCTGTCTTATGATTGAATCCAAACTTTGTCCTCCTGAAAACTGGTCAAATGCTTGCTTTGGCTGCTTTGTTCCCAAGTCTAAATGTACTGCCATAGAGATACAGAGAATTGTTAAGGAGAGCCAAGTGCAAAACAAAAGAAAAAAAAATCTTAGTATAAGTACTTAGTATAAGTAATCTAAGTATATCGGGTTCTAACAATATTAAATTTAATCTAGAGTTGTTTAATATTTGACTTATTATTTTTTTTAAGTAGGCTACACAGCCAGCATGAAGCCCAATACAGGGCTTAAACTCATGACCCTGAGATGGAGACCTGGGTTGAAATCAAAAGTCAGACACTTAACCGACTGAGCCACCCTGGGCCTGGTGGCTTAGTTATTTTTTAAAAAATGTTCTGATTTTATAGAAAAAAATGTAATTGTGTGGGAAATTGTGCTTACTCCATTATCTCTCAGTTAGCTACATCTACAGAGAGCATGGCACCATGAGAGCAGATTCCCGGGACCACAACAATACTACTAGGGAGGAAGACACAGGATTCCAGAGAAAGGAAGAAAGAATTAGGCTTCACTGAATGCTTTCTGTGAGCCAGGCAGTTTACCCATAATCATTATCTCATTCAGTGGCAACGAGATAAGAATGATTGTCCTCATTTTAAGATTAAAAAAATTAAAGTTAAATCTCACATTGGCTGGGATGCAAGTCTCTTTGTCTTTAAGGTTCACACCCTTTTCCACCAAACCAGATGCAATGATATAGTCACTATTACTTTACAAGTCTAAAAAAAAAACCTGAGACAAGACTTTAAGTACTCAGCCGCAAGGTGATCACAGAAAACAAGGTCAGGGGAAGTGACATTGGGAAGACAAGGCAGCCAAAGAAGGGCGTATTATCAGATCAGCTACCACCGCCATATAGCCTACCATATCATATATCATATCATACCATGGTCTCTTTGACTAGAGGATTCTGAAGCTATAGAAAATCCTCCAGAGGTTTTCTTTTCTTTTTTCTTTTTCTTTTCTTTCTTTCTTCCTTTTTTTTTAACCTGAGGCATTAGAAAGTTTAGGAATTCATCCCTCTACTTCCAACTGTCACAGGCCAAGGGCTGGTGCCAGGGCATAGATTCCCGGGCATTTCAGGCTTGCCCCAGGAGAGGGCCGAAAGAAAATCCTCAGGCAGAGAACGAGTGGGGCTTGCAGAAGGCAGCGAGCCCATGCACTATAGAACCACAAGTGTGGAGGCAACATGACTGAAAAACCAACAGCATCAGCTACAACTAAGTGTCCATGGCTGAAGGTGGGCCATGACTCAGGCTCTCAAAACAAGGGTTTCCTGATTGAAATCACTTAGTTCACATTTCTGCTGGTGAAAAATTGACTTTGTTTTTTTTTATATAGCCTTGTCATCTTTTCTGTTTATTTAAAATGCTGTACATTGTCTTACTACTTTATATTCTTTACAGTTTTAAAGAAATATCTTTTTCCTGTTTCCCAGTTGCTAGGTTCCTCCATAGTTTCTTGGAGTCCTTGTAGCAGACAGAATTCAAAGAGGATCCCCCATGACATTATATAATATCTTCCCTTTGAGTGGGGCTGGGACCTGAACTGTGAATACGATGGGATGTCACTCCCGTGAGTTTGTTACATTATATGGCAAAAGGAAATTTGCAGGGGTAATGAAAGTTCCAAGTTGACCTTAAGAGAAAATTATCTGGCTGGGCCTGAGCCAATCACATGGCCCTTCAAATCTGGGTCCAGAACTCAGAGACTGAAGAACTCAGAGATTCAAGGCACAAGAAGTATTTGGTGCAATGTTGCTGGCTTGAACATGGAGGAGGCCAAATGGAAGGAATACAGAGACTTTCACGATCTGAGAGCAGGCCCTGAATGGCTTTCAGCAAGGAGACAGGAACCTCAGTCCCACAATTGCAAGGAACTGAATTTTGCCAACAAGAATGAGTTTGGAAGATTTTTACCCAGGGTTTCCATTTGAGAATTCAGTCCACTTGGTACCTTGACTTCAGCCTTGTAACATGCTGAGCAGAGAATCCAACCAAACACAGGAGGCTGCACCTCTCACTGACAGAACTGTTGGCTAATAAATTGTGGTTGTTTGAAGCCACTGAATTTGTGGGAATCTTTTACACAGCGACATATAATTAAGATAGTCCTTATTAGAGTGATGGAACGCATTTGGAGTCTTATGACTGAGAGAATGGGAACAGTAGGATCAGAAATCAGTGCTGAATTGAAGTTCAGAGGGCAAGTTCTGCAAAACTTGCCATCAGATATACATGTGTTGGATCTCAGTCCTACCACCAATATGATCAGTTTCTAACTTCCTCACCTATGTATTTATCATAGTTCTTCTCTCATAAGTCTAGATTCACTAAGAGGTGTTTAATAAATATTTGAGGGGTCTTTTTGGTATTATTATTTAACTTTTCAGCTCGTATAGCTTGGCTCCCCAGCTAGAAATTAAGCTTCCTATATGCAGAGCAATGTATCATATGCTTCAAAAAAAATATCTCTTAGGGCACCTGGGTGGCACAGTCAGTTAGGTGTCTGGCTCTTGGTGTGGCTCAGGTCCTGCTCTCAGAGACATGAGATCGAGCCCCACATCAGGTTCCACACTCAATTCAGAGTCTGCTTGAGTTTCTCCCGCCCTCTCCCTCTGCCTCTCCACCCTCCTCTACATGCCCTTTCTCCCTCTTTCTCTTTCTCCAAAATAAATAAATAAATAAATCATTTTTTTAAAGTCCCTTGATAATTATTTGGTTAAATAAATTACATTTTCACTGTTCTAGAACCTAAGATGATTATTCTAAATTTATAGTGATGTATTTACCCATGTATCTATACTTGCCACACGGATTTCTTTTCTACTTTCTGACAAACTGTTTTGAAATTTTGGTGGTGGGGGTGATTAATACACTGGCTTCTGCATGCTTAATTTGAAGAAAAGAATATGGTTTGGGGCACCTGGGTGGCTCAGTGGGCTAAGCCACTGCCTTCGGCTCAGGTCATGATCTCAGGGTCCTGGGATCGAGTCCCGCATCGGGCTCTCCGCTCAGCAGGAAGCCTGCTTCCTCCTCTCTCTCTCTCTCTGCCTGCCTCTCTGCCTACTTGTGATCTCTGTCTGTCAAATAAATAAATAAATAATCTTTAAAAAAAAAAAAAGAATATGGTTTTAATGTGGCCTCTACAGTGTCTCCATAGTTCTACCTTTATCATCATCAATATAGATCATCAAAAATGTGGAAGAACAGATTCTGATGCCACCATCAGAAATTGAATTGAATGCTTGAGAAATAAAAGGCCCATTTGTAATACTCTGATCATAATAGGTCATTTTTTAAAAGCTAGTTGATATGAAACACATATATCTTAAAAAATGGAAAAATATAGGCCATTAGTTATCATTGGAATGGATCTCACTGAGGCACAAATCCTTAGTTTTTCCCAGTTGCCTTCTATGATATGCTCAGGATGCCCCCCGCTGCCAAAAAAAAAAAAAAAAATCCAAAGAGAAGTCACAAGTCATGTTTATATGGGGCTTCCAAATACAATTTCCTTACCATTTCCTAAAATGGGAGCGAGGCAGGTGGTTGGTGGAGTGGGAAGGAAGAGCTTTGCTGCCTGTGACCACCTAGGGCTTGTTTGTTCCTCCTCATCACACAGATACCATTTTTATGCTTTTCAGTCGCTTCTGAATTATTACCAGCTACCTCCTAATTACGCAAGTTGCCATGATGTCCCATGGCTTCCTCACTGAACTACCCCTTTGCCATTGACTTCTAAAGGAAGTTTCTCTTTTACTGTCACCTAGAGCCTAGCCTGAACTCACTTGGCTAACATTCAAGTGTAAGGGAGATTATTGCATCATCTCAGCAAATTTCTATGCTGCATTCAAACCACAAGAGAAAAAAAAATTTTTTGAAGATAAAGATTTTATTTATTTGAGAAAGTGAGAGAGGGAGAGTGGGGAAAAGGTCAGAGGTAGTGGGAGAAGCAGACTCCTTGCTGAGCAGTGAGCCCAATGTAGGGCTCCATCTGAGGACCCCAGGATCATGACCTGAGCTGAAGCCAAGAGTTGGACACTCAACTCACTGAGCTACCCAGGTGTACTGAAAAAAAGTTTTTTTTTTCAAGTGAGAAATGGAACCAAAAAGGAGTGCATATTTAATGGGGTAGAACATGAGTTTCTGTAACATGACCATTACAGAAACTTACAAGTTCTATCTTATGTACACCTGGTATCACCACACATGCCACGAATTCACTTAAATTTGATGTTTATAAGCAATTTGGGGGAAATTACAAAATCCACCCTTGAGTCTATAGAACTCAGGCAAAGAAGTTGCCAGTGATGTCCAAACCTGGTGGCAGTAGGGTATGTGATGAGTAAGAACCTCAGTTTACTTGTATAGCACTGTTGAGAGCGACTGCTGAAGTCGCATGTTCCTTCTCCATCCCTTCCACAAAACTCTAAGCTCCTTGAGTTTTACTCATTACTCACCATGTGTCACAAGTACCTAGCACAGAGCTGGCAATCAACAAATGTTTGTTGACTGACAATTCAGCAGTTGACAGCTTAGTCAATTAATATACTTTTGGAATGTTATATTCATTCTTACAGTTACATTGTCTCACCTGCTTTTCAGCTAAAAAAAAAAAAAAAACAACAACAACAACAAAAAACCAAACCCGTGCAACAGGAAGTCCAAGAGACTTCCCTACACCATGTGGTTATACGGAGCCCCACTGACGGCCTCTCACTGTCAGACTGTATAAGGTTACAGATAAGAGCTGACTTTTTCACCTTCCTTTTTCTTTCTGATCTGAGACTCCAATCGATTAGAATTCAGTTTCTACATGGCAAGGTGGGGATTACTAAGCCCCATCCTACCCCATTCCGTGCAACAAAGCAGGCTGAGAGCCTTTGCCTTTACCTTCCTCAGGGTGGGCCAAAACTGGGGCTTTATTTCTTCAAATAATCAGAAGGGTTATAAAGCAAAGTCTAACTTTAAGACCACTAGAAACTGAATGGAAGTTCTGTGACTGTGCAGTCTGCTGGACGTCCTACTGGCAAATCCTTAAAGTGACAACAACTTTGTCATTTCTGGCCTGTGCTATTCAGCATGCTCCAGCATTCACATATATGGCGGACTTTTGAAGACCGTCATACGACGCGAAGGCGGTTTTGAGTTTCAGTGGCACATAGGAAAGTGAATGGTCTCTCGGGACACAAAGAGCAGGTTTAAATTCCAACATTGTCATCTCATTTCTCCCCGTGTCGCTGACTTGACATGCAGCTTCTATGAGGCGAGCTCTATGAAGACTCGGTAGGAGGCAGCTATTAGGAGTTCCAACACTGGTCGCAGGATGGTCACTCATTTTAATCCCAATCAGAAAAGAAGTTTTGTTTGCCAAGTTCACACTTCAGGTTGGGAAACCCGGAAGGAGGGACACTCCTGGTCTCTAAAAGAATGTGGCTTGGGGGCGCCTGGGTGGCTCAGAGGGTTAAGGCCTCTGCCTTCGGCTCAGGTCATGATCTCAGGGTCCTGAGATCGAGCCCCGCATCGGGCTCTCTGCTCAGCAGGGAGCCTGCTTCCTCCTCTCTCTCTGCCTGCCTCTCTGCCTACTTGTGATCTCTGTCTGTCAAATAAATAAATAAAATCTTTAAAAAAAAAAAAAAAAAAAAGAATGTGGCTTGCTCCTAATTTTATAAAATATATTCTCCTACATACAAATCTCTCCATATTAGCAGAGCATCTCTGCAATTTGAAAAGCAGCCTTATTTCGTCCCTGTCTTTGAAGACGCTCGTGAAGATCTTCCCTCCTGGGCCCCAGGAAGCCTGAAAGTGGCCATTACAACATGTGCATTTCACGAGGCAGGGCAGCTCAATAGCAGTGAAATTTGGGCCTGGGTGGTAACAAGGATTTCTTAACCGGCCCTCCTGGTGAAAATGCTGCCTGTTTCTCAGGGTTTACTTCCTCTAAATAGAAAGTATTCAAACAGGGCATGGGGGGGAAGACCAAAAAAATGAATCGTGCCTTCCTAAAAACAAAAAGCTACAATACATGAGCTTCATTTAGCAAATGTTCATTGGGCACCTACAGTATGCCAGGCCTTGGACTTAAGAGGTGGCTCGCTGCTAAAACTTGAAATTGAATGGAATTTTACCTCTGTGGTTTCTTAGATGGGGAAAATTATTTAAAAACCCTAAACCCTTGTAATCAGTGTCTACTGTTAATTGTATCCCACTAATCCTATATTTGTTAAATCAACTAGTAAATTTACTAAGATTAGGAAAAATAAGGCAGAGTTCAAGGTAAATTCTACTTGATATTGACAGTTTAGATCACTTTCCTTCCCCCAAATAGTCCACAATTGCCAAATTAAGTATTAACTTCTCAGGTCTACATTTAAGGTCCTAGTTTACCAGGAAAGTTCCAGCTGTCCTCTGCAGCCTTAGTTCAGACACGTGGCCTTTACAATCCCTACATCCCCATCAAAGTACATTGCTCACGTCTCCCCTCTATAAATTATCTCCACTAAATAGATTTTTTAAAGCTGGTTACTATAAAACACATACATTTTATTTAGATGAAAAACAGAGGCGAGTAGTTACTCATGATCCAGTAGAGTGAGTCTCACCAAGTCATCAATCCCTAGCTTTTCCAAGCTACCCTCTTTGGTGGGATCAGGAACCTCAAACAAATCCAAAGAGAAGCCATGTGTCATGCTTCTATGGGGCTTTCATGAATGTAATTTCCTCGCTATTTTCTTTGCATTGGCCCATTCCATTTTCTCCAGGTAGAATGTCTTTCTCGTTTATATCTCCTAGTGGCTTGTCTGATCCTTATATGCCCATATTTGACGCCACCTTTTCGAAGAAGCCTTTCTTCATTCTCTGCCCCAACTTCATTCCTAATCCCCCCTTCTTTGATACCCCAGAGCCCCTTATTTCTAATGTTCTGTGGAACCCATCAGATTTGGTTTTGTAGTACACAGATTAAGTAGATTCTAAGTTCCTTGTTTCTCATCTTTGTGTGATAACAGCAATAAGAAATTCATGTGCACTGGGTGTTATATGTAAACAATCTTGGAACACTACATCAAAAACTAATGATGTATTATTTGGTGACTAACGTAACACAATAAAAAAAGAAAAAGAGGCCTATTTAAAAAAATTATAAAACTATAAAAAATTATTAAAAATTTTATAATTAAAAAACTATAATATAATTTTAAAAATTATAAAAAATTATTTAAAAATTAAATTAAATTAAAAAGAAATTCATATACTATTTTATAGGTCACAAAGTTTCTTCTTACGTAATATTTTCTTCCTTCTAACAGTACATTTAGGGGCTCACCAAATTGTTGAAATGAGGGTTTAAAAAAAAAAAAAACGCCCTGGACATTTAGAAAGTACCAAACTCCTCAGTTCCATGGACTCAGTACCTCTTAGTCATTCTCGGTATACTGTGACTCATCACTCCCTGATTCCACCTGCTTGGGATGTTATTCACGAAGAGATTTTCTCTGACTTCAAAATTTTGAAAAACATGCTGCTGTAGGATTAATTCCCAAATCTCGTGTCAGCCTCATAAAGTCCATAATATATTATATTATGTATGTCTGGTGTGTGTGTATGTGTGTGTGCACACGCACAAGTGTTTTATGGCTCTTCTTGAGCTGTAGGTTGATTTTTTTTTTAAATGTCTGTTCCAAGTTAAATGATTGTCCCAGGGAACTCCATCAACAACTGATATACAAATAAAATGGAGAATCAAGCACAGTTCAGCTTGCAAATACTGGCCAGAGGTTGGAATCCTCACAAACCATTAGTCTGCTTTTCCTCAGAAAGGACACTTCGTGTAATGGCCTTTGAAAATTTTGAGAAGCGTCAACTTTGTAAATGTTTGCTCTTACCGCGCTGGAACCCCTGAGGAAGGAGAGCAGATTTCGACAGACTGGCAGCAGAATCAGCATGCAGTTGAAATTCAGGCAGGCTGCAGGGGCCCTGGCCAATGGCAGCGCAAACTGGAAGATGTGGGATAGAAAGCAGGTAACTCCTGTGAGCGCAGAACACCCCTCCCCCACACCACAGGGTTCCCAGCATGAGGCCCACCAGAGACATCAAGTTATCTGAGAAGGAAGGTCCTTCAGAACCAAGAGTCTACCTGGAGGACCTGCTGGGATCCTTTGCTTTACCCTGGCCCTTCTCTCCTACCCCAACATTTTACTATGAAAATTTTCAAACGTAAAGAGAATCTGAAATATTTTCACAATGAACACCCGTTTTCCCATCTCCCAGGGTCCCCCCTCACATAGCTGTCCATCCATCTGTCCTCTAACCATCCGTCAATACATCTTATTTTTGATGCATTGCAGATATCAGTTCACTTCCTCCTAAATACTTAAGCATGTGTACCATTTGTTAGAGTTCAGTATAGAAACTGGGGCTTTCTAAAGAAGATTTTCTTAGTTCTTAGACTCACTTCAGCAGTAACTTAGGTTGGTCTGCTGTAATGCTTTGGCATTATAATTGTTCTTTGTAACGCTTAAAGAAGTTTCATACTTTGGAGGGGAAAACAAAGGTAAATCATCCTTCTCAGTATCAGCCTGAATTAGTTAACAACAATTATAATAGCACAGTATTATTATGTAGTATAATTGTGTATCCGCATGATATATAATACATAGTATAATTAGCGTTACGTCATGAGTTCACGGTTTCAGCATAATGTAAAAAATGGTATCCTGGGGGCACCTGGGTGGCTCAGTGGGTTAAAGCCTCTGCCTTTGGCTCAGGTCATCCCGGGGTCCTGGGATCGAGCCCTGCATCCGGCTCTCTGCTCAGCGGGGAGCCTGCTTCCTCCTCTCTCTCTGCCTGCCTCTCTGCCTACTTGTGATATCTGTCTGTCAAATAAATAAATAAATAATCTTTTTTAAAAAAGGGTATCCTGTGGGGGCCAGCTGTCATTGTAATTGTTGCCCGTTTGTCGTGAAGAAGAGTCCTGGCAGTCCAAGGAAAACAAGAACGCTAATGGACCCAAGGAAAGCTGGGGGCCTTCACTCTGCTGGCCTAGTCAATGAATGTGACCCTTGGGCAGGTTCCTCAAAGGCTGCATCTGGAGGGAGAGGCTTATTTCCTGAAGGTTATTTCACAACATGTCACAAGACGCAGGGCTCTCCATGCACGAAAGTTGTCAGGAATCAGATGATTTAAAGAATATGGAAAGTCTCACTTGTTCCACCTGTGTCACCCTTGGATCAATCTCACCAAATCTGCCTGCCATTCCAGGGTTGGCATTAGATTTCTTCTTTAAGCTAAACAGTGGCACAGTAGTTCTTGGGAGGGGAGGGATGCCGCTGGGATTCTCTGACACACTTTAGTTTGTCTCACACGGGAAGGCCTACAGACTTGCCCAGGGGGTGGCAATGGAGGGAGTGAGGTAATGGTGCTGTCTGGGTTGGTAAGAACATTTATTTAAAGTGTTGAAAGGAGTATGAACCAGAATCTTTGATTAGAAATGTAAGCCTGTCAATATTGCATGAGATGCAACTCATACCTACCCCAAGAAGTTTTCGAGTGTAATAGTACTGAGGTTCAATGTCATAAAACCTGTAGAACCGGATAAAGAGGAAGACGTTCATCCCCAGCCATACCAGCTGCAAAAAGAGAAATAGTTGTGTGACGTTTCCACATTTCAATGGGTAGATTTCACACAATATTGGAGTCAGAGTAGGGTCAGGACTTCCCCAGTCTAGCCTTCAACAAAGGCAGTTACACATCTGAGTGTGACCATCTGAGAGTCAGCCCCTTTCTCCAACAGTGCCCCTACACTTCGTGATTGTGACCTTTCCACCTTGTGGCATTCCCTGTGATGGTTTTACTACGGGCCAGGATGCCAGGTTATTATCAATCTATCTCACCTCTGTTGTTTCATTCCTCTTTTTTTCTTAATGAGTAGCGGGTGAGTCTTCTCGAAAAGAGAAGGGAAAGGAATAGGTTACTGTGTCATCCCCTGCGCCCATAAGACACTGTGTTCTACTCTCAGGGATGCCATCACCTCCCTCCAGCGCACAGCACCCCACCCCAGCCAGTGGGAGTCACATCGGCTAAAACGTCAAGCCTTTAATTCTATTTGGTAACTTTTGCTTAACTTTTTAAAGAGGGACTATTGAACATGAATGAGGGGGTGAGGAGCATGGGATTTTTTTTTTTTTAAAGCGACCCTCCTACCTTTTGACTACTCATTTCATCCCAAGCACTGACTGCATTGAGTGAGGCACTGCTCAGTCTCGAACCTTCAGCTTCATAGTGATCTTTTCTTACCTGTGCTTTAATGCCCAGGTTAAAGGTCTGTAGATGCCTGAGAATGATCTCTTTATGAAGAACCTATTTAAACAACTTCTCCATTCTCTAACCTTGTCATTCTTACTCTTGCTTTCCAGACTGTGTCTTTAATGTCAAACGTATGAGTGTGCAATTTAGGAGGCGGTCATCTCCTGGGGAAAACTGTGGTAGGAGCCAAAAGTCTAATATGAACTTGTTTTCTATGGGAGTAGTCTGTTTTCAAAGCGGTGATAAGAAATCAAGTTAACAGCTCTGAGTCCTCAGAAGAATTCTATATTGCATTAGCATGTTGGTTTGGCATAATTTTTTAATGCACATATTTCTTGGTTTTCTTTTATTTATGCCCCCCTTCCTCTCTGTGTCTGCAACTCAAAGTCTCAATATTTACTTCATGATAAATTCTTTCAAATTCCACTGACAAGTGTTCCTTTTAACGTCAGTACAATACTTTCACTGGCTATTAGGAAAGGCTATTTAAAAATCACATTTCTATTTTCCCAATTGTCTGTGATTGCTTTGCTGAGACTGCCATCTTAAAATAATAGTTGGTCCTTTTTATGGTAAAAAAAAAAAAACTAAAGAGATTAACATGTCTATTTGCAAATTAGCCCTATCTCTACTTAAAAAAATTATTTCTCAAGATAGATTTGATTGATTTATATAGTCACATATAATATTATAATATATATAATATATCCACTGTATATATGAGTCTAGTTTATTTCAATTTCCTCCTCTTGAATTTTTATAAACCTCATAAATAACTCAAGTTTACCTCAGAGGAAGAAAAGGTACTTTAAAAAAAAAATTTGAGAAATTCAATTATTTTTACTGAAGTCACTGAAATAAAGGCCATCTCCCATACATGAGCCGATCTTGTACTTGTTATTTGGAAAATGGTGTAAAATTATGATTGCCCATTTTTAAATGGTATAAGCACATAAAAAGTAGAGAATTTGCCTCTGAGTAAATATTGATAAAAAACTTAGACTTAGAGATCATTAGCATGAAATGTCTTCTACCCCCTCTGTGAAATGCTGGCTGATTTAGTACCCCCAAAGTCTCAAGAAATAAAGTAGGTGAAGTGAGACCCTAGATATATTCTTTTCATTAATAAGTTTGGAAGACTGCCCTCGGTCCCGCTTACAGATAGACGTATGTTCACATGGTAAATCCGCTTCAGTGCAATTTCACAAAGAAGCAAAACAAACAAACAAGAAACGTTGCCCTCTTTTAGTTTCCCAGAGAACCCAGACAAGTTGGAGAATTTATCATTTCTCTCTCATTGGTACTTACGACGACAAAGATGGAGAGCCCTTCATTCTCAATCCAGTTCCCCATGGTGACAGACGTTCAATGCCTTGTGTCTGCTTCTCTTCTTTGCTCTGCTTCTTCTTCCCATGAGGAAATGAAAACAGCAGCCTGGGGCAATCAGTTTCCTTTTCTATTATCAGAAATTAGCTAATCATTGGTCAACTGAAAATCTTGTTTCCATAAGAACTTTAAATCTTTAAACCACAAAAAAGCTGCGGGAAAAGGGTCCATAATAATTCGATCATAACTAAACATAGTAGGAAATGAAACCAATTTCTACAACTGAGAGACAACAGACCAATGATGGGATATATTTTACATACGGACTTAACTTTTTGACTAATCAGTTTTTAAGTAGCCGCTTTGAAAAGTCACTCAACTAGCCATGACTTCGTACTGGATAAAAGTCATTAAATAAATATCTTTTGGCAGGCTGAGCAGCATTTTACAGTCTCGTTGAGAAAAATAGTAACAATAATGATGGTTGATTTTTTTTTAAAGATTTTATTTATTTATTTGACAGAGATCACAAATAGGCAGAGACACAGGCAGAGAGGAGGCAGAGAGGAGGAAGCAGGCCCCCTGCTGAGCAGAGAGCCCGATGTGGGGCTTGATCCCAGGACCCTGGGATCATGACCTGAGCCAAAGGCAGAGGCTTTAACCCACTGAGCCACACAGGCGCCCCAGTGATGGTTGATATTTATAGCATGCTTACATCATGCCAGTTTTCTAAGACACATGTGTGTGCGTACACATATATACACACATGCGTACATATACAAACATAGCTACATAATAACTGACACATACCACTGTGTAAACACATACACACATGTATTAAATTTAGTATACAAGTAAATTCACTTGATTCTAACAATTCAATCTTTATAAAGTAGTTTTTTAGAAGATTTTTTTATTTTATTGTTTAAATTTGTTAGTTAACACACAGTGCAACATTGGTTTCTGGAGTAGAATTTAGTGATTCGTAAAGATTTTATTTTTAAATAATCTCTACACCCAATGTGGGGCTTGAACTCACAATCCCGAGATCAAGAGTCACATGGTCTACTGACTGAGCCAGCCAGGAGCCCCTAAACTAGTTTCTATTACTATGATTACACTTAACAGATGAAGAAATTGAAACCCAGAGCACTTAAGTTACTTGGCCACGGTCATGCAACTAGGAAAGAGTAAAGCTGGGATTTGAAATCCAAGCACTTTGGCTATACTTCTAAGCAGATACCAGAAAAAAAAAAAAAAAAAGGCCTAACTGTGTCAAACCCATCCAAAATCACTCCAAATAGAACTATAGGAAATAAAAATATAACAAATATAGCAAAATGTTTGGATGACCATAGGATTCCTAGGAAGACATGACATCCTCTAGACTAGGTATGTATACAGGGTCAATATAAAGGTACATCAGATGTGGCCGAGGCCAAAAGCCAGATTTAGCATATTTTTTTTTTCCTGACTACTACTCTGTCTTCAGGACATGAAAGATACAGGAGGGTAGGATGGTAACCCCAGTATGAGATGAACGCTGACAAATTATACAAGGGCGGTTGTACAACAGCTCCAGTTCATGAAGAGGTAAAGGCAGAAACAGCAGGGCCAAATGGGAATGAGAGAATCAGTAAGAGAAGCAGGGACCATTTTGGTGGTTGTTTATTTGTGAACCACTTGAGACAGCCTGCAGAATTAGGACAATTCGTAAAGTAACATTATTTTGCACTTAAATATTTTAGGAAAGGTATTAAACTGTGACTTTCTCCATTGCTCTCGGATCATGCACAACCCATGTAAAGGACAGATGGCTTCATGGTTCCTTTCCACACAGAGGTGAATTCGAAGAAACACAGACAATGAAAACATGTGCCCTTTATTCACCTCTTTGTGCTGAGCTCTACTCCCTTGCCCTTTCCTTGCGCTGCTCCGTCTCAAGGAGCACTGCATGTGCCGGGCTCCTTGGCCCTCTGGCTTCTGGTGTGGTCAGCCAACCTGGAGGACGAGGAGCAGGAGAGAAACCCGCTTGTTTCTCCCCCCAGCTCTCTGCTTCAAGTAGCATTTCTGAAGCGGCTGCATTTACACGAAGGCTCCAGCTTCTGCCAGCTTTTCCCTCTAGAACATGAGTTCTGGGGGCACCTGAGTGGCTCAGTAGTTAAGCATCTGCCTTCAGCCCAGGTCATGATCTCAGGGTCCTGGGATCGAGCCCCGCATCGGGCTGCCTGCTCAGCAGGAAGCCTGCTTCTCCCTCCCCCACTCCCCCTGCTTGTGTTCCCACCACTGTGTTTCTCTCTGTCAAATAATAAATAAATAAAAATCTTAAAAAAAAAAAAAAAAAGAACATGAGTTCTGGCTCTTGCTAGATGGCCCTGCCTTCTGGGCTTGAGTTATACCACCTCCTCTTGGTGTCCCCCCAGGGTGGTAACCACTTCCTGTAGTTGTTCATCTTTGTGTTGCCTGCACACCCATGTGGGGATTCTGCATTTTCCCATCATCCATGCAACGAATTCCTAGCATGAAATTACCTGTGTTAAAATGTAGTGCTTTGGGGGCACCTGGGGGGTTCAGCTGGGGAAGCACCTACCTTCGGCTCAGGTCATGATCCTGGGGTCCTGGAATCAAGTCCCACATCCGGTCCCTGCTCAGCGGGGAGCCTGCTTCTCCCTCTCCTATTGCCCCTCCCCTCTGCTTGTATATATATATACACAATACACTCTCCCTCAAATAAATAAGTAAAATCTTTAAAATAAATACAATAAAATGCAGTCTTCTTTACCTGGCTGGACTTTGCCTGATACACAAAATGTAACTGAGGCATGTACTCATTTTCTTATGTAATTAAAGAAGTGAGGCAAGGAGGAATACACCAGCTTCAACATCTGCTCTCCTGCACTCTGCCCCGCTCAGGCTCCTCCACAGGGGTGGGGCGGGTCCTGCAAACTGCAGCTCCTTCAAGCTCTGTGAAAGTTACCAAAACCTCCTCCTCTCCACTGCCCCCCACCGCCTCCCTTCCCCAGCCTGCTGCTTCATCTTCCTTTATCTCATCGAAATCTTCAAGCGTCTCTCACATTTTCTCTTCCCCCTCCCAATGCATCTGCTCTGCTGGGGAGGCCATAGCAAGAGGACTATGAATGCACATGTGCTAAGAAATAATGCTCTTTGTTTCACAAAAACCTCTCCCCTGAATGTTTTCCAACTCCCTTCCCCGCCCTCCATGAGTTGAGAGAAAATGCAAAAGAGAAAGGATATTTTCCGTGGGTAATCAACCATTCCCTCCCATTGCTTTTTTCCCCTTTGTAAAAGTAATCACAGGGCTGTGAGTAGAGATTTCTGGAGGGCCTTAAGGACCTCAATCAGTTTCACAGCTGGAAGAAGACAGATCAGTTGCAAAAAAAGGGTGGGGGGGAGTAAAAGCTTTCTTTTATGGGAAGTTCCTTCCCTTCTGAGAACACTGTTCAAGCAAATTGTAATGTGCACCACTCTTGGAAAGACAGAGGGTTTGATAAAAAGCAACAGGGAATGGTTGACTGGGATTGACTGGACCTGAAGAATAAAGAAAACTGGGGCACCTGGGTGGCTCAGTGGGTTAAGTCGCTGCCTTCGGCTCAGGTCATGATCCCAGGGTCCTGGGATCGAGTCCCGCATCGGGATCTCTGCTCAGCAGGTAGCCTGCTTCCCCCTCTCTCTCTCTGCCTGCCTCTCTGCCTGCTTGTGATCTCTCTCTCTGTGTCAAATAAATAAATAAAAATATTTAAAAAAAAAGAAAACTGAACCCCTGTACCTTCTCCCAGCCGTTTTGGCTTCCACTATTTCCTAAGCTCTTAATATCAAGCCAGACTGTGGCGAAAAGAAGGCAGTACTCACCCTCCCAATAGGCAGTCAGGAGTAACACCCTCAGATGTGGCTGAAATCCTAGACACCTCTGGCTGAGAAAAAAAGGAGATAAGCAGACCCAAGTCTCCAAGAAATTCCCTGACTGTGCATCCCAAGTATAATTCCTTCTTGATTTTTCAAATTAAATTAAGCTCCTAATTTATTCCCAGAAGTAAGTGTGAAATTGCTGAAGAAAGGGAGGTGTGTTACCACACCAAGATTCCCAATGTGTTTTGTTCCTGGTGATAGGAGAAATGGATTTCTATTCCTTTTTTGCTTGTTTATTTTTTGAGAAAGAACAGGTGCAGGGAGGGGGCGGCAGGTGTGGTGGGGCACAGGGTGGGGAGGGGCAGAGGGAGACAGAGAGAGAGAGAGAAAGAGAATCCTAAGCAGGCTGGACTGTCAGCCCAGTGTGGAGCCAGAGGCAGGGCTCGGTCTCAGAACCCTGAGACCATGACCTGAGCCAAAATTCAGTGTTTAACCAAGTGAGCCACCCAGGTACCTTGACTTCTGTTCCTTTTTTCTTGGCTGCATATGCTGTACTTTCAAGAACTGCCATACTCCCACTCTGGATGCTTCTATGAGTTATGTGGCCCTACTTTCTTTGCCTAAGGATGACCCGTGAGGGGACTTTACCTCTCCGAACACAGTATTTGGCCCAGGGGTGGGCACTGGATCCAAAGAAGGCTGTTTAGAGTTCTCTACCTAAGGAAGGAGTCATTTGAATTCCAGTCTGATCTGCCCAAGACACTTGGACATCTTTGTTATTCTTTTTTTTTTGTAAAGATTTTATTTATTTATTTGACAGATCACAAGTAGGCAGAGAGGCAGGCAGAGAGCGAAAGGAGGAAGCAGGCTCCCCGCCAAGCAGAGAGCCCGATGAGGGGCAGAGGCTTTAACCCACTGAGCCACCCAGGCGCCCCTCTTTGTTATTCTTAAAAGATTGGGTTTCTTGGGACTGGAGATGAACATGCAGGACTTTTATAAGAGAGTGCCTCTGCAGGTAAATACCCATGGAAAGGAAGGAAAAATAAGAAATCGGCAGTGGGCAGAAGGGGAAGTTGAATGATCAGTGTGTGGTCCCAGGAAGCCCTCAACCCTGTGGGGAGATCTGAAGCCGGGATGAGTCCAGATGCTCTTAGACAAGACGGCTGTCTTCATTGAAACAGTCCGTGCTGTGGCTGCTAACAGCAGGGGAGTAAATCTTTGATTCCTGAAGTTCAGCCTGGTGGTCACGTTATAGTATCAAATCCAGTTACATAAGCCATTAATTCCCACCGCTACCACTTCCCGCTTTTAAAAAACAGTTTGAGTTGACTTTCTACCATTTATACCTCGAAGGGTTCCTACTAATGCATGGTGTACTGAAACCCACTTCTACTCCATAACCACAGTTTCAAAGGTTAGTGAAAGTGGAGTACAGCTGCTAGAAAGGGATTCAATGTTCTATCCCCTGTTGGAGGGAGAAAATAAAAGAAGAGACATTTAGTGAGATAGATAATTAAAGGTAATTAATTAAGGACATGATTTTTAAGTGGCATTTCACTTAATAGAAAGCTAATAAGTCTGGTGATGAAGATTTAAATTTTTAACTCTTAAAAAAGAATTTTCGGGGCACCTGTGTGGCTCAGTGGGTTAAAGCCTCTGCCTTTGGCTCGGGTTATGATCCCAGAGTCGTGGGATGGAGCCCTGCATCGGGCTCTCTGCTCTGCAGGGAGCCTACTTCCCCTCCCCCTCTCTCTGCCTGCCTCTCTGCCTGCTTGTGATCTCTGTCTATCAAATAAATAAAATCTTTAAAAAAAGAATTTAAACTCTTTAGGTTAAATGTGGTTTGTATACATTCATTGATCAGAATAAGGAAGAAACTGAAGCTCACATGGTTTCTCTCGCTAATCATTGATTTGAATTTAAAACTTTTCAGTAGGCCTCCTGTGGTAAATTGGTTATTCTCTTTGTCTTTCTTGAAAAAAAAATCAATTATTTCAGATTTATCTTGGTCTTCATAACAGCTTTGTAAAGCATTTTGTCCATGCCAAGTGTCTTATGTGATTTACCTCATTTGTTTTTCATAACCACCCTGCAAGGTATGTAAAATGATCATATCCATTTGTAGTAGGATGAATATGGAGTCCCTTCCCACCAAAGATGTTTAGGTACTAATAGGTTCACAACCCTCTCTTGGGAGGTTTCCTGATATAATATGAAACCAGCCCCTGTAGGCAGCCGTCAAGGAGCGGCGAGAGAGGCAGCCGCACACTGTCGGTGTCGGTGTGGGTAGGTGGTCATTTTAATAATAGCAAAGGGGAACTTACATACAGGGTTTATCTTGGGTGGCAGTGAGAGGGATAGGTTCCCACACTTGACCTCCAAATCTTAAAAGTTTACATAAAGATAACTTCACTGGGCTCAGTCACATACACTGTGCAAGTGTTTTCAACATCCCATCACCATCTCAAGGCTCTGTCCTTGGAGCAGTCTCTGGGAGCAGACAAGGTTAGTGGAACCCACAGTCCAAGGACAGAGCGGGGGTTGAGAGGCCCCCAAGTACCCAGGAACAGCTCAGGGGTCGACTGGTGGTCACGTCTTTTTGATCACATTCCCCAACAGTACTAATTCCCGGAACCTGTGAATATATTAACTTATGGAGTTCAAAGGACTTTGTAGATGTGATTGAAGACTTTGAGATGGGAAGATTAGCATGATTATTCTGGGTGGGCCCAGTGTAATCACAAGGGTCCTTATTGGATGGAGACAGGAGGCTCAGAGGCATAGAGAAAGGATGGGAGGAATGGAGCAGAGATCAGAAGAGAGAAGATGTTGTGCTGCTGACTTCGAAGATGGAGGAAGGGGCCATCAGCCAAGGAATGCTGCTCTGGAATCTATAAAAATCAGGGAAATGAATTCTCTCCTCGATTTTCTAGAAGATATACAAACCTGCCGACACCTTGCTTTTCACCCAGTAAAACTGATTTCAGACTTCCTACCTCCAGAACTGTAAAAAAACACATCTGTGCTCTTGTGAGCCAACTGGCTTTGAGTAATTTGTTATGGCAGCAAGAGGAAATTCAAATACCATTTTACAGATGAGAGATGAGAGCCCCAGGGAGATAAAGCAGCTTTCCCAGAGTCAAATGGCTACTTGATGCCAGAGCTGAGATTGAAATTGGGGAAGTCTGTTGCACTGTTGCTTATTTGAGCCACCAGACCATTTTGTAAAGTTAGGGCTTCGTCATAAATAATAAAATCATTTCATGATTACCAGCTGCCGCCCAAGGCCCCCGACTTGAACTCTGCTATCGTGCTTTTGTTGGCAACGTGTAATATAACTCTTCGTCACAAGACTGATAGAATCGTCCTTGGTCTCCTGTCCCCTTCTGACAGCCTAAATGTCACTGACAGTTTCCACGCAAGCACAACCGGCTCAGCCCAAGAAGCCTGGAGAAGCTGAACAGTAGGAGGTTAGTTCCCTACAACCAGTCTCTGCATATTTTACCTGGCCCTGAAGGTGGAAAGCTCTGTCTCTGAGTCTTCTCCATCACTTTGCCCCACCCCAGAAAGTTTGTGAGCTCCCCCACGACCTGCGCTGGGCAGGTTGCAAAGGCTCATCCTTGTGAAGATGTCAACCAGTAAGTTAAGTGTTAGTCAAGTGAGAGATCCAAGAGTCAGCTCTCCCTGAAACACCGGCAGTGCCATAGGAATGGTGTAACTTGTGTCCTTCTCAGGACACCGCATCAGGAGGCACAAGACATTGGTTTGTCATATCACTGGTGATGTCCTTGCTCTTAGGAAATGCACACGGAAGTGTTTAAGGCTAAATATAGGCAACTTAGGCTGAAATGGTTCAAAAAAATAATACTATAATGTGATGAAATACTGATATTTGATAGTTGATAAATCTGGGTCAAGAGCATACTAGATTGCTGTGTACTATCCTGGTCCTTCTTCTGCATGCTTGAAATTATTCTAAAATAAAAAGTTTTTTAAAATATGACATTCGAAGCTGTCTTCGGTGTGTACAGATTTCTCTGGCAGTGGGGGCAGAATACAATTTGGCAAGATGCTGCCCTTTCACTGGGGAAGACACTTAGATTGGCTTTTTCGTGATTCAAAGGCACCACCTGGTCTGGGTGTCAGAGGTGTAGCTGGGAAAGAGCTAAACTGCTCAGCACAGTAAAATGAAAGGGTGACATCCTTGCATGGAGAAATTTAGAGTGTTAGCTGATTTCAAGCTTACGCTGGAGATTATGAAACAGAATGTCATGGTGGATACAAGTGGTTCTCACAGAGATGATGACTAGGCCCCAGAACAGGACAGAATTTCTGGCCCAAAAGAAGACATGGCTAATGAGGGGCTTTCCTGTCCATGGTGAATCTCAGAGAACAGGGGCACACAATAATGACTGCTGGCTTTCCCTTTCCTATACTGTAATTCTTTTATGCTATTTGTATGTCTTCGCTAAAGCTGATTAACAGACATGATATGGCATCAGCTTGAATGAATGGTCATCCCAGAAGATAAGGTATATCCTGGCCATGGCCCAAGAAGGCTAGAAGGGGCTGAGGCAGCAGGGAGAAGTCCTGGTGAGATGATCAGAGATGACCCCCTGGGGAGCAACAGGAGACAACCAGGAGGCCACCAACAGCTGAAAAATCCCCAGAAGTATTTGGGAAAATGCACTGGACTTGCGGGCATTCTCTGGGGTTTGGATTGTAGGGATTTGCATATTAAATGGAAGAAGATTGCAGAACCCTGGAGAATTTGACTCTATGCAGGAAAACAGCATCCATTTGCCACTTATGGAATCACATTCAATAAATGGTAAATATGTATATGCATGTTTCAAAGGTTTATTCAAGTCCAGAGAAGAGGGCTGGTGTGTCCACCCCTTACTGCAACAATCATTAAGAGAGTAACTTCTC
Organism: Mustela nivalis; assembly: GCF_964662115.1. Taxonomy (NCBI): domain Eukaryota; kingdom Metazoa; phylum Chordata; class Mammalia; order Carnivora; family Mustelidae; genus Mustela; species Mustela nivalis. The sequence continues at coordinate 100,890,917 of NC_139040.1, forward strand.
ATTGAGCAAGGTAAACTCACCCATTGTAGATGAGGTAGATCAAGAACGAGAATTTTCCTATGTGTGTGTACTTTCAAGCTTTGCAAATTTAGGGACCATATGTAAAAAAAAAATTAAGCATATAATAAATGTTTATTTTATTTTAATGCAGTGAGATTATTAATTTGTGGTCATTTATGAGATTTACCAACTTCTTCCTTGAGTCTGAGACCTCAGTAATTAAACTCAACCACCAAGAGTTCAAATGAATCATAAGGTTTTATTTTCTCACTGACATGGGAAGACATCTGCACACACTGAACTTGAAACTACAGGCTAAAAATGTGAATATTGTTGTCAGTTCAAGGAAGTGAAGATATTTATACAGAAGATAGACTTATATAAATCAGAGACCACACTCATTTCCTGTTCTAAACCTCCTGGGTTCGGTGGATTAACAATTTTGAACAAAGGCAGACAGTTCGGTGGAAATGAAACTACGATTTAAAAAACAGATTTGAAGACAATGAATGACATTTAAAATTTCTTCAACTGCCTTTGAAATTTAGTATCTATATCCATATATATATAATTGGATAACTCTCAGTCTTGTGTGATTCAAATTTATAACTATTGATTTGGCTTAAAAATGGAACTTGCCCGGGGCGCCTGGGTGGCTCAGTGGGTTAAAGCCTCTGCCTTCCGCTCAGGTCATGATCCCGGGGTCCTGGGATCAAGCCCTGCATTGGGCTCTTTACTCAGCAGGGAGCCTGCTTCCTCCTCTCTCTCTCTGCCTACTTGTAATCTCTGTCTGTCAAATAAAATAAATAAAATCTTAAAAAAAATGGAACTTGCCCATCAAAAATGGCAGTGTCCTTGGAAATATGGTACATGTATGAATATAGATGCCCAGACTCTCCCAAACTATCTGGCAATATGGCCCATGATGAACTATGCTTGGGTCGCAGGTGACTGTATCAAATTGTTATCGTTAATGAAACAGCTGAAATCAAAGGGGCACCATGAGCAGTGCAAGCCCAGAGTCAAAATGAGGTACCCCCTGGCTAGATCTACTTCACATTTCTCCAGGGTAAAGTAGTCTGCTAAATACCAGCGTTAATAGGCATTGTTTTTGGCTACTCCAAAAATTTTCTCAACTTCCTTCTTCTCTGCTGCCTCCCAATACAGAGAATGAAAAAAAAAAATACTAGGTCTCCCAAACTTCCCCAAACTCCTTGCAAGTAGCCTCAAAATAAAATTTTTCCAGGGGGCAGGGAACAAATCATTACTAGAAAAGTATTTTTTTTTAATCTATTTATTTATTTATTTATTTATTTGAGGTTGGGGAGGGGCACAGGAAGAGGGAGAATATCAAGCAGGCTCCGTGCTGTGCACAGAGCCCCACATGGGGATCAATCTCATGACCCCAAGACCACCACCAGAGCCAAAACCAAGAGTCGGATGCTTAACCAACTGAGCCACTCAGGCAGCCCCAAAGCTTTTTACTTTATTGATAAAATAATAATAATACAGTCAGGGATGAATTGAGCAAAAATGATGGCATTATGGACTGAATTGTGTCCCTCCAAAATTTGTATGTTGAAGTCCTAACTCCCAGTATGACTATATTTGGGGGTAAAGCCATTAAGGGAGGCAATTAAGGTTAAATGAGGTTGTAAGGGTGGGGTCCTAATCTGATAGGACAGTGTCCTTGTAAAAAGAGGAAGAGGCACCAGAGACTTCTTTCTTTCTCTGCATGGGCGCAGAGAAGAGGCCATGAGAGGGCATAGCTAGAAATTAGCAGTCTACAACCAGGAAAAGAGGTTTCACTAGAAATAAACCATGATGGCACCTTGATCTGAGACTTCTAGCCTTGAGAACCAAGACAAGACACATTTCAGTTGTTGAAGCCACCTGGTCTGTAATGTTTTGTTATGGCAGCCTGAGAAGATTAATACAGACAAGTAAGGAAATGCAGGGGCCTGTCCATCCCCAGAATCATCAGAAAACCTGGGAAAAACTGACAAGATAAACCTTATCCAAACTCTGGAAGATAAGGAGAGGTTTCTCTCAATGGAGCAAATGCTTAGCTAAAAGAATGGCCACTAAAACACAGTAGGAGAGGTTTGTGGCATTTTCACTTGCCCTTCTCGAATCCCCTTCCCCCCATGTGGCAATGGTCTTGAAGACGGCAGGCTGCTTTCCCTTCACAGGTACTTGTTTGTAGTGGGACTGGAGCAGACCTTGCTCCTAAGGAACAGCATTTGTCAGCGTTTGTTTTGACCTATCTGGGGGTTCTGTGAGGGACCTAAGCACTTTGTTTTCCTCATCAGAGTTCTTTCAAGGTGAAGTGGCTAAGAAAAGGTCCTCCCTCAAAGACATCAGAAGGAAATCCACTGCCATCTGGGGCAAAAACACAAGACTTTGGGCAAATAATAGATACACTGACAGGCAGAAAAAGCTGGGGCATGAGATTCCTGGGGGGGAATAAGGGTTTTGACAACCTGCTGGGTAGACTGGGGAAACTAGAAATCCACACAAACACACATCCAGGGTAGGGTACATGCTCAGAAAAGACCTAAGAAAACCATAAGTTTCCACCTCTGGCTGATATTTAGGCTCAGGGCAAGTAGGAAGCGAAGGCTAAGGTAGAATTGGAAATGGCCTGCTTAAGGGTTGAAGCCAATCTTCAAGGACCTGGTGAGTATGTTTTTCCCCCTCTCTTCCCTCTGCCCCCTCCCTCCCTCCCTTCCTTCTTCCCCTCCTGCCTTTTTCAATTTGGCTCCAAGTGTTTAAGGAAATCTTGGTCAAATAAGTAGCTGGTCCCTGACTTAAAGGAAAGAGACAGCATATACCACTCATAGCAAAGAATATATTCTTTACGAAAGCAGTTTAGGTAAGTCACTAAACAAACAACTGTGACCCATAGCAAGCAATAAATCCTGGAATGAGGGAGAATCTAAGTCACCATACCATAATATTCAAAATATCCAGTTTTCAACAAAAAATTACAAGGCATGCCTAGAAACAAGAAGGTATGAAGAAAGTATGGTCCAGATGAATGGATAAAGAAAACGTATTCAGTCATTAAAAAAAAGAAATCTTAACATTTGCAACAACATGGATGAACCTGGAGGGCATTATGCTAAGTGAAATAAACCAGACGCAGAAATACACATACTGTCTAATCTCACTTACACGTGGAATTGCAAAAAGTCTAACTCACACAAACTCTAAAATGGTGGTTGCCAGACTGGGCGTTGGGCGAAATGAGAAGATGTTGGTCAAAGGGTACAAACTTTGAGCTCTAAGATGAATAAATTCTGGGGATCTAATGTGAAGAACATTGACTACAGTTAGTGATACTGTGGTATGCTTGCAAGATGCTACAAAGCTAGATCTTAAATGTTCTCACCACAAAAAAGAAACGTTAATTATGTGAAGTGATGGAGGTGTTAGCTAACCTTATCATAGTAATCATTTGGAAATATATGCATTTCTCAAATCATCATGTTGTATACCCTAAACTTACACGATGTTGTTTGTCAATTATATTTCACTAAAGCTAGGGAAAAGGAAATATAAGGTCATACAGGGGTGGGATGGACCCTTCTTCATCCAATATGACTGGTGTCCTTATAAACAAAGTATGTGGGGACAGTGGGGGGAGAAGAAATGTTCACAGCTGCAAACCAAGGGATGCCAAGAATTGCCAATAATTATTCATAGCCAGGAAGAGGCAAGGAAGGATTCTCCTCCACAGGTTTCAGTGGAAGCAGGGAACTGCTGGCAACTTGGTTTAGGAATTCTACCTTCCAGAACTATAAGACAATAAGTTCTGTTGTTTAAACCACTCGATCTGTGACATTTTGTGATAGAAGTCCGAAGAAACTAATCTATGCCTCCCATAGAGAAAACAGCACATGCAAAGGCCTGGAGGCAACAGAGAACAGGGCTCAGTCAAGGATCTGCGAATAGCTCGATGTATTTGAAACAGAGAGGGAGGAGCACCTGGGTGGCTCAGTGGGTTGAGCCTCTGCCTTCGGCTCCAGTCATGATCCCACGGTCCTGGGATGGAGCCCCACATTGGGCTCTCTGCTCAGCAGGGAGCCTGCTTCCCCCCTCTCTCTGCCTGCCTCTCTGTCTACTTGTGATCTCTTTCTCTGTCAAGTAAATAAATAAAAATCTTTGGGAAAAAAAAAGAAACTAAGAGAGGGAGAGGAGGGAAATGTCAAAAATGAGACTGGTGAGATGAATGAGTAGGGCCAGATTATGCAGGAGTTTGTAATTTATCCTAAAGATAAAGACAAGACACACTGAAAGCTTTAAGAAGGAGAGTAAGATGATCTGATTTGTGTGTTAGTAGAGAACTATGCCTTCAATAAGAAATGGACTATAAACTAAAAAGCACTATCAACAAATAAAAGTTAGAAGGCTCCAGAATATGTCTCAGTGAGTGTGTAAATTGGCTATCACTGTGTAAGAAAAGATCCCAAACTTAGTGGCTTAAAACAGCATCTGATATTATTTCTTGCGAGTATGTGGATCAGTTGGCAGATGACTAATCTTGGCTGAGCAAGTTGGGAGTCAGCTGATCTAGACTGGGTTCTGCTGGCCGGGACTCCATTGCCTGCGGTTTTTATCCTTCTCCTGGGGACAGCAGGCAAATATGGGAACATCATTCTCCTACAGATGGAAGGGGTGCAGGAGAGTAAACCTAAGCAGAAAAGTGCTCTTTCAAGCTTCTGCTAGCGTCATGTCTGCCAGCATCCCATCCGGCAAAGCACATGGTAGAGCTCATTATCAAAGGGCAGGAAAATACATCTCATCCCTTTTTGAGAGGAACTATAAAGTCACATTATGTACACATAGGGAGGGGTGAGGAATGGAGGCTATTAACGCAATCCACCAGTCATGTGGGAAACTACTTTAAGGCAATGGTGGCCTCCAAGTACTCCAGCAGGCCAACTGTCCCAGCAGTTACAGAAAAGACCCACAGACTACATGAAAAGGCTTGATCAACACAGTTTATCAGACAAACCTTAAGACACACAGCAAATGGAGCAAATGGCAAGGGGAAAGAGGTGAGGTAGGTTGACATGCTGCACACAGGGCACAAAAAAGCAGAGGGCCCACACTTCCTGAATCCTGGAGTAGGCAGTGGGCATACATCCAGTCTGTCTGTCTCTTGCTGCATCCACCTGCCCAGCTCACGGTGCAGTTGTGAGCACTAGACTTGAGACTTAAGCCAGGGGACCACAGACAGAAAGTACCTAAGACCAATGGCACACACTTCCTCTGGGAGACAAGTATACCCAGCCACAGCTATATCTGTCAGTAAGTCTACAGAACACCTGAGGGTTTGATTCATATTTCTTAGGGAGAGGACACGTGGGACCAGGAAGGTGTCACCAGTGGGTGGCCAATGTAAGACTTCACGAATATAGAATCCCTTATCATCCTCATGTAAAAGACTATGCCTCAACTACCTCATGTATATTTATCATATATACCATGACTACTAGTGTTTTGGTGCTCTTTCCATTCTTTTCTATCTAGGTTCATACACATATTCTGTACTTACTTTACTTATCTCACATGTCTTCCAGGTTAATAACTTACTCATCATTTTGGTTGGAATTTTGTCACCCCAAAATTCATATGTTGCAGCTCCCACCCCCAGTGTGAATGTATTTGAAGATAGGACTTTTAGGGGTTACTTAAGGTTAAATAAGATCATACAAGTGGGACCCTCTGATTGGACCATTGTTCTTATAAAAAGAAAATGACAAAGGGATCTTTTTCTACACATACACACACATGTGCGTACATGTGTGTGCACAGACCCCCAAGGAAAGGCCATGTGAAGACACAGCAAGAAGGCGGCCATCTCCAAGCCAGGAAGGGAGTCCTTACCAGAATGTAATCATCCTGGTACCCTGACCTCACACTTCCAGTTCCCTCAACTGTGAGAAAATAAATTTCTATTATTTAAGCTACCCAGTCTATGATATTTTGTTATCACAGCCTGAGCTGACTAAGACACTGATCTCTGCCTAACTCATTGTATGAGTTTTACCTGTCGCATTTGTCTTCTTGTCTTCTACAGCAGAATCCAGTAATCTCAAATAATACAGCAAATAGACACCGCCCTACCACTGTGAGAGATGATAGTGATGTGAATTAGACCTGAATAGGCAAGGGGGAGAAATGGAAAGTTCAGAAGCAATATTGCCAGGATTTGTTGACTGAGGAATTAGTTGGATGACAGTGAGGAACAGGAAGGAGTCAAGTCTGACTTCTGGTTTCTGATTTGGGCAACCAGGTTAACAGTAAGGACATATGGAGAAAATGGCCAGGAAGAACAACCATTAGGCAGATAAGGGTAATGAATTCAGTTTTGTACAGGATTGAGTTCAGGTGGGTTGGGAAGGAGAGATTTCCAAGGGGAAACACTGGCTGGTTAGTCAGATGTATAAATGTGGAACACAGTAATGAGGTCTGGCTGGAAACACAGGTGTGAGTGTCAAAAGTAAGTAGAAGGTGTAAGGGAATGGTTGAGTTTCATTCTTCTACACATAGCTGTCCAATTTTCTCAGCAGCGAAACAATCTGAGGGTTTTGGAAGGGCGGGGGGGTGGGAGGTTGGGTGAGCCTGGTGGTGGATATTGTGGAGGGCATGGATTGCATGGAGCACTGAGAGTGGTGCATAAACAATGAATTCTGGAATGCTGAAAAAAATTAAAAATAATTTTTTTAAAAAAGTAAGTAGAAGGTAAACAAGGCCATAGGAGAATATAGCAGTAAGAAAGAAGGAGGTCAAGGGCAGATATTCCTTGGAGACTTTGGTTTGAAGGCTAACAGAAAAGGACAAGTCTGAAATGGAGCAGAGGAAAAGCGGTCAGAGAAGACAGGGAAAATCTGCAACTATGGGGCTTGGCAGCCACTAGAGTTCCAGGTACTAGTCATTTGATGCCAAGAATTAGGTACAATACAGACTAATGAGTGACCCCAGATTTAGTGATAAGTGGAAGTTATCAGTGACCTCAGTATGAGGTTTCAGTAGACAGCATGATCAGTGACAGTGGTGATCCAAGGGGAGCCAGATGTTCATGGGCTCAGATGAAAGACTAGAGTCACCTCAAAATGGCTGGCTCTGATAGGGAAAAGAAAGCATGCTGGATTCGAGAATAAATGTGGACACCAGAGGGCTTTGGTTTCATTTTGTTTTTAATTAAGAGCTTGTAACTGTTGGTGAGAACAAGCTAGGACAAAGGGAAGACGCTACACACAGAGGATCTTTGGCAGAACAAGGTTCCTGAGTACTTTGAAAGAAGGAAATGGAAGGAGACTTAGACCGGAGGGGGAGGGGCTCCTCTCTTGTAAAAGGAGGGAAAGAGAGTGCAGATGCAAAAAGGTCTGTAGGGCTGGTGGCAGGGGCTAGAGGGACTTCCTCTTTGTGGTTTCCATTTTCTTTGTGAAAGAACAGGAAATGTTTTCTGTTGAAAATGAAGTGGTTAATGGACATTTCAGGAAAATGAAGAAAGCTTTCAAGTTTTGTGTCTGCTGTTTAGACGTAGGGCTCGGCTATAGAGAACAAAATGATTCAAGGCAGAGTTAAGAACACACTTGGCTCCGAGATCATAGATCAGCAGTGGTATGAATCTGGGGTAATTTTCATAGCTCTTCTTACCAACTACGTGCAAGTGTAGAGGAAGAAGGCAGGGCAGCTGAGGTGATCAGGGTTGGGTCATGCCTGACAAGTGGTATGGAAGGACAGTGTGTGAGGGAGTTCAGGACGTGTGCAAGACAATGCTGAAGTGATGGATGGTAGAGTCTAAGATGGGTAGAGGACCAGGAAGTGAACATACAGGAGGGAGGCGAAGTCAAAAATCAGAGAGAAACCAAACGTTTTGATGAGGTTGAGACAGTCAACCTTGGATGTGAGTGAGTGAGGAAGAGAGAGAAGCAGAAAGTGGTGATCCAAGGGCTCACGTCTGAGATGGAAACTTTAGAGGTGGTATACTTCTGAGAGGTGACCAGGCTCAGAGCATGGCTATGAGACAGGGTAGCTGAAGTGGGGGGAGAGGATGATTTCTGAATGAGGAGGCTAAGGAAGAGGGAAGCAGGGTTCTGGATCCGCTGAAGTCACCCAGAATGAAGGCCCTCCTCTAGTAGCAAATTTAATTAACCCCTTTGCTGCTGGACTTTGTTTGAATCCAGTTTCCCTACATAAAGCTGTATGACTTTAGCCAATCTATTTCAGCTTTCTTACTCTCAGCTTCATCATCTGAAAAATGGAAGAGGGGTATTAATATCCACCTCACTGAGCTGGGGGGATAATGAAGAGTACACAGTGCACACAGCACAGTGCTCAACAATGCTTGAGTTTTACCTCCCTTATAAATGTGGTGCACAGAACTGAGAAAAATGTTCTAGGTCTTGTCTGACTAGTCAAGGGTGAAGGGGGATCTTGACTTCCTATGTTTTAAAGATAGCATGTCAGTGGTGCAATCTCAGACCAATTGTACTACCCTTTCAAAGACTTGCCTCACATTATTGGCTCACATAGAAATGTGCAATCAATTTCAACCACCAGACCATTTTAATAGAAACTGCAACAATTGAGGTATCTGATAAAAAATTTCAGGCCAAGTATATGTGACCTGTGAAGGCTCATGACAGAAAGGGCTGTTTTATTAGGTGGCCATAACAAACACCACAGATTGGGGGTGCTTAGACAACAAAAAATTATTGTTTCACAGTTCTGGAGACTAGAAGTCCAAGATCAAAGTTTTGAAGAGTCAGTTTTATTCTGAAGGCCCTCTCCTTGGTTTATAGGTGGCCATCATATCCTTTGTCCTCACACGCTCTTCCCTCTGTGTGTGTCTGTGCTCTAATCTCTTCTTAGAAGGACACCAGTCATATCAGACTGGGGCCCACCCTAAGGCTTTGTTTTAACTTCATTGCCTCATTAAACACTTCATCTCCAAAAGCAGTCAAATTCTGAGGTCTTGGGGGTTAGGACTTCAACCTATGAATTTGGGGAGGGACACAATTCATTCTCATTTGTAAATGAGAATTCCATTTTAAAACACTGCAAATTTGTCAAGACACATTAGAAACACATGAAAGTAAAAATGTTAAGACAGTATGAACTAAGTTTCAGTAACATGTAATAATAATAATATAATATTCATATCAAAAGGGAAAAACCTTGAAAAATTATTCAGAGGGAAGAAATAAATAATGCATCCTGCTCTATAAAGACAAAATGTATAAACTGTTGAGTCTAAGAAACAAAACAAGCCAAAATGAAAAAAAAAATCATGCTAATAGGTGTTCTCTCTGTATATTTAAGGGCTGGGCTGGTGTTGGAACCCATTTCTTCTTGGAGACCTGAGTAGACATGTTTCTTTGGAGCTGGAGTTCTGAAAGAAGCTCTGGAAAAGAGGGCCAACGATGGTGCTGTTGCCTTCCAACGAGGGCACTTAGACCTATTGTCAGAGATGAGAAGTTGATAGCACCACATTTTCTGTGTTCTCTCACCCACTCCTTATTTGAAGGTCACCCAATTTCAAGATGGCCACACAGATGTGGGAAGGAAAACAACACTGCCTGACCATCAACTGTTGGCAGGGGCTGTGATAGGTGGTCTGCATTTGTTAATTCAATACAGTGCTCACATCAAGATTAAGTAGTATTTCTTCTCATCCCCATTCTACAAATCAGTCTGTTGAGGATTAGAGAAATCAAGTACCTCATCTAAAGTCTTATGGTGGTAGTCACAGAAGTAGGATTCAAATTTAGGATGGCCTAAAGATAAAGCATTAGTACTTATGGTTATACCAAGCGAATGGGTCTAGACCAGTACTGCCCAATATGGTAGCTGATAGCCACATGCGGGTCTTTATATTTGAAATACTTAAATTTAAATAAAATTTAAAATTGAATCTCTCAGCAGCAGTAGCCAGATTTCAGGTGCTCAATATCTACATGTCATTAGTGGTGCAGACATAGAACACTTCCATTATCACTGAAATTTCTGTTGGACAACACTAACGGGCTCTGGCATAATTTAACCATATCATTACTTCTGTGAGACTTTCATTGACAAGATGTTTCACAGCAACTAATTAAAATGTAGATTTTAAAGGTACCAATTTGTTCACTTTTGAAAATCTCTTTAAAATTAAGGAAAGATGGGGCGCCTGGGTGGCTCAGTGGGTTAAAGCCTCTGCCTTCGGCTCAGGTCATATTCCCAGGGTCCTGGGATCGAGCCCAACATCGGACTCCCTGCTCAGCAGGGAGCCTGCTTCCTCCTCTCTCTCTCTGCTTCCTTCTCTGCCTATTTGTGATCTCTGTCTGTCAAATAAATAAATAAATAAAATCTTTAAAAAGAAAAAAAAAGAAATGGAAAACTACCAGTCCTGTGGTATCCCTCCCTTGGTCTATCCCTTTCTGATTAAAGTCTAACTGCCTTACCTTCAGAGGTAACCAGGAACCTGGCTTTATGAAATTATCATTTTCCTCATGATTTTACCACCTACGGGTTAAGTCACAGAGTTTAATTTTGCCTTTTAAAATTTTCACATACACTGAATCATAAAGTAGACATTTTCTTGTGTTTGTATGTTCAAAAGAACATTAGTAAGACTCATCCATTTTGTCACATATACCTATAGTTCATTCACTTTCTTTGCTGTATAGATAAAATTCCCTCTGTATAATTACGCCACACTTTATTTTTCTTTTCTAGCGTTGGTGGCTATTTGAGTTGTGTCCAGTGTCAGATGATTATAAATACTGTCCTTCTCTGAACAAAAGGAGGATTTCCCATTCTGTCAAGTTGAGACTTGGGTTAAGAGATTCACAAATATTTCTGACCGCAGTCACAATAAGGATACATTTTACACTGTGACTCAGGATACTCATAAATGTATACAATGGAAACAAAAATCTCCCCCCCCCAGAAGAATAATGAATAATCGACGTTATACATGCAATGCATTTTCCTACTTTCCTCTGTATTCAATTCTAGTCTCTTTCCCTTTTTCTGAAAAAAAAAAAAAAAAAAATCAGACTATAACCGCCCCCCTCCAAAGTGATTTTGGGATCCCTTGGTGGTTTGCAAGCCACGGGTTAAAAAAATTCTGGAATGTAAGTTACAAAAGATATGGATGGCAACACTAGGCTAGTGGGCCCTTCCAGAACAAGCCTTCCACGGTTTCCATGACTACGCATTTTCCAGGTCAATAAAGCATCATGTACTGAACCAAAAGCATGAGGGAAATCTGTTTTTTCCCCTCTTCTTCATCCGAACAGGAAGGTAAATGTGACCCAGGACTGAAGCAGCAGGCATGCGGAATCTGTCACCAGCCTTTGTCCAGCGCATCGTGTCCCAGAAATGGTGTGTCAACCTATCTCACCCAGGATACGGAAGGGCTGACCCCTTCCCTCACCTCAAGAGGCACTCGGAGGATAATTTCTTTATTTCTTTATGGGCCTTTGGGGAGCTAGCCCTTCCCCGGGGTCTGGAGGAATGACTGACTTACTCGGAGAGGTTAAACCTCCGCTCTGGACCGGCAGGCCTCCTTGCAAGCCACCCTTTGTGTTTTCCCCACATTTGCAAGTCCACCCAGCCTCCTTTGGCACAGCAGATCCCGTCACCTCCCTCACCCTATGTCCCACCTCCTGTTGCCATAGTGTTAACTTGCCTCTGTGGGGATTATAGGGGCTCTTTCCCAGCTTGTTGGAGATGGGACCCCAGAGTACAGGAGCACAGCCTTTCCGGAGTGGCAGGTCAGGTTACCAACTCTGATTTTTTTTTTTTTTTTGCAGAGCTGTGAGCCACGGGTGGTGAGGGAGAGTGACATCTGGCAAGTGTGGGTGTGGGGTGGGTACAAGGGTGATGGCAGGCATTGTTCTACTTTTGGCCTCTGAAGCAAGAACATGTGATGTCTTGGAAGCCCTCAAGGGAGTGGGAGGTTAAGAGCAAGGGTTTTCAAGTCAGATGGCCTGGACTCAACTCTGGCTCTTCTACTTCCTGGCTGCATGACTTAGACCAATTTTTTTAAAAGATTTATTTATTTTTGAGGGGGGGAGGGACCGAAGGAAAGGGAGAGAGAGTCCCCAGAAGACTCCCTTCTGAGCACGGAGCCCAATAGGGGGCTCGATTCCACCACCCTGAGATCATGACTTGAGCTGAAATCAAGAATCAGATGCTTAACCCACTGAGAACGCAGGCGCCCCTTAGACCAACTGTTACCCCCACCATGGTTTCCACATGTGTAACTGTTACTTCTCAGCCCTGTTTTGAAGATGAGATGATGCTTGTGACTCACTTCATGCCTTGCACATAGAACGGGCTCATTGGTGATAGCTCATATTGGGAAAGAGGAATGGCGGTGAGGTCTAGACAGCAGCCCTAAGTGCAGGCTGTAAGGCCTGGGAACGGCACATATACCCTCTCAGACCCAGAAACCTGCCCTACCTGGGACGGCAAATGTGGTTTTGTCTTGCTGGCCTGTTGTGTACTGGAAACTTTCTGGAGAGCTGTGCTGACATGACTGAGGTCATGGCAAATGACGGGGTGGCAACAGATGTCCTGATTGGTTATCTTGGCCTACTGTGGGCTTGGAATGGAGTGACGAGTTTAGAGTAAAGACACTGGCTGGGCATCTGACTTTCCTGCCCCTTTAGTGATTGAATATTTGGTGTCTTACTATTGAATCTTCCCGGATTTTCAAAGCAGATCTTTCCTGAAAGCATTATTTCTGGTGGGCATCTTGCTAGCTGGTATGCAAGCCTCAACCGGGTCTCTGCAAGGCCATTGTCTACAAGGTGCAGATTTGAGGAGGCGGTTAGATGTAAAACACAGGTGGGTCAAGCGGTCCAAGGGAAAAGAAGCAGAAGGAAAGGAACAGCCCATCAGACGACCCAGGGGGAGTGTGTGACTTCTGAAACAGCAGGCCAAGCTCAGGCTGGACTCCCATGTAAGGCGAGGGCCATCGCTAGGTCCCTGGCTGAACAAACACCGCCACCTGGTGGCCAAGGAGAAGGAGCCTGTCAAGGAGTCCGTTCGGAAATCACGGATTTGAAAAATGTGAGGAAATGGCTGAATGCATAGAAACTTGAAAATATTTAAAATATCGTGTTTTGCCAGGTGAGGGTAAGTGGGTGGTCTAGAAACCCGAGGGTAGTAGGAGTGTCATTAAAAGGTAAATGAAGAAAATGCATCTATTTTTGTAGAGCGGACAGTTATTGCACATTTACAACATGCCGAGCTCTAGTCTGAGTGTTGAGTGTGTGTTAGCTCATCTACTCCTCACGTCAACCTAGTGGGAGAGTACAGCTGTATCTTGATTTTTTTTTTTTAACTTTTTTTTAATTTGACAGACAGAAATCACAAGTAGGCAGAGAGGCAGGCAGAGAGAGAGGAGGAAGCAGGCTCCCCACCGAGCAGAGAGCCAGATGCAGGGCTCGATGCCAGGACCCCGGGATCATGACCTGAGCCGAAGGCAGAGGCTTTAACCCACTGAGCCACCCGGGTGCCCCTGTATCTAGATTTTATAGTTGTGGAAACTGAGGCAGGGGAGGGGTGAACTCACCTTGCCCAGGGTCACTAGGGAAGGAGCTAGCAGTGCTAACAGGGCCTGGAGCCCACCGCATCTGTTTGAAATATAAAGGAACCCAGAGATGGCGTGTAACTTTCGAACTTTTGAAGCCTAAGCAAGTAGGGAAAGAAGTTGAAACGTCAATGAAGTCACAGAAATCATTTATCTTTTTGCAAGTGAATCACTCCGCAAGTTCACTGAGCTGCTACTCCGCACTGCCTACACTGCAGGGGGTGCGGCTGGGGGGCTGCGAGTCTGATGCAGGACCCTCCTCCCCACGTCCTCAAGGAATTCCCAGTCAAGGCGAGGAAGTAAAAAGTGCACGGAGGACATAACGAGAAAGCATGTAATCACATGGAAACATGTAAATCGTGTAGGGCCGAGTACCATGGATGGCCAGGAGAAATCCAGAGGCAGTAGTGAGTGGGAGAGTTGCATAATAAACAACCCCAGGTTAACAGAAGGATCTGGAATTCAAAAGGACCTGAAGCAAACGATGATGGGAAGGCCACAGAGACAGATTGAATATGGCGGGGAGGGGGTGCTTAATGGTTAATAGTAAATACAGTTGAGGTCATCTTCCCAAGCGTTTATTTACTTCTTAAATATTGTACTCCAACTCCTCCCAGAAGGCATTTCAGTAGTGAGATCTCTTGGGTCTCCCGTGAGGGAAGAAGGCTTCCTCGCAGCTTGCCACCTTTGTGTCTCCCAAGAACAGAAATGAAGTGCCACAGAGGGGAAGGGGGCGGTGGAGGGAGAGAAGAGCTCAGGAGGTTAAAAGCATAGACTCGGGAGCCAGTCTAGACTCAAATCCTTGGTTGACCTTGCCAGCTGTGCGACTTGGGGCAACTAACTTAACCTCTCTGTGCCCGTTTCCTCATGAAGCTGTCACCAGGATTAAGATGATTTGATTAGTGTTAAAGCCCACAGAACAGGGCCTGGCATTTACTAAACTGTTCCGAAAGAATTGTCATAAGAGTGATAATCATATCTGGAGATGCATATTAATGCACTTTTCCCTTCTGCATTCCATGCGGCTGACTCTGTCCCTAGTCACCTTGAGGCAGCATCTGCTTGGGATGAGGGAATTAAGGGATGTAATAGGGGCTAGAACTGGGGACAGGAAGGCGGAGTGTTTCCATCTGAACTTAGCAAAAAAGGTTTTTTTGAGTTGAAGACATGATCTTGGAAGTCAGGCTTTGTTGTGAGAGAGAACCGTTTTGGCTCTCACTGGGCACGTCAAAAGCAAATCCTAGAGGGCTGGGGCCACCATGCTCTTCGAGAGCGGAGAGGACACTCTTTCAGCCTTGAGCACATAGAACAGGAGGCATGTTGTCCCGGAGTAAGCCAGGCGATGAGGGAGAGGAAGTGGGCTCTTGGGTGATTGTGGGAAGAGGGACCCCCCTGAATCCTGATGCCAGTCCCCAGACATAAGCCTGAGAATGGGACATATTGAATCAATTGAGAGGATACCAAAGGTTTGGGAGCCTTTGTTCCTCTTCCCATTGGTGACCCCTAAGGGACGTTTATCTGGGGCCCTGCCTAATCATGTGTTAGCAACGGGAAGGAAAGGTGCAGTCAGACACAGAGAGGGCAGGGACTAGCCCTCTGGCGTGGCTCTAGGGATTTAGAAGTCCAGCCTTGCCCAGAAGAGGTAGGATGTGAGGCTGAAGCTAAAAGCCTTCCATATGCCCTCTTCTATGTGGGGAACAGCCCAGTTCCAGGGCCCAAAGGAGGAAATGGTATGGGCTCTGGGGTCTGCAGCTCACAGTGAGCCATGGAAGACGGAGGAAGCAAAGAGAAGACAGGTGCCCCGGCTGCAGACCTCAGCAGCAGACTCCTGCAGAATGTGGAGGACCCAGGGGAGAGCTAACACGAGCCTGACCTGGCCTCAAGACCAGCCTCAGGTCACAAGGTCCTCTGCCATGAAGTCACACAGTCCCTCTCCCATACACTTGGGTGCCACCATCTTAGCAAAGGAGGACGGCGGGGCAGGCATTCTGAAAGAGCATTTTAAGTCTAAGATGTCCATTTAGTTCAAGGAGACTTTGATGTAGCAGAGAAGCCAAGGTTAGCAAGGTTTTGTGGGTACTGTGTGTGTGTGTGTGTGTGTGTGTGTGTGTGTGTGTGTGCTGTGCTAAATGGGGATTGGGAATCATGAGGAAGTTCAGATCGATTCTATTAAAAAGATACATTTTATTTGTACACCTGAGTACTGTGTGGGGAAGTCAGTGATTTTGCTACCTTTCTTCTCTCAGGAAACACTGTCATGGGGACTTTGAAGAAAGAGGAGAATGGTCCGGGTAGGAGTTGAAGTACTTCTTGTTCTCTGGCCTCACACCATCAAATGCCATGTAACTATGACCCAGTGATCCAACTGTCTTTCTCTGCAACTCAAGCACTTAATAGTCTCCCTCCTAAAATACCGGCTTGAATTTTTTTCCCCTAATTTATCTATTTAAATAGGGGTAACTTTTTTGGTTCCAAAGAACAAAGAAATAAGACTCGATAAACCAGGTTCTAGGCTCAGGTGTGCTCTAATTCAGTAGTTGGGCTTCGGTAAGTCCTATCAGTGTTACCAGGAAAAGAGGAGAGTGGCCCTGAGCACAAATACTGTAGGAGAATGGGATTCCAACCCCAGAGTTCTTTGGTCTGGAACCCTCCTGATTCCAGCCCAGTGACCCCCTTGTGGCTCTTCAGAGCTCATGGGCCTGAGGTCCAAGCGGGAGCAAGTCCTCCCTACTGAGTAAGGGCTGCCTTATACACGCTTGTGCCCCTTTGTTCCAGCCCCCGCCCCCCGCCAGAAATGCCACCACACTTGCTACAAGACACTTAGCATAGGCTTGACTCATGTCAACACTATCGTTCCTTCTCCCCGTCACTGCGTGCCTCCTGATGGGCTCTCTCTCACATTCCAGCAACATGGACCTACAGGCTGTTTCAGTACTTATAAATGTCCTTTGTACTAATTCCAGGCTTTTTCACAGGATGTCCCTTTTACCAGGAACATTCTTTCTAGTGCCTTCATCAGGCAAATGCCTCTTCATGATTCAGATCTCAAGCAGAGGCAGATCCAAGTTTTATGGTGCCTGAAACAGATAATTTGGTCTGAGGAGAGGTTTTGAAAAAAAGAAATACCCGTGAAAAAAGATTAACTCCAAATTTGGTACAACATGAAAGAATATTGACAATGAAACGACTCACAGCAAATTACTTATTTTCAGGTTGCTTCCTTCTGTGATCTCTTCAGACGGTGTGGCAGAAATGCTTAGTAGATGAGCTTCCCCATTGCTTCCTGACTTCTCCTTCCCGCCCAGAACATGCTATACCTCCCAGCATTCACTGGGGGGCCTGAGGCTTACGCTTTATACACTTCAGGGTATTTTGACCCCTGGTCTCGGATTTTATGTCACTTTCTTTTTGTACCTTCTCTGAACCTCCAAGCCCAGATCTGGACTCCTTATCTCTGTCCCTGGGACCTCCTAGGTATACCGCCATCACAGCTCTGATGAGAAAAGAGCTTTGAAATCACCCGGTTGGATGGCTGTCTTCAGATAGAGTATGAGTTCTGAAAACCAGACGTATTTCTTGCTCATCTCGGTGCCTAGTGGAGCATCAGGTACACAGAAGCACTCTAAATGTGTGTGCGACTAATGAATGAATATCTGGTTCTCCCCATTGAACCTCTGGGGTTCCTGATTCTCCACAGCTGACGAGAGTCTTCCTTCCTGCTCTTTCTAGATGCCCACAGCTCCACGATTTCAATCTTTGTGACACTGAGACAACCAACCCCACTAGCGGGCACCCTCACAGAAGAACTGGGTCTAATTGCCACTGTTTATTCAATACATGGCTTCTTCCAGAGAACTTCTTAACCAGGGACACATAGCACAAGAAGAAATAAGTATAGGATTTTTCGTTTTGGAAAGAGAGGCTAGGGAACTTGTGCATTCTTCCCCAACTCATCAGCTTAGCTGAGTCTTGATTTTCAAAAATGTCGAGAACTTGGACAATGCCAAAAAAAAAAAAATCCAATTAAAAATGGGCAAGTGCCAGAATAGACATTTTTCCAAAGAAGACATACATGTGGCCAACACACAAGATGCACAATTCACTCATTATCAGGGAAATGCAAATCCAAGCCACAGGCCATCCAAATAATCTCACACCTGCCAGAATGATTAGAATCGAAAAGACAAGAAATAACAAGTAATGGTGAGGATGTGGAGAAAAAAGAACATTTGTGCACTGTTAGTGGGGCAGTGAATTCGCACAGCTATTGCAAAAAACAGCATGGAGTTTGCTCAAAAATTAAAAATAGAAATACCATATGACCCAGTAATTCCACTCCTGCATATTCACCCAAAGAAAATGAGAACACTAATTTAAAAAGACATCTGCACCCCTGTGTATATTGCAGCATTATTTATAAAAGCCAAGATATAGAAGAGACCCAAGTGCCCACTGATCGATGAATGGATAAAGAAGATGTGATACGTATATACAAGGAAATATTACCTGGCCATTAAAAAGAATGCGATCAGGGCGCCTGGGCGGGTCAGTGGGTTAAGCCTTGGCCTTTGGCTCGGGTCATGATCTCAGGGTCCTGGGATCAAGCCCCGAATCAGGCTCTCTGCTCAGCAGGGAGCCTGCTTCCCCCTCTCTCTCTCTGCCTGCCTTTCTGCCTACTTGTGATCTCTGTCTGCCAAATAAATAAATTTTTTAAAAACTTAAAAATAAAATAAATAAATAAATAAGTACAAAGAATGAGATCTTGCCATACATGACAACATGGATGGACCTAGAGAGCATTATACCAAGTGGAATGAATTAGAAAAAGACAAATACCGTATGATTTCGCATACACGTGGGATCTAAAAAAAACAAAACAAATGAACAAACAAGCAAAAACCAGACTCTCAAATACAGAGAAGAAACTGGCAGTTTCCAGAGGAGAGCTGATGGGGGGGATGGGAGAAACAAAGGGGATTAAGAGGTACAAACTTCGAGTTATAAAATCAAGTCACACAGGTGAAGAGCACAGCATAGAGAATATCGCCAATGGTATTGCACAGTAACAGATCGTGAGTACTTTTACGGTGGTAAGTATGGACCAATGTATAGAACTGTTTGAATCAATATGCTATACATGTGAAACTACTATAATGTTCTATGTTAATTATACTTTAGTTTAAAAAAAGACACTACATGGGGCACCTGGGTGGCTCAGTGGGTTGAGCCTCTGCCTTCGGCTCAGGTCATGATCTCAGGGTCCTGGGATGGAGCCCCACATCAGGCTCTATGCTCAGTGGGGAGCCTGCTTCCTCCTCTCTCCCTCTGCCTGTCTCTCTGCCTACTTGTGATCTCTGTCAAATAAATAAATAAAATCTTAAAAAATAAAAGACACTACAGGTTGCCCAGCAAATGGCTATTTCCCCCACTTGCTGTTGCTAGCAGAACCCTGTTTTTGTGGGTATTCGTCCTCCCATAAGCTAATGGACAGTGGCCCCTTTGCCAGCCCCCAGGGACTGAATAATGTGCAGTCATAGGAAAGCATGGCAATTGCATTCTCCTTGCCTGAGACAGCTTTAGAGGAGGGATGTGACTCAACCCCAGCCAGGAAGAAATTGGGGAAGTTCTGCTGTAGGTGCTGGGGGCTTCTAGGAAAGTTTTTTCTCCAGAAGTAAAAGAGTTGCCCAAAGAAAAATGCCCTCTAGGGACTCAGGTTGCCGTCTTGGAATTACAAGGAGGCGAGCATGGAGGTGAAGTGACAGGTTGCAGACAGCAGAAAGGAAGTTGGAAGGCCCCTGGGCCTGAGGCTATTTGGCCCATGGCAATCTAGAACCACCTCTCTCCAGACTTGTTAGGTCAGATAACAATCCTCTTGTTTAAAAACCACTTTTGATTGGGTTTTCTACAAATTGTAGTTGGAGGTATCTTGATAAAATAATTCCTAGGAAGTCCAAGGAGGTCACTTGGGAGGTGAAGTGAGGAATGCCCAGAAATCACTTCGTTATTGGGATGGTTATTCTGCTGACATAACATTTATTAGTGCTTTGAAACATTTCACCTTGATGACATACTTTGTGTGAAGGTGGATAATTTACTTCGTGAAGTTAGAACATTCACATTTTGAAACTAAAAATATTTTCTCATCTCTTGAATCCAACTGCAAATGAGAGAAGCCAAGTGATTTGCATGTGAGCAACTTTCATTTCCAAAAGAAAAGAGTATAAGTAGATAAAAGAGATAAGTATATTTGAGAAATTATTCCAGCAGAGCAAAAAAAAAAAAAGAAAGAAAGAAAGAAGAAGAAGAAACCAACAACAGCAAAAAACAACTTTCTACGTAGTGATTCCTGACATTTCCAGTTACAGAGGAGGTCTTTTAAGGTCACCTCCCTCCTGACCGTAGTTGAATTTTTAAGACCTGTTCATGGTAGAGGCTGGGGGATGATGACGCAGTTACCTTAAATACAGCAACACATTTAATCAGTCCTGGTCTATCACTCCCCAAAGCATCCCCATTGGTTTGAAAACGAACCACACAAGTGTGTGCCATACATGTCTAGTTAGTGTGGAAACACCTAGTTAGTGTGAGAAGGGCAATGCCGGTCCAGTTCTTGGAGGTCAGGCTGGGCACCGTTGCTCTAAAAAAATCTGTCACTCTGCTTCAAGTCCCCTTGTTAGAAGGTGACACTGGAGAACCATTCTTCTCTGTGCTGGGGAGCTGGTGGGGATAGTCTTACAGCACCACCCCAAAATAGATTTCTAAATCCTGTTTTGTTTCTTGAGTGCTATTGCTCCTTGAAACCTGCCTCGTAAACTGTACAGTGTAGGTAATTAAAGTAGGAAGCTGACTGATAAGAAATGAAACCAGATGTCTACGGAAGGTGCTATTCCCAGGGCTCTAGGAAGCAAGCTAATCAGGTTTCAATCAGGAACCCATCATTCAGAGAGAAAGAATTAATTCAGGATGGGAGGCAGGGAGGGACCAGAAGTCCAGGCAAGATCTCCAGATCTATGACGCTCTGGCTTCCAAAACCCACTTAGGCCAACACTGCTTCTGACCTCCTGGGCCTAATCACAGACAGAGAAACAAGTCTGCAGAGGGGGTGAGAAGGAGGAATGGGGCATTCCCTAGGGCAGGCTTCTGCAACAGACACAGCTTCTTTGCAGGTTAAGGGCCTAGTCTGATAGGGTTTATTATGCACTGGGAATAACAGCATTAGGGATGTTTCTGAATTCCCAGTTCCTTTTTTTTTTTTAAGATTTTATTTATTTATTTGACAGACAGAGATCACAAGTAGGCAGAGAGGCAGGCAGAGAGAGAGAGGAAGAAGCAGGCTCCCCGCTGAGCAGGACCCTGAGATCATGACCTGAGCTGAAGGCAGAGGCTTAACCCACTAAGCCACCCAGGCGCTCCTAGAGTTGCCACTTCTGAGCTCTTTCCTCTTTGGAAAGATATGCAAAGAGTGTATAGTCTCCTGGAAGGGGGGAGCCATATAGCCATAGAGGAATAACATCTATTTCCCTCAGCTCCTTCCTAATCTTTACAAACTTGAGCCTACACAGTGTAAAACAGAACTATCACAGTGCGTGGGGCAGGACAGTAAACTACAGGCTCACATATTAGGCAGCCAAACTTGATGCGTAAAATGGGCACCCCTGAAAAAATTTCCCAGTTTACCAGTAAACATCCCAAATGTATGGTTTTAAGCTGTTCATCAGTACTGATAACATGCCCCAGTGTTCACAGGAAGTTAAACCTTACTCATAACTTTAAATAAAGAGACCCTCCAAGAAGAGGACTGTGTAGATTCACATCATTGGGGAAGCTTTGTGAAAACAAACGAAGTGTTTGGCACCATTGTTAAATGGACTGTGGAGGCCAGACAGATAACTAGTATTGTGTCTGTGTTAAATTTCCCAAATTCAGCCACTGTACTACGCCTCTGCCCTTAGGAAACACACACTGAAGTATTTCGGAATAAAGCGCGAAAGAGACAAAACAAGAATGACAAAGCAAACACAGAAAGATGTTAATAGGTAGACCAAGGTGCAAGATAGAAAGGAATCCCTTGCAGTTTCTTGAGGTTTTTCCATTAGTTTGAAAATACTTCAAACCGAAACACTTACAAACAGCAAATGAAGTAATTTTAGGTTGACCTACTTAAACATTGTACTTGTTGACATTCAGTTTTCTCAAGGGGTTGACTGAATGCCAAGGGCAATCTTTGAAAGGACTTATCCTTTAGCTGAGTCTTTCCAAATTGCAAGGCCATCTTCAGAAAAGGAATTACTCAAACAATCCCCATTTATCTCGTGCTCTGAAACAACTCCTTCAATAACTGATAGTTTTTCTTCCAAAACTATCAGTGGATAGTTTGTAAATGGATTGTCATTTACATTTGATTATTTATGTTAATATCAAGTCACCTGTTTATTTCTGAATCAGTACACCATTTATGTTTGTCTAGAAGAGATCTGTACTGCCTCTCTTTTTTTGGTATCACACGCAGCAATCAACAGTCAGCTGAGCAGAACCTCAGTATCAAGCAGTGTAGCTTCAACGAATGCAATAAATGCTTATGAAACAGAGAAGATTCCATGAACTGTTGGTGTCTTGCAAGTCACAATCCTAGCAGTCTCAAATTTCTCGTCCTGCAGAAGGAATTTCCAGGTGAGGTTAAAAAAAACCATAATTAATCACAATGAAACCATTTTCAAATTTGTTTTTAAAATAATCCCTGACATCAAAAAGCCAGGAAAGAACTGTATAAGGAATGAAACACAAGGGGAAACTGAAAAATTAATTTATTATATGAAGAAACATAAACAGTAGTTATTAGAGTCAATGGCTGCGAAGCAGCCTGCGAAAAAGTTCACATCCACAGTTTATTGACTGAGAGGTACTGACACATAACACTCATAACCACAGCACTAATGTTCTAAGGTGGTTTCCAAGGAAACGCAGTATTTGACACTTTTAATGTTTATTTTCCCATTTACAAGCCTGAAAAGATTAAACCCATATTCAATTAAAGTCTAACAGGATCAGGCATTCAACTCATAAAGCATAACTGTCAAAAGACACTAGCTACTATGTCCTTCATGAAAGATGAAAGATACAAAAATGAACAACGCATAATCACCAAAAGCAATTTCTCAGATTCCAGTGAGGTTTTCTTCCTCCAAGTACCATGTGTTTCGGTGCTAATATTTGTAAGCAACCTATGGCCAGACAAAGGGCAACTGCTGAGTTCTCTCCAGAATAAAGACCATTTACACTTGCCCTTCCATGAGGTCAAAGGCCAAGGTATTCACTCGAGACACTCATGGAGATGATACTGCTTATTTCTCTTCTAACAGTAAAAACATAGTAACAACCTGTTTATGGACTTGAATAACTATACGAACAACTCCTTAAATATGCATGGCACTTTAAGATATTTTCACAGCATTTTCATATCTCTTATTTTAATTTGATCTTTCAACCAACAACCTTGTGAGGTAGGCCGCGCAAGTATATCATCCAAATTTGGTGGGTGAAGAAACTGAGGCATACGACAATTCAGTAACTTGTGGGCTACACAGGGGGCGCCAGTCTCTACACTGTGCTGTCTCCAGTAATGGAGAGACAAAGCCTAAATGTGTTTGATGATCTTATTTCAATATATTCTGATGAAACACTTCAACTCCATTCAGCTAAATGATCATGATTCAGTTCGAGCAGCTGTCATGACAAGTTACGGCATGCAATTAATTAGACAAAGCACTGAGAGTTTTAAAAATTGGAATTATAATGAAAAGCATTTTAACTCTCAACACACGAGGGAATTTGCTTGTTTGTCTTTCGGGCAACCTAGCTCTGCAGTCTGAACTATCATCATTTTATCATTTCAGAGGTATAATATAAATAATTTTAAAACAAAAATTCTCAGTTCACCGTGACTTAAATTTTTACCACACAGAAAATAACAGTGGTTTCTCTCCCCCAAAGTGAATGGACACACATGGTCCCAGAGCAGGGATATCTGTCTGTCAAGGGTTAAAGATGACAAGATGTCCAGTTTAGTGAGCAAACCTCTTTGGCCTTATAAATGTGGCTTATAATTGGGTTACAGGAGTCTGACAGACCATCACTGTTAGTTTGGTTTGGGGTCATTTAAGATGCTTAGCTATCTTCTACATTTAAATGATTTAAAATGCATTTGAAGGCTGAGATTTGGTAACAGTTCTTGAGACAGGCTTCCAAGCCAAGGCTGGATGTATCCGTCCCTCCATCCCTCTCTAATTTGGACCACAATTCCTGCTCAAACTCACCATGTGTAACCTGTCTCCTGACAGACTGCCTATTAAAAACTGGGTCGGGGGTGGGGCAGGGAAGAAAAGAAGAAAGAAACTGAGTGGGTCAGAAAGTTCAGCCATTAGGGGTCCTTAGACCATACACCCTGACTGCCCTGCAATGTCCAGCCCAGTCAGTGACAAGTCACCTGATCCAGATATTTCCTTATCAAGGTTTTTATGGTAGACATAATGGCACTAGATCTGGGCATTTTCCCGAGACAACTGAGGATACGCTATACAATCCTTTGATGAAATAAATACGGTTCCAGATTAAAAGAGAAATTATACTGGAGACAGGAGAGCACAGAAGCATAAAATTGGAGATAGCATTCAAAAAACTCACAATCATGCCAAATCAAAATACGTTCAGTTAAAGACAAAAATCCTCTGGTCATTTCATCTCTTTGTATAATTTAAAAGTTTTTGAAGTCAGTATCTAACTTGGGAGAGGAGACCCTTTCCTTTCCAATAATGAAAAGTAAAATGCCCTACGTAATTACGCCTGGGGAGAGATTTCTGAGGAGTTCCCTAGAAAAGCTTAAGTTAACCAATGTAACTCTTGTCTAAAGCTCTTCTGACAGGCTAGGAAGAAAAGGCGGAAGAGAAGACTCTTTTTTCTTCTTTGTCAAGAAGGCAAATCCTAACAAAGTCAACTACAAATTTCCCAGAATTGCAGGATGGGACTGAACCTTGAGGAGGTTTAAACCTGCCTTCCAGCAGATTCATTTATCTTCAACCATCCTGAGAAGGTAAGATTTCTGCTTATAAAAGCCTATATCCTTTTGATATTTTAACAACCCTTGTAATCCAGAATCTCTCGAACACATTGAAGGAATACAAACCATCCTAAAATCCTCGGGCTTCCAAAGCCAAACCCAGAATTCAATTTTGCATCCATGAATCCTTGGGAATAAAGTCTCCAAGTAGGAACTTTTGAATCACAGCAGGGCAAGGTGGCTATAGCTGGTTATGTACAAAGAGCCCTAATAAGAGAAAGTGGAATATCTGCCTATTCAAAAAGCAAACTTGAGCAGCCCTCTCTGAAAAGTCTGACAGGAATGATATTGCTGATGACAAAAGCCTAGTCACCTTCTGTGGTCATGAGGACAGCTCTTGAATGAAAGCTATGCTCAGAGAAAATAAAACAAGAGGCTACCTACACCAGCAGTTCAAAAAAACCTAGAAAACCAGAAAGCTCCTGTCCTCATTCTACCTGATGGATCTAACCAGCCCAACTCAGATAGCAAAGGGCCCTTGTCAGGGAAAAGGCCAGTAACACCTGGGAGATTAAGGTCAACTACAAATAGTGGGACCCTGGGCTGCCTCTCCAATACTCAGGGCTTTCCTTGGCTTCTCTCCATAGTTCCCACATGCCCAAGAGCTCTCTAAAGAGGAGCAACTCACAGGGAGTTAAGAGCTAACTTCCCTCTCTGTCAACTGCACAGGGCCCGTCCCTTGTATGAAGAACAAGGATCAACCCAGAAAACAGTAGGTCTGAACTCCGAGAGACTCAGGTCCTACTAAGCTGAGCAGAGCTCTTCGGTATTCAAAATCTGGCTGGGCACAGAACTTATTTTACTGCTAGAAGGTGTCTCATCTCTGTCTCCGACTGACCTTTGATCCGCCTTGCCTACAGACTCACGGGACTTCCGCTGCTTGCAGTGACAGCAGACACACTTTAGCCACTCTTGAAAGCCTTCCGAAACAGTGGAGGAGAAGAGCTTTTTGCAAGGGTGGAAGAACTGATAGAACACAAGCATGAACAGGATGGCTGTGCAGTAGCCAACGAGCAACTGCAGAATCAGCAGAGGCGCGCACACGTACATATAGATGTCAGTCTTGTAAAGATACCACATGAGCAGGAGGACGGCGTTCTCAATGAATCTCAGCATGTAGTACACCAGGAGCCGGTACCAGTTCTGGGACTTGCTGATGAGGTCAGGGTTGTTGATTTTCAGCTGCACGGCTGACCAGCAGAACATATTGATCCCGGCATAGAGTAAGGTGAGGAAGCCCAGGACAATGGTGGTGCCCACGCGACTGAGGGCCTTCTCGATGTTCTCGGGGAATGGGGAGCCACTGCACCAGAAGAGGATCCAGGGATAGAGGAAGAAGCTGAAGAAGTTGATGAGCACGACCATTACCACCCAGGCCTTCAGGACGGAGGTAAAGAGGACCAGGACAATGACTCGAGTGGCAATCTCGAAGCTCCTCCAGAGGAAGATACACACATAGGCCAGAGGCTTTACTTTGACATCATACTCATCGTACTTGATCTTGATGGCTAGAATGTTGCAGCGCAACGCTCCGTATACAATGGACAACAGGGACAGGACCATGAAGAGACCTGGGGAGAGGAGAGAAAGAGCACGGTCGAGTCTCACCGGCACCAAGAATCCTGCTCTCGCAGATACTTCCTCGTCCCTATTTCTCAGACCCCTCTCTTCTCTGCTCACCGGATGACTGCCAGCGGTCCCTATCCGCTCGCTGTACTGCATGGCTTTTCCCAGGGCCGCATGATGCTGCTCTGCCCAGGGGCCGGGGAGGCCTACGGGCCAGGGAATCCATGCTCCGGGACAGCCCTCCTGATCCAAGTCTAGCCCTGATAAGAGCTGAAACAGAACTAACCTGCCCACCCCCCTGCCCCCCACGCCTTGGGTAGCGCAACTCCGAGGCCTGTGTCCTCTCCAATTTTCCAGTGTTTCCTTACAGGCAACTTGCTGGTCATGCGTGGTGACTGCTGTCTAACCCCGCTCCCTTTGTTGGCTGCCGTGCCTGCCTTGTCTTAGTCCCTTCTCCCGTGCTCCTTACCCCCTCCTCCAAAGACACATGCACGCAGAGCCTTGTCTCCATGTCTGCTTCAGGGTCAACTCAAATTCAGACATCTTTCTAACGCCATCTTGCTCTGCCAGAATATGTAAGTTCCTTTATGTGGTGTGTTCTGTTTCCTCCCTTAGCTTATAAATTCCCACGGAGTCAAGAATGACCAAGTCTGGGTGCCTGGATGGCTCCGTGGGATAAGCCTCGGCCTTGGGCTCAGGTCATGATCTCAGGGTCCTGGGATCAAGGCCCTCATCGGGCTCTCTGCTCAGCAGGGAGCCTGCTTCCTCCTCTCTCTCTCTGCCTGCCTCTCTGCCTACTTGTGCTCTCTCTCTGTCAAATAAATAAATAAAATCTTAAAAAAAAAATGACCAAGTCTGACGTTCTGTCTTGGTGCCTCTGAACACAGGACAGCAGTAGGTACACAAACAGAAAGGTCTCAATAATAAATTGCTCAGTGAGTTCCTCTATATCTGCGAGAACTTGCAATTAATATTCCAACTATAGAATGCTCACTTTTCTTTACTCTTCAGTTACATTTAAGACCATAACTGCGGATTGCTGAAGAAACAAGAATCTCTCACCATTACTGGGAATGTTGTCTTGGGCTGAAAGGCCTTGGTGTTTCAAGAAATCTCAACTTGAGCTGCTTATTTCTTTTTAAAGAGCTGGGTTTTTTTTAAAGATTTTATTTATTTATTTGACCCACACAGAGAGAGAGATCACAAGTAGGCAGAGAGGCAGGCAGAGAGAGAGGAGGAAGCAGGCTCCCTGCTGAGCAGAGAGCCCGATGCGGGGCTTGATCCCAGGACCCTAGGATCATGACCTGAGCCGAAGGCAGAGGCTTTAACCCACTGAGCCACCCAGGTGCCCCTCCTTATTTAAGTTCTAAATCAATGAAAAAACATCTATATTTGGTGGACATAAAAGCTCTGAGGCTTTGTTACTTATTTGCCTGGGAGAAGCTCAGTTTTACTCAAAGCATCGACTTTTTTCATTGTCTTTTGGCACTGATTTAAATCATCAAATCCATTCACTGGAAAGACTATCATCTACTAATCAAATTTAAAAGACAGAAACACTATCACAGGAGTATACTGGGCAGCAATTGGACTGAATTATTTTTCCTGAGAGGCTAACTCAGTGGAGCGTTGTAAAGTAGTACGTTACCAGTGATGTATTTTTATATGTTTTATGTATTTTATATTTTTACAAATTTCTACACCCTAAGGATTTAACATTGAATCTTCTTCTCTTAGCCCTTCGGTTTTCCCCACAAGAAAAATATTTCATATGAAGAAGATGAGCTAAGCATAAGTAATTAAAATGTCAATTGTATCTTTGCATACATATAGTATTTATATAGTTATATTTTGGTTCTTCAAATTATTTATTACTTTTAACAACAGTACAATGACCCAAATGATTTTTTAAGCGTTTACCCATTTTTCTCTTGTTAGGCCAATTATTTCCAAATTGCATTTATTTCTCTATAAAGAGAATGAGCCAACGATTACCCAACTGGTGCTCGGTGGCAACCACCCACTGAAGCCTTTTGAGAATGCAAAGAAATTGTCATAAAATCACTGACTTCAATTGTCATTCCCACTGTTGGGTGGTCATTGCAAAATGTCACAGGTAGAAAGGGGTCCAGGAAGAGAGATGTACTTGGAAGACAAGAAGGCTTGTACAAAATGCTTGGAATGCACATCTCTACCTCTTGAATTAAGCTGCCATGCGAATACCTACTTATT
Organism: Mustela nivalis; assembly: GCF_964662115.1. NCBI lineage: Eukaryota > Metazoa > Chordata > Mammalia > Carnivora > Mustelidae > Mustela > Mustela nivalis. Next base: position 100,919,434 of record NC_139040.1, read on the forward strand.
CAGACTTAAGCGGAAAAAAGTTCCCTGATGCCACTTTCCAACCTTATCTTTCCACAGTCAACACAAAAGGGCTCCATTGGCAGTCCTGCTCATTTTAGTGGCACTTATAGAAGTCTCACTTCCCTCTAATAATCCTATTCTCATTTCCTATGAGTGTGTGTGTGGCGGGGGGGGGCATTTTGCTGCTCTAGTCTTTTATTAGAAGGCAAGACATCCCCTTAGGTAAAGCTGAACAGAAGACTTTGGCACTATTCCAAACTCTTGCCATACTTATAAAGCTTCTTCCTACTCAATTCCTGTCAAATCATCTCCTCCCAAATGAACTCTTTTCCTATTTCATAGAGAAACAAATTGTTATTAGGCATGAATTTACTCATTTCCTGACTTGACACCCAAACCAAATCTCTATGTTAAGTGATGAAGAATATTTTATTGCCCAGGATTCCTCTTAGCAGGGGAATTCTCTATGTAGGAGAAGGGGAACAGCTTCTCTGTTGCTTTGGAGAGGTAACAGCGGCTGCTCCCCAGATGGGAGACGGTATATGGCAGTTCTCTGTGATGTGACTACTCTCCATGGACACTGGATCTTCAAATAAAAATGACTAAACTTATCAAATGTTTAGGTGGAATAGACATTTCCCCCAAATTTAGTGAATGACTTCAAGGAAGGAACCGAGGCACACTGAGGTGGCAGAGGGCAATTGAAGGGGTTAGCACAGGAAGCTTCTGAAAATAGAAATTTTAACCAGATTTCTCTCTCTCTAAAAATTTTTGTTATTTATTTGCCAGAAAAAGAGAGAGAGCACGCATAAGCAGGGGGAGGGCAGAGGGAGAAGCAGGCTCGCCGCCAAGCAAGGAGCCCCATGTGAGACTCGATCCCTGAACCCTGGGATCACGACCTGAGCCCAAGGCAGACGCTCAACGGCTGAGCCACCCAGGCATGCCTTTAACCAGATTTCTGAAGGGCAGTACTTTCATCTCTTTTTCTTTCAACTCAGCAGCTGGAAAGTGCTTTCTTTACTGTCGAGAGCCACGATCTCCACCTGTACTGCACTCCACCACTTGCTTCCTTTTCAAAAACCTTGTTCCATCAATTATCGTCTTTCTCTTCTGAATTTGCAGCTGCTCTCGCTCTCCCGGCTTTGTTCCTTGAGTGTATGAATATGCCTATGTCAGCTGCATCTAAAAAACCATCCTTCACTTGCAAAAACCGACATAATTGTGGGAGCTGTGTGATGGAACGGGAGATTCATTATAGTAGCTTCTCAATCTTTTCGCCTGTCGCAAAATTGCTATAATAATAATGCTAAAAGGGAGGAAGGAAGAGAGGGAGAGAGACAGGGAGGGAGGGAAGGGAAGGAAGAGTAGGGTGCGGGAGAGAGAGAGGAAGGACCCCTCCATCACCCTGAACTTCTGTCTACTATTCCACTGTCCTTGACGCTTTCCAGTCAAACCTCCTGAGTTATCTCTGATCACAACACTCACTCCTTCATCCTCAAACTCCTTGCAGTCTGGATTCTGGTCTGGCTCCTTTCTGATCTCTCTGTAACATGGGATGCTGCTTACTCACACCTTCTCGAAACTTCTCTTGGAGAAGAGATCACGTTGTTTGCTACTAATCATTCTCTTGCTTTCCTTGTAGCCTCTTCTCAACTTCATCCATAGGTACATCTTTCTCTTCCACTCAGGAGCCATGCTTTTATGGTCTCCTTCTATCCCATGGCCTACTAGATTTCTCTTCCTACAGATCTTACAAGTGTCTTAAAACAAAACCACAGAACAAAACTTATTTTCCTGAAAATTCCTGATGTTTCCTCTATTAGCCCATGACACACCATCAGCCCAGATCACCCTATCCAGAAATCTACGTGTTCAGTAGGACTTTTCACCTTCCTGTCCCATCACAGCCAAGTAGATCTCTCAACTCTTGCTGCTCTGTGTGGCTCATGGACCAGTGGCGAAGACACTGGGAATTTGTTAGACGTGCTCCACCTCAGACCCAGTGAATCAGAATCTGTATTTCGACAGAATTTTCAAGGTGATTAGTATGACCATTACAGTTTGAGAAGTACTGCCCGAAGTTCTTTTCCTCTTGCCTTTCTGGTTCTGTCCCTTGTTAACTCTCATGTGGTTCTTGCCACGGGGTCCTAACTCCTTTCTTTCTCTGCCGCCAGTCTTCCTTGTCTTTTTGCCTGGATAAACCCTATTTGTTTTAAGGTTCAGTTAAAGTGTTAACTCATCAATAATGCTTTTCTTCAGCTTTTATTTGACTACATTCATTCAGTTGTGCTAAATGCTTCCAAGACTCTTCTGAGCCCAGTTAACTGCCCCTTTATTGAGATCTTACAGCCATCTATCTATGCAGACTTTGATTTCATCACTTGATATCTTGGGTTTGGCACGATCTCCTATGTGGTGCCTCTGTTTTGATACAGATTTTTGTCACCAGCACCTAGCACAGTGACTGGCACAAAGCAGGTAATTGATACACGTATACTGAATAAATGAATAAGTGAATTAAAAATGGCACAACCTGTGAACAGCCTTTTTTCTGCACTGAATACAGAATGTAAGCTCCGGGTCTCTCACAGACTTATAATTGAAGTGAGCAATGAGAACTCTCAAAGCCCCTTACCAGAGGGTGATGTCTGCGGTTATGGGCTTCCTATGCAAATACATCTGCTTCCGTGGGCCTTTCTCAATCAAGAAGTTGCACCCGTTTCCAACATTTCCTGAGGTCAGATCCAAATTAGAAAATGTCTTTGAGATTCAAGTCTACATTCTAAAAAAATCCTCTTTGAGGTACATGACAGGCCTGCAAAACAGGGAGATGTAAGACCAGTACAATATTCTCTGACCACGGGCATAACTAAGGAAGCTAAGCACTGCATCCGCATGTGAGGCCCAACCAGAAGCAAGACCATTCTGGAGGATCCTGGCAGTGTTGGGTTTTCCTGGGCCACTTATCTAGTAGATCACTATTCTGGCGGGATTCTACAGCTTACTCCTGGGAGTGATCCCTGACTGCTTATTCTAGAACCCAGGGTTCTACTTTATCGTTTTTTTCCAGTGTGCAGCTCTAATTCGACTCCAGGCCCCAACGATCGTTTAACAAACTGTCAATAAAGAGGCTGAGAATGAGAGAGATCGTCATCACCATGAACTTGTATCTGCCTCTGCTACCCTCCCTCCCCAGCTGCTACCACAAAAATGGCTTTGGTTCTTTATTTTAATGGCTTTACTGAGATATAATTTCACACACCACACAACTCACAATCTAAAGTGTACAATTCAGTGGGTTTCTTTGAGGTCCATTCACAAATATGTGCAACCATCACCAGAGTCAATTTTAGTACATTTTTATCACTTCAAAAAGAAATCCGGTGCCCATTAGCTATCATTTCACTAAGACCCTTGCCATACTCGGCCAGAAGCAACCACTAATCTACTTTGTGTCTCCAAAGATTTCCCAGTTTTGGACTTTCACGGGAATGAAATCACATAATATGTGCCTTTTGTGACCAGTTTCTTTCACTTAGCATAATGTTTTCAAAGTTCATCTATACTGTAGCATGTATTAGTCTTTCACTCATTTTTATGGTTAAATGATATTCTACTGTATGACTACAGTACAGTTTTCAATTCATTCATTAGTTGATGTCAATTTGCATCATTTCTGGTTACTTTGAGTAGTGCTGTTATGAACGGTCATGTACAAATACATTCTCTTCAGTCTATCATATGCTGGGTCGTATGATAACTTTATATTTAATCATCTGAGGAACTGCCTTGCTATTTCCCAAAGCAACTGAACCATTTTATATTCCCATCAGCAGCGGATGAGGTTTCCAATTTCTCTATATCTTTGTCAATGTTTGTTACTATTATTGACTTAATTCTTATTATTACTAACTTTTTGATCCTAGCCATCCAAGTGGGTGTGAAGTAGTATCTCATTGTGATTTTGATTTACATTCTTCTGGTGACTCAGGAAAATTTGATGCCAAGCATCTTTTCTTCTTTTCATGTGCTTATTGGTCATCTGTCCATCTTCCTTACTTCCTTCTCGTTTCTAACTGTAGAACAAATTCACAAGAAATTTCACACTGTCCCATAAGTATCCCAAAAAGTCTGACAAAATTCAAAGGCCATATCTGCACAGACTAATTTATATCAGCCTTACCCAGAGCCATCAATGAGCATTAAAAAAAAAGTATAATTCTATCTTCTCATGCATTTTTAATTCCCTAAAAAAAAAAAACTGGCATGAAAAAGCCAAAAGGTATTTTCATCCTGACAATGGTAGATTCCTTTGTTTTGGTCTAATATTTCTGCCAAGAACAACTGGAAAAACATCCACTCAAAGGCATCAGAGATCTACCAAAGCAGTGAGTATTTCCGGGGCCAAGATCGCAAAGAAAAATCCCAAGAAAAAATTCTGATGCTGCTTTTCCCCTCAAGATATTTGCCCGTATGACAGCAGGTACTAAGAGACTAAGACTTTGAACACAGCTTTCAGTAATGTCTCAGAGCAGGTGGGTATGGGAGCAAATATTGACATTCTGACCAAAAGCTTTCTGGTGGGAACCCAAAAGACGAGATGTTAGGAGCATGGGGTGACCAGAAACAGATAAGCCCTCACAAAGACTTAAGTATATTAGTCAACCAACTCAAGTTGCAAATAATCACATTCACCTGTATCTAATCCAATTACCTGCTATAAACAAAAGTTAAATCTTCCTGGAGGCGCCTGGGTAGCTCAGTCTGACTCTTGATTTCGGGTCAGGTCATGGTGTCACGCAGTGGGATGGAGCCTCAAGACAGGCTCCACATTGGGCATCAAGCCTGCTTACTATTCTCTCTCCCCCTCCGTCTGCTCCTCCCCAGCTAACCCCCCAGCCCTACTCACTTGCTCGCTCTCAAAAAAAAAAAAAAAAGTGTTAAATCTTCCTGGAGAAAGAGAATTCATCCAGAGCCTCAAATTATCTCTCTTTTTAAAACAAACAAACTGACATTTAATTAAAAATAAGTTGGCATGCCAACAACAAAACCAAGAAATTATCAAAATCCAAGAATGAAAACAGATGATAAAAACAAGCCAATAGGAGATAATAGATATTGGAAGTATCTGACTTGGACTTAAAAATATCTGTAATTAATATGTTCACAAAATTGTATAAGAAGATGGAGAATTTATCAGGAACTGGAAACTATTTTAAAAATGGAACTGAAAAATATAGTAAATACAATTTAAAAATCAACAAATGAGTTTAAGAGGTTACAAATAGCTATAAAGACAATTGGTACCAGACAGAAGGCAAGTCAGAAGAAAATGGGGAAACAAAAAGGATGAGAGACTTACAGGAAAGTGAAAATGTCAGGGAGTGGGGAGAGAGAGAAAAAAGAAAAAGGGGTCCAAAACAATATTTAAAGAAATGAAGGTTGAGAATTTTCCCGAGCTGCTGAAAGATAAAACTAAACCCCAAGCAGGATAAATATGAAAACTACACTAAGCATATCGTGTTAAAATGCTGAACACTATAGTCAAAGTGAAAACCTTAAAAAGCAATCAAGCAAACAAAAAAAATTAACTTCAAAGAAGCAACAAGGACATTGGCATTTCAACAAAAATAATGGAAGCCAGAAGACAAAGGAATGAACATCTCAAAGTGGGAAGAAAATAATGTCTAAAGATGAAGGTAAAAGACATCTTATGACAAAACAAAAATGAGGAAATCTGTCACCAGCAGACCTGCTATAAAGAAAATAATAAAGGTGATATTTTGGGCCCAGTGAAATTGATCCCACATGGAAACATGAAGATACAGGAAGGTCTGAACAGGGACCAAAAAGATAAATACAACTCAATTTTTATAATGGGCAAAAAGGGGTGCCTGGGTGGCTCAGTGGGTTAAGCCTCTGCCTTCGGCTCAGGTCATGATCTCAGGGTCCTGGGATCGAGTCCCGCATCGATCGGGTTCTCTGCTCAACAGGGAGCCTGCTTCCTCCTCATTCTCTCTCTGCCTGCCTCTCTGCCTACTTGTGATCTCTGTCTGTCAAATAAATAAAAAAAAAAAAAAAACTTTATAATGGGCAAAAAGACTTAAACAATCATCTTTCTCTCTCTCACACACACACACACACCAAAATGTCCACTAAAGATGTGCAAAGGAACTCAAGCTCATTAGTCATCAAGAAATGCAAATTCAAACTAAAATGAGACACTATTATATACCCACTGTGTTCCTAAAATTAAAACCAGGTGTTAGCCATTGGAAGTCTTATACATTGCTTGTGGGAATGTAAACTGATACAACCACTTTTGCAGTTTCTACAAAAAGCTAAACATAGGCATTCCTATGACCCAGGAATTCAACTCCTGAGTATAGACATAGGAGAGCGCATATACATATACACTAAAAGGCATTTATTTACTAGGATTTTTTCAGTGGCATTATTCTTACTAATCCTAAATCTGGAAATAATCTAAGTATTAATCAAGAGAAGACTGTATCAATTCATTGTGGTATATCCATACAATGGAATGCTACACAACTACACTAAAGAACAAACTTGTGCCACAATCCACAACATAAATAACTCTCACAAAGTGTGTCGAATGAAAGAAGCTAGGCCTGATTCTATTTACATGGATTTTTTTTAAATCAGGAAAAATTAATTAAAAATCTGTGATGTTAGAAGTCTGCTTTCTGATTAGTGGATACCCTTTGGGAAGGAAGCTTGGGAAAGTGATAAGAAACTCTTCTGTTTCTTGACCTGGATAGAGGGCTACATGGGCACATTTACTCTCTGATAATTAATCACCCACATGATGAGTAGAGTTTTGTGCGCACCTTTTATACTTCAATGAAAATGTTTACTTAAATACATCTAGAAGTACTATTATACTTAAACTAGGCACTTAATAAATGTTTATTAGATTACATTTTTAGAAGGCAAAAAAACCCACAATGAAGTTGTTCCAGAAAATTTCCTTCCCTACACTGGCAAAATGCCAAATAGAAAACACAGTTCAAACCCCTACTTAGCTCACTTAGCACTACTTAGCTACTTAACAAAACTGGCTCTAAAGATGTAACCAGAATGACACCCTAAAATGCTATAAAATACATTTTAAAGTTTGGGTGATGAAGACCTTAACTGTTACCAAAATCCCACTTGAACATCTGCCAGTTTTCTAGATGTTTGGTCAGAAATTGAGGAGTTTCAATATGTATTTATTATCTTGTTTTGTATTCAGAAGTGTCAGAACAAATATTATAGCCCAACATTCATAGCATGCATAATGCGATTATTACCATCTACAATCCCCAAAGATCCTGACTGATTTTATTTTTCTCTCCAAAATATTTGTATTTCTTGCCTAAGGAAACTGGATGATAAAATATACTCCAGATCATCTCTCTTATGTCCAAAAAAATTATTGTACTTTTACTTCATACCAAGGACTAGTATAAACATTTTATAGGTACTCATCACTTCATCCTAACAATAATTTTATAAAGTAAATACTCTTTATAAAGTAATTTATAAATTTATAAAATTTATAAAGTAAATACTCTTATTATATTCATTATACAGAAGACAAAACAGATACACAAAGATGCTAAATGACTTCCTAGAAATCACTCAACTAGCAGAGCTAAAATCCAAACGTAAGCTATCTTGCTCTAGAATCTTGGTCTTAACCAGTAGGCAATTATGCCTAAATAAATATAATGAGGTTCATTTCCCTAGCTGTGGTCTTAGCTTCACTTTTCATCTTTTTTATCAATGGAAGGCAAGAAGCAGGAATCTGCTACCCTTGAAATTGCCCAGGTCTTCAAGGAGTGTGGAGAATCCCTCCCAGGCATTTGGGGAGTTGTCCAATCCTTCCTTGTTTCCACTGAGCCCAAATTTCATACCTATCTTCTATTACATGAGTGTTCTCTACATAAAAACTTCCTGAAATCATGCTGTCTAGGCACTGGGGAGTGGGCAGGCATCACACTGCACTAAGCTGGTTTCTGGGAATCACCTCCCAAGGCACAACAAATGGGGGTAATGCTCCTCTATCTGCCCTACCAACTTCCTTATCATCCTGCCTCAGGCAGAGAGACAAGGCACCAGTGAGTTGAGCTACAGAAAAGAAAACCTTTGCCCTCCATACCCAGACATAGAAACTTAGTACCTGACCCATGCACAGGCCCCTATATCAGGTTATCTAATAGCAAGATTGTAGCAGGACTACTCAGAAGCCCAAGACAGAAGTTCTGCATTCTGCTGCACCTTCTCAACTACAGCAAGACACACCAAACCTTCTTAAAACACAGTTACTCAAGTACAGTGAACTTTAAAAATAATCAGGCATGGCCACTTGACCCTCCACAACTGAAATAATCTCTTCCGTTTTCTGCCTTCGCCAACACTTGAGCCACAGACACACACACAAATATTTACACACACCTCCTTACTCCACTAGTTTTTTCAACTCCCACAATGATTCTCAGTATAATTTTCTCCCAAATCTATCTTCCCTTCCCTCTTTTCAAATGCTTTTCTGTTCTTATTTAATGGCCTTATTTTGTATGTGCTTACAGCTGTAAATAACATGAAAACCTTTAGAAATATGTAGAATATAAATAATAAAAAATGGATAAGTAAATGCCTTGGACTTTGCAAAGCAGACCTCAGTTCTTCTGTGTGCGACTATACCTGCTCAGTGCCCCCAGTTCCATGCTGTCCTACCAAGACCTACTTTGCAGAGATGTGGATGTAGAATCAGAAGGCCCTGTGCTGGATTCTTCAAACACAGGCTCTAGAAGGAAACCTGAGAAGCTGTAAAAGCAGCACTGCCATCCTCCAGGGAATCCAAGCACAGCCTTGACAACATACTGTTTGGGGGGGGGTGGTAGGCAGCGGTCCTTCCCACTGAGTAGCGTTAAGTAACTAAGTAACTTCCACTGGCTTGTAGCCACAGAATCCCGAAAAGAAAATTGAAGCCTACACCCAGACAGAAGCCAAGCCTGGATAAGAAGTTTTGGTAGTACACAAGAGTACTTTTTCCCCAGTGCATTCAGAGGTGAGTTAAATTTAGGAAGAATGGGGGCGCCTGGGTGGCTCAGTGGGTTAAAGCCTCTGCCTTCGGCTCAGGTCATGATCCCAGAGTCCTGGGATGGAGCCCCACATCAGGCTCTCCACTCAGCGGAGAGCCTGCTTCCTCCTCTCTCTCTCTGCCTACTAAAAAATAAATTTTTAAAAAAATCTTAAAAAAAGAATATTAATATTTCTAATGCATATGGGATCTTCTCCAAAGAAAGGCAGAAAGATATAAAATATAAGGCTGAAAAATACATGAACAAAATAGGTTTCTGTTATGCCCCCGTTTACCAGAAAATCAAACACCCAGAAATCTCCATCTCCTTTGAACTGTTTTAACTGAGTTTCATGGCACATTTGCTCTGCCGGTCACTGTTATTTAACCAACTCTTTGCTCAATATATTACCATCCTTTTTACTAAGCACTAGCTAACATCATTCAAATGTACTTCTAAAGGGTTTAAAAATGAAGAAAACTTTGAATCAAAGAGTAAGTTTTCTAGATTCTTACTAGATAATTCATTGCCCTACTCACACACACAAATGCAGTCCCTTTAATTAACCCTGACATTTGGATCCTCGTCCACATACACCATAACAACTCAGAAAATGTTCACAGAAGCAGACAGTAACAACTGCATGTCCTTAAGTTCAACTCGAATTAGCTAATTCTTGGAAGTTCTGAAGTCATGAATTTATTGTCTTACTTTTTCCTAAACACAATGAACATATGCCACTACAATAACCTTGTTACAAGATGCTTTGAATTTCTGCTTAATATTATTTTCCCTAGAGAAAATTAAATTTCATTCTATCCACTGATTCCAAATTACTTTTAGGTCTCTTGAGGCACAATTAGAAATACCAGATATAGCTTCCAATCTGAACCAAGCATTAAAAACTACTTATCTCTGGAAATATAAAGCTTGGCTCTCTAAATCTTTCTCAGTCTCCTACATGCTGAAAAACTGCAGAATCAGCCTTAATTAAAAAAAAAAAAAGGCCAGCGATACCAAAGATTATTACCCACATTTTAACACAGCTGTGAGAGCCAGTCTGACCCTTTCTTTTTTTTTTAAGATTTTATTTATTTATTTGACAGACAGAGATCACAAGCAGACAGAGAGGCAGGCAGAGAGACAGAAGGGAGGAAGCAGGCTCCCTGCTCAGCAGAGAGCCCGGATGCCGGGCTGGATCCCAGGACCCTGGAATCATGACCCGAGCCGAAGGCAGAGGCTTTAACCCACTGAGCCACCCAGGCACCCCTAGGTCTGACCCTTTCTACATGTTTCCCTTGCCCATCTGCAAATCTCCAGCCCTTAGCCAACCTGTTTTTCCTCCACTCAGTGATCAGGGTGATCTTTGACAGCAGAGGACAAGGAAGGACTGAATATGTCGCACTTAAGAAACGAATGTGAATTCAATTCACCTTTCTAGAATAGTTTTAGTATGTTCACATGCCTCTCACCAGGCCAAGTGCTTTTAAACATGTGCTTAAGGGGTTGCTGGCAGTAATGTATGAGGAATGCTATTATTTAGGCATATTTTTCTCAAATTAAACTTCTTATTTTAGAATAGTTTTAAAAATAGACATAGCAAAGTTGGTTCTTTGAAAAAAATCAACAAAACTGATAAACTCCTAGCTGGACCGATCAAGGAAAAAAAGACAGAATATGAATTACCAGTATCAGAAATGAGGGGCTATATCACTACAGATATCAAACATATAAGGAAATATTATTAACAACGTTCAGTAACTTAGGTGAAATGGACAAATTGCTAGAAAAATACAACTTACTAAAAGTGACAAAAGATGAGATTAAAAATATGAATAGGTGTCTAACTATTGAAGAAATTCAATTCAGGGGTGGCTGAGTGGCTCAGTCACTAAACGTCTGCCTTCAGTTCAGGTCATGGTCCCAGGGTCCTGGGATCGAGCCCCACAAGGGGCTCCCTGCTCAGCGGGAAGCCTGCTTTTCCCACTCCCAGTCCCACTCAACCTACTTGTGTTCCCTCTCTTGCTGTCTTTGTCAAATAAATAAAATCTTAAAAAAAAATAAATTCATTAACAATACCTTCCCATGAAGAAAAATTAATTCTCACTGTTTGCCTCAAGACCAGAGAAGGAGCCAAAACACAGAATCCAAACCCATTTTAATCAACTTATATAAGGCTAAAATTTTCATTAAATTAAAACCCATTAAAGTTACCAATACTATACCCAAAAAAGGGCATATACCACTTATAGACTTGCTATCTAGTGTAGCTTCTCTAAAAGGGGGCCCTCCATAAATAAACAATTAATAATATAGTTAATTAACCTCTAGTGAGCATCCTAACCAATGGCCCGTACCACACGCCAATGTTTTCTGCTTGTCTTATTTAATTTTCACAACACTCCTGTGGAGCCTGTGTTGATAGATGCAGTTTATAAATTAAGAGACAAAAGGTCTCTGAGGTCAGCTCAGTTGCACTATTCAATAGTAGAACAGGCAATGAGCCCAAGCTCCTGACCTTAGTCCCAGAGGATTTAAACAAAGTACCAGCTGTGTTTCAGCTTTGAGGTTGCCCAGAATGAAAATGCCCCCTGAATTTCACAGCACTGATGCTCCAGAGCTGTGGGGAAACCTCCAGTAAGAATATAATACTCCGTGGTTTGGGCTCAGACCTCCCCAAACCCGAGCTGCCTCACACGATCTTCATGGTGTGTATCTTGACCATCTAGGCTTCTCAGTGAGCTCCTGGATCTCTTCACGGAAATTTAATTCAGAGCCTACTTGGGCCAGCAAAAAGGAAGGACAAGATAGAAAAGGGAAGTAAGAAGACAGGAAAGGAATAAAACAGCCTTTGTAACATTTCAAAGCACTTTCAAATTCATTTTCTGCCTTGTCTTCCTACCCTCCTAAGGAGGTGAGCAACACAGTCATTGTGACTTCTGCTTCAGAAAAGAACCTGAGATCTAGGAGGCCATATAAAATCAAAAGGAAGATGGAAAAATAGTGTTAGAGTCATATGTAGAACAAAGGTTGGCAAACTGGGTCCTATTTTTGTACAGCCCAAGAGCTACATTTTTGTACATTTTTAAAGGGTCAGGAAAACATACAAAAACAAAGAATAAGTGACACAGACCATGATGGCCTGCAAAATCTAAAATATTTACCATCTGTCCCTTTACAGAAAATTGTCGCCTGCAATAGACCACTTTTAAACCACACACAAAATAAACTAGCACTACATTCATCAGCATGCAGGGTTCTCAAAATACTAATTATGTGGAGCAAAAAATGCAAATTCCAAGATGATGTCTGCAGAATGCTAAAGATTAAAGACCTGCAAAATCAATATATGGTATTTATGGACACAGTACAAATGCAATTAAGTTATAAATCCTCAAGAGAATGCTAAACTCTGAAATCATGACAAGGGTCACAGGGTGTCCCAATTACACTAATATGTTATTTCTTAAAAGAGAAAAAAAACCATAATTCTGAAGCAAACATGTCATGTGAATATCTGATAAAGGAAGCAAGGAGGTATGTGGGTGTTTGTTATATTATTCTCCACTCCTGTCTGTATGTCTTAATATTTTATAATACCAATATTTTAAGTTAATGTACAAAGAAAAAAATATCTGCAGTTAATAAGTGGGCAGATGGTGCAGACATTGTGTGGTTTTTACCAGGCCGCCAGAAAAACACGAAAAAAGCCCTCATGACATCCTTGTGGGGAAGTCACAGTTAGTCATATGCTAACATGAGTGCAGTTAGATGGATTTGCACCTGGATAAGCCATCCGTACTGATTCTCTTCACTACTTCCATTCAGGCTAAAGGGCATTTGTCAAGGAGCTTGAGGCTTGTGGCTTTGGGGCTGTCCTAATCTCACATCCTTGTCAACCACTGAAGACATACACATATACCTGGGACAAAACTGGGAAGACAAGAGAATCGTGATTCAAAATGATCTCAACAGGCTGATACCCTGGGCGTGAATCCAAGAAAAGGAAATAGAACAAGAAAGAACATCAAGCCCTACCTTTATATATTTAAAAATACACTGTACAGGTACAGATGGGTAAATCTTGGCTTAGCCACTCTCAGTATGTCCAAAAAGGGGGGGGGGAGAATTTATATCCATCCATATAAACCAATTGCATTATTCGGCTCCTCCTGAAGCTAAAAATCATTTGGGCACATAAATAAAACCACAGAGTTCAGATTAAAGCCCCAAAATAAAATAAAACATAGTCCCACTGCTATCAGTTTTTGCCAAAATAAGTCTGCAACATCACATGCAATTATGAATGCTGTGTTTTAAGAAAGGAAGTGACAAGCCAGATTTTATGTTGAGTACAGTAACCTTGATGGCTACAATGCATTCCATTAGAGAAATGAATGGAAGATCTGGAGAATGGAAATGAAAAAGGAGACGAGAGAGTTGTGACTATTTGGAGGTCTGCCATGAAGTGAGGGTGCGTGGATGTGTTAGTGCTGCTTTAGTGGGAAAAAGCCACGTCTAACCATGAGGCTGAAGATTAGAGGAGGCTGATTTCTATGAAAAATCTCTACTTAGTAGTATCAGCTTGGTGGGGTATTATTGTGGAAGGGATTTATTTTTGCCCCCAATCTCCTCTCAACTGGGCTCTGTGGAAAGAGAATGTGGAAGAAGTGATGGTGTCCGAGTTCTGAGCCCAGACCGCATGAGCTCTGCAGTTTTCTGTGGTCTGACTCCTCCCCAAGCCTTGAAACAGGGAGTACAGCCCCTGTGAGCTACTCCGAGGGCAGCCATCCTCCATCAGTCAGTCCCAAATGACCCAAGATGCGCCTGGCTGGCCCAGACCAGAACTGCCCACTTGACCTGAACCTTGATGAGCAACAATAAATGTGTTAGGTGGTCTGGGCCACTTACAGCAGCTAGCGTCTATCAAGGAGCCCTCTTGTCCCCTTTCTTGGCATATGGTACCTTGGTCTCTACTCACCCCAGGGGCTGCTCCCTCAAGTCTCCCACCTTCCAAAATCTACAAATCATAATCAGGTCTCAGTCTTTACGCTTGTGAATACTCCCAAACTCCAGGGTACACACCCTGAACTATTTCAGGAGACCAGCAGTGGGGTGGGCCTGTGGGTTCCCAGCTGAGAAGGCACGAAACGAAGTGTTTCACCACTACCCATGCTGCGAGCACTCTGCATCTTGAAATTCCACTTTAGGTGGTTTCTGGGAGGGAAAGAGTTGGAGTGGCTTCTTACCACATATATTATAGAAGCCCTTATTCTCTCACCCCTTCCCAAAGGTATTTCCTGATAGAATCTGAGAGTGGGATATGGGGGCAGACTGTGGTAGGGCTGGTTTGTCACACTTGGAAAATCTTGAAGAAAGGAATCTGACCAATTCTTAGTGGCTTTTTTTTTTTTTTTTTTCCTGTATGTGGCACATTCAGCTCCTGGCCCTGTTGTCTTCTGCGGGAAAAGGAAAAGTCCCACTTAACTTATGATACAAGGAAGAACATACTAACAAGGAAGTTTTATCAATGGAATGGTGCCTTTTGAGGACGGAGAGCTCTGCTGCCAAACATAACCAAGCAGAGGCTGGCGGACCACCTTTAAGGGACACCGAAGACGAGATTTCTTCATAAAGTACAAAGTCAGACATGATGGCCTCTTAAATCCTTGCTACCTCTTTACATTCTCCATCTCCATGAGAAGCAGTGTTGGCTGAAAGACTAACAATGGGCCAAGCATCCAAAATCCTGGGTTTCAGTCTTGGCTTTGAGCCCTTAAACTTCCTGAACCTTGGTGCTGCCCACACGATGGGCCTTCCACTTAACTGGTACCCTTCCTCCATTCTTCCCTGTAGGCAGAAGTCTAATTCTGATTACAGGCTAACCCTCCCACATGTTCAAGGAAGATGCTCACAGTTTTGGCTCCTGGAGTAAATCAAGAGTTGTGTAGGCCAGCCTCTTACAATTTTGTGTTGCAAATGGAAAAAAAAAAAAGATATTTGCATGCTGTATTCACAGGGTTCAGTAGATGAAGTTGGTCTATCTATTCCAGACCCCACCCAACTGCTCTTCAGGGACAAAGGCACCTATACCTTAGAGGCATCTGTAACTCCAGTACTGTGGCTAGAGACTGGTTTAGCCTGACCTATGTCTGCCCAGTGAAACCCGAGAATTCTGCTGAACGAAAAGGAGTTCTGGGGTGCCCAGGGGTGGCTCAGTGGGTTAGGCCTCTGCCTTTGGCTCAGGTCATGGTCTCAGGGTCCTGGGATCGAGACCCAAGTCGGGCTCTCTGCTCAGCGGGGAGCCTGCTTCCCCCTCTCTCTCTGCCTGCCTCTCTGCCTACTTGTGAACTCTCTCTCTGTGTCAAATAAATAAATAAAATCTTAAAAAAAAAAAAAAAGAAAAGGTGTTCCTCCCCAATAAAGAAAGACACACAGCAAGAAACCTCTCTCTTCTTTCTCCCTGACTTGGGTCATGCCTACATGTGTTGTCTAGATCTATAACAACCTATACATGTTTTAAAACACGGCAGCCAAATTCTCTGATACTCTTCCCATTGAGAAGTAGAGTCTGTGTCTCCCCTTTTTGAACCTGAGGTCTGGTAACTGATAAATGGCAAAAATGACTGCCAGTTTCTGGGCGAACATATTAAGAAACAGAAAGCTTTCACTGCATGTCTTTTAGAATAGTCATTCTTAAGACCCAGCTGCCATGCTGTGAGGAGCAAAGGAGAAGCCCGCATGGAAAAGAACTAAGGCGTCGGGCCCTCAACCCCAGCTAAGTGAATAATAGCGGAGTACCAAACTGCCAGCCACGTGACTAAGCCACTTTGGAAGGGGATTCTCCAGCCTTCAGTCAAGCTGCTCCAGCTGATACCACAAGGAGCAGAGATAAGTTGACCCTGCAGAGATCTGCCCAGATTATAAGTTCATGGGCAAAAGAAATGACTGTCATTATTTTAAGTCACTAAGTTTTGTGGTGGTTTACTATGCAGCAATATATTATGAATACACAGTCCTCTTGCAATCACAAGGGGAAACAGACACACTGGCGGAAGATCCCCAGGTCGTTGATGACACCGTCATGCCAGTAAGTCAGCCAACCATGGGATCACTCTGCCTCTGAATGTGTTAGGGGAGGTGATATATATTAACGTTACATATATTTTTAATTTTCATATTTTTATTTATTTTACACCTTTAGTCGGGACTTCTTTCATTTGCAATTGCAGTGTTTTAAATGATACACTCTGCCTTTTCTTCTGTAAAACTGAAATGAATACAATTGCCCTGCTCTTTAGTTTTCACCATTCATTGACTATATATTGAGAACCCATAAGTGCAAAACTGCACAAATGAGCAAGACAAAGACCCGTGGGTAGACCAGTAGATCAGGCCTGACCACTCTCCCCAACCCCAACCAGAACTAATAAGCATTCATGGAGGAAGCATGAAAAACACAGATAACTGGAAAGAAGAAAAAGTAACCCATAACCTCACTATCTCAAGAAAACTAACATTTCGGTGTTTCTTTTGAGACTCCTTTTGAAGTTTTCTATTTTGTGTATGTGTGTACATATGTGCATATGAGTATGTGAGTGTGTATACACATGCAAAAAACTGAGATGTGGCAGAAACGTATAAACTTATATAAAGCACTATACACACACACACACACACACACAGAGCTATCCTTCAATATTCCTTCCACGTGTCTCTAAGAATGTATGAATTATAACTGTTATCTTTAGATTAGTTCATAAAACACAGCTGGCCCTGGAAATAGGTGATACATTAAGAAAGTTTTTTCCTGAAGCTAGACAATTTGTCCAGCCAAGGCACATCTCTGGGAAGTGACCTGATTAAAATGAAGACAATTAGGTTAGGTTACCAAAGTTCAAAGAACCGTATTACAGAATTAGACCAGTGAACCCTAGCCTCTTCAGCCTTTCCGCAGATACAGCAGAAATGAAACAGGAGAGATGAATTAGAAGCATCTCTGAGACCACTTCCGGAAACATCCCATGCTAAACAACCATTTTCTACCCATTCAACTCACTTGTCTAAGAACTACTATGACTGTTTTTTTTTTATTCTTATCAAGCACTCACATCAAATGAACCCTCTATTTCCCCCCATCTCGCTAAGAATCTTTGGTGTACGACTTCATTCATTCTCTCGTACAAACCTCAAACACACCTGCCCCTCGGTTCTTGCAGCCTCTGAAAGAACTTGTACGCTGGAGGACTCTAGTGGCCTTTTCCACAGCTGCACATGCCTGGCCTGCTTTGATTCAAATGACCAACTCAGATGACTACTCTCGAGCAGCAGAGCCTGAGGCAAGCATTTGGATGCACGTGGATCATCTGGGATGTAAGCCTGGGAGGTGAAGTGAAGGAGTGAAGGCAGCAGGGCTAATAAAGACTACATGAAGCCAGCTACCACCGTGGCAACCAGGGCTCATTGTCTCTGGCGATCCACAGAGGACTATACAGTTTGGACCCCAAATTATCTATCTTAAGGACAGAGGCCAAGGCTATATCCATTGACTACCATCTCCTTTAGTTTGTAGGTGGCCCCACAGTGTTCCCCCATACTTCTCATCTATATCTGAGCTGCATTCTCCGGCATAGGAGAAAACCTGGAAGCAGAAAAAGAGAATACCACAGTGTGTTCTGGAACTCACGGTTGATGTGGGATGCTGGCAATGCATGTGGAACTCTTCCCCACAGCTGCGCTAAAATCGAGAGGGCCAAGGGAAAGTGGCTCAGGGTATCCAAGAGCCTGCTATAGCCCCCAGATTTAGCTTTCCTGGCTATACATCCATTCTTGCTTGCAAACTAAATCTTCAAACTGTGATGATGCCTGACAGACACTTGCAACTCAAAATGACAGAAACTGAGAAGAGGCAGAACCATACCCATGGAGTCAAATCCTTTAATAGCACTTGCTGATGGCAGTAGCATGGGGCTCCCTTAACTGTGAGGGGACCGGCCAGTGGATGAGGCCATGAGGGCCCTCGCCAGGCTCTAGAACACCGAAATCAGCAATTCTTCCTGAATTGGGACATATCATTAGTTAGACAGACTGTCCCATCCCTAAGGAAGTAGTAAAGCTCAAGGTCTGGCACTGCTCACTCCACATATTGCGAGGCAAAGGTCACGGGCCTTGTTGCTTGCCAGCTCCAGGATATAGGCTGTCAGGTCACTGATAAGCATGCAAAGCACATGGTCCAGTGGCAGTTCAATGGTCTCCCCTCCCACGGTGCAAAAAAACAGTTTTATTCCCAAGGATATCTTTATTTCAAAGTTCCTAATCAACATCCCTTTGTTCTCTTTTGAAGTGGTTTTTAACACCTGTCCACTCCTTTGTAAGTAATAAAATCTTTTAACATGTATCCATATCTATATAAGTGACACATGATTTTACCTTTTGAAAAATATCTTTTCACAGCCTTGAAACTCACAACGAGATGCCTGATAGGCAGGTAAATGTTTCATGGAGAATGTACTTCATGTAGAGTTAAAGCCCAGGAGTGTCTTTTCTTGGCTCTCCTAGCTGAAGCCAAAGCGCCAACAGAACTGTGTTCACTCTGCCTTTTTCTGTCTTTTAAAAAATTGCCTCTAGGGGCGCCTGGGTGGCTCAGTGGGTCAAAGCCTCTGCCTTCAGCTCAGGTCATGATCCCAGGGTCCTGGACTCGAGCCCACATCAGGCTCTCTGCTCAGCAGGGAGCCTGCTTCCTCCTCTCTCTCTGCCTGGCTCTCTGCCTACTTGTGATCTCTGTCTGTCAAATAAATAAATAAAATCTTTTTAAAAAATTCCCTCTATACTAATGTATTTCTGCTTTGTTTTGTTTTGTTTTCATTTATGGCCATTAAGTTATTCCCCATGGTTGGCAGAAATGGATGGGAATTTGGTTTGAGGATCTGACCATCTGGAGATCTCTTTACATGGACTCATGGTTTATAGAGATCCAGCCCCTGCTGGGAGAGAGGCAACAGAGAATCTGGTTTGTCAGTCTTTTTGTTTATTAGTCTATTTTTAAGCTTAAATCAGTTCAGAATTTCATGCCCTTTGGGAGGGAAACAGCTTTTGAAATCTGGACTGGGAAGATTTTGTTTCTGTATTTACTCTTGATCCATGGTTAAAATTGTAAAATTGAAGCTGTTTCTCTGGAGCTATATGTTTCTATATCTGTAATTCAGAAATGCCTTCACCACTGATGGTGTGAATGTGTGACATTTTCTTACCTTAAGATGGTATTAATATATTAGATTATAAAGTCTCTTTCTTAATTTAAAGGACCTCTGTTCTTATTGGTATATGCAGATAAGTAATTGCTTATATACATGGAATATAACCAAAATTTCCTAAAATACAGAAATCAAATATTTTAAATGTGTTAGACTTTAAAAATGTATTTTAAGAATTCAAATTTATATGGAATGTATGTAAATCTTTGACAATTTCAACTAGTATAATATTTGGGGTTTAATGAAAACAACTGATTTCTCGGATATGTATTTTTGTGAAATATAATACAAGCATACATTTTTATGCCTCTTGGGTATAGTTTTGCTGAACTTACACAGGTTTATAATCACATGGGCTAGAATTACCTACAGAATGTTTAAGATTACAAAAATATCAATTTATGTTTAAGCAAATTGAATCACTGTTCTGACAAACTTGTATTTCCACAGTAATGAGGTTTTGTAGTATGTCACCTTGAAAGTGTTTCCAAAATCTTTAGATAACTTCAGACCTTTGACCAATATTATGAAATATTAGACACAGAATGGACACCTAGATCATTTCCAAGTAAGAATACTAAAACATTCATTACTAAGCATAATTTTATTTATATACTTTTGCTTCTTATTTGTATATGCTACGAAGAGGCTAAATTTTGGGGTTTATAGATGAACGTATTCATTTCTGCCATATTGTTAAATATATAAGGGAACTATGTAGCTGAATAAAAGCTAGGCTAACTATATTCACTAACTCTGCTAAAATGACAGAAATTCACAATTATCCACCCCCCCAGTTTCCTCTGTGAAATGCAAGTGCTTAAAACTTATAAGTAGGGGCACCTGGGTGGCTCAGTGGGTTAAAGCCTCCGCCTTCAGCTCAGGTCATGATCCCAGGGTCCTGGGATCAAGCCTTGCATCAGGCTCTCTGCTCAGCAGGGAACCTGCTTTCCTTCCTCTCTCTCTGTCTCCTTGTGATCTCTGTCTGTCAAATAAATAAATAAAAATAAATAAATAAGATAAAAAAATAAAACTTATAAGTAATAAATATGAATGAGACTACATGTGACTGAGACTCTACTACAAGTCTCAAGATAATGAAAAATGGTTATGTATCTTTTTTTTAAATTAAGTACCAAAAAGAGAATGTTTCTGTCTGAAGTAAAATCACTTGTTACAGAATTTCCTATGGCTGCTATAACAAATTACCACAAACTTGGTGGCTTAAAACAATACACATTTGTTCTCTTAACAGTTCTGGAGGTCAAAAGTCTGAAATCTGCTTCCCTGGGCTAAAATCAAGGTGTCGGTGGCACCTGGGTGGCTCAGTGGGTTAAGCTTCTTCCTTTGGCTCAGGTCATGATCTCCGGGTCCTGGGATTGAGCCCCACATAGGGCTCTCTGCTCAGCGGGGGGCCTGCTTCCCCTTCCTCCTCTGCCTGCCTCTCTGCGTTGTGATCTCTCTCTCTCTCTCTCTGTGTCAGATAAATAAATAAAATATTTTTTTAAAAAATAATAAAATAAAGGTGTCAGTAGGGCCCTGCTCCCTTCAGAGGCCTCAGAGGAGAGAATCCCTTTCATGGCCTTTTCTAGCCTCTAGAGCTAGATTCCTTGCATTTCTTGGCTGGTGGCCCTTTCCTTCAGCTTCAAAGCCAGCAATCCTCACATTATCTTCTTCCTCTGTCATCAAAACTCCTCCTGCCTCTCTCTTATAAGGATACTTGTGATTACATTAAAGGCCCACCGATGTCATTCACAGTTTTAGGGATTAGAACCTGACTATCTTCAGGGTCATTACTGAGGCTCCCACTTCGCTTCTACATAATCTGTGCAAATAGCAGAGATTCCCTATCTCACCACAGTAACACTTTCTTATGACTTTATCATACCCTTGGTTATTCCCTTTTTTATTATTCCCTTTAAAATAAAAGAAACCTGAATTTAAAAATGTGTTAGTGATTTTTGTATGCTTATTTAAATATTGTATTGTTACTTTATTTAATAAATAGCCAAGCTACAATCACCTGTATACTTAATTCTCAAATCTCCTGGGAAATTTTCAATTTTACCTTCCAACACTGAATCCACAGTGAAAAATGAAATAAAACTTAACAACACCTTTGTACTCAAAACTGAGGTCCCTAAGAAGTAAATAAGATTTGTTCTTTTACCTTGTAAAAAATTAGAAAAAAATAGCTCAACTTGCTATGTTAGTTTGATTAGTTGCATAAGAAAAAGTCAAATCAAAAGAGGTGTTCAGCCTTCCATAGATTAAAGTCAAATAGGGAAAATATTATGAATGTCAATATTTCATTCTATGCTGTATGCAGAGTTCCTAGAGATTTGTCAGCACCCTTATTGTCTACTATATGCTTCTTTTTGTAAAAAAAAATTTTTAAAAAGATTTTATTTATTTATTTGACAGAGAGCTAGAGAGCACAAGCAGCGGGGGAGGGAAAAGCAGGCTCCCCATTGAGCAGGGAGCCCAATGCAGGGCTACATCCCAGGACCCTGGGATCATGACCTGAGCCCAAGGCAGCCGCTTAACAGACTATGCCACCCAGGTGCCCATTTATATTTCTAATTGTTGGATTCCTGCTGGTCCTTTCCCTGATGATATCAGGCAACAAGCTACAGCTCCCCATTAGCCACATGGACCTCCTACCGAAAAAAAGTTCACTAAATCCACTGCCTGAGCTCAGGCACACCTGACTTCCTCACTGGCATTCTCAAGTAACGGACAGCCAACATCCTGGACCTGGTGGGCCATGAGGCCCCCAACAACCACAAGATGTGCATCACCCCAGAGCCTGTGCAGAGGGCCCTGGGCAACCACCAGCACCTGAGCCGCCTCTTTGAGAACACCTGCCCTCAGGTACAAGTCCAACAGAGACAAAATTTAAAATGTTACTTAGGGGGCGCCTGGGTGGCTCAGTGGATTAAGCCGCTGCCTTCGGCTCGGGTCATGATCTCAGGGTCCCGCATCGGGCTCTCTGCTCTGCAGGGAGCTTGCTTCCCTCTCTCTCTCTCTCTGGCTGCCTCTCTGTCTACTTGTGATTTCTCTCTGTCAAAATAAATAAATCTTTTAAAAAAAAATAAAAAAAAATAAAATGTTACTTAGGTCCAAAATTTATTTGATGCTATGCTCCTGCCAGGACCCCTGGCTATTATTAAAGTCCCTGGTCATTTTAAGTCTGACTCTCTGGAAGCCAAAGAAAGCCACCTTGCTGATGTCTCTGCGAAAATGCCACTCTTATGGGATTCAAAAACCAAACCTCTGTCATGGTCCAGAAAACTGCTTCCCCTAGTGACAACCAAGAGAATTAGCTAGGGTAATACAACAACTGGCCCCTGAAAGGGAAAAACAGAATTGGACATCTAAAAGCTGCTGGTGTCAGGAAGACAGAAATGGTTGGACCTGATAACAAACCAGTCCTGCCAGAAAATTTAAAACTTTCTTATTAACTACCATATGTAGTTAATATGGGTCTCCCCCATATTGATTGGGTCTTCCCCCCACACACCTCATAATGCAATACTCTCACTCAGGGCTGGACTCTTACCCCAAAATCCTTTTCTTAAAAAAAAAAAAATGATGGAGGGCACCTGGGTTGCTCAGTGGGTTAAGCCGCTGCCTTCAGCTCAGGTCATGATCTCAGGGTCCTGGGATCGAGTCCCACATCGGGCTCTCTGCTCAGCAGGGAGCCTGCTTCCTCCTCCCTCTCTTTCTGCCTGCCTCTATGCCTACTTGTGATATCTCTCTCTGTCAAATAAATAAATAAAAAATCTTAAAAAAAAATGATGGAAATGGCAAAACTCTAGGGTATCTCCCCATAAATATTTGTAACTATACTATTTTATATGACCTAGATGAACATGAATTCACTCCCTATTGGACTCCAGAAGATTCTATGCCCTATGGCAGGGCAACAGGAATGCAGTAAGACTTGTAATGGGAAGCTAATGTGCTCCCATTCAATGGTACTTCACTGGGGACTGACCAATATCTGGTAAACATGGAAACTTAGTTAAACTTACTTTTTTCCTAGAGATCTCCCAGACCTCAACCAAAATCTTAACTTATACTAGATCAGCTCATTTGTTACTTCAGATCCATAAAAATTTAAAGTGCTCGCATAATCATTCCCACAATGCTAGTCAAACAGATTATAATGTGCTCTGTATAATAATGATTACATTTCTGATTATGAGATTGTTTCTTTCATCCCAAGGGAAAGAATGTGGACAAAAGGACCCAATTATGCCTTATCCTTAGAAGAGAGCGGGTATGTATTTTTATGTGGAAGAGACATATTCTATACTATCCCTCAACTGAAAGGGATGTGGAGGGATTGCTGCCTTACCCCTGATACCGAAATAAGAAAAATCCTTTTTTCTGCTGCTTTTATACCTAATGTAGGGTCTTTGTCCTATCAACTTAAAAGAACACGACAGAACTGGGAAGGTTATAATTATGGCTGGCTACCTACATATAACCCTATAGTGGGCAGAAAAAGTTTGGGGCACACTTTCACCAGAGCCTTTCTTCCTTGGGTTGAAGTAGCAAAAATTAAGCAAAACAAAACAAAACAAAACAATTTGCAATCTCTCTAAAGTTATGTCCACCACTTTCAATGCTTCTGTCCAAGGTTTTGCATATCAGCAGACCCAAATCCATAGCCTTGTCGAAGTAGTTCTATAAAACTGCAGAGCCCTAAACCTCCTCACTGCCCAGCAGGGGCAACCAGTGTCCTACTCCGAGAAGAGGAGGGAAACTGACTGAGAAGTGCTTTTCAATCACTAGCTACCACTGGGCTTTTGGTCCTCAGTTTAATCTTTTTAATTTGAATTAAATTTCTTCTGTTTTGTATTAATAAGCCAATGTCTTCTTCCCAAATGTATGTATAAAATAAAATTCTTTTCCTTTGAAAAGCTTTTCCTGAAACTCAAATAATCATGGAAACTAAGCCATCCACTTTAAAGGGACATACCTGAGATGATTCATTTTTCAATCCTCTTATTGTTCAAATGAGGTCATTGACATTCCATATCATTTCCCTCCTCCATGGGACAAGACACTTGAGGATGGGGTCCTCCTCAGCTCTGTGAGGAAAAATGACTGAGGATGGTCCTCTGCTCCATGGGAAGAGACACCTGAGGAAAACCTTCCTTAGCTCCATGGGATAAACCATACAATCTACCTACAAAGAACTCTGTTTTGACAAAAATGTCAATATGCCTGAAGGACATAACTGATCACCAATGTGTTCTGTGAAAGATCTTAATCAAAAGGGTGAAATGTGAAAGGACTTCAATCTAAAATAGACCCAGAGGACATGAAATGGAAAATCACACTCCTGTGCCCTAAGGAAAACAAAAGTTAAGCACGAGAGACTGCTTTTTCATAGTGTCTGATTTACAACAAAACTGATGATACTGTTACTTTCTTAATGATAGGGAAGTAATCAGAGGTTGCTTCATATCAACTTGGAAAGACTTGCTTATGATTTCCCAGAGGCATGAACAAGAAATGGCCCAGGTTGCCTGGTCTCACAAAATGAGTGGAGTTGAGCTTTGTTTGTAAGACTGGACTGGTTTTGTCTGCTCGGGGAATTTTTAAGGCTGGTCTCTACTTGTTTCCAACAGATTCCAACTGAACTCTCCCCTCTTTGCATTCCCCGCCCCGAAGGACGGCCTACCCACAACCTTCAGCGGATTTGCCTGTAGCTTCCTTTCGTTTGTGGGTCCCAAATTACAATTTCTCCGCTATTCCCAAATAAATTCATCTCTTTTTAGGATTTTTGACCTTGCCTCTTCATTTAGGTCAACAAAGACGATCTTCATTTTCAAAAAACTTGAGGGAAATGATTGGATCAACTGGCCAAAATCAAATGGGCTATCACCACTTCTGCTCTCTTGCTGTGTCCCCATCACATGGAAACACCAAGAACTGGGCAAAGGGTAGAGTGGCATGCAGAGGACTCCCCTTGGTCAGTGTCCATGCCGGTTACAAGCCCTTAGAAAACAAAGATACTGCTACATTTATTGAGCACCTACTGTCTGCCTGGGGCTGTGGGAGGCATTTCACATAAACATAAGTGGACCAAGGATCAAGACCTCAACTTACCATCCTGACATACCTTAAGAATCACAGTCACTCTGAGGTAACCTGAATGAGCTCTGCCGTGCAAATACCCTGTGACCCTGCCGTAAATTAAGCCATTTTACTAGTGAGCCTAGAGGGTCCTAGGCAGAAAGAAGAGAATATTGAGGGGAGTAACATTCATTAATAGCGATTTATTTTTTCAATTCCATTTTCAGTGTTATCTTAAATATGTATTCTTTCAACTGAAGGCTTTAACTCATTTTTGCTTACCTATATAGTAAAACTTACCTGAATATATGGTTTTCCTTTACCTATAACATTTGGGAGGAGTTATTTCCTTGCCTCATATAAACGTTTTTCACTTGTGTCTTAGGCCATGTAGAGGTTTTGTTTTTTTGTTTTTGTTTTTTAAATCTGGCTTAAACAAAACCTGCCCTCAACTTGATGATGTAAAAACAGTCTAACAGTTAGACAAATGTGTTCATTTAAAAGCTGAGCTACCTATTAGAACTTCAAGAAGACAGGAGAGTACTCTTGATTCCATCATTCATGACAAAGAACCCATTACAACCAAGGCTCTCAGCTGGTTTAGAACTACCACTGAACGATGGAGGCAAAATCCAAAGAGACCCAGCTTCTGACAGGTGTATTTTCAGCCAATGGCAAGCTGCTTTTTCCAAAATGGTCATGGCAATGAATTTCTAGGACTCTGCCATTCTCCGTCAAGAGTCAGAGCTTTCCTCCCCTCCCTTTCCTTTGAACCTTCATGGGATTTTTGACTGTTTCAACAAAGAAAACAGAGCAGAAATAATGTCACGTGACTTCTGAGGCTGGTTCACAAAAGGTGATACTCTTCCACCTGCCCTTTTTCGCTCCCAGGATACTACACTTGAAAGCAGCCACCACGCTGGGAGGAAGCCCCAACTAGCCCACGTAGAGAGAGGAAATAAAGAAGATCAGAGGCACTCAGAAACAGCTAGCATCGGTCGTAAGCAATGTGCAGGAAGGAACCTTCTATGGGCTCTAGCTCCCTGTCTTTGAACCACCCCAATTGATGTACAGTGAAGCACAGGTGAACCCTTCTGAGCTGCCTGCACAAACTGCAGATTCATAAAGCAAAACACTGTTATTACTTTAACTAAGATTTCAGTTTAGTAACTGGAATGCAGACTCCGAACGGAAGGCCCATATGCATGAAATTCACATGAAACAAAAGAAACTTGATGTTCAACTCCCTGCTTTGACCCCAGAATGGAGGTGGAAATGAAAAATATACATACATCTTCCAACAGTGACGTCCTGCTGCAGGGCGCTTATGTACAGTTGCAGAGTCAGCTGCGGGGCTGAGCCCAGGAAGGCCTGGATCACGGACGCGCGGCTGAACGCAGACCGGTGCGTGAAGAGCTTGCCTTCCGCCTGGCCCACCTCCTTCTCGACTTCTTCTGAGAAGCCATTCTTTGGCATCTGTCGCTTCTTGGTGATGCTGACATAAGGCTCTTCGATGTGGCCTGATTGACAATAGATGCAGAAGACTTCAAAACACCTGCAAACAAATCAGCAAGTCAGGGTAATCACAGACAGACGGGATTCGGTCTCTGCTTACACTTATGAGTCTGATTCTCAAAGCTTTGACTTGGCCACTCTGGACGACAGATGCTTCTCTCAAATCATCCACTCCGAGGTGTTCTGAGCATGAAGTGAATCCTCCTGCGGCCCTCCAGCAGGTCGGCTGGAAATGACTGTGAACCTAATTGAGAGATGACACCAAAGGCCTCCGAGGCCAGGAAACGGAGTAGGGAATGGGAAGCGGTTCACGCTGCAGAGTCAGAGAAGAATGTTCAGTTTCGGGGCGCCTGGGTGGCTCAGTGGGTTAAGCCGCTGCCTTCGGCTCAGGTCATGATCTCGGGGTCCCGGGATCGAGTCCCACATCAAGCTCTCTGCTCAGCAGGGAGCCTGCTTCCTCCTCTCTCTCTCTCTCTCTGCCTGCCTCTCTGCCTACTTGTGATCTCTGTCAAATAAATAAATAAAATCTTTAAAAAAAAAAAAAAGAATGTTCAGTTTCCCTCCAAGACACTTACTAGCTGTGCAGTCCTGGGCAAGTCATTTAACCCTTGAGCCCTTTCCCTCAGTTATAAAGCAGAGATAATACCTACTTGGCCACACTGCTATGGCAATAATACAGTAAAAGGGTGTGTATGTTTGTGTGTGTACTGATACATGTAGGCATATATATATATATGTATATATATATATATATATTTTTTTTTTCCACATCCAGTAGATGCCCCATATCACCTCAGCTAAAGCAGCAGCTATGGTTGGGAGAGCCCCTAGCAGAGAGCGGTTTGCCATCTAGCACTCGCCTATAAGACCACAATATACTACCTAGCTCTCTGCTCTCATAAACCCTTAAGGGACATGACTAAAGTCAGTCCTGTCTGGAGGTCTGTTAGCTATGTCTTACTTATGAATAAGCTTGCCCCAGGGATGGAGACTTAACCAGTCACCTTTCTAGAATAACACAGCACCCGGCTTTTAAATTTAGATTTAATGATAGGGATACTAAAGGGAAGTAGAGTGCTGATATGCGTGATTTAGTTTGAAGCGTGCGCGCGCGCGCACACACGGATTGAGGGGTCAGTCGAGGGACGGAAACACGTATGAAACAAAATGTTAACTATAAAACCTAGGTGGTGAGCACTGTACAATTCTTTCAAGTTGTCTTCTGTATGTTTGAAAAGCTTCATAATAAAATGTTGGGAGAAAATGGGTTTTTCTTAGAAACAAGAAAAATGCTCATGGCCTTAGGTTTAAAAATCGTTAAAGGATGTTTTTTCTCCCAATGTGCATTTTTATAGCAACCTTATAATGCTGCCAGAAGGTTTTATGGCTTCATCTATTTTATTGAAAGTTATTAACTTTGTACTCTCACCTGAGGCCACTATGGCAACAAGAATACATTTATAATTTTAAATAATAAAACTTGATGTAAGAAAGGAAATGCAAGAGGCTCTCTGACGAATACAAAGTGGACATATTTTGTGACTGCTGTCTTTGTTCGTTTCTTCCTGGGAGGAAGAAGGTACGTGTATGTGTGTATGTAAGAGAAAGAGAGATAAGGTGAGGAAGACAGGTTTGTCTAGTACATTTTGTTCAATGGGGTCAAAGACACTTTGATATAATACATAAAAACAGGTAAAACAGCCTGGGCTAATCTGTTCAACTAAAAATAATGAAGTACAGGTTATGAGTTCAAGGTCAGCTAATGCAACTGCCTTTTCTACAAGAACTATTTGAGGCCTAGCAACTTCATGCAACAAGGAGTACAAGACAGAATAAATTGACCATCGTCTTAATTCTCAAATATGTGGTGAATGCAGATGGACTTTGCCAGTGCTGTGGGAAATGCAAAGACAGCTGGGGTACACCTGCCTCGTTCACAGAGGTGCTCATAATCTAAATGGAAAAGGGTACATATACACAATGAGGATACTAATGAACACAATTAATATTTACATAGCACTTTCAGTTTACAAAATATTTCTCATATATTAACTCAGAAAGCCTACTGCAAAGATTTGAATCATAGCATTATTTTGCAATAGCAAAATTCTGGGAATAATCTAAGGGCTCCAAAATAAAACAATAATTGGGGCGCCTGGGTGGTTCAGTGGGTTAAGCCGCTGCCTTCGGCTCAGGTCATGATCTCAGGGTCCTGGGATCGAGTCCCGCATTGGGCTCTCTGCTCAGCAGGGAGCCTGCTTCCCCCTCTCTCTCTCTCTGCCTGCCTCTCTGCCTACTTGTGATCGCTCTCTGTCAAATAAATAAATAAAATCTTTAAAAAAAAAATAAAACAATAATTAAACAAATCATTATATATATAGTCAATGAAGTAATAACCAATCCTTAAAATTGATGGTACAGACATACATTTAGTAATATATAAAAATGTTTATTATATTTGGTAAGTGAAAGGAATAAATTATAATAGAATACATATAGAAAATTCAGTTTTTTATTAAAAACGTCACATATATAAAAACATATAAATCACACATACATATAAACACTGGAGTGCTTAATTTGACTCATACTGACTCAAGAGACTGTTAAATAGTTAGGAATCGTGAGCCAGTTGTTAAAAAACTGGTAGCCTGAAATAGGCCATGACGGGAATATTTATATCACAGAAACCAGGAAACTCCGCAATTCAGGGCTTTTTCCTCCAAAAGATAATTTACCAACTTACTGCTATAAAAATATGAGTAAGGATATACAACAAAAGGGTAAAAATTCTTTTTAGGCGGTCAAATTAGGTTTTTCTAAAATTTTTTAATTGTGTCTGTATTCTGCTCTTCTGTCCTTTCAACAACAAATATGTTTTACCTGAATAATAAAATCAAACTTAGAATTTTTAAAGACTAAACAAACTACCAAACACCAGCACAGGCTAAGAGGTGAATGTATGAAAACAAAGGTTCAGAGGAGAAAGCCAGTCTCTTGATGCTGAGGAGGGTGCTGTATGAAACAGGAAGCCTGTACTGAACTGTTGACAAACTGAAACTTCAAAGTCTACCAATAGGGATTATAGAAGGTTCCAGAATGGCTAATGACAAAGGTGGCCCTGAAGCCCAAGTGGCCACCCTCTCAATCCACTGTTTTTTCCAATTAATAAATTTATCTCAGCACAGAGTTTTACATATAGTAGGTGTTTAATAAATGTGTATATGGTCCTAAGACTTCCCCTACTTGCCACTACTGATAAAGAGAACTGATAAGAAAAAAACTACATTTCTTCTTGGAATTCTGCAAGACTCAACCAATTACTCCAAATGCAGGGTTTTTCCTTTCTTTTTGCGGGGGGGAGATTGTCTAAATATAGCTATAAGTTAAATATTTTCATCAAAATCTTTCAAGTAGTATCATGTAGACTGAGGGGTGGCAACCATTTTCTGTAAAGAATTTACAAAGAGTAAATACTTTAGGCTTTGCAGGTTACAGTCTGTATCCCAACTACTCAACTCTACCACTGCAGTACAAAGGCAGCCATATACAATACATTAAATGAATGAGCATGGCTGTGTTCCAATAAAACTTTATTCACAAAAACAGGTAGTGGGGATTTGGTCTGTGAGGCATAGTCTACCAACCCATAACATAGATAATCAGCAGGCTGATCCATTTTTTTTCACTTCACCCCATTTTCAAGCATCATAGGGGAAGGAAATTATCCCTTAGCTGAAACCATGCTTGTTGGTGTTTCCACAAATAATCTGTGGTACCAGAGACCCTTTAAAGCAGTTAATAAAAACATGTTTCCAAAAGAAATTCTCTGACTTCCAACATACCATGTTGTCTTCATGTGACACACATGCTCAGTGAGGCTACACAAGAATCAAACTAGTTACATAGAAAGCACCACCTGACCTTTTAAAAGCCACTTGCATAATCTCCAAGTGTCTCAATTTCTCAAATGTAACAAAAAAGAAAATGACAGGTCTCAGGGTTTTAGAGTGGATGGAATTAAATACTGTACGTAGAAGCACTTCACAAACAACAAAAAAAAGCTCTTCAAATATAGGCTATTATTATTATTTTAAAATCTTTTGAAAGCCTATTATACAAAGAAATACTGTGATGAATCATGTTGCAATGTTCTGTAAAAAATTACTAGGATTTCTTAGCTTTCATTTTTACAAACCCAGACTTTCCTCACTATACCAGTAAATAAAAAGAGAGGAAAATTCCTTGAACTTGAAATTCATTTATATTTATTTCTTCTCCCAATTAATTTGAAAAATTAACATAATTGTAAAAGGATGAGAAACAGATTTTACTGTTGTTAGGTGTTTTTTCCCCCCTCTGGTTTTCCAGAATATCCATTATCATTTGCAATAAGATCATCCTTAAAATAAAATAAAATAAAATAATTCAAGATAATATTCAATGATCACATCATTCAAATCTAGCCTTAATAAGGAAACAACCACAAAAACGGCAACTACAGTTTTAAATATAAGACTGATAAATGACATATGGTGCTTTCCCAATGCTTTCCTAAGGGAAAGAAGGAGTGGGGCCTAGTTTTTAGTATTTAGCCCGTAATTATTACAGTGTAATGCAGTACAGTTTAACTAAGTGAATTCAAAAACATGAGTTTGGCTACTTAGCACCCAATCAAAAATAAATTTTCCAAAGACAATTCAAACTATTAGTAAGTCAGATCAGTAAAGAGGGGAAAGAAACAGACCATAACTCCCCTTTGGGGCAAATAATTTTGATCTTGAAGTAAAGCTGATGCCTTGGGAGTTAAAATAGAATCAAACTGTCAGCAGGAAAAACTTCGAATAAGATATTAAGTCCTGGGGAGCCTGGGTGGCTCAGTGGGTTAAAGCCTCTGCGTTTGGCTCAGGCCTTGATCACAGGGTCCTGGGATGGAGCCCCGCATGGGGCTGGGCTCTCTGCTTGGCAGGGAGCCTACCTCCCCCTGCCCCCCCCCCCCGCCTACTTGTGATCTCTCTCTCTGTCAAATAAATTTTTTAAAAAAGACATTAAGTCTTGAGAATACACAACAGCAAATCACTTTTCCCTTAATCTGGAAGCTAAGAGGTTTGAACACATGCTTTGTATACCTCAGCTCTAAGATGATGGGCCCAATATCTCCTCGAAATAAATCAGCTCCATTAGAATGAGAGAGTCCTTGTTGACAGACAGAAGAGGGTGGTTCGGTGCTTTATTTTTTGTCTTATCTTGTTTTTCCCCCAAGAAGACAATGACCCACTCAGAATTTTCTGGAAATAAGTCTTTTTATGGTATTGAAATTTTTTATATAGCTTGAGAAGTTCTCTTCAAAATACCCACCCTTTTTAAAAATTAAGTTAAAATATTTTTACTATAAAAATGGAAAAATGTAGAGTAGTATATAACAAGGGGAAAATGATATACTTTTCTGTATTTCCCAGGAGATAATTAAAAGTGCCCATAAGTCCGTCATCCAGAAATTACCACTCTCTACAACTTGGCATATTTCCCTGAGCTCAGGTTCATATGTGCTATCCTATTTTTATACATATCACGTCACTAGCTTTGTCTTGGGTCACTATTAGAATTTAGAAAGATTTTAAATGGCAGTAACGATAGAGTTCACTCAGCTGGATAGCTATTTAGGTCATTTGCTTAGATTTTGCCAAGATAACAAAAACGGTTTTAATTTAGGATGGGACTATTGGTAAAATGTACTCCACACTCTTTTGCTTTCTTTCATAGTGTGGGGAACATAATTAACCAAACCCAATTCCTTTTCTTTTTTTTTAACCGAACTCAATTTCTAAGAAGCTTTGCGAACATGGTCTGAGGCGTCCTATTCCTCATCTATAAAATGGGAACAGTGACATCTACTTCACGGCGAGGATTCAGCATCCTGAGGGATCTTAGCAAACCATGTAGCACAAGCTGAGAATTATCAGTTTCCCTTGATCTGTCACCTCATTTAAACATCGTGAGCAATGAGTTTTCTTTTCACAGATGAGGTTAATAAAGAATGAGTGCCTTGCCCAAAGTCAGATCCCGTTGATTTACTGACTGGGGGTGGGGGTGGGGGGGAATTACAGTCAGGATGCTGTCGCCTACTTGGCCAGAGAGGACTAACTCTTCACTAAATAGTTCCAAGTTGCACGACTTTGAAAATTCCTCTTTCTCTCTGTCCTTCTTTTTTTCCCTCCTAACTCTTCCCTTGCTCTCAGATGTCAGCAGCAACGCTTTAGTTCCGCTAGTGTACCTGTTTCTGTTCCTTTCTAGGATTCTGTGGCTTCTGGAGGCTGGGAGACTTGCTCACCCAGTTTGTCCTGACTGTGTGTGAGCTGCAGGGCAGTATTCTGAGCGTCAGCTGGGGATAGCTGTATTTAATATGAAATGCAAAGTTTTATAATAGGCCTCTCTCAAATCAATCTTGCTACTGGACTTTTTTTTTTTTTTTTTTTTGCCTCTCGGTGTGTTGGGGCAGGGGAGATACTGCCTGGTAGGAAAAGATTTGTGACTAGATGACCGGTAGGGAAAGATTCCTGGCTACCTGAATCTTCCCGCAGATGAGCTCTAGCCTTTCTCTCTCTTCCAATTCATCTTTCTCCTGTGTCTAAATTCTGTATTATAGGGGTGCCTGGGTGGCTCAGTGGGTTAAAGCCTCTGCCTTCACCTCAGGTCATGATCTCAGGGTCCAGGTATCAAGCCCCGCATTGGGCTCTCTGCCTCTATCTGCCTGCCTCTCTGCCTACTTGTGATCTCTGTCAAATAAATAAATAAAATCTTAAAAAAAAAATAAATTCTGTATTATAATTTGCTTTCTAATACAGATAAGAATCCTTTGTTTTGCTTTTCCTTGCAGGGTTGAAAGGTGTCAACACAACACATTTTAAACTCTCTTCATGGTCCTTAAGCCAGTCTACTTCACTACCATGCATTCTACTTGCTTTGTGTTAATAGAAATTAATTTCCAGAAATGCCACTAATGGTTTTTTTTCTTAACGCAGGCAAGTTTGTGTCTTCAAGGCACACTGTGTTCCAGCTTCAACGACTGTTGTTTGTTAAGTTAGGCAGGGCCGGAAGGTATTTCCACAACCCTGTTTCCACACCAAGAGAATGATGCGTGGATTTCTAGAGCTCTGTGTAAGAATTAAATAAATTAGTATTTGCAGAGCGCTCAGAACAGTGCCTGGCACACAGGGAACTCCACGTGTTTGATAAATTAAAGAATCTGCACACGCTTTTGCTCTAAAGGCGATTTAGCCCACACACTTCTCAAGGGTTTGTCACGACACAAGCCAATCCTGCCAGAGCCCACCCGACCCTAGAGAAGTCTTGTATTTTACGAGGTCGAACTATATGCAACTACCGTTTCTGTTGGTCAAGTTCAGTTGAATATTGGCAATTTCATACGCGAGAACCTCAGAAGAAGGCGGTCCGCCCCAGCTTTATTCCCACTCTCCCCGGATTCTGTCGCATTCGCGTGACTGGAACGGTGGGGCCCGAGGAGCAGGGCTGGGCGGGCCTGGGCCCCGCACCCAGTCCAGCCACCCGCCCCTCCCGGAAGGCCGCCCCTCGCGGCCAGGGCAGCGGGGAGGGGACCCGGGGGCCCGCACGCACCTGAAGAGCGGCCCGAGTTGCAGCAGGTGCAGCAGCAGCACGAGCGGCCGGTCGCGGCTGAAGTCGCGGTGCACGAAGAGGAGCGTGAGCTGCACGAGCGCGCAGGGCAGCAGCGAGAAAAGCAACGTCAGCGCTTGCCACATGCCGTCCCCGCCCGAGCGGTAGGTGCTGCTCAGGTACAGCGCCGCCGTCGTCTCGGCCACGAACAGGAACACGGACGCCAGCACGGAGCCCGGGAATTTCATCTCCGCGCGTCAGCGGCGCGCACCGGCGGCAGACGGGGTAGCGGCGGCGCCTGCCCCTTGGGGGGGCTCCCGGCATGCCCGGCCCCGACTGCTCCCGCGCCCTGCGCTGCCCGCCGAGGGCACCGGGCCGGCCCAGAGGCCGGGGCGCTGGAGCGGGGCCTGGGGGCGACCGGCCGGGCTGGGGTGGGGCGGGAAGCGCGGCCCCGCCGAGACACGCCCACGCGCACCGTGCGCCGCCCGCGCGCCACACTGCCCGCTGCGTCTCTGCGGCGACAGTCCTCAGGCGGGCCGCGAACCTGCGTCCTGCGACTGCTCGCGCCGCAACCCCAACGGCTGCGGCGGGCCCTTCTGGCCCCGCGCTCAGCCTCTGGGTCCTAGAGCCCTTGGGCCGCGCTCCCGTTCACATCCTTTTGAAAAACTGCGACCAATGGGGCCCAGAATCCGGGTCTGGACGCCTTTTCATCCCAGTCTGTATTTTGTGGGCCTAGGGAACGCCTAATTCCTCAAAGAACCAGCGTTTCCGGTCATTTAAAAATACCCAGGCCACACAGATGCTTTTCAAAGTACAAGTGTAAAGTTCTGTAGCCAGGATTTACCGTTCCAGTGGGTCCCATAAGCATGCCCTTCAGTCTTCCAGATACAGCGGTCTAAAACGCTGTTTGCTGTGGTTGAAGAGCATCAGAGACAATCCTTAGGAGCCAACGCCTGCTCTCCCAGAAAAACTGCCTACACAATCTATTCCTCTGTAACTGTAACTAACTCACAGAGGGAAGTCCAGGACCTAATAAGGAAACGGTTTTCTAGCCCAAGGCATACCTCTGCTTGCTAGTGTGTGCCAGCTCCAGGACTAACTCCTTTTCACTCACTGAGCTTGTGACAACCTTGTGAACATCAGGATGGGCTCAGCCCACCCCCCTGTCCCTCAGAGTTTGAGCAAGTCACTAAATCTCCCTAAAACTCTGGTCCTAACCTGTTCCATAAGGGATTAGACCTTAATAATTACAAGGTCCCTTTCCCAGCTGAAATTAGGGCAGTCCATCAATCATAAGGCATATCTGTCATTTTTCTATTTAGGAAAATGATGTCGACACAAATAGAATATGAAGATTCAGAAGACATCAAGACAAAAATTATAGAGGGAGAGAACACGAAGGGCTGTTTTTCTTCATTCTTGTGTGGCATGGGAAAATCTATTTACAAGGGTTGAGGGGAGGATACAGCCGACAGCTGAGAGGTAGCAGTCCCATTCTCTGAAAGGATTACTAATATCTATTTATAGAACCCAGCAGGCCACCATGTCCTGGATCAAGATACACACACTGTCACAAACACAGAATAGGCAGCAACACTCCACAGAATATTTGGGTAATATTTTATTTGACACCGTATTAAGCTTTAAAGGACAAATTAATTTGTAGCTTAGAATTATTAATTAGAGCGCACTCAATATTTAGCATTGAATTTTAATTTAAGGCAAAGGATTATCACAGGTTCCATATGATTAAGTAGACTGTACATAAATATGGGGAAGGATAAGCCAATAAATAACATTGCTTTAAACACTATAGAGCCCAGTTTATGGTGAATTATTTTCTACAGTACAAAATACAGAAAACACATTTGGAAAGATCACAGTGCTTAGAACATTGTAACAGCAGTTTTTAAAACAGTAAGGTGCGTCTCTAAGCTTCTGACTCAAGCTTGCTTCTAAAGAGATTTCATTATACCACGCTAAGGCGGTGAGAAACTCCCCCCACACGAAGGGGAGGCAAGATCAACTGACTGTAGCACTTTCCCCTCCGGAAACAACCAATAGCAAAAGCTAAAATCTAATGAGCATTTGCAAGTTGATCCTTCTCAGTGTGCACCCCAGCTAACTTGCCCCAGTGACCGTGTCTTTATGTATTGTCATTTACCATTTTGTCCTTGAGAATAATGTATACATTCAAGCCTCTGATTGCTCTTTCCCTGTAATACCTAAGCGAACTTTGACTAAAGATCAATTTAATGTCACGTATTACATTATACTTTCTTTCTAGGACTGAAATACCCATTTTTTAAATATTATGTACATAATAATAGACTTATAGAAAGTGGTTTTTTGGTATAATAATATGTAACATACCAGAATACTTGAGAATTTGGTTTCATTATAAAATACAGTACTACAACATTTTGTGATATAGTAAAATATCTGGCAGAATGTTCTGCTTTAAATTTAGACCTAACTGCTAACAATACGTCTTTGAACGCGCCTCAAAGTACCCCTAAAGAAATATAATATAATTAGCAAGAGGTCGTAGAACCTGTTTTTGGCAAAAAGACATTTTTGAAGAAGCCTCTCATTTTGTGTGCAAGACTTTCAAAATTTTAGTTATATGCAAGAGATAACTGGTGTTGGACTTAACGTTAATGGGAATTAGAAGTTTAAAGTAATAACAACTAATCTCTATTATTTGGTGTATTTTTTATAATTTTATGTTAAATCTGCATTTGTGCTGAGGCGAGTGTATTGCAAAGAGTACAATTTTATTAATAATATTAATTTATTGATCAGTTCTTCAAAATTTAAGACTACTTTAAATAATAGTGTGTATTCATTCCTAGATACAATTAGGAATAAGCAGTTATATTCTATTGACAGATTATACTTTTGTATCCCCTAAAATAATAAAGAATTGCACTAGTTTACTAGAGAATGTGAAATGTATCATTAGGAGGGTGAGCTTTTTTTCTCCATTGATACAATCATACTTCTGTAAGTATTGTGAATTGTGCAAAAACTTTTTGGTGAAGTAAATCCTATTCACTTGGTAAATACACATTCCAAAACTAACATGTGGTGCTTGACTATTCCCCATTATATGGCTTTGCAAAGTGTTTCCTTAATAATTAAATTCTACAAAATCCATTTTAAAAATGTTTGTTAATTTAGCGCCATTAAATCCATGAGATTAAAACTCAGACTGCCTTTCCAAGTAGAGCTCCCCCAGATGTTCAAAGTTGGGAAAGCGGTTTCCTTTTTAGAGAAGGGGCTGCCCTTCATGATCAGACAGATTCTAAAACCAAACTCTTGCATTTCAAATGTTCCACTCCTACTCCTGGAGAGTCTATATAA
This sequence comes from Mustela nivalis, assembly GCF_964662115.1. Taxonomy (NCBI): domain Eukaryota; kingdom Metazoa; phylum Chordata; class Mammalia; order Carnivora; family Mustelidae; genus Mustela; species Mustela nivalis. The sequence goes on from NC_139040.1 coordinate 100,957,388, forward strand.
ACCCGATGGTATATTTTGCATTTTCAAGAGCAAAGAGATTCTGCTGTTAGTTTTCAGAAGACGTTTCTACTACTGAAATACTAAAGTCCAAAAAAACAAGAGACAAAACTGATCGTTAAGATCAATCTTATTTGAATACATACACATTATTAAGAGTTACTGCAGTCAACTTGGACCAAATTCTGCGACAGAAGTTGATAACTGGTAATTGCCACTTAAGCACAGATAACAAAGCAAAACGTATGGGGGCGGCATCAGAGGTCCCACTAAAACAAAGGCAAAAAGATCATTTGCTGAAGATTGACAGCTGTTAAGCTTACACACTTTGCAAAAACAGTACACATTAAAGCATGTAAATCAACACCACACACAAAATAGAAAGCAATAGCAGGACGGTATTACTCTACTTAAAAGGCTGTATTATACACATTCAGATGTTTCTCTCCTCATCTTTCTAGAGTGCTCATAATTTCTGAAAGTATGAGAGGAAGGTGTGTATTTGGGTCCTTTCTGAAGATCTACATCCATGTGCAAGACATTAAAGCCATCTGCTGGTTTCAGTTTACTACGGGGTTCTAGAACAAGGAAATGGATCTTGGTTCTCCAGTGATTCTGAATACAAAGAATAAGTAGAGATAGGCTCCAAGAAAAGTGGAGAAGGAGGGGAAGACACAAAAGCTTTTCTCATGTAGAGACACTTGGAGGATTTTCAGAATTCTTGTCCCCAAAAGTGTAGTAAAGAATGATCTCAGGTCTCTGAGGACAAGATAATTAATAGGGATTAATATTCTGGGACAGAACCATCATTCTGATATCTTTAATGGGCCGAGGTGTAGGGAGGAGTATTAAAACTCCACTGTAGAAAAGACAAATTTTGCAAGTATACCATAAACATAGCATGTCAGACTAACCATGTTTTTACATTGGCAGCTGGGCCACAGGGACAATCAGGAGGTTGAAACTTACAGATAAAGCTCAACAACTTCAAACAGGTTTCTTTATCCAAGAGGGCTTTCTCAGTCTGTGATATGTTAATACACCATAAAAATCTCCAAAAGGGGGCAAAAGATCAGAACTTGCCTAACTTATTTAATCACAGAATCTATTTTTCCCCAGGGTAGCTCTTGGTATTAGTGTTCAGAATTTGGGGAAACACCGCAGGACTCAAATAACATACAGTGGTTTGTCTCCATTTCCTCTTGTAACAACAAAAACATACATCAGCTGTGGGAAAACCTCATCAGGACTGTGAAGCAGCAGTGAATGCCAGCCCTCTGATATTCAGCACAGTGGCCAGCCCACATGTGGCTGGGGAGTCCTGTGAAATGTGGCTGGTCTGATTTGCAACGTGCAGTAAGTATAAAATACACACCAGATTTTGAAGATTCATAACAACAACAATAAAAGGTAAAATATCTCATTAATAATTGTGTACTGATTACATGTTGAGATAAGAATATTCAGGAAACATTGAGCTAAATCAGATACATTATTCAAATTGATTTCATCTTTTTGTTTTTCCTTTTTAAATGTGGCTACTAGAAAAATTTTAAATTGTATCTGACTCCTGCTTTCGGCTCTTTGTGAAACTCACATCTGTTGTCTCCTACAGTTGGCTACTAATGGCTCTAACCTGGCAGAAGTTTTAATGAAAATAAATGCTGAAGATAGACAACTAGAAGTGTAACTAGGGCCCTCATTAATTATGCACTAATTTATTAGCGGGCAGTTAACATACAGTGAAGATCCATTCATTAATCAGCATATACTAATTCACCATTCAAATATATCTAAGAGCTGTTGGGTTTTATATAATATGTGATATTGACTCTCCCTAAGTCAGACACTCTCTCTCTCTCTCTCTCTCTCTCTCTCTGTCACACACACACACACACACACACACACGCGCGCAATTTCGTATGGGGTGGGGCAGGGCTAAGAAAAACCAAAGAGCAAATAAACAGGAAGGGCTTGCAAACTGTTTTCACAGTCCTCCACAGTCAAGCCTCACCTCGTGTATCTTTTCTCCTTGTTTCTCTTCTTCCTCGATACTGCACCGGGGGTAGAAAGGCAAGAAAAGGAAAGCTAGCCTGCTCCTTCCATCGTTATGACTCACCAACAAACTGCTCCAAAGAACAAAAATATGATTTGGTTTTCCTTTGAAATGATTTTTCAGATTCAGTTCAGAGGTGGAAGTAACAGGTACCTGAAGGCAAACAAAGATGCAGGCATTTCTGCGGATCAGGTCAGGGACTTTGCCATTTGTGGAAGAGTCTAGGTGGAAATGACAAGGTTCAATATTTGAAGGGAATTTTTTAAAACGTTTTTTTACCCCTAGAGGCATCATCCATCAGGCCTCAATTCATTAGCACTTCCAATTAAAGAAAGAGGGAGAGAGGGCACCCCGCCCCCACAGCCCGGTAGGAGATTTATGGTAATGCTGGAGGCCCAGATACTTAATGTAGCATCAACTCTGGCATTTTCCACAACACTACAAATACAATGAGGAGGTTTCTTTATGGAGGAGAAGCAGGACAATGCAGCTGCCATTCTATCCTCCTGCACAGCTGTGCTCAGGGTGAACTGTCCTGGACCTGCGACCCCACTGTACAATGGGCCCAACTCCTGCTGCGGCTGACCTTGAGGTCAGCCCTTCTGTCCAGAGGGGAGTCCAGCCTCATGGAGCCTGGAGCTTTTAGCTACAAACCGACCTGGATGGAAGAGATAAGGAGAAACCCTGCCCTCCCAGGCAAAAGGAGGTCACATGATTAAGCACACACAGGAAAAAATAAACATCAGAATGTACTATTTAAAGACCAAAGGGAGGACATGAAGTTGCTGAATGGCAGGGGAGGCTGGTGATGGGGGTGGGGGGGTGGGAATTAGAGGTCCCAGGAAGCAATAAAACCCACAACATTTGGAACACCAGCCAGCTTCCCCACCTACCTGTGGCTGCCTTTCGATTTGCTTTCCTGGCCAAGTTTATGCCAAGTTAACATGGTCTTGGCAAATCTAAGGCTGTTCATTTAGCTATTAATTTGGGACAGTGTTAAATAAACAACCCAGATCCCCCAAAGTCCTCATATGTAATTGAGAGTATGCTTCTATTGCTATATGTCACACAGTTCTGAGGCCTGAATTACACTGAGGCCTGAATTACAAACTCAACCAAAAATACTTTGTTTCCCAGTTCATTTTTGCTCTGCAGAGCTCGTCTGCCAGCTCCTTTCCTCACATTACTGGCACTGTAATCCTTTGTTTCCAGCAAGCAAAATAAATATTTGCATTAAAAGGAGCTCGAGCTAAACCAGCCTATTCCTATTTACTAAGCCCCAGTGAGTCAGGAGGCACAAATACTATGGTCAGGATTGGTTCTAGAATAAAATACATTCAGGGGCGCATGGGTGGCTGAGTGAGTTAAGCTTCTGCCTTTGGCTCAGGTCATGATCTCTCTGCTCAGCAGGGAGCCTACTTCCCCCTCTCTCTATCTGCCTGCTTGTGATCTCTCTCTGTGTGTCAAATAAATAAATATATAAAATCTTTAAAAAAAAAGAATATAATATATTCATTTTTACCCATCAAGTGATCCAGACCCCAAGCACTGTATCCACATATGGAGATTCCACTTGGATAAAATGCTTATTTGAGGCCAAAATCAAGCACAGTTTTCTACACACATCATAGGTACTTAAAATCTAGGTTCCTGGGTGCCTGGGTGGCTCAGTGGGTTAAAGCCTCTGCCTTCGGCTCAGGTCATGATCCCAGGGTCCTGGAATCGAGGCCCGCATTGGGCTCTCTGCTCAGTAGGGAGACTGCTTCCCTCCACTCTCTGCCTACTTGTGATTTCTCTCTCTGTCAAATAAATAAATAAAAACTTTTTTAAAAAACCTACCTAGGTTCCCTTTAAAATACATAAAGGACCTGCATGTTACAAAACTCTTTTATATCCATGTTTATCATTGGCCATCCTCAGGACAACCCTGTGAGGTGGAGAAGGCTTTATGTGTTCCTCAGCATGGTTATAAATCACAAGCTTGCATAAGTTGCACTGATATTATTGAGATTTGTTCTCTACAGGAATTGAAACAATTTGAATACTACCTTGATTAAAATCTTAGTGCGTCAAAGGAAGTTAATTATATAGTGCCATGAAAGAGTTGCTATTTAACACAGTCCAACAAAATGACTGTTTCTCAAATGACCAGAAAGTAAATACTATTATCCTAGTAGTGTCGTCAGTTGCCTGAAGAATCATAGAGGGTATCTATGCTGAAAAACCTGCTTGTTGAACCTCAGTTATTAGGTTACAAATGGAGCAAAAAAGCAAAAACTGATGGCTGAAATGCGATTGGGCAAAATATATGATATTTGGGAGTATGTGTGGAAGAGAAGGTCCATAATTGTGTTAATGAAACAAATTCACAGAGTTGTAATATTCTCCAAAACTTCCCATTCTTAAAGTATATTCCAGTCTCCCCACTGTGGAGAGATGCTTTCAGTCTATCCTCACATATTTCCACTGTTACCTTCGGGGTTTATAACTATTCATGCCACATATAGTAACTAATGTTAAAATTACACTAGTGGTGGTGAAAATGTCCCTGCAGCCTTCACCAGGCAACCTGCCTAAGCACGTATTCCGAAAAGGACGTAACTGCTTAGAAGGGAACAAGTTGGTTAAGGAAATAAGAAGTGACATGCCATGCTTTCTACTGCAACACTTAAGGGTGTTTTCCCTTTTCTTGAGAATACAAGATAGAAGAGGGTCTCGCAAAAGCTACAATTCAACTCTTTCAGGAAAATGAAAACTTTCAGCATGTTTAAGTGCTAAACAAGCTTACCCTTGTTTCTCATTTAGCCAGGTGTCAACTCATAAAGAAACACTCAAACATGGCCTTTGCTTGGATTTGACACACAAAAGGATTGCCTTTTCGGAAGGGTCAGCACAATGTCATGGTTACCCTGCTAGACCTTAAGAGGGTGGGCAAGGATGAATGTGCCCAGTTGTCCTGAAGTTCCTAGAAATGAAACTCATATGTCAAACTACATTATCCCTTCTTAGGGCTTTAGATTTCAGGTGTCAAAATGAACGGTGAAAGGATCAGCAAACAGAAACCAAAGGTACCTTCTAGAAGGGACTTTGGTTTACTGCTGTATCCCCAGATTCTAGTCTAGAAGACTGAACAAACATACTCGTGAAGGGAAACCCCGGATTTGAATTTTCATTCTGCCCCGTCCCAGCTGTGAGACTTTGGATCAATTACCTAAATCATCTTGAAGGTTTGGCGGATGATGAAAAAAACATGTATTGCACAAAGCCCGGTATATTGGATGCTTATTACTTTCAGCCTTTAGAGGCCAAAGAGAATGCATTGAAACCAGATGCTGAAAAACAGGTATACCACTATCATTTCAAAAGGAGACTACTCCACAGAAGGCATTTTGCCTTAAGGCTTTCTGAGAGGGCCTCGACTATTCATGAAAGAATTTCTAGAACCCAGCTTTGAGAGTCATCTGAAGCTGTTATTTATGTGATGTTGCTCCAGCCTGAGTATTTTCAAAATGAACAAGTGAAGCCAATTTCATCTATTTATATCTGAGGATATGAAAATGAAATAATAAATGAAAAAGGTGCATGTTTTTCAAAACCATTTTGTCCTTGCTTGTTCTGATGAGTGCCAACAGATTCTTTGAGAATCTTGTAAATGCTAGAGAACCTCTTCCCAGGAAAATAAGTGTGCACAAATGCACACACACACACACACACACAGCACATGGCACACACATACATGTCAACACATACACACACAAACACACACACATTTTAGGCAACAGAGTATTCCCAACTCCTCCCAGTTTATCTATAAAGCAAGAAGTTAGGAATTACTGAATTAATAAGTGTTTGGGTTTACATGGAGATAGATGCAGAATACACACATATATTTTTCATCTATCACATATATGCAAATATTTGATGACTATTTCAATAATTCTTAAATCTTGTATGGCACACAAGTCCCTCCTTACTCCGATGTATGAAATCGCCAGTTAACAAATTCTAGGAACTGGGTAAGCTCACGTTGACCTGACAGGTGTTCCTACTGTATTCTGCAAACCCCTATTTACCTGAAGTAGTTTTACAATTTCTACATGTCTATAGCAGGGTAGAATTTAATATGACAGCTTGGCTCAGTGGGGACTGTAGACAGTTTCTAGTGGAGCCTGTGTCTTGAGGACTACGGCGATCAGCCAACGAGTTCACTCATCTCTTAATCTAACAGCATGAACTTTGGCAATGTTCTTTTCACCATCACTAGGTCTCATTCTCAGCCAGGGTCTGCCTGTCCCAGGAGACCTAGTATTCCATGAAAGGCAGAAACGACATAACTTTGTAGTGGCTACCCTGATCTTTGAGATGAGCAATTTTTGCCACAAGTGTATTTTACAGTTCAGCTAATAGCTTCATAGGGATTACATAAGCATTTTAATACAAATTAACAATAGAGAAGACACAGCTCACATTTCAAATTGAGAAAAATACTTGACTGCAACACTTGCTACAGTATTTGCTAGTCTATGAATTTTACTATTCTAATTGAGCTTTAGGAAAGAAAAGGGAACGAGGAAAAGAGATGTTAGGCCCAAAAGAGATGTTAGACCCTTCAAATTTCAGTACTTAAACTGAGTTTTGTGAGTTTGAGCCCCACACTGGGCATAGCGATTACTTAAAAACGAAATCTTCAAAAATAAAAGGTTATGATATGTTTCCTTTGAAGGGCCCAGATAATGATTAAAGATAGAGATTCATCTGCAAATTTCTCCATTCAGTAAAAACATGAATTTGAACAAGTAAAGGCCTAGGACAACCAAGAGTTTCCTTTTTTGTCCTTCAGCAATCTGACATTTTATCTTTCCTAGCAATTTGCAGCTGGGCAATTACTTTGGTTTTTTATTGTGTTTATTTCTGAATGTAGGGGTGGAGGGCACCCACAAATGGCCAAATTCTCTTTCCAATTGCAAAAGTACTGGCATCTTATCGACATAGTCCACATTTCAGCTTTGTTTTCTATGCCATAACTGAAAAAAACGGATGATTTCTCTTTCCTTTTTTCCTCTGATCTCTGGTTTCACAACTATTCCCTGAAACTTTAAGTCTCTGCGGTGTTTAGAAGAGCTGTGGGGTCTTAATTCTGCAGGTTCTCAAACTGTTCCTCCTTCCGTCTGGTATCATGTTGCATTCACCTGCCTTCTCCCTGCCTTCCTTCCTCTGGCGGCAATGTTAAGGCTCATGGTTGTGATACCATTGAATGTGGCTTATGTGGAAACTGCCTCGGGTAGGCTCGGGAAATCTCAGGGACCTTCTGCAGGGCCACAGTGGGAGATGGAGCCTTCTAGACAAAGACGCTGAAGAGAGGGAACTCAGCCTGATTGGGCTGCAGCAGATCGATCAGAAAGCACACGGTCCCGGAGAATCCCTCATACAAGCTGTATATACTTTCAAGGACACGAGAGCCGGCCTTGAATTCCTCCGTAAATAAAAACTCAGCAAACCTATGAGAAGAAGAAGAACATATGAACAGTTTTAACACGAGGGTTTCCAGATTATTGGCCTTGAGTTGCTTAATATTTCAAGAAAGACTTTTTCTCTGTTTAAAAAAAAAAAGAGAGAGAAGATCTGTTATATAATTGTGTGTGTTTCACAACAAATTGTGTTGACAAGCAAATTCAACTACTGTCAGAGTTTGCAAAGCAAAGCAGTTTGGTATTTTCTGTGGATTTCATTCCTTCTGCCATTCATAATTAAAAGAAAAAGAGATAAATAACCATATTTTTATTTACTTGGAATAGAAGCAAACTGATGTATGACTGTTCCTTTAAAAGAGTAAATACACTGTGTTTCTGCAGTCATATCATTTCTGAGCTAGGTTTCATTTATATGTGACAGAGAGCAGAGACTGTGAAAATAAATGGGCAAGATTTTATACAATCTGTGCTTTGGGCAAACAAAGGAATAAGATGAATGGGAAAAGGCAAGCAACATTTTATAATCATGACATCAAATAGCAAACTCAGCTACAAGATAGATTATTTTTAGGACATCTGCCTTAAAAACAAATCACTAGCCTCCAGATTCTCAATGAAAGATCCTTTTTCTTCTACCTGCATTTGCCACAAATCCTATTCAAATTCTTTACAATGAGTAACATTTATAGTACTTAAGAACTTTGAAAGTGTTGTGACCTGTGTTCTGTCTTTTCGGACCTGCTCTATTGGTTTCTGTTAATGACGCAATCCAATCACCAATTCAGAGGAACTCACAGATGGGTAAGGCCTGAGAGCTGATACTGCCATAAATTTAGATTATTGCTACTGTGTGAGTGTGTGTGTGTGTGTGTGTGAGTGAGTGTATGTGGGGGGGGGGGCGTCCATGAAGAGTAATTACTTATTTGATCTTTTTAGGGCTTTTGAATTTATCAACAGCAGCTTAAAATAAGTCAGCAGGAAACATATTGCAATTCTGTTCGGTACAATTTTTCTCTCAACTGTTTTCCTGAATATGCAACAATTTTTAAATGGAGTTTAAAATTTTAAACAGTAGAATGATGATGTCTCTTGAGAGTTAATTCGAAATTTGTCATTATGCCATGAAACTTCAAAGTATAGCTTCGAGGAGCCATAAGCTTTCCGGTGCCATGCATCATTTCACAGTCTGTACTCCTCCCAGAAAAAAAGTCTTCAAATACAGAAAATAAAATACACAGGATTCCCAAGGAAATTAGTTCTATCAAGGCACAGTTAGCAAAAGTTGTAAAACCAAATTTGTGAAATAATAATATATGGATTCTTCATTAACACATTAAAGCACAAGATCTCGCACTGAGTCCAATAACTGCTGACATTTTTAGTAGTTACGAGAGTCAAATATATTTCATAATATCTGCAACAAGAGCAATACGGCATGAGAATAGCTGTGACTTCTACTGGTGAGAGTCACGGCTAGCACTAATTCTCCTGTGGCTTATTACCCACGTCCAGAATTGAAGGTAATGCTCCATTTCAGTTTGAAATATAAGGCTTTTCTCAAGTAAATTCACAAACCCTAGATTACGAAGCCCTGGTAGAGCAGAAAGAGGAAGGGCTTTGGAGCTGAGATCCCCAACTCTGATAATTTCATGTTATATGACCTTTGGCAAATTTCTTAATCTGACTTTAAAATGGTGAAGTTGCAGAGTTGTGTAAGATGACCTGTAAAGATTAAAGATACCATATATTAGGCTCTGAGCATATGGCAAGCATCTGATATATGGTAAATATCGTTTTTCACATAAACATAGTGGAATGTTTGTGAAACAGAGACAAACATTCCACCGTACCTAAAAAGAAACCCATAGTTAATTTTGCTCTTTCTCCTCCTGACCCTTTTCCCCCCTAAGCTTTGATTTATTTAGCACAGTATTGAAATGATAGTCTGTATAATATTTAGTATCCTACATTTTACTTAATGTAATATGATAAACACTTTTTTGTGCTTTTCAAAATAATTTCTAAATGATATATAGCATTTTATAAGAGTAAATAGACCAGCAATATATGGGAGTAGCAGTTTCATTGTGTTCTGACGGGTATAGTGTGTTATCCCATTCAAGTGAAAATGACTAATGGAATTTGAATTAAAAAAAGATAAACAAGATGAAAATGATTGCTCCCCAATTCTACCCAGTGATGCAAAATTCAAGCTAGCAAATTCAATTTTCTAAAAAATGCTGTCAAAATAGAAGTCAGAATGGTAATTCTAGAACTAAAAAGAACTATAGACACTGAGAACATTACATATCAAAACCTATTGATTAGATAAGAATTGAACTCTGGGAAATCCATTCATCTGAGAATTTCATTATTGTTATTATCAGAAAGATGTAAGGTATTCTAATGAAGCATTTTTTTTAACAGTAGAAAATACAAAAGGAAAGGAACACTAGAAAAAATAAAGGCAGAAAGTTTCTATGAATGAAGAAGCAAATGAAGCACAAAAAGGATCAATAAACAAAACCAAAAGCCAGTTCCTTAAAAGGCTGAATGACATAGACAAAATGCTGGTGTCTGACCAAAAAGGAAAACCATTAGGAATGCAAAAAGGTACATAATCACAGGCATGGGAAATTTAAAATACCATGGAACTACACTGTTAAGGTTTTACATCAAACATTTGAAAATTCATATGAACTAAAAGCTTTTATAGAAATATATTCACTACAAAAATTAATTCAAGAAGAGGCAGAAACCCTAAATAATTAAATATGATGGAAGAAACTGAAACCATTATCAACTATTTTTCTCCAACTATACATTTCAACCGGTGACCAAGTAATGTTTATTACAGGAAGGTACATATAGTCTGACATTAGTGTTTTAGGAACTGCCAAAATTTAGGAGGTTTCCCCAGTTTGGGCCATAGAATATTTAACTTTGAATTACAATAAAATGGAAATTTCAGTACACTAAAGCAATTAAATGCAATGTCCCACAAATATTCAGATATGACCCGCACATTTTCAGGCTCTACCTGGAAGTGAAAAATGGAACCTGTCTGAAGGGCCCTGGGCCCCAGAACCTCATAACTAAAACTCTGTAAGCTAGGATGGGTCTGCCAGAAAAATAGAGGGGTTGTTTTGGTCCTTTTTTACTAGGCTTTCTAGGGCCTGACAATCTCTGAGGAAACCAGTCCCAAAGGTGATACTGCATTAGTCTAGACAGAATTCAAAAGGACTTTCTTTTTCTACATTTGGGAAATAAAGGGTCAGGCTGCAACCAAACAGATTAGGGAGCCGTGAATGAAAATATGTTAAAGGAATTCCTGAACAATGAAGCTCCGAATGGAGGCCTGACATATGTTAGTATTTTTCCTTTAGTTCCTACTGGAAAATGTCATAAAGGGTATTTCATATATATATTTATATTTATACATATATAAAATATATATATATATATATATATATATATATATATATAACCTGGAATAAATGTATGTATAAGTGTGTGTGTATATATATATGTGGTGTGTATATATATGCACATATATACATGTGTGTATATATATACACATTGAATATTAGCTAAGTTGGCTTGGGAAAACCTTTGTGAGAAAATGACTTTAGAGTGAAGGTCTGAATGAATTCAGGTGCCTAGGAAAGGGAGCATTACAGGTGGGGGAACCAAAACTTCAAAGACTGTGAGGTAGGTTGCACTTGGCACCTTCAAAGAACCAACAGGAAGCCACTGTGGTAGAAAGAACTAGGTGGAAAAGAGTAGATGACATCACAGAGGCAATGGGAGGCAAGATCCTGTAGCGCCTTTTGTTCAGAGGACAGACTTCGGCTTTTACTCTGAGTCATATGGGAAGCCACTGGATTTTCCTGAACAGAGGAGTGTCATAATCTGACACGATATACATCCTAAGAAGCAAATTTCAAAGGTCATGGTGAAACATGGAAGCATTCTTAATAAAATCATCATTACTATTGCCTCCATTAATGAACATTTTTATGGAGATTCCAACCCATGCAATGGGGGAGGTGGAGGAGAATACAAAGGAAGAAGCAAGTAACAAAATTGTAATTACTTGCAAATATGTCCATCTATTTAGAAAACCCAATGGACTCTAATGAAAATCTAATAGAAACAGTAATGGAGTTCAGAAAGATGGCCAGATATATCATGACATCTATCAAAACTAAGACATTTATAACAATGCAGATTTCTAGGAAAGAAGTGCATCTTAGCTTGCTAAACTGCAATAAAGATTGTGCTCACAAACCTGGAAACATAAAATACCTAGGAATAAAATTAACAAGAAACATGAAAGAGCTTCTTCATAAGATCAAAACCTTACCAAATGACATTTCTAAAAACTTAAATAAAGGGAAAACATACCACATTCCTGGATAGGAAAACAATATTCTAAAGATGTTAATTCTCCCTAAAGTAACATATAAATTTATGGAAATTCCAATCAAATGGCCACAGAATTTTTTTAAATCTGAAAACTGATTCTAAAATACAATGTGAAGGGGGTGCCTGGGTCGCTCAGTGGGTTAAAGCCTCTGCCTTCGGCTCAGATCATGATCTCAGGGTCCTGGGATCCAGCCCCGCATTGTGCTCTCTGTGCAGCAGGGACCCTGCTTCCCCCCACCCCTGACTGCTTCTCTGCCTACTTGTGATCTGCCTGTCAAATAAATAAATAAATATTTAAAAATAATAATAATAATAATAAAATACAATGGGAAGAATGAATGAGAGAAAATGAATAATAAAATATGGCAAGTCCAGAAACAAACATTTATATAAATAGCTTATGATAAATTTGACATTTCAAATCATTGGGGTAATTCGTCAATAGATATTATTGGAACGTTTTGTTTTTTCATTAAAAAACACAAAGACAGATACCCAGATAACACCATTAGAAAAAGTAAGTTCTAGATTAATCAAAGATTTGAAAGTTAAGGTAACTTTTAAGTGGGTGGGACAAATGAGTGAAGGAGGTATAAATTTTATTTTTGTGAAAAGTTAAAATCACAAAGGTACTAAAAGTCAAATAAACTGATGTTTTTGTAATCTTGGAGTAGGAACAGTCTTTTTAAGTATAGCACAAAATCCGGAAATCTTGAAAGTTTATCAAGAAAAATACTCAAAATTTTGGTCTGGCAAAAGACCACAAGCTAAGTTGAAAGAGAAATGGCAACATAGGAAAATGTTCACAGCATATATTGTAACAGAGAGTTACAATCCTCAAGCTAAGCATCACAATAGGATAAAAATAGGCAAAAGAATAGGCCAGGAATACCAATGGGTCTAATGACTTCAATTCTAAAATTTCTGTGACAAGAAATGCTTGCACAAGAACACAGAAATGTATGTACTAGATATCTGGGACAATTTTTTTGTTATCTATAAAGATCACACAGGTACCAACTGTTCATTACTTAAAGACTGGTGAAATTAATCATGGTACATCTATAATGAATAACTGTACAGTCATTTAAACAATGAGCTAGATCTATAGAAACTGAAATGAAGGATGTCCTTGGAAATTGTTAATTTAAAATCATTAGCTGTAAATCACATGTATAGTACTATTATATATACATGATAGTAGGATCTTATTAATATTTATATATATATACATGGTTATATATGCATAGATATATGGACATGCATTTATGCATTGAGAAATGTCTCAAGTGATAGAACTCTAATTTTTAGTAATAATAACAGTGAACACTTACATTGCAGTTATGTGTCAGATACTGTTCTAAATGAGGACATTATGGTAAGTGAAATAAGCAGGTTCCAAAAAAGACAAATACTGCATGGTAACACTTATATGAGGTATCTACACTAGCCCAATTCGTAGAAGTCAAGAATAGAATGGTGGTAGCCAGACACTGGAGACAGAGGGGGAACATGGAAAGTTGTTGCTCAATGGGTATAAAGTTTCAGCTGTGCAAGATGAATGAATTCTAGAGATGCACTGTACAACACTGCCTACAGCTAACACTTAAAAGTATGTTAAGGGGGGGCACCTGGGGAGCACAGTCAGTTAATCATTGGACTCTTGGTTTTGGCTCAGGTCACGATCTCAGAGTTGTGGGTTCGAGCCCTGCACGGGGCTCCGCATTCAGTGCAGAGTCTGCTTCAGATTCTATCCCTCTCCCTCTGCCCCTCCTGCTCGTGTTCTCTCTCAAATACATAAATACATATTTAAAGAAAATGTTAAGAGGACAGATGTCATGTGAAATAAAAAAACAATCTCAAATATACATACCCTTTGGCCCAGCAATTCCATTTCTAGGGCTTTATCTTTCAGATGGACCCATACATGGGAAAAATGATATATATACAAGGTTATTCATGACAGCATGATTTGTAACGTAAAATATTGGAAATAATGCACATATCCCTCTACAAGGACCTGGTAACTAAACTCTGGGTCATTTGTATGATGTAATATTACACAACAGTAACAATGAAGAGTTGCTCGTGTACTGGTCTAGGGTGACTGCTCAGATAGCAAGGTGCTACAACTTGTATAAAAAAAGAGGGACAAAACTTCAGATATACAGCCCGCCTATTCACTTGTATACACATACATACTGGATCTCTGAGAGGAGAACTAAGAAAGTGGTAACACTGTCACCTCGAAAGAGAAGCACATTGCTAGAGTGCACAGTTGACGCATTTTTCACTTTCCAAACCATGGGACTCTAACTCCTATTCAGAACATGAATTCGATTCACGTTTAGGAAAAAACAAAGAACAATCCACGTGACAATCAGCTGACCTTTGCGCCCGGTAGATGTATTTGGAGTTTCCGGTGAGACGGTAGAGCAGCAGGAAGACGTAAGCGCTGCCGGCCACCCCGTGGCAAATCCCTGGCCCCTTCTTCAGCAGGCCCTTCTGCCACGTAAGTTCCCCACACCGAATACAGGTGTCCAGGTACTGTGGTTTTTTGGAAACCAGATAAGCTTTGGCAAACAGATAGGCAATTCCTGTGAAAACATTGGAGATATTAGAGGTGACTTTGGAGCCTTATCCTACGGGGAACTTCTCCAACACTCTGTAAAAGGCTCACACATCACCAGTGTCTAACACCCGTGCTAATATGGTGGGTCTGAGGTGAGGCCTGAGATTATGTTTTTCTAACAAGCGCCCTTCTGGAAACCACGTTTTCAGTAACAGTGCTCTAGAATCTTCTAGTCTTATTTTACCTGCGAGATTTAGTTGTTTGAATTGTATTGTGGTATTGGCCCCCAGAGACAGAGCAACAAGAACAAGAGTGATACAACCCATAATTGACAAATGGGTTAAGATTTAACGATGGATACTCTGCTAAGCATTCGGCATATCTGGCTATTTGAAATGGCTAAGAGTTTATACAGTCTGCCCATGCCCCCTCAGAGGTTCGGCATTTCCACTGTTAACGTGCTTATAACTATACACATTTTCTTCAGGCAAAACTGGGAGTCCTTCCAGAAAAAAACAATGATCCCAAACGACCTGGCCAAGACTTCTACTCCAGCCATGGAGCGAGTCCTTCCCTACTCGATTGTTCCAAAGGAAGACATCTGCCTTCCAAACCCCCTCAGCAGAGGCAATCTCAATTACACAGGCAGGAACAGAAACAAGAGGAGTGACAGCTATTCATGAAAATGAGTTCCCCCAAGTTCCAGATGCTCATATTCAGAGAGATTAGTAACACCAGATCTCTCCCTCTCCCACACGGCCTCTACCTCTCTCCTAAAGAGGGAAAGACTGGACTTCCATCAGGGTTATCTTGGCCTCTCACTGTCTTTCCACCAGGCTATTATACAACTCTGTGGAGACAGAAATTACCTTGTAGACAACTGATAGTAATGTAAATCATTCCTATTCCTAGAAAATCGCATTCTCTCTGGGAGAGGTGGTTTTGACTTCCCTCAGCCTTTGTGGTAGCAGCTGGTTTTGCATCTAGTAAGCAAATCCACGTCGACACTCCCAATGGCTCGTAAATATGTCTGCTCCTGTAATTTTCCTTTGAAACCAGCTCTAACACCTTTCCGGCTCCTTCATTAATTAATGAGCTAAATAAAATTGTTGACCTATGTTTATTTTATGTTTGTATGAGTCAAGATTGTGTTCTCTTTTAGAATTTATTCTCTAACACTTCCTATGGTTAACACATAACCAGAAGCTCTTCTCAGCTAAGGCTTTCTGGTCAACTACTGACAATGGTCACCTATAGCCTATTGTCCTTCTTCAGTTCTAGGAACAAAGTGTCTTCCACAAGCTAAAAGAAGATTTTAAAAGAATTGAACTTAGTTAATTACACATTTTTTCATTCACTGTATCCATTCATTTTTAAGTGATCATTGATTACTGCATACATAGCCCTAAGCAGGACTTGTTTCATGGGTATGTGACCTATATAGTCTCCAAGGGCCTCCAGAAGACCTCAAGCTGGGTTTAATACTCTGCTGTTACCATCTTGAAGTTAGTAATTGGTTTTTTAAAGAAGGCTGCATTTTCACTTTGCGCTGGGCCCCCCCAAATTATGTAACCAGTCCTGGCCTTGGGTTCTATGAAATAAATGCTAAACAAGATTCCTGACCTTAAGGAAGGTACTGTCTAGAAAGGGAGAGAAAAATTTGTGCATGTGAACAATACATCATAGGACATACATTTCATCATGCTGTTGGAGCCTAAATTGAATGGTGTTGTCAATAACCCTACAGGAATCAAAAAAGTGGAAGTTCCCTGAGGGAGACAGTTGGGAGAGGCCTGGGATAGAAGCAGGGCTTTCTTTAGGATTTTACAGGATGCATAGGAAACTCTAGGCCCAAAATGAGTTAGAGAGAGCATTCTAGGCACCAGGATCAACAAGGGCAAAGATTTGGAGCCACGGCACACAATCCGCATGAAGACGTAGTGCAGTGTTCTAACCAACAGGACAGGGAGATGGAAGTGTGGATTGGGTTCACGTTATGGATGGTTTTACAAGTCCACTTAGGCAGCATGAACTGTATTCTGTGGGCAATCCCTCCCAGTGGGAGGGATTTTGTTGTAGATTCGTTGGTTTTTATTTTTAATAATGTGGTTAGTATTAGAGAAAATGTCCCACACTGGTGTCAAGAGAGACCTAAACAAGCACAACGGGGTAACTATAAGCTGATCATGTTAGAAAGATGGCAAAGAGGCTAATAAAAGGCTCAAAGGATGTGGTCGTTGTTTAGGTAGTAACTGAGCATCTACTGTATACCAAGTACAGTAGTAGGTGCTAAGGTTTTAAAAAACCCTTCCCTTCATAATGCTTACGATCTAACTGGAGGCACTAAGTTATCTGAGGGGAAGTAGAGCTGTCATGGAACACACAGGAAGGCTCCTAACCCACCCCTAGAGGTAGGAAAGGCCCACTAGGGGGAGTGATACCATCTGGTCTGACTATCAAAGAGGAGGAGGATTTCGCCAGGTGAACTGGGAGCCCTTGGTGCTCTGCTGGATTGCCTCTACCTTACCTGCAGGTGCCGCATTTCCTAGATGCTATGAGTTGGCTGCTAATAAAGCTCTCAGCTGCCCGCTTCTTGGGAGATTTGCACTCAGCCAAAGGAGAGGCTATGCTATAAGCCCACCTCCCCAGGAGATTTCAGCCAAAGACTGGCTAACACGGGGAGACCAAAGGTCAGCTCTGCTGCCTCAGGACGGACCAACTCTGAGGTGTCATCTATGCCTCTTAGCATCCACTCAGAAGCCAGGTGAAGCTAGTCTCCAGCTGAGGTACAAAGAGCCCTCTGTGACTCAGGTCGTGTTCTGTTCACTGCCAATGTCTCCTCCATTACCTACTTGAAGCTCTTTGCTTCAGTAAAACTAACACTCCCCACAGTTCCCCTTCCTTTACTATGTAGTTCCAAGCCTCTGACTGACTTTTCTTGGTATAATCTTCCCAACTTTCTTGCCCTGGCCAGCTCACCTTAGGCATCACTGCCTCCAGGAAACCTTTCCTAAACCTGGAGGGGTACCAGGAATCCCTTTTCTGAGTTCCCATCATTCCCTACACAAACCTGAGCACTGATACAATATCATATTACAACTATGTTTCTATTCCCCTAGAACAGTGCAAATTACCCACGGGCGGGAACTCTATTTTGTCCACCTTTGGTCCCCTGTTCTATGGCCTGGTGATTGACATGGCAAGGGCTCCACAAACACCTGCTGGCTTTATAATGACTCCTTTCTCACCCCAGCACAGGCTGACACCACTGCGGAGACGAGGTGTGGAAGCAAGAAGGGCTGATAGGGTCCGATGGCTGTGCCAGGCCATTAGCCCAAGTCAGCTTAATAGCTATCGATCCGAGGGTTCTGGCCAGAGACAAAGGACCTTTCCTACAGCCTGAATCACACAGTGATACATGGAAAGGACCTTGAAAGACTTCTAAACGCCTTGTCTTCTAACCTGACCTACTGAAATCCATAATAAGGCTGCTTAATCTAAAAGGAAGGAATGTTGGGTTTCTTTGCTTTTGATAGGAACTGTGTCATTTTGTCACCAGAACACTGATTATTGTGCACCGATAAGAAACCTAAGTCAGCAACGATACACATGTTTACCAAACGCTGGGGAAAGAAATTATTACTTAAGAAGTATGGTTTGAGAAGCTAAGCCTGTGAAAGCTTGCAATCTAGCAGAGCCTCGTGACAGCTCGCTTGGTACACGTAGTTTGAACAGATTGGAGCATCACCGCACAGGTCCGTTCTGGGTCTGTCATTTCAATGAGACCCGCATCGCACGGTGTGTGACAACCCTTAGTGACCAATGACACCCACCCTGGAGAAGCCCTTGTTCTCTAGTCAAAGTCACATACCCAGGAGCCCTTGTGAAATGATTTTAAAAACTAGCCACACCTGCGTTTCACACAGCGGAAAGGAAATGCACAGTCAGTGTTACCACGGTAATGATGTAACATAACGCAACCCAGAGTTTATTTTAGCCGTGGCATTTGTTTAATGATTTTGTAAATGGCTCTCATCCTGTATTTCAGAATCATTAAGGCTATGAAGAGGTCAGATGGATCTGCCTGCTATACTTCGGTGCATTTAGTGAGAAAAACAAGACGCTACACTGGTTATTTCTAAATGCGAGGCATCTGCAGATCTTTTGGGGCGTGTCCATCAGGAGGGGCAAAGGTCCACAGAACGAAGGGGATCTGCAGTGATCAAACGACTGACTTTCACTGTTCCGTCTCCACATACTCTTTTCACAGATGGAGAAACAAAGCCACGAAAGGCACAGAGTGGTTTTCTCAAGGTCATTTAGTGGTTAGCGTTGGAGCTGCGATTAGAACCCAAAGTTATTAACCTCGAGGCAAGAACTATTTCCATACTGCCTACATGATAACGAGGGCTGTCTGTCACCTGTAGAGGTGGGGCGAAGAACTAGTTGATAGGAAACAATTATAGGGGGAGATCAGGTAGAGCTGATGAAGTTCCACATTTGCATTATCTCCGGCAGGTTTTGATTCACGGAATCAGTCTGCTGCCCCAAACCATCTGCGCTGTTCATAAATCTACTCTCAAAAAACGTTTCCCTCCAACAAGTGAAAATAATTTTTCTAAGTCATCTTTTGTTAGAATTTTGAGGGAGTTCAAGTGTTGCCATCTTGGTGGTCTTTAACGTGTACTCACCAGATTTATAATCACACTTACGCTGTTTTCAGGACATCTCATAAAAGGAAGACCAATACCCTTGAGGGGGGAGTGCAGGTTGGCATGCAGAATGGGCCCCCAGTTGGTTCTCTATTCATTTGTGAGTTGGCTTATTTCTGGTAGTTCAGTGGATATGGGGGTTGGTTTAATGAGTTTGCTCTGCACCTTATGTTTAATCTTACGAAGACACAGAACGTGAATGATATATGAGGACAAATAAAGCCCCCAAGGTGATAAATCCTACACCATACGGTTACAGTACAGGATTTACAAAGACAGAAGGAATGTGGTGTACAAAGAGGATGGAATAACCTCTCCACAAAGACACCCCCATCGATTAACTGACCCAGTCACTCATTTTAAAGGATTATCTTCCCATCCTTTGCAATGCTTTTCCTAGTACATTGAGTCCCTCTAAAATATTCTTTTTTTTTAAAGATTTTATTTATTTATTTGACAGACAGAGATCACAAGCAGGCAGAGAGGCAGGCAGAGAGAGAGAGAGAGAGAGAGAGAGGGAAGCAGGCTCCCTGCGGAGCAGAGAGCCCCATGCGGGGCTCGATCCCAGGACCCTGAGATCATGACCCGAGCCGAAGGCAGCTGCTTAACCCATTGAGCCATCCAGGCGCCCCGCCTCTAAAATATTCTGTATTTAACTTGGGACACCTCCAAAATTCAAGGATTCTGGGGGTGCTTGAGGATAGCCAGATACCATCCCTGAGAATGATTAAAGGGAAATGGGATATGGGAGTGCTGAGCCTAACATGAAGCGATATCATTTCCAGAATGGTAAATAACTTGTTTTTCTCCAGAAAGTTCAAAGCCAGAAGAAATGGGCTCAAGTCATCACCAGCGGGAATTAGCCTGGATGTAATGCGCAACGCGCTGGTACGAGCACACACAAGAGGCTTTGAAGTCCCTTCCTTAGGTGAATGTGGCAGGCGGAGAGAGCATGGCCAGTGAGCTAAAACTTCCTCTTCAACTCAAACTGTATTGAAGAGAAAATGAAATCGCAGTTGGATTACAGAAGATTAATTAGGTAAGGAGTGGAAAGGAAATCATAAAAATCAGGTAACAGACTAAAGAGAAATCGAATATATCATGGCACTGAAGCATAGCCTTGAAAATTAAATCCACTCCTGGGGCACCAGGGTGGCTCTCAGTCAGTTACGCGTCTGCCTTTGGCTCAGGTCATGATCTCAGAGTCCCGGGATTGAGCCTTGTGCCAGGCTCCCTGCTCAGCAGGGAGCCTGCTTCTCCCTCTGGCCCTCCTCCTGCTGACTCTCATTCTCTCTCTCAAATAAATAAATAAAATCTTTGGCAAAGAAAAGAAAATTATATCGACTCCTAATCTAAAACTTTTGTGTTATTTTGGTATTTTCAATCTCTCCCTTGGCCAATTAGCTGAAATTAATTGATTTATTTGAATTTAATTTCTTTCAAGTTGTTCCTCAGGAAGCCTAATTAACAGTATAATGGGATTTAAAGAAAGAAAGGAAGGAAGGAAAAAAAAGAAGAGATGGAGTCTGATAAGTTTCTAGGCTCAATTCCAGAGAGTTCACTGCAGATGGCTCCTCAGTTCTCTAGACTTTTTATTAGGTGATGATGGAAATCCTCATTGAAAAATTATGGAATAGTGCATCTCGAACTTTAATGTGCATATAAATCATGCAGGGATCTTGTTAACATGCAGATTCTGATTCAGTGCATCTGGGATGGAGCCTGAGGTTCTGCATTTCTAACCAGCTCCCACGTTGCCCCTGCCCCTGGTCCAGGGCCCACATCTTGAATTAGCAGCCTCCAGATTTATACTGTTCAGCACAGATATTGAGCCCTTGCCATGTGGCTAGTGGGAATTGAGGTGGGGTGTTAATATAAAATATACACTAGCTTTCAAACACTTTAATATGGAAAAAACTGAAATATCTCGAGTTTTAAATTGGTTGCATGTGGAAATAATACTTGGGGTATCCTGGGTTATAAAATATATACTATTAAGATTCCTTTCACTAGTTTCTGTTTACATTTTTAATGGGGCTACTAAAAATTTAATTTCTTATGTGGTTCATATTATATGTTATAGGACAGTGCTAGTTTAACCTATACACAAATAGCTATAGATCATATATTTTTAAAATTACAGTATCAGGGGCGCCTGGGTGGCTCAGCTGTTAAAGCGGCTGCCTTCGGCTCAGGTCATGATCCCTAGGACCCTGGGATCGAGCCCCGAATCGGGTTTCCTGTTCAGTGGGGGGTCTGCTTCTCCCTCTCCCATTCCCCCTGCTTGTGTTCCCTCTCTCGCTTTCTCTCTCTGTGTCAAATAAATAAAAACTTAAAAAAAAATTACAACATCTGTTCTGAAGATCCTTTACAGATCAAGACTTTTTTTGGTTTGACAAACTTCGTCTCGACCTTTTTAGCTCATGTAGTGATGACCTAACAGGAGAAATACCCTGACTCCTCAGAAAAGACAGCTCTCTTTGGCTAATGTTTTCAGATAATAGTGTGGGTGAGACCTGGGGCTCCGTGGCACCAGTGCACCAGCTCGTTCTCTCTCTCGATGGCCTCGCCGAGCTCAGGCGGCCAGTTGCAGTTCTGTTCCTGCTCCATGAGGAAGTCCACACTCTGCCACACCAGCTCCTGATCAGAGGGCTTGAGGTGCTCGTGGTAAGACAGAAGCATCTGGAGAATGGACGACAGGCCATGAGCTGCTCCTGTATCAAGAAACAAAGCATAATTAATTCACATAACTGGGAGCACAGCTCATTTAATTTAGGGAAAAGATAATCATAGTATTAAAAAAAAAGAATGGCAATATTACTTGAAGGCAGACACAGTAAACTCAGCTTTCTCTTTGCACTCAGGCACTTGAACTCTCCAAAAATGGCCTCAGTTTTGTCCAGTCAAAAATTATTCTTCCGGGGCGCCTAGGTTGCTCAGGTCAGTTAAGCATCCAACTCTTGGTTTCAGCTTAGGTCATGATCTCAGGGTCCTGAGATCAAGCCCTGCATCAGGCTTTGCACTCAGCAAGAGGTCTAACTAACAGTCTCTCTCTCTCCCTTTGCCCCTCCAATAAATAAAACTTTTTAATAGGGGATAAAAATGCGCCCCTAATAAATAAAATAAAAATTCTTCCTAAAATTTAGTCATAATACTTGAAGGTACCTTTCTTTCACTGGATTTTTGTTGGGTAAAAAAGCTTCCCAGGAAAATATTTATGCATTAGATAGCAATCTGATTTGTGCTATACATGTAAATGGCTAGAATGTTAATTTCTCTAAGAAGATAGATAGTGAAAGGAATAGCTCTATTAAGGAACTCTAGCAGACACTGCCAGGGCCCTACCCATCACCTCGCCCACACTCACCATTCTGGGGCACTTCTCCTCCTCACCTTCTACCTCAAGCATTTATCCTTCTGCCTGAGGTTTTCTCTGGCCACAGGGGTATGCCCAGCCCACAGGGGCAGGACTGAAATCCTAGGGAATTAACAGGTCTGGGAACAGCCCTTCACCCAGGAAGCAGGGAGTTGGTAGATGAATATCTCAGCTCCCTCACCAGTGAGGTACAACAATTCTGAGGCATGTTCTAGACAGTCTTCAGGGTCCCCAATAGAACTAAGCCTCAGTTATCCACAGCTGTTCACTCTTACATCCCTTATTAACCTCTTTCTCTACCCTATCTCACCTCTTCATTCCTTTAGCGACACTTTCAAGGATCACCTCCCAAATAAGCCATTAATTAATACCCAAATCCTTATCTCAAGGTCTGATTCTAGAGAAAGTCAGATAGGAACTTAAAGCTCCTTGGAGAAAACTCTCAGAGAACTTCTAGTCTGTAAGCTCGCTGGCGAAGTTGGGCACCCTCCTTATGTGCGGGTCATTGGCAAATGTCCGGGGATCACAAAGATGAGTGGGCAAAAGTCCTCCTCCTGAAGGGGCATAAAGCCCGCTGAGGCGGTTGGACAGGCGAACCACTGATTACAGTGTGATGTGATAAAGGAAGGCTCCAGCAAACGTGTAGCAGGGTGACCTGACACTAACCGATTTTGCTTCAGGGTAAAGCCTGAAATGTGTAAATGGTTCTCCAGAGAGGACTCAATAAACCCTTTTTCCAAAAGCACAAAGTTTCTCCACAGCTCTGATGTCTGATCAGCCTTGAAGTCTAGGTGTAAGTATTCCAGCTAAGTTGAAGGGGTTGGGGGAGGCCGGGCATTCTGGCAAAAGCAACAGGCACAAAGACTTGGAAGATCTGAGGACACTTTGCTTGTAGGAGGTTAGGCAGGGCAGAACCACGAAAGGGAGATCTGCAAAGTGGGTGGCCTGTAAGTTATACTCAGGAGTGATGGGCAGCCACTGAGAGATTCAAGAGGGGAGTAACTAATCTTCACTCTCCAGGCCTCTTATCACAAAAGTAGCCATTATGAATCAGGAGTCTGTTATTAATCCATGAATATTAAACACTTGGAAATGTCAGTGGCTTCATCCTGTTCCCCTGTGCTGAGGCACCATTGGCAAAGAATGTGTAAACCAGTCACAAACTTTTGGTGACATTCAGCCCATGAACTCACAATCTAGAATATGGACTTCAGTCTTTAGTGAAAGCAAATCATTAAAATACCTTTCTGTCAGACTATGAGAACAAACATTAAATTGTGATTTGTAGAATCTGTCAATATTTGGTTCTACACCGCATTTTTAAGTGTTTCTAGTTAAATGAATAGTGATGACCTATAACAAAAATGGAATCTTCTAGTTTTTAGTCAGTGTGGATATTAGAGGGCTTTGCCAACACTTTCACTCACCCAAGTACTCAGTTCCATAGTAAGAATACATCAGAGGGAATGGTTTCCTTTTTTTCATGGCATACTGCTTCCCAGAGTCCAGAATCGCCTGGCAAATTGATTTGATCTGTGCTGGGGTCAGTACCTAAGTAAGGAAATCAAGAAGCAAAAGTCAAATCAAGATCTTCTTTTTTTCCACAGACACTGGATTTTTTCATTAAGGTCCATCAGCATATTCCCCAAATCCTTTTCCTCTTACAAAAACAAGCTTAGCCAGCAGTGACTTCTTTTTTTAAATAACTGATTCTCTTTTTGTTGTCAAGTTTATCCACTCTCTTCAGAAAATTTGCTGTGTTGATGGGAAACACACACTTTTATTGCCCTAGGCTTTTATAAAATGCCAAGACCACTTTACTGTGGTCATGTTATTAATCCTTGTCACAGGAACAAGAACTTGCACAAGAGAAGAACAAAGACTGGGCCTAATGGATCATGCTTAACAAAGCTGTCACTCCCAGTGTGCGGCGCAGGTCTGGCCCAGACAACGGACCTTCGGTTTGTGTCATTTAGACTGCTTATAAAGCCACAGTGCTACAACAGGCCGCTGCATGACAGACGGTGGCCTTTGCACCCCAGAATGAAACCAAAGTCCAATAAGTACCAAGGCAAAACTCACTTCCAATGTCAAACGCACTCTGAATAGAAGATGACTGACACGCAATGACTTGCGGGCTTCCACATTTCACTCAATCTACCCATGGTCCGTTTTAGGACCCTAGAGATGAAAATGTTCTCGAGCCTACAAAGTAGTGTTGAGTTTATTAGGATTCTACTTAGGCATGAGAGGTTCTGCCCACCTCCCTCTGGCTCATTCCTTCTATCTCACCATGACTCTTTGGGGGAGCACTTACCACCTGGGGTGTTATGCCTCTGTCCCTGTCTCTCTCTACTAGATAATCAAGATGCCCCAAGACTATGGCTTCTCACCTTCTTGGTATCCTCAGTTCCTAAGACCGAACCTGAGGGGGCCTCTGGAAGTAAATAAGCGCCAGGTTTTTACTGGCATGAAAAGCAGAGCCCTCCTCTTTCCCCTCCTTCCACAATTATTTCTTAAGCCCCTACTGCATGGCAGGAAAGCTGTTCTAGATGCTGGAGGTATGACAAAGAAAAGATAGCCAAGACCTCTGCTCTCATGAAGCCAACCTTCCGGAAACGCACTTCTGTACCAGAAAAGTACCAGTCAGAATAACCGTGGCCATTGTCTGCCCCCTACCTGCCCCTTCAAGAATCATCTGAAGTTCAGCCTTGGTCTGACGGAATGACTCTAAGATCAAAGAAAAGTCCATTGGATTTTGGCTCCTCTCCTAAGACTCACACACAAAATCTTTCTGCCTGGTATCTACCATTATACTCACCAATTCCTTCTGAAATAAAGTACTACTGATTTTTTTCTTTCCCTCTCCCCCTTGCCTCTCTTTCTTTCTTTGCAGGGTTTTGCTCCTCTGATCTACTCAACATGAGAAGGGCAAAATATAATCCAGATTTTGGCCTCCTCCAATCTAGCAATTAATTTGGGAAATTAATTACATAAAGAGGAGGCTGTTCATTAATTAATTCTGCCAAATTAACACTTACTGAGTGACCATTCCAGTGAGGTCCTATACCCGGTATTATGGGGGAAATTCTAGAAAACCTGGGACATGTTTTTTTCCCTACAGGGAACTCACTTCCAGCACTGGAGATAAGATATAGCCAAAAGTCTACCATAGAGCAATTTAAGTCCATGAGCTTAAGGGTGGACAGAGTGGACAGAGTAATGCAGAGTACGTAATACAGACAAGGAAGCACGGTTCAGCTTCACCAAGACTTTACTAACTCATTTCCTTCTGGTTGCTCAGCAATAATGATGTTGTGGCTTTCAACTTAAATTTACCTTCTATAAGCAACCTACCTCTGTCTCTTGGCTGTACTCCTCCTTTCTGCCTAAAATTCCCGAAGACTCTATCTTCCCAGACATCACTGCCATCATTTCAAGGCTCAACCTTGGGTCTGAGCAGAGCTGAGCAGCAAATTTCTCCTAAAGGATTTTCTACCCTGCCTCTATTCAAATTGCTACCCTAAATTTTCATTTGCTGTTGAAAACATCTTTCCCTTTGTGCCTTTATCAGTGCTAGCTGATGTTACATTGAGTCTTACTCTACTTAAAAGCTTCTATTCCCCCTCCAACCACGCCTCCAGGTTGGCCTGCTCTCAGAAACATGCTAAGAGCCTCGAACAGCATGCATTTCATAGGACTCTAACCTGGTCCCAACCCACATCTTCCTGGCAATATATCTGGCTCTTCAGATGAACTTAGGTTCTGTCTACCAATATCGGTCCTGAATCCATATGAAAAGAAATATTTCTTCGATAGGAAAAGATCATTGAATCTTCAGGGTACGTATTCATTTGAATTACTAAAATTCTCCTTATTTTACTTTTATGCTACTAATTGAAAATCAGCTTATTCTTTCCTCAGCTGAGCATTTATTCATGTTTTTCTCTCTCTCTCTCTGCATGTGTGTGTGTGTGTGTGTGTGTGTGTGTTCACGTGCTTGTTTTAAATGCAGGAAAAAAAATCAACTTAGATTACATGTGGTGCCCTCTTCCTTTCTTTCCATCCCTAATCCACAGCTCAGAATAGAGTTTACAAAGTATTTCAAAACCTCCCTGGTCAATCATCATGTCTGCATGGTTTCCTCTTATCTCTCAGAAACACTGTGAAAAACAAAGAGAAACGGTGCTAGTTTGGCTGGATAAAGACCAGTTATGCATGCAGTTCTTTATCTCTGGGAACAGACAAGACCTACCCTTGGGCTCATTGATCAGCAAATAAAAAGTGAAAACAGTGCTCGTCAAAAGTGTGTGGAGGAGGAATACTGAGGAAGAGCGTGCAGTTTTCTTCCCCCTGAGCAAATAGCACAGAAAGAAGAGATGCGGTGGGAGGGGCTTGTCCTTTCCTCATCTGTCTGCTCTCTCAGGCATCTCTTCAGCCTGGAGACAACACACAGGAACGTGCTCTTAAGCACACACACTACCTCTAAGATGGCCTCCGTGTTTCTGAGAAGAGGGCCACGGTGCTTCGGAAACAACAAGGCCCAGGGAATGAGGAAGTGGCATTTGCAGTGGGGGGGGGGGAAGTGATAAGATGGCAGAGAGGGCCTCCCTGCCCATCGGGCCTTTGCCGAAACAAACCCAAATTCCCTCTCTTGTATTTGTAGCACCTAAGGCCTATGTGTGCGTTGTTATCTTGGATGGATTTGGTTCTTCAAATAAATTGTCTTCTACGTTGATTTAAAATAAATTATGATACCTCAAAAATACAAAGCAAGTTTGATTTAAAGTTTCATTAGTTGAACTGATTCCCTTCACCGATCCTCACACAGAGGTGTCTGTGGTGAAATAGTTCCTATGGGCTTGGGCTCTGCGTTTGAAGAGCTGAGAGGAAGTTCAAGCCCATGCTATGTTTCTTCACCCCACCTGAGGGTTGTATGGTAACTGAGCCATCTCCATGGCCAGCAGAGACTTTCATTAAGGAAATGGATGAAATGAACAAGCCACAGAAAGCTTCCTTCACCACAGGCCTCTTTCCCAGGCAAGCCTGCCCACAGGCCCTCTTAAGTGGAGGTCTTTGGTAGCTATAGATCAACCACTGCCAACGTGATCAAGCAATGGTCCAAAATGTCCTGAGTGTGTGATTGCTCATCTACACGGAATGCAGAAAGCCACTCCTAGATCGCACCAAACACACAGTAAGAATCTGATATTAATTTATGTGTTTCCCTCCAGCAATTTATTTGGCCCCAATTCTTTGTTACCACCATACGTGGCAGTCTGGGCTTCTGCTCAGAGAAAAGAAACAAGTCATTTGACTACTAAGGAATATCAAAATGACATGACGCCCACAGACAAAAGCTTTGAGGAAAAAGCTTTTGAGTTGTCAGAACCTGGGTATTTTCCAACTTAAAGCTGATACCATAAAGAATACTGTTGAAGGACATACAGAGTCAGGATGGAACTAAAAGCTGTTTAAGGTAGGAAGAGTTGACACAGAAAGGAAACCAGGAAGTTGAAAGTCAGTATGGAGTTCCGGCTTTCCTTCCTACCCCACCTTGTGCCAAGCCTTAGGAGAGGTCTTATAATCCACCAGATAGGTTTGGGGATTTATAGATAGCTCGGATGTGTGCCCTCTGCTCCCTCCTGGAATTGGGGAGATGGAAGCCTCAAAGATGTGTCTCTTGTCTCAGGGTTTAGGGCCAGTAAAAGAGATAGCACTGCATAGCGCATCCCAGGAGAGAGCCAGAGACAATCCTAAGTTTCCTGTGCACACCATGGTGAAGCAGGGAAAAATATCCCATCCCCAAAAGGAGACTCATTTTTAAAAATTCTCAATGCAAATAATTTCAAATTAAAAAGTTAGAGAAACTTTATTGTACAAAGTCAATATTCACAATCGGCTAGGTTTTTTGTCTTTTTTTTTTTAAATACTTTTTATGCCTTTTGGGGGTTGTGGTTTGGTTGGAACCTACTAGGTCACAGAGAAGAGGCAGGCTTTCAGAAGATCTCTGGAGTGGGTGGAGGTTTACCTCAAACATTGAGAAGACAAAAACTGAGGGAAACTCCTTTGAGGGAGAAGAAGCTTAAAGATACATGACAGGGCTAAGGGATAGCTTTCAAGCAGGAAAGAGATTTTGATGAATCGAATAATTCCTATTTTGTGCAAAGCCTGTGCAAGGCACATCTTCTGGGGGAAGATGTAATCTTAATAATTAGACTAATTTTTTTAAAAAAGAAAGATTAAGGAAGTGCCGTCCTTATATGTTTATCTATTAAATTCTATTTTTACTTTCAGATTTGTTCATTTTTCTGTCCACATGTAATCCCCTGCTTTGTATTCTGCCTTTTCTCCCGGTGAGGAAATGGTAAACAGTGTCTTAGAGTTTTCATTGTTTTTTTTTTTTTTAAAGATTTTATTTATTTATTTGGCAGACAGAGATCACAAGTAGGCAGAGAGGCAGGCAGAGAGAAGAGGAAGCAGGCTCCCTGCTGAGCAGAGAGCCAGATGCGGGACTCGATCCCAGGACCCTGAGATCATGACCTGAGCCGAAGGCAGAGGCTTAACCCACTGAGCCACCCAGGTGCCCCTAGAGTTTTCATTGTTGTTTGTAATAGATGCAAAGGCTTTTCACCAATATTCCAGATTTTCTATTAGGTCTAGGGTGAGATTGCACTTCCTGGCTCTCTTGAAATTGGACAGAGACATGTCATTTATTTTGCCAGTGGAATGTGTGCAAATACAATGTGTACTGCTCTACAGCAAAACCCACTAAGAAGCAGGTAATTTTTGCAGGCTTCCACCAATGAAACCACTGAATCTCCAGTCTTGGGAGGTTCCATCAGCCTGGGTCCAGATTAAGAAAACCTGGTACAGAGTCCCCAGCTGCCCACACTGGACATATGCTATAAGCAAGAAACGGAATGTTGTTCTTTTTAGTCACTAAGACTTGGAGGTTCTGCTTATTGCAACATAACCTGGTCTAACCTGACTGATCATTGTTATTACTGGTTATGATTAGCTTAAGTGTGTCAGCTACTGTTGTTTATAGTGTAATTTTGCAAAACACAAAATTTCTAACATTCTAAACAAACACACTAATAATACTTGAACCATTTAAACAATGAAACATTCAACCTTATACGTGAACCATTTTTTTAATTAATTTTTTATTTTTTATAAACATATATTTTTATCCCCAGGGGTACAGGTCTGTGAATCACCAGGTTTACACACTTCACAGCACTCACCAAAGCACATACCCTCCCCAGTGTCCATAATCCCACCCCCTTCTCCCAAAACCCCTCCCCCCAGCAACCCTCAGTTTGTTTTGTGAGATTAAGAGTCACTTATGGTTTGTCTCCCTCCCAATCCCATCTTGTTTCATTGATTCTTCTCCTACCCACTTAAGCCCCCATGTTGCATCACCACTTCCTCATATCAGGGAGATCATATGATAGTTGTCTTTCTCTGCTTGACTTATTTCGCTAAGCATGATACGCTCTAGTTCCATCCATGTTGTTGCAAATGGCAAGATTTCATTTCTTTTGATGGCTGCATAGTATTCCATTGTGTATATATACCACACCTTCTTGATCCATTCATCTGTTGATGGACATCTAGGTTCTTTCCATAGTTTGGCTATTGTGGACATTGCTGCTATAAACATTCGGGTGCACGTGCCCCTTTGGATCACTACGTTTGTATCTTTAGGGTAAATACCCAATAGTGCAATTGCTGGGTCATAGGGCAGTTCTATTTTCAACATTTTGAGGAACCTCCATGCTGTTTTCCAGAGTGGCTGCACCAGCTTGCATTCCCACCAACAGTGTAGGAGGGTTCCCCTTTCTCCGCATCCTCGCCATCATCTGTCATTTCCTGACTTGTTGATTTTAGCCATTCTGACTGGTGTGAGGTGATATCTCATTGTGGTTTTGATTTGTATTTCCACCTTGATCCCAAAACCAGACAAGGATCCCACCAAAAAAGAGAGCTATAGACCAATATCCTTGATGAACACAGATGCGAAAATACTCAACAAAATACTAGCCAATAGGATTCAACAGTACATTAAAAAGATTATTCACCACGACCAAGTGGGATTTATTCCAGGGCTACGTGAACCATTTGAACAATGAAACATTCAACATTTGTTTTGATTCGAAAAGTCATGACCTATAGGGGGATAAGGTGGGGGCAATAAATATTGGGGGCCTCACAGATGGAGAGGGATCCGAGTTAAGCTTTGAAGGACAAGTAGGAAGTAGGTAAATAGAAGTAGCTGGAAGGGTGGGCATTTTAAGTTGTGGGATGGTGGGGAAAACTCTGGGTATTAGAGCAATGTCTCTCAAACCACAGCGTACAAATTACCTGGTGCTCTTGTTAAAATGCAGATTCTGATTCAGTCGCTCTGGGATGGGACCAGGATTCCACATTTCTAACAAGCTCCCAGATGGTGCTGCTGCTGCTGGTCCAGGGAGAGCGCCTGAAGTAGCAAGGGATTATGGGAATAGAGAGGCTGGTTGCAGCCGAGGATTTCTCCTAGGAAGGGTGAAAGATAAACTGAAGGAACTGTAGTAAGTTCCCAAAGACATTCACAGAAGTAAGAGAGAGCACCTGGCAAGAAACACTGCACACCATAATTTAAATCATCAGAATACTCCGCGAAGAGAAGCAGCAACAACGGGAAATTCTCTTCCAATATGCTGTGTGTAGGAAAAACGTGTCCAAATTTACAAACCCCAGTGGAGAGTTCTTCTAGCCAATGCGGCCAGGTTTGTTATTTTCTTAATTAGTCTCCAAACAGGGCACGTGTGCTGGTGCAGAATGAGCAAGTCCCTTCCATCTGGTTTTCCTGATGTTCCCTGACCATTATTATGCTGGGTGATGAGGAACGGGAGGGGGGATGCTCTAGTTAGTGATTATCTTCTAGTTATTAAAGGCATTCAGCAGGGAATTCCAGTTATAAACATTTGGTTCCAGACACCATTCCAAAGTTGCTTCTTTCCTCTTCTCATGTCAGGAAACATGCGCCCAGAAAACACTGGAAGCCAGAAAAGACAAACAGATTTTACCCCATTCTTGCAGACTGACTGCTGGCTTTAAAGATTTATTACAACTACCTGGTAACCCAGTCGGCACCAAGTGCCACTAGATGATGTCACTGTTTTCTGTAAGATACTGAATGTCTCAGAGCCCGAGCTTCCTTATCTATGGAAAGGGCATCAGAAGGACTTGCCCCCCTACCTCCTCAGGTCTTGGTGAGACTCATAAAAAAGCAGTTGCCGATGGTTGCCTGCGCAGTGCTATCACCTGGGGAGCTTTTAAAAATCCTGATGCCCTGGCCACACCCCAAACCAAATACAGGAGACAATCTGGGTGTCAGACCCAGGAATCAGGATTTTTTTAAAAGCTCCCCAGGTGATTCCAAAGTATGCTCAAGTTTGAGAATCACTGCTATGAAATAGTGAACAAATGCAAAAATAGTTCTTAAAGCAAAATAATAATAATACTATGATGATGATGACGACGATCATGGTGAAGAAGAAGAGAAAAGCTAAAGGGAGGAAGAACAAAAGACCTCCCAAACAAAAGATACTCTCAGGTATAGGGAAACACCCTTGGTGTGACTCATAGGGGAGTGGAGGGAGAAACCGGATATGCCACATGAATGGGTATGCTGGGCTGGGTCAAAGGTCCACTGAACCTCATCCAGTGTTTCCAGCACAGGCACCAGTGCACATATTGTAGGACAGTCAAGGAGAAATCATAGAACACAGCAGACAGTACACTGCCCTGGGATTCAGGAGGCCTGGGCTTGAGATCCTACTCTGCCCCAGTAACCATGGCTCAGTCATCAGAACTCTTGTTTCCTCATTTTTTTTTTTTTTTTTAGGGGAGGAAGGGCAGAGGGAAAGGGAGAAAGGATTTTTAAAAAATTTTTATTTACATTTTTTAAATTAAAATTTTTTTATGTTTTTAAGATTTTATTTATTTATTTGCCAGAGAGAGAGAACACAAGCAGGGGGAGTGGGAGAGGGAGAAGTAGGCCTCCTGCTGAGCAGGGAGCCCAATGTGGGGCTCCATCCCAGGACCCTGGGATCATGATCTGAGCTGAAGGCAGCCACTTAACGAATGAGCCACCCAGACGTCCTAAAGGATATTTTTTAAATTAACATATACTGTTACTAATTTCAGAGACAGAATTTAGTGATCCATCAGTTGCATACAACCCCCAGTGCTCATCCCATCACGTGTCCTCCTTAATGCTCGTCAACCAGTTACCCCATGCCCCATCCCCACCCCCCTTCCCCTCCAGCAACCCTCAGTTTGTTTCCTGAGATTAAGAGTCTCTTATGGTTTGTCTCCCTCTCTGATTTCATCTTGTTTCATTTTTCCCTCCTTTCTCCTATGATCCTCTATTTTGTTTCTTAAATTTCACATATGAGAGAAATCATATGGTCTTTCTCCGACTGACTGACTTTGTAGTGTAATGCCCTCTAGTTCCAGCCATGTCGTTGCAAATGGCGAGATTCATTCTTTCTGATGGCTGTAGAACACTCCACTGTATATACACCACCTCTTTGTTATCTATTCATCTGTTGATAGACATCTGGGCTCTTTCAGTGTTTTGGCTATTGTGGACATTGCTGACATAAACATTGGGGTGCACATGCCCCTTCGAGTCACTGTTTGTATCGTTTGGATAAATACCCAGTACTGCGACTGCTGGGTCATAAGGTAGCTCTACTCTTAACTTTCTGAGGAAACTCCATACTGTTTTCCAGAGGGGCTGCACCACTTTGCATTCCCACCAACAGTGCAAGAGGGTTCCTCTCTCAGGGAGAAGAGAATCTTAGGCAGGCACCATGCCCAGCATGGAGCCCAGAGCGGGACTCGATCTCATGACCCTGAGATCATGACCTGAGCAGAAATCAAGAGTCAGCTGCTTAACTGACGAAGTTTCCCAGGTGTGCCTCCTCACCTTTAACAGAAAGAGACTGCACTAAAATCTACCTGCTAAGTCAAGGCTTCTTAAATTTTAGGGTGCTTTAAAATCACCTAGCGAGCTAGCTAGAACACAGCCTCCTGAGCCTTCCCCTCAGAGAGTCTGACTCCTCAGCTGTGGAACGGGGCCCGAGGTCTCGTTGGTAACAAGCTCTCAGGTGGTTGGCGCGCTGCTGGTCTGAGAACCCACTGCACGGCACTGTACCAGGTGACTGACCCCTGAGGCTCCTCGGGGCTCCATACTGGCTCTTGTTTGGCTCTGGAACGAAAGAAGGGGCAGAGCAGGATGATAGAAAAATAGGGGCTTTGAGGTCAGACAGACCCGAGTTCTAGACTTCGCTTCCCCACTTTCTAGCATGATGAGTTGAAGCAGTTACTTAAACAGCAAATCTCCCCATATCTGAGGTTTTGCTTCCTGTGGTGTCAGTCACCCTCAGCCAAGCACAGTCCCAAAGAAGTGATCCTCCTTCTGATGAATCATCGGAAGGCAACAGTGGCCTATCACTAAGTCACAGTGCCTCCGTCATTCACCTTCCCTCATCACATCGGCGTCTTATCATCTCCCATCAGCACAAGAAGTGTGAGTGAAGGATAATACGGTATTCGGAGAGAGACCACATTTGTATAACTTATATTGCTCTCTTTCGTTGTAATCGTTCTATTTTACTGTTAGCTTTGATATTAACCCTTTACTGTGCCAAATTTGTAAATTAAACTTTATTACAGGTGGGTATGTATAGGGAAAAGCATCGTGTATATGGGGTTCAGTTCTATCCATGGTTTCAGGCATCCACTGGGGGGCTTAAAACATATGCCCTGTGGATAAATGGGGTGGGGGGGTGCTTCTGAAAATTTCTAAGCCTCAGTTTACTCATTCGTAAAAAGCAGCAACAAGACCTACCCATCTCACTGCATAGCTGAGAGTGTTCCGCATAGGACGCTTAGCACAATTCCTAGCATAAAGCACATGCACAACACATGGAAACTATCCAAAGGTCAATTAGTCACTCAACTCCCACCATTCAGCACCAATGACCTTGAGATCATGATCACTCCAGATCTCTCTCATAAAAGAACCTTGCTGTTGCTCACCTCTCATCCCCCATGTTCCACTCCAGGACCAGCTTGTGTCAGCTGGCATTCCTCAGTTGTTGTAATTTCTAATTTATGAACTGGGAATAGATGGCCCTTCATGTTTGTGTATTTACTTTTCTCATCCCCACACTCTGAGCCTTTCACTGTCCTACTTACCCCAAGACACGTTTCTTTGCTTCTGGAAAATAGTTCTCAAGTTTATCTGGTTTCTAGACAAGTCTCTGTCATGAACTATGTAACTTTAGGCCAATCACATAAACCTTCTGGACCTTAGTTTCCTTTTCTGAAAACAAAAACAAAAACAAAAACAAAAAACAAAAAACAAGGAGTTGCATTGGTTTTTAATGTGCCTCTCAGCAAGAGTGTTTTTTTATTTTGTGATTCAACAGTTCATGGCAGCTATTTACAAATCTGTGTATAACTATCTGGGTTCTAATTCTGGGATGTGGCTGTGATGGTCTGTTTCAGTGGTTTCATTCTGCACAGGCTAGGCCAAAGGTCCTTTGCAATGAGATCATGATGCATGTTTAACCTGTCCTCTGTCCCAGGCATTGTCAAGACGCATATTCTCTTATGTACTTTCTTCCTAAGTAGAAAGCTTAAAGAACTAGCAATTGTTTTAGCCTCTCCATACTGGCTACTTGAGTATCCGTCATCTCTGGCCTCCTGATGCCTCTAAAGTGAACGGCTCCGTTATGAATGCCAGATGCATAATTGACATTTCACATCAGACCCTCCTCTAAGCCGCTGTTGAATGAATGAGTCATTGCAGTATTCTCAAACTGTGATTCAACAGACATTTTTTCAAGTGCTTGCTAGGTGTACAATGCTGCACTAGTGAATTAAAAAATACAGAGATGAGTAGTTGAGTACAATCAGGTATATGGTAAAGGCCTTTCCTATTTGGAAAGGCGAATTCTGATTACATATTTGTGGCTTCCACCATTAGTTAGATACTCAACACCCACCCTCCCCTTATTCTTTGATAACTAGATCTCAATTTTATTAGGGTGACAGTTGTGTTTAGCTCTCGGGTATAAATAGTGAATAGCCTCAGCCAATCACATCAATCTTTTTGTCTCTTGCCAGATACTCCATTCTCAGCCTTCCTTGAAGCTAGGCTTGGCTATGTAGCCTCATTTTGATCAGTGGGGAAATATTCCGGGGCAGGAGCTTCTTAGAAATCTTATTATTTCATGATAAATGGAAATAAAGTGGATAGACTTGGCTGTTACCTGTCTTTCCTCTTTTTTGGTGTCTTGGATATTTATGTGAGGCCTGGAGCTATAGCAACCATTTTGTACCCTAGGCAATGAACACATGGATCAAAGGCCAACATTCAAAAAATGATGGGGAAGAAAGAAAAGATCCTGGGGTTTGTGGCTATCATTGAGCATCTCTGTATCCCAACCAGGACTACCTATCTCCAGACTCTTGTTAGAAGAGAAAAATTATTCCCTTTCTAAAAGTCACTGTTCCAGGGGTGCCTGGGTGGCTCAGTGGGTTAAGCCTCTGCCTTTGGCTCAGGTCATGGTCCCGGGGTCCTGGGATTGAGCCCTGTATCGGGCTCTCTGCTTGGCAGGGAGCCTGCCTCCCCCCCTCTCTCTGCCTGCCTCTCTGCCTACTTGTGATCTCTTTCTCTGTCAAATAAATAAATAAAATCTTTTAAAATAAATAAATAAATAAAAGTCACTGTTCCAAACTGAGGGTTGCTGGAGGGGAGGGGGGTGGGAGGGATGGGGTGGCTGGGTGATGGACACTGGGGAAGGTATGTGCTATGGTGAGTGCTGTGAATTGTCTAAAACTGGTGAATCACAGACCTGTACCCTTCAAACGAGTTATATATTATATGTTAATTTTAAAAAGTCACTGTTCATTGGGTTACTCACATCAACTTGGTAGCCAGAAAGTGCCAACCTAACAGGATGGCTAGCATTCATTTCCTTGTAAAGCAGTTTTTGTCCACACATACCTGTTTCCATGGAAACATCTAGTATCACAGCTCTTTAAAGTGAGGTTGTCTTAGGTGGACAAATTTAACTGCAGTTTCCAGCCCCGGCCCGGCGGCACTCACAAAGTTGTGATTGATTTTTCTTAAGTGCTATCCTAGAGCCCAGAGACAAAGCCTGGGGAGCAAGCTGTCACCTTTGCTGTCACAGCCCTGGATGATCTCCCTTCTCCTTCCACTTATCCTGCTCTAGGTCAAGGACAATGGGCACTCTCCCATCTGCTGCCATGACAGTAGATCTTGAAATCCTCAAAGTCGATTTGGGAAGACAGAGAGGAAGCCCGCGGGAGCCTCAGCAACAAGTGCTGTGAAGCAATTACCTGCTTTTCCAGGAACTAGTGTCACCTCAACTTCAGCGATTATATTACGGGCTGCCTACTTTGTCACTTTAGAGAGCTACTCGTGAAAATGGCCATATAAGAATAATATCTGAACAACTTGTGACATTTTAAGGCTCAATAACTCTTTCACCTAGGTACTTCTGACAGAACAGGCCAAAAGGGTTTCTTTTGCCAAGCTTTTTGGTGTGGGCCTACAGGATTGATGGCTGCCTTGGAAGTCAGAAACAGGGGAGGTAAGGCAGAGTTTCTTTAAAACTGCTTAGATCTTTTTCCCCCCAATATCTTAAAATGCACTTTAGTAAATCTGTTCTTTGGGGCTGAAGGAACCAGTGTGATAGAGTGTGGGTTTGGCATGAGTGGTACCTTCCCTGTGTGCAAAATGAAACCTAAAGCTGCTGGGGTGGGGGGGGGGTGGGTGACCATGGCTAAGAAATTCAGAAATTCTGGCTTTGTCATTATATGATCCCAGGCAAGTGATTTAACCTCTTTGGCTTCATGGTTTTCATCTATGAAATGACACTGCTGACCAAGAGACTTCCCACGACCTTTCTGGTTCATGATTTATATGTTTTGCAAGTGCATAACTTTCTTTCCTCCCTTCGTATTCACATAGGTATTGTAGAGAACCCTCTGTGTAATCTCGTCCAAAGTAGTTTTGTTATGCTGACAATGGGTCTTCAGGTGCTTGCAAGGGAAAATGATTGTGGTTTCCTGTTGTCTGGTTTCTATTCAGAAAGTTTAAGCTAGGGATCTTAGGAGAGCCAGATTATAAAATTCAGATCAAATCACTTTCTACATAACTGACACACCGAAAAAGGAGATTTGGGGTCATCTGCGCATGAAGATGTGAAGGGAGCAGCCACCACCACCCCTGGTTAGGGGTCAGGCGGCCACGATGAACAAAAGTGTCATGGTGGCTCATTTCGATCTTCATTTTACGCCTAAGGGAACGAGAAGGAATAGAGAATCTTAGGAGGAGCCAGCTGTATGGCTGAAGACAGAAGAATGAATTAAATCGACACCTTTTCTCTGTTAAGGACGAGAAGGTCCCCAAATCCTCTTCATTAGATTTGAGCTTCCACAGATTCCAAGTTGGTCTCTGCCAAATGAATGGAGCTAAGGAGGCTTTTTCGTGGTCCTTAGCGAGGCTGAGGGGAGCACCTGGGATATATAGCCCGTGCTACGCAAAGCAGGAGTTATAACCGTGTAAGTTAGTAAATAAGGTCCTTGTCTTATACATGGTTTATTCCATACATATTCACTGAGCCCTCCTATGGCTCCACCAGGAGAACATCAGTGAACAAGAGAGACAAATCCCTGCCATCAGTGGAGATCACAACCTAGTATAAATAAAGCCTAGCTTGAATAAATTCAGTATTTAAGTATAAAGCCTAGCCTAGTATAAAGGCTGGCCTGAATAAATTCATCTTGTGCTCCATATTTTATTACCCTGAATATGTCTTATTCAGCCACTCTCCATCATTTGTTATCATTTTAATGTGGCTGTCTTCATAAAGAGTAAATTGTATGCCTCATCTCATGTTGCCTGGGGAAAGTTTAACAGGAGATAAAATCCATTCACAGGCACCAGTGTTCAGCTGAGGGTAATCACCAGAATCGTGACGATGGACACAGGAAAGAAATTTTCTGCTGGCCAGCTGCTATAGCCTATAATTACATGAACGGGTTTGAAAACCAAGGCCCCACTGTACACCAAGATGTTATGGGAGGTGGGGTAGGGCTGGACACTCCTGTTTTGTAAAAAGCCCCACTCATGATGCTGGGACACAGGCATTGCTTTACAGGGCTTTGCATTGCAAATCTAGCACTATTTAATATTGCAAATTGCACAGGTGGTCGGAACAAAGGACTCGGCTTAATCTTATGTGGTTCACGTAGCTTTGCTGTATTTATACCTGGTCACAGACTAGACTTTCAGTTACAAGTTTAATGCCAGGTACCTTTCCTATAAGTTTGCTTCATTAGTTGCAACACAAAATACTACTGACCATTTAGCAAGTTTTGAATCAACCAAAGCAGGCATCCTCACAATACTGAGAGAGTAGCTCTGTGTCTCTATGTCAAATGGATAGGTACATTAAATGTCTAATTATGAAGAGGTACTTACAAAATAAGCCCTCCTAATTACACCAGAAAGGAACAACTCGAGACAAAATTTGTGCAGGTGCATGCATGTGATCTATATATCTATATAAATTTATAGATATGTTTATTACTGGGAAAAATGTATAATTTGAACTTTTGCTACAATTCATCAGTGCCCAAGGAAAGAAGCAGGTAGGTCCACTTTGTGCCAGAATAAACTCACAAGAGTTTATTCACAGGCTTTATTCATAAGACTTGGAAACACCCTAAATGTCCTCTGAGGGAAGAATGAATGAATGAATTGTGGTATATTCACAATATGGAACGCTACTCAACAATAAAAAGAGAACTAATCACTGACACATGCGGCCACGCAGCTGGATCTCATGAGCATGTTGAACAAAAGACTACTTGCTGTAGGACCCCATTTATATGAAGTTCAAGAAGAAGGCAAAACAAATGACAGTGATACAGAAGGGTGGTTACTGCCCCAAGTCCTTTGTTGGGGGTTGGGGGCAAGTGGTACTGAGTGGTATGAAGGAAATTTCTGCGATTATGGAAGTGTTCCTTTCCTTAATCTGGAGAGTGAGTATATGAGTCATACAGTGATATCACTAAATTATGCATTTGGGATTTGTAGATATTGCTATGTGTAAAATGTATTTTTAAAAAAGATTTTATGTATTTATTTGACAGAGAGAGAGATCACAATTAGGCAGAGAGGCAGGCAGAAAGAGAGGGAAGCAGGCTCCCCGATGAGCAGAGAGCCTGATGCGGAGCTCGATCCCAGGACCCTGGGACCATGACCTGAGCCGAAGGCAGAAGCTTTAACCCACTGAGCCACCCAAGCACCCCCAAACTATAATTTTTAATAGCAAAATAAATCAGGGTATTGAACAACGTATCTGTCAAGTACTAGAAGAAATGGTTTCACTGGTCATTGATACATTTTGTCTGAATGTCAAGATCCATTGGTTATAAGACACTAACCTTACTAGTTGTCCTGAAGAAGGGCCTTCCTAAGTCTTGTGTGTGAGATCTGTCCCTTTCTGGGCAAATGAATTGCAGAAAAAGTACATTACCTCTTCTGCGGGGCACCACCTTGCTAATCACACAGGGCTGCCTGGCTCTCTGGAAGGATGCTGGAGAGTTCCTGGAATCTAAGGGCAGCCAAAACTACAAAGGGTCAAATACTTAGACCAGAAATGTACCAGGCCCCGGGTCGTGTTCTCTCTCTTGAAGACACCGGACTCTGCCTCTTTCACTTTCCACCGATTCATTTTTTCCTACCTCTCTACGGCTGCAAATGACCTCCTATCACAACATAACACATACCCGACTTCCAAGTTTTATAATGTCCTTCAAATTTAGCCACACTGCGGGATCAGAACCACTGAAACTGAATGTCAACCTCCAGGGAGGGAATCTGATTGGCTCGGCCTCTGGCAAGTGGATTTACCCCAACTGCATCAACACGGGTACAGAAGTCCAGCCAGAGAGGGAGCAAGACTGTTTCACTGAGAACTGGGGATATCCGGAGCTAGCCACACTTGCCCAGAAGGGTCTACTATACTTGTATCGGGATGCATTTAAGTGAAATTATTAGAAATTCTGACTTCCAGTGGCTTAATCAAGTAAGAGGATATTTTTTCTCACATAACAAGGTCCGGAAGTAGCGCACGGCTGATACTGTTTAGTGGTTTGTGACGTCAGTCAGAATGTCACAATTCTCCTTCCCTCCCCTCAGCTTCGCCCACAGGCACAAAAAGGCTGCTGTAACTCCAAACACCATGTTTATATCCAAGGCAGGAAGAAATGGGGAAGGGCAACACCAGTCATATCCATTCCTTTTTTTTTTTTTAATTCAGTGAAGCAAAAGGTCTCCCAGAACTCACAAGTCGACTTACACTGACATGTCATTAGCTAGTACTGTGTGGCACAGCCACCTTCACAGAGAGATTGGAAAATCAAGTAATTATCTGAGAACACTGCTATGTTAAATGAGATTAGGGTTCCGTTAGTAAGGATGAGGTGGAAAATGGATATCTGGTGGGCAACAGACAGTGTCTGTCACCATAGCGAACTATAGGGATTCATATTCTTTGGAAAAATTTATGTGAGCCATTTGTGATCATGTCTGAACACAGGTGACAGAAAACATACTTATTTTTTTTTTAATTCATTGCTTCTCACCACACACTAAGCCACCGTATTATACATATTCAATTTTGCACTCCACTACGCAGGGTCCTTCAGCTAGGATTTGCATTCAATTTCAAAAGCTGTCATGGAGGTAATTGGTCAAGGCAGGTTTATCGGCTCCCAGACTCATTATCCAAGCACTACACAAATGCCTCTTCTATACAGATAATACAGGATTATAGGAAGGATGATTAAAGGAGCTCTGTTTTCTCTAAATATACCGCTATTTCAGAAGTGATGTCAAAGATAATTACTTCGGTATATGTTAATAGATACTATTCCATTTTAAGTCCATTGCCTAGTGCAAAATAGGTGCGGGAGAGAGTCTGAATTACCAACTGCAGGCAGTTTTCACCATTAGAAGAGATGGGTGGGACTAGATGGCTTTTAGGTGCCCCTCCATGCCCGAGATTATCCTTTCTAAATGGACTGCAATCACAGTCTCTCCAAATCACAGGGACATTTCCAACAATCAAGTCTGGACCGGTGCTACTTTGCAACCGGAAGATGATGTGTTCGGTGAGGTGAGAAAAATGCCATGGGAAAGGACAGAATGTCCTCATGCACGTGATAAGTAGAGAAAGTCGAATCTTCTAGCTGATTTTCACATACAAATAAAATTGTTAAAAGACTATTACCACTCTTAAATACACACTTAAATACTTATCATAAATATATTACTAGCAAAATTGGGGGGATATGTTCATCACGTGGGGGGGATCTTGTTTAGATATTTGTTCATCAAACATACGTTCATGTTACAGCGTATCATTCATGTTAATCTTGTTCCTGCTTCAACTCATATTCTATGTTAAAAGTATAAGGAAAAGCCACAAACTTTAGGGATCCACTTATAAACCCATGGCAAAAGGAGTTCTAAATACCTGTAATTAGAAATTATATTAATTATCTGTCATTAGCAAGTCACTTTTGCTGTCCGGATCTCAGTTTTCTCATCTGTGAAATGGGAGATGTTTAGGGACCCTAAAAGCCCTTTTCTTGCTCTAAGTTTCCAGGTTTCTATTACTCTGTTCAAGAAGCTTCTCCAGATCAGAGTTTGCTCTGGTGGCATTAAGCCTTCACGTCCAGTTCTCCAGTGTTGCCCTGAGTCTTACATTTCTTCCTTTAATTCTCTGAAGTTCCCCAGTGTTCTGCTGATAAAACTCTCCCTTTATTAATTTTTTTTAAAAGATTTTATTTATTTATTTGACAGACAGAGATCACAAGTAGGCAGAGAGGCAGGCAGAGAGAGGAAGGGATGCAGGCTCCCTGCTGAGCAGAAAGCCCGATTCGGGGCTCGATCCCAGCACCCTGGGATCATGACCTGAGCCGAAGGCAGAGGCTTTAACCCACTGAGCCACCCAGGCGCCCCTTCCCCTTATTTTTA
This sequence comes from Mustela nivalis, assembly GCF_964662115.1. Lineage (NCBI taxonomy): Eukaryota > Metazoa > Chordata > Mammalia > Carnivora > Mustelidae > Mustela > Mustela nivalis. The sequence goes on from NC_139040.1 coordinate 101,000,146, forward strand.
TTTTTGTAAATTTTTAGTACAGAATTCCAAAAGGTTATGTATAAGAATAAGAATAGTACAAACTTTCCCATATAGCATGTACCCATAATCACTTTTTTAAAAAAGATTTTATTTATTTATTTGACAGAGAGATCACAAGTAGGCAGAGACGCAGGCAGAGAGAGAGAGAGACAGAGGAAGGGAAGCAGGCCCCCCCCCGCTTCGAGCCGAGCCGAAGGCAGAGGCTCAACCCTCTGAGCCAACCAGGTGCCCCCATAGTCATGTTTTGTTAGCATTTTGTCACATTTGCTCCATTCTTCTCTGGTCTTGGAGGGGGTATTTTAGAGTTAAGCTGCCTTTACCCCCAAATACTTCAGTATGCATTTCCTACAAACGAGGACATTCTCTTATCCAACTATAGCATAATTATCAAAACAAAGAAATCAAACACTGATACAATGCTATCTAATCTACAGTCCACATTAAACTTTTCCAATAATCCCAATAAATCCTCCTAAAGAGTTTTTTTTTTCTCCTATTATAGGATCCAATCCAGAATCACACATTGCATTGAGCTTTCATGTCCTTTGGACTTCATTATCTGGAACAGATCCCCAGGCTTTGTCTTTCTTGATTTTGACATTTTTAAAGTATAAGCAATTTATTTTCTTGGCTATCCCTCAGTTTGGATGTGTACAATGTTCCTCCTGATCCATTTCGAGTTATGCTTTTAGAGCAGGTATATCCCCGAAATCACGTCATGATATTTGACCCCTAGTAGTGCCCCCCAGTTTTAAAATTAAGCTACTTCAATTTTAATTTCTATCATCTGAGATCTTAAAAGTTATGACTCATTTAAGGCCTTAGTTGCTGAAGACCCACCGTTTCTTTCCTTTTTCTTTTTAAAGATTTTTATGTACTTATTTATTTGAGAGAGAGAGAGAGACAGAGAGCATGAAGTGGGGGAAGGTCAGGGGGAGAAGCAGACTTCCCGCCGAGCAGGGAGCCCTATGTGGAACTTGATCTAGGGACTCCAGGTTCATGACCTGAGCCAAAGGCAGTTGCTTAACCAACTGAGCCATCTAGGCGCCCCCCCACCCCTGCCAGTTTCTTTCAATGCAATTTCAGCAGTAATATGTGTCATCACTTGGGCCTGGCTCCATCCCAGCTGGGAAAGCAGGAGCTTGGGCCAAAGGCGCCCAGTGATAAATAGACTGTAACAGTCAGCTAAGTCAGGGGAGGGTAGATGGCTAGGTCCAGGAAGTCAGAGTCCATGAGGTCAAAGTCTGCAAGTGCCAGTTAACAAGGCCAGTAAGCACTGACTGCAGGGCAGGGGTTGTGGGCTCACTGCCCGGCGTCACAGGGCCAATGGGTGGAGCTGGCCCTGGGCCCATGGGTGTTAGTCACAGACCTCAGTGGAGGGCAGGAGTAAGGTGTCTCTGGCTATGAAAGATTCTGAGGTGCCAGTGCTATCTCGCATACCTTGGGGTTGGCATTACTCGGCGATTTCCCCTCACTGTGGACCAGTGCTTCTCAGATCTTAATGGGCACAGGAATGCCCTGGAGAGCTGGTGCAGGTGCACAGCCAAATTCAGTAGGTCTAGGAGAAGGGCCGGTATCTTGCATTTTTAACCAATCTGTCCCCATGTCATGCTGGACCATGCTCTGGGTTTCAAAGCCATAGGAGAACACAGTTTTTGGCCGTGGTTGCAATGGATGTGCTGATGCTGCCCCACGTCCATTGGAGTTCCCGTTTACGGTAAGATTCCCCTCGATAAATGTTCATAGCCGCAATGTCCACAATAGCCGAACTATGGAAAGAACCTAGGTGTGCATCAACAGATGAATGGATAAAGAAGATATATACATACAGTGGAATATTATGCAGCCATCAAAAGAAATGAAATCTTGCCATTTGCAACGATGTGGGTGGAACTAGAGGGTATCAAGCTAAATGAAATAAGTCAACCAGAGAAAGACAACTAGCATATGATCTCCCTGATATGAGGAATTTGAGACTCAGGGAGGGGGGTCATGGTGGGTAGAGAGGGAAAAAATTAATCAAGATGGGACTGGGGAGGGAAACAAACCCTGAGAGTCTTAATCTCAGGAAACAAACTGAGGGTTGCTGGGGTTGAGGGGGTAGGAATAGGGTGGCAAGGTGATGACATTGGGGAGGGTATGTGCTATGGGAAGTGCTGTGAAATGTGTAAGCCTGATGATTCATAGACCTGTACCCCTGAAGCAAATAATATATTATATGTTAATTTTTAAAAAAAGATTTCCCTCAATACCATCACCTAGAAGCTTCGTTGACTCAGCCAGTTCAGAACTCACTGAATACACTCCTGAGTTATTTAAATCCAAAAAAGCAACTCCAAAAAGATAAAGAGGTGACAAAGGCAAAGGAGACATATTTGGCACACTGCCTAGCCAGAAATGAAGTGAAACTCTGTACACATTAAGCAACGAACAATGGCTCTCTAAAAAAATAAGTTCACATAAAAATCTCATTTTGATAGCCCTGAAAACGTGCATGCCCTAAGATAGTGTGGCTACCCCTGGCAGGGGAAGTGTTGGCTTTGCATCAATCCTCACTTTTTCTAGAGACAATTATAGTCTACCTACCTAACAAACCTGGTGACTCAGGCTAATTTTCTTTTAGCAAGCACCTCTAAATAGGCCCGGCACAGCCTTCCCATAATACTCCCAGATGTTCTAAAACTGAGAAGGTTAGAATTGAAGTAAGAAGGGCATTACTTACAGGAAACAGGAACCTGCTTATTAACAATTCACATTTCTGGTAAACTCTTTAAAATCAGACTTTTTTGTAAGGCTCTGCTTTGAAAAGGCAAGAAGTGCCAGTCGGTGTTAGAGCTCCGTAGCAGGTAAGTTTAGGACGTGGCAGCAGAAACACTATATGAAAAGCAAGGCTAGCAATGCAGCAAATTTTTTTTTTATTACAGTTGCTTTTCAATTAAAGGTAAAGGAACTTCATCTTCAGAAAAGAAGATGCCGTTTTCCTCCAGCAGAGGGAGCCTATGAAATAACCAAAATCAACCCTGAAATACCAGTGTTCATATGCTCTTGTGGGGTAAAGGGTCATTTGCCCCAGCCGCGCAAAAAAACCAAAACCAAAAACCAGTCACGGTTTATTGAAGCATGAAAGCATGACAATGGCCTTGAAATAATGACTTCAGGTGTTCCATGAATGCTTGCTTAGTGAATAAATGCTCTGCCTCCTCCCTCGGGAAGCCTTCTGTTTTGGTGACTTCTCATCCACATGTCACGGAACACCCACCTGGTTTCTGGGAGGAACCCGCTTAGGAAACAGAGTTTGGTGGTGGGGGTGCAGGGCTAACTTTGGTTAAGGGCCTCCTTTATGGCACATGGTTTATTTTTAATCTTCGCAACATCCCAGAGGAAAGAGGCCCCTGCTGTCTTGACAGGGAGTCAGCTAGCAATTTGTTTAGGCTCACACACCTAGGAAGTTCTAAATCTTCCTTCTACTGGAGTAGGATTACACATCCATACTTTTGTTATGTAGCTTCAGGATTTTTCATTTCGGGCGGAGCATGCCTCTCTGCCCTACTGATGGGCTCTGCCAGGAGAACTGCTTTCATCAAAGGAATGCTAAGGACACAGAAGCCTTATTTTCCTTTTTAAAGATTTTTAAGTAATCCCAACACCCATCCCAAGGGCTTGAACTCATGACCCTGAGATTGAGGGTCTCATGCTTTCCTGAGCCAGGCAGGAGACCCCACAGTAGATGCTTAAAACACGCCTGTGTAGTTTGCCTTGTCCTGAAATACATGGAATTGGGCTGATCCCTACCTGTAGCCCGAAGCAGAGCCACTCCACCTCCAGATGACCTGCAGACCATCAGCGAGGAAAACCAGTGCCTGTCCTTGTAAGCCAGAGGTTTGGGATTGTTTGATACAGAGTAAATTTGACTAATACAACTCTGTGAGTTATACCTCGCCCCAACTTGTAGATGAGACTACTGGGGCATTTAAATGGCGTACTTGGGGTTCCTGGGTGGCTCAGTGGGTTAAGCCTCTGCCTTCGGCTCAGATCATGATCTCAGGGCCCTGGGATCGAGCCCCACATCGGGCTCTCTGCTCAGTGGGATGCCTGTTTCCCCCCCTCTCTCTGCCTACTTGTGATCTCTCTCCATCAAATAAATAAATAAAATCTTTTTTAAAAAATTTAAATGGCATACTCAAACAGGAAAGTAATTTCCCAGAGGCACCTCACAGAGTCCTTCCAATGTCTCATTGGCCAGAAACATGTAACTCGGCTACCTATGCTACAAGTGAGGCTGGAAAAGTATTTGGCATTATGATTCTCTACTGTGGGGACTAGGGTCCCCCACCCTGGAAGAAAGAGAGAAAGGGTTTTGAATGGCTATTTAACAGTATCTGCCATCCCATTTTTGTCAGGCTCCGAAGTTCATTATTCTTATTACCCCAAGGTTGTGTTAGGTTGTGTTCTATCATAAGTAGGTAGAACCACTTGGAAGTTCCTTCAGTTTGACCTTGGTGAGCTCAGTATGATGGTATGATTTGGCTTGTCCTTTTGTACTTCTGCACTTGCCATGAGATTACCCTCCAGCTAACCGAGAACCCTATAGGAATGAGGACATACATGGAGCTGACCTGAACCCACACAGAGCTACCCCATGAGCGAGGACAAGTAAAAGTTTGTTGTTGCAAGCAACTGAGATTTAAAGGTGTTTGTTATGTATTTTGAAATAATAGCAACCATGTTTTGAAATTTACCCAGCCCCTTAAAAAATAAAAAAAAATTGCAACCACTCTGGAAAACAGCATGGAGGTTCCTCAAAATAGAGCTACCCTATGACCCAGCAATTGCACTACTAGATATCTACCTAAAGATACAAATGTAGTGATCTGAAGGGGCACGTGCACCCGAATGTTTATAGCAGCAATGTCCACAATAGCCAAACTATGGAAAGAACCTAGATGTCCATCAACAGATGAATGGATAAAGAAGGTGTGGTATATATACATGATGGAATACTATGCAGCCATCAAAAGAAATGAAATCTTGCCATTTGTGACAATGTGGATGGAACTAGAGGGTATTATGCTGAACGGAATAAGTCAATCGGAGAAAGACAACTATCCTATGATCTCCCTGATATGAGGAAGTGGAGATGCAATGTAGGGGGTTTGGGAGGTAGGAAAAGAATCAATGAAACAAGATGGGATTGGGAAGGAGACAAACCATAAGAAACTCTTACTGTCACAAAACAAACTGAGGGTTGCTGGGGGGAGGAGGGGAGGGAGAGGGGGGTGGGGTTATGGACATTGGGGAGGGTATGTGCTGTGGTGAGTGCTGTGAAGTGTGTGAACATGGCGATTCACAGACCTGTACCCCTGAGGATAAAAATACATTATATGTTTATAAAAAAATTAAAAAGTTAAAAAAAAACTATTAAAAATGTACCAAAAATAAAAGAAGACCTTTTTTTAAAATTTATTTTCAGCATAACAGTATTCATTGTTTTTGCACCACACCCAGTTCCCCATGCAATCCGTGCCCTCTATAATACCCACCATCTGGTACCCCGACCTCCCACCCCCTACCCCTTCAAACCCCTCAGATTGTTTTTCAGAGTCCATAGTCTCTCATGGTTCACCTCCCTTTCCAATTTCCCTCAACTCCCTTCTCCTCTCTAACTCCCCTTGTCCTCCATGCTATTTGTTATGCTCCACAAATAAGTGAAACCATATGATAATTGACTCTCTCTGCTTATTTCACTCAGCATAATCTCTTCCAGTTCCGTCCATGTTGCTACAAAAGTTGGGTATTCATCCTTTCTGATGGAGGCAAAATTGAAAAAGACACAAAAAGATGGAAGACCATTCCATGCTTTTGGATCGGAAGAATAAACATTATTAAAATGTCTATACTGCCTAGAGCATTCTATACTTTTAATGCCATTCCGATCAAAATTCCACTGGTATTTTTCAAAGAGCTGGAGCAAATAATCCAAAAATTTGTACGGAACCAGAAGAGACCCTGAATCGCTAAGGAAATGCCGAAAAACAAAAATAAAACTGGGGGCATCACGTTACCGGATTTCAAGCTTTACTACAAAGCTGTGATCACCAAGACAGCATGGTACTGGCATAAAAACAGACACATAGACCAGTGGAACAGAGTAGAGAGCCCAGATATGGACCCTCAACTCTATGGTCAATTAATCTTCGACAAAACAGGAAAAAGTATACAGTGTAAAAAAGACAGTCTCTTCAATAAATGGTGCTGGGAAAACTGGACAACTATATGTAGAAGAATGAAACTCGACCATTCTCTTACACCGTACACAAAGATAAACTCAAAATGGATAAAAGACCTCAACGTGAGACAGGAATCCATCAGAATCCTAGAGGAGAACATAGGCAGTAATCTCTTTGGTATCAGCCACAGCAACTTCTATCAAGATATGTCTCCAAAGGCAAAGGAAACAAAAGTGAAAATAAACTTTTGGGACTTCATCGAAATCAAAAGAAGACCCTTTTAATCTTGGGGGAAAAAAAAGAAATTTACCTAGCCCTAGCTGTCTATCAAGTACAGATTCTAAACTAGTGGTAGAGGAGAGGTTCAACCTGTTAACTACCCAGGGGAACCTGCACATGGTACTGCCTGGTAGCTACTAAGAGGATTCCAAAGAATTTTCTAGGACATTCCCCTCTCCCCCTTTCCCTGGTGCCCTCAGTTTGACTGCTATACAATAGTGTGGGGCTCCTCTACTCAGAGGCAGTTCAAAGGGGACGAATTCTCACATGGGAGTACCAGAAAGTTGTTCTATGTGGGTTGATACATTTGTTATGGTGCCAAAAGCCCTGAGCACTGTGAGGGGGAAGCAATGGAGAGGACGTTGAGAATGACTCCTTAACTGCCACCATCACCTCCGCTACTGTTGCCTAATTGCTGCCATCTCAATAAAGTGTGTTATGACCACTTACTCTCCCAAACTTCAGGTGATAGGAACTTTTGAGAACAAGTCGATACAAACAAACAAAAATTGCCAGAAATGTGCTACCCGTTATATTGTGGCCACAGCTGGTATTAATAAAAAACTCTGCCTCTGTTCTCCTGAAACTTATAATGATGTAAGTAGTATTGTTTTTGTGATGATTTCCCATAATAAAACGATTTCCAGATGAATAAAATACTTAAACACTTAAAAAGCAATCACACAAGTTGTAGAAGAAAACACACAGGGATGATTTTATATATGCTGCCAAATATGTGACAGACAATGTTAGTGTTTTAAGATTTTATTTGTTTATTTGGAAGACAGAGATGACAAGTAGGCAGAGAAGCAGGCAGAGAGAGAGGGGGGGGGAAGCAGGCTCCCTGCCGAGCAGAGAGTCAGATGCGGGGCTTGATCCAAGAACCCTGAGATCATGACCCAAGCCAAAGGCAGAGGCTTCAACCCACTGAACCACCCAGGTGCCCCAATATTAGTGTTTTAAATTTTACAAACCAAGAGAAAGTAACAATTCAAAGGAGAAACAGAAAAGGACATAAAAAGGAATCTGTACATAATGATATGCAAAAGACTTCAAACTTTGGCAAAAATTATCTTCAAACTAGAAAAATATAAATGAACATGAGATACCATTTTTAATCTAGCAGTGTGGCAGAAACAGGTGAGTGCAATTTATAGCACAGGTAACTGGTGGGGCAACAAGCAATCTCACACACTATTTGGGGTGGGGGTAAATAGGAACTTCCTCTTTGAAAGGCCATTTGGCAACACTGATCAAACACTGAGCACATGGAAACGATATAAGAAACCACTGACAGATGAATGGATAAAGAATTGTGGCATCTGGTATATACAATGGAATATTATTCAGTCATAAAAAAGGAGGAAATCCTGCCATTTGTGACAACATGGATGGATCCTGAGACCATTATGCAAAGGGAACAAGTCAGACAAATGCTGTGTGATCTCACTTACATGTGGAATATCAGAACAAAACAAAACAAAACTCCATAGAAAAAGAGAGCAGATTTGTGGTTACCAGAGGTGGGAGGCGGAGGGGAGGAGGACCTGGAGGAAGGGAGTCCAAAGGTACAAGCTTCCAGTTACAAGTAGGTAGTAGGGATATAATGTGCAGCATAACAACCATAGCTAAGGCTGCTGTAGGATTTCTGGACAGTTGTTAAGGGAATAAATCCTTAATTACTCTTATAACAACAACAAAAAAGTTCTTATGACAAAGAAAATTTTTTTCCTTTTTCTGCTTTTTCTTTTTATTGTATCAATATGAGATGATGGATGTTAACTAAACACTGATAATCGTTTCACAATATATGTAAATCAAACCATTGTGCTGCATATCCTTAACTTATCCGTGATGGGTGTCAATTATATAAAAAAAAAAAAACTGGAAAAAAAACTGGGGAAACAACTGTCTTAGCTATAGGTATACACAGATGTATGTCTGATACATGACAGCGTTATAAGCAATGGCAAAACACTAGAAACAACCAGAATGCCCATTAAGAGGGTATGGTTAAATGAACTGTGGTACCACCTGGACAATGCGATACTGTCCAGCCACGAATTGTACAAAGTAGATCTGTACTTGTTAACATGATGAGTTCTTCGACAGACAGGGTCGGATTCAAAAAGTAGGGTACACGGCAGCGTCTGTAACCCGCTCTGCTCGCACATGCCTGTGTGTGGGCATGCCTAGAATATTCCTGGGAAAATTCGCAAGAAACAGGTCCAATTGTCTGCTTTGGGGGATGAGAACTAGAAAATGTCAGTCTGAGATGAGAGGAACACTGATCTCTTATTTGATATACCCCCTTGCACACCTGGGGGTGTGTGTGTGTACCAAAAGCACGCAGTCTTTTTTAAAATGGAAATCTAATTAATACGAATAAATAGAAAAATTGAATAGTCCCTAAAGGTGTACAGAAAAACAAAAAGAAAGCCTAATAGCCTTCCTATTACTTTAGAAAAATCAATGCTTTTAAAAGGATAACTTTTTTTTTTTTTTTTTTTAACAATGATCTAGTGATTAGGCTGTGGAAGGCTGACTTTTCAAGGACTATTGAATTTCATGCAGTAGACGGAGAATGACCTGAAAAGCAAACTAATGACAGCTTCTCAGTCAGGAAGGGAGGTATGGCTATTTACATAAGTCTGAGGACACACGAAAGATAATGTCTGCATTATCTTCATGGCTCATCTTCCACTGCAGAGAGGCCAAATGGACAAGACCCTCCAGTTACACCTATGCCGGGACTGGTCCAGGAGGATTAAAGTGTTTCTGAGACATTGAGCCATTATGAAATTTGAAAGCAATTCACTTCAGTCAAATTGGGAGAAAAAAAAAAAAAACCTCCACAACAATTATTCTCTCCTTAAAGTACAATGGAAATAAGCGTGTTGGGCTTTTATGTGGGTAAACACAGAGTAGCTGTGCTATACTTTGGTACTCAATGCAAATGAAACAAAACAAAAGAAAACAAAACCACGAAAAGCTGCCTTTCAAAAGGTACCACTTCTATGGTCGAATGAATAGTCTTGTTACCTGTCAATCAATGAAGAGGTTTGTTTAGCGCATTTCTTATATCCTCAAGAGCAGCTCAGGGGAAATATTGCAGCTGGACATGATATGGTCATGCCTTAGGGGAATGTAGAGTTTTGTCGTTGGGGACAGCTTTTGGTTTTAATCGATGCAGTACTGAAGACCAAGTTACTGGCATTTGGAGGAAGGAGAAGCCTGAGGAGGCTTCACAGGGGATCTGTGCCTAAAGTTAAGAGTACCCGGGGAGGTAAAACAGCATGAGCAAAGGCCCAGAGGTGGACTACCAGCAAATTGAGAAAATAGACACCAGTGGAATAGCACACCATGTTGTGAAAGAGAGAGAGAGAACATTCAGGTTGAACAGAGAAATTCAGTCCACTTTGCGGCAGGCTTGGAAGCCATGAAGAAGAGTGCAATTCACGTGTTATCCATGTACTTACAAAATTCTGTCTTACCACGTGATGATGGATGACTGGGAGAATGGGGAAACCATTAACCACATGTCCTTGTAGTTAAATATTTGAGATAACCTAAATATTAGGTTTAAAAAGATCCCCCCCCCCACACACAACATGTGATTTCTCAGTACAGTGGGTCAGAGTTTGCAAAGAAAATATTTGACCAAAGGTCCCTCTTTTTGCATAATCCCTAATCTCACAACTCCTTTTGGGAAATGCCAGGGAGGCAACAGGGAACCTCTCCTGCTTCCAGACTAAGGAAGTAGGGTGAGGACTTGCACAAGGTCTACAAGCTGTGAGGTATAAAAAGAGCTAAATTATTGACATGAAAGAAAACCTGGGAATTCTCTTCTATGACTCCACAAGTTTCCCTCCAACTGGAGTTCCTCTCCCATACATAGAATTCTGACACCTCTCCACTACTCTAAGAAGTGTGATACTAGGAAATACTAAGTGGGAGGGCAGTGCTGTGGAAGGCTCCTCAGATGAAGAGGGAGCTGAGAAGCAGGAAGGAAAACAGATGGTAAAGAGGAACAGAAGCTCTGGCAATGATGTCTTGGGAAAGACAAAGGAAGAGGAGAAGTTGGCCTACGCATCTGTACCGTAAACCATCCTCAGGAGGCACCTGAGAGGTGTGTGTGAGAAAAGCGGATGGTATTGCTTTGGCCTGAACTCTGGGTGCTGGGCCAAGGGGATACCAGTTGGTTGGGGGGAAGGTTTGGGGACAGGAGTTGAGCTGGATTCACACCAACATCACTTTTCCCACCTCAAGTCCCCCAGGGCCTGCCTCCCCATCCCTGGAGTATAGTGGTTCACTAAGGTAGACCACTTGGGCGGTCAAAGTCAACAATTTCAAGTTACAAAATCAGAAAGACTAAGATCCTGGACAGGACTAGACACAGTCAAAAGTCTTAACAAATGAAAATCTATCTTCCACAACATATCACAACATATCATTTTATTGAAACTGGAGGGAAGAAAGACAGAACTCTCAAGGGAACTGAGGAAAAGATAAAGAAAAAACAATCACCAAATACTAATTTAAGGTGATAAGATATTATTGGTATTCTCCTTATTTGGAAAGCTGCTTGTAAGGTCACATGTCAGTGAATGTGAAAATATTTCTTATGGGCTGCTTTTGATCCATCCATACTTACTCTGCCATAAAGATGACCCCTTCAACTGGAATTGCCTTCAACAAAGGAATTTTGTAGAACTCACTACCTATAGCTAGAGAAAGACTACAGAAGTGATCTTCAGAACCAACCAAATATCTTAAATTTATTTATCAAGCAATAGTATGTGTATATTTTGCAAGTACTGTGTCAAACTGTGTATAGAGTCTATAGAATAAAAGACACCGTGCATGGGGCACCTGGGTGGCTCAGTGGGTTAAGCCTCTGCCTTCAGCCCAGGTCATGATCCCAGGATCCTGTGATGGAGCCCCACATCGGGCTCTCTGCTCAGCAGGGAGCCTGCTTCTCCTCCTCTCTCTCTGCCTGCCTCTCTGCCTACTTGTGATCTCTCTGTCAAATAAATAAATAAAATCTTAAAAAAAAAAAAAAGACACAGTGCATGACCTCAGAGACTGAGAGCTAGACACACACCCACCAGAGCTGCAGACACTGTCTGAGGAGCAGAATAATGGAAGGAATAATACAAAGGTGCTTGTTACCGAGATCTCCAAAGCCAGCTTGGTCTAATTTAGAGAGGCTGAAATCTCGTATTAAATGCTTTCCTTAATCTGGATTTAAATGAGATGGGGGAGCTATTGATGTGACAGAAACAAGGCTGTGATCTGTGGGGATCAGTATTAAGGAGTTGTGTGCTAGGAGTCTGCCGCCACTTCCCTAGCCCTTTGGGTAATTCCAGGAATGTACCAGAAGAGTTCAGGTGATAGCAAGGGCCTCTCAGCTTTAGTAAGGATACTCCTTTAAGTCAGGCATGTGGGGTTCAATGTTCAAGAATAACCAAGGATCCAAAGGATTGCTCTGGATACAACACCTTATCAGTTTCCAACAGCTGTTATCACTGGACTAAAGGTATTGGGAATATAGTTAAATCTTTCCATCCTAGCCACAGTTAGTCCTATAATCTTCACCCCACTTGCAAATTCTCTGTGACCCTGGGAAGTAAGACTGCCAAAGGAATGCTGGGATTTCTGGTTCTGGAAGTGGGGTCACCAGCAATTAAGATCTGCAACGGGCCAGGCCAGATCAATGTGTCCTACCTTCTATGAGACCACAAGGTCTCTGTACCTAGTCTCCGTTCCCCTAGACCTGATGGGAAGTGGGGAGATGAAATTCACTGACTCCATCACAGGCCCAAATATCTGCCTCCTTCTCTTTTTTTAGGAAGTGTTCCATCCTCCCGCAGCCGAAATGGTACGTAAATCTACGTGTGGCCCTGTTGGTCCTGGTTGTTTTTCCACGTCTGAGACCCCAAGAGTCACCTGCTCTTTTGCCTTTAGGCCATCTTTCTCTGGAGACTACCATGCTATTTCACCAGAGCAGTTACAGAGATCTTAGGAGAGCAGAGTTCCAGAAAACTCCAACTGGTCAATAAGATGAGCACTTCAGGCATGGCAGAGTAAGAGGGCTGCAGAGAAACACAGAAGGAGACTAAACTGTGTCACCTGAGGGTCTGCTTACAGCCCTTCTAAGGGCATCCCCATTTTATGCCTTTTTGTATGTGCCCCAGAGCTCTCACCTTGGCTAAGTCTCGAAGTTGGAAGGGATGTATTTTAGCAGAAAACAAAGAGGAAAGAGCATTCTAGATAGGAGTGACACTGTGAGCAATGGCCAAGTGTCATGCTTCAAGCACTCTGAAGAAGAGAAATGAAGGGAGATTATTGATAGACTGAGATAAAAGAGAGAGAAGACTTGATGACATAATGAGCGTCTGAGTACAGGGAGGGGTAAATGGAGGTTCTGTTCAGCTATCTTCCATTTGCAGGGAAAATGGAATGACAGGAAATTTCCACTGTGTAAGAGGAAATGGTCAGAGCATCTGATGACACGGTTGAATGCAAGAAAGTGCCGAGACCACAGTCTGCAGAGTAACTTCTTTTTTCTCTCTTGATCAAGGGCAGATTTTCTCACTAGTAAGTAGTATTTAATTAGCAAGTTTCAAAGTTTAATAATAATATATGCCACCAAATAGAGCCATATAATTTTAAAATGGCTCAACCAAATTTTAACTCCCTTTGTCAGTGCCCTTACAAAAAAAAAATTTTTTTTAATTCCGCTTTGTATTTCTTCAGTGTCTGTCTTGTTTACTATCTCTCTCCATCTCCCCTTACTTGGACTTCAGCTCAGTGTTCCACGAACTCTACTAAATTTGGGAAGGTCCAGTTACATCTCTAAGTAAAGGACTTTTGTCAGATAATCCTATTAGAACACATCTTCAAGGAGAATTTATTATGGAGTAAAGTGGATGGGAAAAAGGGGTTTTGATTACTAGCAGAAAGGAATATACTTCTAAACAAGAATCCGTGTGAAAGTGCTATATAGATGATAACAGTGGCAATGACTATAATTAGTCAGTCTTTTGGTTCTACTTTTTTTTTTTTAATTCAAACTTAGGATCCCATGCAAAAGATTGCATATAGGTATATAACTTAGCCCCACATGTCTTTTCATACACTTGTCTACACAATTATGTCTTCAAACAGAAGAGTGAGGGTGAAACATTCCTTGGAATAACCCACCTTCCCTAGTAAATTGCATTGGCATTGGCATAAGAATTAATGGACTGGCCTGTGGCATCATCACTGGGATCAAGAATGGGAGGGAAGGCCCCAGAGAAAGAGAAGTGGAGCTCTCCAATATGGGATGTGTTATGGGTCAAAGTGTATCCATCCAAAAAGACATGTTGAAGTCTTAATCTCCAGTACCTATGAATGTGACCTTATTTAGAAATTGATGATTGGGGGACGCCTGGGTGGCTCAGTTGGTTAAGCAGCTGCCTTTGGCTCAGGTCATGATCCCAGCGTCCTGGGATCGAGTCCCATATCAGGCTCCTTGCTCCGCAGGGAGCCTGCTTCTCCGTCTGACTCTGCCTTCCACTCTGTCTGCCTGTGCTCGCTCTCGCTCGCTCGCTCTGACAAATAAATAAAATCTTAAAAAAAAAAAAAAAAGAAGAAATTGATGATTGGGGCGTCTGGGTGGCTCAGTGGGTTAAAGCCTCTGCCTTTGGCTCAGGTCAAGATCCCAGGGTCCTGGGATTGAGCCCTGCCATCAGGCTCTCTGCTTGGCAGGGAGCCTGCTTCCTCCTCCCTCTCTCTCTCTGCCTGCCTCTCTGCCTACTTGTGATCTCTATCTGTCAAATAAAATAAATAAAATCTTTAAGAAAAAAAAAACAAATTAATGATTAAGTTGAGGTCACTGGGGTGGGCCATGATCCGATAGGACTTGTGTTCTCACAAAAAGTAGAAGTTTGGACACAGGCATGCACACAGGGAGGACAACATGAAGGCATAGAGCACGCCATGGGAAGACGAAGGCAGAGATCCACAAGGCAAGCGATGCCACAGCAAAACAGCAGAAGCTTGGGGAAAGGCATGGAACAGATCCTACCTCAGGGCCCTCATACCCCAATCTTGGACTCTGTCCTCTAGAACTATGAGCTAATAAATTCCTATTGTTTATAAAACCAAGTTCATGGTACTTTGTTACAACAGCCCTAGGAAACTAACAGAGAATGGTAAGGGCAAGAGGTAAGGAACAGCACCATTTCTTGCAAGGAACAGAGCTCCCCTTCCTCTGGGTGTTCCCCCATGATGTCCCCCTCACTCTCTAGTTTTTAGCAGTTCAAGGTCAGGAACAGGATTAAGAGCTGCAGGGCCACACGTGGTATTTACAAAAAGCAATATCCTAAAACCAAATACACATACCCAGCCTGGGTGACTGTGTTGTCCAGAGATACCTATGAAGTTCCAACTTGAGGCCAAGTGGGTGACCTTGCCAGATGCCTCACTGCCTCCTCCTACAAGGACACAGAAGGCCCCTGAGAACCTTGGGGGTGGCAGGGTCAAAGTAGCAGTGCACTGTCTCTTCAGTTTGACCTTCAAGAACGCCCTTTTAGGACTACATGATCACTGCAGTTAACACTGCTATATGGTATATTTGAAAGTTGCTAAGAGAATAGATCCTAAAAGTTCTCACTGCAAGGACAAAAACATTCTTCCTTTTTTTGGTATCTACGTGAGATGATGGATGTCAACTAAACTCTCTCCACTAATCATTCCACAACACATTTAAGTCAATTCATTATCTGTATACCTTAAACTTCTATAGTACTGTATTGTCAATTACATCTTAGTTAAAAAACAGAACCAACAAAAAACCAAAACGAAAACCCCAAGACGCCCTCTCAGCTGAAGCAGGTCGGAGGCTGAGCAGGCTGGCTCCAGGGCTCCCATCTTCCTTCTGACCACAGCAGCTATGCTTTTCTCTCCTTTCTGAAAAGGATTTCCACATCCGATTCCAATTAAATGAAGGGTTCCCCAGATTAAAGACAAATGCCTCGACACTCCTTTGTAAGACCCCTGGCTTCAGTCAACCTCATCTAGTAATCATTCTTCATACACTCTCCACTTAATGTGTATCCACTTAATGTAAATACTTAATGTCTTTCCCTCTCCTGGGAATGCCCTTTCTCTTGATTCCACCAACTACAGTCCTGCTGTGCCATAGTCTTTTTACCACTTAAAAATACTTGTTCCCTGCAAAAAGAAGTCCAATTCTACTAATCTTGGGCTAGAATTCTTAGAAGCCATAGAAAGTAGACCAGCTCCCCATGTGGATGGTTATACGCCCAAATTCTAGTCATTGAGACAAAGGGGAGGTTTGCTGGGAGGCAGCTAGGAAAGGGTTGCCTACTTGATAAGAAAGCAGAATTCTTTGTCCCACCTGTCCCGCTTCCAATCCTCTTCTTGCCTATGAATATAGTTGAATGAGGATGTGATTCTCAGAGCTACAACAACCATCTTATGATTGTAGGGGGATAGGGGAGAGGCATACTACACATTTGCAACATGGACCTTGAAGGTAATATGTTAAATAAGACTGGACAGTACTGTATGATCTCACTTACATACAGAATCTTTAACCTCCCCCTCCGCAAACAACAACAAAAAATCAAGCTCATAGGTACAGAGACAGAATAGTGATCATCAGAGGTGGGAGGAAGGAGATGGGCAAAATGGGTGAAGGGGGTCAAAGGTACAAACTTCCAGTTATAAAGCACGTCATGCAGATGTAATATACAGCATGGGGATTATAGGTAATAATCCTGTATTGCATACTGAAAGCTTTGCTAATAGAGTAAATCTTAATCATCACAAGAAAAAAAAAACTATGTATGATGATGGAAAGAAACCATGATCATTTTGCAATATATACATATTTAGAGCTTCACATTCTACACCTAAAACTAATACGATGTTGTATGGCAATGATCCCTTAATTTATTTTTTTTAAAGATTTTATTTATTTATTTGACAGACAGAGATCACAAGTAGGCAGAGAGGCAGGCAGAGAGAGAGAGAGAGGGAAGCAGGCTCCCTGCTGAGCAGAAAGCCCGATGTGGGGCTCGATCCCAGGACCCTGAGATCATGACCCAAGCCGAAGGCAGCGGCTCAACCCACTGAGCCACCCAGGCGCCCCTGATCCCTTAAGAGAGAGAGAGAAAGCTGCAGAGACACTGACCCAGAACCCTGACATCCTTGAACACCCGAATCAGCACTGGAGGTCACCTAGCCCCTGACTACTTGTATAAGAAAGAACCCCCTCTTCAATTCACTGCCAATTAAGTTTTCTGTTACAGTCAAATGCACGCCTCACTGATACATTTCCCATTCTCCAAGGCCCCTTCCAGGGAACATTCAAAGATCTCCCCACCTGCAAAGCTGACAAAATTTTCCTCTCTTTACTTCCATCTTCTTTGTACTTCCAGTCGTAGCTGTTAATGTTCCTTATCACATTTGATAATTCATATTTAAATTTCATTTTTCTTTTAAATGACAGTCCCATGAGGACAAGACCTTCCTGTGTTCTTCCTCTGATAGAAGTGATCTTTTTTAAAACAGTGCTTTTAAAATTTTTAATTGATGTATACTTGACAATGTAACATTAGTTTCATGTGTACAACGTAGCGATTTGACAAGACTCTATATTACGCTACGTTCCCCGCAAGGGTAGCTACCATCTGTCAGCCTACAGTGCTATTACAGTACCATTGACTATACTGCTTATGCTGTGCCTTTCCTCCCTGTGACTTACTCATTCCCTAACTGGAAGCGTGGACCTCCCACTCACAATCAACCATTTTGCTTAGTTCCCACCCCTCCCATCCAGCAACCACCAGTTTGTTCTCTGTACTTATTTCTGCTTTTTGTTTAGATTCCACATACAAGCACAATTGTATTTGTCTTTCTCAATCTGACTTACTTCACTCAGCATTATATGCTCTACACCCATCCACGTTGTTGCAAATGGCAAGATCTCACGGTTACTTATGGCTGCATAGTGTTTCACTACACACATACTCCCCACATCTTTATCCATTCATGGATCAGTGGTCACCTGGGTCACTTCTGTATCTTGGCTTTTGTAAATAATGCTGCAATAAACATAGGGGTGCATGTAGCTTTTTCGAATTAGTGTTGGTTTTCTTTGGGTAAATACCCAGTAGTGGAATTACTGGATCATATGGTAGTTCTACTTTTAATTTTTTGAAAGGACTACAGTGGCTGCACCAATTTACATTCCCACCAACAGTGCACAAGGTTTCCTTTTTCTCCACATCTTTCTCAACACTTGTCTCTTGCCTTTTTGATTCTAGCCCTTCTGACAGGTGTGAGGTGATAGCTCAGTGTGGTTTTGATTAGCATCTCACCGATGATTAGAAATGTTAAGTGTTAAAAATGCTTCTAAAACTTTAATGTGTATACAAACTGTGTTATGATCTCGTTAGAAGTGGAGATCCCTGGCCCCAACCACCGAGCATCTGATTCAGTGGTTCTGGGATAGAGCTCAAGAATATGTATCTCAGAAAATTCTCAGATGATGCAGGTGCACCGGGCAGGGTCCCTCTGAGGAAAAGCTGCTATAAGACACAGGGCACCATTTCTATAATCTTTGTCACACACCACCTCCGTTAACCTCTTTCCTTATTGTTTTGTATCCCCAGTGATTTTGTGAACTCCTGGAGGTCAGGAACCATATTTCATGCCCCTTGGGACCTCCAGGCTACCTCGCCCAGTGGCCCTCCAGGATCTTCACTGGGTATCTGAATGGAATGAATGAGTGACGTGAATACAGCCCCTAGACTTCAGGTGTGGTTTCTTCTTCTCCCCAACAGTGGTAAATATGGCACAAGCCACTGCCTCAACTGATATTTCTGCACCGTTTCAGAATTCGAGTGAATAAGATGCAGCCAAGAGCCCTTTTCTTAACAGTGGACCCCGTTGGGCGCCTGGGTGGCTCAGTGGGTTAAGCCGCTGCCTTCGGCTCAGGTCATGATCTCAGGGTCCTGGGATCGAGTCCCGCATCAGGCTCTCTGCTCAGCAGGGAGCCTGCTTCCTCCTCTCTCTCTCTGCCTGCCTCTCTGCCTACTTGTGATCTCTCTCTGTCAAATAAATAAATAAATAAATCTTTAAAAAAAAAAAAAACAGTGGACCCCGTTACAATGTAGAGACACTATGATTTCACGCCTGATTCCTGTTGCATGAAGTCACATATTTTTATGAGTTACGAATTTTTTATTATACACATTGTTCCCTCTGGTTCTCTGAGCCAAGAAGTACCACTTAAAATAATCTAGTAAGTAAATAAATTTTCCTCCAGGCAAAAACTCTTTGTCACATACGTGCATTATCTGGTTAGAAAACATTACCCAGAGTGGTGGGAGTACCCAGAGAGCTCTTCCCGGAACCTGTAATGGTTGAATTGTTGCAAGGAACATTAGATTGGATTCTTATTTTGTTTTTGATGGGCCTTGTTCTGAGGGAGGCCACTCAGGAAGAAGGCAATCTATGGTATTAGGATAGTGTGGGGGCCAAGGCCACGAGAGGAAATATTTCCTTTCACCCAAAAACTAGAGATTAATCTCTTTGCTGATGACCAAACCTTAAGTAGCAGCATTTCTTTTTTTTATAATTTTTTATTATGTTAGTCATCATATAGTACATCATTAGTTTTTGACAGCAGCATAATTTCTGAATGTTGTTTAGAGATTTTAACAAGAAGTACTAGCAGTAGGATGCCAGGTCTGTGCCACTTTTTCAAAAGCGAAGGCAATGGTTTAAAAAAAAAAAAAAACAACCCACAGAAAGACATCCCCAGTGAAAATTTGCCGAGTTGTTTCCTCTTTGTTCTCTGTTAACAGCAAGGGTGAAACGACCTATTTAGGACATAAGAAGAAAACGTGATGAAGATAAAAGCTGATAGGAGATTCACTTCCAAGGTTTAAAAAGTACCAATGAAAGATAAATGGTGTGGGCTCTATTTAATACATTCCAATTTCTGACTTTACAGTGGGGATCTGCTGGTGAAAACACTACCCTCTCCGAGCCCCAGAGTAATCACCTGAAAATGGAGACAGTAATAGAAGTTATCTCATAGAGTATGTCCTGGTTCCTCACAGTGTGGACCATGAACCTGGAGCATCAACACCACCCAGGTTCTTATGAGACCTGCAGAATTTGCCCTTTAGCAAGATCCCCAGGTGATTTCTATGCATGGTAAAATTTGACAAGCACTGGATATGTAAGAACAGAGTCTCTTGAGAAATGGTCTGTTCATGTCTTCTGCCCAATTTTTAATTGGATTGTTGGGTTTTTGGATGTGGAGTTATATCAGTTCTTTATATATTTTGGATATTAACTCTTTTTTTTTTTAAAGATTTTATTTATTTATTTGACAGAAAGAGATCACAAGCAGGCAGAGAGGCAGGCAGAGAGAGAGGAGGAAGCAGGCTCCCCGCTGAGCAGAGAGCTCGATGCGGGCCTCGATCCCAGGACCCTGAGATCATGACCTGAGCCGAAGGCAGCGGCTTAACCCACTGAGCCACCCAGGCGCCCGGATATTAACTCTTACTGGATATGTCCTTTGCAAGTATCCTCTCGTATTCCCTCGGTCATCTGATAGTTTTGTTGACTGTTTCCTTCACCGTCTGGAAGCTATTTTGATGTAACCCCAATAGTTTCTTTTTGTTTTTGTTTCCCTTGCCTCAGGAGACTTATCTAGGGGGCTCCTGGGTGGCTCAGTGGGTTAAGGCCTCTGCCTTCAGCTCAGGTCGTGATCCCAGTGTCGTGATCCTAGGACCCTGGGATCGAGCCCCCGCATTGGGCTCTCTGCTCAGCAGGAAGCCTGCTTTCTCTTCCTCTCTCTCTGCCTGCCTCTGCCTGCTTGTGATCTCTGTCAAATAAAATAAATAAAATCTTAAAAAAAAAGAAAAAATTAAAGGAGACTTATCTAGAAAATTGTTGCTACGGCTGATGTCTGAGACATTTCCGCCTGTGCTCTCTTCTAGAATTTTTATGGTTTCAGGTCCCACATTTAGGTCTTTCATCCATTTTGAGTCTATTTTTGTGTATGATATAAGGTGGTCCAGTTTCATTCTATTGCATGTAGCTGACAACTCTTCCCAATACCATATGAAGAGATTTGTCTTTTTCCCATTGGACATTCTTTCCTGTTCTGTTGAAGATTAATTAACTATGTAATTGTGAGTTTGTTCCTGGGTTTTCTATCCTGTTCTACTCCTCTGTGTGTCTATTTTTGTGCCAATACCATAATGTTTTGATGACTACAGCTTTGTAATATAACTCGAGGCCTACAATTGTGATACCTCCAGCTTTGTTTTTCTTTTTCCAAACTGCTTTGGATATTTGGGGTCTTTTGTGGTTCCATGTAAATTTTAAGATTGTTTGCTCCACATCACACATCATTAGGGAAATGGAAATCAAAACTACAATGAGATATCACCTCATACCTGTCAGAATGGCTAAAATCAACAACATAAGAAACAAGTGTTGGTGAGGACATGAAGAAAAAGGAACTCTTATGCACTGTTGGTGGGAATGCAAACTGGTGCAGCCATTCTGGAAAGCAGCATGGACATTGCTCAAAAAGTTAAAAATAGAATGACCCTATGACCCAGCAATTGTACTACTAGGTATCACCCAAAGGATACAAAAATACTGATTTCAAAAGCATACGTGCACCCCCATATCTATAGCAGCATTATTTGCAATAGCCAAATTATGGAAGCAACCCAAGTGTCCATCAACTGATGAATGGATAAAGATGTGGTGTATATATATATACACAATGAAATATTACTCAGCCATAAAAATGAATGAAACCTTGTCATTTGCAATGACATGAAGTCACAATATAATGCTAAGTCAGAGAAAGACAAATACCATATGATTTCAGTCCTATGTGGTACTTAAGAAAACAAATGAACAAGGCAGGGGGTGGGAGAAAGAGACACATACAGACAGACAGACAGACAGACAAACCAAGAAACACACTCTTAACTCTAGAGAACAAACTGATGGTTACAAGAGGGGAGGTGGACAGGGGATGGGTGAAACAGGTGATGGGGAGTAGGGAAGGCATTTGGTATGATGAGCACTGGGGGATGTATGGAAGTGTTGAATCACTATATTGTACACCTGAAACTAGTATTGCACTGTATGTTAACTGCACTGGAATTAAAATAAGTTTAAACCCCTCTAAATCCCAAGCTGACTTTCCAAAAGTCCTTCTTAATGTAATTTTTTCTCTAATCCATGTTTACAGACAAAATTTATAAATATATATTAAACAAACAATGAAAAAAAAAGAAAAAAAATGTCTCTTGAGCCCAAACTACCTGAATAGTAGCTCTACTAGTTACTGTCTCTGACTCCTTAAATTGTGCCTCCATTTCTTAACCCATAAAATGGGGATGATAATAAAAACTTGACTCAGTGATGAGAAGAGTAAATGAATAAACATGTGAAGAGCTTATAAAAGGGCATAGCACATAAGTATTCAGTAATACTGCTGTTATAGTGAGGATTAACAGATTAATGAGTTGTAAATGCTGAGTTCAGTAAATGAACAAAGTACTTGGTAGATATTAGCTGCAGTGGACAAAACACTGTTGGATGTTGTCAGGAAAGGTGATTTAAAAATCGACCCTTGAAAATCTGGGTGGCTCAGTTGGTTGGGCGACTGCCTTCGGCTGGGATCATGATCCTGGAGTCTCAGGATCGAGTCTTGCCATCGGGCTCCCAGCTCCAACGGGAGTCTGCTTCCCCCTCTGACCTCCCTCTCATGCTCTCTCTTCACAGTGTGTTGATCAAATAAAGTTTTAAAAAATAAAAAAATAAATATAGACCTTGACCAGGGTGTCTGGGTGACTCAGTTGGTTAGGCATCTGACTCTTGACCTCAGCTCAGGTCTTGATCTCAGAGTTGTGAGTTCAAGCCCCACATTGGGCTCCATGCTGGGCATGGAGCCTGCTTAAAAAATAAATAGGAGGGCGCCAGGGTGGCTCAGTGGGTTAAGCTGCTGCCTTCGGCTCAGGTCATGATCTCAGGGTCCTGGGATCGAGTCTCACATTGGGCTCTCTGCTCAGCAGGGAGCCTGCTTCCTCCTCTCTCTCTCTGCCTGCCTCTCTGCCTACTTGTGATCTCTCTCTGTCAAATAAATAAATAAAATCTGTAAAAAAATAATAATAATAAAATAAATAGGAAAAAGAAATAGACCCTGACCTCATGACACTTAGGACTCATTGGTGCTAATTCTGCTTACACACAATGCCCATTAAAAAAAAGCCATCACAAGGCACCTGGGTGGCTCAGTGGGTTAAAGCCTCTGCCTTCGGCTCAGGTCATGATCCCAGGGTCCTGGGATCAAGCCCCACATCGGGCTTTCTGCTCACCAGGGATCCTGTTTCTTCCTCTCTCTCTGCCTGCTTCTCTGCCAATTTGTGATCTCTGTCTGTCAAATAAATAAACATAATCTTAAAAAAAAAAAGCCATCACAATAACGGTCTTTCTGAGGCACTCACTCAGCTGTAGTCAAGGTGTCCATGCCACAGCCTGGATTTTGAATGATGGATCTAAACTATAATTCATGAGCCCAGCTTGACTTAACACTGCTCGAGACACCATAAAGTGACTAATATGGTGTGGGTGAAAAGCCACAATCCTTGGCTCCCTCATTTTCAAGCAGTTTTCATATATCGCTCCTTGAAATTTATAAAGTGGACAGCATTCAAAAGACCTCTATCTAGTAAATTATGTGGAAACAAGTTGATTTTGCTCGTTTTGGGGGGAAAGGGCTTAGTTGTTACTTGGTTCTATACATCTACACTCTTTCCAAGGTGTGTCCGGCAATGGTTCTTAAACTTGGCTGCCTATTCGAATCATCTGGAGCACTCTTCCAAAACACTAATACCCAGGCCCCACTGGCAGAGATACAGATTTAATTGCTTTAGAGTAAAGCTCAGGCATGGGTATTATTCTTAAAGTTCCCCGAGTGATTATCATGTGCAGCCATGGTTGAGAAACACTGCTATAAAACACATTAGGCCCAAAGGTGCCCCCAGTTACTGGAGGGAATTAGCAGAAAGCGAACAAGAATCAAGGGCAAAAGAGGAAGAGAAGGGAAGGATACCAGAATCGGGATGGCTAATCAGCATTCTGCTTCTATGTCATGGGATAAACCAGCAGAAATGTGGCTTTTATTCTCCACCAGGCCATCTAGGGATTTCATAAATGTGATAGTTTCAGACATTCATCACAGGTCCAGCATAAATCAGAACCCGGAAGTAGCAGGAAAAAAGGGGACAGACCCAGAAATGTAGAACTGACCTATGGCCTTTGCTCAAAGCTTTGCAAGGGCCATCCCCCAGACTCATCTTCCCTATCAGCCAAACCTGGAAACAACCTGCATGCGAGCAGAATGGGTTAAACGTATGGCAATAAATTTACTGTGACCATTGCAAGTGACGAAATAAAATGTGGGCTGCAGGTACACTCAGCATGGATCAATCTCACAGATCACATTGGAAAGGCAGACATAAGAGCACAAACTACGTGATTACATGTGTCTGAAACTCAGGAATGAGCAAAACCAATCAGTGGTGAGAGCAGTCGGTAGAGCAGGTCTCTCTCAGTGGAGGGACCAACTAACTGGGAAGAGCCTGAGGGGGCCTGCTGGGTGGGTTCTGGAAATGCTCTGCATCCTGGTCCAGGTGGTGTAATAACATGTGCACATACATACTCCAGTCACTGAGCTGAATATTTCAGATGGTGCACTTGACCGGAGGCAAGGTATACCTCAAAATAAAATAGAGAAAAAGAAGTGTATTTGCAATTATTGTTCACTCAGTAAGTATTTATTGAAGGTCTACCCTGAGCCTGGCCATGCGTTAGGTGCCGAAGAGAGAGGGTGTACTAAACCGACAGAGCCCTTGCCCTCTTGGCACTTATATTCTAATGAAAATATACGGCATGGAACATAAAGAAATACATGTAATAGGTCATCACGAGGTTGCGATTGTGATTAATGCCATGAAGAAAAATCAAGTAGAGGATGGGGCTGTAATGTATGGGGAGGGAGCCTGGGGGGAATGGGCCACGCTGTTTCAGATGGCAAAGTCAGAGAAGGCCTCTCTGAGAGGGCACCGTTCCAGCAAGCTTAAGGCACCTGGTTTCCAGCCCATAGCAGATTAGAGGCAGTGCATTACATGAAAATGGCAATGTCATTTGAAGGCAGATAAATTGACAAAACAAAGAGTGTCCAATGAAAACAAGGGAAGGACGCAGAAGCTATAAGCTCGCAGGCCTGAGCACTCCAACGACCCAGCACGAAGGCCACATACCTTCCCGCCTCATTAGCCTCATTAGGACATCCCCATGACGAAGTGCAAAACAGCCTTCTGTTCTATCACTTCTCTTGCCGTGTCATCTCCACTTCCTGCCTTCTCCCCACTAGACAGTATCTTGCAGGCAGAGATTTGGTCCTGTTTTTCATTGTATCCCCAGCACCGACTACCATGAGGGGACACAGGCAAGGGAGTCCATAAATATTTACTATTTGTTTGGCTCTCTGATGTTGAGTCACCTCAAAAATATTGCTACAACACTACTATTTCCAGAATTCTCCGTGTCAGCATGTAATAGAATTCATAATTCAGAATGAATAATACATCAAGTTTTAGCTTTTAAGATTGAGTGTTCAGGGGCATCAGGGTAGCTCAGTTGGTTAAGCATCTGACTCTTGATTTTGGTTCCGGTCATGATCTCAGGGTCGTGAGACTGAGCCCTGCCTCGTGTTCCACACTGGGCATGGAGCCTGCTCAAGAGTCTCTCTTTTGGGGCACCTGGGTGGCTCAGGGGGCTAAAGCCTCTGCCTTCGGCTCGGGTCGTGGTCCCAGGGTCCTGGGATGGAGCCCCGCATCGGGCTCTCTGCTCAGTGGGAAGCCTGCTTCCCTTTCTCTCTCTGCCTACTTGTGATCTCTGTCAAATAAATAACTAAAATCTTTAAAAAAAAAAAAAAGAGTCTCTCTCTTCCTCGGCTCCTTCCCTTGCCCCCATCCTCTCTCTACAAAAAAGAGAAGAAAAAAAAAAGATTGAATGTTTAAAACAAGACAAAAGTGTCAGCCATCTGGATCTGGAGAACTCACAGGAAAACTCCTCATTTCCCAAAGTTGCTAAGGAAATGAGGTGTTACCATGCAAATCAATCTTGTCTTGACATCACCTGATCTCTCTCTGCCTCTGCCTCTCAGCCTGGAGCAGCGGTGTTCAAACTGCAGTGGCTGGTTAGAAATGCCGGTTTCCAGGCTCTGTCCTCAGAGATTATGACTCACTAGGTCTGAGACATGGGCAAGAATAACGAAACATTACAGAATGCTCAGTAACTCTCAATGCAACGTTCCCGATGCATCTCCTATCTCAGCTGATCCGCAGCATAATCACATGACACACTTTACAGATGAGGAAAACAAGACACAGAAGGTTCAGGTAATTTGCCTGGGAATGCACAAGTGCGGAGCTCGGAGATCCCAACGCAGGCATTCGGGATCCAAAGCCTACATGCTCAGGTACCTCCGTGCGTTGTCCTCCTATAGGGACTGACGCCAAGCACGCCAGTGATGCCGGGCGTCTGCCGGCACCACTGTAGGCACACTGGCCTACAGCAGTCTTTCCCTTCAATTCTTACACCGTCTATAACTGCTGATACTCAGGGAACGTTCCCATTTCCCACAACAGAAGGGGACTGCGGGCCCTTATCCTTGAGGTTAACAGGACGACTAGGGCTATACCCAGGAGAAGGATGGAACAGAATACAAATCATGGCAAGGTAGGTAAGCAAAGGCACCTTAAACCATGGTTTGGGATGGGAGACAGAGAAGAAACGGCCACAGCCATGGAGCAGATGGACAAAGCACGGGAGTGCGGTGTGGTGAGAGGTAAGGGAGCTAATTGGCATTCAGCACTCTGCCTGTCTTGGACTGAAGCAGCGGGATCATCTGGGAGATCGTGTTCATCATCATCGCCCTCCGTGGGCTTTCTTCCCCTCTTTACCTCACTTTCGACTCCCACACTGTGCTTCCTGGGGTCACCTGCCCCGTAAACTAGTCACTTCCAAAACCTTGTCTCTGAGTGTACTTTAGGGGAACCCGAACTAAGACAGGAAGCACCTACAATGAACATAGTGGCTACTACACGTCAAGTTCTAAAATTGATGAATCTCTTAGTGCGTCAGGAGGGCCGCTGCTAGCTGGGAAAGCCACTGATTAACACAGGGAGCTTCTGATTCTCTTACTGAATTCTTTTTTAATCTCTCCTTCCCAGGTTTTTAGCCTGAAATGCTTAAAAATGGCCCAAACTGGCTTCTTAAAGATGCAAGCAAAAAAAATGGGGCTGTTTCTGAGATTAGACTATTCGTAAGGGCCAACCATTCTGTCTGCAGGGATAAAAGGAAAGGGAACAAGGTGACAAATACGGAGACGTTAATTCAAAGCCCAAGACGTGCCTTAGGTTTCCCTACGTGGCAGGTTACATTAACCAAAAATGTCCACAATAGCCCATCCACAGACTTTTCCTTTGCATTCCCCTGCCCCTTGATCTTCGACAGCCATCCTGACTGCTCTGGCCAACAGCGTACTTCAGAAGCGACACTGTATGACATCCATGGCTGGGACACGAAGAGCCATGCACTTCCGCCATATTCTCAGGATGCTCACTTAATCCAGCCACCACACTGGAAGAAAGCCCAAGCATTCCATGGGAAGTTCAGTGCAGAGAGGAACCAAGGCTCCCAACCCCGGATGAGCTCCCAGTAGACAACCAGCCCCAACTTGCTACCCTTCTGAGTGAGCCATCTTGAAAATCGTTCCCCTACTCCCAAGTTGAGCCTTCCCGGTTGATCACAGAAGGACAAGAAACAAGCCATCTCTCCTGAGATGAACCCTACCTAGATTTCAGATTTTTGACCCAAATTAATTATTTTTATTCTGAACTACTCAGTTTCTTGAGGCAGTGTGTTAGGCAGCAGTAGGTAATTGATACACTGTTTCCCAAGAACGGAAAGTGGACTCAGA
The DNA here is from genome assembly GCF_964662115.1 of Mustela nivalis. Lineage (NCBI taxonomy): Eukaryota > Metazoa > Chordata > Mammalia > Carnivora > Mustelidae > Mustela > Mustela nivalis. Next base: position 101,027,785 of record NC_139040.1, read on the forward strand.
GTTTTTACCAAAACCGTCTTTTGGAAGCCAAAGTGTATCTCCCCCCCCTTTTTTAAGATTTCATTTGTTTATTTGACAGACAGAGATCACAAGTAGGCAGAGAGGCAGGCGGGGGTGGAGTGGGGTGGGGTGGGGTGTGGAGGGGGAGCAAGCTCCCTGCTGAGCAAAGAGCTGGATCAGCGCTCTCCTGGACCTCCACAGCCCTACCTCTTCCACTGGTTCTGCTAGAGCAGCAAGGAAAGTTTCCCATCTTGCCAACAGCACGAGCTTTCACGTGACTGTAAATATTTATTAATTGATAGATAGGTATAGTGTTCCTCTTATCCCATCCAGGCCGGTTTCCCTGGAAACCTAATTTTCCATGGATTCCCTCAATTCCATCTTGCAAATTTTATTAGAGCAGAGATTGAGTCTGAGGTACTTTGGGCAAACTTAATAAATCCAAGCAGCCATGTGGTCCAATCCTGGAGCAAAGTCTCTTTTGGCAATTACAGATCATCAGAGAGCAGCTCCTTTCTTTTCTTGTCTTTCGAAGTACAATAAATCTATTCATAACCCATAGTAACACTTCCTCAAACCCCTTCCCCATTCTCCAATCCCTTTGTCCTTCACAGCTGCTTCATTTACACACAAATGATTTCTCTGGCCCCAGAATCTACTTGGGTTCTTTTCTTTCCTTCCCTGTTATCTCTTCCCTTCTCCCAAAACCTTGATTTAGCCTCTAGGTCAGCAAGGAATCATTTCTGCCCACTCTAGAACGGTGAAAGGGATAACAAAGAGGGACTCTGAGCAGACAAATATGGGTTTCTTTTAAGCAGGCAGGCAGGTTTCTGGAAGGAGGTGGGGAGAAAGGATGCTACCACCAATTTTGATGTTGTCTCAGTATATTATAAGGCATCCATTTTAATCTAGCTAATGAATATGGACAAAAAGATAAAAACAGGAAATAAGAAACCTTATGTTAATGAAAAGATGTGCTTAGAATCTATGAGAGAATTTAGTTTTTAGATTTAACCTTAATACTGAGTGCTAAAAATTCTATAGCACCAAGGAAAAGAGAAAGCACAATTCTGGCAATTTAATCCAATTCCTCCTTTAACTTTAATTCCCTTTGTCACCTCGATTGCCTGGTTTTTGTTTGTTTGTTTCCAGTCATCACTTCTAGATCTCCTTTTTCCTATGTTAATGTAAATATTCACGATGAATAAAGACAATTTGATGATTTCCTGGTTGGGGGGGTTAGGTTCTGAAAAGGTGTTTGCAGTTAGCCATCATTCCATATTTGAAGGTAGCTCTCAAGGATTTTCTCTTCCTTAGCCTTGATTTGCTATGGTCCCCCTCACCCATTATCCAAGCACCCAGTGGGTCATAATCTGAATCAGGTAAGACATTTACCAGGTATTTGTGCAAAGAGTACAGCCCTCACTTAACAAAAAATTCAAGTGCAATGGGAAAGGTAAAATAACTAACAGACCTATTCTCTCAGCACAAAGATACTCAGGACTAGCTAAAATCAGTCTTTCTTCTTCCCCCTCAAGAAAATTACACGTTTATTCTCAGTTTCCTGACATTCCCTCCAACCCTTAACCCAGTGGTTCTCCAAGTATGGTCACTGGATCAGGACCATCAAGCATTACCTGAGAACTTAATAAAAATGCAAATTCCATGTCCCTATCCCAGATCTATCGTAACGAACTTGGCAGTAGGGGCCAGCAATGTGTGTATGAACAAGCCCTCCAGGGGATCCTGATGCTGGCTGGACTGTGAGAACCCCTGCCTTAGAGCATAAAACTGGATCAGAATACGGTACCTGGGTGCTCAGTCAGTCAAGCGGGTTAAGTGCCTGCCTTCAGCTCAAGTCGAGATTCCGAGGTCCTGAGATGGAGGATTGAGCCCCCATTCAGGGAGCCTGCTTCTTCTTCTACCTTTGCCAACCCTCCGCTCATGCTCCCTTACTCTCACTCTCTCTCAAATGGATAAGTAAAATCTTAAAAAAATAAGACAAAGCACAAAACAAAACTGGATCAGAATGGTCCAGTGAGCTGAAACTGAAAGGTCTGTTTTGTGCTCTATTAGTTTACTGTGTGGTCTTCTTCAAAACAGTGCACCTCTCTGGACCTCAGTTTTCTCATCTACAGAAAGACAACCTTGAGCCAGAACTTCTCTTAGGTCCTTACTACTTCTAGAAAGTAACAAAGTCACTACCTTCAAGAGCACTAGCCAAGTTAATATATTGGCATATGATTCATGTTTTTTCATGTCAGCTTTTCAGGAAAGGCTAACTCAATCTTGTCAAAATGGTTAAATACTTTAAACAGTTAGAAGCTGTATTTAGAACGTTTCTGTCAAGACCAAGCCATTTGTTAAAGTTGCTGGTGAACGCTCCCTGACAGTTTATCTCCCTCAGAATTTATCATTTCTTGGCCAGAAATATTAATTCATCTGATCAGTCCAGGAATCTTGATGAGCAATTATTTTTTATTTGTGCTAAAAATAGATTCACAATTCCCCTTCCGTTCAGAAGAATATTTTCCCTATTCAGAAGTGACTCAGCATTCGTTAGGACTGTTATTAAGATGCCAAATGAGGATATTCTCTTGTTAAGAACGATGTTTCAACACATTCTTGCAAAAACATTAAAACTTAATTTTGATAGCAAATGCTATGTAGCATTTATATTCTAAAATGGTACTAGAATACTGCATTTGAAGACCTTTCATTTTTCCTGCTGATAAGTTCAACTCGGTATTTTGGAGCTGAGACCAAGCCTAAGTAGAGACATAGAAGGTGGGCAGGGCGCTTCTTGTCGAATTGCAGCACATGACTCATTCTGCCCATTTGTCAAACTTGAGACTGTGACAAGCAAGGCTCTGATGAAATGAATAGACTTTCCAGGTGAAATGAAATCCTGATACAAGTAGTTTTGAAATTAGCTTAATCCTTCTGATACTGAGGGAGTGGGACATGAAATATGAGGTTTTTACCTGAAGAGTCAGTGACAATAGGGCAACTCAACTAAAGAGCTTACATGGTCACAGTGAAAAATGGTTTCAGGATCTGGAAACCAAGAAAAACAAGGATATGTATATGGTTTCGGGGGGGGGGGTGGAGTTCCTTTAATGTGGTATACTTGCCTTTAAAGATAAACATTAAGAGAAAAAAACTAAGACATTGCCTGCATAAATGTCACAACTGGACACGAGTCAATTGGTGACCCAGACCACTTAGCAGCTAGTGATGTTTAAAGAAAACATAACATTTCCTTAGCACTGTGCTAGGCTCTGTGGGATGGGAAAAACAAAACAAAACAAAACAAAAAACAAACAAACAAAAAGATGTGGTAAAGGGGAAAAACAAGATCAAGAGATCAGGGTGCACCTGGGTGGCTCAGTGGGTTAAGCCTCTGCCTTCGGCTCAGGTCATGATCTCGGGGTCCTGGGTTTGAGCTCCTCATCGGGCTCCCTGCTCAGCAGGGAGCCTGCTTCCCTTTCTCTCTCTCTGCTTGCCTTTCTGCCTACTTGTGATCTCTGTCTGTCAAATAAATAAATAAAAATCTTAAAAAAAAAAAAAAACAGAGATCAGTGTCCTCACTAAGCAACCAACCAGGTTCCTCTGCACACATTGTCCTGGGCAAGTGGACTCATGAGGGAGAAGGTCCTTGCAGGCTCCCACACTGCATGAGTCCATCATGAGAATGGCCCTTTGTGGAGATGGGACTTACAGGTGAAACAGAGAATCAGATCAGGATGTGGAAGCTCAGCTCATTTCAAGCCCCCCTGGACACAGAGTTGTCTGGATGGGAGTATAGGAGTCCGCTGGTTCAGGCAAAGCCTCAGAGGTGTAAGTCATTAGATTCTATCTCCTTCACATAGTATTTCTGCCACAAAGAAAGTCCACTCAAGGGTCTGGGTTCCAGTTCTTCATTCAGTAAATATTTATTGAGCACTTACTATGCATCAAACACTGTTCCAGGGGATAACTCCATCATGGAACAAAACAAAGATCTCGGGCCTCAAGGAGCTTATATTGTTGCATGGCATGGAGAAAACAGTCATCGCAGCAGGCTTGACACTGCCATCCTTAGAAAAGTCTGCTTCCGAGGCTGGCCCTCAGTAGGAGTTTTGGAACTTGGATTTCTAGACAGCCATTCCCAGGACTAGTAAGTGTGCCTCGCTATGCCTATACGGTTTGCGTGAATAATAGTGTTTATTTGTGAGCACCTGCTTTCCTTCTGGGAGACCGGAATTTGGGTACATACCACGTAGAAGGTGCCTCCTTGACCAGCCCCCTATGTGACTCAAACCTGGGGCACTCAGTCTCTAATGGGCTGCCGTGATGGGCAACATTTCCCACGTGCTGTCGCAACTCCCTGCTAGGAGAATTAAGCTCGTACTTTTGGACTCCACTGGGAGACGATCTTTGGAAGCTTGCATCCAGCTCCTCCCCAGACTTCACTCCAAGCCCCTTTCCTCTTTGATGATTTGACTTTGTGTCCTTTGGCTGCAATAAATCATAACCATGGTTATGACTACATCCTGAGTGCTTTGGGTTTTCCTACAGAATCATCTATCCTGGGGTGGTCTTGGGGACCCCCCAACACACAGGAGGAGGACGAGGTTCGGTCTATATGCAATTAATACTATAAATGACTAAATTATCTGGTATACTAGAAGGTGATCAATGCCAAGAGGAAAATGTAGAGCAGGTGCCCATGTGTCTGAAGAGCAGGAAGGAGGCTGGTGTGCCTGGAGTGATGAGAGCCAAGGGGAGCTAGGTAGGAGGGGAGGTCAATGAACTGAGGCCAGGAAGGGAGGATGCCCCTCCTACAGGGCCTTGTAGGCCACCATGAGAGTCATCAGAAACAAAAATGAAATACACAAATTTAGATACACCATGGATGTGCATACTTGATAAGATGAAATTCTGTATTGCTCTGAGAAGGAAAATCTCAGGTGTTGAGTCATTGTATTTCAAACTAAAGTCAAGAATTCTGTCTAAAACCCCCACATAATAGCTTAATAATTGGGATTAATCATCACCATCTTTTTTTTTTCTTTTCATGTGAGCAAACAGCAAAAGCACATCACTGAATACCACCTAATCATTCTGGCCATACCTTGCAATTACATAGATTTAATACCTAGCATTGGCCATGTGGAGGGGCTGCGGGAGGAATGGTGTGATACCTGCAAGGTGAAGAAAGGTATTTCAGATTATTTGTGGCGGCCCTAATGAGACATGTTGAGGGAAAAGGGGAGACAGGAGTGTGGAAAACTCAGAACCTGCCCATAACTTTTTGGGCACACACACATCGCCCCACACCTCCCAGAAATCTAGAACCCTGAGGGGCGCCTGGGTGGTTCAGTGGGTTAAGCCTCTGCCTTTGGCTTAGGTCATGATCCTGGGGTCCTGGGATAGAGCCCCACATTGGGCTCTCTGCTCAGCAGGAAGCCTGCTTCCTCCTCTCTCTCTCTCTGCCTGCCTCTCTGCCTACTTGTGATCTTTCTCTGTGTGTCAAACAAATAAATAAAATCTTAAAAAAAAAAAAAGAAATCTAGGACCCTGAGAAGACATATCCACATGTGCATGCCCAACACACTACATCCTGATGTCTCTAATACCACACACTGGGACAGATTGCAAAGCCTGCCACCAAGCCTTTCCCTGTCTGCATACATGCCCTTGCAATTTTACCTTGTAGTTCCTCTCAGCGAGGGGTGGAGTCCAACAGTCCGTCCTTCAAAACTGGGCCAGTCATGTCGCTTGTTTTAGTCAACATGCAGCAGAAGTGATGAAATACCACTTCTGAATCTATGCCTCATGAGGCCTTGCCTGCTTCTGTTCCCGCTCTTGGAAAGCCGGGACCCCTCTCACTCCAGCCAACAGCCAGCCTGCTGAAAGGCACATAGGTGGGACCATTCTGCATCAACCAGCTGTGGCTGACCTTTCAGCCAACTGCAGAAATATGAACAATCCTGGCCCAGATCTACCATCAGACGAACTGGTGAACAGTAACAAACAAAACATGAACCGCTAAGTTGTGAGGTCATTTTGTTTTGCAGCAGTAACTGACCGAGATTGAGTGTCTCCAAAAAAAATTCTCCAGGTGACTCCTCACAGGAGCTCCAGAGCTCAGAGCACCGCAGAATCTCTCACGGTAGCTCTTTGCACAAAGGCAGGCCTGACTACCACTTTAAAGCCAGAAGGACTTGGAGGGAGGCCACGGGCTTCCAGGATGGAATGCTTCACTTCGTAACAGCCCTTACATTTTGGCTGAAGAATCGAACAGCTGTCATGCTGCGTGTCTCTCTCTCTCTCTCTCTCTCTCTCTCTATCTCTCTGGCTCACAAGGAGAAGAGCAATTGAAATGTTGGAAACAACCTCTGCTCAAGTACAACAAAGGGCAGATTCTCATATGGCTCAGGGAGGCTGGCCTTTGGCAAAGTGGGGAACAGCAGGAAGGGCACAGACGCCAGAGCAGCTGAGAAAGAACTCAGTGCCTGGGCGAAGCGTGGGCAGGCTGCCCAGCAGGGAGGCTGGCAGTGTTTCAAGATCACAGCCACGCTGCGTGGAGCCAAGAGAATATTTTCATCTCCTAAAAACAACAGAGCTGCCCATTTTACTGTTTGTTTCTTAGGCAGCAACATGTAAGGTTAATTCAAAATCTGAATAGGTCTGTGCCTGTCAACCTCAACGTTCCTCACATCCTCTTCAACTCCCTCCCACACTTTCTTTTTTGCTTTACTGCTGCGCAAGGTATCCCCTCTAATCAATGTACTCTGAAAAGAAAAGGTCAAGATATTTCAAGTACCCCTCAAAGTCATATCAAAAAGCCTCTCAAAATAAGCTGAATAGTACAGTGAAAGCAGGCACAACATTCCAATGAAAATGAGGATCACAAAAGGACATAGAGTTGCAGTCGTGTTCCACACACATGCATCCATTTATTTGGTACCAAAGATGATGGAAAACAAGACAGGACATACTCCCTGCCCTCTGGAGGTTGAGTTCTTGGGTCCGCCCACAAGGAGCACTCAGCTCAGGACTTAAAGTGCCAAGGGCAGTGGTGGAAGCAGTTTCTAAGCTCTGTGCAAACACAAAAGAGTCTATAACGCTTACAAGTATTTCCAAAGGGCAGAGGAACCAACATGAAGTTAGAGCCCAGCACGCCAATGTTGACATCTCCCAGGGAGCATGAGTCCCATTCATTCACTCAAAGGGATACACAAAAAACCCTGAGATTCTATGTTGTCGTTTCTCTGCCACACAATCCTACCAGGACTCTGCCCATCCTTTACACCTGGACTCGAGCTATTTTACACTCTTTTGGAAGCAGGAAAGGGAATTCTCTGTAAGAACTAATCTCCTGATTTGAGAGAGATCAAAGGAGGCCCACCCATATCTTTTCCCAATCACCATCTCCTACCAGACTTTCTATGGGAACCCGTGAAACACTTCTATTTCCTCTAGATGAATGAAAGGAAATTAAAAGTTGTCTTTTATCTCACTGTTCTCCTCCAAATTCTAAAATCTGCACAACACAGAAATCATCATTCCCTTTCATCCAGTGACCAGGCTAGAGATAAAAAGTTTTGAGTGAATTCAGAGCCAGAAAGCACAGAGAAAGGGGATTAAATAAGGCAATCACCTTCAAAATGCTACAAAGCCAAGCTGAAAAGCCTGATCTTGACCATACGCACTGTGTTTTTAATCAAGAGAAATACGTCACCCTCTCTCCTCAAAATTGCATTTTTCTTCATCTTCAAAAGAAGAGTTAACTCCTAGCAACTAAATTATTTTAATAAGGTTAAATGAAAAAGAAGAGGGGGAAAGCAGTTACCCAGCTCAACAGTGTGGAAAATCATAATCTCACACAGGTCTAATTAACTCTACTTGATGTAAAATGTCTAAAAATCAACAGCAAACCTACAGTAACATCATTGGAAACCTATTATTTTAAGAATAAATGTCCAAAGAACATTTTTAAAAGGAACATAATACTCCCTTGATTTACACATTCCATGTTGTTTCATTCTTTATCGAAAGACTTTATTGATTGTTCCTTATCAAGAAGTGAATCTTGAAGTGTCCCAAGAGGCATTCTAATTATAATTAATAGTACAAGCTTTTCTTTCAGAATCATTAGGGATTCATTAAGCTGACAACACAAGCTGTTTAATGCTTGAACTTTCTAATAAAACTGTAGGATAAGGGGTGCCGCCATATTTATGACATTGGAAATTGTTGTTGAACCTCCAAGCTACCTTGTGTGCACAATGTCCATTTACCATTCTTCTCAATTTTAGCTGTAATTTGTGCCTTCAAAACCTAATGTGTGTGTATATATATATATATAGAGAGAGAGAGAGAGATACATACAGATATATGTATCTCAGTCAAAAGGAATAAAGTTTGGGTGCTGAAAGGCTGTTTGACCCCTGCTTCTTCCCTCTACTAAGCCTCTCCCTAGCATATATTCTATTTCCTAATAAGGAATATTGGATTCTGTTAAGAAGACACCTAAGTTTAAGTCAAAGAAGGTGGAAAAATTTTACTTCTAGCTACCTTTGGTATGGCATACGATTAGTTGTCTACCCAATATCTTTTTCTACCTGATAGAACCCCGACAGTTTTCAAGGTGGCCCAGATAAATTCAAGCTTTCCCAGGCTCCTCTCTGTGGCCACCCAACAGTCTGGGTCAACAGACAGAAGAAGAAATTTGCTAGAGATCTCGTAGTCAGATATTGCTTCCCTGATAAATCCAGACACAGTATGGCCTTCCCTCTTCTTCCTGCCTTGAACACAGACATTCTGGCTGGAGCTTCCACACAGATTCTGCAACCTTCAGACAGGAAAGGCAAAAAAAAAGTACAGCATCAGCTCAGCTCATCGAACAAATGCCAGCAGACACCTGACTGCAGACTTCTTTTCATGTTAAAATAATAACCCTATTGGCTTAAGCCACTGTAAGTCAGGCTTTCTACCACTTATTGCTAAAAGCGTCACTAACTGATACATTCCGGTAGGAAAGGAGTCCAGATTTCACACTCAGATCTGAGCTGATTTCATTGTTTGCAGAAGTCCCTGCTAGAATATTGTACTTTGCTCCTCGGGAATAGGAGCACATGAGGCCTCACAGTGAGTGATGGCTGCACACAGGCTCTCATCATCTCCCTCATCAATCCTATTTCACCCAGGACCAAAGCAAGCAATTAAACTATTTTATTAAAGCAGTACTCACCCTCACGCACCACTGACCTCAAGCTGGGTTTGCAAAGTGAAAGCTATTGGCCTTCTGAGGACGTTATTAAGTGGCACAGCACAAGCCTGCATCATGGGACTGTCCTTGGGATTTGGGGTTTTCTTCCTCTGATACGATGCCATGTGATCACCTTCAATGTGACATTCATTACAACTCTTCCCTCGACAGCATTTTTCCATGAGAATAAAGTTGACATTTTTAATGAGCAAAGTGAAAAGATCTTAAAGGACACAGGCATAAAAGGAGTGGTTTCTGATGAAAATACTGTCCACAGAGTAAGCAGAATGTTCTTCCTAAGTGGAACCAAGCGATGCGGGCAGTGACTACTCCGGGGGAGCATGCTAAGCTTCTGGGTGAAGGGCTATGCCAGCACCCCACTTGCTAGTTTGAAAGAAGGGGTACCCCCCTGGAAGCAAGTGGTTCAAAAGTGTTTAGCATCTTGCCACTCCATGTGTGGTCCTCATACCAGGAACAGCGACATTGCCCAGGAACTTCTCAGAAATGCAGACTCACAGGCCCCCATCCTAGATCTTTAAGAGAAAGCAGGATTTGTAAATTATTCCCACCCCAGCAAATGGCAGGCATAGTCTAATATTTGGAGGGCCATAAACATTGCCCGTGGACACTGCAAGGACTTACAGCATGTGCCACAGCAGCAGGAGGAAAATTTACTCTGCCAATGCCACCAATGATTAATATATTCAACTGGTCTAAAGATATTAATTTCCCCCTAAAAGGTCATTTATCAAGGTCTCTAAGGTTAACATATATTCTTCAAGATGACAATGATAACAACACTTGTTGCTGGGAACTATGCTATGGATATGCAAGACACATTTTTCATAAAATGCTTCCTCCTGTCACTTCAACAAAGCAACAGGAATGTCCCAGAAGTCTGGTATGCTGTCTGGTTTATGCCACTCTGCCACTGCAAAGGGTTATCTTGGGGATTTGTGCTACTTGGTCAGACCCTAGAATGCTTTAACAGATCGTCCATGGTATTACCAAAGAGAACTGGGATCTTATTTACGTCCAAATCACGGAATCACTTCACTTAAACAATAAAATGCACCTTTTGCTCTTCTAAGAGTGTGAACATCTAATGTAATAAGATCATGTCTACCCTGTAGCCTACATTGATCGTGCCAGGCCTGAAACTGGTGGTGTTCTCAACAGTGCACCTAGGAAAGGACATGAAAGTGAAATTCAAAGAACTTTCTTTAAATTCATGAAGATCACTGGAAGCATGAACTTTCCAAGAGAGCATCGCGATTCCTTGTCCTACAAACCAAGCCAGAAGTTCTTGGAAATAAGATTCCTGCTTCTAGCAATGTGGTGGGCTAAGGCAGTGGTTCTGGAAGTGTGGTTCCTAGAACAGCAGCATCAGCATCACCTGGAATGCAAATTCTCAAATCCCACCCCAATCTGTGCAGATGATTCTGCTGGAAGCTAAACTTTGGGCACCATTAGGATCAATGGTAGTCAAACTATCACTGGTCAAGGACAACTTTGTCTCTTTTATTTCTAAAATAACATACTGATACATTGCCAGGAAAATTAAATTCTAATGCATATTAAATACAAGTCCCATTTTTAAAATTATTAGAGCCGATTGACAAAAATTATTTGGTATAATTACTTGAAAAGTTCTGAAGTGCTTACTCTCCATTTCTGCATTTACATCCTTTTAGCCCAATAACAAGTGTGCAGAATGGTACTGGCCTGCAAGCTACATTGTGAGTAGCACTGGTCAAGACAAAGATAAAGGCCTTTCCCTTTGACAACGGACTTATCGATTCTAAGATGCACCTATTTTCTACATTTTAACATCTCTGAAATTAAAATGTATCTCAAAATCATGATCTGTCTGGAGGCAGCAGGATTTTGCTCTTATGGTCTATGTATGGATGTCCCAAATGGATGTCAACGACTTGGAAAAAAATGCAAGAGACAAAGTAGAACATTCTCTTAAGAAATGCTGCATCACAGTGCCTTCGATGGCACAGGAGACTCTATATTGTGGAAAATCACAGACCATCAGTGGCTCAAAGGAGAAAGTAACTCAGACCTGTTGAAGTGTGAATGTGAGAAAGTTTTATGAATATCATAACAAATTTATTTTGCTTATATTTTCCTTTTAGGTATCCACCAGCATGATCTATGATAAAAGTCCATGTTTAAATAACTAAAGAGAGCTCTTTCAGGAAGTATAAAATCTTCACTGATAAAAAGTATTGTGTCCGTTTAATGGACTGGTTTTTCTCTTTCTCATTGGTACATGAGCAAAATGCATCTTGTAAAGGACAAAATCTTGTAACTGATGAAATTCCCCATATCCTTCGCAAGGCTTACTTGCCGGTACATAGTTAGACTCAAATACAGTAAGGGAAGCCTCATGTTCCCCTAAAAAAAAGTAAAACCAAAAACTTGAGCCAAAGTATATGTGATAAGCATGGAAGGTTGTCCTGAGGGCTAACGCTGGTATCTCCTGTATTAAGCTGGGGGCCCAGGAGAAAGGCCAAAGTGGTTCCAGGCCACCAGTACTCCTGAATCCCAGACAGAGCAAACACAAATCTCTGTAAAGAAGCATCCTCTAGTGCCTGGGTGCTCAGGGGGTTAAGCCTCTGCCTTTGGCTCAGGTCATGATCTCAGGGTCCTGGGATCGAGCTCCGCATTGGGCTCTCTGCTCAGCAGTAAGCCTGCTTCCCCTTCTCTCTCTTCCTGCCTCTGCCTACTTGTGATCTGTCAAATAAGTGAATAAATAAAATCATCAAAAGAAAAGCAACAAAAAAAGAGAAGCATCCTCTATTTAGGCACCACATATTAAAGTCAACCGAATGCATGTGCCCTGTGAAAGACCAAAGACCCAAGGAAATAAGCCACCATGAGTGACCATATGCAGGAACAGCAAACAAGGAAGTTAGATCACCAAGGATTTCCAATATTTAAATTAACAGATCCTCTATTCCCAACAGATGCATTAAATGCTCCAAAAAAGGGTAAAATTTACAAAACTTCATAAGCAATACAAAAGCTTGAGAAAGGCTCACCTGGAACGTACAGAAAAGAAAAAAAATGACATAAAACTCAATGCATGGATTGGTTAAACGGCAGGTGAAATAATGCTCAGGAGAGAACTGGTGAACTAGAAGAGAGATGTGAAGAGGCGACCTAGAATGCAGCACACAAAAACAGGGGAATGGCAAATGTGAAAGCGAGGAGAAGCAGCAGGAAGTGATAATAAAAGGTCCATTTGGATCCCAGAGAGATATAGAGCCCTGGTTCTCTACCTTGGCTGCATATTGGAGTCACCTGTGGGATCTATAAAACTACTGCTGCCTAGGTCCCACTCCAGCAGATTGAGTTCATGGTTCTAGAGCACCACCTGAGCGGCAGGTGTATTTAGATCTCCCCAGGTGATTCTGATGTGCACCCAAGGTACAGAAGCCTTGGTATGGAAAATGGGGAACATCATAAACTTGAGGTAGGCAGTCTTCTTAGACATAAGACCAAAAGCACAAGGGACAAATGAAAAAGATAAATTGGGCGTCACAAAAATTAAAATTTTGTGCTACATCGATACAGGTAAAAGACACACAATGGGAGACCATATTTGCAATTCCTATTTCTGATAAGGAAGGGACTTGTATTCAAAATATGCAAACAACTTCTGCAAATCAGTAATAAAAACCAAGTAATTAAAAATAGGCAAAGGATGGAAAGGACATTTCTCCAAGGATGGGCAAATGGCCAATAAGCACATGAAAAGATGTTCAAAACCATAGTCATCAGGGAAATACATATCAAATCCACAATTCTGTACCACTTCACACCCACTTAACGTGGCTATAAGCAATAAGTCTGGTAATAACAAGTTTTTTTTTTTTTTTAAGATTTTATTTATTTATTTTACAGAGATCACAAGTAGTCAGAGAGGCAGGCAGAGAGAGAGAGGGGGAAGCAGGCTCCTGCTGAGCAGAGAGCCCGATGTGGGGCTCGATCCCAGGACCCCGAGACCATGACCTGAGCCGAAGGCAGAGGCTTAACCACTGAGCCACCCAGGTGCCCCTGGTAATAACAAGTTTTAACGAGATGGTAGAGAACCTAGAACCCTCTTACATTGCTGATGTCACGGAAAAATTGTGTAGCTGCTTTGGAAAAACAGGCTGTCAGTTTCTTAAAATGTTAAAAACGAAGTTACCATTTGAGCAATTTTATTCTTAAGTATATACCCAAGAGAAATGAAAACGTAGGTCCCCGAAAAAGCTTGCGTAAGAATGTTCAGAGGCATTATTCACAACAGTCAGTAACTGTAAATAACTCGAATGACCATCCGCTGATGACAGGACAAATAAAATGTGATGTATCTATAGAATAGAAAAATTATTTGGCAGTAGAAAGGAATGAAGGACTGATACATGCCAGAACAAGGATGGACCTTGAAAAGATTTTTTTTAAAAGATTTTATTTATTTATTTGACAGAGAAATCACAAGTAGGCAGAGAGGCAGGCAGAGAGAGAGGAGGAAGCAGGCTCCCTGCTAAGCAGAGAACCCAATGCAGGGACCCTGAGATCATGACCTGAGCCGAAGGCAGAGGCTTAACCCACTGAGCCACCCAGGTGCCCCCAAAATATTTTTCTAAGTGAAAGAAGCCAGTCACAAAAGGCCACATAGTCTACTATTCCATTTGTATGGAATGTTCAGAAAAGGCAAATCCATAAAGAAAAAAAAATGAGTAATTGTTGCCTAGGGCAGTGGGCTAGGAGGAAGAAATGGGGATTATGGAGGAGTGAGTGCTAATTGGCTTCAGGGTCTCCTTTTGGGGTGATAAAAATGTTCTAAAATCGTGACATCTGGGTGGTTTTGTCATTAAGTGTCTGCTTTTGATTCCAGGGTCTTGGGATCCAGCCCCATATTAGGCTTCCTTTTCGGTGGGAAGCCTGGTTCTCCCTCTCCCACTGCCCCTGCCTGTGTTCCCTCTGTCGCTGTCTCTCTCTGCCAACTAAATAAATAAAATCTTTTAAAAAAAATCTTCTAAAATCGATCATGGTGACAGCTGTAAGGGCCTATTCAGCCAGAGCAGCCCCACCCTGGTTGAACTGCCATTCTGTTGTAAAACTTAAATTGACTTTGTCACCCTCCTCCAGGGAAACTTACTTAAAAACAAGTCCCGGAAACCAGTCCCTGGTAACAAAGTCCAAGTACAAGAGTGGGTCAGGCCAGGTGGAGGTATTCAATCAGTGGGGGCGCATACTGTCTCCTAGCTACCAAGGTGATGTGCTAGTTTCCATGGCTACTGTGGGGTGAATTGTAATTCAATTAGCCACCTGTGTGTGGCCAGGCCCAACCACATGGCCTTTGCTCTATAATAGTCTGGAAAGCAGGGAGGGGTCGTCCTCTTTGTAAGGGGCAGCCCCAACCGGTCTGTTTGATGGTCGGTCTGATTCTTGATGCTTGGCGCGAAATAAAGCTTTGCTTGACTTTTGCTTTGTATCAGTCTCGTTCCTTTAATCACGGACCCATTATTGGGGTACCCATTTTTGGGGGACCCAACAACAGCAGCACAACCCTGTGAACATATTAAAACCACTGAACTGTGTACTGCACATGTGTGAATAGTATGGTGTGTGGATTCTATCTCAATAAAATTGTTAAAAAATGGAGAAGTGATATTTGAAGGACAACAGCTAAGAATTTTCCAGAACTGATTAAAGACAAGAATCCACAAATACAAGCAGCCCAACAGAAACAAGTAGTGGGATTACAGTGAAATCTACTCCTGGACACATGATGGTGAAACTACAGAAAGCCCAAAACAAAGAAATCCCTGGCAGTCGATATCCAGAGGTAACTGTGAACACATTGAAAGCACCATATAGCATTAACTGCCAGGGAACAGAACTTTAGAACAAGGGACTATTCAGAAAGTACCATGTTTGGCCTGAAATCTAGAAAAAACAAAACAAAAACAAAAACAAAACGCCAGGCAGTAACAGAAATCCAAGAGTATTGTTCTGCCTTTGATTAACATTTGGACGGGAACACAGCTTGCCTGATGGAAAACACAGAATGCTTTAAGCTTCAAGGCTAAATGTTAAAAGCCATTTGACACATTCATCTTACTTAGAATCTCTAAGAAGTCCCTGGCACCAAGAGGAAGAACTGGGAATTGTTTCCGGCTGCAAATGCTGATGGGGAGTTATTTACATGTTGATCAATACGCAATGGCAGAAATCAGAAACGGCTCTACCATTCCGGGTACCACCTTGCTCATTAAAAGCTCACGTTAAGGGGCACCTGGGTGGCTCAGTGGGTTAAGCCTCTGCCTTCAGCTTAGGTCATAATGTCAGCGTCCATGGATGGAGCCCTACACAGGGCTCTCTGCTCAGCGGGGAGCCTGCTCCGCCACCCCCCCCCCTGCCTGCCTCTGTGCCTACTTGTGATCTGTCAAATAAATAAATAAAATCTTTTAAAAACTCATGCTAAGATGAAGAGAAATATTAAGTCATAGTATGCCGTATCAAAATTCAGTTTCCTATTTCCTTCTCATTTCTTAGATTTAATTATCTCTTCAGATATCTGTTTATTTGCTATGGGGAGGATTTGATGAGGTATTCATTCCTTCGCTGTGGAAGTGTACTTAACTGAAAACTGCCTTTGACTCTTCTCCTCCTATTCATACATGGTTCATAAATATTTAACAACTGTTTGAAGGACAGTATTTTAATATGCGATTAAACTGACAGTTGTCTACAGTAAGTTATTTTCTTCTTTACAGGAAAACTTGAGTCTTTCAAAACAATCCAGAAAAATCGGGGGAAGGCCATCTAATGGTTAAGTGTCTACATCTGTCAATGTTTATAAAGCACGAATGCAAACTTTAAACAGAAGAAGATAAAACGTTCTGTATGTTTTCCAACCTTTATCACCCACGTGAATATAAAAGTAATAGATTATTTTTAAAAAGCAAAACAGAAAGCTTTTTAGATGTCAGGTATTATACAAGTCCAAAATTACAGTTTCCCGAAAGCTATCTTTAATGTTAACAATCAGAGAGGTCTGTGTGTCAGCCCAGAAATGCCTAAGTGTAATGTGCAAGTGGTAGAATTTTAGCATCCTTTGGCTGTCACAAAGCTGTGAGTGAAAATATGACAAAATTCATGACTAACCAAGTATCCTGCCCATCAAATACTTAATCCTAAGTGGCTCTGCTGTCAGACCCATAAAAGCTACAATGTATTAAGGTAAGAGCTGCTTTCACAATGTGGGTTGCTCCTTCTGGAGCCTCGAATAAAGGGGGTTATTTACTTTCATAAAATTAAAAGCATTCCATCTGCATTCCTCCTTTCCTTCAGTAAGTTCTAAGAATCTTCTGTTTGCCAGGCATGTGCTTATTATTCAACTCAGTAGTAGTAAGAAAGGAGTGGAGATGAGCAGCTCGGAGTTGGCCCAGGTATGCTGCAGGAAAGGTTCCCTCGGAAACGTGTAGGATGAAAACAAACATGAAATGTGCAGTGAACGGAACACCCAGAAGCGCAGCCAGAGATGCCGGGGGGAGGGGTTGCGGGAGGGATCGATTAAGAAAAAAGGCTTATGAAAAAATAACAAAAGAAACTCAGAAAAATAACAAATGTGGTATTAGAAACTTTCTGCTTAGGATTATTTATCTCACAATTTGCCATCTACCTTGGATCTTCACGCGTTAGCATCCGTGCTGGTCTTCGGCGGCATCACACTACCAGTTGATCGTGCTCTCTTTGGACACTGCACACCTGTACCTGAAAAGCCTTCCAGATACCTCCTCTCTTTGAGTTTTCTAGCTACTGTGAGGAATTGGTGGGGCGGGGTTGGGGGTGGTGAGAGTGAACAACCAGTTCAGTCCTGGATCCCCAGGATGGATTTTGAGGCTCTGCCAACTCCCTCAAGGGTTCTCTCCATGAACACCAACAATTATCTGCCGTTCGGTGAACATTTATCTGTATATTTAGGGAATGGAGAATTTACTTTAACATGAATGGTATCACCAGCCCAGGGCAGCAGAAAGATCAGGACCTTGGAGAAGAACTTGAGTTCTAGACTAGATTCAGTCCCTTATCACCTGGGAACGGTAAGTCCCATAGGTAAAGTCTAATTAGATCTCTCGTCTCTTTCCAACTGGTTAGTTCCTATCAAAAGTATCATGCTTGAAAACGTTATCTTTATCCTACTTATCAACCCTAATCTCCTTGGGAAAGTTACTTAACCTCTCTGCAACCTTTTCTATTTTCTATTCTGAAAATGGAAGTAGTAATAATATCTAACTCGAAAAGATACTGTGAGGATTAAACGGAACAGTTTATGTGAAAAGTACTGAGCAGACTTAATGTTCTATATAATTATTAGTTACTACTGGTTGCAATGTCTTGTAAGCATTTTAGGATCTTGGAGCATCTTAGAGGCACTGCCATGAAAAAAATGTTATTCCTGCTCTACTTTACATAAATGGTTTTATCAGTCGTTATTGTATTCTAATCATCTTTTCACTTTTAATTATTTTAACTGGGTTCTCTCTTCTTCTGGGGTAGAAGCTTAAATGTAGCTCTGATCCTCATTTTCCTCAATCCTTTATTAAGGAGGGCACACAAAATTGAACCATATGAAGATTTTAATTGACACAAAGCCATTCAACCATTCAAACTAGTAAAATACCATTATAGCCTAATTTAGTATGTCTTCTAAGGTTATAAAGGATACATCAAGCCATATTTTTGATGAGGAAGTATTTATTGACAAACTTGACCTATAAATGACCACGTTGTTTCATTACTAGGTAACATTCCATAGATATTCTCTCAGAACATTCCTGCATCACTGAGCAGGAACAGCATAAACACGAAGAACAGAACAGACTGTGGAGAAGTCACACCTAAAAAGCACGAGTAAGGTTAATTTTTAAAAATGTTATTTTCTTTGTATTCGTATTTCTCAAAAAAATACATGTGCATAGCTTAAAAAACAGTTCCTTTGGGGTATGGACATTGGGGAGGGTATGTGCTATGGTGAGTGCTGTGAAGTGTGTAAACCTGGCGATTCACAGACCTGTACCCCTGGGGCTAATAATACATTATATGTTAATAAAAATAAAAAAAAAACACCAGAGTTCCTTAAGATAATATTGGGATCCTGCCCTCCACCCCTCTCCATCCACATTCTGTTCCTTTGTGGCAAAAACTTAAGGGGCGCCTGGGTGGCTCAGTCATTAAGCCTTTGCCTTTGCTCAGCTCATGATCCCATGGTCCTGGGATCGGGCCCCACGTGGGGCTCTCCACTCAGCAGGAAGCCTGCTTCTCCCTCTCCCACTCCCCCTGCATGTCTCCCTGTCAAAAAATAAAAATTAAAAAAAAAAAACTTAAAACACTTGTCTTTTTGCTACTTCTCTTCATATTTCTTCTTATACAGCTATATCCTGGCTTTTCGATTTTAGGTGCTACTAATCTCCTAACATGGAAGATGAAGATTTAGCTCTCTTATTCTCTCTCCATACATACATTCCCTTTCTCAAACACCCTAGTTATATTACATCTTTTACCAAACCAACTTTAGGTTAAATTAATACTCAGCAAATCACCATTTTCTTTCTCCTAGTTTATCCCACCACAGGGTTAATAACTGTCTTCTCTTTTCATATTGTTTGGTTTTCTGTCTGTAATAAATGCATGCCCAGACTTTCCAACTGACCTACAAAACTCCCTTAGGTATATCCAAACACATCAGGTAAGCTTTCAATTTTTTTTTTTCCCCATCTTGGCAACATCCCAGCTGTAGCTCTGCTTCAGTACTCACTGGCTGCCTTCAAGCCTGGATACCCAGCTGTCATTTGGGGCTGTCTCTACCATCACTCTGGAAGTTTCCTATCATTTCACCTGCACTGGGGTTCCAGATTTTGAGATTCCCGTAGTTTCCTATTCCTTGGTCCAGTCCCCCTTTACAATGGATATATAGCCAGTTATAAAGTTGTTGCAGAGTTCCAGATGGTGGCTGCTTTATTTACAACCTCTGGCCTCTAAGCTCTTTTAACACATGTCCTGCAAGGCTAGATTATTTCTGTCTCACACTTTTGAAAGAAAAAAAGAATGTCTGCTTTTGAAAGAAAAAAAAATTTTTTAATTGTTCTTTTGAGACCTTGCAAGGTTATTTTTTTTTTCCTACTCTCACACTTGATCATTTCGGTTGCTATAGAATTCTGGTTGATAAGTAATTTTCTCTGTGTATTTTGGAGGCCTTGCTCCATTGTCTTGCAGTTTCCCAAGTTGCTTTTCAAAGCCTGGTGCTAATCCTTTTATGGAACCAGTTTTGCTTTTCTCCTTGGAAGCCTTTACATCTCTTTATTCTTTTTCCATGCAACATGTTGATGGGCTCCTGAAAGCTGACAACTCAAGTCTTGCACCTGTGAAAAATATTTTTGAGTCATTTTTTTGGTCTTTTCATATACTTTGGTCTAGTTTATTGGGACTGACTACTAGATGAACTGACTACTAGTTCCTCTAACTAGTCTTTTCTCTCTCTCTCTTTTTTAAAGATTTTATTTATTTATTTGACAGAGGCACAGCGAGAGAGGGAACACAAGCAGAAGGAGTGGGAAAGGGAGAAGCAGGCCCCACACCGAGCAGGGAGCCCAACGTGGGACTCGATCCCAGGACCCCCGGATCACGACCAGAGCTGAAGGCAGACGCTCAATGACTGAGCTACGCAGACGTCCCTAGTCTTTTCTCTTTATCAATCTCATTGTCTTTTGGCTAAACTTTCAGGGACATTTCCTCGATTTAATATTCTAAACCTTCTACTAAATTATTTTTACTTGCCATCGTATCTTTAATTCCAAAGAGTTCTTTTTCTGTCCTCTGAATATTGCTTTCAATAACATCCTGCCTTTACTTCATACATGTGATAGCTTTCCTCTCTGGTAATATTAATTATAGATTTGGGCACTCAGGAAGTTTTCTGCTCCCAGTATTAACTGTTTATTCCAAGTTTGGCTTTCCTATATGTTGTGATCACTGTCCTTCACATCAGATGCTTTCTTCAAATGTCTTCTGACAGGCCCTATTTAAAAGTCTCAGCCTAAAAAGCTCAGTGGGAACCCGGGGTGGGGAAGAAGAGTGCTAGCCAATTGGTGGCACTGACTATAGGGTGACAAGGCAGTGTATCTGCTTTGTCATTGGGAGGGGATACACCTACAGATGTCAGTATTTGTGGTTGTTTTTGTTGAATCTATTTGACAACCACAGACCCTCCTTTAGCCTGCCCACTCCTGGGGGGTGAGTGTGTCTGCCAGTGTTCTGGGGGCTGAGTTGAGAAGCTAGGCCTGTAATATGTTGCCGGGATCGGGGTGGGGAGGGGCACAGTGTATGTGTGTGTGTGTTGGGGGGGGGGTCTCACCATTCAGCATGTAATGTTGCTATTTTCAGCAAAGTATGTCATCTCTGCCCTTGACTGTGACCTGGGCCTCAAAGCTCAGAGCTTCTCTAATTCAGTCTGTCAAGAAAGTGATGATCAAGGTTCTCCTAAGGTCCGGAGGGCCCCTATACAGAAACTGGGTATTCCTACTTGATCCCCTCAAATCCTTTCCACTGAGTCTGTGAATCCACCTCTGCCCCCCACCCCCCAGCCCTGACTGTGTCCATATGTTTTGCTTCTAACAACCCTCACCCGTAGCCTTCTTCCAGGGTCTAACTTTTAGGCTACAAGAGCCACATTGGACACATGCCAACAGAACAGACATACCTGTGGAGAGGACAGCCCGCACCCCCAGCTGTAGTGACTCACTGGGGCAAGAGTGTGCCTCTGGTTAGGACAAACCCTGTGATGTAACTTACAATCCAGAACTCCCCTACAGGATGAGACAGAGCTGGGACTTAGCCCAAATCTCACTTTTGCTTGACTTCCTGCCCTTTACTCTTGCCCCCACTCCTCCCATACTGGTTTCGCCAAGAAGCACTTTTTAAAAAAAGATTTTATTTATTTGAGAGAGAGAGAGAGAGAGAGAGAAACGAGCAGGGGGAGGTGGAGAAAAGGTGGGGGGAGGGAGAGTGAGAGAGAAGCAGACTCCCTGCAGGACCCTGAGATCACAACCTGAGCCAAAGGCAGACGCTTAACCCACTGAGCCATCCAGGTGTCCCTTAGAAGCCCTTTCTTAATGAAGCACTTGCCCATCAGTCTACAGCCCAGAAATGGCTTTTGGAGAACTAGCCTGAGACCATCATCTAGTTGCTTGGGTTTGGGAAAGGCTCTAGATGTCTAATCACTCTATCAAGCTTGCAACTGGTTCTACTATATTCAGAAAGCTCAAGCTCCTGTACTACCATGGGTTTTGAGACCCTCCCATTCCTGAACCTTCCTAGTGTTCCAGGAAGCCGAGGCTTCCAGATGTTTGTGACAATTGCAGAACGAGCTCCTGAACTGCCATTTTTATTCAATTCTAAGTTACACTTCAGTGACACCTTCAGCTTCAGAGTGTCTACTCTTCCAGATGTCTTGGGTACAACTCACTCTCCTCTTAGCAGGGTAAACGTTAGTAGAAAAACATGCAGAAATCAGACCTTACTTAAAGCCCTACAAGTGAAGCAGTTCTATAGTCAGACAAACATGGGTTAAGCAACTTTGCCAGCTGTGTGATGAAAAGCAGCCTCTGAGTCATAATAGGTTATATAATATGCTTATCAGAGTGCCTGTCATATAGTAAGTCCTGTCTTTTGAGTTATTTTCCAGTGGTGGTAACAAGTTTGTGGTATTAGCCCCCTATGCCTTCTCCTAGTTCCCACTATTTCTGAGATGTTTGCTCAAGGTTAAGGGAATAGTCTCAGGCAGTGGTTCTAAAAATGTCATCTCTAAATGAGCAGCAGCATCTGGAAGTTGTTAATAGTGCAAAGTCTCCGGCCCCACTCCAGACCTACTGAATCAGAAACTCTGGGAATGGAGCCCAGCCACCTGTGTTATAACAAGCCCTTTAAGGGATTCTAATGTGTGCTCGCATGTGAGAAATACCCACCTAAGGCCACAGGTCAGAGACAAACAGAACAGACCCCCATAAAGAAAAAGGCCAAGACCCAAAGCCAGTTGCTATGGCATTGCAGACTGTAAGCAGAACTAATGGATATACATAACCACTCAATGATTAGGAATAGGAGGAAGTCATAATTATACTTTTATTATTAGAGCCAGATAAATATATAAATGAATACAAATAGGAGTTAGGACCTAAAGAGTAAAATGTTGATTTAAGTTTGTGCAACTGACAGTGAGCTTATACCACACAGTCTTGGAACACAAATAGAAAAGTGCATTAATGCAAGAAAAACCATCATTTCTGAGCCCAGAAGCCTAAGGAACACGGGAAAGGATCCTTAATTGGTATTCATCCTTTTCTGAAACAAGCTACCACGTATACATGATCCAGAACATGTGCTGAGGAAAACTCATTTGATGTTGTCACTTCACCAGAGATACAGCTATTGAAATTTCGCTCCAATTCTGAATTTGTGCCATGCAAGCAAATGATCTTTAGAAGCAAAGATGAGAACTTGAGAGCAAGAGAGAGTTTGTTCAATGTGCCATCCAGATTCTGGGGGAATGGACCAAGGAATATTCCACCGTCACTTGGCAATAGCAACTTCCTGCCGCTGTAAGCCAATTAGGCGATTTACTCTGAGGAGTACAAATCAGAGACTCAGGAAAGCCAATTCCTAGAATAAGTCCGCAAAGGACCTGAAATTTTCGAAAAAGAAATAGCCCTCCTGCCAGAGAAAGCAAAGTGCAGAGGGCAGCACGCATAGGTTCGTGTTTCAGGGGTGATGACCGGCCACTCCATTTGCTTTCACACGCGCTCTCTGAGCTGCTCAGCTTCATCTCCTGCGTGGCCTGTGTGAAGAGCTCAGAGCTCTGCTGTTGGGATCAGGGCCAGAGCAGCTCTGAATGTCACTGCGGAGAACATTAGACAGACGGGCTCAATGTCCAAAAAGCATACCTATGTTTAGCCAACGCCGGGTGTCACTTTGCATTAATGAAAATCATACTTATCATACTTAAAATGCTAATAATGGCTGACTTGGTGCCTTTACCCTGTACCTGACAGACCCTCTGCTAAGCACATTCCGGGCCCATTTTCAGTGGATCTTCGTAACACACCTACGCCTACAGGGTGAATGCTGCTAGTACTGCATTTCACACACGAGGAAATTCAGCTTCCAAGATGCTAAGAAACTTGGCAAAGCTCAACCAATGATTGTGGTAGAGCCAGGATCCAAACCCCAAGCTATCGGACTCCGTAAGTTCTCCTCTTAAACATAGTGCTTTCATGTCTTCATTGAGAGTCCAACCTATTTCAACAGGTGGGATTTGTGATGTGTGTGTAATTCTCTTTGCCTCACAAGGAAAGAACATTTCAGATAGTAAGATTATGTTACTGAAATGTGCATGAGGATAATACTTACTTTCTGGCTGAGCACTGGATCTCTTCAGCCTTCGAGAGCTATAAAGTCTGTTAGGAACGTGGTTCCCTCCTAAAGTCATTGTATAAGTGAACATTCAGCTGGTCCCCACAGTGAGTGCTTTGAGATTGGTGATGTTCTGGTTGCCATGGACACCAGATTTCAATACACCACTGAGCACAGGAAATCCATTCCATGCAAAGCAATGGAGCCAGCAGATGGGCACAGTGACAGCTAACTGCACATAGTGCTATGACCAATATTTGTTTTGCCACCTCTAATTTAGATGATGTTCTCACCCATCAAGTCTGTAAGACTGTCTCTCTTCAGAGAAAAATCTTCTTTATGGGCCAGGTAGCAACACTCACACTTCAATGTGTCAAAGTCATTCGTTTGTCTGGGTTGTTGAATGGATAAAGCTGTTCAGAAAAGAAAACCTGATCTTAAAAAAAGCACTTCCTTGTTCAGCTTTCAAGAAGATGGATCAAATGACTTCTTGAAAATTTAATTTGTCCAAGGGGCTAGCACCCCAAGAATAATGAGTCTGTTAACTTGGTGGGTTTCCCTAGTAACTCAATCCACAAAGAAAACAATGAGGCAAAGATAAGTGGTACTTAGATATAAATAATGCATGAAAACAACATGTTTTTCTTTGGGACAAACCAAACATCCAAGGTATTGTTCTTAATTACTGAATATAGGTCAGAGATCAATCAGTGAAAGTCAATCATGAAGAAAAACACTTAGTGGACCACACCACGGATTGCTGGCCAGTTTACCAAGAGACCATCACCATGTGGGGTTATTAAAGGACCTCCCTGCCACATAGAGGAAATCTACCATGTGTTTTGTAGGGGCCTGTCATATGATGAACATCACTCATTAACCAGCAAAAATGAAAACAGCCAAGTTAATAAAAAATTAATACAATCTATCATATTCACATTTAGAGGTCAATAAATACAGTGTAATTTCATTAAAACAACCTCTTTTAGAGCACTGGGAGGTTAAATTATTGGCAAAATAATTCAATCCATTTAAAAGAATTTTTACTATGCACATTTTCCTCCAATTTAATCAGTAATAAGAAAATTACAAACCAATACATTAATAAAGGGAAGAACAAGAACCATATGATACTCTCAATAGATGCTAAAAAAGCATTTGACAAAGTACAGCATCCCTTCCTGATCAAAACTCTTCAAAGTGTAGGGATAGAGGGCACATACCTCAATATTATCAAAACCATCTATGAAAAACCCACCGCAAATATCACTCTCAATGGAGAAAAACTGAAAGCTTTTCCGCTAAGGTCAGGAACACGGCAGGGATGTCCATTATCACCGCTGCTATTCAACATAGTACTAGAAGTCCTAGCCTCAGCAATCAGACAACAAAAAGAAATTAAAGGCATCCAAATCAGCAAAGAAGAAGTCAAACTATCACTCGTCGCAGATGATATGATACTACATGTGGAAAACCCAAAAGATTCCACTCCAAATCTGCTAGAACTTGTACAGGAATTCAGTACAGTGTCAGGATATAAAATCAATGCACAGAAATCAGTTGCATTTCTCTACACCAACAACAAGACAGAAGAAAGAGAAATTAAGGAGTCAATTTACAATTTACAATTGCACCCAAAACCATAAGATACCTAGGAATAAACCTAACCAAAGAGGCAAACTCAGAAAACTATACAGTACTCATGAAAGAAATTGAGGAAGACACAAAGAAATGGAAAAATGTCCATGCTCCTGGATTGGAAGAACAAATATTGTGAAAATGTCTATGTTACCTAAAGCATTCTACACATTTAATGCAATCCCTATCAAAATCCCATCCTTTTTTTTTTCCCCAAAGAAATGGAACAAATAATCCTAAAATTATCTGGAACCAGAAAAGACCTTGAATAGCCAAAGAAATATTGAAAAAGAAAGCCAAAGTTGGTGGCATGACAATTCCGGACTTCAAGCTCTATTACAAAGCTGTCATCATCAAGACAGTATGGTACTGGCACAAAAACAGACACATAGATCAATGGAACAGAATAGAGAGCCCAGAAATAGACCCTCAACTCTATGGTCAACTAATCTTCGACAAAGCAGGAAAGAATGTCCAATGGAAAAAAAGACAGCCTCTTCAATAAATGGTGTTGGGGAAATTGGACAGCCACATGCAGAAAAATGAAATTGGATCATTTCCTTATACCACACACAAAAATAGACTCAAAATGGATGAAGGACCTCAATGTGAGAAAGGAATCCATCAAAATCCTTGAGGAGAACACAGGCAGCAACCTCTTCGACCTCAGCCACTGCAACTTCTTCCTAGGAACATCGCCAAAGGCAAGGGAAGCAAGGGCAAAAATGAACTATTGGGATTTCATCAAGATCAAAAGCTTTTTCACAGCAAAGGAAACAGTTAACAAAGCCAAAAGACAACTGACAGAATGGGAGAAGATATTTGCAAATGACATATCAGATAAAGGGCTAGTGTCCAAAATCTATAAAGAGTTTAGCAAACTCAACATCCAAAGAATAATCCAATCAAGAAACGGGCAGATGACATGAACAGACATTTCTGCAAAGAAGACATCCAGATGGCCAACAGACACATGAAAAAGTGCTCCACATCACTCGGCATCAGGGAAATACAAATCAAAACCACAATGAGATACCACCTCACACCAGTCAGAATGGCTAAAATTAACAAGTCAGGAAATGACAGATGCTGGCGAGGATGCGGAGAAAGGGGAACCCTCCTACACTGTTGGTGGGAATGCAAGCTGGTGCAACCACTCTGGAAAACAGCATGGAGGTTCCTCAAAATGTTGAAAATAGAACTGCCCTATGACCCAGCAATTGCATTACTGGGTATTTGCCCTAAAGATACAAATGTAGTGATCTGAAGGGGCACATGTACCTGAATGTTTATAGCGGCAATGTCCACAATAGCCAAACTATGGAAAGAACCTAGATGTTCATCAACAGATGAATGGATAAAGAAGAAGTGGTATGGGGCGCCTGGGTGGCTCAGTGGGTTAAGCCGCTGCCTTCGGCTCAGGTCATGATCTCAGGGTCCTGGGATCGAGTCCCGCATCGGGCTCTCTGCTCAGCAGGGAGCCTGCTTCCTCCTCTCTCTCTCTGCCTACTTGTGATCTCTCTCTGTCAAATAAATAAATAAAATCTTTAAAAAAAAAAAAGAAGTGGTATATATATACAACGGAATACTATGTAGCCATCAAAAGAAATGAAATCTTGCCATTTGCAACGACGTGGATGGAACTAGAGGGTATTATGCTGAGCAAACTAAGTCAATCGGAGAAAGAGAACTATAATATGATCTCTCTGATACGAGGAAGAGAAGATGCAACGGGAGGGGTTTGAGGGGTAGGAAAAGAATAAATGAAACAAGATGGGATCGGGAGACAAAACATAAGAAACTCTTACTGTCACAAAACAAACTGAGGGTTGCTGGGGGGAAGGGGTAGGGAGAGGGTGGTGGGGTTATGGACATTGGGGAGGGTATGTGCTATGGTGAGTGCTGTGAAGTGTGTAAACCTGGCGATTCACAGACCTGTACCCCTGGGGCTAAAAATACATTATGTTTATGGAAAAAAAAAGAAAATTATAAACCATGTTCTCGCCAAATAATTACAATGCCAACAATAAGCTTAGATTTTGGTGCAATGTATTTAACAGATGAGAAGGTATAAATAAATTCTAAGGAAATCTGCATTACTGGGTACATTTTTTTAAAAGATTTTATTTATTTATCTGACAGACAAAAATCACAGGTAGGCAGAGAGGCAGGCAGAGAGAGAGGAGGAAGCAGGCTCCCTGCTAAGATCATAACCTGAGCCAAAGGCAGAGGTTTTAACCCACTGAACCACTCAGGCGCCCCTACTGGGTAGATTTTTTAAATCACTGTATCATAAAAAATAAAAAGGAAAAGGTCTAAGCGTTTTCCATTTAAATTAATTTAGAGTGGGGGCAGCACTACTTTATATCACACAGGTAGATTTAATTAAAAGATTCTAAAATGAGAGGGGTTCTATGAGCATCAAAATCATGTTTTCTATCTGATCTGGAAATGTAATGACGTGTCTCTTCTATTATTATGAACTAATTTAAAACTGCTGGAACTTGGTGTATTTGGGCCTTTAAAGAAATTCTTTTATTTTTCCTTTTTTTAATTTTATTTTTTTTCAGTGTTCTAAAATTCATTGTTTATGCACCACACCCAGGGCTCTATGCAATACGTGCCCTCCTAAATACCCACCACCAGGCTCACCGAAACCCCCCACCCTGCTCCCCTCCAAAAAAAAAAAAAAAAAAAAAAAAAAAAAAAAAACCTTGTATATATAGTACAAAATTATATTTATCAGGAAAAAAAAAAAGGAATCCACACATTCATTCACAGATTGTTAACAGAGTTCTTAAACCTGCAAGGAGATGTGCCAGGCAGTGAATCTTTCCTTCAGCATTAACTATGACCTGAAGAGCTAATAGTCTGGCATTTATGGAAGATATCATTTTCAGCACAAAGGACAAATGATGAAAATCATGAAGTTTGGGGGGAATCCATCAAATCTGTTGATAGGCAATCCCATAAAATTGGAAGAAAAATAGTGATTTAGAGCTTTTTACTCTCAAGTCTGCTCAGTGAACCAGTAGCAGCAACATCACCTGGGAACTTGCTAGGGATGCCGCATCTTGGGCCTTAACCTAGACCTACTGGATCAAAACTTGGTTTTTAACAAGATCCCCAGGAGATCTGTGCGCACAGTTAAGTATAAGGAGCACTAACAGAAAGCACAGACTTGACAACCAGCCTGCAGGGGCAGAACCCCATTTCTACCGCTGACTAGGGGTGTAACCTAAAGAAGTTCCCTAGCTTCTGGGCACCTCAGTTCCCTCACTGGGTATGATGGAGATAGCAATGGCGCCT
The DNA here is from genome assembly GCF_964662115.1 of Mustela nivalis. Lineage (NCBI taxonomy): Eukaryota > Metazoa > Chordata > Mammalia > Carnivora > Mustelidae > Mustela > Mustela nivalis. Next base: position 101,056,466 of record NC_139040.1, read on the forward strand.
GAGTCATAAGGTTGCTGGTAGTATTAAAGGACACAAAATATGTAAAGTGCTTATCAAACTTATAAAGTTTGTCCCTACATCCTTCTAACAATCACAGGGTTCTGGCTCAAGAGTAACAGAGGATGTAAGCTGTAGCTCATAGATGTGCCCCGCTTGTGGGTGGGTCTGTAAGCAGGCAACGAGGAACTGGACTCGGCCTACAAAAAACCACACTCTCCAACCTGCTGTCATTTCAAGCCAAAGTTGTGGGGTTTTCATAAGCAGTGCATAACACACAGCTGCTTGGAGAGACCACTCAAACCCAGAATGAGTGAAACCCTGCCTATGCATTCTGTTCGCTGAGTGTCGAAGGAAACAACAGAAACTCATTTTCTGCCCTAGAAACTTCCGTCCTCATTTTCTACCTATCAGTTTCTCATCTACTAAAAAGTCTGATGAAACCCAGCACTGAAAATGTAGAAACATCAGCACTCCCCAACACATATGGAGGGAAAGGAAATTGATAAAATCTTCCTGGAAAGCAGTTTTGATCATCTCTATCAAATGGAAATGATCTATAAACTTTGAAGGAGCAGTTGTGCTTTAAATTTACCCTCGGGACGCCTGGGTGGCTCAGTCAGTTAAGAGGTAAATCCTCTGCCTGCCTTCCACTTGGGTCACCACCCTTGCTCAGCAGGGAGCCTGCTTCTCCCTCTGCCTGCCACTCCCCCTGCTTGTGATGGTGCATGTGCTCTTTCTCTGGCAAATAAATAAAATCTTAAAAAATAAATAAAAAAAGTTATCCTACATATATATACTTGCAACAGAAGGTGAAGATACATAAACATACATTAAAAGACATGTATATGTCTGTACACATTACATGTAAGTATTGCATATGTATATATGCATGTTATATGTTTAAGTGTGAATTCTTTACAGCATGGTTTTGACAGAAAAAAAGAAAAAAACTTGAATTTATTATCAATCATTAATGGTTAAATTGTGCTACAGCCATTAAATCAAACCAATATAAAGAATGAGACCTCTTTCTATGCAGTCATGTGCAAGAAAACTATAGAATACATATAATATGATCATTTCCATAGATGGATAAAGATATAGGCAATTTACATGGAATATTTCTTAAAAAGATAAATTAATGATAATATGTTCAAAGACATTCTGTTATGTACCTTTCTGTGTCTTCTCATTGTTTGGCTTTACCCGTTGAGTATGAGGGCAGTAATAATTTTTAAGAAAAACTAGGCAGAAAAAAATCTCAAACAACCTAACATTATACAGAGCAGAAATAAAATACAGACCAGGAACACAATAGAAAAGACCAACTAAGAATTGATTCTTAGAAATGATAAACAAAACTGACAAACCTGTAGTTATAATAAAAGAAAACAGACTCAAATAAAATCAGAAATAAAGAGACATAGTAAATGACACCACCCCAATACAAAGGGTATGAGATTACTGTGAACAATTATATACTACCAACAAATTGAACAATCTAGAAGAAATGGATGAGTTCATAGAAACACACAATCTATCAAGATTGAATCATGACAAAATAGAAAACTGAGGTGCCTGGGTGGCTCAGTTGGCTAAGCGTCTGCCTTTGCCTTTGGTCAGGATCCCAGAGTCCTGGAATAGAGGCCTGCATCGAGCTCCCTGCTCAGCAAGGAGTCTGCTTCTCCCTCTCCGTCTGCTGTTCCCCCTACTTGTGCTCTGTCACACAAATAAATAAAACCTTTTTTTAAAAAAATTAAGAATAGAAAATCGGAGCACCCGGGTGGCTCAGTGGTTTAAAGCCTCTGCCTTCAGCTCAGGTCATGATCCCAGTGTCCTGGAATTGTGCCCTATGTCAGGCTCTCTGCTCAGTAGGGAGCCTGCTTCCCTTCCTCTCTCTCTCTGCCTGTCTCTCTACCTACCTGTGATCTGTCAAACAAATAAATCTTAAAAAAAAAAAAGAAAAGAAATAGAAAATCTAAACAGACCAATAAGGAGTAAGGAGATGGAATCAGTAACCAAAAACCTGTCATCAGAGACAGACCAGGACCCACAGGTTCTGAAGGAATCTACCAAGCAGTTAAAAAAGAATGTCAATCTTCAAATTCCTCCAAAAGAACTGAAAAGGAGGGGACACTTCCAATTCATTTTATGAGGCCATTATTACCCTGACACCAAAGCCAGATAAAAGCACTACAGATAGGCCAATACCCCTATTGAATAAAGATGCAAACATTTGCAACAAAATACTAGCAAACCACATTCAACAACACATTAAAGGATCATACATGACCAAATTGGATTCATCCCTGTGATGTAAGAATGGTTCAGCATATGCTATTAAATGTGATAGAGCACATTAATAGAAGACAAAAAAAATCATAGGATTACCTCAAGACATACAGAAAAAGCATTTGACTACATTCAACACCCAATTATGATAAAAACTCTCAACAAATTGGATATAGAAAGAACACACCTCAACATGATCAAGGCCATATAAGAGAAGCCCACAGCTAACAAACATCATACTCAATGATAAAAGGTTGACCACTCTTCCTCCAAGATCAGGAGCAAGACACAAAGTTGCTCACACTCACCACACCTAGTCAACATAGTACTAGGAAAAATCCTAAAAGACATGAAACCACAAAAGACCCTGAATAGCCAAAGCAATTCTAAGGCAGAACTGTACAGTTCAAGGCATCACACTTTCTGATTCTCAACTATATTACAAAGCTATAGTAATAAAAACGGTATGGTACCAGCATAAAAACAGACATATAGACCAATGAAAAAAATCAGGAGTCCAGAAATAAATCCACACATATATGGTCAACTAACATCTGACATGGGAGCCAAGACAAATCAATGGAGAAAAGCTAGTTCTTCAGTAAGTGGTGCTGGAAAAACGGAATAACCACATGCAGAAAAATGAAACTGAACTCCTATCTTACACCACTCACAAAAATTATTTCAAAACGGATTAAAGACTTAAACATAAGACCTGAAACTGTGAAATATGAAGAAAGCAAAGAAAACACCCCTTGAGGCACCTGGGTGGCTCAGTGGGTTAAGCCTCTACCTTCGGCTCAGGTCATGATCTCTGAGTCCTGGGATGGAGCCCCACATCAAGTTCTCTGCTCAGCAGGGACTCTGCTTCCCCTCTCTCTCTGCCTGCCTCTCTGCCTACTTGTGATCTCTGTCTGTCAAATAAATAAATAAAATCTTGAAAAATAAAAAAAAAAACGCCCCTTGACATGGTCTTAGCAATGATTTTCTGGATAGGACCCCAAAAGCACAAGGAACAAAAGCAGAAATCAGTAAATGGGATGACATCAAACTAAAAAGCTTCTGCACAGCAAAGGAAACCATGAACAAAATGAAAAGGCAACCTATGGAATAGAAGAAAATATATGCAAACTCTACTTGAATAGGAGGTTAATATCAAAAATATATAAACATCTCCTTACAGCTCAATAGCAAAATAAACAACTTGATTTAAAGATGGGCAGAAGAACTGTACATTTTTCCAAAGAAGACATACCCATGGCCAATGGGTAACGGCAAAGGTGTTCAACATCATTAGCCACCAGGAAACTGGAAATCAGAACCACTATAGGGTCTTACTTCACCCCTGTTAGAACGGCTGTCATCAGAGAGACAAGAATTACCCTATGACCCAGCAATTCCACTTGTAGATATTGATCCAAAGGAAATGAAAACAGGATCTCAAAGAGATGCATGCATGCCCATGTTCATGGCAACATTATTCACAACAGCCAAGGAAGTGGGAGGTCATAAGACAGACCTTGCCAAGGGACATCAGGAGGCAGACATTTTGGTATCCATGCAACAGCTTTTTCCTTCTCCTTTCCTCTTTTTTGTCAGAGCCTGCATTCAATGATCCAGGTTAAAAATGAAGGACATAATCTTCCCAGCCTCCCCTGAAACCAGAAGTGGCCAGTGACTAAGTGCTGGACAATGAGGCAGAAGGGAAATTCTTCAAGTATAAATGTTTTACATGATTTTTTAAAAGAAGCAAGAAAAAAGCCTCAGACTCTTCCTTTCTACTTTAGTTGAATGGGAACATCATGTCTGGAATGACAGTGGCCATCTTGCAACCCTAGAGAGTAGGACACTCCTACACTGAAAATTGCAGAGAAAAATGCTGGAAAGGGCTTGGGTTCGGATGACCTTCTCAAGTTGCTGGGCCAATCTGTAATGGCCTAGCTCTACACCCCTTAGAAAGTGAGGTACTAGATGTTCCCATTATTCAGATCACTTTTTATTGGACAGTCTACTATTTGCGGCTAAAAGCATCACCACTTACACAGCTGCCAACCACCTGCCTTAGGAATGAGCCAAGGACCCAATTAACAATCTAGCAATAGATATATATAATTACGGAAGGAAGATATATTCCTGGTATCTGGTGTGATTTTCTATATGATGTTCAGAATCACTTTTGATTTTCTGTTCATGGATGCAAAAGGGAACAACTCTGATTCCATTATGCAGCTACTGTGGGCCAAGCAAAGGCACTTGATCTAAAGTGAGTCACCACAGCAACTTCCAGCCCCCTTTGGCTGGGGAAATAAAATCACATCTGTATTTCCTCAAATCTCATTTAAACAATTTCACATTTACTTTCATTACAAATGCAGACCACGAACCACTCAAGTACTTGTGACTTTGCCACCTATAGAAATCACAGCTATATTCCTATCACACTGCAGTTGTTGAAGACAGCTCGAAATATCACTGACCCTCATCACTCTTTCAAAGGTACCATAATCCGTAGGCTTGCTGCGAAATCTTGTTATTTAACGTGTTAATAAAGAAACACACAGGCTACTGCATCACAATTTTTCAAACGTTTTGTTAACTGAATGTTGATATAACTGGCTTCCTCTGTAACCCTAAGTGTTTGATTTTATGCACCTAAAAATGTTATTCTAGGAGGTATTGATGGGAGGCGCTTGGGTGGCTCAGTCGGTTAAGTGGCTGCCTTCAGCTCAGGTCATGATCCCAGAGTCCTGGGACCGAGCCCCATGTCGGGCGGGGTCCTTGCTCAGCCGGGGGCCTGCTGCTCCCTCTCCCTCTGCTCTGCTCATGCTTTCTCTCTCTCTCAGTCTCCCTGTCTCTCAAATAAATAAATCTTTAAAAAAAAAAAAAAAGGAACGAAAGGAAAAAGATCTAGCGATGGCTTCACCAAATTTACAAAGGGATCCTTGGCACAAAAGGGGCTTGGACCCCATGAAACTAGCCCTCCTTGTGACTGTTCAATTCACTATCCATGCAGAAAACCAGGGTGATCTTTTTAAAGGTAAGTAAGAGGAAGACATGACCATTAAAACCAGAGACAAGCCTCAACTCCTGACTGACCTGGCCCTGCAGGATCTTGTTTGAGCCGGCTCACAGCTCCTACGCAGTCGGTTGAGGGCTCTCTCATCCTTCTAGCCCTGGCTCATTCTGCTCCCATCACTTGGGCGGCCTTCCACTTCTTTGAAATCTACAAGCAGATTTGCACCTTGGGGGCTTCATCCTTCCGGTCTCTGCTGTCTGGAATGCCTACTCTTAAAGCAGCCGCTTCATGTTCAGGCTTCAATGATGAGCCAGGACATCACCTCCACAGAGAAGTCTTCCTGGCTATCCTCTGCCAGGGAGCATCCCACCCCTCTCCTGTTCTGTCCTGCCCTGCCCCCAGGTATTTCCTGTTTACTTCCTTCAGAGCACTTGCCACAACATAATTATATTGATTTTTGCTCACTACTAACTCCTGGCATCTAGCAAGGGGCCTGGTACATGTAAAAACCTGACATTCATGGAATGAAGGAATAAATGACAGAATTAAGTGAAAAGGAAGCTATCATTCATCCATTTTAGAAGTGAGGAAATTGAGGCTCAGAGATATAAAATTATTTGTTCAATGTCACCCAGTGGTAAAGCTATTATTTTAACTGTGGTCCCTAGGCCTCCCCTTTATCCCTCCACCATTTCTAACTTTTCCCAGCTACATTTCCCCCAATCTGGAAAGCAGAATGGACCCAATATAAGTTTTTATGGTGTGATTTCATAGGACTTCAGTGCCCCGTTGCTCAAGGATATCTGCTTAACAAACCGTCAAAGCTACTTCCCTTGAGTATTTCCAGGAGAGCCAAATTGAACAAAAATATATTACCTGGTTAGAGCGACTCTTCCTGTCGCTGTCTCTGTACATACATCAACACACGTTTTTTTCTCATCTCTGAATCTTATCGATACAAATAATAAAATCAGATGGAAGGAAGTCAAAAAAGTGTAGACTAAGGAAGAAAAAAATTTAACCCAAATTAAATGCTAGTATATGTAAGTACATAAGGCACTTTATAATCAGATATGTGGGCAATTTTGGCCACAGGCTTCCTAGTAACCAGCATCAAGTGAGAAACATGTCAGTTACGTGACATATTCTGAAGATTAAAAAATTCAATCAATTTCCAGTTAGAGCACAACCATTTCTGTACTCTAAGTACTGAGAGAAATTCCCCTTGTGGGTCCTTATAATGAAAGCATGATAGGATAGAGTAATCAGTATTCTCAACGACAACCTTATAAAAAAATATATAAGCTTCAAAGAATGGTGTCTTATAGCAAGACATGACTGGTATGCCCAATCCTGTGCCGCACTGCATCGCCTTGCTCCTTCAAAGCATGGTCCCTGGACCAGCAGCATCACCTGGGAACTTGCTAGAAATGCAGAACCTCAGGCCTAATGCCAGGCCTGCTGAATCGGTCTGTATTCTATTGACAAGATCTGCAGGTGATTCCCATGAACGTTCAAGTTTAACAAACACCGGTCTCAAGGTTAAGCTTGATCTCAGGCAAAACTTCCAAGAAACTGGTATTCACTTATTCGGGCAACACATATTTACTGAGACCTTGGTGGTAAGAAAGGATACCGACCAATAGGACATATTCACCATTCAGAATGAGTGGCAAAGCAAGCCATAAACAGTATCTGCAATAATCCCAAAGGAAAAGGGGAGAACTTGAATATGTCCCAGGTACCCTCTTAATGATGAGACTATAACGATAAAATAAAACCTCTCTACACGTATGGAGCTTACCTGCTAATTGGAAAAGACATAAACAAGTAAAATGAAACAAGTAAAGGGCATCAAGTCAGGGGACAAGGTTGCAGTTTCATAGAGGGTGAACAGGGAAGGAAGGCTTCACTGATGAGGCAGCGACCTATACAAGGTCAAAGAGCTAGCTATAAAAATAGCTAGGGGAAGAGTATTCCAAGCAGAGGGAACAGCGAGTACAAATACCCCAAGACAAGAAATGCCTGGCACAGCAAAAAGGCCAGTGTGGTTGAAGCAGAGTGAGCAGAAGAGCAATAGGTTTGCAGGGGGGCCAAATCATGTGGGGCCTTGTCGGCCATTTTAAGGATCTGAGCTCTGAGAAAGATGAGAAGTCCCTGGAGAGAAGGTAATAGGGAGCCACTGCAGGATGCTGAATGGGGGAAATGGCATAATGAAGTGCTTCTAAGATTGGTTTCTAAGAGGTACATGTAATGGCTTGAGAGAATTCAGCTGAGTATATTGCACTAATCCCAGTAAATGGGGCTTCATTCATTCAACTATTTATTAGGTGCCAAAGCTGTGCCAAGTAGTGTGGGGAGGATACAGACTAGGGTGATAACTGAAGGAATTGCCAGAGCAAAGTGAATATAAATGACATTGGAAGGAAAGAAACCCAGGACATAATAACAGATTATTTATAGAGAAATGACAGAAGTTGGCAACTCAATTTAATCAACGTTTATGGATCATCTACTGAGGGCAAAGCCATATGCTGGCTAGGGTGCAGGAGTGGGGATGGCGCAGGAGACATATTTTCCCCTCAGAAGGGCTTCCAGCCAGGCGTGCTTAGCCCCTGCCCTGCACTTTTCAAGCCTGAATTTCTCAGATTACTGCAGCTGAGGCTGGCAGGGAGCCTAGCTTATTTGCTCAGGTTAAGAGCTGGTTTTGGTGGTGGTGGTGGTGGCGGCGGCTGGGGGAGAGGCTGAACAACCCTCAGAACTTGTTCTGTCTCCTGGGAGTAGGGGCCAAAGAACCTCAAATTGATTAGTATAAAAAGACAGATTTGGTTTGGCAGGAGGGCAGCAGAGAGGTCTTAATAAATGTCTGTTTGGATCAGGGTTGCAGACTGGCCCTGGGCCACCAGTTTTGGGGCAATGAGTCCTTGAGGTCTGTGTCCATCTGTATGACCTAATGGGTCTCCCACTCTTCACCACCCCAATCTGGAGAGAAGACCCCAAGGCACACAAAGGGAAAGCAGGCCAAAAAAGCCCTGAATTTGAAAATCGCCTACCACCACACAGCAAGGTCTGAGGAGCAGATGCAAATGAAATGCAAATGATATGTAAATAGCCTTGTGGCCTTCTGAAAGGTTTTCTACAACTGGAAGGGCCCTTGGGGAACTGCTAGCAGATAACAGTGACTCAGAAGCAGAGTGAACTATTTCAAGACAACGTTGTCACACAGATCTTTGCTACCGTGCTAGCACAGTGCACAGTCTTTACTGATTTTTTTCTCATTTGTATCAACCTCACCTTCTATAAATAAAAAAAATCAAGTCTGCCTCTGTTATCTTAGAAGTTATCTAAGTTAATTACACTTTAAAAACACTGTGTACCTTTAATTTTTCTTCAAACGCCTCTTTCACCCAAATAAAGTCATGTTGAATGTGTCACTTCCTCCCTAGAACAATATTGGCTCCACTGGGTTATGAATGAAAATGCCTCTCTCTCAGTTCTAGTTACTATGATCCTTTGGAGGATTTTCCCCCCTTACTCCACAGGAACTGGCACATTCTCCTCTAATGGTCACATGCTGTATTCAAAGTGAATCCAGAAAAAAAAAATATGTAGTTGTGAAATCCAATTCACTTCAAGGAGCCACTGGAAAGCTATTCATTAAGAAAACCTGCCCTGTTAAGTACGTCGTCATCTTGACAATCCTAACTACGTGTTTTAGAATGAAAAATGCACATTCGATTACAATGGGGTGAACTTCTGTCTCCTTTAATGCGTCTCAAAGAGGACTCCCCCATTAGACAGGCATTTTAAAAGAGCCCTGAGATTAACCGAATAGTAAGCAACCACAGTCAGCCCATCAGACCCGCAGCTGGGCCGTAATTCTGGGTTAGAGACAGCGGCGCGGGGGACCGGCGGGAGGGAGGGGGCTGGGCTGTCGTCAAAGCCATTTACCTCCACGTTAGCCATGGAAACCATGAAAACCTAAGCAGCCCCCCAAACTTCCAATACTTTGCCAGCAGTCTTGACATTCGAGGGTGCTTCAGCTTTTCGACAGGAGGGTCAAGAGAAGGGAAATCCCTTTCATTTTCGAGGAGTTCCCCCCGCCCCAAAGGGCCTCCAGGAAGCTGTTGGGCAAGGAGGCATCTGGGGAGATGCCACGTTCGGCGTAAAACAAGAACAAAGCGCAAAGACGCGGAATCCCAACAATTGAGAGACTGAAAAGGGGGGGGGGGTAGACGGACAAAAACAGATGAACCTCTGGAGACTGAGGAAACGACAGCGCCAGAGTAACAAGGCGTGCGGAGGACAGGGGGTAGGGGTGCGCTGCTCCCGCAGCCGGGACTCCGGGGAAAGGGCCGGGCAGGCGGCGAGCGCCCCCCCGCGGCCGGGGCTGCCTCTTACCTCCTGGGCGAGTTTCTGCTTGAGCACCAGCGCGGCGCACAGGTAGCCCGCGCGGCCCACGAACAGCTCGTCGGAGCCGCACTCCAGGAAGGACACCGGCGCGCAGACGGCGCACAGAGCCCGGAACTTGCCCAGCGGCTGCACGTAGTCGGACCGGCCCAGGGCGTGGTACACGAGCGTGGCGACGGCGTACACGCCCGCTCCCCCGAGCAGGAAGGCAGCGCGGGTGTCGGCGTCCGGTTCGCCCCACTCCTCGGCGCGGGCGCACGCGTCTATGAGGCGCTTGGCCGAGCGCAGGTAGCGCTCCCGGGCCCCGGCAAAGAGCGGGCTCTGCGAGACGTGGTAGAGCATGTAGGCCACCCCGGCCACGCCGCCGTACAGCCCGCCCTGGCAGCTGCTGGCCGCGGCCGCCGCCCCCCGGGCCTCAGCGCCGCCCCCGAGCGGGGGCAGCTCCTGAAGGATGCGCTCGATGGTGGCGGTGACCAAGGGCGCCACCGCCTCCTCGCACTGGCCCGCCAGCAGACTGCCCTGGTAGTCATCGAAGCGGTTGGCGAAGCAGCGCTTGGTGTCCATGCTGCTGCCCGTGCCCCCCAAAGCCGGGCCGGGGTCCGCGTGAGGGCGCGCCCTGCAGCCCCGCGCACCACCTCTCGCTCTCGGAGGCACTCGGCCGGCGGTTGATGCGGCGGGGATGGAGCAGGGAGGCTGAGACGGGAGGTGACAAGAGGAGGCGGGCGCGAGGAAGAAGCACGGAGCGGATTGCCAAGTGGGGCACCGGGCTGCCGGGAAGCTCCCGAGTGGCCCAGGCGGGCGCTGGGGACGCGCGTCGTACGCCCCCCTCCGAGAGGCCGCGCCCTCGCCGAACCCGCCCCCTCCTGCGCCGCCGCAGCTCGGCCGCCTCTCCAAGGGGCCGAGGTGATCTCCGGCAGGACCCACGCGGGGCCCGCGCCACTCCTCCCGCTCCGCCCCCGGCTCCTCCCTTCCCGGCGGAAGGCCGGGGACGTGCGGGACACCGATCCGGAAAGCTGAGGCTCGGCACACACACACCTGACGCTGGAGGTGAAGACCTCGAGTCCCTAGTACACTACACTCAAAGTGTGGTCCTCGAGTCAGCCGATCAGCATCACCTGGGAGAGTGTTAAAAACGCAGCAGCTCAGACTTCGCTCCAAAGCTATCGAATCAAAATCAGCATATTTAGCAAGATCCCCAGGTGATTCACATGCACATTAAAGGTTGAGAAGCCACTGAACTGGGGCGAGGTAGGGGAGGGGGGGGGGAGTTGGCTAGGAAAAAACGGAGAGCCCTCCAGAAACTTGTTTTCTCATTTTGGTCACTTTGGAGTTCTCATTCTGAATGTTTCCATCCCAAAGGCTGAGGGCTTTGAGTACATCACGTTTCAAGCATGGAATCGGTGGAAAGCCCCATAGGGAAACTTTCTTGGCCTTGGTTGTCATGTTCTTCTTGGAGTACACAGGAGTAAAAATGCAAAGAACCACACCAGGTTAAGGTAAGAGGATGGCGGCTCTGTCTTTCTCCTACTCTAGAGACCCCTCCCTCCCATGCATGCATCGTAAGTCATTAACTGAATATAAGGGCAAATGCTGCGTGCGAATTTTAATTCAGCATTTTTAACCCTTTTCTGCGGGTCCTTAGTTATCTCCTTCCTCCCTTCTGTTTTTCCCTGCTGCTTTCCTTCCTCAGGCGTTATTGAGAGTCTCATATGTGTCCTGGACTCTGGAACTAGATGGATAAACAAAGCAGACAGGGTCCTACACCTCTTGGACCCTGCCGTCCACTGAGAAAGACAGAAAATGAACAATTACACAAAAAAAGTTGCCTTTCTTTTGCTCAGCTGTTTTAAAATAATTCTTCCATTCCCAAAGTGTTGACAAGTGAAGGCCAAAGAGGTCATCTCTCCCAGGGGTATTTGTTGTGTGAAACACGAAAGAATAAGTGACTCGTGGAAAAGTTTCTGACGCTTGGTGGGGAGAGCAACTGCTCCATTTACCTGAAAGGCTAGTTCTGTTTGGAGGCAGTTTTTTCCTCAAAAGTGGTAATTGTCACAATGATTTGGAAGTAGAGATTAAATAGCCTGCCCCTCCATCCTTGCTCGAAGCATTCTGGAAAAGGAGCTCTGTTTGGCGAGATTCCTGCCGGGATTGATAGCCACATAGGGGATGCTGTGGCCTCTCTCCTCCTATAATTCTGCCAAAACAGGTTTGTTTTGAATTACAATTAAAAACAAAAACAAACAAACAAAAAGCTAAGGCCACTTTTAGGCAGGGAGCTTGATGGGTTAAGCATATCAAAGGAGCAACTGGAATGTTTCTCTTGTGGATTTCTTCCTCATCCCTCAGTGGTGGTAAACAGGAGTGACTTTTGTTCCTTCACACAAGGAGACCTAAAATGCACTTTCACAGGCAGGAATGAAGCCGTATTCCACTTCATTCCTCCACACCTCCCCTCTGTCATGCATCTAGAGGCAACTCTGCTCCTTTTGACTCCTTTCACGAATCCCAGCACCAGGGTAACACCAGCAGCAACGACAGGGACTTGTGCTCACTGACTTCAAAAAAGAAAAAAAAAAAAAGTAAGACCAGTAAGCAGGTCTCCACGAGAAGGAGCTCTGCCTTTTCTCAGTTGTGTCAACCCCCCACCCGTTGCCCCAAAATGCTGCATAGCAGGCAACCACAAAATCTTGTAGCCTGTAACAGTAAGTTTACTGTTCATGCATCTGGGATCTTGGCTGGGCTCGTTCATGTGTCTGGGGGTGGGCTGGCTGTTGCTTGGGGAAATCGGTGCAGCTGGGCTCTGGTTCACATGTCTGTCTCTCACCCTGCAGCCAACCCCAGCATGCCTGCATGGCGGTGGCAGCAGGGCAAGAGCCCAGGTGAACCCGTGCAAGACTTCTTTAGATCTGGTCTTAAAACTGACACATTTTACCCGCCTTAATCTATTGGCAAATCACGTGAAAAATGCAGGGTGTCTTTATGCAACTCTGAAGTAGATGGCAAAGGGTGTGTATACAGGGTGGGGTGAATTACTGGGGCTCCTAGGGGTGTTGGACAGTGATGCCAACAAGTAGAACAGAGGTTACCAGTTGGATGTGAGACAACATGATTTGGGAGAAGCAAGAAGTTTGCGGTATCCGGAAGCCTTCTTAAACTCCTGGGACAAATTAGCCCTTTTAACTATAAATGTCTTTCCCAAAGATCCCACCACTTGGTCTGTTGCACAATCACCTGGGAAAACTTCAGTCAGAACATCCTTCAGGGTGGAACTAGTTTTAGACCACATGAGGCCTTGCCTCCAATTGCCATTTACTTAATTCACATTGCTTATTTTAATATCATGACTCCATTAGAATACACTCTCCTTGATGGTGGGCTTTTTGTTACACTTATGTACTGATAGACACCAAGAGCCTAGAATAGCCTCTGGCACATGTAGCGGGCACTCAATAAAAGTTTGTGAAATGATGGATGAATTACTATGAGATCATCATAGCAAGCAAACCTGGAGTGTAGAATGCAGAATAAAGACAATTAAAAGTTACCCAGACTTGAGGTCTGTTTCTTGGATCCTTTTGTTCTTGTGAATGCAAGAATGAAGACATTCTGCAGTTTCTGCCTCCTTTCTTTATCTCTCCATGGGCTGCTGACCTGTACACTTTACAGTGACTTCACACAATCTGTTTTTACCAACTAACCAGGTGTAGGAGATTTCATTTTCCAAATGCAGCCTTAACAACATCTATGCCACGTGCTCCTCTGCCATTGGACCCTGACATTTATCAGACGGTAGGGTACGTGTCCCCTCTTCTTGAATCTGAGTGGACTTATAACTAACTTATAACCATAGAATGTGTTAAAAATTATACTGCACGGCATCCAAAGCTAAAACAAACAAACAAAATGGTGGTGGCTTCTGTATTACATGCTGGACCAGTCCTAGTTGGAGCCTTGAACCGCCTTGTAAGAATCTGATTACCTCGAGGTGACCATATTGTGAGGAAATGCAGACGACATGAAGAGGCCACTTACAGGTGCTTGGGTTGACCGTCCAGCTGACAGCATCAGCTGACAGCCATGCGAGTGAGCCACCTCGGATGTACCGTCTGCCTGAGCCCTCAGATAACAGAAGTTCTATGAGAACCACCGTCCCAATCCCTTCCAGAATTCCTGACCCACAAACTTATGAGCAAAATAAAATAGTTTTTTAAGCTACTAAGGTTAATGGTAATTTTTTGTGCAGCAAAGGTAACTAGAATATTTTGCTAGCTTCCCCTCATCCAATGCCATAAAGTCTCCTATAATCTATATTGCCCCCTCAACAGGGCAACAAATAGTTGGGAAGAGGAATATTTTGGGGGAACTCTGGACAGGGAGGCAGGAAGTATGCAGGCACACAGAAAATTGTGTTGCAAAATAATAAGTCTAGTTGGATTCTTTAGAAGTAGCAATGACCCCACAAAGAAATATGCAACCTATACGAAATCTTCCCAAAGACAGTTATTTTGCCCTTATCTGCAAGATTTGTCCTGATCTTTACAGAATCTCTGCAGCATTTGCTGACAAGCAGCTCCCAACACATGGTTTCTGTGATCTTGCTGAATTGCCCAGTTCCTAGTTCTTCCTCAGGATTTCCTTATTGTGCAGATTATGCAAAACTATGGATGGAAAATAGTTTTAGTGGGTTCATCAAGGAAATCACATAAAATTATGCAAAACTATCCAGGAAGAAAATATTAAAATCAAAGGGTTTCTCTGATGTAAATCATTGCCCTCTCAGGGTGAATATAAAAAAATCTCAGTAATTTTATGACTGTCAAACCTCAACACTTCAGGGTTAGTACATTTTATGGGATAAACCATCTAAAAATACTTTCAGAAAGTTTTCCAAAGTTTTGTTCTAAGGGCTTATCCTAGAAATGGTTTACCTAGAAATTCCGGTAACTGAATCAGAGCTATGTCTAGTCCTTATAGTACATTATCTTTGGAAATGCTTCTCTGATTTTTTAGCTTAGTTAACTAAACCTTGGAGACCTCTTCTGCTTCTGCTCTTTAGTCCCCTATAGCCCCATCTCAAAATAGCATCCTGAATAATATAATCTTCTGGTTGATGGCAGTGTTGCTCCTGCCCCTCAAAGTAAAATCTAGAGCCCATAGGACAGCCCAGAAGGCACACTGCCATCTTGCCCTTCATACTTCTCTGACCTCTCTCTTACTCTTCCCCTTGCTCTTTCAATTCTAGCCACACCGGCTGCCTTGATATTTCTCAAACATACTAGTCAGAGTCTTAACTTGGAAAGTTTTCTTTGGGGGCGCCTGGGTAGCTCAGTGGGTTAAGCGTCTGCCTTTGGCTCAGGTCATGATCCCGGAGTCCGAGGATGGAGTCCTGCATGGACACCATGCAGCCCTGCTCAGCAGAGAGTCTTCTCCTCCCTCTGACCCTCCCTCCCTCACGCTCTCTCTCTCTCAAATATATAAGATCTTTTTAAAAAAGAAAGTTTTCTCTTCCTAGAATACTCTTCAAAAGATATATTTGCCCTTTCATCTTTCAATGAAGTCTTCCATAACTTAGCATTCAAATTGTAACCCTCCCCTGCCAACCATTAGTATCTATTCACCATATATTTTTACTGATTTATGTTGTTTCTTATCTGTCTCCTTTTCCTAGAATGTAATCCCCATGAGGACAGGCATTTTTGTCTCCATGGTTCCCTGCTTTATCCCAAGCACCTAGATTAATGCCTTATATACAATCTTTGCTCCATAGATATTTATCAATGTCAGTAATACCCTTCTTAATGTCAAAAACTTCCACCAGTCCCTAACTCCTAGCTGAGCTTTGTTGTCAACTTTCATGATCAAGCTCTTGATAGTGCTTCTCTGTATAGCAGCCCTAAAAATGTGCATTTTGACATAAGATTTGATTTTCTTTCTTGCCTCTTTTTCTCTATATCCAACATTATCCATTTTAAACATTTTTTAGCCATTTTGTGTCAAACATGATCACCAGCACACAATGTAATGGCAGATTAAAAACTAGGCAAAAGAAATAAGTAAACTGTCACCCATCACTCTTTCTGAAGGAGGGACAGCCCAGTGTAATCAGTCACACTGGCTGAGAACAAGTAATAATGTACACCCTACCTTACTGGATATGAGAAAAATATATGTCAGTTATACCTTTGGGCACCATAATATGTATGTATGGAGTATGACTTGAATGTGCTATAATAAATTATTGCTGTGTGGAACAAAATATGAAAACAGATACACCTCTATTTTAAACTGACAAATCTGTGTAGTTACCTTAAATGGGCAAGGGAAGATGGGGGTGTTCCTTTGGTTACAGTAAATTCTTCGACTGGAAATTTTTAAGTTTCCTACATGTAGTCATTTTTAAGGTTTTCTCCAGTATTCAGGATTAGGAGGGGAGGAGTGATTGAGAATCCTTGTGGTGGTATATTGCAACAGATGTCAAATAATGACCTCGTAATGAATAATGCATTAATTAATTATTCTGCATTTTGTTTTATGATAAAACAATATTGCTGTTTCTACATCTATAGTTCTCACTGTTGGAAGAAATTTCAGTGCAAGAAATACAGGGTAGAGTTTGTCTCTGATACAATTTCCAGACATTTACCTGAATGCAAAAGAGATAGTAGTTAGAAGATAAGTCTCAAATAATTGATAACCGATTATGACTTTGGAATTCTCATGCTCCTACTTTTGCAACTGTCTTCAATATGAAATGATTTCTTAGTATATCTTGGCCCAGCATTCCCATGAGGTATAATAAGGAGTGCTAGGAGAAAGAACTGAGGTCTCAGCCCATAGTCCAAAAGGTAGAAAAGTCTATTACCAGATAACCAAAGGAAGATAATTGCTTTAGGTTGGCAAGGATTAGCAGAGTCACAAAGCTGGAAAGGTCCAAGAAATCATCAATGTAATCCTTTCCTTTAACAATGAGGAAACCGAGGCCCATTGCAGTCATACAATAAGGAGTCACTGAATGGTGGGGAAGAGGCATGATGGGATCATATCTGTGTTTTAGAAAGATCATTTTTTTTCTAGAAAATTGGAGGATATATTTGAGAGGCAGAAGATTTATCAGGATGATAAGTAGAATAATCAAGAAATGAGGAAATCTGAGCTAGGTCAGTAGCAAGAAGGATGGAGAGATTTAGAGGAAGTCGAGAGATATTAAGCAGGTAGGATTTACAGGCTTGGTGACTGACTGGATATGGGAGTAAGAAAGAAAAATCAAAGATAATGGCTGGTTTCTGCTCTGGACAGTTGGGCCAATAGAGGTGCTCTACACCAAGTCAATAGATATAGGTAGTAGAATAAATATGAGAAGAAGGACAATGGCTAATTCAGTTTGAAAACTTTTGAGTATGACTTTCAGTCTTTTTTTTTTTAAAGATTTTATTTATTTATTTGACAGAGAGAGATCATAAGTAGGCAGAGAGACAGATGGGGGGGGGGGGCGGAGAAGCAGGTTCCCTGCTGAGCAGAGAGCCTGATGTGGGGCTCCATCCCAGGACCCTGGGATCATGACCTGAGCCAAAAGCAGAGGCCTTAACCCACTGAGCCACCCAGGTGCCCCAAGTATGACTTTCAGTCTTATGGGAAAAAATATATATGGTGTATGTGTGGGTGGGTGTGAAGAGATCTATCTATACCGATATCTATATCTATCTATCTATCTATCTATCTATCTATCTATAATACGTATATATAATTTCAGTATTTAAGTCCCAAAGATGCAGTCAAAATTCAGTAAGTCTGCTTAAAGGAGGCTGATGGAGGTAAGCTTTGGAAATGGGTGATTATAGTGAGGACATGGAGAAAGGCATGTACCTAGACTTCAGAGCAAGATCTGTTGTGCTTGTCAACCCAGCTTCCCTTCCCTTCTCCTATGAGTAGTATCTTTAATTTCCTTTGAAAAACAACCATTTCTCATTCCCTTAACATGTAATTTGAAGGGAGCTAAACCACTCCTTTGTCCCTAAGGGTGAACATATATCCCAGGCCTGCCCATGGAGAAGCAATTCTGAGAGGCTAGAACCATTGGGAAAGCTGGGGTTGCTAAAGTAGGATTAAATTTACAGCTGCTGGTGGCCATCCTGTGACTGCAAGGAGAAAGCTAGTGTAAAACACGCAGAGGAGAGCAGAACTGAGTCACAGATAAAAAGTGTGACCAGATAACATTGTTGGTACATCCACACCTGGCTTTACCTGAAGAACTGTTCCATTATGGGACCCAGTGCATTCCTTCTTTTGCTCAAGTGGCTGTCTGTCACTTACAAAAGAAAGAGATCTAGACTAATTTGGGTTGTTGATAATTTAAAGTAGTTTGTGGGGGTGCCCGAGTGGTGCAGTCAGTTATGGGTCTGATCCTTGGTTTTAGCTCAGGTAATGATCTCAGGGTTGTGAGGTCGAGCCCCATGGGGCTCCACTCTGAGTGCAGAGTCTGCTTGAGACTCTCTCCCCCTCTCCCTTGTGCCCCCCAACTTGCATGTGCACTCTCTCTCTCCCCCCCTTCTCCCTCCCCTTCTCCCTCTAAGATAAGTAAATCTTTAAAAAAATAGTTTGCTGTGATTTGTTTAGCGGAGCTGGGTAGGCAGGGAGGGAAGCAAGAAAAATATTGGGAAAGGTTGTAGAAGGCAGTTCGAGTGGTAGAACAAGAGCTGATTGAGAAGAGCTCTTGAGCAGTGAATGAGTGAAGGTGTTGAAATGAGACTTGATGTCAAATTCCTGCTCCACCAAATCTAACTGTGTGACTTTGAGAAAGTTATTTAACTTTCCTTACCCTCAGTTTTTTCATCCATAAATTGGTAACAATAAGAGATTCTGTTTCATAGGGTGGTTAGGATAATGCCTGTAAAGGGTTTATCTTGATGTCTTGCTCTGAATAAATGTTAGCATTTCTCCAAAATCATTATTATTCTACATATAGTTACTTCAAGAAGTGTATTCCTGTTGCCTGATTACCACCTAACCTCTTGTATCTTCCTTTTTTCCTAAGTTGATTCTCCTTAGAAAAGAGTTGGGGGGTTGATTTTTTATTTGTTTTGCTTATTCTTTCTCAATCATTCCTAAATCAAACACATTACGTTTACAGGCCTAAAGATTTCTTTTGTTTTCCCTTTTTCTTCCTTTTTTTTTTTTTTTTTTTTTTTTTTTTACTGTGACAAATTCAACCTCTAATGTGGAAAGAGAAATCATGCTGTGTTTTTCAGCTTTGATGTGATTGCTGGTAATAAAGATTCAAGTTGACAAATTTTGTTGCTGATGCATAAGACAGAATAAAATTAATCTTTTTCAAGGCTGTCTGGTTCTGCAGTGCTAAGAGTAGGCAGGAAAGTAAAAACATGTGACATAAAGCCATGTAGGTGAGCAGATCTGCAGAGGAGGATAAGCAGGCACGAAATGAGGGCGATGTTTGACTCAGTGGTTTTCAATCTTTTAAGTACAATAGAAGCTTTCCACAATTTCTCCTTACTTTACCAAACTCTCACAACTTTGAAAAAAAAATCCAACCCTGCAAGATGTCTTTGATTGCTGTGGTTATCTGAACTGCTTCTGAAAGGACTGACAGAGAAATTCCATTTATCATTGGCTAGAAGTTGTGTAGTACAAACTTAGTTTAGAAAGAAAAAAGTCAGTATATTCAGTCTTTAATTATATTTTCTCTTTCAGTTAAGATGTTCCAGAAAGTTGTCAGTATTATCTGCCTATTTAACAAGCAGGCAATTAGAGCTTTCACTTAACTGAATCTCCAGGCCACCACTACTCAGTAAAATTGATTTTCGTTCAGATGGTGACATTTAACCTCTTTTTGTCAAGAGCGCTATATGTTTGCATTTTGAGTTTTGCATGAGACATACAAAACTGGAATTCAGATATAAAGGACTAGTGGATTCAGAAGAGATAAGTAGGTGAGTACATATAAATGATGAGTGTAAAAGCATCCAAAGGATTGGCCTTCTATAATAAGGAACCTGGAGATAAGTCAATGGAATAGAACATCATGACAGTCTAATAGGTTCCAGCTGCCAGATAAATGTCATGAAAAAGCAGAGATATGTATCTAGTCTCAATATTTATTTTTAAATCTGAGGTCTATTATCTCTTATAATGGCTTTATTTCATTTACCAAATGATTAAATATAAATAAAATGAAGCCATTTATTTAGTACAAGCTCACAACGGTTTGTGATGTAGACTAAGTATCTAGACCAAAAAAAGATGTGGAGCATGAGTCTGGCTAAGGGATTAACATCTGGATATCTATCCTCTTCTTCCTAATTAACCAAACAGCATGAGAACCATTGTTTTCCTATGGGTAAAAACAAAAAGAGGATTTGCTTTCCTGAGAACTATACTTCTCTGTATTTTCATTATTCTTCTAAACTTCTTCCTTTTCATAAAATATTTGGGAGATGAAAAATATTTTGAATCTTAGATTTATATCTTCCTATACTTATAAAGTTTTAAGACCTTGTATAATATTACCTGCCACCTAAAGCAGGCATCCATCTGCATCCATTAGGATTAGATTTAGCTGCTTAAAAAGAAAGATGTATTAAAAATTAAGTACAACAATTTCTCTCACCTATTAAAACAAGTCAAAGGTACAGAGAGTGATGTCAGCAAGATGCCAGAATAGAAGCCCCAGAACTTCCTTCCGCCCAGGAAAATTTATTCCACAACAATATATGAACCAATGCCCTCTGTGAGAAATCTGAAGGCCAGTTAAGAGGCTCCTGCATTCGAGGCCAAGTATGAAACCAGATACACTGAAGTCCATAAGAACATTTGTGGGGCTCTCTTGCCATAGCCCCTCCACCTGGCACAGTGCCATGTCATCTGGAACCAACTCCTACCTAGCTCCTAGCTTTAACCGAGGAAGGGAAAGAGAACAATAAACCATATACCCAGTGTTCTGACTTTTAAGAGGCTGCCCAAGGGACTGGCTTCTGCTTCACCTGTCTTGGAGCACTGATGGGAACTGACATAGTCTAGGTGCCTGGAGATTGCTGAGAACAAAAAAGAGCTGGACAGCATGTTAGATCTCTAGGGGAACCACAGTACAATAGATAGAGGTGATATAACTCAGCAGCCGCTCTTTCATGGGGGAAGAGAAGACTAGAACATGTCTCCACCATTCTGGATTTTCAGGGGGCTTTCTAAGGAGCTGGCTTCTGTCTTGCCTATCTCAGAGTGTGGATGGACCCAGCATACTCCAGATGCTGTAGGGCCACTATGAATAAAAAGGAGCTGTGTGACATGCTGCTGTTCCAGAAGGCCCATGGCACAGCAGACAAAGGCTGATATAGTTTGGTGGCCTCTCCCTCAGTGGGAAAGGAGTGGAGTATGCATCTGACATTCTGGCTTTTGGGGAGGGCTGTTTGAGCGACTAGTTTCTGTCTCACTTATCTCAGAAAAGAGACAAGAATTGGCATATTCTAGATGCCTGGGGGCTACAAAGAATGAAGAGCTGGGCAACATGCTGCTGCTTCAGAGGACCTACAGTATAGCAGACACACACCAGAGGGAGCAAGAGATTACAAACTCCTGAAAATAGAACTCCAACAACTCTCTCTAACTAGGAATCTACATGTACAAGGCCAAAGAACATACATTCACAAAAAAAGACTTGAGAGGCCCCCCGAATCTCTAGCTGAGCTGATTGGTGAAGATATTTTCTTATATGAAGTCAGTCTGTAAGGACTGAGAGAGTTGACTGTTTTTTCAAATGTGCAAATATCAACACAGTTATAAGGAACATAAAGAAACAAGGAAAAATGACCCAATCAAAGGAATAAAATAAATCTCCAGGAACTGTCCCTAAAGAAACAAAGATACATGAATTACATACATGGCAAGGAATTCAAAACAGTTGTCATAAAGATGCTCAAGGGTCTTGGGAAAATTATGAATGACCAAAGTGAGAATTTCAACAAAGAGAAACTAGGAAAAAGAAGTGAACAGAAATTTTAGACTTGAAGAATGCAGTAACTGAATTAAGAATTTCCTTAGAGAGATTCACAACCAGACATAAACAAACATAGGAAGGAACTTGCAAACTTGAAGAAAAGGTCATTTGAAATTATCCAGTCAAATGAGGAAAAAGAAAAAAGACAGAAAAAGAGAGAAGAAAACCTAAAGAGATTATGAGACATCAAAAGACTAATCTGTGCTTTAGTAGGGTCCCAGAGGAAAAGAGAGAAAAGGCCAGAAAGCTTATTTCAAGATATAATGACTGAAAACTTCACAAATCTGGGGAAGAAAATGAACTTCCAGATACAAGAAGCCCAACAGATACCAAATAAGATGGAACTAAAGAATTTCAAACTGAGACACATTATGTTGAAGTTATCAAAAGTCAAAGGCAAAGTTTTAAAAGCAGCAAGAGAAAAGTTCCTCATCACATACAAGAGAACCCTATAAGACCATCAGCGGATTTCTCAGCAGAAACCTTGCAGGCCAAAAGGGAGTGCAATGATATATTCAAAGTGCTAGAAGAAAAAAACTGCCAAACAAGAATACTGTATCCAGCAAAATATTCCTCTTTGCCACACAGTCATTTAACATTAAATCAATTTCCTAGATAAAAGCTGAGAGAGCACATTACCACTAGAATTGCCTTACAAGAAATATTAAAGGGAGGCCTTCAAGATGAAATGAAAAGATGCTAAACAATTACACAAAAGCATAGGAAAATAAACTCACAATTAAAGGTAAATATATAAACAAGTACTAAATAGTGTTATACTGAAGTGGCGATGTATGAATCACTTTTAATTTTGGCATAGAAGTTAAAAAATGAAATATAAAAAATAACTATAAAAATGTATTAATGGGGGCACCTGGGTGGCTCAGTGGGTTAAAGCCTCTGCCTTCGGCTCTGGTCATGATCCCAGGGTCCTGGGATCGAACCCCTCGTCGGGCTCTCTGCTCAGCAGGGAGCCTGCTTCCTCCTCTCTCTCTGCCTGCCTCTCTGCCTACTTGTAATCTCTGTCTATAAAATAAATAAATAAAATATTAAAATATATATATATAAATGGATATGTAATATAAAGTATAATTTGTTACATCAATAACATAAAGTGTTGGGGGAGAAGTAAAAGTATAAAGTTGTATTTTGTTTGAAGTTGATTTGCTATCTTATAGTAGACTGTTATAAGGTGTTTTTTGCAAGCCCCATTGTAACCACAAAGAACATACCTTTAGGAGATACACAAAAGAATATGAGAAATGAGTCCAAGAATCCTTCCTTCTGTAGTAGGAAGTCAGTGAAACACAAATAAAGAGAGCAAGAGGGGAAAAGAGAGACAAAACAAGTCAGAATTTAGTTTTCTAAATAGCAATAAGTTATTGCCTATCAATAATTACTTTAAATGTAATTATATTCAAGTCTTTAATAAAAAAATAGAGTGAGTGGGTTTTTTAAAGATTCAATTACATTCTGTCTACAAGACTCATTTTAGATTTAAGGACATAGGCTGAAACTGAAAAGATGGAAAAAGATATGCAAATGGAAGTCAAAGGAGAGCTAGGGTGGCCATACTTATACCAGACAACATAGACTTCAAGTAAAATATTGTCACAAGAAACAAAGAACAATATATAATGATCGAATGGCCAGTTCACCAGGACGATATAACAATTATCTATGCATCCAAGAAGAAAGGACATAAATATATGAAGCAAACATCGACAGAAATGGAGAAATTGATAGCAACACAATAATAATAGGAGATTTAAGTAACTCATTTTCAATAATGAATAGAACATCCAGGGAGAATAGCAATAAGAAACACAGGACTTGACAGCATTATAGACAAAATGGACCTAGCAGACATATATAGAACATTCCACCCAACAGCAACAGAATACACCTTCTCAAACACAGATGGAACAATCTCCAGGATAGATCGCATGTTAGGTCACAAAACAAGTCTTAACAAATTTAAGAAAACTGAAATCATTCCAAGTATCTTTTCCAAGCACAATGGAATGAAACTAGAATTCAGTAGCTTAAGGAAAACTGGAAAATTCACAAGTTCACAAATTAAATTAATTGGAAATTAAACAACACATTCTTGAACAAAGGTCAAGAAGAAAAATTAGAAAGCATTATAGACAAACGAAAATGAAAAGCAAAGACAAATGAAAGTAAAAGCATAAACTAAAACTGGGATACAACAAAAGCAGTACGAATATCGAGAAGCTTAAAGCAAAAAAAAAAAAAAAAAAGCCCACATTAAAAAGGAGCAATCTCAAATAAAAACCCTAACTTTATACCTCAAGGAACTAGAGAAAGAAGAACAAACTTAGCCCAAGGATATGAGAAGGAAGGAAATAATAAAAGATTAAAGCAGTTGTAAACAAAATAGTGAATAGAAAAGAATAAAAAAATAACAAGAATTGGGTTTTTTTTAAAAAGAAACTAAATTAGCAAACCATTAGCTAGACTATGAAAGAGAGAGGACTCAAATCAGAAATCAAAGAGAAGACATTACAACTGATGCCACAGAAGTAAAATGGATTATGAGACTTCTAACAACAAGTGTATGCCAAGAAATTGGCTAACCTGGAAGAAATGGATAAATTTCTAGAAAAAATACAGCCTACCGAAATGGAATTATGAAGAACTAGAAAATCTGAATAGATCTACAACTAGTAAGGAGATTGCATCTGTAACCAAACACCTCCAAAGAAAATCCCAGGACCAGAGGTCTTCATGGGTGAATTCTGCCAAACCTTTAAAGAACAAATGATCCCAGTCTTTCTCAAACACCTCAAACCTTGAAGAGGAGAAAGTATTTCCAAGTTCATTTTATGAAGCCAGCATTACCCTGAAAACAAAGCCAGAAAAAGATACTACTTGAGAAGAAAAATAGTTGAGCCAATGAATATAGATGCAAAAATTATCAACAAAATACTAGTGAACTGAATTCAATATCACATTAAAAGGATTATACACCTTGATCAAGCAGGATTTATCCCTGGGATGCAAGGATGGCTCAACATACCCAAATCAATAAATATGATAAACCTTGTTAACAGAATAAAGGATAAAAATTGCATAGTTATATGAATATTTGAAGAAAAAGCATTTTATAGAATGTAGCACCTTTTCATGATAGGAAGAACTCTCAATAAACTAGGTGTAGAAGAAATTTACCTCAACATGTTAAAGGCTGTATATAAAAAGACTGCAGCAAATATACTCAATAGAGAACAACTGAAATATTTTCCTTTAATATCAAGAATAAGACAAGAATGCCCATTCTTGCCACTGCTATTCAACAGAGTAGTGGAAGTCCTATCCAAAACAATTAGACAAGAAAAGGAAATAAAAGGCATCCAAATCATAAAAACAAAAGGTAAAATTATCTCTGTTCACAAATAACATGATTTTACATGTAAAAACCTTGAAGTTTCCACAAAAACCCTTTAGAGCTAATAAATGACTGAAGTTGTAGAATAAAAATCAATGTATGAAAAGACTGGGGAGAGTAAAGTTGTATGTGAACCTAAAAATGCTTATAAAAATATTTACATTCATATAAACACATTAAGTTAAGAAAATAACTGGAACTTAAACCTCAAAAATTGAAAATAAAGGTTAATAGACAATTTTAAAAATCAATGTACAAGAATTGTTGCATTCCTATCCACTAATAATGAACAATCCAAAAGGGAAATTAGGAAACATCCCTATTTACAGTGGCAGCAAAAGAATAAAATACTTAGGAAGAAACTTATCCAAGGAGACAAAAGATTTGTACACTGAAAACTCTAACACACTGCTGAAAGAAATTAAAGAAGACACAAATAGATAGAAAGACATCCCATGTGCATGGATCAGAACACAATTTTTGTTGGGACGCCTGGGTGGCTTAGTCAGTTAAACATCTGCCTTCAGCTCAGGTCATGATCC
Organism: Mustela nivalis; assembly: GCF_964662115.1. Lineage (NCBI taxonomy): Eukaryota > Metazoa > Chordata > Mammalia > Carnivora > Mustelidae > Mustela > Mustela nivalis. Next base: position 101,082,142 of record NC_139040.1, read on the forward strand.
CAGGGTCCTGGGATCGAGTTCCGCATCAGACTCCTTGCTCAGTGGGGAGTCTGCTTCCCCCTCACCTGCTTGCTGCTCTCACTGCTTATGCTCTCTCTCTCTCTGACAAATAAATAAGTTAAATCTTTTTTAAAGGATAGTAATTGTAAAAATGCTCATAGCACCCAAAGTGACTTACAGATTTAATGAAATCCCATCAAGTGCCAATGGCACTTTTTATAGAAATAGAAAAAATAATCCTGAGATTCATATGGAACCACAAAGGGCCCTGAATAGCCAAAACAATCTTTTAAAAAAAAAATTTATTTATTTATTTGACACAGAGAGAGAAATCACAAGTAAGCAGAGAAGCAGGCAGTGGGGGGAGGAAGCAGGCTCCCTGCTGAGCAGAGAGCCCGATGTGGGGCTCCATCCCAGGACTCTGAGATCATGACCTGAGCTGAAGGCAGAGGCTTAACCCACTGAGCCACCCCGGCGCCTCTAGCCAAAACAACCTTGAGAAAGAAGAACAAAGCTAGAGGCCTCACACTTACAGATTTCAAAACATATCACACTAGAGTAATAAAAATAATCAATACAGCCTGGCGTAAAGGCAGACACATAGGCCAATAGAAAGCTCAGAAATAAACGCATGCATGTATAGTCAAATGATCTTTGACAAGGGTGCCAGGAATATACAATGGGGAAATAATAATCTCTTCAATAAATGGTCTTGGGAAAACTGAATATTCACATGTAAAAGAATGAAATTTGACTCTCGCAAAACACACAAAAAGCAACTCAAAAAGGATTAAAGACATTAAGTCCTGAAAGTATAAGCATCGTAGGAGAAAAACTTTCCGATGTTGGATTTGGCAATGATTTCTTGAATATGACACCAAAATGCAACAAAAGCTTTGAGACTACATCAGACTAAAAACTTTCTGTGCAGCAAAGGAAACAAACAACAACAACAACAATAAAAAACAAAATGGAAAGGTGACCTATGGATTGGGAGAAAATATTTGCAAACCCTGTATCAGATAATGGGTTAATATTCAAAATGCCTAAATAACACTTACAACTCAATAGCAAAAGCAAACAAAATACCTGATTTGAAAATGGGCAAAGGACTTGAATAGACGTTTCTCGAACGAAGACATACAAATGGCTAACCGGTATATAAAAAGATGTTCAACATCACTAATAATCAGGGAAATGTAAATTCAAACCACAATGAGATATCACCTCATACGTCTTAGGATGGTCATGACTCAAACACCAAAAATAACAAGCATGGAGAAATTGGAGCCCTTGTACATTCCTGATGGGTATGCAAAATGGTGCCACTGTGGTGAAGAACAATATGGCATTTCCCAAAAAATTAAAAATAGAACAGCCATATGATCTAGTAATCCTACTTTTGGACATTTATTCAAAAGAATTGATATTAGGATCTCAATGAGATATTTGTACTTCCACATTCATTACAGCATTATTCACAATAGCCAGTTGGTGGAAACAACTTAAATGTGATTCCATGGGGCGCCTGGGCGGCTCAGTGGGTTAAGCCTCTGCCTTCGGCTCAGGTCATGATCTCAGGGTCCTGGGATCAAGTCCCTCATTGGGCTCTCTGCTTGGCAGGGAACCTGTTTCCTCCTCTCTCTCTCTCTGCTTGCCTCTCTGCCTACTTGTGATCTCTCTGTCAAATAAATAAATAAATTCTTTTTAAAAAATATGCTTCCATGGATGAATGGATAATGCAAATGTTGTATATAAATACAGTGGACTATTATTCAGCCATTAAAAATAAATAAATTCTGTCATATGCTACAGCGTGAATGAACCTTGAAGAAATCATGCTAAGTGAAATAAGCCAGTCACAGAAGCACAAATACTATGTGATTCTACTTCTGTGAAGCAGAAAGTAGATGGTGACTGCTAGGGGCTCAGTTGGGGGTGGGGGAATGGGGAGATGTTCAATTGGTATAGTTTCAGTTATGAAAGATGGAAGTATTCTAGAGATCTGTTATACAACATTGTGCTTATAGTTAACAGTATTGTACTATACACTTAAAAGTTTAAGAGAGTAGATCTCATGCTACATATTTTTTATCCTAATAGAAAAAGCTCAGGGTACAGAGGCAGGACTGATGAGATGACATCACAGTGACACCAAGGACCTGGGCTGCTTTTGCTTTCTGCTCTACTATATTGAAGTACATGGCTTCCATTTTGAGATACTTCATAGTTGAAGATGGCTACTATAGTTCCAGCCACAAAGTCTAAATTCCAGGCTTGGAGAAAGGAAATGAATTGAGGGAGGACAAAATGTTGTTCTTCTACACTGAGTTAGCCCTTTGAAGGTGCCTTCTTTGGAATCCCACAGAATATTTCTGCTTCCTTCTAATTGTCAGCCATATTGCCCTATCTAATTTAAGGATGACTGAAACAGTCTTTTAGTTGGATATATTGCCACTCTACAGAAAACTAGGGTTTTATTGCAAAGGAGTAAAGGGAGAAAGGATGCTATTGTAGACTCCATATAGCTTATATGGTTATATGGTCCATATACCCATACATTACAATATATTAGTCTCTGCCAGGAGCTATAATCCTCTGGCTTTTTTTTTTTTTTTTTTTACAAATTTCCAAGGAAAGGCAGCCTTATTGTGAATCTAGAGTTAGGCCATGAGAGGACATTTGCATTTGTGAAAATATCCTTGTGTGTAATGAGCAGGCTCCAATTATCCCAGTTTTATCTCCTAGAAAAAAATCTAGTAACAGATCAACAAGGAAGAGCTGGGTGGGTGGTGTATGTGGGGTTTGGATAGTATTCCTAGAAAAAGTGATGCTGTCATCTTAGAATTCGCAGTGCTAAAGGAAATGAATGATTCTTCAGACTAAATTTTGCCAGTTCCCTCAATAATCATTCTTAAAAATTGGTTTCCGGGTGCTTCTGGTTCTCCTAGGAATTCTGGTTGGCAATAATCCTCTTAAAAGCCAACCCCTCGGGCATCTGGGTGGTTCAGTCCTTAACGTCTGCCTTTGGCTCAGGTCATGATCCCAGGGTCCTGGGATCGAGCCCCGCATCGGGCTCCTCGCTCAGTGGGAAGCCTGCTTCTCCCTCTCCCACTCCCCCTGCTTATGTTCCCTCTCTTGCTGTCTCTCTGTCAAGTAAATAAATAAATTCTTAAAAAAAAAAGCCAACCTCTTGAAGCAAACAAACTAAATGTGGTCTGTGGAGGGTGTTGCCAGTTGTTTTGGTTGCATACTAGTTGAATTCCATTCTCTGAGGAATTCACACAGCTTGTGAGTTTTCGTGAGAGGCAAAACGTACCTCCTCCTGCTGAATTAAAAAAGCCATAGTCAGATTTTCCCAGCATTCCTTGTACTGAGAATGTGAGTATGTAAGTATATTCTGCTAATCAGATACATTTCTCAGTGAATTCAGTCTTTGAATTGAAGTGAACGATTCACAAAAATCTGTGGCTATGAGAATCATCTCCGATGGGAAGTATCATATCAAGACAGAGTTCCCAGGGCAGCAGAGATAGGATTCTAGTAGCAGCATATAATGTCCAATACCGTGGTAGTTGTGGCACGAACTTTACTATCCACTATATGGTGATGGTGGCAGCTGAATCCTCAATAGGCTGTTCTGTGGGGTCATTTAGGTCAAAGTCTATGGCCCTTAGTCTCTGGGTCTAACTTTTCACCTCTCCCAGAGTTTCTATGAGCTGCCCAATTTCCTGTTACGAAATCACTTTTCTGTTCAAATCAGCCAGAGTTGTTTTTAGCCTGGTATAACCTCCAATCTCTATAAGGGTCCAAAGTTTCTATTTTCTCCTGTTATTTGTTGTTCCAACCTTTTCAATTTGAAAATAATTTTCCTCAATGGAAAAATAATAGAAACATCATAGAAGTGGAATAGTTTGGGCTTTCCTTCCATCATCTGTTATGATCCAATGAATACTCTTCTAATTTCCTGTATCTTCTTGCTGAGAAAATAATTTTTTAAAAAGGATCATATCTTCTTTTTTATATTTACATAATGTGCATCAATAGTCTGTGTCTTCCTAATGCCATTCTTGGGGCTTCATGGTACTCCTCCTTTTTTTTTTTTTAAGATTTTATTTATTTATTTGACAGAGAGAAATCACAAGTAGACAGAGAGGCAGGCAGAGAGAGAGAGATGCGGGACTCGATCCCAGGACCCTGAGATCATGACCTGAGCTGAAGGCATTGGCTTAACCCACTGAGCCACCCATGCACCCCCATGGTACTCCTTCTTATACATATTTGGTTAATTCCTCTGTCTTGTTTTTGTCTTTTAAAAACCTTTGTTACCCAGCAAATTCCCTGTGTAACTGTATTGAGTCTTTTTTTTTTTTAACTTAAATTCAATTAGCCAACATATAGTACATCGTTAGTTTTAGATGTAGACTGCATTGATTTCTTTAGATGCCTCTGTATTAGGCAGGACCCAATTCAACCTCTCTATCTGGTTTTAACAAAAGGGAACTTACAGGATCTTTTTTTTTTTTTAAGATTTTATTTATTCATTTGACAGACAGAGATCACAAGCAGGCAGACAGGCAGGCAGAGACAGAGAGAGAGGAGGAAGCAGGCTCCCTGCCGAGCAGAGAGCCCGATGCGGGGCTCGATCCCAGGACCCTGAGATCACGACCTGATCCGAAGGCGGAGGCTTAACCCACTGAGCCACCCAGGCGCCCCAACTTACAGGATCTTAACCTAATTGTTATGGCATGGCTAGGACCAGGTGCTAAAACAGTGATGTTAATTTCTCTGTTTTTCTCTCTCTGTCCTCCCATCCCTCCCACCACCCTATCTCCTTGGTTGAATTCATTCCTAGGCAGGCTCTTACCTTGTGTGGCCAAAATAGCTGCCAGTAGACAGTGGAGACAGGCTTCCGTTCTACAGGTTAACAAGCATAATAAAAAGAGTATTTCTCTTTATTTTTAAAAGTTGTTTAAAATAAAATGTATTATTTTTATTTAAAATCAATTAATATCTAGTGTATTATTAGTTTTAGGGGCAGAATTTAGTGATTCACAAATTGCATATAATACCCAGTGCTCATTACATCAAGAGCCCTCCTTAATGGCCGTCACCCCTGTACTCCATTCCTGCACCCCTCACCCCTCCAGCAACCCTCGGTATGTTAACTATAAGAAAGAGTGCTTCTCTTTAGATTTTTTACTCTCTTTGGCTTGATTTGGGTCACATGCTCACTCCAGAAAAAATCTCATTGGCCACACTTTGGTCATATGCTCATGTGTGGGACCAAACTACATATTCTGGGAGTGGAAGAGAAGTGATTCCCCAGCAGAAATTAAGGTGTTGATGTCAAAACCATGAGTAAAGGATGCTGACCAAACAAAACACCCCTCTTTTTAGTCTTTCACCACCACACTTACTGTACAACTGTAGAGATGAACTACAGAAGAGTTCACTTCTGGTTTTTGTTTTTTGTTTTCTGTGAAAATTTTGAAAGCTTTGCTTCCCAAATATGTATGCAGACATTCCAGAGTCTAAGTGAGGCAATTTCTAAGACAAGAAGGTTATATTCTTCAGATCCTTAACACTTTTACATCACCATCATCACCACACAAGTCTTTGTGGTTAGAATTAAATGAAAAGGAGCCGCTCCCTTGTTACTTTCACTCTCCATTGACAGTTGAAATTTTTACCAGCAAACAAGAATTATCAGATATTCTATCTTTAGTATAATGAGATTTCTGAAAGTACCTGGTGGCTGAAACTCCCTCATTCCTCAACCAGTTATGCTATAATGTTAAGCTAATTGGAAAGCAGGAGAGGTAAAAACAATTCAAAGCCCTCAATCTCTTCCAAGTTTTATCTGTGTATTCTTTTTCACCAAAAAGGAAGCATCATTATAAATTTTAGTCCTGGTTTTGCCAAACAATAACATGTAACTTAGATAAGTCTCCTGAACCTTTTGTATCTCGGGTTTTTAAAAATCTATTTCAGAAGTTGGCTTAGGCCAAAAAATGGTACAATATAACAAAATAATTTACAAATAAGATATTCTAAAATTCTGGCTGTGTTTATTAGAAATACTTTTGGTTGTAGGTGATAAAAACCCAAATCAAGCAAATTTGGGCAATAAATTCAGGCAGTTTATTGGCTCACAAAACCAAGGGAAGGACAGGTAGGTAGCTAGGACTCAGGGACAACTAGAATTACGGACTTGAGTATTTCTAGGACAGTTTCATTCTGTCTCTATATCCTTCTTTCAAATGTAGGGGAATATGGTAGCTTCACCATTCACAATGTTCATCCTTAAAGGGAAACTGAAATTTACTTTATTAATTCAATTTGAAAATCTACTATGTCACCAACACTATTTGAGGGTCTAAAGATACATCAGAGAACAAAACAAAGTTCTTGCTCTTTATGGACCTTCCAGCCGAGGGCATCAAATTTAAAATTCTGCGGAAGAGCTTTGATGGGCTCTGTTTGAGTCATGGGTTCACTCTTGGGTCAAACAGTGAAGATCAGGTAAAAGCTTGATGAAGAGGAGAGCTCTATCTCTAGAAGTGTGTTTTCATTCAGTGTGTCCTAGGAATTCGCAATTTTAACAAGCCCTCCCAACCAGTTCTGACTTAGGTGATTCTTGAAAGAAACCAAGAAACACCTTTCTTTGGCACAGAGGCACCATAATTTTTGGCATTTGCTTAGAATGTCACACCTCTATTCAGAAGCTCTAATTCTGGAAGATATGTTCTTCTCCAACAACCCTGTCTGGATCTTTGGCAATAAGGGCCAACCATGACAATAAATGAAGTAGACTATTAAAGATGCAGAATAGCAATAGCCACATTGAAACAATTGTGGACTTTTGTAAAAAGCCGGCATGAGGCAACAACTCAGGCATGGAGAAGCTTATGGAGAAATGACTTTTCTTTACCACATGTGACAAGTGATGAAAAATACTTCCAGTCTGGAATTTCTGCATCTGCTTGTTTTTTTCAAGCTACATGTTTAGCCAAGTCTAATTTGCATGGTAATTGGTTGAAGGTGAAGATCCATTTTATCTCTAAAAAGATGACTTCTGGAATACAATGTACAAGTGCCTGGAGAGAAGAACATTCTAAGGCATTGAAGGTAACTGAGTTAAAGCAAACAGATTTGGGAAGGGCCACTTCCCTTATTCTGGGGACTGTCAATGCTGGAACATGATGAGAAGAGACGTTTTGCAGGCCAACCAGTTTGCCAAGAGCATTTGCCTGCTGTGAAAATCTTGCATGTAAGTGTCCCAAATCGGGCTTAGCTGAAGGATGTTAGGGAAACAGAAAAAGAATTGGGTAGGACTGGATTGGATGGCAAAAGAAAGAGACTTGATGAAACACTTTATCCCCTCTTTTATTTCTAATTATGCCTTTTTGAAAAATCTGTGTCAGATTATATTTGAGTAATTTTAGTAGGCATTAATCACAAAATGGTCCAAGAGACAGATTCTGTAGTGGTATAATTATTTTCACCATTTCTTACTTTAAAAACCTTTTGATGATGAATTCACTTTAAAGAAAAATTCACTTGGTTATTTTTAAGTTATAAGACATTTAAATATATGTTCTCCCTGCCTGGAAAAATAATCCTTTAATAGCATGTGGCTTAAGTCCTTTGACGATTCTTAATTAATGTACATGCCTATAAAATGTATATGTATCCTATGTGGTTTGAAAAAACACAAACCATATTAATGAGCTTGTATTCTATATGGGTAGTCTATGAGATGTTGTGGTGGTGGGGAGGAAAGAGAACAGGGAACACAAAAGGAATAAAACATTTACCCTTCTTTTTTTTTTTAAGATTTTTATTTATTTGACAGAGAGAGAGAGATCATAAGTAGGCAAAGAGGCAGGCACAGGGAAAGGGAGAAGCTGGCTTCCCACTGGGCAGAGAGCCCAACACTGAGCTCCATCCTAGGCTTGATCCCAGGACCCTGGGATCATGACCTGAGCCGAAGACAGAGGCTTTAACCCACTGAGCCACCCAGGCGCCCCAAACATTTCCCCTTCTTGTTTTTTTTTGTTTTTTTTTTTTTTTTAATTTGACAGACAGAGATCACAAGTAGGCAGAGAGGCAGGCAGAGAGAGAGGAGGAAGCAGGCTCCCTGCTGAGCAGAGAGCCCGATGCGGGGTTTGATCTCAGGACCCTGAGATCATGACCTGAGCCGAAGGCAGAGGCTTAATCCACTGAGCCACCCAGGCGCCCCAACATTTCCCCTTCTTAACAACACTTTAACCCAGTGGGAAATACAGATGTATAAATAATATTAATAACTAGTTGATAAGGGCAAAATAATATATATACGCTAAAGAGTGCTGAATGTGTAAAACTCTGTGTGCATGTGTGTGTATTTAAATATTTATATAGAAATACAGCAAAAAAACTGTCTTAGGTCATGATCCTCAGAAGGAGACCCTGAGAAGAGGATTTGCATCGGAGGGATTTATGAAAGATATGCTCCTGTGACAGGGTGTGGTATGGAGAAGAGGCGTTGGGGAAAGACATAACAATACTGAGAATGGAAGAAGTAGAAAAGGAAAAGAGAAAACACAAAGTGAGAGTGTCATTTTAGGTTGAATTACATAAAGAAAGCTTTGACCTGTTTTGATGAGGGAGGCCCGGAGTATAAGTTACCCTTTATAGAGTCGTCCCAACCTAAAGCATAGTAGCTGTCTTTTCATACTTCTATATCTGCAACCATTGCAAAGCATTTCCAGTAGCCTTCGGGGAGTCCTCCTGAAGGACAGCTGCAGGTATTAGCCTGGCTGTGGAAGGCACACCAAAAGTTGAGGTGGGGACATAGAAAAACCCATTAAAAAAAAAAAAAAAGGATCATTGTGCCCTCTACAGCAAGTGTAGGCTGTTTTGCCTAATTGCAAAATATACATCATCTCCTATTATAAGGCATTGTGATATGATACTATATCTACTTAATCCTACTAAGGAGTGATACATTCGTGTTGTTATGCCTTCATGTAGGCGCTTAAAACATAATGCCTTAGAGTAGATATTTAAAATGATTTACTGTTGAATGAATGAGTAAATTAATTAAAGCACAGGGAAAAGATAAAAGTCCAGTTCTCATAATATGGAATTTTCCTTGGGAGCCATATATATGAAATAAGAGTCTATAGTTTAGGGCTTTAAAGAATGCATTATTTAACATTTTTCTTTAAACACTAAATGCTTCATAAAAAATACATCTCATAACCCTGTCATTTTAAAACCCGGATGCTTTCTAGTGGTTTTTCTATTCTGCCTGAATAAAACTTCTGCCATGCACTTGGCAAATCTCCCTGAGGGGAGATGGTTCTCTCTTTCACTTATTGATTCATTATATATGTATTTATGGAGGGCCTGTGAGTTCAAGGACATGTGGTCCCTCTCCTGAAAGAGTATTCAGAATAGGAGGAACTACAGCCTCTCAGCAGATGAATTATCACAGAAGGCCACAAGCAGGAGGGACTCGTCACCCAAGGATACTTAGGGTGAGTCTCCACAGCGAGCTGGTATTTGAATACAAACTTGGCATTTGCCAGGTGAGGAAGGAGAGAATTGACATTCTAGTCAGGGAGATGGCTCATTTGAAGGCAGGAATAATAATAATATCTAGCTAATATTTATCGAAGGCTTCCTCTGTGCAATATGAATCATTGCGGATGTGCAAAAGACTTTGGGGGTCCAACAGGAATGTGGCTGATGTGGATAGAATCTGTGAAAAGTCTTGTGGGATGAGGTTTATAAATGGTGTGAGAGTAATTATATCATTAACTGACCGATTTTCTGGGGTAATGAGAAACTCCTAACAAGGAACAGAAACATCCTTAACTTTGAGAGATCTTTTTTTTTTTTTTTGAAGATTTTATTTATTTATTTGACACAGAGAGAGATCTCAAGTAGGCGGAGAGGCAGGCAGAGAGAGAGGGGGAAGCAGGCTCCTTGCTGAGCAGAGAGCCCGATACGGGGCTCGATCCCAGGACCCTGAAATCATGACCTGAGCTGAAGGCAGCGGCTTAACCCACTGTGCCACCCAGACACCCACTTTGGGAGGTCTTTAAAAGCATGCATCTACATGGGTACAAAAGACTACCCACACACATGATCTTAAAATCAGGAAATATTAAATGTAAATGATAGTGACTGACTACATATCTCCAATATAGTCAAACTACTGGGTCACACTCATGACCTTCGTCTTATTAACCTCAATCATTTACTTGAGGACTCTAGAACAACACTTACCAACCTTCAACATGTATGTGAATAATCTAGGAGCTTGTTAAAATGCAGATTCTGATTAGTAGGTTTGGGTGGAGTCTAAGGTTCTGTACTTCTTATAAGTTCGTAGGTAATGCTATGCTTCTGGTTTATGCATCACATTTTGTGTAATAAGACCGTAGTTCACTGGCTGCACATTGGAATCACCATAAAGATTTACAACCTGCTGACACCTGCATTTCACCCACATAAATTCTTATTTAATGTGTCAGGGGTGTGGCATGAGCATTGGAATTTTAAGAAATTCCCAAAGAGATTCCAATAAGCTGCAAAGATTGAGAGCTACTATAATTAGTTATAAATTACACAGGTAGATGACTAAGGAGTATATCTGACATGCGGACAAAGCACAGTTTGGAGAAGAAAAAAATCTGTTGAAGAGATGATTTTGGAAAACACAAGAGCTATCACCCTGATTGGAATAGAATACTTAACATATTTAAACAAAGATTACCAAGGCATGCAAATGAAGTTTCATATTGCAGTAGTCAATCATTCATATTAATAACTTAACAATTAGAGTTGAAAGTGTATCCTCTAAACATTTACATACATTATAATACTGAATTCTTTTTTTAAAGAAGATTTTATTCATTTATTTGGCCAAGAGAGACTCGGGGAGAGAGGGAACACAAGCAGGGGGAGTGGGAGAGGGGGAAGCAGGCTTCCCACTCAGCAGGAAACCCGATGCGGGGCTCGATCTTGGGCCTTGGGATCATGACCTGAGCCAAAGGCAGACGCTTAACGACTGAGCCACCCAGGTGCCCCAATGCTGAATTCTTAATAAAAATAAATAAAAATATTTTTCCATTTAGAAAGGCAATATGTGCTGATGGTAGAAAATCTGAAAACTGTAACCCAATATATTTTCATATATTTCCTTTCATGATTTTTAAGCCTTTACACAGGGTTTCTTGATTTTTACAGGACTGTGGAATTGCTATATTTTTTATTAAAAGTATAATTTTTTAATGCTGCATTCCTCTACTCTTATTTGCCTAGTATTTCACAATTTTTTTGTAAGCCAAGATGGGACATAATATTCTTTCCCCTTCTTGGCAGCGTGGTTCATCATAATATATGTCCCAAAAGAACTTAAATAGTTCAATTAAATAATTTTTACTACATTGCCATACTCTCTCAATGTTTTTAAAGATTTTATTTATTTATTTGACAGACAGAGATCACAAGTAGGCAGAGAGGCAGGCAGAGAGAGAGGAGGAAGCAGGCTCCCTGCTAGACAGAGAGCCCAATGCAGGGCTCCATCCCAGGACCCTGGGATCATGACCAGAGCTGACGGCAGAGGCTTTAACCCACTGAGCCATCCAGGCACCCCTATACTCTCTCATTTTTAAAAACAAAGACTTATTGTTGAGATCTCAATATGAAAATTATATAACTCTATAAATGGCAGCACAGCTAAGCTACGATACAGGAATATTTTTGTTATTGTTAGTAGGTTAGATTTTACTTTCCCTTTCGACAAATGGGGCTTAACTTCAAAACACATGATGATTTCTTATCTTGCTTGGTTATTCATATATCTAGTTGCTAATTTGGATGTTGGGAGTGCTGCAAAAAGATATATAGAAATTGCTCAAGACCTGGCAGATGCTTAAAATAGTACAACCCAAGTGATGGAAATAACCTTTGGTAGGAAATATGCAATCAGCTTTGCTCTAAGTTGTCTGAAGGAGGAATCATCATCTTTTTTTTTTTTAAAGATTTTATTTATTTATTTGACACAGAGATCACAAGTAGACAGAGAGGCAGGCCGGGGGGCGGGGGCGGGGTGTGGGAAGCAGGCTCCCTGTGAGCAGAGAGCCCAATGCAGGGCTTGATCCTAGGACCCCGGGACCATGACCCGAGCTGAAGACAGAGGCTTTAACCCACTGAGCCACCCAGGCGCCCCCATCATTTTCTTATTGCTAACAATAGAGCAGTAACTCTCATTATTTGGTTTGGTAAGATGCTAGTGATGACTTTTTACAGTTTGCTCAGGCTAGCAGTTGGTGGCTTTGTCATTTCATTAAAACTCCCTGAATACTTCATGTATATAAAATAATCAGCAATGAGACTTTGAAAATGATGTTATAATCATTCCCTTACTATTATTTTTAGTTGGTTGACTTTAAGACTTTGTCCTTATTGGACCTTGTCTTCTCCTACTCTAAAGGGGACTACAACCCTAAATTTGGCATTTATTATTTCTGTTTGTATTTTTATACTTTGCATATATCATATATAATTTATGTATGTGCATATATATATATTTTTACATGTTGATAAACTATATACAAATGGTATCATACTGTACATACCACTTGTAACTTACTTTTTGGATCATCATAAGTCTTGGGATCTATCTCAAATACATGGATACATGTAGCTCCAATTCATTCATTTTAATTGCTGTATAGTATTGTATGACCATGCTATACCACAATACCAGTTTGCACTGATGAATATTAAAGCAATTTTACTCCTTTTCCTACTAAAATCATGCTATAAACATCTATTCATTTCTATGTATGAGTTTCTTTAAAGAATATACCTAAGATCAGAATTGCTGAATCACAAGATCATACATTTTACTAGATATTGCCAAATTTTTAACCAAAGTAGTTGAGACAATTTATAATCCTAGCAGCACTGAGAGGTTGAATTGGTTTACATCCTTATCAACCTGTGGTATTATCAAAATTTTTATTTTTTGTAAATCTGATGAATATATGATGGTATTTGTGGTTGTTTTAATATTTATCTCCTAGGTTATTATATTGTTACTTTGTTCATTGGTCAGTGAGTTTTCATAGTGTATGAGTTACTTGTTCGCATCTTCTGCCCACTTTTGATTGGGCTGTTTGCCTTTCTTTTATTTATTTGTAGCAACTTTTAATATATTCTGATAACTAAACCTGTTAGTGATGTGTGTTATAAAAATCTTCTCACAGTCTGTCTTGTCAGTGTTTTATGGTATCTTTTGATGCGTATCAGTATTTTATGATACCTGTGTTGCATTTAATTTTAATGTACTTAAATTTTAAATTCATTAATTTTTTCCATTTATGGTTGATACTTTTTAAAAATTTAAATTCAATTAGCCATGATATAGTACATCATTAGTCTCAGATGCAATATTCAACAATTTATCAGTTGCATATAACATCCAGTGCTCATCAAATCATGTGCCCTCCTTAATGCCTATCACCCAAATACCCCCCTACCCATCTCCCCTCCACTAACCCTAAGTTTGTTTCCTATAGTGATGAGTTTCTCATGTTTTTTCTCCCTCCTTGATGATTTCCCATGCAGTTTTCCCTCCCTTCCCTAAGGTTGATACTGTTAATGTCTTGTTTAAAAACCCCTTTCTACCTCCCATGATAAAGAAAAAAATTTTTTTAAAGATTATGTTTTCATTTCCTCCTAAAAGTTTTAAACTTTTGCTTTTTCATATTTAAATATCACAATCTACTGAAATCAATTTTGGTGTATGATGTGAGGTGTGGATTCAATTTTTCCGCTATTATTAACCAACTTCCCCATGTCATTTATTATTGTCATTTATTATTCCCCATTTGTACTTTTACCACTAAACTACAACACTACCTCTATCATATATAAAGTTTCTATAAACACATACGTTGATTTCTGAACTTCCTACTCAATTCCATTTGTCTGTTTATCTCTGAACCGATACTGTTTACTAGGTACTGTAGCTTTCTAACAAGTCTTGTTATATGGTAAAGCAAGTTCTTTCTAGCTCTTTTCTTTAAAAATAATCCTGGCTATTCTTGGTCCTTTGTTCTTCCATATTAATTTTAAAATCAGCCTCCAAAATCCCATGAAAATACAGCTGAAATCTTGATTGGGATTGCATTGAAATTAGTGATTAATATGGGGAGTAGATAACTAAAATATTGAGTGCGCCTGTTGATATAATTTTTTTCTCCATTTACTTAGACCTTTATTGTCTTTCAATAATTTTAAAATTTTTGGCATAGAAGTTTTGTACAACTTCCGTTAGATTTAACCCCTCCAAGGAGCTTTATATTTTTATTGGTAATATTGATAATCCTTTTTTGGAAATTACCCTTTCTGACTCTTTATTGCTGATATGTAAGAATGCAGCTGATTGGGGCGCCTGGGTGGCTCAGTGGTTTAAACCGCTGCCTTTGGCTCAGGTCATGATCTCAGGGTCCTGGGATCGGGTCCCGCATCGGGCTCTCTGCTCGGCAGAGAGCCTGCTTCCCTCTCTCTCTCTGCCTGCCTCTCCATCTACTTGTGATTTCTCTCTGCCAAATAAATAAATAAAATCTTTAAAAAAAAATAAAAATTAAAATAAAAAAAAAAGAATGCAGCTGATTTTTGCGTGTTACCCATATGTCCAGAAACCTTGCTTAACCTCTCCTTTATTTATTGTAATAATATATCAGACTAGTAACATTTAAAAGTATGAATAAATTTAATACTTTTTCTGAGTAGAAAAGTAATACACGGTCATGCTAAAAAAACTGGGGGTATCAGAGAAAATCCCTGTAAACATTTTGCTTTATTTAGTTTATTTCATTTTGTTGTCTTTTTACCTTCCTTCCTTAAAAAAAAAAAAACTTTTATAATAGAAAATTTCCCACATACACCAAAGTAGACAGAAAACTATAATAAACATCCATGTTGTAATCTCCCAGTTTTCATAATCACCAACTCACGGTTAATCTTTTAGCATATTACCTTCTACTACTCCTTTCCCTCCCATATAATTTTGAAGCAAATTTCAAACATCACATAGTTACATCTGTAAATACCTCAGAATACAGGTCTAAAACAGTGGTTTCCATATCAGCAGCTTTGGCATTACCAGGGAACTAGTCAGAAATGCAGATTCTCAGGCTCTACCAAAGTTCTACCAGATCAGAAACTCTGGGAGTAGGGACTAAGCAATCTGTTTTTATTATTTTTATTTTTTTTTTAGAACTGGAAGATCTCACATTTATTACTGAACCAACTTACTGGTGCAGAGGCATAGTAACAGAAAAATCATTTCCCTGGTAAAAACATGTCTGTTGGTCAGGAAGGAAGGATGTTTACAGAGTGCTGGAGGGAACACATGATCTTGACACAGCTTAATTAAATATGTGGTGCCAATTAGGTGTGTCATCTTGTGACGTGTGATGCCTTGTAGACCCAGCTTCATTCTTCTCCAGTGCCTCCTCTTGGAGCTGTACCTGATTTTATTCCCAGCTATCATCTGAATGCACTGGAGAATGGCATGATTCTGCTTTTGTTTCTTGGCCAGGAATCACTTGATTCTGAAAGTCTTGTAAGAAGACTTGCCCAGAAACAAGTCAGCTACACACAGCAGGATGGCGGTGAAAAAGCAGCAATCTGTTTTTTAAATTACCCTCTCATTTATGCTGATGTTTAAGAAACCCTTTACTAAAACATAAGAACACTTAAAAAAAACCACCTCAATATTATTGACATGCTTAAATAACAATTCCTTTATATCATCCATCAGTGTTCAAGTTTCTCTAGAAATTTAGTTTGTTTGATTTGAATTTTTTTTTTTTAGATTTTATTTATTTATTTGACAGAGAGAAATCACAAGTAGGTAGAGAGGCAGGCAGAGAGAGAGAGAGGAGGAAGCAGGCTCCCTGCCGAGCAGAGAGCCCGATGCGGGACTCGATCCCAGGACCCTGAGATCATGACCTGAGCCGAAGGCAGCGGCTTAACCACTGAGCCACCCAGGCGCCCCTGATTTGAATTTTTGATAAGAATAATTTATAGGGGCATCTGGGTGGCTTAGTTGGCTAAGCAGCTGCCTTCAGCTTAGGTCATGATCACAGGGTCCTGGAATTGAGCCCCGCATCAGGCTCCCTGCTCAGCGGAGAGCCTGCTTCTCCCTCTCCCTCTTTCTGCTGCTCTGCCTACTTGTGTTCTCTCTCTCTCTCTCTGTCAAATAAATAAATACAATCTTTAAAAAAAAAAGAATTTGTAGGTAGGTGGTACATGTAGATATTTCCATCATAAGGCTCATAATATCTGATTTTCTTGCTTTTCATGCAGTTAGCAGACACCGATAATCACTTTCCAGATTCATTATATCATTAGGGTCACAAAACAGTCATATTCCAACTCTGTTGTTCCTTCCTCATTTATTGCTGGAATACTTCTAAAAACAGAAATATTCCTTCTTCAACTATTTGTTCACTTTGACGTACAGTGCATATAGGAAAAGCAAGATAAATGCTTGGTTCTTTCCCTTTATTTTTCAGCTTTCAAAATAATTTGATTTTTTGGCATAAATTTAAACAAATTTGATGTGCTTTAATTCTTGTTATTCTTATTGGTGTCTCCTTTCTTATAATTGATTTTTTACTTATATCAAAGCTATATTTGCACAGAATATAAAAGTCAAATCATTTCCCCATTTCCACTTCCAGTGGCAACAATCTTTAATTATTTTAGCTAATTAATTCGATATCTTTAACTTGCTTTTTGCTTTCTTTGTTTTCAGTTTTTAGCATTATCTGTTAACTTTCCATTATTCAAGATGAGGATATAGCTCACTTTTGCCCTTCCATTACCCACCACACACATGCAGCCATCATCTATCATCTTCATATATGAATAGCATAATTATGGGGAGTTCAATATTAAGTGTTTTTCTTGACTATATAAATACTGTTCACAACTGAGCCCCATAAAATACTATGGTTATTTTTCCATTTTTGCACAACTTTTAATTTTACCCAGAGTTAATGATTGCCACTCTTTGTTTTCTTATTTAATTTTCTACATTCTTACTATCAACTCAAAATGGAACTCTGCATTAGTTGTCAAAATCTCTTAACACTTTTAATAATCCAGAGTTCTCTCCATTTCAGCATTTAATAACCCTCTCTAAAATCTTCCAACCACCTCCCAATTTGTAGAACTGGGTATCTACTCTTGGTGCTCAATTATTATCTATGATTTCCTCTTAACACTTTAGCCTGTGAATTTCTTAGCTTCTTTAGTTGCATCCACTGTTTCCTAGTTTCCTTATCTTCCTTTTCTTGATTTATTTCCTATATTGATGAAGCTCATCCTCTAAAAGGTTCCTAGGAAAGGACATAAAAGAGGTAAATTTGGGGACTTTTCTTGTACAAAAAGATTTTCATTCTATTTTGATACTTCATTGATAATTAAATAGCATTCTAGTTTAGGAACAAATTTCCTTTAGAATCTTGAAGGCATTTCCTCTTTGCCTTCTAGCTACTGGGCTGTTTTTGAGAGGTCTGAAGTCATTCTAATCTTTGGCCTTTTGAACATGAACAGTTTATTTTCTCTGGAAGCAAGTAGGATTATCTCTGTTCTTAGGGTTCTGAAAATCAGTTATGATATTCCTTGATGTAGGTCTATCTTTTATAAATTTTGCTAGGCACTTGATAAGCCTTTTAAACTTAAAGCCCATGTCCTTCAGTTATAGAACATTTTATTACTAGTTCTTTAATAATCTCTTCCTGTCCATTTTCTTTGTGCCATTTTTTCTGTGATTTTCATTAATTGGATTTTGGTCCATCTGGATTTGTCCTTTAATTTTCTTATCTTTTCCATACTATCTCTTTGTCTTCTTGCTCTACTTTCTGGAAGATTTTTTCAGCATTGTATTACAAACTTTTAAATTTTCCTATCATAATTTTCATTCCTGAAATACTTTTTTGTTCTCTGAATGTTCCTTTTACTAGCCCCCCCCCCTATTACTTCATGGATGTGATATTTTCTTCTCTCTGAAAATACTAATGAAATTATCCTCTTTTTTTAAGATTTTATTTATTTATTTGACAGAGAGGTCACAACTAGGCAGAGAGAGAGGAGGAAGCAGGCTCCCTGCTGAGCAGAGATCCTGATGCGGGGCTTGATCCCAGGACCCTGAGATCATGACGTGAGCCGAAGGCAGAGGCTTTAACCCACTGAGCTACCCAGGCCCCTGAAATTATCCTCTTTAGAAAAGTTGTCTTCTTGCAAATTGAGTTTCGCCTTCCCACACTCCTTTTTCTGTTTGTATGTTTGTTTCGTCTTATTTGACCTCTGTCTTTCAGGTTAGAGGCTTTCCTCAAAAGATCACTTTCTTTGGTTTGTTCATACTTGACGAGAAATTCTATGGGAGTAGGTATTCTCTATTGCGAATGGGTGACATGGTAATGTGATAACATGATTGACATGTTCCCTTGGGTAACATCTGATATGTACATCCGCAAAGAAAGATTATCCAATAACCTGCCTAAAAGGCACAAGTCTGACTGCCATTTCTTGCTACAGGGTCTGAGTGGAATACGAGGGCTGAGAGAAGTGGCATATCAAGTTCAGTATATGAATGTTTACATACTCCCTTATTTTTCTTTTTTTTTTTTTTTTAAAGATTTTGTTTATTTGACAGACAGAGATCCCAAGTAGGCAGAGAGGCAGGCAGAGAGAGAGGTGGAAGCAGGCTCCCTGCCGAGCAGAGAGCCCGATGTGGGGCTCGATCCCAGGACTCCGGGACCATGACCTGAGCCGAAGGCAGGGGCTTTAACCCACTGAGCCACCTAGGCATCCCCATACTCCCTTATTTTTCATACAGTACTCCTGACCTCAACAGTACTTGGTTTTCCCCACCCAGAAGTGGCCTATCCTATCCTCTTCAATGACCACCCCCTACTTGCTGTGATAATGAAGATAGGGCAGTCGAGTGTAGTGCATAGTGAAGGAGATGTGGACTCAAAACACTTCATAAAATGAATTTCTCCCAGTCTTCTTGCAGTCAGTCCCACCTACCCCCCAACTTTCAGGATTAGCTGTTATCACCAGTTGCTAAGCTGTTCAAGGGGCCGATAGATAAATCATTTTGATTCTTGGCTTTTCCTGCTGCCAGTTTAGGATTATTTCTCAGGTTTTCTAGGTCATTTACTACTTTCCAGTTTCCAAATTGTGTTGCTGTAGGGGCACCTGGGTGGCTCAGTGGGTTAAAGCCTCTGCCTTCGGCTCAGGTCATGATCCCAGGGTCCTGGGATCGAGCCCTGCATCAGGCTCTCTGCTCAGTGGGGAGCCTGCTTCCCCTTCTCTCTCTGCCTGCCTCTCTGCCTACTTGTGATTTCTGTCTGTCAAATAAACAAATAAAATCTTTAAAAAAAATCTTCAAATTTTGTTGCTATTGTCTTTCTCCTATTGAACTTATCCTTTCTAGTTTCCTTCTTTAAAAAGAATTCCCTTTCCTGTTGTTTCAGTGAAGCTTTGTGAAAGAACAAACGAAGATCTTCCATTACCAGATTCATGATTCCTTCTGAAGTAGAAACTCTTTGTTGTCTTAAGAAAATAGTTCAGGCTTTGTTCTTCAAGAAATAAAAGCATATCCCCATTTCACAGATAGAATATTTTAGGGACGGAGAGGCCAAGTCATTTTTCCAAGATGACAGAGTTGGAAATGGGGCAATGGCTCAGTGCATTTGTGTTGAAGAAAAAAACATGCTGTCACATTATGCAGTTGCCACATTCCTGACATGAGTTAGTCTATCCTGCTTGCTCATTGCATTGCAGTTGACCTCGACCAATGTCACAGCCAAGCAATAAAAGCCAGCGCTAGTTCCTGAATACAAAATGACCAGGCTAAACATTCACACATTACTCTCTTCAGCAAAAAATGGAACTAATGTGACCTAGTATTTTTCATGATAATGACTGTAATTAACTAACCAAGCTGAACGAGCCTTGGAATTCATCTGAGAAAAGACTATCATTGCCAGCTTTCAGAAACTGGAGGCATGACAAATATGTGAGTTGGGTCTTTCAAAAAAAGGAAAAAGCTGAGGCCATCTAAAATTTAATTTTGTACCTGAAAGTAGGTCTCCATATGAAAATGATGCTTTACCCTTTAGAAGCAGAGTTTTCTAGATCCTTAGGCCTCCTGAAGCGATTTACTGCATAGATTTCTCTTAGGTCAGCAGGATGGCTGTTCCAGGTTGAAGCCAAGAACATTTCACAATCAATTTTTGCTCAGATTCATTATTCTTACAGCTAGCTGTTGGGCTTATATTGCATCACTAGAAGTCAGATAATATTGCCAACAGATAATGTTATAATCTGTTGATGAAATTATTCATTATTTTTTCCTGCCGTTTTTAAATTTATATGACGTATAAACTGCATATCCCGTATTAAAATGTGTCAAACGTGCTGATGTTCTGTACACCTCAATTGTATTCTCTTAACTCTAACGGTGAAATGAACCTATTCCAAAAACCTAGTGTTGCTCTATTAGGATGCCTCTGAATTAATTATACTTCCTATTAGAGCAGTTCTATTCTAAAATGCATTAAATTTTATTTCCAGACATTTAAATTGAAACTGGTCACTGTTGCCAGTTCGTGGTTTTGCTTTCAGGAAGCAGGCTGCTATATTTAAATGAATCAATAAGGAATAGATACCGTTAAAAAATAGTTTATGACTTTGTGTTTTTAGAATAAAGATGTGGAAAGAAAAGTCCTGCCAAGTGTGAGAACAAGAACTCATCCTGGAGATTACCTAGACCAGCTCAATCATTTTATAGAAACTGAGTCTCAGAGTGATTTAGTGGTTTTATCTCATAATGCTCAGTTATGTTTTGGAGGACCTAGGAGTTCTCAAGTTTCCTCAGACCCATTCTCTTTCCACTTTATAGTAGCATTAGGGTATTTAAATGGAATATAAGTCATAAAAAAGAATGAACTCTAGCCATATGCAAAAACATGGATGGAAATAGAAAGGGCATTATGCTAAGAGAAATAAGTCAATCAGAAAAAGACAAATACCATATGATTTCACTCATATCTACAATTTAAGAAACAAAACAAAACAAAAATATAAAAAAGGAGAAAACCCAAAAAACAGACTCTTAACTATAGAGAAGCTCCCCTCCCCTCTGGTAGTTGGCAGAGGGGAGATGAGTGGAGAGCTAGGTGGAATAGGTGAAGGAGTTGAATTGTACGCTTATCTCGATGAGCACTGAGTAATATGCAGAATTGTTGAGTCACTCTATTGTATGCCAGAAACCAATATAACACTGTGTCTTAACTATACTGGATTTAAAATCAAAATTAAATTTTAAAACCCATGTTTTAATGAAAAAATTGGTATTTTAAATTTTTACTGAGAAATAATTCAAAACTTACAAAAAATTGCATATAACGTACAAATAACTCCCTACCTTTACCTTTATTTAGTCTTATCAGTTGTTAACGTTTTTCCACATATGCATTATATGTGTTTGTACTATAGAGGAACAGGATTTGCCACCCCCTAAGAATATGTCTCTTAAGCATAAGGATTATTTTAGGCTAATTATTTTTAAGAAACCACGAACAGAGGAGAAGCTTGGAAAACTTAGTAGATGGTACCCTTCTGAAAGAGACATTTATATGTATAAGGGAAATCTCCATTTGTAAATGTATTTCCCTCTTTGCACCAGTTAGAGGAAGATGACTCAATCTCTAGAAACTCTTTTCAGTGGAAAAGGCAATGACCTAAATTTGCATAACAACCTTACCCTTGATTATGCAGCTTTGCTTGGTAACCTTCCATAACTAGATTTTCCTTTCCCCAACATCTTTTGTCTTTAGCCAGAGATGATATTTAAGGTGATGTCTTCAGCCATTTTAGAGAGTAACTTGGTTTTCTTTTTTTTTTAATTTATTTTTTATTTATTTTCGGCATAACAGTATTCATTCTTTTTTCTCCACATCCAGTGCTCCATGCAATCCGTGCCCTCTATAATACCCACCATCTGGTACCCCGACCTCCCACCCCCCGCCCCTTCAAACCCCTCAGATTGTTTTTCAGAGTCCATAGTCTCTCATGGTTCACCTCCCCTTCCAATTTCCCCCAACTCCCTTCTCCTCTCTAACACCCCTTGTCCTCCATGCTATTTGTTATGCTTGACCCTCTCCCATGTAAATAGGAAGTATACATGCTATTAAACTTTTCTTTATTTTTCTTCTGTTAATCTGTCTTAAGTCAATTTAACTATTAGACCAGCCAAAGAAACTAGAAGGATAGAAGGAAATTTTTTCACCCCTCCCTTGTATACACACATGGACGGGGACATACACTCACACATACACACAAACGCACACGTGCTGAATTATTTCAGGTTGAAGAGGCAGATGGATGCAGCTAAATTCACTTCACTGTATATATCCTAAGGGCAAGGAAATTCTCTTACAAAACTGTAGCATAAGTATCAAATTCAGGAATATTGGCATTAATACTGCTAAAAAGAAAACCACATGCCCAAAACGGTGGCATTTGAGTCCAAGCCACCAGGTTGTGGTGTAAATACCTACTCTAATTGCAATTTCAGTTTCCTTCAGATACGTAGTTTTAACTGGTCAGTCAGGAATTCTCTGCACCAGTGAGGTAATCTATCAGATGTCCTGATATTCTACATACCTCAGTTGTGTTGTCTTTACTCTGTGGGTGAAATGGGTTAGATCTTGGGTCTAAACATGGACCCTCTCTATCCCTCTCCCATCTCCACCCCCTGTCCCGCAAGAAGATGAGGTAATCAGCATGATAGGGTTCCTTGTTCTTCAACCTAAGAGAAAGCTACCTTGCTGGAACAAATCTTTTCTTTTCCTAATAACTTTATTTCCCCACTCTCCATCCTGTAAAAATCTTCCTTTTTGTACAATTCCTCAGAGCTCTCCTCTACTTGTTAGATGGGATGCGACCCAATATATTAATCATTTTATTTTATTTTTTAAAGATTTTATTTATTTATTTGACAGACAGAGATCACAAGTAGGCAGAGAGACAGGCAAAGAGAGAAGGGAAGCAGGCTCCCTGCTGAGCAGAAATCCCAATGCAGGACTCGATCCCAGAACCCTGAGAACATGACCCGAGCCAAAGGCAGAGGCTTAACCCACTGAGCCACCAGGCGCCCTTATTAATCAAAAGTTAATTAGATCTTCAAATTTACTTGGTTGAATTTTGTTTTTTAACAATATAGTGTTATTTATCATATAATATATAGTCCATATCAATTTTCACCAATCATCATAATAATGATATAGGAAGTTTTTTCCCCCCAGATCCAATCCAGATTTATGCATTGCATGTAGTTGTCATGTCCCTCTAGCCTCCTTTAAAAGATGAAAGATTTATATGATCTGAAGAGAAACTAGAAGTATTTAGCCTTCTTTAATATGGACTAGTTCTTAGCTTTTCTTGGCCACCCAGGTGCCCATGGTATCAGTTTATCCATTATTGGTACTAACATCTTTGTTAGTACCAGGTTTCTTAGCAGGGTCTTCCAGGTTTCTTAGCAGGATAGTTCAGCACAACATGAGGAGCAAGAAAGTCTACATGAAAGGAGGTACCTAAAATCCCTCTGTGACCTGCACTAGATAAAGACTTGGCATGAGATAAGGTTAAATATGGTTCTTTGCAGGGCCAGCCAGTGTGATTCAGGCCTGAAGCTAGGGTCCATGCCAAGGGTCTCAGACTGTATAGGTTTTGTAGGCCTCCTCTTGCCAAACTATGCAGTCTGCAGTGTTTTCATGGCAGTCCTTGTTGGGGCCTGCTGAGTTTTTTTTCCCAGGAAGCCATACTGTGTAGATATCCTTTAGAGGATAGGAACTCACAAATCATTATCTCAAAATCTGAAAACACTCAAGCTGGATGAAACTGGTCTGCACAATCTGAGCTCTTTATTGATCGGTTGTGCTAACAAGCCTAATCTTATATCTATTTCAGCCGACTTATGGAATAGGCAATAATAATGACCCAAGGAATGTATTTTCCAAGGATCTGACTGTAGTTTCAGGGATCTCCTTTTTCCACTCAGTTCTTCTTCTCTCTCCTCTGCTGAGGTAATTAGAATAGAAGGGATTTGTAAAAACATGGTTGGGGTTGTCTTCCTCAGAGGGGTGATCTCACTCTGGTGGAAGTTCTACCTGCCACCCACTCATATGCCCTGCACTTTCTCTTACTAAGCTGGAATAACAGAATAATTTTTAAAAATTGACTTGACAAAAATAATTTTTTATGTTAAATTTTTCTAGTTTTATTTTTTTTATAAACATTTATTTTTATCCCCAGGGGTACAGGTCTGTGAATCACCAGGTTTACACACTTGACAGCACTCACCAAAGCACATACCCTCCCCAATGTCCATAACCCCACCCCCTTCTCCCAAACCCCCTCCTCCCAGCAACCCTCAGTTTGTTTTGTGAGATTAAGAGTCACTTATGGTTTGTCTCCCTCCCAATCCCATCTTGTTTCATTGATTCTTCTCCTACCCACTTAAGCCCCCATGTTGCATCACCACTTCCTCATATCAGGGAGATCATATGATAGTTTGACAAAAATATTTTTAATTAGTGATCACCAAGCTGTCTAAAAAAAGTAAAGTTATATGGAACTATGGGATTTGAAAGAGGATATTCTACCCTCTTCAGGGCCTGTTTGGAAATAACAAGAATCAAATTAAATGAACAAGTTGTTCTCTATACAGATGTTTCCAGGACTACCTTTTAAACTTCAGAATTATTTTTTTAAAGATTTTATTTATTTATTTGAGAAAGAGAGCATGAGAGGAGAGAGGTCAGCAGGAGAAGCAGACTCCCTGCCGAGCAGGAAGCCTGATGCAGGACTCGATCCGGGGACTCCAGGATCATGACCTGAGCCGAAGGCAGTGACTTAACCAACTGAACCACCCAGGCACCCTTAAACTTCAGAATTATTGAATAATGAGTCCCTGCTGGGACCAGAGCTTCTACCACATCTTAGAATGTTATGGTTAAGAAGGGCTGTCATTAATGATGAAACTACAAGCTATCTAGTTTCTCCATTACAAATGAAAATAATCTGATATGAAGAGACATATTTGGAACAAGCTTGAATTTATTTGGCCTTCTGGTCAAGTGAAGGCTATTTAGCTTGCAAGGAACAGAAACATACTTAAACTAGCAGCAGGCAAGCTCATGGGCATGGGACTGGGTCTCGTAGGAGCTGTAACTAGAGAGTTGTTCTGTATTCAAGGCCTTTCTGGAGACAGACATAAGAGTTCCTGTTCTTTACCATAAAGCTCCGTAACTTCTTTGACTTATCTGCACTCCATATGTCTGCTTCTTTCTGTTTCTCATCAACTCATTTTTTTTAAAAAATTTTCCTAAGGAAAGTCTGGTAGGACCAGGGGTGGGGTCTTAGTTTGAGTTCTCCCAAAAGTAGATCCTGAGAAAAGGGTTTGTGTAGAAGTAATTTTCAGAGTGATACTGGGAAGCATAGAAAGGGAAAAGAGTGGGGAAACCAGGAAAAGATTTGTTGAAAGAAGTAAAGCAAGTTGATGGATGAGTAGGGGACCTCATTTCATCTGATCCTTTGAATTTAGGTAGATAACTATCAAATAATTCTGACCACCCATGAATTTAATCTGAGCTATAAGAAAAGAATTGCTGTAGCTCTACAAGTAGAAAAGCGACCACTTTTTGAAAAGTAGAAGAGGCAGAGAAGTGAATCTGAGGGCATATATCAGAAGATAAATAGTGGGGGGAGGGAGCCTCCATAAGCCAGCTACTGGAAAGTTATATAGTCCCAGAGCAGAAAATCAGAACCCTTAGAAATCTGCTCTAGTGAGAGACATCCCTGTCTGGAGGTGCTTACTTGGTGAAGCAGGGCAGAATCCTAGGTGGGACAGTATAATCTCAGGATACCCAGAGTCAGAGAAAGAATGGGGGTACCTGAGCTGGTAGAGTTCACAAGCACTGCAGCAGGGAAACTGGTTATGGTCAGCAAGCTTAGGAGGGGGCTCTCAGCTATGTTCACCATAAACCGTGAGCTGCAGCCTGATCAGGTGTCGGCTCTCTGTGTGAGGACCCTGCAAAGGACAGGAATGCAGGGAGACTCTGCCTTCCCCTGGGAGGAGTGGAGCAGGTGCATGCATGACTAGGGGGCAGCTTTCAGTGTGGGGGCCCTGCAAAAGACAGGAAAGCAGCGACCCTCCATCTTTCCCCAGGAGGATCAGTCTGGGCACACACCATATGAGTCTGCAGAGTTTAGCGCACACAAAAGTGAAGACAGCTTATCCCTGAGGATTTACTAAAGCAAGGGGACTATGATTCTTTTGGTTCAGGGGCTGGAGACCAAAGCACAGCAACTTTTATTTTGATCCTCTAAAGAGGTGGGAAAGCCTTTGGGGAACAAAAGCCACACAGAGCAACCAAAAACAGCTTACACTGAGCCCAGCCTCCTGGCAAGGGATGGTCCAACTCTGCCCAGACAAAGATACTTGAGAATCAGTGCAGCAGACCCTCCCCCAAGAAGACCAGCTGGAAGAATATGTGAACAACAAGTTTACAGGCCACACAGGACTATAAAACTCCAGTGCTAGGGAAAAATATTATATAGAATTTGAGGTTTTTTTCTCAAGATTGATTTATCTTTCAGTTTAAAATTTCCATTTCTTTTCTCTCTTTTTTTCCTCTTCAACTATTTTCTTATTTTATCAACTCTTTGGTTTTTTAAGTCCTTTTTCAATTTTCAATTTTTACATTTACATTTTATAGATATATTCATTTTTTACTTCCTTTCTCTCTATTTAAATTTATTTTTGTATTTATATACAAAATAATTTATATAAATAATTTATAAAATTTATATAAGTTTTGCTTTGTTTACAATTTTTGGATTTAGTGTCTTCTAAGACACAGAAAAGTACACTCAGGACCAAGTGGATCATCTTGTTTCATCCATCCTGTGAAATTATATCCACCCCCCACTTTTTTCTTTCCCTTTTTCTTTTCTTTCTTTTTTTTTTAAAGATTTTATTCATCCATTTGACAGAGAGAGATCACAAGTAGACGGAGAGAGAGGCAGGCAGAGAGAGAGAGAGAGGGAAGCAGGCTCCCTGCTGAGCAGAGAGCCCGATATGGGACTCGATCCCAGGACCCTGAGATCGTGACCTGAGCCGAAGGCAGTGGCCTAACCCACTGAGCCACCCAGGCGCCCTATTTTCTTTTCTTTTATGGTTTCTGACCTCTTTGGATTTCTCTATTTTGCTTGGGTCATTGTTGATATTTTTGATTCTGCTTACCCAGTCATCCATTCTTCTCTGGACAAAATGAATAGAGGGAGGAATTCACAATAAAAGAAAGAACCAGAACTAATACTCTGCCACAGATCTAATCAATTTGGATATAAGTAAAATGTCAGAGCTGGACTTCAGGATAATGATTATAAAGTTACTAGCTGGGCTTGAAAAAAACATAAAAGACTCTAGGGAGTCTCTTAGTGCTGAAATGAGATGTAATCAGGCCAAAATTTAAAATGCTCTAACTGACATGCATTATAAATTGGATGCTCTAACAGTTAGGGTAAATGAGGGAGGAGAGGGAGTAAGTGATGACATAGAAGACAAGTTGATGGAAAGGAAGGAAGCTGAGGTAAAGAGAGAAATACAACTAATGGATCCTGAGGGGAGGTTTCAAGAAAACAGAGATGCCATAAAACAAAACAGTATTAGAATTATTGGAGTCCCTGGGGCACCTGGGTGGCTCAGTGGGTTAAAGCCTCTGCCTTCAGCTCCGGTCATGATCCCGGGGTCCTGGGATCGAGCCCCACATCGGGCTCTCTGCTCGGCAGGGAGCCTGCTTCCTCCTCTCTCTCTGCCTGCTTCTCTGCCTACTTGTGATCTCTGTCTGTCAAATAAATAAATAAAATCTTAAAAAAATAAACAACAACAACAAAAAAGAATTATTGGAGTCCCTGAGAGAGAAGAAAAAGAGGGCCAGAAGGTATATTTGAGCAAATCATAGCTGAGAACTTCCCTAATCTGGGGAAGGAAACAGGCATTCAAGTCCAAGAGGTAGAGAGGATCCCTCCCAAAATTAATAAAAAATAGATCAATACCCAACACATAGTAGTGAAGCTTGCAAATTTCAGAGATAAAGAGAAAATACTGAAAGCAGCTTGAGACAAACCTACAGGGGCAGGAATATTAGATTGGCATCAGACCTATCCACAGAGACCCAACAAGCCAGAAAGGGCTGGCATGTTATCTTCAGGGTACTAAATGAGAAACACATATAGCAAAGAATACTTTATGCAACAAGGTTTTCATTTGGAATGGAAGGAGAGATAAAGAGATTCTATGACAAACAGAAACTGAAAGAAAATGTGACCACCAAGCCAGCCCTGCAAGAAATATTAAGGGGGATCCTGTAAGTGAAGAGAGAGTCCAAGAGTAACATAGACCAGAAGGAAACTGAGATGATCTACAGAAAGAGAGACTTCACAGATGATAAAATGTCACTAAATTCATATCTTTCGGTAGTTACTCTGAATGTAAATGGGTTAAATGCTTCCATCAAAAGACATAAGATATCAGATTGGATACAAAAGCAAGACCCATCCATCCATATGTTGCCCACAAGAGACTCATTTTAGACAAAAAGACCCCCCCCCATACTGAAAGTGAGGGGGTAGAGGACAATTTACCATACTAATGGACCTCAAAATAAAGCTGAGGTAATAATTCTCATATCAGACAAATTAGATTTCAAACCAAAGATTGTAGTAAGGGATGAAGATGGCCACTATATCATACTTAAGGGTCTACAGCAAGAAAATCTAACAATTATAATTATTTATGCCCCTAACTTGGGAGCAGTCACCTATATAAATCAATTAATAACCAAATTAAAGAAAGACATTGATAATATTACAATCATAGTTGGGGACTTCAACACTCTACTCACAGCAGTGGACAAATCATCTAAGCAGAAGATCAACAAGGAAACAAGGGCTTTGAATGACACACTGGACCAGATGGACTTCACAGATATATACAGAGCATTCCATTCTAAAGCAACAGAATACACATTCTTCTTGAGTGCACATGGAACATTCTCTAGAATAGATCCCATACTGGGTCACAAATCAGGTCTCAACCAATGCCAAAAGACTGGAATTATTTCCCGCTTATTTTCAGACCATAGTGTTTTGAAACTTGAACTCAATCACAAGAGAAAATCTGGAAGGAACTCAAACACATGGAAGTTAAAGAGCATCCTACTAAAAATGAACGGATCGATCAGGAAATTAAAGAATAATTTTTAAAAGTTATTGAAACTAATGAAAATGAAAATGCAACTGTTCAAAACCTTTGGGATACAGTAAAGCTGGTCCTAAGAGGGAAGTGCATTGTAATACAAGCTTCTCTTTAAAAAAAATGAGAAAAATCTCAAATACATAAGCTAACCTTATAGCTAAAGAAGCTGGAGAAAGAACAGCAAATAAAACCTAAACCAAGCAGGAGAAGAGAAATAATAAAGATTAGAGGAGAAGTCAATGAAATAGAAACCAAAAGAATGGTAGAACAGATCAACAAAACTAGAAGTTGGTTCTTTGAAAGAATAAGATCGATAAACCTCTGGCCAGACTTACCAAAAAGAAAGAGAAAGGACCCAAATTAATAAAATCATGAAGGAAAAGGGAGAGATCATGACCAACACCAAGGAAATACAATTTTAAGAACATATTATGAGCAACTATATGCAACAAATCAGGCAATATAGAAGAAATTGATGCATTTCTGGAAACTGATAAACTACCATAACTGAAACATGAGAAATACAAAATCTGAACAGACCAATAACCAGCAAAGAAATTGAAGCAGTAATCAAAAACCTCCCCCCAAAAACAAGAGTCCAGGGCCAGATGGGTTCCCAGGGGAATTCTATCAAACACTTAAAGGAGAAATAATACCTACTCTATTGAAGCTGGTTCAAAAACATAGACATAGAAGGAAAACTTCCATACTCATTTTATGAGGCCAGCATTACCTTGATTCCCCAAACCAAACAAAGACACCATCAAAAAGAGAATTACAGACCAATATCCCTGAGGAACATGGATGCAAAAATTCTCACCAAGATTTTAACCAACACGATCCAATGGTAGATTAAAAGGTTTATTCACCACCAACAAGTGGGAGTTATTCCTGGGCTGCAAGGGTGGTTCAATATTCACAAGTCAATCAGTGTGATACATCACATTAATAAAAGAAAGGACAAGAGCCATATGATCCTCTCAATTGATGCAAAAGCATTTGACAATATATAGCATACTTTCTTGATTAAAACTTGCCACAGTGTAAAGAGAGAGGGAACATACCTCACTATCACTAAAGCCATCTATGAAAAGCCCACAGTGACTATCATTTTCAATTGGGAAAAACTGAGAGCTTTTCCTTTAAGGTCAGGAAAACAACACTCTTGCCACTGTTGTTCAAGATAGTACTAGAAGTCGTAGCCTCAGCAATCCAACAACAAAAAGAAATAAAAAGCATTTAAATTGGCAAGGAAGAAGTCAAACTCTCACTCTTCACAGATGACATGATATTGCAAGAAGAAAACCCAAAAGACTCCACCCGAAAATTGCTAGAACTCATACAGGAATTCAGCAATGTGGCAAGATATAAAATCAAGGCACAGAAATCTGTTGAATTTTATACACAATGAGACAGAAGAAAGCAAAATTAAGGAATCAATCTCATTTACAATTGCACCAAAAATCATGAGATACCTAGGAATAAATGTAAGCAAAGAGGTAAATGATCTATACTCTAAAAGCTATAGAACATTTATTAAAGAATTTGAGGAAGACACAACGAAATGGAGAAACATTCCATGCTCATGAACTGGAACAAAAAAATATTGTTAAAATGTGTATGCTCCCAGAGCTATCTACACTATCAATGCAATCCCTATCAAAATATCATCATTTTTCACAGAGCTGGAACAAATTATCCTTAAGTTTGTATAGAACCAGAAAAGACCCCAAATAGCCAAAGGAATGTTGAAAAAGAAAACCAAAGCTGGGGGCATTGCGATGCCAGACTTCAACCTATATTACAAAGCTGTAATCATCAAGACGGTATGGTGCTGGCACAAAAACAGACACACAGATCAATGGAACAGAACCCAGAAATGGACCCTCAACTCTTTGGTCAACTAATCTTCAACAAAAGAGGAAAGAATAGGAACGCCTGGGTGGCTCAGTGGGTTAAAAGCCTCTCCCTTTGGCTCAGGTCATGATCCCAGGGTCCTGGGATGGAGCCCTGCATCGGGTTCTCTGCTCAGCAGGGAGCCTGCTTCCCCCTCCCCCTCTGCCTGCCTCTCTGCCTACTTGTGATCTCTGTTCTGTCAAATAAATAAATAAAAATCTTTTTTTTTTAAAGGAGCAAAAAATATCCAATGGAAAAAAGACAGTCTCTTCAATAAATGTGCTGGGAATATTGGACAGCTACATGTAGAAGAATGAAATTGGTCTTTTTTTTTTTTACACTATACACAAAGATAAACTCAAAATGGTTGAAAGACCTAAATGTGAGATAGGAATGCATCAAAATCCTAGAGGAGAACACAGGCCAGCAACCTCTTCAACTGCAGCTGCAGCAATTCCTGGCAAGACACTTCTCTAAGGCAAGGGAAACAAAAGCAATAAACATATTGGGACTTCGTCAAGATAAAACGTTTCTGCCACAGCAAAGGAAACAGTCAACAAAACTAAAAGGCAACATACAGAATGAAAGAAGATATTTGCAAATGACATATGAGATAAAGGGCTAGTAGCCACAATCTATAAATAACTTATCAAACTCAACATCCCCCCCCCAAAACAAAGAATCCAGTCAAGAAATGGGCAGAAGACATGACTAGATATTTCTCCAGCGGAGACCTGCAAATGGCCAACAAACACGTGAGAAAATGCTGAACATCGTTTGGCAGCAGGGAAATAAAAATCAAAACCACAATGAGATTCCACCTTACACCAGTCATAATGGCTTAAATTAACAAGATAGGAAACAACAAGTATTGGTGATGATGTGGAGAAAGGGGAGCCCTATTACATTGTTGGTGGGAATGCAAGCTGGTGCAGCCACTCTGGAAAACAATATGGAGGTTCCTCAAGAAGTTAAAATAGGCTAGCTACTCTATAACCCAGCAATTGCATTACTAGGTATCTAACCCAAAGATACAAATATAGCGATCCAAAGGGGCACCTATACCCCAGTGTTCATAGCAACAATGTCCACAATAGCCAAACCATGGACAGAGCTGAGGTGTCCATTGACAATGGATAAAGGATATGTGACACACACACAAGGCTAATGTAACTCAGCCATCTGAAAGGATGAATACTTATCATTTACATAAGTGTGGATGGAACTGGAGGGATTGCGCTAAGTGAAGTTAGTCAAACAGAGAAAAACAGTTATAATATGGTTCACTCATATGTGGAATATAAGAAACAGCACAGGATAATAGGGTAAGGGAAGGAAAACTGAATTGGAAGTCCTCAGAGAGGGAGAAAAACCATGAGAGACACTTAACTCTAGGAAACAAACTGAGGGTTGCTGGATGGGAGGTGGCCAAGGGGAGGCGGGGTTATGGTAGTTGGGTGATGGGTATTAAGGAGGGCACATGATGTCATGTGCCATGTTATACACAACATGCCGTGTTATATGCAACTAATAAATTATTGAACACTACATCTGAAACTATCGATGTGCTACATGGTGGCTAATTGAATTTAAATAAAAAGTTTTTAAAAGAAGAAAAAGATTTGCTAATAAGTGGGTTATTGCTATGGAACTCAGTTCTGCTGGGGACCCTCTGAAAGACTCTGTAGATTATACTACAGAACTGTCCCTCCAGGGATGCCTAGGTGGCTCAGTCAGTTAAGCATCTGCCTTTGGCTCAGGTCATGATCCCAGGGTCCTGGGATGGAGTCCCGCATCAAGGCCCTTGCTCAGCAGGGAGCCTGCTTCTCCCTCTGCCTGCCACTTCCCCCACTTGTGTTCTCTTTCTCTCTGACAAATAAATATAATCTTGGAAAAAAAAACCAAAACTGTCCTTCCAAGAGAGTGAGGAAATTGGGGATGTACCCACCAACTTCTATCCTTTATTAATCAGGAGATATTCCTAGGGCAATAAATTTCTTGGTACTTCTGGCCTACCTCACAAGTGTACCTAGAATATTCTTGTAGCCCTTAG
The DNA here is from genome assembly GCF_964662115.1 of Mustela nivalis. Classification (NCBI taxonomy): domain Eukaryota; kingdom Metazoa; phylum Chordata; class Mammalia; order Carnivora; family Mustelidae; genus Mustela; species Mustela nivalis. The sequence goes on from NC_139040.1 coordinate 101,115,510, forward strand.
TCAGGAAAATACAGACGCTCAAGTTAAGAAACATCTGGTGAGTAAGGCAACAAGGAACTGTTCACTGAAGCTGCAATCTTCTGGGTGAACTGAGGGGGAATAGGTGAGACAACAACAGTGAATGATTCTACAAGTAGGCACTGAGTCAAAATGGGCTGGGCAACTTACAGGGAAGACAGAGGTGCCATGGCACAAAACTGGCTGCCTAGACCAACACATCAGCAAAGGCTGTATGTGCAGTAGCTCCCAAAGACAGGGATTATGACTGGTACCCTAAAGCCTGTCTGCCAAAGTCTTTGTTTGTTTGTTTGTTTGTTTTAAAGATTTTATTTATTTATTTGACAGAGATCACAAGTAGTTAGAGAGGCAGGCTCCCCGCCGAGCAGAGAGCCTGATGAGGGTCTCGATCCCAGGACCCTGAGATCATGACCTGAGCTGAATGCAGAGGCTTTAACCCAGTGAGCCACCCAGACACCCCCCAAAGTCCCTTTCTGAACAACCTATATAGGACCAACCAATTCCTCTCCATTGTGCAAACATCACATACACACACATGGCCAGATTCCACTTCCTCCCTGTTTTATCATTCACAGGATTTACTGC